>NC_136915.1:6591913-7791913 GCF_949752795.1 Hyperoodon ampullatus | reverse complement strand
ATATGTGTATGTATATGTACAGCTGATTCACTTTGTTGTACAGCAGAAACTAGCACAACATTGTAAAGCAATTATACTCCAATAAAGATGTTAAAAAAAAAAAAGAAGGCAGAGAAGTTTCTAAGCAAAGGAAGGGGAAGTGGGGGAATCCATGCCTTTTCTTTCCTATGAGGCTATAGGTAAGGTTTATGCCAAGTATGGGGCAGTGGGGAGGCCTAACTAAAACGGTCAAGATTTTTGAAAAGCCAGTGTGGAGAACGGGGGAGGGAACTGAGCAGAAATGCTTTGACAGACACCAAAGACAGACTCAGGGGAAACCTAAGACTACACATCAACTGTGGTACCAATCCCCAGCACTGTGTGAGGTTTCTCCATGACACAGAGTAAAAAAGGGAGGCTACAGATGATAGGAATGATGCAAGGCTGGCATCGGCACAGTGGGTCTTGCAGAACAATAAAGAAGAATTAAAAACTTCAAGTGCTAGTAAGAAAATGGCTGAGGCAATGCACCCAGAAATCACAGTGGAGAAAAGGAAGACAAAGAAGTAAAATCTGAAAGGGGCCAATGGACCAAAGACTTGAGGTGGGAGAACGCACAGCAACAGACTACTAAAGTGAGAGCTGTAAATTATCATAGTTGAAGATCTGAAGGTGATGACATGTTAGAAGATATGGTCACAATACTGAGTTACTGGAACAGAATGAAGCCAACGTTTGCCTGAGCTGAAGTCAAGGAATTTTAAAGGTAAGAGTAGTTATAAAGGAAGATCAGCATAGTGGTCACTTACTACTTCTAGTGACCCTGGGGAAGTCATTTAGCCTCTGTCTCAGTTTCATCTGTAAAATGGAGATAATTGTATCTATTTTATATGGTTGTTATAAAGATTAAGTTAGCGAGTAAATGTAAAATAAAGTGGTTAGAAAAGAGCCTGGCACATAGAAAGAGCTCAATATGAGTAAGCTATTTTATCATTATTGTTGTGGTGGTTGTTGTTATACAGTCACGGAAGTCTGCCAGGATGATGTCAGAGATTCGGATGGAAGGGAGAAGTAAGCCAAGTCGTCAAACAGAGCAATGGTAGGTGATGGTGTCGTTGAATGATACACTTTGGCGTAAAAAATGTGATATCATAGGTAAAAAAATTCTAAAATCTATCAGACATTTACAATCTTGTGACTTAAAACACATATACAAACCACTACAAAACAATAACAAAAGTACCAATCGAGTATTAGATAGTTAAGTATTATATGGCAATACAGAGAGGGAAGAGGCTCTGACTGAAAATCATGGAAACCACCATGGAAAGGGCAGCAATACACTAAACTGTACTAAAACAGAAAGGAGTTGGAGTTAACTTGATCTTACCATATCCATAGGCATATGGTAAAGTGAAACTTCCTTGAGAGTAAAGAACTAAATCTCTATACACACTCTTAATTAACTGGTAATGAATGTCGTAGAAGTGAGCATAAACGAATTACTGGGCCATTAATCGAAAAGTCCAACTCAGAAGTCCAAAGCACCCTTGGCAGGTTTTTGCTATTACAGTCACATCTGTTTCATTTATCTTCTACTGATGAGCTGCACGAAAAAAAAGTTCTAAATGTGTATTTATTCACACTCTTTTATGAACTCCAGAAATTCACCAGTATCTGTACCAACAAGGCCATCTTTTAAAGAGAACTACATGAAGTAGATATGCTATACCTTTCCCTTCAGAGCCTTGTGAAATTACATCACATCAGTTTACAAGACCAAAGGGATATGCTTACTCCTGGAAAAGACCTGCTGTGATCAGCAGCCTGGGAAGAGGGTTTACAAACAAGGCAGGGGCCCTTTGTTGTCCTTTACTTTGTACCCAGGACAAGACCAAAGCGGGATGTGAGCTAGAAAGCTCTGGCCTTGGAGAGACTCTGTTGGCACTCTTCTTGGCAGTTTATTCCCTGCACATATTCAAAGTGGGAAAGAGAAACGAGAGAAAAAAGGAAAACTGCATTCATATCTGGTCTTGAAAAGGAAAGTTTGCTTAGAAGCTGTACTTAATTGGATAAACTTTGGAAAAACATTCATCAGAGCAGAGCTGCACAGACTCACAAAATCTTGCCTCTAAATCAGACTCACAATCAGGTCTGATTTTACCAAATGCTAAAATTATGTTTAACCACAATTCTTCAGATCTTTTCTACTAATAAAGTCAATGTCAAAATTTAAATCTTAGAAATATTTCTTAATTGGGGCATGGAATTTAAAAACAGACATTCTGTATTTCTCGCATGTTAACACAATGCAAAAAACACTAATTTCTGTTGAAGCCATGTTTGATTCAACCAAGTTTTAAAAGGAAAACTTAATGATAAAATAAAAAATAAAGTGTTAAGACTTTTCTTAGAAAACCTTATCTGAAAATGTTTAAGTAGTTCAACTTTAGTTACAGGAATTTATTCATTAAGAAATGGAGTTTGAATGAAAGCGAAGGGCACAAAGAAGGCGGGCATGCCATTCTCCAGGATTTTTCCACGTCTAGGATGTAGGAAAAGATTTATAGGCTCACACTGAATTCTTATTGATCATATCCAGATCTTTTTTACAACGCCAACATGTGTGCAATCTTCATATTCCATCCTTAAACTGTACATTACCAATTTCACTTGCCTCATAATCCAACCGCTATACCAAGTTAATTAGGGAGCATCACCTCGCTTCTTAGAGAACACAAGATTTTATTATGACTAAGCTGAGCTGACAAAATGCCAGCCTTTATATAAAATACCCACCAGGATATCACCTCTTAAGAGCTATTCAAATCCAATCACCATACTTTCATGGGGCTCAGACAGACCCATCTAAGACACAAAACATGTTCAGTATCAGCAGAACAGCTGCCTAGAACAGTAAGAGATATGTGAGCAAAGGGATCTGTTGACAATCTAATTTCAGCTACCTCGAGATTCCACAAAGATGACAACCTGCGGCCTCAGAAATACTGCTGCAAGCCTCTACCATCATCAGAATATTCCAGTTTACTTCACCTCTGCATACTGAGCTACTCTGAACATCTATCCACCCGACGCAACATACTAATTCCAGGCCTCCATCCTGATAAATTGGCCTTAGCAATCCTCAGATCTGCCTCTGTACAAGTCAGGCATCGTCATCCCTTCTGTGTCCATAGCCCTGGTCATAGAAGACGAACACAGAAACCCATCATTTCACCCCAACAAGAATGGAATCTTGAAGGCACTCTGCCCTGGAAGCTCAATTAGCAATTCACCAACGGGAAAAAGTGATTTTGGAGTTCCATTCTGGTTTTAGGGCCCGGAATGTTTTGTGTGGCACGAACAATGACTGGCAGGCTGGAGCAACCTCCCAACCCCCCCAGTTCGGCTGTGGTGCGGCCCGTCACCCTGAAAGCTGCCAGGGCTGTCACTCGGTGCCTTCCAGCAACCGGACCTGGCTCCTAAAGGATTTGTCAGATCATCCTCCCAATATGGCTGCTAGAGTAATCCCGGGCTGCCGATCGTCGAGACCACACCAGTCTCCCCACGGCTGGCCAGCATCCAACAAGCCCCCTCCCTTCCCACCGCGCCCCTCCTCTCCAGTCCTTGCGCCATCGGCTCCCCCCTCCCACGCGATACCCGCTCCTGCCTTCATCTGGCAAAAGGGCCCAACCACATTCCTAGCCGAAGCCCCGATGCCAACCAAAACGGGGGAGAGGGGATGGGGGGAAATAAGAAAGGGTAGCTTCAAGACGGGGCAGAGCCGCAATATGCGCAGAGAGCCCGGCGAATGGGCCGACAGCGGCGGCTCGGCTGACCTCTGGGCACAGCCGGAGCCTGGCGGCTCAGGGGGAGCGGACGGCTGGTGCGGGGCGCTGCGGGGGACCCGGCAGGCCGCTGGACCCAAGCCCGGGGCTCGCGGGGACGGTCCCCCACCCCCGAGGCCGAGTCTCCCCAACCCCGCCCCGCCCCACCCGTTGCCCCGGTGGGGCAGCGCCCTCAGTACTCGCGGCTCCGGCCTGGCTCGGAGCTTCCCCCGCTCGGACCCCGCCGCCGCCCCTCCCCCCGGGCGGCCCCCTCCTCAGGCCGGCGGCGAAGGGCCCACCGCTGCCGAAGCGCCCCCCGCCGCCCTCCCCGCCCCCCGCCTTACCTCAGACGCGCTGCAGACAGACGGACGGGCGGGCGGGCCGGCCAGATCAGCAAGCGCCGCGGCGCGCGGGGGCGCGGGGAGCCCGGCACCGACGCTCCTCAGCGCGAGCAGCGGCCGCCGAGAGCCGCAGGGCGCCGCTCGGCAGCCCCATCACGCATCGGTCCAGCCCCGCACCGAGGGCCGCGGCGGGCGGAGGGTGGGAGCGCGGGAGACCGGGGCGCGGCGAAAGGCCGGCGGTGGCGGCTTCGGCAGTCGGGGAGCGGCTCGGCCTCACGCTGGCACCTCCCAAGACCGCCGCCGTCTGACTGCCCCGCGTCGGTCCTAGCGAAGCTCCGCCTGCAGCCGCCGGCGCCGGACACCGCCCGGAGCCCGGCCGCCGCGCGTCACCTCCGCCCGCCCCGGCGCCCGCGACTGACGCGGACAGCGGCCAATCGGGGTGCAGAGCTCGGGGTGGCCGGCCAATCGCAGGGGAAGCCGGAGAAGGGATGCGGCGAGGAGAGGCGGAGACTGCGGGGCGCCTCCTGGTGGCTCAGAAGCCGGAGCGGGTGCGGGGGTGCGGCGTGGGTGAAGGCTGTGCCCGGAGTCCCCTCCAGGTTGACCCCCCGAAGGGCGTAAGTCGGCAGCAGGCGCGCCGGGCTAACCCGATCATCCGCCTTGTAAGGGGACAAAGCAAGCCTAAGTGGGGCGGGGCTGTGGGGGCCAGAGGAGCAGAGACGATTGTGGGAGGCGGCCGAGTGTGGAGTCATTGTCCGTTTGGAAAACATCTCACGCGTTGAAGCCGCCGAACGCGGCGCAGTCGGAGTTGAAGCACGCAAAAGGATGAGTGTTTGATTCCGCAGAAGCCTCCCGGCCTATTCTTATCGAGCCCGATCACAGCACCTCCCACACGCCACCTTGGGAGAAAAGGCCGAATGAGTAATGGAAAAGTATGACTTAGTGGGCATTCAACTTGTCTCCTTGGGAGACCGAGTAAGGGCCGCGAGTAAAAGAACAGAATGCTTTGTATCGCACCGAGTTAACCGACCGAGCTCGCCTTTGGGAGATGCCCTTGAAGGAGGGTTATTGGAATTCAGAAACCCAGAGAACACAAGCGCTCTGGTAGCGATTTTTAAAAATCAGGTTTAGATTCAGCTCAAAAGAAAAAGCCCACAACTGTTCATGAGAGGTACAATTCAGTACTTAACAAAATATTAATTCAGCGGTAATATGTGAAATTATCATGCCAAGCATCACTATTTTATAAGGTTGTGAAATGCTTTTTGATTTACTAGCAGAAATTTAAAGTAAAATCGGATTTTCCCCCTGAATTCAATACAGTATTGGATGTAAAAAGCCTTCTTTATAAGCATAGACGCTAAAACATCAAAATTAAGTTTCTACACTAATAATTTTGGAAGATTTCCACCCCCGTTAAAGTCCTCATACTCGCCATCCAGTCAACATCTATTGAACATTTCTCATATCATTTAGAATTTAAACTTCACCTATCCACAGAAGAATTTGACATAGCTTACACTGAATCATACAAACAATAAAACTATATAGCATTAAAGTAGGAGTTAAGTTAATAATTTTTTTAAATAATAAAAGGCTCTATGGTGGGGGCCCTGTCTGAATAAGGGGAACACATAGAAAGAGAAAATAATATTAAAAACCAGTCAAGGGCTTCCCTGGTGGTGCAGTGCTTAAGAATCCGCCTGCCAATGCAGGGGACACAGGTTCGAGCCCCAGTCCGGGAAGATCCCACGTACCGCAGAGCAACTAAGCCCGTGCGCCACAACTACCGAGCCCACGTGCCACAACTACTGAAGCCCACGCGCCTAGATCCTGTGCTCCACAATAAGAGAAGCCACCGCTATGAGAAGCCCGCGCACCACAACGAAAAGTAGCCCCCGCTCGCCGCAACTAGAGAAAGCCCACGTGCAGCAACAAAGACCCAACGCAGCCAAAAATAAAATAAATAAAATAAATAAATTTATTTAAAATAAAAAAATAAACCAGAGTCAAGGGAATGTGCCACCACTGAGCACAAAACCCAGCTCCTAGCTTCCTAAAGGCCAACACAAAAATGAGCTTACAATGAGTTAATAAACAGAAGCTCATCAATTCATCAGTAGAAACCAACTTTTTCCTTTAAAAAAGAGTTCTTGGGCTTCTCTGGTGGCGCAGTGGTTGAGAATCTGCCTGCCAATACAGGGGACACGGGTTCGAGCCCTGGTCTGGGAAGATCCCACATGCCGCGGAGCAACTAGGCCCGTGAGCCACAATTACTGAGCCTGCGCTTCTGGAGCCTGTGCTCCGCAACAAGAGAGGCCGCGATAGTGAGAGGCCCGCACACCGCGATGAAGAGTGGCCCCCGCTTGCCACAACTAGAGAAAGCCCTCGCACAGAAACAAAGACCCAACACAGCCATAAATAAATAAAATTTTTTTAAAAAAAGAGTTATTTGCCTAAGTACTCTGATAAGCACCATGGAGAGTTACAAAAACCTGGACGGTAGTTAATATTGTTTGAGCTCTCAATGGAGCTCAAATTAAAAAGAATCTAAAACAGTGAAGGGAATGTGGTGGTAATCAGCCCTAGACAAATTAAGCAAAAGCACACAGAGAAGGGTCAATAGAGACAGATTAGACTGTTCTAGGTTTCAAGATGAAAATAGCCTGGTCTGCATAAGCATTTTGCCCCTCTGACAGATGAAGTCACTCTGCAGAGCCCTTCAGTTTCTCAGATTACAGATTTTGTACAAAGGCACCTCTCTAAAGTCAGAAAGTACTAGAAAATTGAATTTAGCCATGACCCAGTAGAGTTATCCCTAGAATACAAGGAAAGAACACCAAAAGATTTATTAATGTGATGCACACAGCCATGCTACCACAACTAATAAGGTTTCTGGATACAAGATCAATATACAAAAATCCAAAGTGCTC
This sequence comes from Hyperoodon ampullatus, assembly GCF_949752795.1. Classification (NCBI taxonomy): domain Eukaryota; kingdom Metazoa; phylum Chordata; class Mammalia; order Artiodactyla; family Ziphiidae; genus Hyperoodon; species Hyperoodon ampullatus. The sequence goes on along the minus strand of NC_136915.1, from coordinate 7,784,836 downwards.
CTTTTCGTTAGGAATAGCCAACTAGAAGACGTGATATAAATCGATTCTGTTAAAAATAGCAATAATGGCTTCCCTGGTGGCGCAGTGGTTGAGAGTCTGCCTGCCGATGCAGGGGACACGGGTTCGTGCCCCAGTCCGGGAAGATCCCACATGCCATGGAGCGGCTGGGCCCGTGAGCCATGGCTGCTGAGCCTTCGCGTCCGGAGCCTGTGCTCCGCAACGGGGGAGGCCACGACAGTGAGAGGCCCGCGTACCAGAAAAAAAAAAAAAAGCAATAAAACTATTGAATGTTTAAGGATAAGTTGACAAAAGATGAGCAAGACCCATATGGAAAAAAGTTATACAACTGTATTGTTGAAACACATTAAAGAAGACCTAAATAAATAGAGGTACTGTATTCTTTATTTGGGGGCAGGAAGAAAATATTATAAAGATGTCAGTTCTTTCCAAGTTAGTCTATAAACTCAATGTAATTTCTTTTTCTTTTTTCTTTTTTTTTTTTTTTGGCTGCGTTGGGTCTTCGTTGCTGCATGTGGGCTTTCTCTAGTTGTGGCGAGTGGGGACTACTCTAAGTTGTGGTGTGCGGGCTTCTCATTGTGGTGGCTTCTCTTGTTGCGGAGCATGGGCTCTAGGCACGCAGGCTTCAGTAGTTGCAGCACATGGGCTCATTAGTTGTGGCTCATGGGCTCTAGAGCGCAGGCTCAGTAGTTGTGGCTCATGGGTTTAGCTGCCCCGCAGCATGTGGGATCTTCCCAGACCAGGGATCGAAACCGTGCCCCTTGCATTGGCAGGTGGATTCTTAACCACTGGACCATCAGGGAAGTTCTATAATTTCAGTGAATATTTCAGCAGGATTTTTCATGGAATTTGACAAGGTGACGGTAAAATTCAAATGGTAAATCTATTCCATGTCCATTTTGAAAAAATCATATGCTAGAACAAATCCAAGAATATCCATGGCAATTTTGAAGAATGAGGTGTGGGGATTTGCCCATAAGTTAGCAAGATTTTCTGTAACATCATACTAATTAGAATTCTGTTGCATTGGCACAAGAATATACAAATACAGAAATGGAACAGAATAGAGTCTAGAAACAGACCACGTGCGTATGGGAATATAACATATGACAGCATTGGCATTACAAATCAATGGAGAAATGATAAACTATAAATGATAATAACTGATGTGGAATAATTGCTTAACTATATGGTAAAAAATGTGATCCTTACATCACACCATACAAAAAATAAATTTCAGGTGGACTGAAAGCCTAAATCAGAAAAACAAAACTGGGCTTCCCTGGTGGTGCAGTGGTTAAGAATCCACCTGCCAATGCAGGGGACACGGGTTCGAGCCCTTGTCCGGGAAGATCCCTCATGCCGTGGAGCGCCTAAGCCTGGCCGCCACAACTACTGAGCCTGGGTTCTAGAGCCTGTGAGCCACAACTACTGAACCCATGTGCCACAGCTACTGAAGTCCATGCATCTAGAGCCCGTGCTCTGCAACAAAGAGAAGCCACCACAATGAGAAACCTGCGCACCGCAACGAACAGTAGCCCCAGCTCACTGCAGCTAGAGAAAGCCCACGCACAGTGATGAAGACCCAACACAGCCAAAAATAAAATAAAATAAAATAATTTAATTTAAAAAAAAGAAAAGCAAAACTGTAAATGGTTTAGTAGGAAATATAAAATATTTTTATGACCTTGATATAAAAAGAAAAATGTATTATTAATCACAAAAGACTGATGAATTTGACTATAATTTTTAGAAAACACTTCTATATAACAAAAGATATCATAAAACAAAGCAAACAACAAACCATAGATTGGAAAAATATATTTGCAACACATTTCACCAATGAAGCATTCAGAATATATAAAGAAATTCAATCAATGTACAATAATACAAATCAGTATGAAAATATAAACAACCTAGCAGGAAAAAAATGTGCAAAAGGTTACGAGTAGAAAATTCAGAGGGGAGTTCCCTGGCAGTCCAGTGGTTAGGACTCGGTGCTTTCACTACCAAGGGCTGAGTTTCAGTACCTGGTCAGGGAACTAAGATCAGCCACAAAAAAAAAAAGAAAGAAAGAAAAGAGAATTCACAGAGGAAGTTATGAAAAGACACCTAACTCACTGGAAATGAGATAGCATACCACATCCATCTAATTGCCAGAAATAAAAAGCGTAACAATACCAAGTGATGTCAGGGAGTGAAATGGCCCGACCTTGTTAACAACCAGGCAAATAGAAGATGAGCATAGCCCTGTAACCCAGCAATTCCTCCTCCAGTGTATACCCTAGAGAAACTCTTGCATAGGTAGATAAGGAAACAGATACAAGAATGGTGTTTGCAATATTGTTTGTAACAGGGAAAAACGGAAATATCCCTCTGGAGGAGAATGGATGAATAAATTGTGATGTAGTCATAATAATAGAATACAACATGGCAGTAAAAATGAATGATCCCCCCCCCCAAAAAAAAAGAATGATCCAGAACTACTTTTCTTTTTTTTTCTTGGCTGTGCCTCGTGGCTTGCAGGATCTTATTTCCCTGACCAGGGATTGAACCCGCAGCCCCAACAGTGAAAGTGCTGAGTCCTAACCACTGGACCGCCAAGGAACTCCCAAGAGCTACATTTAACAGTACACCTTCAGCAGTCAGGGCCCCGTCAGGAAACAGAAACCATGACAGTTGTTACAAACAGCAGATTTAATAGGTGAAATGGTTATCCAGATGCTCCCAGGCTCAAAGAGAAAAAAAAAGGAGAAGGGATGATAACTCAGAGACTAGAAACTGTAGGAAGGTGCTACACCCATAAGCATTGGGAGAACAAAAAGGAGGAGGGGGTGTTACCAAAGCTAGGAGACTCGAGGAGGGGCCAGGACTGGAGCTGGGGATGAAGAGGAGGGGCTGCTGCATCAGGAGAAAGCACCAGAAGAAAGGAAAGAGCAAAAATGAAAGAAAAACCATGACTTCTCTCACCTCAATACCTCTTACTGGCAGAACCCAAAGGGAAACCAACTGGCAAAGGTGCTTGAGAAATACAGACTACAGAAGGGTGGGTACAGGGCTGAGAAACAATAGGTAAATACCCAGCACAATGGCTTATCTCAAAAACATGAAGCTGAGCAAAAAAAAAAAAAAAGTATATGTGCCATATAACGTCATTTATATATAAAGTTTGAAGACATGCAGGAAGAACACTATACTATATAGTGTCCTATATATAGTGTATATAGGACTATATTCATGTACGGTCGAAAACATGGGTGAGAATGATAATCACCAAATTCAGAATATAGGTTATCCCAAGAGAGAGAAAAGAAAGGAAGCAGGACACAAGAAACATCAACTCCATCTGCAATATTTTATTTCTTGGGAAAAAAAAATGATCTGAGGATGGGAATGTTGATAGAGTTGGGTGTGGATACGTGGGTGGGTATCTTTATGTTAGTCTCTATCCTGTACTGCCTGTTACAAAATATTTCATCATTTAAGAATGATATTTGTCCTAAGGCATCCCAGCTCTGACCCCACCGGTAATCCTCTGCAGTCTGGGTCAGCAGCTGGATCAGAGAGTCTGACCAGTGGCAGCTGGACAAAGCATGAAGGGCTGAGTGGGCGGGAGACCATGAGCCATAATCCTCTCTCTGACCTGGTTTTAAGATGCGCTGGTCTCACAGCCTGCTGTGTAAAAGGCCACCACATCTTGGCCAAACAGTTGGGTTTCCAGACTCAGAGTCTGTATTCATTCAAAGCTGCTGCATGGGGAATTCCCTGGGAGGGGGTCCAGTGGTTAGGTTCCCATGCTTCCACTGCAGGGGGCACGGGTTCGATCCCTGGTTGGGGAACTAAGATCCTGCAGGCCACACGGTGTGGCAAAAAACAACAACAACAACAGCAACAAAACTGCCGCATGCCACCACTCGCACTGACAAAAATGTAGGAAGAGCTCATTTTCATTTCTGGGAGAATTAAGACTGCAGTCCTCTACAGAATTATCCATGTCCATAAAGAGAATTATTTTCTGGTTATTTTAACCTAGATCAGGTAACACATGTACTTAAGTCTTGGATCATATTGCACATTTAAAAATAGAAACTGCTTATATTTTTGGACATAGGAGGTCGCCATGTTGAAGTAGAAAAGATCTGGGTTTTTTTTGGGGGGGTGTGTGTCTTTTATTTATGTATTTATTTATTTTTAATATTTATTTATTTACTTGGCTGTGCTGAGTCTTAGTTGCGGTGTGTGGGACCTTCGCTGTGGCAGGCGGGATCTTTAGTTGCGGCACACATGCAGGATCTAGTTCCCCGACGGGGGATCGAACTGGGACCCCCTGCACTGGGAGCATGGAGTCCCAGCCATTGGATCACCAGGGAAGTCCCCAGATCTGTTTTTTTATACAAAGTCCTTGTAAATATTAATTAGTTAACATCTATTTGATATAAGTACGTGTGTACAGATTGCATTAAACACTGTATTAAATAACAACAACTTAGAGCTCAAGATAAATCAGTAAGTGCTCTTTTTTTTTCAGTGAATACTTCGATAGAATGCAGTTTGGTTTAACTCATTAATATTAATATACAGTGACACCACTTATGCTGAGGTTATTTGGAATCAGAGAATCAGAACAGGAAAATATTTTAGAACTGGTTAGTCCACTCCATCAGGAAACCTGATGAGCACAGAAAGTCTTTTAGTTTGCAGAAGACTAATTTTTTTTTGATGGCTTCAACTACCCAGAATCCAGAAGGAAGGATAAGAAAACCAACCAAAATAGATGTTTTAAAACTCAAACATCTTATTCACTGGAAATTTCCTCAGGCCCACATTCAATACCTCTTTACTTATGTTGTGCCACTAATTCTTTTTTTTTTTAAGTTTTTTTTGTTGTTGTAGACCATTTTTAAAGTCTTCATTGAATTTGTTACAGTACTGTTTCTGTTGTTTATGTTTTGGTTTTTTGGCCACGAGGCATGTGGGATCCTAACTCCCCAACAAGGGATTGAACCTGCACCCCCTGCATTGGAAGGTGAAGTCTTAGCCACCGGAACACCAGGGAAGTCCCCTGTACCACTAATTCTAACAAGTTCCACTGCCTGAATTTTTAGCTAATGAGATCAGTGGAACAAATTGGAAAGGGGGGATTGCAACGCTAGAAGTGAGGCTTACTACAACAAGGACTAAAATTTTAAAAGCAGGGCTTCCCTGGTGACGCAGTAGTTGAGAGTCCACCTGTCAATGCAGGGGACACAGGTTCGTGCCCTGGTCTGGGAAGATCCCACATGCCGCCAAGCGGCTGGGCCTGTGAGCCATGGCCGCTGAGCCTGCACATCCGGAGCCTGTGCTCCGCAACAGGAGAGGCCACAGCAGTGAGAGGCCCGTGTACCACACACACACACACTCACACACACACAAAAAAAATTTTTAAAGCATATGTAAGATCTCAAAAACCTGGCTGTCTCATAACACTTGGATCCAAATGACTTTTAGCTATCTCCAAAAACCAAACTAATACAAAAACTGAATTCTGGTATTGTCTAGAATAGTCAAAATCATACTGCAGGATATAAACACAATTCTGGAAAAGTAATTTCAAAAACATGTCGAGTAGGGCAAAACTGACACCTTTGAAAATAAGTTTCTAGTCTTCTAGACAGCCCTGAAAAGAAAAAAGTCTCCGCCTGGACCACATTCTCTAAAGTTGTTAAAGGCAGTAGCAAAATCAATTGGTGTCATTTTCCCCCCTTTTTCTCCAATGCTCAATTCATCTAAATATAAAATGAATATCAGTTTAACAAGTAATATATACAACACAATGCAGGTTAGCACAATTGCTATGATCACCCTGGCCCTGAGGACGACACAGGAAATGCCAAAAAACTCCAAGCAGAAGTAATGAATCAAGAACCAAACACTGGGCTTCCCTGGTGGTGCAGTGGTTGAGAGTCCACCTGCCGATGCAGGGGACACGGGTTCGAGCCCCGGTCCGGGAGGATCCCTACATGCCGCGGAGTGGCTGGGCCCATGGGCTGTGGCCACTGGGCTTGCGCGTCCGGAGCCTGTGCTCCGCAACGGGAGAGGCCACAGCAGTGAGAGGCCCGCGTACCACAAAAAAAAAAAAAGAACCAAGCACCCATATTTTTGTAGACTAAAAGAAATGGGAAATTTTAATTTGGTGTGTTCTCTTAGTTCCCAATGATTAGTGCAAGATTTTGTTTTAATCACCTGTTGGCTCTTTGCAAAAACAGTCAGCAGTAATCAGTATGTCTGGCTTTTCCCCCGGTCCTAACTGGGGCTCCATCATTTCAGCCAAATAAGAATCTTCTGCATAGATTCTCCTCTTCTGAATTGCAGTTTACCTATAATTTTTCTGTAACAAGCATTTTTACTAATTAGGCACAACCTTGTATCAATTAACTTTGGTCTTAAAGCCATGATTAAAGAAACCAAATTGTTGTTTCTGGCAATTGCTGTGCCAGTGACAGATGGCCCTAGAACACATGGGAAGAAGATGGTGCCTGAAATGGGCTCCCTACAGCTCCAGAGAGACACCAGCTGCCCGGAGGGGTCCCTAGGACACAAGAATGGGGACACTCTAGGCAAAACAGAGAGCTGGGAGCATGATGTCCAGGTGAACGGGGCTCAGCAGAGTCATGATATGTCAGATGACCCCTTCAAATCCATCATTCCCAAATCCCCATTCCAAGGAGACTACCCTGAAGACATAGCTTGGCCCAAAGCTCCAGCTTTCACACAGTGCCTCACGGGAACTTGCACTTTGTTACCCTTGCTTAGAGCACAACCACTTGAGATGAATATGTAATTCCTGCTGAGAGAAAGCATCTACTGCAAAGAGGAAGTAGAGAGGGGTTGAGAGCACCTGGCCTGTACAATCCAACTGTTTGGATTCTAATTCTGTCACTTGCCATGTGCCCTTGAGCACATAACCCTTGGTTTCCTCATCTCTAAAACAGAAGTGAAAAAAAAAAAAAAAAAAACAGGAGTGAAGATAATACCTAATTCACTCCTTACATTGTATGAATCAAATCAAGTGTGAGTGTAGGGAATTCCCTGGCGGTCCAGTGGTTAGGACCCAGCACCTTCACTGCTGAGGGTCGGGGTTCAATCCCTGGTCAGGGAACTAAATTCCTGCAAGCTGCATGGCATGGCCCCCCCAAAAAAAAGTGTGAGTGTAAATCACAATGTCCAGTACACTGTCATATTAATAATAATAAAGCCATAGTTGCATCGAGTCAAAAACAAGCTCATTGGGCTTCCCTGGTGGCGCAGTGGTTGAGAATCTGCCTGCCAGTGCAGGGGACACGGGTTCGAGCCCTGGTCTGGGAGGATCCCACATGCTGCGGAGCAACTGGGCCCGTGAGCCACAACTGCTGAGCCTGCACATCTGGAGCCTGTGCTCCACAGCAAGAGAGGCCGCAATAGTGAGAGGCCCGCGCACCACAATGAAGAGCGGCCCCTGCTTGCCACAACTAGAGAAAGCCCTTGCACAGAAAGCCCTTGCACAGCCCTTGCCACAACTAGAGAAAGCCCTTGCATGGCTAAAAATAAATAAATAAATAAATTTATAAAAAAAAAAACAAGCTCATTGACTCTTTCTTCTCTCTTCCTCTAAGTGAGCTTATTTCTCCTTTCCCTTGTTTCCGTATCTACTGATCACAGTCACAATATCTAAAATGTTATGATGAAATACACCTGCTTCATCCAAGCTATGGGATCGTGAGGAAGTCAACATCTCTAGACTTCAGTTTTTTTTTTGTTTGTTTGTTTGTTTTGCGGTACGCGGGCCTCTCACTGTTGTGGCCTCTCCCGTTGCGGAGCACAGGCTCCGGACACGCAGGCTCAGCGGCCATGGCTCACGGGCCCAGCCGTTCCGCGGCATGTGGGATCTTCCCAGACCGGGGCACGAACTCGTGTCCCCTGCATCGGCAGGCGGACTCTCAACCACTGCGCCACCAGGGAAGCCCTAGACTTCAGTTTTTGATCATTAAGTAAGGTGATTAGAGTAGATGAGTTCTAAAGAACTTTCAGGTTCTAATATCTTGGCCTTCTGTACTTACTGGATTTTTTCCTTCCTCTCTAGAGAGACCAAGAGTTTAAACAGATGGTAAGGATGATGGTGCCAGTGATGATAGCAGTTGGTATTTTTTGAGCATTTACTATAAACCAAGAACTGTATTAAGCACTCCACATTATTTCACTTGATCTTCACAACAGTCTATAAAACAGGTACTCTTGTTGCAAATTCACATATAAGGAAACTCAGAGAAGTTGTGGAGACTGGTAAATGGCCTCCCAACGGTACCAGGTCCCAACCCCTGGAAACTGTAAGTATTACCTTATATGGAAACAGGGTCTTTGTAGATATAAATTTAGTATTTTGAGGCCAGGAGACTATCCTAGATTATCAAAAATGGGCCCTAAATGCAAGCATGTGTATCCTTATAAGAGGAAGGCAGAGGGAGATTTGACTACACATACAGAAGTGAGAAAAAAAAAAAAAGGGACTTCCCTGGCGGTCTAGTGGTGAAGACTCTGAGCTTCCAGTGCAGGGGATGTGGGTTTGATCCCTGGTCAGGGAACTAACTAAGATCCCACATGCCTTGCGCATGGTGCAGCAAAAAAAAAAAAAAAAAGTGGGGAAGGCAGTGTGGCCACAGAGGCAGAGACTGGAGCGATGCAGTCACTCCAGCAGTCTCCCCAAGCTGGAAGAGGCAAGAGCCTCCAGAAGCAGCATAGCCTGGCCAGTGCTTTGATTTTTCAGCCCAGTGATACATATTTCAGAATTCTGGCCTCCAGAAATGTGAGATCATAAAATTCTCTTATTCTAAGCCAACTAGTTTGTGGTAATTTGTTATAGCGGCCACAGAAAACTCATACAGAGATTAAGTAATTTATTCATGGTCATGGTTAATAAGTGGTGAGAGAGTCAGGATTCAAATCCATGAGCATCTGGCTCCAAACACTACGCTCTTCAGCACAGCATGGTACACCCTTTATAATACATAAAACAGACAGACAGTGACGAAGTACTAACTATCAAAAAAGGAAGAAGAAGAAAAATTGGAATTCCATCAAAAGCAGGGTAACATTCTGGTTGATTCAACCAAATCCATTCTCTCTACCGCAAACATCTCAGCTTTAGAAGCATGACTTTAAAAGTTCATTCTCCCACACACTTTACATCGAAATTAGGTCATACCTGCATCATAGCCAAGAATGTGTGCACTTCAATGAGAAGAAAAAGTTTGTAAAAAGAGAAAAGATGTTACATTTAGTTTATAGCTAAAGAGGTTACTTGGCAGCAATTTCAGCCTCTTAGTCCACAGTTGGCAATCAGAGAAGCAGAAGCTGCCTATCTTTTGAAAAGGTTTGTTTCCTTTTTTCTCCTTCAACTGGGACTCTGTCTTCAATTTTCTCAAGGAAAATGAGTAAGGGCTAAGAACTGGATTTTTTATTCCCCTCTCTTGCTACCTTCCTGACTGTTGGAGTTCCCAGGCAAATCAGCTAAAGGGAAAGTTAGGATTGGGGGTTTGAATTTAATCCTAATCTGCAAATGAGCCCACATTTTTCTCTGTAGGAACAAGACCTTCATCTCTTAACACTCAATAAACTTCTAGTTTATACTCTGAGCCTCTTATAATCATCAGTGTGTGTCCCCAAATCCACCAACTTGATTCACCTTGCCTCCTTTCCTCCTTTTTTTGGCCATTTAAATGAATATGCACAAAGTTTTGAGATAAGTGGTCAGAATAGCAGGGTGGTCTGCAATGCTCTAAATTAAATGTTGTTCTCAACCCAGATTTATGGGCACAAAGCAGCAAGCATGCAGAGAACTGAGGATGAGGTCCCCTTGGCTGCCATAGTATTTCTCAATCACCCTAAAGAAGTCAGCTGGAAAAGAAAAATGTTTTTGCATTACTAACAGCCTCAGTACATTGTGGTTTGAAAGGATGATAAAGCACAGCCTTTAAGGCATCTCTAAGGAAGACGGTAAGCATTTAGATCTACGATATTTATATAAACAGCTGACTCTGTACTTAGAGCTCAAAATTAACCCTATTGATTCATAATGTGCTTTTCTTTATAAGAGCTCAAAGTCTTTTTTTTTTAAAGCCATTACATCAGCCATTTCCTTCCATCCACGTAATGTTGAAAGGTAACACGCTCATTTCACAAGGACACTGAAAGCTACAGAAATAATCTCCAAAGGCTATCAACCCACCACCCATCAACCCACTTCTGTGAAGTGAGCAGAGAGGCCTGCGGACGAGACAAGCTCTGACAACAGCGCATCCTGTCTGTCTGTCTCTGTCTCTTTCACACACACACACACGCACACACACACACCTTGCACTGAAAGAACTTCAAGGTGTCACGGGGTTGGAGATACCATGTTTTCATTTTTGTTTTTTAATCACAATCCAGCCTGCCTGTCCACTTTCTACCTTTCAATTAGTGGCAATTTATCCAACGTGCTTAGATTTCAACGAAACAGCATAAATAATTTAAACCACCATAAAAAGTGATACACGACACAAGAGGACAGAAGATTTAAAGGAGACGGTCTCCTGGAAAAGAGCAGCACCAACGTTCCTTTTTTCAGCCCAGGATCCCCAGGGTTTCAAAACAACTGAAGCAAAGCTCTTGCCCATGTTTCTTTATTTTTTGATACAAAATACTCCAGAGTACCTTACAGGGAGAAATAGGTGAGCCTCAGTGTTTTCAATGAGCACCTATGTAGTTGCAGGCAAGTAATATAACCCCTCTGAATCTCAGTTCCTTCATCTGTAGGATGAGATGGATAATCCAGTCGGCCCTCTGTAGATGCAGATGTGGAACCCGTGGACAAGGAGGGCCGGCTGCACTGCACCATTTGATATAAGGGACTTGAGCATCTGTGGATTCTGGTATCCGTGGGAGTTCTGGAGCCAACCCCCTGCAGATACCGAGGGACAACTGTAGTATCTACCGCAAGGGTTCCTGGGTGAACTAGATGAGGCTGTAATCTACACCCCTGAACCCAGCCATGGAGGGGCCTGAAGAGAGAGTGAAGAAGAGACTGAGAAACTATATAAAAACTGAGAAATCCGTGAGGAGACACAAGGTAGTTACGCTCTGGGATAGGAGGTGATGGCAGCCTGACCCCCTTCTCCTGTTCCCTTCTCCTCCTCCATGCCCAAGGGACCAGGTGATTATAACCACAGTAAGAGCAGTGTTGGGGAAGAGGTACAAGAAGTTTTCTTTTTTTTTTTTTTGGCCGTACCATGGGGCTTTCAGGATCTTGGTCCCCTGACCAGGGATTGAACCCTCGCCCTGGCAGTGAAAGCACTGAGTCCTAACCACTGGACAACCAGGGAATTCCAACAAGAAGTTTTCTTGAAGGACAGTGTGACCTGTTGGGATGACAAATGGGGACTCATGAGACCTATAATGTAATGCCACCAACTTTACCCTCTGAGATGCACCCCCCAACGCACGCACACACACACACACACACACACACACACACATACGTACACTCACTCACCAGGAGGGCACAGACCAGGGCCTGAGCTTTAGCCCTGCTCACTACACATTACCATTACCATCCAGGTAACTTATAGTGCCCAAAGGAATATGAGCTCATGAGAAAGTAACTATATATTTAAGAAGCAAAACAGCTATAACATAAATCAGAGACCATAAACTGAACAACTTATACCAGAGTAAGCAGAATTAATGGACTAAGGCACAACAAAAATTTCCAATAAGCATAATAAATATCTTCAAAGAGATAGGCTATTGGTAATAAGTAATGAAATAAGCAGTTATTTTAAAAAACTAATTGGAGATACAGGGTCCAATAGGAAAATGCATACGAAGAAGGAATTAGTGAGTCAGAAGATAAGACTGAGAAACTCCACTAGAAGACACCAAGAAGGGACTGAGAGGGGAAACATTTAGAAAATATGTGTATATGTATATACATAGAGAGAGAGAGAAAGAGAGAAATGGCATCATAAGTTATAATGTTAAATCACTGATTTATACGATATAGTGACTTTGAAAATGGGCATCTCAAATACAGAGAAAAAGTCAGTGAGGAAGTTACTAAAACCAGAAAAAGGTATTATAAGAAAAGAAAAACTATAAACCAATATAAATATTGATTATATTAGATATAGATATAGATAGATGTAAAAACTCAACAAAATTTGAGCAAATTGAGTCAAACAATATATGAAAAAGATAATACATGACGTCCTAGTGGGATTTCTCAACAAAATTTGAGCAAATTGAGTCAAACAATATATGAAAAAGATAATACATGACGTCCTAGTGGGATTTCTCCCAGGATAGCAAGGTTTAACATTCAAAAATTAATCAGTGTAATTCATCACATTAACAGCCTAAAAAAAACCCAAACTATATTAACATCTCAATAGACGCAGAAAATGCATTTGACAAAAATCCAAAATCCAAAAATCCAACATCAAATGGACCCTGAAACATATTCAAGAATGTTCATAGCTACATTATTTATAGTAGTTCCAAACTGGAGCTACAAGTCTCCGTCAACAGTAAAATGGATAAAAAATGTTTTGGTATATTTAAACAATGAAATACATATAGCAATGAAAATGAATGAATCATAGGTAATGCAGCAATACTGACTACACTCATTCTTATGACATAATATTGATCAAGAAAAGTCAGATTTAAATATATTAAATTAAATATATTAATATAGGGACTTCCCTGGTGGCACAGTGGTTAAGAATCCACCTGCCAATGCAGGGGACACGGGTTCAATCCCTGGTCCGGGAAGATCCCACATGCCGTGGAGCAACTAAGCCCGTGCGCCACAACTACTGAGCCCGCATGCCACAACTACAGAAGCCCATGCACCTAGAGCCCGTACTCTGCAACAAGAGAAGCCACAGCAATGAGAAGCCTGTGCACCACAATGAAGAGTAGCCCCCGCTCGCTGCAACTAGAGAAAGCCCGTGCACAGCAACGAAGACCCAACACAGTCAAAAATAAATTAAATTAATTAACTTTAAAAAATAAAATAAAATGAACAAAATGAAGCAACTGAGTTTCCCTACCTCAATTTACTCTTGTTTCAGTCTTCCGCTTGTAAGTAAATGGCAACTGCATCTCTCAAGCTGTTCAAGCTAAAAATTTAGGGCCAAATTTAATCCCCTTTTTTCTCTCTTTCTCACATCCAGGCAATAGACAGATCTTTTGACTGTACCTTCAAAATATTTCCAGAATCTCCACACTTCACAGCTCTGCTGCCACTGCCCTGGTCTAAGCTTCCCATCATTCGTTCCTGAATTGCTGCAATAGCCTTCCACTGGGTGCCCTCATTTCTTTGTTTTTACACCTGCCATCCCCTTTTCAATCTGTTTTCCACAGTAGCCAGAGTTGATAACATGAATGAGTGTTGGGTGGTGTCACTCTTCTGCTCACATCTTTCAATACCAGTCGCTCTCACTCAAGGTGAAAGCATAGTCTTTGCAATGGCCTATCATGTGTAGCCACCATCTCTCCAGCCCTCTCAGTTTCCCTAACCTCATCTCCTACTACTCACAGCCTTGCTCACTTCCCTCCAGTACACTTGCCTCCTTGCTGTTCCTTAAACGTACCAAGAGAACTCCAGCCGTAGCTTCTGCATTTGTATGTTTCCATAGTCTGGACCACTCTTCCCACAGATCTTTGCAGGCCTCCCTCCATTACTTTCAAGATTTTTTTCTTTTTGGCTGCGTGGCTCATGGAATCCTAGCTACGTGACCAGGTATCGAACTTGGTCCCCCTTCAGAGGAAGCGCCGAGTCCTAACACTTGGACTGCCAGGTAATTCCCTGCTTTCAAGATTTTTATTATTATTATTTTTTTTTCTGGTACGCGGGCCTCTCACTGTTGTGGCCTCTCCTGTTGCGGAGCACAGGCTCCGGACGCGCAGGCTCAGCGGCCATGGCTCACGGGCCCAGCCGCTCTGCGGCATGTGGGATCTTCCCAGAACGGGGCACGAACCCGCGTCCCCTGCATCGGCAGGCGGACTCCCAACCACTGCGCCACCAGGGAAGCCCCAAGATTTTTAAATGATACTTTTTCAGAGAGACCTTCCCTAACCATCTCCCAAAAGGGTCTCTCATATACTGCTGGTGAGAAGATAATGGTACATCCCCATATATAGCAAAATTGGAATTTTATATACTCTTTGATCATCTAATTCCATTGCTAGGAATATATCTTTTTTTTTTAATTTATTTATTTTTGGGTGCGTTGGGTCTTCGTTGCTGCACGCAGGCTTTCTCCAGTTGCGGCGAGGGGGGGCCACTCTTCGTTGCGGTGTGCGGGCTTCTTACCGCGTTGGCTTCTCTTGTTGCGGAGCACAGGCTCCAGTGGCGCGGGCTTCAGTAGCTGCAGCACGCGGGCTCAGTAGGTGTGGCTCGCGGGCTCTAGAGCGCAGACTCAGTAGTTGTGGCGCACGGGCTTAGTTGCTCGGCGGCATGTGAGATCTTCCAGGAGCAGGGCTCGAACCAGTGTCCCCTGCCTTGGCAGGCGGATTCTTCACTGCACCACCAGGGAAGTCCAACACCACTGAATTTTAAACATTACGATGGTTAATTGTATCGTATACTAACGCATGTATGTGGAATCTAGAAAAATCGTACAGATGAACCATTTTGCAAGGCAGAAATAGAGACACAGAAGTAGAGAACAAATATATGGACACCAATGGAGGAAAGCGGGGGGTGGGGGGTGATGAACTGGGAGACTGGGATTGACATATACACACTAATATGTATAAAATAGATAACTAATAAGAACCTGCTGTATAGCACAGGGAACTCCACTTTACTGTACAGTAGAAACTAACACAACATTGTAAAACAACTGTACCCCAATTAAAAAAAAAAGATGGTTAATTGTATGTTATGTGAATTTTACCTCTAAAAATCCATAAATAAAAATATAGGTAGGGGCTTCCCTGGTGGCGCAGTGGTTGAGAGTCCACCTGCCGATGCAGGGGACACGGGTTCGTGCCCCGGTCCGGGAAGATCCCACATGCCGCGGAGCGGCTGGGCCCGTGAGCCATGGCCGCTGAGCCTGCGCATCCGGAGCCTGTGCTCTGCAACGGGAGAGGCCACAACAGTGAGAGGCCCGCGTACTGCAAAAAAAAAAAAAAAAAAAAAAAAAATATATATATATATATATAGGTAGATACAACAGTACCAAAATTCAGAACTTCCACTCAAAAAAAGAAGATTACAACAAATCTATCAGAGTGATAACAGATTGGCGGAAGATATTCCCAACATCTAAAACTGACTAGGGAGTAAATTCTAGAAAATACAAAAGAATGCCTACAAAACAGCAAGAAAAGGGGCAGGAAAACACAGAATTGTCATTTTACAGAAGGGGGAAAACTGTGTGGATGATTGCATTTTCTAAGACGGCTCAATGAGATCTCCCATGCACATGCTGTTTTGTTTTGGTTTTTTCTTAATATTTATTTATTTATTTATTTATTTAGCTGCGCCGTATCTTTGTTGCGGCATGCAGGCTCTTTTAGTTGTGGCATGCGGGATCTAGTTCCCTGACAAGAGATCAAACCCGGGTCCCCTGCATTGGGAGCGCGGAGTCTTAACCACTGGACCACCAGGGAAGTCCCCCACATGCTGTTTTTAAAATGTGACACTGGAATTACTAGCATTGAGAGGTGGGGTCTGTGTTTATTCCCCTTGAACCTGGGCAGGCCTGCGACTGAATATGACTTCTGAGGCTGCTAGGTCATAAAAAACCAACTTCTGCTGGGTTGTCTTGGGGTGCTAGCTCTTAGAACCTGGTATGTAAAGCCAAAAGCCCCAGGGAGGCCATGTGTAGGTGTTCCAGCCAACAGTCCCAGTTGGGTCCCAGCCAACAGTCCCAGTTGGGTCCCAGCCAACAGCCAGATGTGAATGAGAAAGCCTTTACAATGACTCCAGCTTCAGCCACTATGATTGTAATGGCCTAAGAGTCCCTGAGTGAGAACTGCCTTGTTGAGCTCAGGCCAGCCCAGAACCATGATAGATGATCATTAAATAATAACTAATGTTTTAAGCCATTAAATCTGTTTAGCAGCAAGATTTGGGTCTTGGAAGTGGGTGCGATTGTAACCAAGCCTAAATTACGGGGCATTGGCTTTGGGACTGAATGGCAGGCAGAGGACATTGAGGAGACTTTAGCGAGGCCTACAGGGCATCTAAGAGGCTTTAAAGCAAAGTGAGTAAATGTTATTGGAAGCTGGAGGAAAGGGAACGCTTTCTATGGAGTGGTGGAAATTTTGCCCCCTCTGTCATCTGTGGTAATGTGAAGAGAAGAAGTGTACCTAGTAACCTCAATGACCAAGGCAAGGAAATTTCAAGTCAGGAATAATGAATGTGTTGTCACTTGGCTTCTCATTGCCTACAGAAGAATGGGTTCTGGGCAGAAATCAAATAGAGATCACTGTCAGGTAAACATCTAAAGATGAGGTCAAGAACATGACTGTAAAATCCTTTCTTAAGATCTCAGAAAGATTTAAGGGTTTCACAAGAAATTCAAAATAGAGAAGAGTTTCTCATGAAGACATTTGTGGTTGTGGCTTTTGTCTGGAAGAGTAAACCCCAAGAAGTTTCATAGAAAACCCACACAATTTTAAGAGAACTGTTTTGAGGAAAGTACCTCCAGCTTAAATGAAAAGGGACAGAAAAAGTACAACATGAAAAGAGACTCTGGAACCCAATCTCTTCACAAGCAGGAAAGAAACGAGGAAGAGTACTTAGGTGCAATTCAGTTTTCCTGTGGAAAAGAAAGAAAAGATTCGGAGGCAGAAACCAGGAGTCCAGAAGGTGGAAGTGAGAACCTTGGTGAACAATTCACAGGCTGTAGGATTGATCCCTGAACAAGGAACTGGTAACACAACGCCTAACTGGATTTCCAAATTACTATGGACCAGTGACTCATGCATGTTCCCAGTTGCCAATTTTTTGAACAGGAGCATCTATAATGGTTTTTCTATGCCTGGCCCATCATTATATGTTCTCCATGTATGGAGATAACTTTTATCTTTAGTTCACATATCTTTGGGTCCAGAGGAATAGCACCTGATGGTACCCAAAGAATCAGATCCGAGGAGGCTCATCTATACCTAGGCTTGCTTTGAAGGGCGAGACAATGGACTTTAAGCTGATGTCATAATGGGATGAAATTTGGGAGTCTTAGAGGAAGGGATGTACTAGGAAGAGTGTAAATTGTTACCAGAGAGGCAATATGGCAGATCTTACTTTGCAAGATGGCCAGAACAACATCTCCAATCCCAGATGCTCTAATTACAGTGTGATGTTAATGTCTTCCCATCATGAGGTTGGGCTGTATGTTCTTTCCCCTTAAATCCGGATGGGCTCGTGACTAAGGCAGAAGGGCCCCTACGTTACTTCCAAACCTGAGTTGTAAAAGGCAACACAGCTTCTGTCTGGTCTTTGCGGGTGCTTGCTCTTGGGACCTCCAGAATTGTGGGAGATAAAATCACTGTTATTTTATCAAGCCACTAAATTTGGGGGTATTTGGTTATGCAGCGATAGATAACTGACGCAACTGGAATGACAAACAAATATATGAAGAGATCATTCATTCAACAAACATATTGAGCATGCTAGGCACTCTTCTAGGTGCTGGGGATACATAACAGACTAAAATCTCTGCCCTCATGGGGCATACATTCTAGCGGAGAAAAACAGAGTGTAATCAAGAAAATAGTAGATATAGACTGTTAGATAATGATGCTATCTCTTAGAATGCTAAGGAGAAAATGCAAAGAAAGGGACTAGTAAAGCACAGCAAAAGTGGGTGAATGAATGGCAATTTTAAAAAAGAGTGAACAGGGACTTCCCTGGTGGTGCAGTGGTTAAGAATCTGCCTGCCAATGCAGGGGACACAGGCTCAAGCCCTGGTCCGGGAAGATCCCACATGCTGTGGAGCAACTAAGCCCGCGAGCCACAACTAATGAGCCCGCATGCCACAGCTGCTGAGGCCCACGTGCCTGGAGCCCGTGCTCTGCAACGAGAGGCCACCGCAATGAGAAGCCTGCGCACCGCAATGAAGAGTAGCCCCCGCTCGCTGCAACTAGAGAAAACCCACGTGCAGCAACAAAAACCCAACGCAGCCAAAAATAAATAAATTCATAAAAAAAGTAAATGAAAAGAATGAACAACGAAGGGCTTGAAAAGGTGAATTTTTTTTTTTTTTTTTTGCCACACCATGCAGCATGTGGGATCTTAGTTCCCCGACAAAGGATCGAACCTTTGCCCCCTGCAGGGGAAGCTCAGAGTCGTAACCACTAGGCTGCCAGGGAAGTCCCTGATTTTTGAGTAAAGACCTCAAGCAAATAAGGGAGTGAGTGATCCATGTATTTCTCTGTGGGAAGAAGATTCCTTGTAGAGGGAGCCATAAGTACCAGGGCCCTAGGAGGGGTGGAGAGCGTACCTACAGTTTAAGGAGGACAATGAGGCCAGGGTGGCTTAAAGGTTGGAGTTAGGGGAGGTTACAGGATATGAGGTCAAAGAGATAATGTGGTGGGTGGGTACTGCCTTCTAGGCCAGTGTAAGGGCTTCTTTTATTCTGAGGGGATTAGGAAGCCACTGGAGGGTTTTGAGCACAGAAGTGACATAACCTTAGTTAAGTTTTAACAAGACTGTTTCAGCTGCTGTTTTGAGAAAGGACAAGGGATGAACAGGGAGACCAGTCATGATGCTGCTGCAATAATCTAGAACACCGCTAATGATGACTCAGACCAATAACAGCAGTGGACCTGGTGAGAAGCACTTGAATTCTGGGTATATTTTATAGGCAGAGCTGAGAAATCTGTGGGCAGACTGAATAGGAAAAGAGTAAAACAGAGGAGTAATGGATGACCCCAAAGTTTTAAACTGAGTGACAAAACTGGAAGGACAGAGTTGATATTTACTGTGATGGGGAGACTGAGAGGATCAGGTTTGGGGTGAAATATAAGGAACTTGATTTAGATATGTGAATTCCAAGGGTCTTTTAGACATTTCAGGTGTCCAGTGTCTGCAGTACAGGAGGGAGGTCTGGGCTGGAGATACAAATTTGGGGGTCAACAGTGAGTGTCTGATATTGAAAGCTGTGAGACTGAAGTCATTTAACCATTTAAAATGAGGGCTGAATGGAGAACATTATGGAAATTCCTTAAAAAACTAAAACTAGAATTACCATATGACACAGCAATCCCACTACTGGGCATATATCCTGAGAAAATCATAATTCAAAAAGACACGTGCACCCCAATGTTCATTGCAGCACTATTTACAATAGACAGGTCATGCAACCTAAATGCTCATTGACAGACGAATGGATAAAGAAGATGTGGTACATATATACAATGGAATATTACTCAGCCATAAAAAGGAACGAAATTGGGTCATTTGTAGAGACGTGGATGGACCTAGAGACTGTCATACAGAGTGAAGTAAGTCAGAAAGAGAAAAACAAGTATCATATATTAACGTATATATGTGGAATCTAGAAAAATGGTATAGATAAACCAGTTTGCAAGGCAGAAACAGAGACGCAGATATAGAGAACAAATGTATGGACACCAAGGGGGAAAAGCCGGGGGGGAATGGTGATGGTGGTGGGATGAATTGGGAGATTGGGATTGACATATATACACTAATATGTATAAAACAGATAACTAATAAGAACCTGCTGTATAAAAAATTAAAAAAAAAAAAATAAAATGAGAGTTGAGTCTAGAGTTGACCCCAAGGCCAAAGTGCCTTCTGGAATGCTATGCTGCTTCTCCATATCTCCTTTGCCATTATGAACTTGGACCATTCTGGAATACAGTTGGCCCTCTGTATACACGGGTTCCACATCCAGATTAAACCAGCCACAGTTTGAAGACTCCAGAAAGTTCCAGAAAGGCAAAACTTGAATTTGTCGCCTGCCATCAACTCTTTACATTGTATTTACAACTATTTACACTGCATTAGATATTATAAGTAATCTAGAGATGATTTAAAGTACATGGGAAGGTTATAAGCAAACATTACACCATTTTATATAAGGAACTTGAGCATCTGCAGATTTGGGTATCTCTTAGGGTTCTGGAACCAACCTCCTGCAGATACTGAGGGACCACTGAACTGCCACACAGCCGGAGTGGTGAAGGGATCAGAGCCTGAAGCCCAGATGGCCTAGATTCATACGCCACTTCCCTATCCCCTTTACACACTGTTGAGGAGATAACAAATTAATATATGAGAGTGGCTTGTACATAGAAAATGCTCATAAAATGCACATTATTTATCAACCAAGGGTGACTTCCTCAGCCCAATGCCAGCTGATCCAAACATCAAGCTCATACTATGGATGTTTCCTTCAATCAGAAAGTTACCTTGGGGGCTTCCCTGGTGGCGCAGTGGTTGAGAGTCCGCCTGCCGATGCAGGGGACAGGGGTTCGTGCCCCGGGCTGGGAAGACCCCACATGCCGCGGAGCGGCTGGGCCCGTGAGCCACGGCCGCTGGGCCTGCGCGTCCGGAGCCTGTGCTCCGCAACGGGAGAGGCCACAACAGTGAGAGGCCAGCATACCGCAAAAAAAAAAAAAAAAAAAAAGTTACCTAGTCAGATAGGGCCTATTTATCTCCCCTTAGCACCTCAACACAAACACTGTGAAATCCACTATTTTATGTACCAAACCCAAAGGTTACAAAATGTGAACAAAATAACGTGCTCGGCTATTTTTTCAAAAGATATTCTTATCAACTCCGTTTAAAAACCCACACAATAGTGAGTCACAAAACGACTAAGAAGCTATTTTAATCATCTCTCTCTTCAGGATCATTTCTTTGCTGCTCCTCTGATTCTCAGATCCTCCTTCCTGTTTGGCCATCTTCCTTGTAGCCAAGACCTACTTTTAAAACATTTTGGATCTTACTTTAATATCCATAATTCACAGAATGAAGGCAGTCACAAGTTTCTATACAATAGCAAGCCTTAGACTCTAAAAATAGAAAGAGCAAACATCTTCCCCCTAGAGACAGTACAAGTAGGAGACATGCCCTGGCTGGCAAAGGTCCTTCAAACCTCCGAATTGTGAATTTTCAAAATGATGAGTACATCTGAAGGGGTAAAGCAGCATCTTATTACATTCATGGGGAAAGAGTGGGGCATGCAAGTAACACGACAGAACCTGTGCCTGAACCTGATAAACCTGTGCAGAGTTTATCTTCTGGATAGAGAGGAGAGAAACAATACACATTCATGAGATGGAGAAACAAAACTGGCAGTAGAAGCCAATAAACACCATTAACTGTATAGGCATAAATGTATATAAACTTGGGAAAAAATAAATTAACAATTATCTGCACATTGGATTACAGGTGATTTTGCCTTCCTTTACCTATATTGTCTAAAATTGTTGTTCACAGGAATACATTATATTTTTTGGAAAAAGGAAAAAGTTGATTTAGTCCAAATGTGCTCAAAAGTAGTGGCTAAGGGCATGGACACTGGAGCCTGGACACCTGCTCTTCCACTAACTGGCCAGGTGACCTTGGGCAAGTGACCTAACCTCTCCACATCCCACACCCTGACCTGCTGGAAAAAAACAAAGATGATTGTACTATCTTAGAGAACGAAATCGTAAATGTAAAGGCCTTGGCATAGGTTGGCACACAGCAAATGCTGCAGAAACGCTTGCTCTTATTACATGAGCTGGTAGGTAAGGTTTCATCAACTGCAGTACCCAAGATAATGTTTATGAGATGGGTTGAACTTGAGCAAAAAATTTCAAGGTCAGGGAAAAGGTATTTGTGATAGGGTAACCGCCTGAGAACTGAAGAGACTGAACATGACAAAGCTCAACCCCCTTTAACAAGCAAGCAGTGACACGAGAACCAACTGGAGCATGAAGACTGACACAATAGGAAAGGTTTATTTTTATTTATTTATTTGTTTGTTTGTTTATTTATCTTTTGCAGTACATGAGCTTCTCACTGTTGTGGCCTCTCCCGCTGCGGAGCGCAGGCTCAGCGGCCATGGCTCACGGGCCCAGCCGCTCCGCAGCACATGGGATCTTCCCGGACCGGGGCACGAACCCGTGTCCCCTGCATCGGCAGATGGACCCCCAACCACTGTGCCACCAGGGAAGCCCCAGAAAGGTTTATTTTAAAAACAGCAATTCCTAATTGGCTCCAGGAAAGATCATGTACCACATGCGAACACATCTGGCTCTTGGTCTTCACCCACCCCTTTGTTTTCCACAAAAAGAAGAGACTCAAAGAAGATTCCTTCTGAATGTGTATCACCATTTATTGTAGTTTGCGTTAGGAACTGAACAGAGGACATTGTCTGTGGAGCGGGAAAGAAAGGAAAAGAAAAAGAAAGTATGTTTTTGTAGACTTAATTTCTTCAAAACACTTTATGGTTTCAAATCCCTTTTTACCCCAAAGGAGATTCAAGAATCCGAGTATGGTAAGTAGGGAGCAGTAATACAAAAAAATCTCATGTTTGTGTGTGTGTGTGTGTGTGTGTGTGTGTGTGTGTGTCTTTCTTTGTGTGTGTTTTTACAAGCAGACGTACTTCCACATTTCTTGCACCCCTTTTTTGCTTTGGTAAGGCCAAGCCCCACAGGACACACCATACAAACGACCCCTGCCTTGAACTCACAGACTCAAGGGTTGAGGAATTTATTTACTCTCGCAGGATAACTATAAAGGTTTCCAACTGTCACATAGCATTAAAAATAACCCAACCCCCCCCCAAACCGTAAGACGCGAAATCCTGATACACTTAAATGCTTCCTTTGCTGCAGCTGTTCCTCAGATTCCTAATCGTGGACTCACTACAAGGACCAGAGCAACAGGATTCTCTTCATTTTGTTTAGAATAAAAAAAAATTTTAAGGGACATTTCAAAATAATAAAAAAAAAACTGAAATTCAAATTCTGAAAATATCTTGCCTTTTTTATTAATCATGTCATCTAACACCAATTAAAAAAACAAATATGTGAATATGATATAAAAATACGATCCCAGGATTAACACTTTGTTGCAGGCACAGTTATCTCACAGAATAAATGTTTGGAGGGCCAGGGAAAAGAGTTTATTTTTGTTTTTGCTTCTCTTAAAAAAAATCCACAGCAGTGCAAGTAGGATCAGGATGGGGCCGGCGTGGGGAAGAGTCTTAGCAGCAAAATGTCCAAGGTTCTCTAATCACAATCAAAACCAATGGATACTGGATTTAGGAAAAAAAAAAAAAAAAGATGAAGGGGATGCTGCCCAGACCCATTCGTCATCAATCACTAAAAGACTTCCGTAGCAAAAGCCCCAAATTGTGACATGTGAAGGACGTGCTCTATTACACAAGCAATCATAAAACGTATCCCTCAAGCTTTTGACCACGTCTGTCACTTAAATATATGTACAGGAATTGGGCTCCTCTTCTGATTCATGTCCTTTCAGGTCTCCACTGTTTGGTCACTCTGGGTGGGCTCTTGGTATATTTTGCCACTTCTGGCCTCCAGCGTGTGAACAGCATTTGCACCACCGATGCTGCTCCTGCCTGCCTCGCCGGCCTTGGCTGTTTCTCGCAGAGGGTGGGCAAGGAGGATGGTTTAATGATCATTGTTCTGTTTCTCTCTCATCCAGGCATGAATCTGTTCTTTCAGTTCTGGCACTGAGAAAAGAAAGGGAAGAATTAATACCCCAGATGGGAGGGCTCTTCCTGAGAGACGATGCTTGTAGTTCTGTAGAAAAGGAAAGAAAAGGCCATTCATTCCCTCACTGAACTGAAGGCTGAAGAAGAAACGGGATATGAAAAGTAAGAACTGGAATTCTGTAGTGAAAAAGAGCAAAGGATGCTTTATGTCTTGTCCATTAAGTGTCAGAAACCATGTAGTGTCTGGATGTGTTAAATTTCCCCCTTTTGACTACTCTCTGATACACGATTTTGGCCTCACTGCTCAGTACAGGTGTAGGCACTGCTGTTCGAGCCATGCCCTCCTCTACCTGGTTCCAGCATGCTCTCTGTCAGCGTCTGTCGGTTGAAGGGGTCCGTGGGGGAGTTCAGCAAGTGCCGCAGGATGATGGAGCGGTCCATGATGGTGCCAGAGGGCAGCCGCACGGGGTCAGTCATCAGGGTGTCCATCAGAGGGTCTACAGAGACAAAGCAAAGCAAACTCTGATCTAACAACAGAGCCTAAAACTGAAAAAGAAAACAAAGTCCCTCCTATCAGTGAAAAATATAACCATAGAAACAGCAACCAAATGGCCCCTACCAGGCCCCCAAGTTTAGAAGGAAATCAGCATTAGATAAAGGCATATACTTCACCTTTTGTAGAGGGGAAGAACCCTTTTGTCAGCTACTGCTGGGAGGAAAGAATAGACAAAAAAGACAGCAGGACAGACAGGCCCTCCCGAGCCGTACGGCGAAGATGGCAGGCTAGAATCAACCTTTCCTCTTAGGACTTCTCAGAATTCTTTGAAAACATGAGTCCCCACTTGCAAAGACAAGGTTGACCTTAGAATCTTCAGGGTTGTTACCTGGTTTGAAATCAGGGTAAGGACTTTTTTCTCTTGTAATTTATAATATGAACTAAAGGTAGATAAACAGAATTTCAATTTCTGACCAAGTGTCTCAAAAAGCAATGAGAGGGGCTTCCCTGGTGGTGCAGTGGTTAAGAATCCGCCTGCCGATGCAGGGGACATGGGTTCAAGCCCTGGTCTGGGAAGATCCCACACGCCGCGGAGCAACTAAGCCCTTGCGCCACAACTTCTGAGCCTGTGCTCTAGAGCCCGCGAGCCACAACTACTAAGCCCACGTGCCACAACTACTGAAGCCCACGCGCCTAGAGCCCGTGCTCCACGACAAGAGAAGCCACCGCAATGAGAAGCCCACGCACCACAACGAAGAGTAGCCCCCATTCGCCGTAACTGGAGAAAGCCCACGCATAGCAACGAAGACCCAAGGCAGCCAAAAAAAAAAATTAAAAAAAAAAAAAAGGCAATGAGAGCACAGAACGTCCTCTTCTAATGTTACATGTTTCAAGTTAACTCAAATCAAAGAATTCTACATGAAAAAAGTGGGCCCACTAGCCTCTGAACTCGTCTGGGGCGTCACTGTAGTCGATTTCTGCACGCGCATTCTTGGCCACGATCTCCTCCACCTTTTCAGCCAGAAGTTTAAACTTCTCTATTGCTATTGTGGATTTGATCCCTGCCTTCCGCATCTTCGAAATAACTTCTTCAAACAATTCTTTGCTGTAGGATCTCTGAAAATGAGGAAAGACACTGTGAGACGTAAATATATTTTAAGTGGAAAAAAGCAAGCTGCAGAAAATACCCAAAGCATCATCTGTTTTCTAAAAACGCCCTAAAATTATAATGTACATATATAAATACTTTGACATGGCTATAAATACATAAAGACTGGGCTAATACGCACCAAACTGTACAAGGCCTCTGGAAAGGGCTTCAGGACTGAGGCAAATGAGGGGAATTTAAAAAAATTTTAATTACTTTTATAGCAAACATCCATTTCTCTTAAAATTTAAATATTAAAAAGAGAAGGACTGGAAGTCTACTTCAGTCCTTGCCAGGCACTGAGCCCTAGCAGCCTATGAGAGGAGGTGGAAATTTCAGTTCTTTTCCCTAAAGGTAAACATGGTGAAAACAACCCAATACAGTTCATAATCAACAAGCGCGTTCTCCCATTCCCTGTCAATCTTTATTTAAGATCTCTCAGTTCAACGCTGTTAAATGTCAGGGGCTCTACTGACGGGAACAGACAGGGTTTATGCCTGTGAGAGTGGGAGGGCTGGTCTACAGGGCAAGCGCCCACCACAGACCCAGGCAAACCTGGGCTTCAATCCTGGCTTTACCATCTACCTGCTGTGTGGTCTTAGGCAAAGTTCTAACTCTCCTGAGCCCCAGTTTCCTCAGGTGTAAAATGGGGGTAGTAACACCTACCCCACAGGTGCCTAATTTATATAAATCACTGCCATTTCAAAATATCAAAGTATATCGTATTTTGCATTTAGGGCAAAAACACTGGACGCTTGTCACTTTAGTGACAGTGATGCAGATGGAGGAGGGGAATGACTAAATCTGAAACTCTGAATGATAGGACCATAATCTGTGACCTGTGATTTCTAAACGAGGATTCACATGAACATCATGGGATGAACTCATCTCAATACTTGTGTTCCCTTAGAAGGCCAGATTGAAAGTCCTCAGTCTTTCTTCTGTTCTTTTTTAACTTCAGTTTCTAAATAAGTGCACATGCTCACTTTCTCTCTCCACACACACCATGCCCCTTATTTAATCCATGCAACTCAGGGGAAAAGAGAGGAGAGGACAAAAAGCCAGCAGGGCGCCTGGGCCTGGCAATAATCCTTTAAAATAATTTGAAAAGTTCAGAGGGCCTCGGCTATAGTTTTCTGAAACTAAATTACTACATTAGGTCAACAGATACTTTATTTGGTGTCTACTTATTATGAGCCAGGTAAGCTGCAGTCCCCGTCGCTTTGGGAAGAGGCACAGGGGATAAATGGCCAAAGGGTTATGGTGAGATGTTGGAAGGGCAAAAACACACATGGTGGGTGCTGCTATCCACACTACTGAGACATTTCACCTTGAACTTCTCTGCATAAACAAGCAGTCGTTCTTAGCCCATTTACTATTCTCGAAAATATCACCCACTCTATTTCTCAAAAGATGATTGAGTTTTTAACCAACTGACTTCTGCCTGCTGTTAAGTCAACTTCTAAGATAGAGCAGTAGAGTGAGCATTATCAGAAATCAAAGGGTAGGGACTTCCCTGGTGGTGAAGTCGTTAAGAATCCGCCTGCCAATGCAAGGGACATGGGTTCGAGCCCTGGTCCGGGAAGATCCCACATGCTGCGGAGCAACTAAGCCCGTGAGCCATGGCCGCTGAGCCTGTGCTCTAGAGCCCGTGTGCCACAACTGCTGAAGCCCGCGTGCCTAGAGCCCATGCTCCGCAACAAGAGAAGCCACCGCAATGAGAAACCTGCACACTGCAACAAAGAGTAGCCCCCACTCGCTGGAACTAGAGAAAGCCTGTGAGTAGCAACCAAGGCCCAGCGCAGCCAAAAAAAAAGAAAAAAGAAATCAAAGGGTACTTAGGATAAGGGGACATGGCACTCAGTTTCAAAGAGCAGTGGTGCCAATGAATCGACCAAATACAGATTACTGAGCTGCTGCTTCAAGTTCAGTGTGGATGGTGTCAGAGAGGAAGCAAAGATGTTGTGGTTTTTTTTGGCTGTGCTGGGTCTTGGGTGTTGTGTGCGGGCTTTCCCTAGTTGCGGCGAGTGGGGGCTATGCTTTGTTGTAGCGCACGTACTTATTGTGGTGGCTTCACTCGTTGTGGAGCACGGGCTCCAGGTGCGCGGGCTTCAGTAGTTGCAGCACGTGGGGCCCAGAGCGCACGGGCTTCAGTAGTTGTGGCGCGTGGGCTCAGCAGTTGCAGTGTGAGAGCTCTAGAGCACATGGGCTCAGTAGTTGCGGCTCATGGGCTCTAGAATGTGGGCTCAGTAGTTGTGGCGCCTGGGCTTAGTTGCTCCGTAGCATGTGGGATCTTCCTGGACCAGGGCTCGAACCGTGTCCCCTGCATTGGCAGGCGGATTCTTAACTACTGGGCCACCAGGGAAGTCCCAAGATGTTGTTCTTGACCTCAAGGATCTTACAGAATGGCTACAGAAATTAAACATAAAAATATCTGCAAATCATGTATCTGATAAAGGTCTAGTATCCAGAATATATAAAGACCTCACACAGAATATATAAAGAACAAAACAGAAAGAATCCAATTTAAAAAATGGATAGGGGCTTCCCTGGTGGCACAGTGGTTAAGAATCCACCTGCCAACGCAGAGGACACAGGTTTGAGCCCTAGTCCAGGAAGATTCCCCCATGCCGTGGAGCAACTAGTAAGCCCGTGTGCCACAACTACTGAAGCCCGCGAGCCTAGAGCCCGTGCTCCGCAACAAGAGAAGCCATCGCAATGAGAAGCCCACGCACCGCAACAAAAAGTAGCCCCTGCTCGACACAACTAAAGAAAGCCCGCGTGCAGCAATGAAGACCTAATGCAGCCAAAAATAAATAAATAAAAAATAAAATAAAAAAATGGATGAAGGGGAGTTCTCTGGTGGTCCAGTGGTTAGGACTTGTGCTTTCACTACCGAGGGCCTGGGGTGAATCCCTGGTCAGGGAACTAAAATCCCACAAAGCTGCTTGGTGCGGCCAAAAAAAAAGATGAAGGATTGAACAGACATTTCTTCAAAAAAGATATACAAATGGCCAGCAAGTACACGAAAAGATGTTCAACAGCATTTGTCATTAGGGAAATGCAAATCAAAACCACAGTGAAATACCACTTTACTCCCACTAGGGTGGCTATTTAAAAATAAAAAAACAAAACAGAAAATAGCAAGTGTTGGCGAGGATGTGGAGAAATTAGAACCCTCGTACACTGCTGGTGGGAATGTTAAACATAGCATTACCATATGACTCAGAAATTCTACTCCTAAGTATATCCCAAAGAATTGAAAATAGGTATTCAAACACTTTTACATGAACATTCACAGGATACTATTTATAACAGCCAAAAGGCGGAAACAATTCAAATGTCCATCAATGGATGAATGAATAAACAAACCACGGTATAGCCATATAATGAAACTTTAAGCCGTAAAAAGGAATCAGGTACTGATACATGCTATAACATGGATGAACCTCGAAAGCATGCTACGTGAATGAAGCCAGACACAAAAGGTTATACACTGTATGATTCCATTTACATGAAATATTCAGAATAGGCTAATAGATAAATGTAAAAATAGGTAAAATAAAGACAGAAAGCAGTTTAGTGGTTGCCAGGAGCTGGGGTGAGGAGGAAGGGACAGTGACTGCTTAATGGGTACGGGATTTCCTTGTGGGGGTGACAAGAGGTGACGGTTGTACAATACTGTGAATGTACTAAATGGTTGTACAATACTGTGAATTACACACTTCAACATGGTTAATTTTATGTTATGTGAATTTCACCTCAAAAAAAAAAAAAAAAAAAAGGAAGGCTGCAGGACTTCCCTGGTGGTGCAGTGGTTAAGAATCCACCTGCCAATGCAGGGGACACCGGTTCGAGCCCTGGTCTGGGAGGATCCCACATGCTGCGGAGCAACTAAGCCCGTGTGCCACAACTACTCAGCCTGTGCTCTAGAGCCCGCGAACCACAGCTACTGAGCCCACGTGCCACAACTACTGAAGCCCACGTGCCTAGAGCCCATGCTCCACAACAAGAGGAGCCACCGCAATGAGAAGCCCGCGCACGGCAAGGAAGAGTAGCCCCTGGTCGCCACAACTAGAGAAAGCCCGCATGCAGCAACGCAGACCCAACGCAGCCAATAAATAAATTTATATATAAAAATAAAAAGGAACGCTGCATAGGAGAAGTGAGATTTCACGTGGGCTCTTTTTTTTTTTTTTTTTTTAAATTCTTATGGTTGCGTCAGGTCTTAGTTGCAGCATGAGGGATCTTCATTGAGGAATGCGGGATCTTTCACTGAGGCATGCGGGATCTTTCACTGCAGTGCTTGGGCTTCTCTCTAGTTGTGGTGCGTGGGTTCCAGAGTGCAAGGACTCTGCAGTTTGTGGCACGCAGGCTCTCTCGTTGAGGCGCGCGAGTTCAGTAGCTGTGGTACGCAAGCTTAGCTGCCCCGTGGCATGTGGGATCTTGGATCCCCAACCAGGGATTGAACCTGCAGTCCCTGCATTGGAAGGTGGATTCTTTACCGCAGGACCACCAGGGAAATTCCAAGATTTTTTTTTTCTTTTTTCTTTTTTGATGTGGACTATTTTTTAAAAGTCTTTATTGAATTTGTTACAATATCGCTTCTGTTTTATGTTTTGGTTTTTTGGCCGGGAGCCATGAGGGATCTTAGCTCCCTGACCAGGGATCGAACCCACACTCCCCGCACTGGAAGGCGAAGTCTTAATCACTGGACCACCAGGAAGTAACCCATTACATGGGCTCTTGACTACTACTGTTGTTTAGTGGAACGTGGTGTTAACAGACAGCGCTCCGTGAACAAGAGATCTGCCGTCCCTCTGCCCGGAAACCACAGGCAGACTTGGCCCTCAGTGCAGCTCACTGTGTCAGGCTGAGACCTCTCTCTCTCCTGGGCTCTCTGGGCTCCAGGGACAACTGTCCTGTCGCACGCCCTCTCTGACGAGGGGCTCTCTCCTCAGGCCTGTGAGTGTAAGGCTCAGGGCTCCTCGCGCTGGGGCCTCTGTCACCTCTCCCGGGCACCTGTCTTCCGCCCACTCTCGGTGCACAGGAGAGAAAGCTCTCAGTGTCTTCCCTTGCTCGGCTGCTGTTTCTTTTCTCCTCTGTCTTCCCAGGAAAACAAGACATACCAGACGGAACCAGAGCGGACCAAGAGCACTGCTCCCAAGGGAGAAGACGAAAGTCTACCACCTCCCTGGAGTTTTCTAGTCTTCCATCCTTCCACCCCCAGCAGCCCCCCGAGCCCCTCTTCTGAAACAATCCAGTGGGCAGGCCCCTCATCAGCTTACAGCCCATATAAATGGAAAGTGTCCAACAATCAAGACAAACGCCACACTGTACAAGGCAGCAAAAAACCCACTTGAAAAGTGTTTTTCTCTCCACTGTGCCACTGGCACTTGTGTGCCTGCTTCACGTGTCTGGAAGAACAGGGCTATTGAGACATCCGAGAAGACCCATGTGCCACTGTGCAGAAACCGCTGCCTGTGATTCAAGCCATGTGCCACCACAGGCCACCACCTGGGCCACCACCACAATCCACAGGCATTACCAGGCAGTGTGGATGTTTTGTTGGTCCCCAAGGAGAGGCAGCTGGAAGCAATGGGAAACACTCCTTTGTCACCCACTTGGTTTTCACCGTCTCACTGGGTGTGCTGTGCTCATACACACTGCAAACTTTCTGTTACGTGTTATAACCGCTTGCGACATGGCAGCCACAGCAAGACCTACCAGGGGAAGAGCGAGCAGGCTAAACGACCCTTCTGAGTCCCCGACAGTGAAAGCGGAGGAGTCCCGGGGGACTCCTCACACCCGACCTCTGGCTGGGCCGGAGAGGCGCAGCTCCAGCCAGCCTGCTGCCCAAGCAGACGACCTGACCTTGCCTGGGGAGCGTTTCCATTTCCTGTCTCTCTTAAGGCTACCGCTTATCTTCCATTTCTCAACACGTACAGCATCATACAGTCATAGGCTAGAGAATCATTTTAGCACCTACCCAAAGTAACTGCAAACACCTAACCTGCTCATTTACCACAACTTTTTATGGAAAAACTGCTTTAGACATATGTGGTTTTTTCCATTGCAGGTGCTTTGTCAAGACCACACCTCTTGCTTTATCCAAAAGTACCTATGTATGAGAATTATGTCTCAATAAAGCTGTTACTGAAAAAAAAAAAGTACCTGCGATTCCCCTATTTTGACCTTTGGATGAGATATAAGTAAAGAACCTTCTGGAATGCCTAGTGATGGTTACCCTGAGATGTGAGTTAATACTTGGATAAATAATGTGAACAAAGACGCAGAGACTGAAACAGACATGGCACTTTGGGGGCATTTTAAGTGGAGAGCAGAGAAGCTGAGAACATGGGCTCAGGGCCAGACTGCCCGGTGGGAATCCTGCCTCCGCCTCACATCAGCTGTGCGGCTCTGTAACCTCTGTGTGCCTCCTTGTAAAGCAAGGAATCCAACTAAACCTAAATTGTAGGATTTTGTGAGGATTACAAGTGAAAACATGAAAAGTGGCTAAAACTTGATGTGTGGTTGATAAACATCAGTTATTATAACGCTGAAGAGGCTGCAGGACAGAGGAACGTGGAGGGACGGGAAGCCCTCTGTGAGGTACTGAAACATTAAAACTCGAGGCTGGGCAGGGGTCGCTTGGACTAAGTTGGTAGCTGTGGAAATGAAAACCACAAAATGGATACGATCAGAGGGACACAAGGAATAAAGGAGGGAAGAATGTAAAGATAACATACACGGGGCTTCCCTGGTGGCGCAGTGGTTGAGAGTCCGCCTGCCGACGCAGGGGACACGGGTTCGTGCCCCAGTCCTGGAGGATCCCACATGCCGCAGAGCGGCTGGGCCCGTGAGCCATGGCTGCTGAGCCTGCGCATCGGGAGCCTGTGCTCCGCAACGGGAGACGCCACAGCAGTGAGAGGCCCGCGTACCGCAAAAAAAAAAAAAAAAAAAGATAACATACACGGTTTGAAACCTGGAACCACAGAAATAACGGCAGCACTGAAGCTGTTATTAAATCTCCTTCTTGGGAAGAAGATTTGGATTCCCTGCGAAAACCAGGCTCTTTCTGGGAATGTAACCGATTTGTCGAGTGAGGCCCTTAGCAAGATGGGTACAAACTCAACTGGAGACGGACCTGAGAGCCAAATCCGCTCTTCACGCCCAAAGGAAAACAACCGAGTCACATCCATTTACACCAGACAAGCTCCCCTCGCCACTGTGGCCATTATTTCTATTTACATACTAAAAACTTCTCAAACCACATTTTGAAAAGTGTCACCTTCCTTGATTTCAAGTGGGGAAAATCCAAGAACAGATGGATATGTGATCGCGCAGGGTCTGCCGGGAAATCCACAGGGAAGCAAACTCAAGTCACCCCCTTCAGGAGCCTGAACTCCAGACTCCCTCTGAAACTGTTCCCTTGGGCACTGACCTGGTCGTCAGCAATGGCTTTAGCGAACCGGGCACAGTCCAGCTGCAAGTAAATATCCGTCAGTTGGTCCAACAACTTCTTTGGTTCAAAGCCATATTTCTCAGGGTTTTCAACTTTCAGGTCACGGCACTTAGGACCACAGAGTTGCTGAAGATTAAAGTTCAGCATCGCAGCCAATCGGGGTCCGAGTTCCTAGGAAATCACGGGATAATAGGACAATTCATGCTGTTGAGACAAGCAAGAAGGACCCAAAACTCCCATTTCAGTGGAGGAACAGAAATTGGCAGGCTCAGTCTTCAAAGAATCCCTTATATGTGCTATATCATACGAAGAAGGACATTCTATTCAAACTTTTCTTTACTCTCCATTTCTAATCCAGTAATTCTAATACTTCATAGAATGTTGCATGCTGATGGAATATTTATAAATACCAAAAAGGCAACATTTTCATTAAATTCATGCTTTAATTATAAAAACAAGGATCACTTTGAATTTGTTGAGAAATAGGTAAAAGAGGGAAACTATTCATAATTCCATCATCATCACACGTGTCACGAAAGTTTCTCTTTCAGCCATCATTTTATGCATTATTTTTTCTATAAATTTCAAGTCCCTGACAGTTCAGGCAATATGCACCATTCTTATTTATTTATCAGATGCAAAGAGTGAAGAAATATTAAAGAGGTAGAAGATAAAATTTATGTCTTGAATAGTTTGAAATCTAGCCAGTGAGACAAAACAAACTTAAATGAAACAACTAAAAACTAATTATGAAATAATATGCTATAACTCCACAAGATGACACAGTACCTACTACAGGTGGGCATACATTGCTTTAAGCAAACCTGAAATAGGAAAACCTGGCTTATAGAGTATTAAACACCGGCCATAAAAAATGAGCTGTGAAAGCTTCTCTTTAAGTAACAAGGTTTTCATTAAATTTCATGACTGGATTTATACAAATTCAACTTAAGTTTGGCTTCTAAAGGACGTGCTTTTGCACAAAGTAAAAAGTACTCCTGTATTTAATTGTTAAGAAACTGTGAGGTTAAGGAGGGATAAGAATAGGATATAATTGGTAATTTTTTTTTCCCTGAAGTGGAAGAGTTTTGTGCTAACCAGCAAAGAAGGTGAAAACAGTGCAGCAAAGGAAAAGGAGAGATCAAAGCAGGCACAGGCAAAGACCAGGGGGCAGCAGACTATGACCCAGGTGTATGGAGAGCTCAGATCAAAGAGTAGGTCTTGAAAAACATTAATTTTAACTGACATGAAAATAACAGACTTAGCTTTCAATAATTTCCTTTAAAAAATGAAGAATTTAGAACTAAAAATAGGCTTTATGATAATTTAGTCTCAAGTAATTTTTATAGTTTCTGACCTTCTGAACAATCAAAGAGCACAGCCATCGGAGTAGTTGAACACAAAATAAAACATGACTTAGAGCAGGGATTGGCAAACTGCTAGCTGCAAGACATATCTGGCCTGATGCCTCACTTCACGGAGTTTTATTGGAACACAGCAACAGCAAAGCTAGCAGCTGCAATAGAGGCCATGTGGCCTACAATGCCTAAACTATTTACTGTCTGGCCTTTATAGAAAAAGTTTAAAGAAGTCCATTTGCAAACCTTTAAGGGAAGCAAGTGTCTGAAGTACCTTATCTCAATGAGTCGAACGTTCTTACGCTTTCAGTGATGCACTGTTTTGCTTCATGTTCTGCTGCTCTTGCACTGAAATCTATTTATGAAGAGACATGAAATGTAAAGGGGACAGAGGAGGGGGCTCACCTCTTGAGTTGCAAGTAGGACAGGGTGTAGTGATAATGACGGAGGTGAGAGTAAACAGGGAAACTGGAGGAAACGTGTAGTAAAATTACATCCCACTGTAAACTTGTCTCCATATGGGCAAGTAACTACCAAATCTCAGGCCCCTTTCTTGCCTTCCTCACTATCCTGGCCCCGGCCCCACCATAAGACTTCTAAACTCTGTGTGTGTTTATGTGCACGTGTGTGTGTGTGTGAGTGTGTGTGTGTGTGTGTGTGTGTTGCGGGGGGTTGTTGAAGAGAAGCAGAGATCTTCATTTATGCCCCTCAGTTTCGATTTCAGAAACAGGATCCCGGTCTCATCAATCAAGTCAAGGCCAAACAATCTGGCTACCTTTGACCCATCATAAACCCTAATTATGGCTCTTGTTAACCTTTGGCTTCCTGAATGTAACAAACCTACACCGAAGAGAACCAAAGATCTTATACACTATCAATTATTTCTACTTAATACAGTCTCATTTCCAATTGATGTCACCTTATACTTTTCCTATAAATAAAATACTGGAGTCGATGATGATAAAAATACGTCACAGCTACAACATTAATAATCCAATGTGCTGTCTCAGCAGAAAGTGATATAAGTTATCTTGGAAGTGACCTTTTGCAGACTTCAGACTATCGATAGAATGTTGTGTGTATCAATTAGCACAACATCGGTAACAGAATTTCACCGATCGGTGACTGTGGTGCTGAAACACCCAGGATTTCAACAACTACTCTATTTAGTTATAAGTGATAGACTCTGAATGTGGAATCCAACAGACAAAAACAAATACCCCCAAGGTTCTACTCACAGGTCTGAGGAATGGCTTCTGGACCTGCTTGGTGAGGATATGGAACATGTCCACGGTTTCTGTCGCCAGGGCAAGATATGAGCGTGAAACGCGCTCATCCTGAGCGAGCTGGGACTGGCGGGCCTGCTGCTGATCCTGGGGAACAGTGAACAGATGCCAGACACATCTCAGTACAGTCAGCAGCTCAGCAAACACCAAGTGTGAAGGAAAAATACAGTCAGCTCATAAATGGGAAAGTGCATAATACAGCCAACATACTTAGGGAATGATACAACAACCTATACAGCAAACCTTCCAGATTACTGAGGTTTATTCCTTTCACCATCAGATGTCTTTAGGGCTTTGAATAAGGGGACCCTGGCACGTGACTTAACTTACATGAGACTCAGTTTCCTCAATGATAAAAGAACTCACCATCAACTGCTATGCAGGACGCAATAAGTGATTCTTACGTCCTGCCTGATACACGTGCTAATAAAGGATATTCACCGTCCTTAATAACGTCTGCGTAGTCATCGTTATTTTGAAAACCACAGGCGTGCTGCACTATCACACTGAGGCCTATAGGTTTCGCCACAACACCAAGGGCCTGTAGATTGCTCAGCTTTTGAATTTTGTCTCTCCACACCTGTTAGGCTGTCAACCTCTACAACTGTCAGCATGCTTGCCTCTGGTGCCATCCTCCTCCTTCTACTCTGCCATAGGCTGGGAAACAAGACAATAAGGTATATTTGACTCATGGGTAAAATAAGGTGGAATCTACTGAAGGCTCTGTGATAGACCAAATACAGAAACATCAGTACGGGCTTAAATTCCTACATCTGTTCAGAGGCCTGTTTACTTTACCTTGGGGGAGGGGAAACAGCTAGAACAGCTAATGTAGCCACACGAGTGCCCCCTGGGTAAGTGCCCTGTGGAGATCCTGCACCAGTGCTGGGTGACCTGCCCATTGCCCTTCGGTCAGGAACGAAAGGCTGAAGCAGGGAGGATGGAGGAAGAGCAAGGTGAGAACCACCTTAGTGTGTGTCTGGGTGTCACGTTCCTTCATCAATCAGTGTGATCCAGCCCCTTCCACAGGCCAGGCCTCCTTTAGGTCCTGGAGATGAAGCATAGAACGTGACCAAGAAGGCTCCCTACCTCATGGAATTTAGACGCCAGTTAGGGAGATAAGCAATAAACAGACACCCACCCAAACAGATACAGATAAGTCCGATAACGATGAAGAAAAATAAAGCAGGGCTGGGGTGGGGGGTGGAGGAAGAGTGTGCTAGGGCTGGGGTGCTAGTCTGGAAAGGTGGTCAGGGAAGGCCTCTCTGAGGAGGTAACATTTAAGCAGGTATCTGAAGGAAGTGGGTCAGCAAGAATCAGGGGAAAAGCACTCCGGGCTCAGGGAGTGCAAAGTGCACAGCAAGTGCAAAGGCCCTGCTGTTCGGTGGAAGATCAAGGAGGCAAGTGGGGGCAGGGTAGCATGAGCGAAGGGGAAGGGCAGGGCCGAGACTGCAGTGCCCTCCAGGCCCGAGTGTGAGAATTCGGGAAGTCTGGAAGGGCTCTGAGCAGAGCAGGGATGAGAGGCTGACTGAGATTTTAACACCATCCTGCTGGAATGCACATGAGCAAGGGTGGAGGCTGAAACCAAATGGGGGGCTACTCCAGTAATGCAGGTTAAGAGACGGTAGTGAGCTGGAGGTGGGGGAAGAGGTCAGATAACAAACATACTTTACGACAGAGCCTAGGGGCCTTTGCTGGGAGAGAGAGGAATCAAGGAAGGCTCTAGAAGGTGCTGAGCCAGAGCAATGAGCAGAATGCGGTCGGCGCTTCCTGAGACAGGGCGGTCTGGAGAGGAGATCTGGGGGACGACATCGAGGGCTCAGTTTTGGACAAGTCAGGTTTGAGATCCTATTAGACCACTGGGTAGGGGGAGGTCAACAGCTGGTTATGTAAGCCTGAATCAGGAGTGAGCCGAGCTGGGGAGGCACATTTTGGAGTCGTTAGAATACAGACAGCTAAAGCCTTGGAATAGATGAGATCAGCTAGCAGTGATTTTCAACTGGGGGCATCAGGCCACGTGTGGGAATGTTTCCGGTTGCATGGTGACCCAGGGTTGGAGGGAAACATCACTGGCATTAAATGGGCATGAGCTAGAGATGCTAAAGGTCCTGCAGTGTCCGGGACCGTCTCTCATAGCAAAGAATGACTCTTATAGCAAAACTCCAACCAGCATCCTCACCGAGAAACACACGACTTAGGGAGCAAGTGTGGAGAGAGAAGAGAGGCCTGAGAGCTGAGCACCTGGGAGGACCAGGCGGGGAGGCAGGAGGCAGGAGGCAGGATGTGACTCCAAAGTCAAGCAGACCTGATTCTGAAGGAGCATTTTTTTAGGGATTATTTATGCCCTTTTCCATCCGTTGACCCAGAAAAATCAATAGTATCTGCTCAGTCGCCTCATAAACAAATGCTATTATTATAAGCACAGACTCTGGACGAGGTAATGTGTCACAGACCCGTACCCCAACATCGACAACATAAGCTGGTCCAACATCAGCATCATGAGTGACATAAAGAGGGTGTTACAGGAGTGGGAGAAAGGTGAGACTCTGCAGCTCCACTGATGGGGAAGGTCAGCCGTGAGGGAGTATGCGGACAAGACCTCCCTCAAAGAATGGATAAGATTTTAATACATAAGAGTAGAATGTACAGCGTTTTGGACAGAAGTGTCTCAAGGCAAACAAAGCAATAGGAGCTACGCATCCTGAACACTTTCTCTGGGCTGGTCATGAACTACATCCTCACCATCCGTCTCTCCTCACAACTTTCCCACAAGGCAAGAACTATCTCTGATTTACGGGCTAGGAAACAGTGAGGAAGAACTTTTAATGTGCGGCAGGGACAGTTCTCAAACCCAGGTCCCCTGGACCCGAAGCTGGGGCTCTTGCAACTAGAGCTCATCTGTTTCCCTGGCACGTTCTGCAGAGGCCGGGGGACTGGACCAGATTCGAGCTGACAGACTGTGACAAGGGGTGAGCAGGGGAGGATGTCTTAGAGCCACCCTGGGGAGCCTCAGGCCTGGGGGTGACGCCACCCGGTGGGAAACGGAGAGCGGCAGGAGGAGGGTTTTGGAGGCAAAGGAGCGTTTAGAAATGCATATGTGTTTAGAAATGCATAAGAGGCTGGTGGGTAGGATGAACGCCATCTAGAGGGTGCCAGTACAGTGCCGAGGGAAAAGATGAAGACCACTGTGCTACCTCCTGAATACAACTAGAGGGGCTCAAGGAGCGTGGTGGTGTGGACACCGCAGAAATCCAGCATCTACGGACTCTATGCAAAGCCCCCCCAGAAGGTTTAAGTTTGTAGTTGAAGCATGTTGGCTACAGTAAGATGTAAAATTCTCATCAAAGCTGCAGGAATACTTGGAATGAAAACCTCCCCTAAGTGTGCCTCGACATTCTACGTTTAAGAGAGTTTTGACTCCACAGCTTAGAACAGCCTCAGTACTATCTTCATCTCGAGAATGCTGCTGTGAGAAAAGAAAAAGTGGTCCTCCCTACTTTCTGGAAAGCAGTTCTGATTTTGAACCTAACAAAACAAGGAGCAGAACTAACCAATATATGAAGTCACCAATAGCTGCGAAGGGCCTAATAAGTCTAAATGGTGGCAATCGATGTCAGGAGAGGGCAGTGTGCTATCACCGGCACAGCAGGAATTTCTCATGGAACCTGGCAAAACAGACCTCTTTTCTGTTTATAACTGAACATAAAAACCAAGATGTACTGAGAGGAAAAACACCCCATCAGAGCCCTCCTGAGTTAGTCACACGGATGTCCAAAGAAGATCATACGAACAAACTCAATTCTTGACTAGCAGACAGAGTTCTAGAGATTTATTTCCTAGTTACTTTCCTAAATCTTAACATATTCAAACAATAAAAGCTCTTCTCCAAAACAGTCCTTGAAATTTAAAAAGGCAGAGAGAGTTTTCAGGACAGAGACTTCTCACCTCATTTCCTAGCTTTAGGTCAAGTGTTTAAGGGTTCTCCTACCCCAAACCTGGGCTCTAACTTCACAGAAGCCCACAGGTGGGATGGTAACAAGTACCGACAAGTCTGTCGGACCTAAGCCTTCAGACCCAGATGCAGCCCCCAAAGCAGGGCGCTGCCCGGGGCCAAGGCTGCTTCCCTGCGATGCTGTCCCATCACCTGGACCGTGTCCTCACCCGGGGCAGCTGGTCCCACTGTTCTTTGTTCTTCATCTCTTCTTGCACTTCGTGGATCCGCTTCAGAGACTCCAGGCTTTCATCGAGCAAAAATGTTGTGTCGTTTATCAGCATGTTTATATAGCGGACAAACTGCTTCCCGGAACTAAAAAGGCAATTACACGGTACATGGTCACACATTTCCCTGGAGCGGAGGTGCAGCTCCGGTGCTGCAGCCCCACATCTCCTGAGACCCTGTTATTCTTCTATATTAATTGATAAGCTCATTCCACCAATGTGCTACAGCCACCCTGCAGGGTTCCCGAGAGCCAAGTCCTAACATTCTAGAGTTCTGTGAGCAAATTCCCTTGGTAGCTCAAATTTGGCAACAGTGGCATTATTTACACCCCGGACGACCAGCAAATGCTGATATCCACCCCCCACCCCAGAGAGTGGATTTACCAGCACTCCCCAGCTCATTCCCTCAACAATTTTAAGTAGAGAAAACACTCTTCCAGACTAGAAAAGAAAATATGCTTAAACTCCCCAACATATAAGGAAAGCACAAATACCCACATATAAGAGATAAGAGAACTCCCGATACAGTTCTTCTTTATTATAAAGAAAGACAGGTTGAAGAAAAATTGGAAGCTGTAATACTGATAAAGTAGGATATTAACATACCTTATGGAAACAGAAGTTTCCAATCTCTGGAACTGTCCTGCATATCCTATTATAATGGAGGAACTTGCTGGTGAGCTGAGAGGGCCTGGCCCACCTGTTAGACTCTGTATCTGCCAGATTAGTAGAGAAAAGAGGAGCTACACTTCAGGATCTACTGCTGGGTGACCAGAGGGCAATGAGCCCATGCCGGGGGTGCGGGGAAGAGAAGTTCCTGTGAGCAAGGGCAGAGGCCTGGATTTCAGGAACATGGGAAGTTCAGGATGAACACTCCTACTTAGCACCAGGCAGATCAAGCTGTGGGCCTGCCTGGTCTCCTAAGCTCATGCCAAGCTTTTTTTGTTGGAATGTAATTCTGATGACAAGAGCAGTTCACCGAGATAACTAACTTAAAGAGATTACTCTGCAGAAAGGTGTCTAGCAAATGGCTACTCCACTGGTCATACTTATACTGTTGACTAGTAACTCGGTAAACAAGTGACAGCTAGGCTTGATCAAAGACTGAACATGGGTTGCAAAAGATCCAAGGAGATGGGATAAAATTTCTTCTGAAGAATAATTCAAGAATTCAATATTTTCACCTACCTTTCTATTTGAAGCACCTTTCTTTTTACAGTAACTCAGATGGAATTACTAATGTTCAGGTTTAAGTAGTCACCAAAATTTCAGGTTGGTAATGAAAAGCCCTTAATCACGGTCTAGGGCCTCACTACAAAGAACGTCACTTCAAGTGACAGCCTTACCCTGTCTGCTTCTGAATCTCAAGTTCTCCTTACATTTCTAACTCTAAACCTTGATATCATATTCAGGAGTACCATAAGATCTCATTTCAGGCATTTTGCAAATTCATTTAATACTGTAATCAGGAAACACCAAAAAACACAACACATCATTTCAGAAGAGTTATAGATTCTTTCTCTATGTATACCATGCCCACAGTATCTTGAAAACTCTAAAGTTCAGCAATGTCTGTCGAGCACAGAGATTTAGATAACCCTGCTCACATTTAGCAGAACCATCTGGAAAACTTAAGGGAGGCTGAGACCAAGCAAACAGTCAACAAGAACCCAGCCGTGAAAGTTTTTAAGTGGCCACTCTACCTGTGATTTGCAAGAGAGCAAGCTGTGACATTAGGGGCCCAATACTCACTTGAACTCCTCCATAAAGGTGCCATGGTGAGCTATATTTTGCCAAAGGCTTTTAAAAATGGTGCTAATATGATAGCGAATGGTGAACTTGTCATAGAACTCGCTGGTGGCTCCGGTATGCTCAACATCTAAAGAAGAAAGACAAGGGACTGAAGCACATGTACTTTCTTCCCTTTCTAAAAGCAGTTATTGCTGCTACAATGTCATTGAATGAATAATACAAATCTGCAAAATCAGAGATGTGATAAAATTTTGTCTATATCTCACATGGAGGGCAGAAGAGAAATTACGAGGTGGTTTTGAAGACAAAAGTTTCACAACGAAGGTCTGGCAACGACACAATAACAAAAGGAACCGGGCTGGGAAAATAGCTTGGCAACACCCATGACCAGAATCTGAATTCTCATAACTCCCCCAATTTTCTTACTAATTTATAGAAATTCCATAGAACTTTAAATGGGTATCCCTGAGCAGGAAAAAAATTGGGTTAAGTTTTATTAAGGGCCACATACCTACTAAATGTGACTATTATTTTAACTACTTTTGTATAATTGATGTTTTAAAAGTAGAGAAAAGCATAGTAAATCTCTGTACTCATCATTCATTTACCAATTACCATCATCCATGTATCTTTTCACATGGAACAAAGATCAAACTTAGTTATCCAAAAGACAAACAGCTTAAGCATGAGAAGTGCCTGAATTCATGGCAAATCATAAAAAGAGGGAAAACTGTCAGGTAAAGACAGTACGACTCAAGGAAAAGATAAAAGGCACCCTATAAATGCTGGTGGGGATGAACAGACAGTTTGACAAAATGTATCACAAGCCACCAGTATGCCCATCTTTCTGACCCACCAATTCTATTCAAGAAAACACATGTTCAAAGACTGATCTCCAAGGATACTCATTAAAGTACTATTTATATGAAAAAAATATAAATAATCCAAGTGCCCAACAGAGAACACAAAAAGGTATTTGCGATATATGAAGTGAAAACCACAGGCTACCAAACAAAATATACAGTTTGGGTCCAATCATATTAAAAAATACAAACACACACACACACATGATATACAAATTGACTGGAAAGATACAGAGCAAAATGTTAACAGATTCTCTCTGAGTGCAGAGATTATCAATGATTTTTATTTTCTTTTTGCTATTTTCTATATTTGCCAATGAACAGTTTCTTGGGATTAAAAAGGAAAACAGTTATTTAAAGATAAAAGGAATAAGCTAAGACCTATGGTACAAAGATCTAAAAGCACTTACGTATATTCATTAGGTCAACCTTTCTTTAAGCTGAACTAAGTGTCATTTTATTAACTGTATAAAAGTATGAACTAAAGCGTGGAGGGCTGATTTAGCAGAGTTCACAGGAGAACACCGGGGGCTGACAAAGAGCCTCGTCGATGCTCTAAATGGCTCATAACACCTGTACTGTATCCTGAACATAGCAGAGGCTGAGTAATGACCATTAACTCACTACCCATCAATGTACATCTCTCCCAACAATAAAAAAAAATTCATTCCTAATGTTCCCTCAAAACTGTATCAGCCCAAGTTCTAATTCTCAAGTCCTTGTTCTAAGAGGCCTGCAATGAACTATCCCTGGTAGCTGCTCCCCCGCCATGAGTCTTCTTGCTTGATTCACTAGGCTGCCTGGGCCTCAGGGCCTTTACACTTGCTGCCCTCACTGCCTGCACACTGTGGCTGAGATCTGCTTATGGTTCCCTCTTGGGTCTCATTTTCAACATTACTCCAAAGTCATCTCCTCAGAGACCTCCCCTGACTATGCTTCTTAAAGCAGCACGAGGCCTTCCTCTCACACTCACTCTCTGGAATTACCTCATTTATGGGTTCAGTGTCTGTCTCCCAGCTAGGGTGCCTGACTGGTGATGGCGGGGATTTGGGGTCCTCACCGCTAGGCCCTGGCAGCAACACCAAAGCTGACCCGCAGTAGGAGCTCCATACGTATTTGTTGAATTAGTGATCAAATCTACTTGGGCTAACGCTGGCTTTGCTGATTCAGATCAGCGTGGGGAAGAGAACAGTCTCGGTTATCAGTGTTCTTCCTGGTTCTGAGAAGCCAAGTTTTTTTTTTTTTTTTTTTTTTTTTTGCGGTACGAGGGCCTCTCACTGTTGTGGCCTCTCCCGTTGCGGAGCCCAGGCTCTGGACGCGCAGGCTCAGTCCATGGCTCATGGGCCCAGCCGCTCCGCGGCATGTGGGATCTTCCCGGACCGGGGCACGAACCTGCGTCCCCTGCATCGGCAGGCGGACTCTCAACCACTGTGCCACCAGGGAAGCCCCGAAGCCAAGTTTTGAGAGCTGGTCCTTAAGGCACTGACTGCTGTGGTACAAATAAAATACTCTTATTTTTGAAACTCAGTTTTATTTTTGGAACAAACATTTGATCTTAAGTATTGTCTAAGCTAGAATACCCTCTCTGGGGTGCAAAAGAGGAGCCTGTTCCAGAGATCAATCTCTAATTCATGTCTGAGAGTCAGCCGTGCTCAGGAGCCAGGACCTCCGTCAGCAGGACTTAACATGGATTTGATGGACATGTGGGGAGTGCCCACCACGCCCGTGGCAGGGCTCCCTTGGCGCAGGGCCCGCGGTAACTGGAGG
Organism: Hyperoodon ampullatus; assembly: GCF_949752795.1. NCBI lineage: Eukaryota > Metazoa > Chordata > Mammalia > Artiodactyla > Ziphiidae > Hyperoodon > Hyperoodon ampullatus. Next base: position 7,740,758 of record NC_136915.1, on the reverse strand, counting down.
AGCACCTGTGCCAATGCCCAGCTGCTGAGGCCGCTGCCACTCACTGGCTGTTTACCTTCAGCAAGCTTCTTGACCTTTCTAAGCTGCAGTTTCCTCATTCGTAAAATGGAGATATTTATAGCATCCATCTTGAGGACTGCTGTGTGGATTAAGTGAAAGGATTAGTAAATGTTCAATAAGCAGTGGCTATTATTAGCATGGGTATCATCTAATACCCATGGACCACCACAGAGGCGGTCCAGGGCCAGAGGGCACACTGCTTGGTGGCAAGGGGGAAAGGAGAAACAACACCCGCCCACCAGCTCCTGGAACCTTACCGGTGGGGGGCCCCCCAGGCCCAGCACTGTTCTCACGGGCAAGAGGCCCAGCCCTGTTCTTTATCCCAAAGCCACAGTGACAGGCCCAGGGCACTATATGAGTACAAAATGCACTTAACTAAATTTTTTTTTTTAATACTAACAATGCATGTTTACTGTAGAATAATTAAGATGTTCAGATAATTTAAAAACAAAAACAAAAACACCAAACTACCCACATTTCTACCATTCATAAATAACCAATTCACTGTTAATATTTTGGCATATATTCTCCCATACTTTTTTCTGTAATATATATATGTGTACCAAATCGTGGTCATACTTGACATATTGTTCCATTACATGGCATTTTCTTTACTTTTTATTACTTAACTACGTACTGTAATTAACACACTACTTTTCATGGTTCACATAGACCCACCGTATGGATAAACTATAATTTACTTAACTGGCCCACAATTGGCAGGAATTTAGGTTGTTTTTAATACTGTCACTGTACCGCATTATAAATACTAACACAGTGAATGCGGTTATAGACATTTACAGACATGTATATTTATTCCCACAGAATCGATTACTATGAATGAAGTTTACATGTAAGAGGGTGTACTCATTATTTAGCTGCTGTCTCTCAGCCCCAAATCCACCCTTTCTTTTTTTTTAAAAGACATTTATTTATGTATTTCTTTGGTCGTGCTGGGTCTGGTCTAGTTGCGGCACTGGGCTCCTTAGTTGCGGCATGTAACTCTTAGGTGCAGTGTGCACGTGGGATCTAGTTCCCTGACCAGGGATCGAACCCGGGCCCTTGCATTGGGAGGACGGAGTCTTAACCACTGGGCCACCAGGGAGGTCCCCCCAAATCCACCCTTTATACTTGGCTTTGTGATACTGACGCTGGGACTCTTAAGTTTCCCTTTGCCAGCTGCCCACCCCCCCCGTTAGGCTCGCCAACAAGGGGCGCTGCAGAGGAGCTGGAAAACGGAAGAAGGGACTTGGACCTCTGCTGGCTTGCTGCACCCATCATGGACTCTCCAGCCCAGCAGCAGCAGCTGGCTTGTTTCCAGCTTTGTTCCACACTCACAGGACCAGGAATCCCACATGCCCTCAGAGACACCAGCACCAGCTGGCCAGCATGCTTCCTCAGGCCTGGGTCTCAGTTCTGCCTAAGCACTGATTTGAGGCACTAGAATCCCATAACCCCAGCCTTTTCCCTCGGTTCCCCCAGCCCTAGGGACAGAGGATGGCTGCTCCCTGCACTGACAATCTGTACTACCCCAGGGTTCCTTATTTGCCTTTTCTGTCTTCCACTACCTATTTCACCAGTACCTTATGTTAAATGTTCTCTCTTAAACTAACTGGCAGGTCATCCTAACTGGGCCTTGACTGATATGGAAGATAGAAGGCTTTGGTGCGGACTGCCAATTTGCCTTCCAGAAAGGCTCTACCGACTTACATTCTCAGAGAGTTTCATAGCACTAATTCTACACACGAGCTACGGAGGAGATGAAACAGACTTTTGCAGGTTCGTTTATTTCCCTACAACCATATTAGCACTAGGTATTCCTATCTTAAAAATAAATTTGATAGGTGAAAAGAGGTGCCTCATCATTATTTTAAGAAATGCAGAATTACCCTCAATTCAGGTAAGCCTGACAGATGCAAGGGACCATACAAGGTCCCGTCCTGTGCACGGGTGATACACCGCCTGTACCTGAATGGCCCGTGGTCCTCTCCTACCAGGGCTGAGAGGTAAGAGGAGGACAGGAGAGCCAAGCGGGGGCCTTTTACGCAGAAGTGTTCTCTGCTGTTGCCAAGGTGAGCATGTTAACAAAAGTTCAGGAGGCCTGCATACTTGTTTAGGTTTAAGAGGATACAGGCAGGCTTGGGGAAGGAGAGAAACTCCCAGTAGGTGACATAAGATAATAGTGACAAAGGGGAAAGGAGGTAGACAGGTTCTTGAGCCTCAGAAGCACACAGAGAGAGATGTCAGCACCAGCCCAAAATAAGCAGGAGCAGGTCTTGGTCTACAGGGAAGGGGTGGTTGTCACTGAACACAGAGGAATCCTCAAACCGCTGCTGCCGCCGTGAACAATAATGGACTGTGCTCCGGGAGGCTGGTGTTTCTTCTAAGAGCATGGCGAGTACATTCTGCTAAATGGGTACCCAGAACGTCCTAGGTTCAATAGAAGATAAAAAGACAGACAGGGGCTTCCCTGATGGCGCAGTGGTTAAGAATCCACCTGCCAATGCAGGGGACACAGGTTCGAGCCCTGGTCCGGAAAGATCCCACATGTCGTGGAACAACTAAGCCCACGTGCCACAACTATTGAGCCTGCACGATCCACAACTACTGAGCCCACAAGCCACAACTACTGAGCCCGCATTCCACAACTACTGAAGTCCGTGCGCCTAGAACCCGTGCTCCGCAACAAGAGAAGCCACCGCAATGAGAAGCCCGCGCACCGCAACGAAGAGTAGCCCCCGCTCGCCACAGCTAGAGAAAGCCTGCGTGCAGCAACAAACACCCAACACAGCCAAAAATAAATAAATAAATAAATAAATAAAAAGAAGACAGACAACACACTTCCTTTCCTGAGAAATATACAAACTGGAGGGAAAATGTTCTATTTGTACAATCCCGTGCCTTTGGTAGAGAACAGGTGAATGCATCCCCTAAGTAACAGGCTTTATGAAAACACATTTGCAGTTCAAAAGCCAAATTAAAAATGAAAATTTGGAATACAATTCAACCAGAAGAGGAGGACCTCCTTGCAGAGTGTCTGATACATTCTCAGTCTTGTTCACCAGTGTCACCTAGCACCTAGAACAGTGCCTGGCAAATAGTAGGCATTGGACGAATGTACAGAATTAGTCAATGAGTGAAGCCTCTCAGAGATCCTGATTCCATTGGTTTGAGTGGGATCTCCAAGAATAAGCATTTTTAACAAGCTCCTGGTTTTACCCAGTTTTGAAACTCTGGGTTACAGGACACTGTTGCAAAACTAATGTTGTAAGTTAAAAGCTACAGTGACCCAGGTAGTTTCAGATAAAAACACCAACTTGATCTCAGTGTTACCCATCTGACTTTCAGTGGATCTCACTGAATCATCAGGGACTCGTATATAGAGTGGTCAGTGTAATATTTCCACAACTCAGGGGAAAAATAACCAACAGTTTATGCTCTGCTGGCAGTGTATTAGTGGGTCATACTTATAAGCCGATGTCAGAATATTAGGTAACAGGTTTAGAACAACTTCAACCACTGGCTTTAGACAACCTTGCCCACCTGCACACATCAGGAACCTACCTGTATAAAACTTCATCAGGGAAGGGACCAACAGCTTGGTGGAGAGAGGATGGTTCTCAATCATTTCAAAAAACTTCTGGGTCCGTGGCTGAACAGCAGGGTTAGTCATAAACATGACTTCTACGAGTTTGGCCACCAGATATGGATTTCGGATGTAGTTCTGGTTACACAACATCACAACAAGGAACATCACAATATCCTGAGTACAGGGCTCATAAAGCACCTGAGGAGAGTATCTGAAGAAAGGTGAGAGGAACAGGTAGTAAAGCTCTGAGAAAACACGGGTGGATGCTGGTGTCATTAGGCAAGGAAGGGGACGAATAGGTCTAGGAGCCAGGACACGGAATTCCCTTTAACTTGCTGAGTTTAAGGTGACTATTCCCAATACAACTAGGTAGATTTAAAACCCATTGCATCTATTGGCCATAGCATGTTATATTAACTTATGTTTTAGAAAATAAACCAAAGGTGTGATTAAATCGTAGGTGAATTTTACAAAAGATCTTCGCGACCAAAAAGACTTTAAAAAATATGTTGACGGAGTTGTTTTCATTTTTTCAAAGTTCAAATATTGGTTATAAACTCAACCTATTTCTTTGTAAGTGTTCTTTAATTTTACAATTGAGAAAAAATTTGGTACAAAATATAGAGGTGGGTATTTCTGGCTTTTGAATGTTCACTCAGATATTTATAAACGGTTTTCTCCTTGTTTCTCAGACATACAATTCGACTCACTTTTCACAGAGCACATTATTACCAGCACTGTTAATCCTCCTTTGTCTTGAGTTATTATTGTAATTGGCTGGATGCCACAGCCGGATTTATTTTTCCAGTCTCCAGGCAGCATTCGGTTAAAGCAGTGGCATTTAAGATGGAGGTTCATAATATAATGTACATATTAAATATAAATACATATTAGAACTATGTAATATGTGAATGGGACTTACTGTACAATAAAAAATAAAAATTCAGCAACATCTTCTACATAAAACTCAGGCAATGCTGCGAATACCTTGGGGACATCTGAACTTAAAGGCAGTGTGACACTGTCAAAGAGAAAAAGTACAGGTTACAAAATGAAATCATGACACATCAAACTACAAGGAATATTATACTACCATTACAAGTAAGTGTTTCATTTGGAAAAAGCTCTCATTCTATATAACAGAACTATGTAAAAAGTGCACAGGCAAAGAAACTACAACCAGAAATGAACAGGGAATAATGAAGACAGGGATAGGCTAGGGTGGACGTGAAACATTTTTGTTTTTCCTTTTCTTGATTTCTTGATTTTTATTTACTGCATTAAGATTAATGCAATAAATGTGAAGGAAATAAAAGGGTCATGTTTGGTCATTTTATGGAACTCAAACTGTTTGAGTCAACAGAGCTACACATGTACTTTAAATACTATTGGGTTGGCCAAAAAGTGCCTTCAGTTTTTAAGTAAAAATAAAAGACACATTTTTCATTTTCACCAAGGACTTGATTGAACGATGTCTTCACCCTTTTGATCCACTACCTTCTGCCATTTTCCAGGCAACTTCATAATTCCATCTTCCCAAAACTTTTTATGTTTTTGAGCAAAGAACTGTTCCAGGTGCCTTTTACAGTCTTCCAGGGAATTGAAATTTTTTCCATTAAGAGAATTTTGTAAAGACCGAAATAAATTCAAATCCAAAGGTGCAATGTCTGGTGAATACGGCAGATGAATTAGAACGTCCTAGCCAAGCTGTAACAGTTTTTGCCTGGTCATCAAAGAAACATGCGGTCTTGCGTTATCCTGATGGAAGATTATGCGTTTTCTGTTGACTAATTCCGCACGTTTTTTGTTGAGTGCTGCTTTCAGTTGATCTAACTGGGAGCAGTACTTGCAGGAATTAATCGTTTGGTTTTCCAGAAGGAGCTCATGATAGAGGACTCCCTTCCAGTCCCACCACATACACAACATCACCTTCTTTGGATGAAGACCGGCCTTTGGTGTGGTTGGTGGTGGTCCATTTTGTTGGCCCCACGATTTCTTCCATTCCACATTACTGCACAGTATCCAATTTTCATTGCCCATCACAATTTGTTTTAAAAACAGAACATTTTCATTACATTTAAGTAGAGAATGGCATTCGGAAATACAATCAAGAAGGTTTTTCTTGCTTAACTTATGTGGAATCCAAACATCAAAGCAATTAACATCACCAAGTTGGTGCAAATGATTTCCAACTCTTGATTTGGATATTTTGAGTATGTGGCTATCTCCCACATGGTATAACATTAATTGTTCTCAGTTAATGTCTTGATTTGATCTCTATCAACTTCAACTGGTCTATCCGACCGTGGAGTGTCATCCAGTGAGAAATCTCCAGCACGAAACTTCGCAAACCACTTCTGACAACATTCGATCACTCGCAGCACCTTCTCCATACACTGCACAAATCTTTTTTTGCGTTTCAGCTGCATTTTTACCTTTCTTGAAATAATAGAGCATAATATGCTGAAAATCTGACTTTTTCCTTCCATCTTCAATATTAAAATGGCTACACAAAAATTCACCAATTTTGATTTTTTTTAAAATGCACACTGATATGACAGCTGTCACATACAACCTAACAAAATTGTTTCAAATGAAGTTAAAGACAACTAAGTGCTACTAGAGCCATCTTACGGAAAAAACTGAACGAACCTTTTGGCCAACCCAATATTTTCCACTCCTGCAGGGGGCTTGGGCCAACCTCACCAACGTTGGTGATCCTGAGATTTCATAATAACCATAAAATAATAATAAATAAAACAAAAATGGCTGCCTGGAGGAGCTGTCCAGGTGATGATAAAGAGATCAAGAATGTTCTCAGCTCATTCTCTGAATTCGCTAGGGATTTGCCTGGACCCAGTGTCTAGGGGGACCTAATATCCTGTTAACTCCAGCGTTTAGCTTCCAATTTCCTTTTCTATCAATCAAAGATTTTATAGCCAATTTTCCAAGAATATAAAATGGGAAACAGTCTCTTCAGCAAGTGGTGCTGGGAAAGTTGGAGAGCTGCATGTAAATTAATGAAATTAGAACACACCCTCACTCCATGAACAAAAATAAACTCAAAATGTGTTAAAGACCTAAACATAAGACATGACACCATAAAATCCTAGAAGAGAGCATAGGCAAAGCATTCTCTGATATAAATCACACCAATGTTTTCTTAGGTCAGTCTCCCAAGGCAATAGAAATAAAAACAATAGCAATACAATCCCATCTTAAGAAACAGGAAACATCTCCAATAAACAACCTAACCTTGCACCTAAAGCAATTAGAGAAAGAAGAACAAAAACATCCCAAAGTTAGCAGAAGGAAAGAAATCATAAAAATCAGATCAGAAATAAATGAAAAAGAAATGAAGGAAACGATAGCAAAGATCAATAAAACTAAAAGCTGGTTCTTTGAGAAGATAAAATTGATAAACCATTAGCCAGACTCATCAAGAAAAAAAGGGAGAAGACTCAAATCAATAGAATTAGAAATGAAAAAGGAGAAGTAACAACTGACACTGCAGAAATACAAAAGATCATGAGAGATTACTACAAGCAACTCTATGCCAATAAAATGGAAAACCTGGAAGAAATGGACAAATTCTTAGAAATGCACAACCTGCCAAGACTGAATCAGGAAGAAATAGAAAATATGAACAGACCAATCACAAGCACTGAAATTGAAACTGTGATAAAAAATCTTCCAACAAACAAAAGACCAGGACCAGACGGCTTCACAGAAGAATTCTATCAAGCATTTAGAGAAGAGCTAACACCTATCCTTCTCAAACTCTTCCAAAATATAGCAGAGGGAGGAACACTCCCGAACTCATTCTACGAGGCCACCATCACCTTGATACCAAAACCAGACAAGGATGTCACAAAGAAAGAAAACTACAGGCCAATATCACTGATGAATATAGATGCAAAAATCCTCAACAAAATACTAGCAAACAGAATCCAACAGCACATTAAAAGGATCATACACCATGATCAAGTGGGGTTTATTCCAGGAATGCAAGGATTCTTCAATATACTCAAATCAATCAATGTGATACACCATATTAACAAATTGAAGGAGAAAAACCATATGATCATCTCAATAGATGCAGAGAAAGCTTTCGACAAAATTCAACACCCATTTATGATAAAAACCCTGCAGAAAGTAGGCATAGAGGGAACTTTCCTCAACATAATAAAGGCCATATATGACAAACCCACAGCCAGCATCGTCCTCAATGGTGAAAAACTGAAAGCATTTCCACTAAGATCAGGAACAAGACAAGGTTGCCCACTCTCACCACTCTTATTCAACATAGTTTTGGAAGTTTTAGCCACAGCAATCAGAGAAGAAAAGGAAATAAAAGGAATCCAAATCGGAAAAGAAGAAGTAAAGCTGTCACTGTTTGCAGATGACATGATACTATACATAGAGAATCCTAAAGATGCTACCAGAAAACTACTAGAGCTAATCAATGAATTTGGTAAAGTTGCAGGATACAAAATTAATGCACAGAAATCTCTGGCATTCCTATATACTAATGATGAAAAATCTCAAAGTGAAAACAAGGAAACACTCCCATTTACCATTGCAACAAAAAGAATAAAATATCTAGGAATAAACCTACCTAAGGAGACAAAAGACCTGTATGCAGAAAATTATAAGACACTGATGAAAGAAATTAAAGATGATACAAATAGATGGAGAGATGTACCATGTTCTTGGATTGGAAGAATCAACATTGTGAAAATGACTCTACTACCCAAAGCAATCTACAGATTCAATGCAATCCCTATCCAACTACCACTGGCATTTTTCACAGAACTAGAACAAAAAATTTCACAATTTGTATGGAAACACAAAAGACCCCGAATAGCCAAAGCAATCTTGAGAACGAAAAATGGAGCTGGAGGAATCAGGCTCCCTGACTTCAGACTATACTACAAAGCTACAGTAATCAAGACAGTATGGGGCTTCCCTGGTGGCGCAGTGGTTGAGAGTCCGCCTGGCGATGCAGGGGACATGGGTTCGTGCCCGGTCCGGGAAGATCCCACATGCTGCGGAGCGGCTGGGCCTGTGAGCCATGGCCGCTGAGCCTGCGTGTCTGGAGCCTGTGCTCCGCAACGGGAGAGACCACAACAGTGAGAGGCCCGCGTATCGCAAAAAAAAAAAAAAAAAAAAAAAAAAAAAGACAGTATGGTACTGGCACAAAAACAGAAATATAGATCAATGGAACAGGATAGAAAGCCCAGAGATAAACCCACGGACATATGGTCACCTTATCTTTGATAAAGGAGGCAGGAATGTACAGTGGAGAAAGGACAGTCTCTTCAATAAGTGGTGCTGGGAAAACTGGACAGGGACATGTAAAAGTATGAGATTAGATCACTCCCTAACACCATACACAAAAATAAGCTCAAAATGGATTAAAGACCTAAATGTAAGGCCAGACACTATCAAACTCTTAGAGGAAAACATAGGCAGAACACTCTACGACATAAATCACAGTAAGATCCTTTTTAACCCACCTCCTAGAGAAATGGAAATAAAAACAAAAATAAACACATGGGACCTAATGAAACTTAAAAGCTTTTGCACAGCAAAGGAAACCATAAACAAGACCAAAAGACAACCCTCAGAATGGGAGAAAATATTTGCAAATGAAGCAACTGACAAAGGATTAATCTCCAAAATTTATAAGCAGCTCATGCAGCTCAATAACAAAAAAACAAACAACCCAATCCAAAAATGGGCAGAAGACCTAAATAGACATTTCTCCACAGAAGATATACAGACTTCCAACAAACACATGAAAGGATGCTCAACATCTTTACTCATTTGAGAAATGCAAATCAAAACTACAATGAGATATCATCTCACACCAGTCAGAATGGCCATCATCAAAAAAATCTAGAAACAATAAATGCTGGAGAGGGTGTGGAAAAAAGGGAACACTCTTGCACTGCTGGTGGGAATGTGAATTGGTACAGCCACTATGGAGAACGGTATGGAGGTTCCTTAAAAAACTACAAATAGAACTACCATATGACCCAGCAATCCCACTACTGGGCATATACCCTGAGAAAACCATAATTCAAAAAGAGACATGTACCAAAATGTTCATAGCAGCCCTATTTACAATAGCCCGGAGATGGAAACAACCTAAGTGTCCATCATTGGATGAATGGGTAAAGAAGATGTGGCACATATATACAATGGAATATTACTCAGCCATAAAAAGAAACGAAATTGAGCTATTTGTAATGAGGTGGATGGACCTAGAGCCTGTCATACAGAGTGAAGTAAGTCAGAAAGAGAAAGACAAATACTGTATGCTGACACATATATATGGAATTTAAGAAAAAAAAAGTCATGAAGAACATAGGGGTAAGACAGGAATAAAGACACAGACCTACTAGAGAATGGACTTGAGGATATGGGGAGGGGGAAGGGTAAGCTGTGACAAAGTGAAAGAGCGGCATGGACATATATACACTACCAAACGTAAGGTAGATAGCTAGTGGGAAGCAGCCGCATAGCACAGGGAGATCAGCTCGGTGCTTTGTGACCGCCTGGAGGGGTGGGATAGGGAGGGTGGGAGGGAGACGCAAAAGGGAGGGGATATGGGAACATATGTATATGTATAACTGATTAAATTTGTTATAAAGCAAAAAAAATAAAAAGAAAAAAAGAAAAAAAAAAAGAAATAAAAACAAAAATAAACAAATGGGACCTAATCAAATTTACAAGCTTTTGCACAGCAAAGGAAACCATAAAAAAAAAACAAATGAAAAGACAACCTATGGAATGGGAGAAAAGTATCTGCAAATGATGTGACAGACAACGGCTTAATCTCCAAAATATACAAACTCATACAACTCAACAACAAAAAAAATCAAAAAACACAACTGAAAAATGGGCAGAAGACCTTAATAGACACTTCTCCAAAGAAGACATACAGATGGCCAGTATGCACATGAAAAGATGTTCATCATTGCTAATTATTAGAGAAATGCAAATCAAAACTACAATGAGGTACCACCTCACAAAGGTCAGAGTGGCCATCACTAAAAAGTCTACAAATAACAAATGCTGGAGAGGGTGTAAAGAAAAGGGAACCCTCCGACGCTGTTGGTGGGAATGTAAGTTGGTGCAGCCACTGTGCAGAACAGTATGAAGATTCCTAAAAAAACTAAAAACAGAATCACCATATGATCCAGCAAGCCCACTCCTGGGCGTACATCTGGACAAAACTATAAGTCAAAAAGATACATGCACCCCTATGTTCACAGCAGCACTATTCACAATAGCCAAGTCATGGAAAAAACCTAAATGTTCATTGACAGATGAATGGATAAAGAAGATGTGGTACATATATATACAATGGAATACTACTTAGCCATAAAAAGGAACAAAATAATGCCATTTGCAGCAACATGCATGCAACTAGAGATTATCATGCTAAGTGAAGGAAGTCAGAAAGAGAAAGACAAATACCATATGGTATCACTCATATGTGGAATCTAAAATATGGCACAAATGAACCTATCTACAAAACAGAAAAACAGACTCACTGGCATAGAGAACAGACTTGTGGTTGCCAAGGGGGAGGGGGGTGGGGGAAGGAAGGATTGGGAGTGTAGGATTAGCAGATGTAAACTATTATATATAGGACGGATAAACAACAAGGTCCTACTGTATAAACACAGGGAACTATATTCACTATCCTGTGATAAACCATAATGGAAAAGAATATTAAAAAAGAAAAGAATGTCTATATATGAGTAACTGAGTCACTTTGCTGTACAGCAGAGACTGGCACAACACTGTAAATCAACTCTACTTCAATTTAAAAAAATAAATAAAAGCGAGGCTTCCCTGGTGGCGCAGTGGATAAGAATCTGCCTGCCAATGCAGGGGACACAGGTTCGAGCCCTGGTCCAGGAAGATCCCACATGCCACAGAGCAACAAGTCCGTGTGCCACAACTACTGAGCCTGCGCTCTACAGCCTGTGAGCCACAACTACTGAGCCTACATGCCACAACTACTGAAACCCGCGTGCCTAGAGCCCGTGCTCCGCAACAAGAGAAGCCACTTCAATGAGAAGCCCGTGCATTGCAATGAAGAGTAGCCCCCTCTCGCGGCAACTAGAAAAAGCCTGCAGAGAGCAACGAAGACCCAACGCAGCCAAAATTAAATAACTAACTAAATAAATAAATAAAAGCAAAAAAAAAAAAAAACCAAACAAACCCAGAACAACGACCAAAAAAAAAAAACCCTGAAGATTTTATAGCCAATTTTCAAAAAGCGCTATGTCAAAATTAATTTAATAGGTGTTGACAGTCCCTCATTACTGTAACTAATTCCAAGGAAAATATTTACTTACTTAATTTTTTTTTCCCCAGGCCACGCCATGCGGCACGTGGGGATCTTAGTTTCCCAACCAGGGGTCAAACCCACACCCCCTGCATTGGGGAGTGTGGAGTCTTAACCACTGGACTGCCAGGGAAAGTCCCCGAAAATATTTATTAATATTACTCCTTTCTATATAAGTACAACCTGGAAATGAATTCTTAATAACGTTAAGGGTCTTGTTTTAGGTATCGGCTTTGAAGAACGATAAAGACAACACAGCGTGGGGGGTGGAGCCGGGTGAAGAGGACAGAGCGCACTCACTCGGGATAGGCGGGGTCCAGGATGCGGAGCAGCAGCTGAATGAGAAGGCCGTAAAAATTCAGACATCGTCTCAGGAAGCTCTCGTCAAGTAAACCAGCATCAGCACAGGCCTTGCATCGGACCAGTTTCTGCGGAAGCAGGTATGTCCCCGCCCATAGATTAGTTGGTGGCTAAGTGCCTGCAGCGTGATTGGGCAGGGAATGGGCAAGGAGATGGGAAACCTAGGCTCTAGGGCTTCAAGAGCTTCATTGCTAACTGCCTGTAAGCTGCTGGTCATGTCTCAAGAGCTTTCTCTTTCTCTGTTCTAAGAGAAAGAAAAGGCATGCCATGCGAATCACTGGGCACAGAACCTAGCACACAGTTAGTGCTGAAAAAGGTTAGGTTGTCACTGCCATATTCAAATAACCTGATGGGGGAGGCCCTTCGGAAGTCAGGGATGGTTACTGAGAAGAGCCAGACAAATCCGCATCTCGGTTCCAGGTCAGCACTGAAAAGCTGCTCCTGGGCAAAATGCTTGTCCACCAAGGGTATAATACCCCCTTGGGTATTATATCAGGGTATCGCTGTGAGTTTAAACACACACATGAGCACACACTGCATATAAACAGTTTATAGGCTTCTTGAAACCTATCTCTGGAGTGCTTAGGGGGTCTATAGACCCCAGGATAGAGCCCCCAGCTTTTTCGGCATCTCAAAGAGGTCTACTGTATAGATAAATAAAACTGAAATCTTAACTTGTACCAGAAATCTAAGTCAGGTAAAATGTTTACACATCATCCTACGAATCAACAAAAAACACGACCAGCTAACATTCAGCTTTGTAATTTGAACATAAAAATGCATAAATGAAAAATGAATAAATTTGCTGTCTGTGCTTCCCTTGTACCACCTTAGCTAGCATTTGTTTCCAGCTATGTCTCAAGCAGAAATCTTCCCGTGTGCAGTTAGGTTCTATACGATGGATCATTTTCAATTAAACGAAGAACGAGGGGCAAAGGAAAGGGATCTTTCCACTACCACAAATCCACTTTGTCAAACATCAAGAAAATGCGTGGCTGGACAAACTGGAGTCGTGTGTGTTTTGAGGTGCGGGGGTGAGGGTTAGCAGATGGGGAGGATCCTGCACAAGGCAAGGAAAGGGAGGTGATGTTCAACTGAGGATGATAAAATCCATTAAGAATTCATATTGTCATTGGCACAGGCATAGGCACTTTCTGTCCTGAGATTTAAACATACATAGAAACTATCCACAAGTTTTTAAATGTACCATTTTTATCTTGGGGGGAAGAGAATAATGAGAAAAACTGAGGACATTAAACTGCTCATTCAAGGCACATATTCTGGTGGGAAAATTACTATTATGAGGCTATAATTATCCCAATTAATGATACAAACCTTAAGCTGAGTTTTGCAGCGCTTCAGCATTTCACGGTGTCTAGCTGCCAGTGGGGAGTCTTTCCATTGGCTTTCATTGTTTTTCAAATCTTCCACGGTTCTGAAAGTAAAGACTAACAGTCAAAATGCAAGAAGACACGCAGAGCCATCAGCCACCTTACCTATTCATTTTCACCGTGTCACTGACTCTCAGACACACGTCCCCTCTCTCCCCCCATGTCAGCATCACCAAACTCAGTGGCAAGTTATGGCTAAATTGGCAGTATTTTTCTTTCTTACTGGTTCCCAACGTAACGATGTCTTAAAGTGGATGGCATTTTAGATTTGATGAAATACAGTAATCATTACTTTTGGAAGGAAATACGTTGTTCCCTGTTTTTCTGGGAGGGAGAAAATGCAAGGTTACTATGCCTACTCAATTACCCCAAACAGAAGGCTACTTTACTACGGGCACTTTTCCTTCTGCTTGGAATGCTCTTCTCTGAGGTTACCTTTGCGACTTGCTCCTTCACTCCCTTCAGGTATCTCCTCAAATATCACCTGCCAGACAGGTAAAGCCTTCCCTGATCATGTAATATGCTGCATATTTTAAAGACTGGCTCACTTAACACTATGTCAACCCTTTCTATCTATCAAAACTTTGTGTAGGAAACTAGGGGGCAATAAATTCTTTAAAAGTACATTTCCTAGCGACTTCCCTGGTGGTGCAGCGGTTAAGAATCCGCATACCAATGCAGGGGACATGGGTTCGAGCCCTGGTCCAGGAAGATCCCACATGCTGTGAAGCAGCTAAGCCCGTGTGCCACAACTACTGAGCCTGCTCTCTAGAACCCGTGAGCCACAACTACTGAGCCCGTGTGCCACAGCTACTGAAGCCCACACACCTAGAGGCCCGTGCTCCGCAATAAGAGAAGCCACCGCAATGAGAAGCCTGCGCACCGCAACCAAGAGCAGCCCCCGCTCGCCGCAACTAGTGAAAGCCCGCACGCAGCAACGAAGACCCAACAGAACCAAAGATAAATTAATTAAATAAATAAATTAAACAAAAACAAAAACTACATTTCCTAGGTTCCCTTGCTGCCAGCATTTCTGCACATGACCTAGCTTCCACCAAGAGGTGAGCCCTCACTGAAGGCAGAAGTGAATACAGTGAAGTGACAGCCACATGGTTCTTCTGGAAGCACAGTGTGGAGGGGTTTTGCTTGAAGCACTAGCAGAGGTTGAACCCTGAAGCAGCTTGTTCCTTCCTGCCAGGCCAGGTTCGAAGAAGAGCTCTGGGAGTCCTCTTTTCCAGGCATGTCCATGATTCAATAAACCAAACAGTAGCCTTTAATTATCCCCTTTCTGCTTATCTCAGATAAAGTGGATTCCTCTGTCTACAACTGGAACATGAATAATGGTAGACAGAATAATGCTCCGCCCCACCGCCCCACAGGAAGATGTCACAGCTTAATCCCCAGAACCTGTGAATATGTTACCTTACATGGCAAGAGGAAACCTGCATATGTGATTAAGGGTATGGGGCCCGAGACGGGCCCGTATGTCTGGGTGGGCCCAGTGTCATCTCAGGGTCCTTCTAAGAGAAAGAGGGAGTCAGAGTGAGAGAAAGAGTTGTGACAAGTGAAGCAGAGGTCAGAGAGAGGGAGAGCTGAAGATGCGATGCTGCTGATTTTGAAAAGAGAGGAAGGGGGCCGTGAACCAAGGAATGTAGGGCGTCTCCAGCAGCTGAAACAGGCAAAGAAAGAGATTCTTCCCAAGAGCCTCAGAAGGAATGCAGCCTTGATTTTAGGACTTCCGACCACCAGAGCCCTAACGTAATAATTTTTGTGGTTTTAACTCACGAAGGTTGTGGTAATCTGTTGCAGCAGCAAAAGGAAACTAACATAATGACCTATATGCTTATTGGCAAGAAGAGGTTACAGGTAACAGGCCCTCCAGACAAATGGGCCTTTGGGATTAGTTCTTCGACTGGGCCGGTTTGAAAGTGGTGAAGGGGACTTCCAGTGATCCAGTGGGTAAGACTCCACACTCCCAATGCATGGGGCCTGGGTTCGATCGCTGGTTGGGGAACTAGATCCCGCATGCCACAACTAAGATCCCATGTGCCGCAACTAAGACCCGGTGCAGCCAAAATAAATAATAAATAAATATAAATAAATATTAAAAAAAAAAAGAGAGCGGTGAAGATTCAGTTAGCATGTGAGGGCATAAAACTGGTAGCCCAGGTTCTCAGTGGAAAAACAGCTGCATAAACGATCACCAGTGACCTCCTGGAGTGAAGAGATGGTGTGGCTACTTGTAACTATGCTGGAGAGCTCACAGAAGAAAATGACAGGCTCCAGATTTTAAAATCTCCCCTCAAGAACAAGCCAATGAGTCAGGGAGTTTCTAAGACGACCATAGAGAAGCAGTAAAGCACCAAATTATAACATATACTGAATCCATAACCTCACTGGATCTCTTATCTGAATGTCACAGCAAAGACTGGGACTCCAAGAATTCAAATGGAGGAGTTCGGGAGAACCAAAGTACCCAAATCCCTAAATCCCATGAGCCTTGTCTGACAGCAGAAGCAGCTTCTGCAGTGATTGTAGTTCAGGTGGTCAAATTGCAGGACGATGCCAATCTCCCTTAGGTCCCAACCCATCATACATTATTGCTTCCAGAACTGCAACTGGAATGAGATCAATCACTGTCCTTATGGGCCAATTACAAAGCCACATGCAGGAAAAGCACACATGCAGGAAAAGCCACATGCAGGAAGAGCAAAGAAAAAAGAAAGACCAAGATTTGCTAATATGGTATATTAGCTTCCTAATGCTGCTGTAACAAATCATCACAAACTTGCTGGCTTGCAGCAACACAATTATAGTCTTAGAGTTCCGGAGGTCAGAAATCTAAAATGGGTCAGCAGGGGAGGCATTCCTTCTGGAGGCTCTAGGGAGAGTGTTTCCTTGCCCTTTCCAGCTTCTAGAGGGAGCCCGCATTCCTTGGCTTGTGGACCCACATCACTCTGATGTCTGCTTCTGTCGTCACATTTCCTTTCTCACTCTGACCTTCTTGCCTCCCTCTTAAAAGGACCCTTGTGATGCATTGGGTCCACCCAGATAATCTAGGGAAACCTCTCCATCTCAAGATCCTACAATTAATCACATCTGCAAAGTCTCTTTTACCATGTAAGGTAACACATTCACAAGTTCTGGGGACTAGGACATGAACATCTTTGCCGCACCACTATTCTACCTACTACATATGTAGTGAAGAAATGTGGCAGTATGTGTGGAACAGATTCTGAAGATGCTTGATCACCAAGAGAGGAACATGCTAACATACTCCTAAGTGGGGATAAATTCATTGACATGAATACAACGACCAGAGTCTCTGGATTCAACCTTATCCTGAGTATCTGGGAGGCCTCTAACTGTGTGCCCACCTGGTTGACTAAAACCTAGAATTGAAGTTGAGTTGTTAGGAATTCCTTGATATAAATTCAGAGAAAGGAATCCAAACTATAAGAAGCTGGGAATATTAATATAGATTTACCATATATGAGTAGCTCAGAAAACCACCCTCTCAAAACACACACAAAGCCCAACTGTGTCCTGGAAGATACTTCTTTCTTTTTCTTAATCTGACTTCAGCCAGATGTACTTTTATTTATTTAATTAACTTTTTTATTTTTTAAAATTAATTTATTTTATTTATTTATTTTTGGCTACATTGGGTCTTCATTGCTGTGTGCGGGCTTTCTCTAGTTGTGGCGAGCAGGGGCTACTCTTTGTTGTGGTGTGCGGGCTTCTCATTGCTGTGGCTTCTCTTGTTGTGGAGCACGGGCTCTAGGTGTGTGGGCTCAGTAGTTGTGGCTCGCAGGCTGTAGAGCACAGGCTCAGTAGTTGTGGCACACAGGCTTAGTTGCCACAGACTACAGGCTTAGCTGCTCCGTAGCATGTGGGATCTTCCTGGACCAGGGCTTGAACCCGTGTCCCCTGCATTGGCAGGCAGATTCTTCACTGCTGCGCCACCAGGGAAGCCCTGGAAGATACTTCTTGTATCACAGCACTGAAAAATACACAGGTGAGGGGAGCACCAACATCTCTGAAAGGCACCAACCCTCACTGCAGGCTGGGAGTGAAGATGGCAGATGGTGCCATTGAAATGTATCCTCCGAAGTCAGTGGGAATGATGCGACCACAGGACGGCATCCATTCCAGGATGAAGGAACAGACAAATCAGAGTTGGAAATTTTTATAAGCCTCTCAATAACTGATATTATAAGCTGATAAAATCAGCAGACATAAGGAAAATTTGAACAAAAGATAAACAAACTTAATCGATATATGTGAAATACTGCAAAAAGCAATATAGAAAGAAGATTCTTTTCTTTTCTTCTTTTTTTTTTGGCTGCGTGGCGCGTGGGATTTTAGTTCCCTGACCAGGGATTGAACGGAGGTCCTCGGCAGTGAGAGTACAGAGTCCTAACCACTGGACCACCAGAGAATTCCTGTGCGCTCATTTCCGCTATGGAACATTTACTAATTTAAATATTAGCTACAAAGCAAATCTCAATAAAGTTCAAAGAACACAAATCAGAATGTGTCTTCTGACAATGGAATTTAGCTAGAAATCAGTAACAAAAGATAAATGAACAAATCGCCCCAAGAATCTGGAATTTAAGCACCCCACCTTTATATAATCCACAAGCCAAGTAAGAAATAATAAAAATTAGAATATATTTTGAACTGAACAATAAAATGACATACCAAAAGGTACTCAAGATCACTCTCTCTCAAGGAAATGCAAATCAAAACCACAATGAGATATCACCTCATACCTGTTAGAATGACCACTATCAAAAAGATAAGAAATAAGTGTTGGTAAGAATGTAGAGAAAAGGGAAACCCTGTGCACTGTTGGTGGGAATGTAAACTGGAACAACCACTATGGAAAACAGTATGGATGTTCCTCAAAAAATTAAAATTAGAACTACCGTATGATCCAGCAATTCCACTTCTGGGTATTTAGCCCACGAAAACAAAAATGAAAAGATATATGCACGCCCATGTTCATTGCAACATTATTTACAATAGCCAAGATAGAGAAACAATCTAAGTGTCCACCAACAGATAAATGGAAAAAGAAATGTCACAGACACGCAGACACACAGAGGAATATTATTCGGCCATAAATAAGAATGAAATTTTGCCACTGGTAACAACATGGATGGACCTTGAGGGCATTATGCTAAGTGAAATAAGTCGGACAGAGAAAAATACCATATAATCTCACTTATGTATGGAATCCTAAAAAAACAAACAAAAACCCAAAATACCAAGTTCAAAGACACAGAGAACAAGACTGGTGGCTGCCAGAGGTGGGGGAGTGGGGTGGACAAAATAGGTCCAGGGAGTCAAAAGGTACACAAACTATCAGTCATGGGGATGTAATATACAACATGGTGGCTATAGTTAATAATACTGTACTGTGTATTTGAAAGTTGCTGAGAGAGATCTTAAAAGTTCTCATCACAAGAAAAAAGTATGTTACTATGTATGGTGACAGATGTTAATTAGACTTATTGTGGGGATCACTTTGCAATATATGCAAACATCAAATCATTATGTTGTACACCTGAAACCAACATAATGTAATATGTCTATTATACCTCAGTAAAAAAGATGACCTACTAAAAATGAGGGATGCAGCTAAAGCCATACTTAGAGGGAAACTAAACAGCCTTAAATGCATATATAAGAAAGGGCTGAAAATGAATGATTTAAATATCAACCTCAAAAAGCAACAGAAACATCAACAAAAAGCAAATTAAACTAAAAGGAAATAATAAAGGCCCTACAGACACAAAATGATAAAAAGAGGATACTATGAACAACTTCATATCAGAAAGTTTTGAAACTTTACATACCATGGGAAAACTGGCACAAGATGAAATGAAAATCTAAACAGGTCTATATCTATTAACAATAAAATACATAATTTTAAAAACTTCCCACATAGAAAACTCTAAGCCCAGACAACTTCATCAATGTTTCCAAACATTTAAGGAAGAAATAAAATAATTCTTACACAATAAACTCCTCAAAAAATATAAAAAGAGGGAACACTCCACAACTGATTCTATGTGGCAAGAATAATGTTGATAACAAAATTTGAGAAGGACTTAACAAGAAATAAAAATCATAGGTCAATCTTTCTTTTGAATATAGACTCAAAACTCCTAAACAGAATATTAGCAAATTGAATATCCAATGAGATTTAAAAGCAATAATATAAAGTTGAATTCATTTCAAGAATATAAGGGAACTTCCCTGGTGGTCCAGTGGTAAAGAATCCACCTTCCAATGCAGGGGACGCGGGTTCGATCCCTGGTCAGGGAACTAAGATTCCCACATGCCACGGGGCAACTAAGCCTGCGTGCCACAACTACTGGGCCTGCATGCCTGAACTAGAGAACCCACACACTCTGGAGCCTGCGCGCCACAACTACAGAGAGAAAACCTACACGCCACAACTAGAGGGAAGCCCAGGAACTGCAACAAAAGATCCTGCATGCCTCAACAAAGATCCCACATGCCGCAACTAAGACCCAACACAGTCAAGAATAAAATAAATATAATAATAATAATAATAAAAAAAGAATGTAAGATTGGTTTGATATCAGAAAGCCAGTTGATGTAATTCAACCATATTAATAGAATAAACCATATTAATTAATAAAGTCTGATCTCCTCAACAGAGATGGAAAAAGATTTTAATAAAATTCAACTCCTGTTGAGAACAAAAAACTTGTAGAAAATAATCACCTAAAAGGGAATTTTCTTAATCTGATAATAGAGGATGTCTAAAAAACTTCCGCCCATTAACTGGAATAAGAAAGAAATTTTAATAAAGTTATCAATACTTCTACTCAAGACTGCAGTAGAAATTGTAGCCAGGGCAGTAAGGCATGAAAAAGAAAATTATGAGGAAGAAAGAAAACTGTCATCGTTTACAGACAACATGATTACATGTAGAAAAAAAAATATTAAGAAATCTACCAGGCAATTATTAGAATTATTAAGTGATTGATTCTATTTTAATTCAAGGCAGATACAGATATGACACATTTTCTATCATACCCAGACTACACCACTCCTGGACCAAATGGCATAAGTGGCTACTCCATTATTATTCCAGATGACCTGTTCAAAAAAATGTTTGCCTCCTATTCCTGTGACCTTTGTTTGCAGGTGTTGGTACATGGGGAGAAATGCTTAGATTAAGAAAAACAACAATGGTGCTAATGAATAGGAAACTGAGGTTACTATCTGGCCCTTTTAGACTTCTTATGCCACAGGACAATGTGCAAAACAAGTGAATTACATGTTGGTGGGAGTAAATGATCTTGTTTATTAAGGGAAACCAGGGTTACTGTTTCACAGTCCAGGGAAAGAGGGGTATGTCTGGAACCCAAGAAATCCTTTAAGTGCCTCCTGATAATATGGTGCCCAGTGTAAAAAGTTAATGGAAGTCTCAACCATATACCAAGGGTTGAGAACTCTAGAAATCAAAGTTTGGGTCACTTCACCATGTAAAGAACTCTGGTCAATCAAGGAAAATGGATGTAGTAGCAGAGGCAGAGGGTATACTGTACCATATGTACCCCTCACATTCAAATCTACTGGTCACAAGGGAACTGCCTGCTTGTGAGAACAAGTGGTGACTCAGGCAACCTCAGGACATGGCATGACGCACATACCTGTTGAGCTCCCGGATGGCCCGGAGTCTGCGGATGTAGCGTCGGCAACCCGGCAGAATTGAGAGATGGTGGGCGTGCAGGGTAAGAAAGAAGCATTCCGTAGGGAATTTCGGCTCAGAAAATGGAGATTGATCTCCATCTAGGAAAAAGAACAAAATCCCCGAAATAAAATCTATCACATGACTATATCAGAGGAAAAGCACAATTAAGAAGACAAAATTACACTTGTATTTTCAAGAAGTTTAAAGACACTTTTTTTTTTTTTTTTTTGCAGTCCTCGGGCCTCTCACTGTTGTGGCCTCTCCCGTTGCGGAGCACAGGCTCTGGACGCGCAGGCTCAGCGGCCATGGCTCATGGGCCTAGCCGCTCCGCGGCATATGGGATCTTCCTGGACCAAGGCACGAACCTGCGTCTCCTGCATCGGCAGGCGGACTCTCAACCACTGCGCTACTAGGGAAGCCCCTAAGGACACTTTAAAAAAATTAGACTTAATGGGACTTCCCTGGTGGTTCAGTGGTTAAGAATCCGCCTGCCAAGGCAGGGGACACAGGTTCGAGCCCTGGTCCAGGAAGATCCCACATGCTGCAGAGCAACTAAGCTCATGTGCCACAACTACTGAGCCTGTGCTCTAGAGACCGCGAGCCACAACTATTGAGCCCGTGTGCCACAACTACTGAAGCCTGCGCGCCTAGAGCCCACGCTCTGCAACAAAGAGTAGCCCCCCGCTCGCCGCAACTAGAGAAAGCCCGTGCGCAGCAGCGAAGATCCAACGCAGCCAAAATAGATAAATAAATAAATAAATTTATTTTAAAAAATTAGGCTTAAATTAAATAAATTTATTTTAAAAAATTAGCTCCATTTATGATCAGGTACTCTGCCTCATCTAATTAAATGTTTATACAAATGTACACCAACGATCTTCGGTGATGTGTCTTCCTGGTGTATTTTATAGAATCGTTTCTACTATTCAAACATCATTGTTAAACCTCAAAATGGTCTTAGACTATGAAAATAAGCTACAGATTCCATAGCCACTTCCGTACTGTTGGACCATTATTTGTTGTTTCTAATTTTCCTCTATTAGAAACACTGCTGGGAGGATCTCTGTACGACAAGTTACTCCCTCACCCCCTCTCCTTTGCCAGCTTGGGGAGTATATTCTGGGAAGTGGAATTATTGAGAAAGACGGTAGTACAGTTTTTTATTATGAATCACCAGAATTC
Source organism: Hyperoodon ampullatus (assembly GCF_949752795.1). Lineage (NCBI taxonomy): Eukaryota > Metazoa > Chordata > Mammalia > Artiodactyla > Ziphiidae > Hyperoodon > Hyperoodon ampullatus. Next base: position 7,718,070 of record NC_136915.1, on the reverse strand, counting down.
ACTTTAGATAGACTAAATTAATTGATAAAATGCCATCTATTTATTTACAAACTTATATTCTACCTTATCACTGTTTTTAAATAATTTATAGTTATAGAATGTTAACTTGAATTTCTTTCAATTTGTATCTAATTCCTACAAATATGCATATTTTGCCCTACAAGTATATTTTATTTGACATATACTGTGCTTATGGTTTTTTCCCTCCAAACAAAAGATAACTGTTTCTTGGTAGAATTTAGTTTTGGTCTTACACATTTATAACAGTTCTACATTTTGAATATGATTTTTATCAATTATGTGACACATATTTTCTCCCATTCTTTTATTTTACATATTCATTTTCTCTCCCTCTATAAAAAGTATATTTATATATTAAGATATATATATATATATATATTGTCTCTGATGATATTCACCATTTCTTAAATCATTAAAAATTTCTCTCTCTTTTATGGCTGGGTCAAATCCTCTGTTCGGCTTTCTTGTGCCAGGGAAGGATGGAATCTCTACATTACTCCATGAATAATTTTATAATGTTTAAAACTAAATGTCATATGGTTTTTATGTTTGTCATTAAGTAACATGTTTTTTAAAATTTTTTGTTTTTTTAGGAGTTTATTAATTAATTAATTTATTTTTGCTGTGTTGGGACTTCGTTTCTGTGCGAGGGCTTTCTCTAGTTGTGGCAAGCAGGGGCCACTCGTCATCGCAGTGCGCGGGCCTCTCACCATCACGGCCTCTCTTGTTGCGGAGCACAGGCTCCAGACATGCAGGCTCAGTAGTTGTGGCTCACGGGCCTAGTTGCTCCGCGGCATGTGGGATCTTCCCAGACCAGGGCTCGAACCCGTGTCCCCTGCATTAGCAGGCAGATTCTCAACCACTGCGCCACCAGGGAAGCCCCTTAAAATTTTTTAAATTGAAGTATAGTTGCTTTAATAACATGCTTTATAATATAGAGAAAAAGATCCATAATCCTAACACCTTCAAAATATTTGTATTTTTATTCCATCAATTCATCAAGATCTATGAGAGATTTCATGAGAATTTTAACTGGCATATATAAAATCTACATAATAACTAAGTCATTGCTATCATTTCTATTGTATACACATATATATTTAAACCCAGAACAGTACATTTCCTCCCATTTGCTCTTCGTATCTATTTGATGTTGGCTAATCCAAAAAGGAACTTTTTTACTGTATTAATTTTTATTGCATATCTCTAGCTCATAAATGTATTTCTAGAGAGGTAGTAACAATTTGTGAGGAGTCACTAGCATCCAAACAAAATAAATTGTTCTTTTTTTCCTAGACTCTGTAAACTCTAACTTCTCACCTGGGGCAGCTGAGAACCACCCCTCCACATAAGCTGGATGTGGCTCACTTGGGTGAATGAATAGCATTCCCAGTACTGACAGATTCTTAGGGATTGTAACAAAACAAAGAAATGGAAAAGCAGAAAGTCATTCTTTTTCTTCACTCAGGAATCACTTTCAAACCCAGTATTTTGCAACAGAAAACATGTACCCATTTCTCTTGCATTTCTACTTTTCTGTTTTCCTGATCACCAGTCTCTCAGATACATTTTATTCCCTTTGCCTGTGTCTTTCCTTCTCTTCTGCCTTCTCCATCTATACTCCTTTGCATTCTCTCCCTCTGCCCCTCTGGACCTCTCTGTCACGACTGCGTTTAGCCAGGAAAGCAGCTGTGGTCAAGTAGGGTCGGCTCTCTTCCGCTCTCCTACAGGCCCTCCCTCTGGAAGGGGCCTTCCTCAGAAAGCGTCTTCCTTAGCTCCAGCCATCCTCTGGGCAGCCTGTTCTTTAGGGGACCCCCTTGACCTTCTCCACAAACCCTCCAAACTACCCCCACAAACTACCCCCAACCCTGGCTGGCCTGACCCCAGGGGCCCATATCCTAATTCTGGAGTTTGCCTGGCTTATCAGAAATCAGGTCACCTGAGAGAAACAGAAATTCCCTAAAGAATTAGATTGCTTCCCTCACTACTGACAAGTAAGAAAAAGTGGAACCGAACTAAACACCTGGAAGGATGGACCCAGATCGGGGAGCGTGGTGGAGCAGAGAGAGCCCTGGGCTCGGCTCAGCACACCTGAGCAGCAGTTGCGACTTGCTGACTGACAGGCTAGGTGAGCTGGACACCTTCTGGAGCCTCAGCCTCCTTATATTTAACGAGTAAGACAGTAGCGTTGCTATTAAGATGTTTATTAAAGTTCTCTTCCTGATAATCCCATAACAGTCTGATGTAGCAGCTTTAGGGGGAGAGGAGTCAATGAAAACTGGCACTGATGATGGAGAACAGGAACAAGGGCAAGAGAGAGCCCCAGGGATGGGGGTGGGACGCTGGGAGGTGACAGACAGGGACGCTGTAGCTGGTGTCAGATTCAAACTGTGGGATGATGTTGAGTCCAAACGGATCCTTCTGTTAGAATGTATATCTACTCTACTTTTTGTAATTAAAAGAAAATAGAAGAACTGCTTCCCCGGTGGTCCAGTGGTTACAACTCCATGCTTCCAACGCAGGGGGCGTGGGTTTGATCCCTGGTCTGGGAACTAAGATCCCACATGCCACGTGGCGCAACCAAAAAAAATAATAATAAAAGAAGGGCAGCTTTTAACGACCTGACAATGAACACGTCACTCACAAAGTTCAGTCAGCCAGTCATTCACGTCCTCCATCGTGGCATTCACTCTCGTCTCATCGCTGGGAAGAGTAATCCGACACCTCGGGTGGAATATGTACGTGGGGTCGACCGTCTCTAACTTGATCTTTGTGCTTAGCTGCTGCAGCACCCAAAGGAAATTCAGCATCAATCCGTCTGTAGATACCAATCTATCATCCGTCTGTGAAAGAGAAAAGTATTTAAAATCATGATCTGAACAGAAATTTTGGCACAAGTGTACAAGAAAGGAGAGCAAACTTTCACCCTGAAGTCAGCGAGGGGACACCTATAGCATCACCATCGTCACTCGACTGGCAGGTGCAATTTGTTGAGTGTTAACCGTACGTGAAGGGTTTTCTCTCACTGAATCTCCACAACAGCCCTTAGAATTGAACGATACTGTTATTCACATTTTACAGAGGAGGAAACTAAGGCTCAGAGAAGTTAAGTGATTTGCCTAAGATCCTCAAAATCAGTAAGCACAAACGCAATAAATGCTATTTCCTTTCTCTTCCTTATTTCTTATTAAATAAATTTATTTATTTATTTATAGCTGCATTGGGTCTTCATTGCTGCATGCGGGCTTTCTCTAGTTGCGGTGAGTGGGGACTACTCTTCATTGTGGTGCACAGGCTTCTCACTGCGGTGGCTTCTCCCGCTGCGGAGCATGGGCTCTAGGTGCGCAGGCTTCAGTAGTTGCGGCACATGGGCTCAGCAGCTGTGGCGTGCGGGCTCTAGAGCACAGGCTCAGCAGTTGTGGCGCACGGACTTAGATGCTGCACGGCATGTGGGATCTTCCCGGACCAGGGCCCGAACCCATGTTCCCTGCATTGGCAGGCAGATTTCTAACCACTGCACCACCAGGGAAGCCCTCCTTTCTCTTCTTTATTTCCCCTCAAAAGCATGGGAACAACTCGTTTCACAGTCACCACTTGACTAACAGCTTCGCTGGCTGACAGCGATAGCATAATCCTGCCTTAAGAATACAACAATTCCGGGAATTCCCTGGAGGTCCAGTGGTTGGGACGCTGTGCTTTCACTGCCCAGGGCCTGGGTTCAATCCCTGGTTGGGGATCCTGTAAGCCATGTGGCACAGCCAAAAAAAAAAAGACCATAATTCTAATAAAGAGAGTTAACATCGGTGGAGTGCTCACCACGTACTGGGCACGATTCTAACAGCTTTCTATACATAAGTCCACGAGTCAGGTACTATTATTATCCCCACTTGGCAACAAGGAAATGGAGGCACACAGAAGCAACTGTCTACGTCCTACTGCCGGCCAACAGCGGAACCCCAGTTAGAAATCCAGGCAGTCTAATACCAGGTCCATGCTCTTCTCTCTGCTTTTTCTTCTGAGTAGAAATGTCACATCGCTCATTAATAATATAGCAAGGGAGCTTCCCTGGTGGCACAGTGGTTGAGAATCTGCCTGCCAATGCAGGGGACATGGGTTGGAGTCCTGGTTCGGGAAGATCCCACATGCCGTGGAGCAACTAAGCCCGTGCGCCACGACTACTGAGCCCGCGTGCCTGGAGGCCGTGCTCCGCAACAAGAGAAGCCACCGCAATGAGAAGCCCACGCGCGCACGGCAACGAAGAGCAGCCCCCACTCACTGCAACTAGAGAAAAGCCCACGTGCAGCAACAAAGACCCAATGCAGCCAAAAATAAATAAATAAATAAATTTATTAATAATAATAATAATAGAGCAAGGATGCCCTTTTAACTTTTCCATGCCAGTAAAGTGGTCCCAGCCACCAGCCTCCCTCATCAGGAACACTGCACCTTGTACCTGGTCTCCTCGGGTTGGCTCCTGTACCCGCTCCTCCCATTAGCCCATCCTCCACACAGACTTGGTGATTTCCTTCTCGAAAACCCTCCAGTGCCTCATGACACTTCTTACAACATCAGCTCAACCTGATGGAGCCTCTACCCTCCCCTCCAGCCCATGACCCGCCGGTTTCCTTCCTGTCCACTATCCTCCAGCCACGGAAGCCTGCACGTGGGGCTCATTCCAAAGCTGGTTCATTCCCACCTTCGCGCTTCACACGTATCTAGAAAGCTCTTTTCTCAGGCTTGTGATGGCTAGCTCTTTCTTATCAGTCAGGTCTCTGATCAAATGTCTCCTCCTTGGACACTCCCATGTCTTCCTTCTGGTGCCTCCATGGTTACTTTCAAGTCCTCTACCTTGCTTCACTGGTTCATCGATTCTAGGATTAAACACTTACATGTCTACTCATCTACCCTATAGAACATAAGCTCCACAAAGGCAGGAAGCTTGTCTATCTTGTTCAACACTGTATCTCCATTTCCTAGCACAATGTCTAGTAGGTTCTGAATAAATATGAGTTAGATGAATGAATTTAATGAATAAGTAAAAGCAGTCTTCAGGAATCCTACCTGCATCTGTGCTTTCTTCATATTGGCATTGACGACAGCTGCCATGTAACCAAGAGCAGCCTCACGGGTTTCTCCGTTTAACAAAATACTATGCAGAATCTTGAAAAGCTCTTGCTGAAATTTATTTTATAAGGGAAGAAAAAAATTAAAACTTTGTTTAAAAAATTATTCCTTTTTGACTTTATGAAAAGCTAAACTGCTTCCCACTTTTTCTCCTCTCCCACATCCACTCATTTTAGAAGAACCTGACTGTAAGGATAGAAGAAAAGTCCATATTCAACTGTATCAAGATGATCAGCATGAAAGCAGAATGTGGAGTAGTTATAGTTTTAATAAAATGGCCTTTGCTATCTCCTTTCCAGGATAGGGGCCAAATTACCTTAATCACACTATAATGAGCCTATAATTGTGCTGCTTTTAACTTTCAGAACTGAAAACACATTCATCCTTTGGATTCATTTTCTCAACACCTACCCTTCCCAGCTCCAAGTAATGCTGCAGTGATTGGCTCACCACACGAGTGTTTTCCAGGGTAATGGCAGGCCCTGAGAAATATTTTTCAACCACTTTTGCCTGGAAAGAGAAAGCAAAAATTCAATCAACGTATAATATACATTTGGGGAAGAATCTGAACATAAGAGCAGCAAAGTGCAAAGGGACGCTGTACTTACATCATCTTCTGCAAAGACTGAGAAGCTAAAGAAAGCCCCCAAATACGAGAGTCTCTGCAGCTCCCGCCCAGAGCCGGGGCTTAATGATTTAGGCAACCACAAAGGCAAAGAAGCAACCTAGGAAAAAACAGAAGAGGCAAGTCAAGCTGCTAAATCAGCAAGTGATGTAAAAATGAGACAAAAAGAATTCTCAGCAGCTGACCTGTTCAGCTGGTTCTTAGCCACCAGCAAAATGGCTGACACTTAACATCCAAAAACGCAAGGTCACAAATATCTTAGGATCCCTGTCCACTTTTTCTCATTTCAGATGGAGGAAAGCCCTCCAGGTCCTCTACATTTTTACAAGATATACTTTTAATTTCTATGTTTCATGATAATATTTGACATCATGCAAATGAACTATTCCTATACTACCAAAGGACTCAAGGAAACGTTTCCAATAGGACATGTTATACTAGCTGTACAATACTTATCTCCCGAAAATCACAAAAGAAAGTGAATAATGTCATTCCTGGAAATAATGTAGGTGACAACAATGTAACAGCTGAGAGCCACCCACATGTATTACTCACATCTGCATCTCAACGTCCTCCAAGAGACATTTTTCAGATACTGTTACTTAAGGAATATCTTCTATGTTACATGTTCACTGAAAATGTGCAAGTCCATTAGGGTGGCACTTACCAAATTGCACACAGGGTGTGTCTTTCCAAACTTGGTTTCACAGAGCTCACCTAAAGCCTAGAAACAAGATCAGAAAGGGTCATTTAAATGTATTTCATCCTAAACTGACCACCATGTGTAACATCAAGACATAGCTTTAATGCTGCTATAAATATGTATGCATTCCCAACAAAGCACTAATAGCTTCACTGCTTTTCTGATGAATAAACTAGTACATGTGCATTGTAAGAAACTTCAGATAAAACAGAAATATAAATTGAAACTAAAAGTCACTCATAAACTTTACCCTCAGCGATAACCTCTATTGATATTTTGGCCAAGAGCTTTCTAGACATATTTTGTACATATACACACAGAGGTAAATGAGTGTATTCTTACAATAAATGATTTTTTCATTTAACATCTTTCTATACCAAAAAGATATGCTTCATAAACTTTAGATGGCTAGTCTTGCCAGTATTAAACAGGACTATAAATAATTAAAATTTAATAAGTGACCAAATTCAAAATATATTTAAAAGTATTCCTTGGTTTCAAGGTCCCTGGTTTTTTGAGAACCTCAAAGTTTCCCTTTGGCGCTCCAATCGTTCTCAAGTTAAGACAATCAGGAAATATAGTTCTTAGGCACATAAACAGAGTTTACCATGGCCATGGTAATACAGTCAAACACTATTTTAACAGTGAATTTAATTTCCTCTGTGATGTGGATGTTGCTATGGGAGTTGCTAAACAGCTGCTGGAAGCTTTTGAGTCCATGCATTTAGGCACTGACACATCTGAGAAGCCGCTGAGGCTCAGAGAGCCACTGAGAAGGAAACATTCTCTCTGCTCAGCACCAGGGCTCCCAAACTCAGCTGCACGTTAGGATCACCTGGGCAGCCTCTGAAAGCCCAATGCCAGGCCACGCCCTCACCACACCCTCAACGAATTAAGTCACAGCTTTGGAGAGCCAGGCAGAGGTACTTTCTAAAGATCCCCAGGTGATTCCAAGGTATGGCAAAGTTGGGATCTGCTGACCTAGAGGATAATCATGCTTCTTTCTGATTTTAGCTCCAACGGTCTTCCTCTTCCTGCCTTAAATTATTGCCCTTTCTCTCACTGCACTCCCTTTGCTGCACAAGCATCAATACTGGTACAAAATAAAACTATTGTCTATCATAATGGAGGCCTTTGTCTTTTGACCCAGAAGAACACTTTGTTGATATCTGACACTGAAAGCTCCTTACTGAATCATCAAGCTAATTCAAACCACAAGAGAAAAGCCAACAATTCCAGGAAGGAATATTTATACAATACAGTGATAATTAATGTACACTAAGAGATTTCATCACTGAACTCAAATAATCAGATTTTTCCACTTCCTTTTATGTGCCAAAGACAGAACAATGCATGAGGAATAACGGAATTTCATTAGGAACCGGAATAACACGTGCACTAGGAAGCACCCTGACATAAATTCATTCCAAATTATTTTTAAAATGAAGACTTCCTGCTTCACCTTCGATTTACCTGGCTTTAATGTTTTAATGTTTAACTTTAATATGTAGCCTTTTAGCTCCGTTTTGATTTTCTGAAACAGATAAATACACCTCTGTGTTTGCACCGATTGTAATTATCTGACTGTATCGTTGTGGTCTTGATTGTTGCCTTGAGGAGAGGCACCTTAGCTCATGAGCTCCTGGGTCCTCTGTGTGTGTCACACTTGAGGCGCTCAGGAAGCAGTGAATTAATGGTCAGATGGAATCAAGTTAGCAGAATAAGTAAAAGGAACATGGGCAGGAAAACATCCATTTAACCGAGGCTTCAATTTACACAAGGTCGTATTTATACACGGAGTCAACTAATTTCATGTTTTGGTATTTTTCCTTCATACTTTTGGAATGAAAAATATTCAGTAATACTTCAAAGTATTTTTCTCCCAAAATTTTAAAGAAGCAAGGTGAGAGAAGAAAACAGCCTCTTATTTTCCTTCTAGGTCCAGTATTTTCACAACTCTGAAGACCCTTGGTGAGAATCTAGCCAATAGTTCTGTCCACAATTGATGCTTCCTCTAAGTGCCTGGAGGAGCTGAGCAAACTTGTGTTTTCCAAGTAAAGCCTGAAGTGAAGTGCACAGCCTCAGGAAACGGGGAAGGTGAACAAGAGAAGCACTGTGCAATTTTCTGTGCAAAGTCACGACATAAAGACAAAATTGTATTCCTTTTCTTAATCTAACTCTGCCTTCTTTATCTGCATTTGTCATAGTTCTTTTTTTTTTTTTTTAATTAACAAAATTTCACCCCAAATATGGTATGCTCATTGCTAGGACAATCAAGAAGGAGACCACCAAGGATTATTGTTTTCATAAGCTATAGAGTAAGGCAAAGTACATTTTAATGACTGCATCACTGACTCCTGTCTAGGGCTCGGATGGTGAAATATGTACCGCGCTGCTAACTGTCTTCACTGATGCGTCTCACTGCACACCAAACACTCTGCATGGCCAACACAATGATTTCATGTTTTAAGTTTGAAAACAAGGTTGATCGTGGACCTGAAAGAAAAGTGTACGTTACAATCATCTGGAAGAAAAACATCTACTGAATGTGTTACAAGGAAAGGAACAAAGTTTACCATGAGGGGGTATTTAAAGTAGTCGCTATCGAGGGAGCACTCTTTGGCAGCAAGAGCCAGGCCTTGTAAAATGGGGATAAAGATCTACAAGAAAGAAAAAAAAAATCAGAAATATAAGTTAAAGAAAATTTAAGAACAGGAGGCATGTCAAATAAAGCGCCGGATCTGCAAGTCCAGGCATTTGCACTGCTTGCCCGAGGAAAAGCTGTTTTGCGTATACGGGAGCCTAGAATCCAGCCACAGGGTGTTGCTTTGTCCTTTCACAAGGCTGACCGTAAAGTAAGGCAGCTGAATTCTCCACAAGTAATAGGTTTTGGTGAATCCTAAAACTCCCACGAGACTCCCCGTGATTCAACAGAAACTCACAAATGTGGAGCCTGCTGTAGGACTCTCCAGGGCTCCTTGTTCTAATCAAATCAATTAATCTAACCTGCACATCACAGCAACGAATATGTTTCTGATTACCAAGCACCTATAATCTGTAAAAAAAAACTGGACTACATGTTCCAATATCTGCTCAATTCTATTAACATTTTAAGAAAATTTTTGTTGCCACCCCTACACCTACATTTAATTCTTTCCACCTTTCCTTGTTTACTTCGAAGAGAACAAAAAAAAAAAATAGACCAATAATGGATATTATTATTATCTTAACTTGAATTATGTAGAACAAAGAGATGGCTGGTAAATGTTGAAATTGGAAAAGAAAACTTCATCAGGAGGCCTTACCTCCATATATGATGTGACTAATACAACAACCCGATGTCAGAGCCTAAGGGCACTCAAATTTACGTTTACAAGCTCACCATTAATAGCAGGACACAGGAACACTGCAGAATCTGCTCAGCACAGCTCAGGTTTAAATTTCACAGTGTACTCCTGAGCAGCACATTTAGGGAGTTGGTTGGGATTCAAGACTAATAACATTAAGCTGAAAATGTTGTAAACAACAGCTGACAGTCTGAATGCCAACAAGTCGAAAAAGGGAGTGTTCTAAAAAGCTACTAGAAAACCTGAAAAATTCTCTTTCCTACTAATTTCATCCCATTGTATGGAACACCTTTGTCATTTAAGGAGCACAGTATTAAAAAGGTGCCCTGCATTACAAAGTGTACTGGAGTGTCTTGAGATATCAACACAGCTCTTGAAGAGATCCTTCTACTTCTCGCAACTCAAGCAATCAGGGTAGAAGTAATGTGCTTTCATAAGCTAGCTAAAAATGGAGAGGAAATGTTTGGGTGTAGGGGTGGGAAATGCCCAAACTGCAATCGAGGGAAAAACAGTAGTTCCAGAATCACCAAAAAATAAATTTCACAATTGATCATCTAGAAAAATCTCTTAAGCATTTTTTTCAGGAACGCCATAAAGTAAAACTTCTTTAGAGTTATCCTCTTTTGCAAGTAGGGTTTAAATTATAATAAGCAGACAAAATATTACTAAACATAATACTTTTCAAATATCAAACATTATACTGTTTGTGTGACTTACATTTTTAAAATAATTTTATTTTCAAATAAATACCTCCCAGCACTGATAAAAAATGCTCCAAGTGTTCATCTCCAATTCTAAATTCTAGCTACTATTTATTGCTGTTTATCTATGAACATCTCAAACTTTAATTAAAGGAAGAATGAAATTTCAGTCAAAAGATTTAATCATTCAAATCGGCCACATTCTTAAGACAAAAGGTAAAATGCTGTTTTTCAGTTCAGCAACTCCACTGTACTCATCATTTCTCTTGAGGAAACATGGTGACATATAAGAAAAGACAAGGGATCAGAATTCTGTGATTAAAAATAAACAGATTGGGCTTCCCTGGTGGCGCAGTGATTGAGAGTCCGCCTGCCGATGCAGGGGACATGGGTTCGTGCCCCGGTCCGGGAAGATCCCACATGCCGCAGAGCGGCTGGGCCCGTGAGCCATGGCCGCTGAGCCTGCGCGTCTGGAGCCTGTGCTCCGCAAAGGGAGAGGCCACAACGGTGAGGGGCCCGCGTACCATAAAAAAACAAACAAACAAACAAAACAGATCTGTTGTGGTTGCACAACACTGTGAATGTACTAATGCCACTGAATTATAAAATGGTTAATTTTATATTATGTGAATTTCATCTCAATTTTAAAAAAACATAGAGGTCATTTCATAGCTTCTATGTAAGTTTCTTTATGAATAAAATAGGCATAATATATTTTTTTAGCTGATCACCAGGCTTTTATACAGGAAAAGCTACTCTGGTTCCTCAAGTGATGTCTTTTTGAGTAGAAGTATTCTACTTTATGTATATTACACATATAATATAGTGTATCACTTAAACCTTCCAAGACAGTTATATATTTTCATCAGAGTTCACTTAATTTTCTAGAGAAGAAAAGCTCACTATAATGCCTAAAATATTTCTATAAGTCAGTAAGACCATCATTTAAGATGAGCAGTTGATAAATTCCAAATACAGAATACACAACACTGACTGGGATTTTCACTCCTGGATGCTTCTTTTACTAATATTTTGAAAACTGCTGAAAACACACTTCCTGAGAATTCAAAGGCCTCAATATGAATAGTTAAAAATAATATTAGGTATAAAAACAGATTAGGGATTTCCCTGGTGGCACAGTGGTTAAGAATCCGCCTGCCAATGCAGGGGACACGGGTTCGAGCCCTGGTCCAGGAAGATCCCACATGCCGCGGAGCAACTAAGCCCATGCGCCACAACTACTGAGCCTGCACTCTAGAACCCGTGAGCCACAACTACTGAGCCTGCGTGCTGCAACTATTGAAGCCCGTGTGCTGCAACTACTGAAGCCCGCGTGCCTAGAGCCCGTGCTCCACAACAAGAGAAGCCACTGCAATGAGAAGCCTGCGCACCACAATGTAGAGTAGCCCCCGTTCACCAAAATTAGAGAAAGTCCATGCGTAGCAACGAAGACCCAAAGCAGCCATAAATAAACAAACAAACACAGTTTAAAAAAAAAACAGATTAAAAGGAATCATATCATTTGTAGCTATTGCCTCTATTATTCTTTCTAGAAACAAAAAAAGAGATTATCATACAACAAATTAAGAAAATGTCATAAGCATCCTTTCATCATGGGAAACAGCTGTGTTAAAGTTGCTGTGGCAAAGTGCTTACTTTACAACACAGGCCACAGAACAGTAATCAAAATTCATGCCAAGGTTTTACCTTGGAAGAAATCTTCAAGACTAACTTTTTTAGTTGTTATTATTATTATTAAGCTTTATTATTAAATATGACATATCTGCATTTTCACTTGCCTTTACCCAATGGGATATCAAAAATGTATGGATACTTAATGAATGAAGTAATCAGTAAGATCTGAGACTTCATTCCCGGTCTAGTGGTAAGAAGACAATGGTTTTATGTGACGTGCAAACTGCAGCTGAGCTAATTTGGTCTTTAATTTATTAATCTCCTTTTTGTAAACTCAGAGAACTAACTTTCAACACTACTTATCTGGCAAATGTATATCACGTCTTATGCGATCTCTTGGTAGTGTGTTAAAAGCTTCTTAAAATCAAAGACAGGGCCTTATATTTCTTCTACTCTCCCAAAGCACTTAGCACAGACCATGTTTAAAATACCTGATGCTGGACTGATTAGTTGAAATGTACACATGATTTGAACAATGCAGCTGTCAATTTGATTTCCTCAAGACAGGAACCTCGGGTAGCTCTCTCTGAGCACATAACATGTGCATGTTCAAATTCAGGAACCAAAGTTTTCAATATATGGTGTCTTTAGAAATCTACCTCGGCAGAGAAGCTCCTAATCCAGAAGTTTCAGGAGCAAACGCGCAAAACCTTACCTGCTTGAACACTTCTTCGTCCTGGTGAGTGGTTCTCACCAGTTCTTGAATGAAGCCGTATGGGAGATTCCTACACAGCATGTACGGCACCAGGAAGGACGGCTGCTGCAGGGACCTGCAGACCCACGAAAGTCAAGGGCTCTGATGAATCAACTTGTCACCGTGTAGCAACAGAATATACAGAATGTCATGGAGCTGACAATCACAGGTCAAGCTTCAAATTTCCCAAATAATCCACACAATAGTCAATCATTTTAGGCAAAAGATCACCTCTCTCATTGTTAAGATAATCATTTTGGGGGGCTTTTCAGTGAGAAACTATAGAAAGCTTTAAAGAATCCATCTTTGCCTCCAGATAGCCCTTGAAAAATAAAGCATTAGAAAAACCAAAGTATTATATGTCTCTTTTACTTATTTATTTATGCCTCATCCAATGGGGGGGAAAAAAGATTAGCAGTGGCTGAAGACTTTTTTAAGCTCTTATTAATTTTAACCATGGAACAGTGTTTAAGTTTTAGTACATGTGCATCATTTTCCTTTTTTTTTTTTCTGACAAATTTCAAAAATGGTTATGGTAAGATCATCCAGAATGAATAAATCTTGAACTTTGTCATTTTTCCTTTAGATGTTTTTTCATAAGAGAAATGAAATACAGAAATACTCTTTTATTAAACTTGAAACCTTTATGGGACCCTCTGAACAAAAATTAATAATGTAGTACACTTTGGGTGATTCCCATATTACCTATTCCACCACTATTCTTTATTATTGAATAACAGAAATTGATTATATGATACATGGAAAGTGATGATCTGCACATTTTTTTCAAGTATCTATACTGCTTTCAAGCAGCTGCTTTTAAACTGAATTACTAATTTCCTGCCCTGATGTCAACATATTTCAACCACAGTCTATCTCAATAAAGCACACAGAGTGTTTTATTTTCATAGTATTTTAGAGAAAGAAAGGGACCTCAGAAACCATCTAGTCAACCACTCATTTCATGGGTGAGGAAGTGAGTTATCCAACGTGGTGCAGAATGGCTGGGCAGCCTGATGGAGAAGGCCCTCTCCCTGCTAACAGCAAGCACGTATTGGGTTTTCATACCTTGGTTGTGTGAGGGACCCTTGTAGTACTAATGCAGTATGGGATATGCACTGTGAGCGGATGTTGCTCAGAAGCTGGCTGACTGCTGGCTGGCTGCACATCTGCAAAGAAAGGTAGAGGTTAGGTCTACAAAGACAAACAAAATAATCCCATACAGTTGAAAACTGACAAGAGTCAGAAGAGATCAATCTGCAGGAAATGGCATCCTTTTCTCTTCCTTTACTGATGATGAACAAACTAGAGTAACTGTATCATCCAAGTATAACGTCTCCACTAAAATCTACAATTAGAGAAGAGAGAAGCAGAAGCTTCAGGTGACCACGTGGGGATTTCAGAGATATGCCCACTCTCTTTGCTTTTGCTAAGGTTAAGTGCAGCAAACCCCAAGAGGCCCTTCACAAATATGAAACTAACAGGTTGACAACCGGATTAGTTTCCAATGGAAAACCAGAACTAGAAAATGAAATTGGGGGGGCGGGGATAAATTGGGAGATTGGGATTGACATATACACACTACTATATATACAATAGATAACTAATAAGGACCTACTGTATAGCACAGGGAACTCTACTTAGTACTCTGCAACGGCCTATATGGGAAAAGAATCTTAAAAAAAAGAGTGGATATTTGTATATGTAAAACCGATTCACTTTGCTGTGTACCTGAAACTAACACAACCTTGTAAATCAACTATACTCCAATAAAAATTAAAAAAAAAAAGAAAATGCAATAGGAATGAAATGAGATAATAATAAAGTAACTCAGCATGAAATAGAAGAAAACGTGAACCTTGCTGAGTTTAAACCCAGTTTTGCAATTTATTATTTATGTGATTCTGGACAATTACAGGTATCCCTCACTTTTTGAAAGTTCACTTTACGCCACTTGGCTTTTAGGAAAGACCGAGGTGAGTATATACTTGATCTCTCTGAGGCTCATTTGCTTATTAACACAATGGAAAAAAATAATACTTATACCACACAGGACTACACTGGACTAATGAACAACTGTGAGAATGAGACCTAGCCAAGTGTCTGGCAGTCTAGGCGCTCCATAAATGTTGGTTATTATGATTACGACAGACTAGGAGAGAAATCATCAGGGCCGTGTAAGTCGCTGGTGGCAGTGGCACTTGGCCCTGTCACTTCTTCCCTCCACTAGGATGTGAGTTCCATGAGGACTGGGGTCCTCGTCTGTCTGGTTCACTGATCCACCCCCAGCTTCTAACACAGTGCCTGACCCGTAGTAGATGCTCAGTAACCACTTCACTGATTGAATACATGAATGAATGCTCATTAGGGGGTCAAAAACCAATTATTTATCCACCACATAACCAGGTTTTTGGGGGGGTTTTAAAATGAATCCATTTCATGTTACCTTCGGTGCTTTTTTTTCCTCTATTCCAACTCGGTCAAAACACTCGATGAGGTAGTTCAGCATATCTGTCTCCTTGCACGTCTCAATGGTGAAATGGTCGCTGTAGGAATCCCAAGTACTTG
Organism: Hyperoodon ampullatus; assembly: GCF_949752795.1. Classification (NCBI taxonomy): domain Eukaryota; kingdom Metazoa; phylum Chordata; class Mammalia; order Artiodactyla; family Ziphiidae; genus Hyperoodon; species Hyperoodon ampullatus. The sequence goes on along the minus strand of NC_136915.1, from coordinate 7,702,592 downwards.
CCCCACCAGAGGCTCCCAAACTTTGGAGAAAAGAAGAATGGATGATTTTTACCTGTTCTCAATAAATCATGTTTGACAGAGTTCGCACTTCTGCAGAAAGCCTGTTAGGGTCCCCACGCCCAGAACAAAGCACAGACACCCATGCAGCCGAGGCTGGAGCTTGTTTCACCTGCTCCAAGTCCAACAATAGCCATTTTTAGTAAACGTTTTATTGACCTAAGAAGAAAGTCTGTCCAGAAACCCAACATCTTATCTTCTTGGGAACAGCACCTTACAAAACCAGGAGGACTCTAAGAATTGCTACCGAGCGCTGGGCATTTGAAGGGATACCACACGTACGTAAATCCAACTGGCCAGCTGCAATTAGGCAGGCTTGGAAGTTAAAGCCAGCCTATGCTATTACGTAATCGAAGTCTTCAGGAGGGAAGTTACAAGGGACTAACAAAACACCCCTCTTCCTAACGTCTAGCACAGATCTTAAAAGCCTTCACCCAGCATTCGGCAACAGGACCAGGGCTTAGGAAAACCGTCCAGTTAGGAGACATGAAAAACATGTTAAAACACAAATTTTCCAAAATGTTTGGCAAAAGGGACAAAGTAGTATAGTGAAAACAAAACAAAAACCTTGCACTAGGAGTATCCAAACTTGCATTCTATTCCCATCCCTACTGCTTACTTGTTACCTGAACCCAGAACTTCATCTCATCTGCAGTGAGGGTTCAATAAAATCATGTGGAGGTGCTTTGCAAAATATAAGCAGGATACAACGTGAGGCACTGTTATTATTAGTAACAACTATTCCCTGAGACCATTATCACAAGGGTTAGGTGTTAGGAAATCAAAGTTTAGATTAACCATCAATAGGTCAAATACCAAATCGGATGTTTAACTCACAAATTTGATAGACATAAAAGATACAAAAAGATTAATCATGGCATAGGAAGAGGTCAGGAATTTTGAAATGAAGACAAATGAAAAAATATAAACTTAGCAAAAAAAAAAAAATTTACATGTGAAAGATGATAAAGGTGGGGAAGACTATCAGGAACTTGAGATACCCATCCCTACTTCAGCCTGGGGCAGATAGGAGCTAGAAACTAAGGGAAGAATTAAGATATTAATGATATGTTATGCAGATAGATGCATAGATACACATAAGTAATTTTGGAATATATACATAACTGACCTTAGAATTTTAGAAGAATATACATAATTGACCTTGGAATGAAAGTATGATATTAGAGTATTTTAATTTAAAAAGATGAAAACAATGCCAAGGCTTTAAATCCAAGGCTCTCAGGCCAGAGTCTCGTAAATCTGAATTCTTACAACTAACTTACTACATAGGTCTGATAGAAGGGAAGGGAGGAGGGGGCGCTGAGAAGCAGTTAAAAGCACAAGGCAGCCAACGTCCTCCTGACTGGGCAGGCAACGGAGCCACCCACAAAGTGCCTCACCAGAGACAAAGATGGGCAACCCAGGGTGGGAAACCTCAAAAAACCAAAAACAATTCTTGTGTCTTCACATCACTTAAATTTTGGGCTACATTTCATGGTATGGTAAGATCTGTTATCTGTTAATTGGCCTGACAACAGAAAGATGAGGACCGTAATAAAGCAAAGGGAAAAAAAAACAACATAAGAACAAAACAGAAAAACCCACCCATAAATATAAGAAGTGTGGTGAATCCCCAGAAGGAGACAGGGGAAAAAGATATTTGGCTTTACCTGCCACGATCTCGCTCTCAAGCTATCTGCTATCCCCCACTCTTCCATCTGAGGTTAGTGACTCAGGGACTATATTCACTGCACATCCCAAAGATGAAATGTGCTAACACAGGCTTATAACGATACACGGTTAAGGTTAAATTCCCTTTGAGAAGCTCTCACAGATGACAATGAAAATAGATCTTCCTCGTGTTTAAAATGAAGTATTTAAACTATACATTTCCTTGATAACAAGCCCCATCTTTCTCACATTTTTACACCTCTGAAATGGAAAGCATCTGATATTTGATGCCAATAGGTCCTTGCCAGTTGCAAGGAGTCAGTCTGTGCCTGTGAACAACTGTGGGAAGTCAACACGCTTCGCTGGTGGCTGCTGATGCACCGACACTGGGTTCCATTCTCAGCCAAAACATCCCCTTTCATTTTAACTTAGATCTGAACACCTCAAAGTCAACCGAAATGCCTTCACGAACATTTCGCAAAGGCATGAAAAATGACAGGGTGTGTACGAGACTGCCAGGCAAGGCAATGAGAGACACTCAGAATGTGTAAGAGAAGTCTCAAAGATAAAAGACGTTGATGGTATGTTGTGATCATCTGTCAGGCACCAAACAACACTTCCAAGTGACTTTCAGGAGAAGAGAAAGAAAGAAAAAAAAGAAACATAAGTTTAACTAAACAGAAAACATAGAATAAACCCTAGTGTTCATCAACGTGCTTCCAAATTATAAGATCAGTCCTAAGGGTGCCGAAGTAGATCATGAGCACAGGTATGCAAAGCGGCCAGTGTCACCAGGGATGTGCATGATTGTCAGTGGTCAAAACTGGTTTATAAGGATCTCTAGGTTTGAACTCAAATTTTGAATGTGATACTGAAGGAGCAAGGGGTGTACAGTTTATATGCATTAAATTTATGCTATCAATGGACGTTTTAAAATGTTTTAAAATAGTATTTCATTTTTTTCCTAAAGACGTTGTTATGAAATTCATGATGCTTTTATGACCGTAACATATGGAATATGACATTGGAAATATGTCATGTTTAAGTCCTAAGAGTATCTATAAAATTACACCTCCCTTGGGAGAATATGTGAACCATTTTCTGGTAACTACATCAACAATCCAACTGAATAACGTAATTACTTCACATATTGGAAATGCAGCTGCATCCTTCTGAAAACACAATGAAAATATTTCTGGGGATTTATACATGCATCAGATCTGTGCAAACTGAGTCGCATTTTAAATGTACCAAGAAAACTTGTTTCTTAAAAGGATTCCATTGCAGTTTCTTTTCTTCTATCGTAGGAATAATCACCCTACTTTATTACTTTTTTAGATGCAGACTTCGGAATGGTATATTTTCTAGACGCAAGGCAAAGGCAGAGCTGGGCAGGGTCAAGCCATGTAAATTCCCTGAACAAATGTCTGCACTGCTCAAGGTCCTGGGGGTAGTACACTGAATCAAACAGATCAAGACCTTGTTATATGGCAACTACATTACAGAGAGGAGACAATTAAAAAAAAAATAACAGTATAGAAGTGCTGTAAGTGCTATGAAGAAAGGCAGAGTATGGGTGACAGGGGCAGGAAGAGTGTATGAGTGTGAGTGTGAGTGTGTGTGTGTGTGTGTGCGTACATGTGGGATGCACGGTCTTGCAGGCCAGGGTGAGAGGCTTTGGGTCTTACTCTGTGGGAGAAGAGAAATCACTGGAGGGTTTGGGGGACAGACATGGTAGAAAGATTTCCTTTCGACCATCTCCGCTGCTTCATCTCCAAATAGTGATGAGGGGAAATGTCCATCTTTTCCACTATTTGCTAGTTTTCTCTTTCTCTGTTCACATAGGCTCATGACTTTCAAGATTTGATCTCCTTCACTGAAGTATCTAAGCAGTGAAAAGAAGAACCCAATAAACGAAAGAAAAACTTCTTTCTAGTCATCAACTTCCTAGGAAACAATCAGAAAACGTGTCCTCAGAATAATTCCTTTGTTATCTTTATTACAAAGATAACTCTCACTTCACTCATTTCCATTCCTGCAGGAAGCAGTTCCTTATAATTCTTATAGCTTTTTTCACAGAGCACTACGAAACATTCTAGAAGGACTGTTTTTGCCTTTCTTATATTAACCCTTATTATTACCACTATAAATAATTAACATAGGAATGTATGTCCTAACTACTTCACAAAAGGTGTACAACCCATCGATTCCACTGGGTGAGCACAAAGGGAGACAGAAACAAGCCCCCTTGACTGCCGCTTCTACGACATTGATCTTACCAGGCGAGAAGTGGGTGTTAAAAGTGTTTTCTTCAAAGTAAATAAAATTCTGAGAAGATCAATTAGAAAAGGGGAAAGAAAAAACTCTTCACTGACTGCCCAAATTAATAAGATTTTTCTGCTACTTCTTCTTGGTTCTGACACTACATGCGTTCTCAAGTTCCTCTCTGTTTGTTTCATCAGTTATATATGAATATGCCCTGTCCTTCTACATTCTTTTTGATAACTATTCAGAATCTATAATTTCTAAAACCTGGACAGATCAGACTTCATTTTCATAGCCAGCAAAGGACCTGCCAACCGACTGGAGTGGGATTTTGTAATTAAGGAGTAAAATGCTGGCACTTTCTTGCCAAGGAACTGAGTAGCTGTGTAAACTCTGGGCAGCGAAATAACTAGTAAAGAATGAAAACGACACAAGTCCACTGGGCAAAGATGGAGAAGCCAGAGGCAGCTGGGTACGGTGGGAAGTGTGTGAGTTCTGGACTCAGGCTCTGCCTCGTCCTAGTTGTGTGACTAACCTCCCTGTACCCACATTTCCTCGCAGTAACTAGGGGCGGTGCTGTGAGGATTAGAGTGATAACGTAGGTTGAGTGCTGACACAGTACCTGGCAGGTGATGCTCATAATTATTCGCAGCTATGAGTACATAACCGGTAACATTTATTTCTCCTGATAAAGTCTACATCTGAGACAAGGTTGGGATGTTAGAAGTCTAGAGCGGAGTCAGTGAAAGCAGCATCCAATTCTGGTATCTTTGTTAGAGGAAGCTGGAATTCAACAGGCCAGGCAGAGACAGCGTTTCTCCCACAGACAAGCTTACAGTAAAACAGATAATAAAGCACTTTTATCATGTACAGAAATTGATTCCTGACAAGGATGTCTGCTGCATTACTATAGTCATGGATTAGGACTTTATCTACATGAAAAAGACACTTCTATCTTTGGGAAATTTACTTGAGAAACAGTGATACAACGTTCAACCTAATACAAATATTGACCTTCCTGAATCAATATTCGACGTTGCACCAACACCCCTCTCTCTTTATATACCCTCTAATGACTCTTCTGAACACCGACGAATTGAATGCAGTGTACCTCACTCCTAAGGCTGTCTCTATTTTTATAGCCTGGAGCTATTTTTGAACGCTGCTGGGCACAAATATCAACTCGGTCCAGAGGAAACTTCAATTTAGGAGCAAAATTGTAAGACAATGAGTGGGAGGGTTAGAAAGAAGGTGTTATTATATTTTCTTGCTCAAAGTCACCTAGAAGACCCAAGCGGTCTTTTTCACTCGGTTTTCAGGGGTGAACATTCAGCAACATCATGAGCTATGCTTTAGCCTCTGCTGCCATTCCACAGGCTGTCTAAACAAATACGGTCTGGCTTTACCAAGGCCAAGGAGGTGAATGATTAGCAAAATTTAAGATTAGAAGTGAAAGCAGCAGGACTTCCCTGGTGGCGCAGTGGTTAAGAATCCGCCTGCCAATGCAGGGGACAAGGGTTCGAGCCCTGGTCCGGGAAGATCCCACATGCCGCAGAGCAACTAAGCCCTTGAGCCACAACTACTGAGCCTGCGTGCCACAACTACTGAAGCCTGCATGCCTAGAGCCCATGCTCCGCAACAAGAGAAGCCACCACAATGAGAAGTCCACGAGCGGCAATGAAGAGTAGCCCCCGCTTGCCGCAACTAGAGAAAGCCCGTACGCAGCAATGAAGACCCAACACAGCCAACAATACATAAATAAATTTTTAAAAATTTATTAAAAGAAAAAAAAAAAAAGAAGTGAAAGCAGCATCACAGTTATACCAGACAGTATGACCCCATATGCTCTTCAATGGATTGCCCGGAGTGAGCTGGAGAGGGACACACACACAGACACACACACAGACACACACACAGACACAAGTTCCAGCCCCTCTGCCATTCCTAAATAGCAGCAAGCCATGCAACTGTACATAAGAAAACATGCCTCCCAGAGTAGATGCTGCTCACACCTGGCAGCTCGTAAGAATACTCTTCCAACAGATAAATGGAGGGCCTCTCATTTTATTTTATTTTATTTTTTTTTAAATTTTTTTTTTGTCTCAAGCGGCTGAGCTCTTACTTTTATTTTATTATTATTTTTTTTAATTTTATTTTTGCTGTGTTGGGTCTTCGTTTCTGTGCAAGGGCTTTCTCTAGTTGCGGCAAGCGGGGGCCACTCTTCATCACGGTGCGCGGGCCTCTCACTATCGCAGCCTCTCCCGTTGCGGAGCACAGGCTCCAGATGTGCAGGCTCAGCAGTTGTGGCTCACGGGCCTAGTTGCTCCGCGGCATGTGGGATCCTCCCAGACCAGGGCTCGAACCCGTGTCCCCTGCATTAAGCAGGCAGATTCTCAACCACTGCGCCACCAGGGAAGCCCAGGGCCTCTCATTTTAGATCTTAGCGTGGGTGAACTTAATGACGACTGATCTTAACGTTGACTGATCCTGTTCACGTTCTTGACAAATGATTACATGTAAGTTTTTCTCCAAACTTGCCAGGTAACAACTATGAAATTTTTTCTGTGTACCACTTTACCCCATGAGAGGGTCCTAATGCTTTAGTACATGCAAAGTTTCTCACATCTTGACTCTCCAGGCCACCTGGAGTCATTTGACCCTATCCTGTTTGGATTCAAAGCACACCTCTAATTAAGACTTATGAAAGTTAGTTCCTAAGCACCTAGGCACATGCAGGGGTAAGACTCCATTCCTCTGATACCTGGACCCAAACTGGACACAAGAAAACTCATCACCACCACCACCACCTTCATCATCACCATCATCATCATCTTCTTCTCCATCTTCATCACTACTGTCCCCAGAAAGTGCGAGGAAGAGGAAGGAGAAAGGACTGTCGTACATACTACCGTAACAAAAGCAAAAAGAGTCATCAGGGAACAAAGGAAAGCAGAGAGGAGGAAAGCTTTTACAATTGCTGGCCTTTTAATGAAATCTTACGCTACAAGTTTTGTCTACTGACATGCAGAAAAATAATTCACCTAAATTATATAAAGGGATAGGAACACTTGAGGGGTGGAGGGCACGGATTAATGGAGTCACGATACTGCTTCTTTCTAAGGGGCTGGAAACAAAGTGTCAAGGCATAACCACTTGCCAGAGGTAAGGGATCTGCTCCCTCAACCCCTTGGTCTGACTGTATTTCAACTATGATTAGCAACAGTACGAAACGTGGAAAAGTGGTCCTGTGAGCCCCAACTCTCAAATACAAGCTGCCCAGTCTCTGAAGTGCATTTGTCATGAGGCGTGACACGTGCCCTCGATTTCAAACATCAAGTGACTTCTTTTTATTTTGTACAGGAAGGAGGAAGAGTGAGGGGGGAGGAGGGAAGAAAGGGTCTCACCATCAAGCAACCCATACTTTCTGATGTGACTGAAGTCTGGCTGGGCGTGGACTCGGGGCACGAGCCTACCGAACCAGTTAGACACGCGGGTTAATGACCCCAAACAGAGAAACACAGGTAACTGAGGTCAGTGCCACACGACAGTTCTTCCAAACCGTGTTAATCTCCTCTCCCTGCACTGCAAACACGCACCCGACTCTCTTGCTGCATAGATACCTAGGAGAGCTCCTTAGGGAGGAGGGCCGTCTGCTCACGGCACCCGCACCGGGTGAGGCGGACAGTAAAGGTGGCCCCGCGCCGGTGGGTCTCTGTCGGGAGGAGCTGGCGGGCACAGCTTGAGGGCTACTAGCTGGGGTGGGCAGGCCTGGGGAGCTCGACAGGATGGAGCTGCCCGAGGACCGCGGGGCAGGAGAAGATGACGACCCCCAGGGGTGGGTGACAGTGTAGGGCCGGTACCGCGGAGACGAGGGCTGGCTTCCCGCAGGTGTCCCCGCAGCTGCGCCGTGAGGACTGAGGGAAGCGGAAGGAGTGGACGCCTGGCTGGCTGCCCGGGACGGGGGCGCCAGAGGCAGACTCATCACTGGCACAGAGCTCCAGACACTCGTGCTGGGAGCTGGGCTAGTCTCATAGAGGCTAAACGAGTTGAGAAAGGGAGGAAAGGAGAGAAAATTGAAGAAAAGCTTGAGACAAATAACTAAAATGGAAAACATCATGTTTTTAAAGAAGGGTATAATTTCACTTCATATCTCTAAGCGTTCAAGTATACAGATCTTTTAGAGACTCATCTAAATAACTGTAATCAGACTGCCGTACTGATTTAGAGGCTATACTTACGAGAAAACTTTCTTTCCAAAGAATAATATACTATACACAGTCATTTGTTCCTACAACTTAATTTACCAATAGCCTAACCATGGAAAGCCAGAGACCCAAGTGGAAGAGACAATATCTCCTCAATGAGTCAATCCATCCCCCAAACACAATACATGTCATAATCTGCATGACAGGCCCACAAATGAACATTCCCTTCTCTTACATACTTCCTGGCTATTTTACCACCAATGAGATGTGCAAAAAGAACCACACCGACCTAGATAAAGAGCTGGCACCGAAGGAACCCACGCTGCAGAACATGGGGCTTGTTCCCGGATTGGAGCCAGTATTTAGCATGAGATTTCTGTCTGGTGACCGAGCTGCCGCTGCAATTGGCTGGGATGTGGCTGTCAGACTGGCAAATGGGTTTTCATCTCTAGTCTGAGTGGACATCATTAGCACTTCCATTAAAATCTGGCCAATCAAGTCCTTAAAATCAGAGAACACTGTTGGAAAGGCAGAATAAAGAAGAGGTTACACATGGTTCTTCATACACACGGTCCTCGAATAAGCCAAAGTGAACCAGAGAAGTTCGATGTGGCATCTTGGGTTGGATTCTGGAACAGTAGAAGGCCGTCAGTAGAAAACCTGGTGAAATCCAAATAAGGTCTGGAGTTTAGTTAACAGTAATATCTTAGTTCTGACAAATATACTATGGTCATGTAAGATGTTAGCATTAGGGAAAACTGCGTGAAGTGTATATAGGAACTCCCTGCACTATCTCTAGAACTTTCTGTAAATCTAAAATTATTCCAAAACAGAAAGCTTATTAGAAAAAAAAAACAAAAAAGAACTGGAGCCCAGTTGATGAGAGTCACTGCTGATATATGTTAACTATAAAAAGAAGCTACTCCCAACTACAGGTTAGTTTATCACACTAGAAATGCAACTGGGTTAATATTTCTTCACCTATATATGTTTATATACAGTTAAACTATTAAGTACAAAGTTCAAAGTATTTTATGAAGGGTCTAATATTTAGTTGCCACCTGCCTTTCTGGAGCAGACTCTGTCTTCTAGCTTCCTTCTTATTCTTTGCAGCTCCCAACTGCTTTACTGTAGGTCTTTAGATATATTTTAAATATTACTAAATAAATAAAATGTCTAACCCATGTAAATCTTATCTGATTTGTTATTAAAAATTACCACCTATATATGTACTGGATAGATTTGAGAATCTTAACAGTTACAATAATTACAAGTGGCAGGGTTTTGAAACTCATGGTTGCTAAGCTCATCTCTATAACCAGAGTTAAGAAGACCTCAGTGAAGTCAGAAGTAAACTATCCATCCACCAGGAACACAGAGGACTCGTGTGTGTCTGTGTGTGTGTGTGTGTGTGTGCACGCATGTCTGTCATGGAAGACAGGCAGCAGAGAAAAGGAAATGCAATCTCCTTGATGTTCATTCACTCATTTAAAATATATCTACTGAGGGATTATTAAGTGCAGGCACTGGGAATACATCAGTGAGCAAAACAGACAAAAATTCCTGCCATCAGGGAGGTTATATACTAGTGACACGTAGAAGAACACTCCAGCGCACTTCCTCTCCCTCTTCTGTTCTTGAAATGACTGCTGTAGAGAAAAGTGAGTGTGCCCTGTAATGCTGGTATCTTGCTAAGAGTTTTATTATTTTGCTCTAAGTGTGGTTTAGTGTAGCCTCTTAAAATAGAATCCTGTAAACACTGCAAAATATCAACATGTGCTATCTTGCTAAGCAGTTTAATCAAGCAGATTTACTCCACTGTCTCCATATGACCCGGGAGGCACTTACAGCGGGTATAGGTCATCCAGAGCGCCTCTCTCAGGATCCCCGGAGACTACCCAGTATACTTCTGCCCAGAGTATAAGAGGCGCTAATGCTCTAAGCACCTTCTTATTGCAAAGGAAAAAACTTCAACCCTGTGACAGTAAAGACCATTAACTTATTTATACAGTTTTCCTTTAGAGAAATCATAAAAGTAAAAAAAATAATTTATCAATAAGATAGGTGGAAAGTAGCTAAACAGCAGTGTCATCATCAACCAGTATCCTTGTAATCAAAAATACAACCGCAAAGCAAGACAATGAATGTGGATAGGAGGGAAAGACAAAAGATTTTTCATTCTGGTTTTCTATTAAGGGCTCTGAAATAAGACAGCTGAGCTTGATTCCTACCTTCTTTTGGGTTCTGCTTAAATTGTGCAGAAAGAGAAGAAAGAAAGATGACATCTCTGTCCCGGTCCTTCCAGGAGACACGGAAGATCTTACAGACCAGCTGTAAGGCCTGTTCTTCAGACACTTCAGAACCTGATGAAGGCTCCTTGTGAGGAAGAAGATTTGAGGGTTAATTTCAAGTAGTAGGAGGTGTGAGTTAGACTTTAACAGAAATACCTAATTCTGATTTAATTTCTTTACAAATGAGGATATTTTAGAAATGCATAACACTATTCACCTACTGATTTAGGGAAAAATAAACTTGCTACTATGACTTCAAGGTTACAATATGTAGGTCTCATGAGCTTACCACAAAAGTCTATGGGGGGGGAGTATAAAACAGCAGGATTGTTATCAGCAATTGCCAAGGAAGACAGTGATAAAGGATGTACATATATCCCATTTATTTACTTTTCTGAATGCTAAAAGACCAGGTTGACATTCTAGGTATATAACCAATTTTTCTCTAGAAATTTTTCCAGAATTCAATGTTTTTCACTACTTTAAATCACAGAAAGTATCATATATGAAAGAACTTTGTAAACATTCAAAACCTATACAAAATAAAGCACTGCACCACCAGGAGGCTACAGTCCAGCTTCTAATAACGTTGCCGAACACCAATACTTTACTGAACAGAAAGTGATGCAATTATCTCTACCAGTTCTACACCACGACACACACCAAAAACCCAAAAAATCCTTTTTCTAAATATAGGGAACTAAAGCTCAGATGATAACAAAATATAAAAGCCTCCTGTTTCCTCACATTCTTGCTTCAATTCCCAGTCATTTCCCTCAGAATACAACCAAAGATGTGATGACCTACTTGCTTAAGCAATTAAAGACCAACAGAAAAAAATTCAAATTAGCTCTAAATTTGCTAACATTTACTGATAAAAACATGGACCTGAAACAAGATAACTGAAGGATTTTTATCAGATAAAAGGACTGAGTTATACTTCCATTAATAAGGGTGATCAAGGCTACCCACTTTTCCTGAAAAAAGTAAAAGAAAAAACCCAGTCACCTAAATAGGATCTGCTGCTTTGGGGTGGCATTCTCTCACAGACTTTACAGATACAAGACATGAAGCAGTACTTATTTATATTACCTGTAACTAAAAACAGAAGCAAGGGCTTCATCTCTTACCAACCTTATCGCTGAGGCTCCTTTTTTCTCTTCGGTCATTTTCATCAACTTCCATATTTTCAATTCCTGAATCCACATCCACCTGGGACATGCTTTAAGTATAAAAGACAATCAGTCTTTTACCTTTGATAAATCCACCCAATGTCATAGCTGCTGGTTGAGGAAAAGTTTTTGTTTTCTGGGGTTTTTTTTTTTTTGGCCGTGTGCCGCACGGCTTAAAGGACCTTAGTTCCCCGACCAAGGATTGAACCCGGGCCCTCAGCACTGAAAGCACCAAGTCCTAACCATGGGACCGCCAGGGAATTCCCTGAGTAAAAGTTTTAAAATATGAATCACAATCAGTCAGGAAAGCAAAATAATAAAGGTTCATCTTTTTTCTCATTAATTTTTAAGAGCTCTTCATATATTAGGATATAAACATTCTATCATTCTTGTTGAAAATATTTTTCCCAAGTTGTCATTTCCTTAGGCTCACTTTCAAAAAAAATAATAATATTGTTGGAAATATTTTCCTCAAGTTGTTATTTTCTTAGGCTCACTTTCAAAAACAAAACTTAAGAGCAGATTTTCTATACATACTATTTCTAAATGAAATACAATCAATCAGAGCCTGATTATAAAATCTGGTGAACTACATATATTATTTCCCCCACATTAAATAATTGTCCCAGCACCATTTATTGAAAAGACCATCCTTTTCAACACCAATATGAAATCACCTACGTCATATGTCCAACTATCATATGTGTGAGGGTCTCCTTCTGGATACTCATTGCTGTTGCATTAGACAATCTGTCTGTCCCTGAGCCAATATCACTGTATTGTACTTACTACGACTTCAAAATAAAGCTTGCTATCTGCTAGGTCAACGCCTCTACCTTGTTCTTCTACTTCAAGAGACTCTTGGCCATTCTTGGCCCTTTGCTCTTCCACACATACTTAAGAATCAGCTTGACAGGTTCCTTAAAACTCCTGTTGGGATTTTAACTAGAATTTCACTGACTCTATAGATCAAATTGCGAAGAAAAGACCTCATTATATTACTGATCTATCCATGGACAAGGTACCTCTCTCCAAGTATTTAAGGTCTTCTTTCAATAAACTTTGATAATTTTCTCTCTAAGTCTTTCACTTCTTTTGCTAAATTTATCTTTAGGCACTATATATATATACATATATATATATATGTATATATATATGTGTATATATGTGTGTATATATATGTGTATATATATATATATATTTTGGCTGTGTTGGGTCTTTGCTGCTGCATGCAGGCTTTCTCTAGTTGTGACAAGGGGGGGCTACTCTTCACTGTGGTGCGCGGCCTTCTCATTGCGGTGGCTTCTCTTGTTGCGGAGCATGGACTCTAGGTGCGTGGGCTTGCTTCAGTAGCTGTGGCTCACGGGCTCTAGAGCCCAGGCTCAGTAGTTGTGGCGCACAGGCTTAGTTGTTCCGCAGCACGTGGGATCTTCCCAGACCAGGGCTCGAACCCATGCTCCTTGCATTGGGAGGCAGATTCTTAACCACTGCGCCACCAGGGAAGCCCGGCACCAAATATTTTTAAATAAAATTGTGAATGGGCCTTTTTAAAAATTAAGTTTTCTCATTTGTTGCGAGTACATAGTAATGTAACTGACTTTAGACACAGACCTCTTATAAGCTACTTGTTTACTTATACACTGGGCTTATAAGGCAATCATTTTATCTCCAAATAATAACTGTTTTGTTTCTTTCACTCCAATCCTAACTTGCTTTACTGCAGTGGGTAGGATCCCATGTTGAATAGAAGCAGAAACAGCACTCATCCTTTTTTTATTCCTGATTTTAAAGAGAATGCTTCTAATTTCTTACCACTGAGTATGAGAGCTGCTGTGGTTTTTTGGTAGATGTCCTTTATATTAGTGAGAATAAGAGGCTATGCTGTGGTAACACATACACTCTGCAATCTTAGAGGCTTCACACTATAAGCGTTTGTTTCTTGCTTCCGCAAAGTTTGCTGAGTGAAGCAACCTTACTCCATCTTTAATCTATGCCATCTGCAATATACAGCCTCCAAGGTCACTGGAGCAAGAGAAGAGAGGGATGGAGGAGGAACACTGGCTCAACTGCCTTCACCTAAAAGTGACACATGTCACTTCCATTCACAAGTCTACTGGACAGAACTAGTTAATTGGCCCCCATCTAATGGCAAAGGAGACTGGAAATGCAGGGGAGCCTGTGGAATATTTGGTGAGCTCTGTCTCTGCCCTACAGTTTAAGGATGCAACTTTCTGTCTCCTGTTTGCTAAGATTTTTACCATGAATCAGTGTTGAATTGTATCAAACCTTTGCAACTTCCAAGATTATATGGCTTTTCTATTTAATATATAATGTGGTGAATAATATTTATAGATTTTCTAATGTTAAAGCACCTTTGCATTCTTAAGATAAACCCAAGTTGGTCATGTTATATTATTTTTTTTAACTAATCTTTTAGTTGAAATATACAGAAATGTGCATACATGATGTGTTTGGCTGAACAGTTTCACAAAGGAAACATACTAATGTAACCGGCACCCAGATCAAGCAACAGAACATTACCAGCACCCCAAAAGTCCCCCCCTCATGACCCTTTCAATCACTACTACGCTAGCCCACAGTAACTGCTATCCTGGCATCTAGCCCCATAGATGTTTTGTCTTCTTTTTATGTGCTGCAGTATTTGATTTGCCAATATCTTCAGACTTTGGCAAATATGTTTATAAGTATGATTACCATGTAATTAATTTTCTTCTTTTACATTATTCTTGTCTGGTTTTGTACATTAAGGTCATATTAGCCTCGTAAACTGATTTGGTAAGTTTAAAATTTACCTGAAAAATGCGTGTAAAGTTGGAATGCTGGAATTACCTATAAAATCATTTGAGAAACGTGCTTTCTTTGGAAAATTTTAAAATGCTGATTCAATTTATTTCACTTTTTTTTTTTTATTATTCAGGTTCTCTCTTTTTTCTTGAGTCAATTTTGGGAGAATGTGTTTTTCTAGGAATTTGATTTTCATCTAAGTTTTAAAATTTATGTGCATCCTGCATATTTACATTTTTCACAGAATTCTCTTTTTCAGTAACAAGTATTACTGAGTGCCCATTCTATGCAGGCATTGTTCCAGGTGTCTGAGATGCCAACAAACAAACAGACAAAAAAAACCCTGCAGCATGGAGCTTCCATTCTAGTTAAAGATAATAAACAATAAACAAAGCATATACTATATGATAAGTGCTATGGAAAAATTAAAGAAAAAAGAGCAGGGAAAAGGCAATTGAGAGGGCAGGGCTTTCCCCCTTTTAAATGGGGTGACCTCACTGAAATGCTATCTGGGCAAAAATATGAAGGAGGTTAGCCATGCACATATCCAGAGGAAAAGTATTCCAAGAAAAGGGGTTTTATTCCCAATATTTATTTATATTCTTTTTCCATTTTTCATTTTTAATATATTATATATAGCTTTATATTCTCTTTAAGAAGCACATTAGCTGCAACACACAAATGATGATATGTAATATTTGTTATTGTTCAGTTCTAGATACTTCCAAATTTCCATTATGATTTCTTCTTTGACTTGTATTTAGAAGCATGATGTTTTTAAAATTTCCAAATTCATGATGGGTTTTTAAAAGATTTTTTTACCTTATATAATTATCTAAGCTAATGTCAGAAAACATGATCTGTATGATTCTGACTCCTGAAACCTTTGGGTCAATGGGTCTTATCAGAAAAGAATGTGTATTCTCCAACTGCAGAGTGCAAAGTTCTGTATCTTTCAATTAGATCAAACTTGTTAGCTGTGTTGTTTAATTTGTCCATATGCTTACTGATGTTTATTCTCTTTGCTCTATTGATGGCTGAAGAAGACGTTAAGAACCTCCCATTATGATTATGTCTGTGTCAATTTCCTCTAGTTCTATCAAGATTTGCCTTATTTCATGTTGCTATTATATTACTAAGTGCATATACTTTGGAAACTGTTATATCCTACTGGTAAACTAAACACTTATCACTGTACAGTGCTTATTTCTAGTAATACTTTGTGACAAAGTCTAATTTATTAATATACTTTCCCCTATTTTCTTTTGTTTAGTATTTGCCTGGTATATTTTTTCCCTTTCTTTTATTTTCAAACTTTCTCTAAGCTAATGTTTCAGGTATGCATTCAGTAAACAAGAATAAAGCTGTGTTCTATTTTGTTTTAATCCAACCTGACGTTTCACTGTGATTTACTGTGATTACTGACATATTTTCATTTCTTTTAACCATCTTATTTTGTGCTGTTTGCCTCTTTTTTAAAATCTGTGTTTCTTTCTTCCCTTTCTTTGAATTGACTTAAATCCCCTCCCTACCCACCCCAATTCCATATTTTCCCTTTGTTGGTTTGAAAATAGACTCTTTCTATTCTTTCAGTGGTTACCCTTGAAACTTTATCAAGTATTCTTAACTCAAAATCTAAAAGTTGGCCACTGTCTTTACCCTTCTCCCAAGTATATAATCACTCCCCTTCTGGCTTACCTGCTATTGCTATTCAGTATGTTAGATCTACCTGATGATTTACTTCTCTCCCCCTATACTATTTCATAAACTGCTATTACTGTCTTACACCATCAGTGTTTAGGGTTACCACATGTTTAATATTTTCTTGACTCATCTTTCCTTCTTGCATCTCAGACATTAGTCCTGAGATCATTTTCCTTCGTCTTAAACTGCATCTATTAAAAGTTGGGGTCTTCTGGTGGCAGACTATCAGGCTGTTCTAGTTTGTTTTTTAAATCTATAAATGTCTTTATTTCACCCCTGCTCTTAAAAGATAGTTCCACAAGGGCACATAATTCCCAGCTGACAGTTAGTTACTTTCTCTCAGCACTTAATGCTATTTCCACCATCCTCTGGCCTCCATCACTGAGACATCTATCTAACCATTGTTCTTTTGTAGATAATCTCTCATTTCTCTCTGGCTGCTTTAAACGTCTTTGTCTTCGGTGTTCTGCAATTTTACTATAAAATATCAAGATATGAATTTCTCTTTGTTTAATCTGCTCGTGAGTTGTTGGGCTTCCTGAATCTGAGGATTCATAACATTTATCAACTCCATAAAAATCCTCAGCCATTTATCTTTTTGATAATGGCTTCCAAACCAGCAGAGGAAAAAACATGAAATAAGGAGAGGGGTGGGGAATTTCCCAGTCTGCCTATTCTCTCCTTTTGACATTTCTATTAGATATGTATTGGATCTGGGTCCTCTATATTTCTAAATACCCTTCATACTTTTCAGCTCTTTTTCTCTTTGTGGTGCACTCTGGGTAAGTTCTTCAGCTCTATCATTCCATTTGTTAATTTCTCTTTAGTTATTTTAACCCAATGTTTATTATTATCTTTTCATTTCTAGAAATTCTCTTTGGTTCTTTTTCACATGTGCTTGGTTGTTTTTATAGTTGCTTACACCTCATTCATGTTTTCAATACCCTTTTAAATTTATTTAAACATACAAATTTTACATTCTGTATTTGATAATTCCAAAACCCAAAAACCTCTAGGTGAATAATTCTGTTTTTATTGATTCTACAGACTCTTACTCATGGTGGCTTTTTTCTAGCATACTTTTAATTTTTGACCATGAGTTCATATTTCTTGGAAATTTTTCTAAGGACATTTTCTAAAGACTTGGATGATTTATGTTTGTATCTGCTAGATGCCTAAAGACACTAAAGAGTCCATTGTCTATGACAGTTCTTAGCCTGATGTTTTTCAGACTACCACAGTGGTGTAAATTTAGGTTCTAAACCCATGTGAAAGTTACCCACTGGCCAAGAAATTGCAGAGTTGACTTGATTTTTAAAAATTCATCCACTCAGAGCAAAGGTAATAAGAACGCAATGGTTTTTACTCTATGGGGTTGATTTTTTTCTACTTGATCTTCTTCCTGGGAGTGTAGTCCTTTCTGAATTCTTGCCTAATGAGGGGTAATCCCTGACCTGGCTCCTAACCCCAACCCACAAAGTACACGACACCCTAGTATCCTAACACACACAGAAAATGGTATCTGTCTGGCCCACTGACATAAACAGAGGGGGCTGCTTGAGGGCAAAGGAGCCAGGCCCTGGAGGTCTGGCTGCCCAAGGAGTAACGAACCCTTCAGCGACTCTGTTATCTTGTCACAGTACACCTGCAACACAGGAAGGCTCTGCTCCAAGACACCCTGATCCTCATGGAGCTCCTAGAATATGGGGCTTACCTGCCTATACCCTTCCAAACTTTTAAAATTTCACCAAGCAGTAAATCTTTGCAGAAATTTTTAGGGGCTGACTTATGCTTGCCAACTTTGCATTTACAAAATAAAGACATTAAAAAAATTATTTTTACCACCTATACCATTATTTCATAAAAGACACTGCAACACCAAAACCAAAAAAAGGTATACGGAACATTTCAGAATAAAACAAAGACCTTTCAATTTATTATATTTAGCTCTGATTTGTTAAGGACTGGCATGGATCCCTGGGCTGGCATCTGAGACCACTGGACTAGAGATTAAAGTGAATGGATCGTTCCCTTTCCATCAACAAAGCGCTTACTGGAAAACTGGCTTACTTTACCTTTTTTCACAAGAGACTCCATCGATATCCATGCTCTGGGAACGTGAGAGAGACTGAGATTGTGTTTCAAGGCTATTGGAGGGCGAGCTGCTGAGAGAACTGACTCCTTCACTGCTCTGGCTTCGATGGGCTACTCCTAACCAGAAGAGACATGAAAGGTGAAGTGTCATGTGAGATAAAGTCAAAGCTATTTGTAACGGCAACAGTAAACACACAGAATCGGCATTCACACAATCATGACAGTTGGCAACCAAGGAATTTCTATCAGAATATTACACTGAAGGTTGAAGGAACATTAAAATCATAGGAATGTTAGCAAGAAATCATAATTTATCAACAGATATCACATGAGGTCAGTTACACAGCTACATCTGATACCTAAAACCAACTCATCACCTTCTCTTTCACTAATTCAAACTATGGTCCCTGAGTACAAATCAGCTTCCAAGACAGTCCAGAAATATCCTTGAAATGTACCAAAAATAAGATACCTTAGTGAACGGATAGAGAGACAGACAGATGGAGAGATGTGTGATAAAACAAATACAGTAAAATGTTAATGGTAGAATCTAGGTGATGGGTATATAAGCATTCACTGCAAAATTCTTTCTACTTCTCTGTATGCTTAAAATTTTCATAATAAGATGTCGAATAGATCCATCTAAGCCATGTCCTTAAATACAGATCAATCCATTTATTAACTGAAGATCTTATCTTGTGATCGTTTGGGGAAAACAAAAATCCTGACATCATCCTTGCCCTCACAGAGCCCACAGTGTAGTGAACCACCGCCAGGCACACAGGGACACAGTGTTTCTAGTAATGTCTTCAAAAACATCTTTTTCATAGAATTTTAAAAATTACTTTAACTCTATGAATATCTTTCTATAAAAAAAAAAGTTTACCCAGGCATTTTCAAGTACTTAAAAAATATATACCTATGTTGCTGAAACGAAAATGGCTCATATATTTTAAAAAGCAAAACAAAACAACTTGAGTTATCACTTGTAGCTGAAACAACTATCAAGTGGATGAAACTTTAACCCTCCCAGCATCCCAAGAAAGTCCACTTGCCACCCTTTCAAGTCTCTCTTCGTTGAAGGCTTTATCCATGCCTGACAGCAGGTTTTAACATGGACCTGTTTTTCTTTTTCAATTTTTAATTTTTTTTGGCTGTGTTGGGTCTTTGTCGCTGCACGCGGGCTTTCTCTAGTTGCGGCGAGCAGGGGCTACTCTTCGTTGCGGTGCATGGGCTCCTCATTGCTGTGGCTTCTCTTATTGCAGAGCACGGGCTCTAGAGTGTGTGGGCTTCAGTAGTTGTAGCACGCAGGCTCAGTAGTTGCGGTGTGCGGGTTCTAGGGCACGCGGGCTTCAGTAGTTGTGGCGCGGGATCCGTAGTTGTGGCTCGCTGGCTCTAGAGAGCAGGCTCAGTAGTTGTGGCACACGGGCTTAGTTGCTCCGCGGCATGTGGGATCTTCCTGGACCAGGGATCAAACCTGTGACCCTGGCATTGGTAGGTGGATTCTTAACCACTGCACCACCAGGGAAGTCCCAGACCTGTTTATTAAAACGTTTGCAGGACTCAGGAGGGAAAGAGAAACTAAATTTTTACTATTCATAAGTAGATTCAAGTAAAATACCAAAAGCATCTGATGTAGTGAGAATTTTGAAATAAGCTTAGCGAAGACAGTAAAACTTTAAATCATTAATTCCAGTGTAACCCAAAATAAGTCCTCAATAAATATTTATTGAAGGAGTAAATAACAGAGCATCAACAATGTCCTGAAGAGAATATCATTTTACCTACCACACTGAAAGAACTGACAACTTTTTAGTAAAATAATAAAGTTCAACAATTTTTATGGGATATCAATTTAGCAGCTTTTAAATCTCTACCTTATAAAAACCAGTTCTAAAATTAAATTGATAATTACAATAAGTTGTTTAAGTAACTATATTTGTAACATAGGGTGCTATGCTATACTATGTATACAATAACCCTATAGTAATAGAGTGCCAGAGTATATCATAGAGTATAATATACTGTATTTGCAATATTTTTATAAGACAGCAAGAATATCATCTGAATTCTTTTTTTCCTCAACCCTCCATATGATCTTCACAAGGCTCAAGTGGGGCAATTCCCCCCAGAATTTATTATGTCTACCGGTGTTCCCCAATCTCTACACACCATCTAGAATCTAGGAGGGACCCCACTTCTTTCTTTTTACTTATTTATTTGGCTGTGTTGGGTCTTCGTTGATGCATGTGGCCTTTCTCTAGTTGCAGCGAGCCGGGGCTACTCCTTTGTTGCGGTATGTGGGCCTCTCATTGCAGCGGCTTCTCCCGTTGCGGAGCACGGGCTCTAGGCGTGCGGGCCTCAGCAGTTGTGGCGCACGGGCTTAGTTGCTCCACGGCATGTGGGATCTTCCCGGACCAGGGCTCGAACCCATGTCCCCTGCATTGGCAGGCAGACTCTCAACCACTGTGCCACCAGGGAAGCCCCCACTTCTTTCTTAAACTTAAAAAACGGAGGGTCTCTTTGACTTTATCTAGAATTGATATAAATTAAATACTGTAACTAAAATCAAATCAAAACAACAGAACAAAATATCACTTTGGGGACTCCCCTGGTGGCGAAGTGGTTAAGAATCCACCTTCCAATGCAGAGGACATGGGTTCGAGCCCTAGTCCGGGAAGATCTCACATGCTGCAGAGCAACTAAGCCCATGTGCCACAACTACTGAGTCTGCGCTCTAGATCCCGTGTGCCACAACTACTGAAGCCCGCGCCCCTGGAGCCCGGGCTCCGCCACAAGAGAAGCCACGGCAATGAGAAGCCCACGCACCACAACGAAGCGTAGCCGCTCGCCGCAACTAGAGAAAGCCCGCGCACAGCAACGAAGACCCAACGCAGCCAATAAATAAATTAAATTAAAAAAAAAAAAAAGAAGCTGGGACTAGATGGGAGAAACAACTTGTAGGACTCACTACAGCTTCAGGTACTTTAATTGAAAGTTACTTGTAACTGAAAGCATCTCAATTAAGAAGGCTGCCAGGTGACTGCCAAGTCACTCCCGGATGAGGACCTCCTTCCCATGGGTGGCAGCCCACCCAGTATTTGTCTCTGTTAGAAAGCACATCATTCTGGAAAAGAAGTCGTCCCTTCATGCTCAGGGGATAATGAAGCTACCCACTGGCCCTATTTTTACCATCTAGGACCAAAGGAGGCAAGCATAAGCCATCCTCCTCGTGAGGTTTCACATTGTTTTCATGGAAAGCTAGCACAACCTCCTGAGATTTCTTTTGTTTGAACTACACGTGCCTATGTTGTTTTGGTCATTTGCTCTTGCAATCCACATACTGATCAACAGATCTTGATTCGGTGCCTACCATGTGGCATGCACTGTTAAGGCACTGGGCACGCAGCAGTGAATAAAATGGACACAAGTCCCTGTCCCGCAGAGCTTATACTCTAGCAGAGGAAGCACAGGAAACAGAATATACAAGTAATATACATGCTATGTCAGCTGGTGAAAGGATCTGGAAGAAAAAGTGTCTATGTCAGATAGAGGTTGCACTTTTATACAAGGTGGTCAGAGAAGGCCTTTTTAAAAAATTAATTAATTTATTCATTCTTGGCTGTGCTGGGTCTTCGTTTCTGTGCGAGGGCTTTCTCTAGTTGCGGTGAGCGGGGGCTACTCTTCGTTGCGGTGCGCGGGCCTCTCACTATCGCAGCCTCTCTTGTTGCGGAGCACAGGCTCCAGACGCACAGGCTCAGTAGCTGTGGCTCACGGGCCCAGTTGCTCCGCGGCATGTGGGATCCTTCCAGACCAGGGCTCGAACCCGTGTCCCCTGCACTGGCAGGCAGACTCTCAACCACTGCGCCACCAGGGAAGACCCAGAGAAGGCCTTTTTGAGAAAGTGACACTTGGATAAACAACTGAAGAGCTGAACGAAAAAGCCATGTGGATTTTAGGGTAGGAGCATTCTAGGCGAAGAAATAGCAAATACAAAGGCCCCCACTAGGTACCATGCCTGGAATGTTCCAGGAACAGAGGGGAACCCAGTATGGCTGGAGCAGAGGGAGCAAGAAGGGCAGTGAGAGAGGAGGGCAGGGCTGGGGCCGGGCCAGGTCACATATGGCCCCGGGTCGAGGTGAGGACTCTGACTTTCATTCTGAGTGAGGCCGGGAGCCAACAGAAAATGATGTGACCTGTCTTACGAGGGGTTCGTTTTCTATTCTGTTTTGTTTAAGCTTATTTAATAGATCCCTGAAAATCTGTTTATCCAACCTGCCAAAGGCATGGCTCATAATATCTACCTATTTATGATTATGAATAATGATGATTATATGAGAAACATAATCGGGACTTAACAGCAGAGAGGTGCACTGCCAAGAACTAACCATTCAGAGTCGCCCGAGTCTGTTGGTTTGTGATAGTAACTATCCTGCTTGCTGTAAAAAATAACGCTGCTGTCATACAATGCTGTACTTATGCTTTAGTGGGATCCAGTGTGGCTCTACACTGAGAACAGACTGAGGTGAAGCAAGGGTAGGCATGGAGAGACCAGTCTGGAGCCCAGTCCAGTAATCCAGGCAAGATATGCTAGTGCCTTGAACCTGGAGAGGTGGTGAGATGAGAAGAGATGGTGAGAATCGGGTCTGGTTCTAAATTTTGCTGATAGATCTAGAGCTGGGGTCGGCAAGCTATAGCCCACAGGCCACACTTACCTATTTTTGTAAACAGAGTTTTATTGGAACACAGCAAATCATTAGTTTACATATTGCCTATGGCTGCTTTTGGGCTACGGGGCAGAGAAGAATATTTGTGACAGAGACTGCACAGCCTGCAGAGCCAAAAATATTTACTATCTGGCCCTTTATTTTATTCTTTATTTATTTATGTTTTTGCGGTACGCGGGCCTCTCACTGTTTTGGCCTCTCCCGTTGCGGAGCACAGACTCCGGATGCACAGGCTCAGCGGCCATGGCGCACGGGCCCAGCCACTCCACGGCATGTGGGACCTTCCCGGACCAGGGCACGAACCCGTGTCCCCTGCATCGGCAGGCGGACTCTCAACCACTGCGCCACCAGGGAAGACTTATCTGGCTCTTTAGAGAAAGAGTGTGCTGACCCCCGATCTAGAATATGAGGTAAAAAGAAGAGAGAAATTTTAGGCTTAAGTAACTAGAAAAAAAAAAAGTTGTCATTTATTGAGAAGGGGTCCTAGGAAAAGACAAGATGTAAGGGAATATCAGGAGCTCGATTTTGGACGTGTTACCTGTGAGATGTGTAGTAGATGATGCATGAGTCTGAGGTTCAAACGACAGGTCTGAGCTGGAGGTATAAACTTAGGCATCATCAGATTAGAAATACCAACTAAACCCAGGAAGCTGGATAAAATCAGTAAGAGAATAAGCATAGCTGGAGAGGACAAGAGGTTAACTGAGTCCTGGAACCCTGACACTTCGAAGCCAGGGAAACGAAAAAGACTCACACAAAGAGCTAAGAAGGAACAGGTGGAGATAGGATGAACACCAGGACTGTGACGCTCCGGAGCCGAGCAGAGGAAGCACCTCAAGGAGAAAAAGGCCAAAGCCACGGTGCATGGGGCTGACAAGTCAGATCAGACAGTGACTCAGAGCGGAGCACGGGAGGCCCCACCTGACGGGATTTGACTCAGCAGAGGTACAAGGATAGAAGGAGGAGACTGAGGACAGGCAACTCTTTCCAGAAGTTCTGTCGTGAAGGGGTGCAGAGATGTGGGGTGGAAGCTGGCAGAGTATATGAGATCAAGAGAGTTCCTTTCTACTTACTCCCAAGAGGGGAGAAGGAACTGCATGTACAATGGCTGTTAAAAGAAAAAATAAAAGGTTTCCACTTGAGATGGAAAACCAGATGAAGCAGGAGAGAGACAGGAACTGCTGGAACAACGGCTGTGGGTAGGTGAGAGGAGATGGGATCCGCGGTGCAGCCTGCAGTCAGGGCAGGGACAGTTCAAGCCCAACAAGAACTGGCCACACATTCGAGTAGGTGGGTGGAGGCATGATCGAAGCTTAAGGAGGTAAGTTCCCTTCTGCCTGCATCTGTTTTCTCCACGAAATAGGCAGGCAGGCCACCAGGTGAGAGTGTACATGGAGAATGAGGTGCCACAGATTGGAAGAGAAGGTATGATATAGACTGTGGGAGAGTGAACCAGGAAACACGGTATAACTACCTGCTAGTATTCAGGGTCCACTTGAGTTTGTGATCACAAGTCTGAAATGAGACAGCTAGTATTGTTTTTCTCTAGCCTTATTCCACAGCAAGAGACCAAGAATAGGAGGGGAATGGGATTTAAAACGAGGATCGTGGTTTAACCAAGTGAGTAAGACAAAGCGAGAGAGAGGCCAGAGAGGGAGTGACAGTAGTGTCTAACGATGGAAGTTCCACAGGGTGAGGAGGGAAGTGAGAACACGAGGGGAGGAAAAAGCAAAGGAAGCGATGGGTCAGTGGACTGCAGCCCCGAGGGAACCCTCAGGATTTGGGCACAGAGGGGTGAGCTAGAAAGCTGAAGGTGGTGATCAGAAAATCACTGAGAATGAAAGATCTAGAGTCTGACCATGGCAGTGAGTGGGTGGAGTCAGGTGGAAGCAAAGGTCGCTGAAGGAGAGGAGCTCAAGAAACGGAGCGGTCGGAGCGCTGGAAGCGTCGTCTATGTGGCTACTGAAACCATCATGAATTAAGACAGAAATGGTATTGGAGAGATAGACAGTGGACAGAACCGTGGGTGGGGGGGTCAGAGGATAAGCCACGACAAGCTAGAGGAGTGGGGAATACCGTCTGGTGACACGAGATTGAAACCGATGTGTTTTTGGGGTGGAGGAAGAATGGTCTAGAAGAAATGAGAATGTGACAGAGGAAGAGCACAGATCCAGTGAGAGCACCAAGGGGAAGGGATGTGCACAGAGCAGAATTCTGCTGGTGACCGAGCAGGGGGATTTCAGAATTTGAGGAGGTGGGGAGGTGGGGTGGGAAAGGTACATGTAACAAACCATGTAATGATTAGAGACTGTGAGATGAGGGATGAGGACAGGGGAGACCAGGTGGCTGACGTGAGCGGGCATAAGGGGCACGCCGAGATTCTTCCTGGTGGTCCCAAAGAGACGCCGTGCTGTGGCTGGGAGGGTGGAGGAGCTTGCCAGGAGCAGGCAGAGTTCTGGGTCTCCTGCCTGACCTTTGCTGACGCAGTGAAATTTTAAGCCCCTCCCCTTTGCCACTATATCTTCCCTGGACAGTTTCCAGCATCCTGGGTGGGGTCTGATCACGGTGAGACAAGCAGCGCTGTTGGTAGCACAGATTCCAAGGAAAAGAAGGAAACACGGTTGGAATCCTGAGCCCATGTCCTGTTAGAGACCATCACGCCTTCTCCAAGCAGTGTACACGGGAAACATTTCAGGCACAGGCGTAGTTTACTATTAATTGGTGATTTGGCCTGAACCTCTCTCACTTTTATAATTAACAGATTTACGTAGACGCATTTACATTTGCATGGGGAGAAGCCTACAATGATGCCTAACGAGAGTTACAGTAACAGAAACTCTGCAGATACTTTAAATTGACAAGTTATCCTAGACCATGAAGACAGATTATTCCAAGGTGACAAAGGGAGAGTGCATTAAATGACTGCAGAGCTGACAATCATATATTTCATTATCAGGTGATATGATGATCAACGCAGGTCTCTTAGCATCTGCTTTTCCCTAATTAAAATCGTAATTATTAATATAATTATAATGGTAATAATGATTATGTTTGAGAGAAAAGTTCACTTAGTGAAAAGACAGGTATTTTCAAACATACAGTGTGAGTCAATATCAGCATTTCCCACCAAAGACAGTCCTGGATATCAACTGTGAGCTCATTAATTATAAAGAAATAAACCTTTACGATAGTTAAACAATTGTCAATGAGACAGATAGAAAACATCACATCAGGTGAACTTTCATACCCTGAAATTTTAGAGAGTTCTATGGCAATGTAGAATGAAGACAAGGAGATCCATAATCAGAGGCTTGTCTTTTTTTTTTTTTTTTTTTTGCGGTACGCGGGCCCTCACTGCTGTGGCCCCTCCCGCTGCGGAGCACAGGCTCTGGACGCGCAGGCTCAGCGGCCATGGCTCACGGGCCCAGCCGCTCTGCGGCACGTGGGATCCTCCCGGACCGGGGCACGAACCCGCGTCCCCTGCATCGGCAGGCGGACTCTCAACCACTGCACCACCAGGGATGCCCCAAAATGACTAATGGTCATTTTGACCATTAGTTCAATCTTGCATATTCAGATTATTTTATCTTAAAAAAAAAGGATCAACCAAACTCATGAAATCAGCAGAAGCAAATTTAGTCTTAATCTCCTTGCCATCAGAGATAAAGACCTGACCCTGTTTGGAAAAAAAAGATGAAAGCTATAGAAGGGAAAACAAGTAGCTTCAACAGATCACTATCAAAATGAATAGACATGAACAAAACACACTCTAATGATCTTAATCTTTAAACTACTGCTTGCAGGATTTTAAACAGTTGCTGTTCAATTCAGCAATTGTTCAATTCATTTTATGTTGTTGTGGAAACATCACAACTGTAAGCGTAAGAGCAAGCTTACAGTTGTGGGAACTATAAATGTGTCCCAGGTGTGAAGGCAAGGCTTACCTGATGCACCTATGGGGGAGGTAGCTGGGGTCATGTGGACATTGAGACCAAGACTCTGGGACGGGCCTGGGGCTGAGGCTGCTACAGGAGGCCCCGGAGGGCTCTCCCTCTGGGGAGAGGTGAGCGGGGTGTTTGGCTGGGAGGTCTGTCCACCAGCAAGTCGTGCCAGGCGCCTCCGTCGGATCTACAATGAGAGCGAAAGGACATTTTATAACTGAACAGCAGAAACACAATTCTGCCAAAGAACAAAAACGTAAATGTTACCAATAAGCATACTAGAGCTTGACAACTAAATACGCCTTGAGAAAAAAGCACTCATTCGAGACAAGTGATAACTGTGTACCAGTAGTTTTATAAGCTACCACCTCACATTTTAAAAACTGAATCTTTTTTTTTTTTTTTGGCCACACCACACAGCTTGTGGGATCTTAGTTCCCCAATCAGGGACTGAACCCAGGCCCTCGGCAGTGAGAGCTCGGAGTCCTAACCACTGGACCGCCAGGGAAGTCCCCAAAACCTGCATCGTCATCACCTTACCACCTCTGTTTATTGAACCTTCTTGAGTGACACTGTGAATTTATAACAAGCATACAACACTTTTAAACACACTAAAGCTTGTTGTTATCGTAATAAAACTACATAAAATTGGTCATATTAATAGGTAGGATATGAAATAAATATAAGTCACTGAAACAGTGAAAGTAACAAAAGTTATACTAGGACAAATTTTACTCTCCCTTTCAAGAACAAAATGATTAGATTTTTCTTACTTAATTTCAATAAAAACATAATCAACGGGGCCTCCCTGGTGGCGCAGTGGTTGAGAGTCCGCCTGCCAATGCAGGGGATACGGGTTCGTGCCCCGGTCCGGGAGGATCCCATATGCCGCGGAGCGGCTGGGCCCGTGAGCCATGGCCGCTGAGCCTGCGCATCCGGAGCCTGCGCATCCGGAGCCTGTGCTCCGCAACGGGAGAGGCCACAACAGTGAGAGGCCTGCGTACCGGAAAAAAAAAAAAAAAAAAAAACATAATCAACAACTTCTTCCTTATAATGACATCTCAGAGTTATCAAGTGATTACAAATATGTACCACAAAATCCTGGTGGATCACAGAAATGGTTTCCCCACATTTTGATAGTCATTAATTCATAACCAGGCAAAAAACTCTGAGCACCGGCCCTCCCAGGCAGTGGGCATACGCGACAATTACGATAAGGCTTCTGGCTCTAAGTAGGCATCAAAGAAGCAAACCAACTAGGTTGCTCACACCCTTTCCATTATGAATAAGTTAGATGAAAAAGTTAAATTACGACAAATGCTAATGGGGACGGACCTCAGCTGAACTAAGAATCTATTTGCCATCCTAACATTGTTGGAAATCTGCTCCTTCTATTGTTCAGACAAGAACATCCTGATTCTTGACCCAAACGTTCGGAAGCCCCTCCCTGTGCCCCTGCTGTAAACACATCTATCGATGAATTTATACAAAATCCTGAAGTTGTTTGGTCACCAAAAAAACCCTGTATAAATTATTTACTATTGTGATTAGATCTACACAAAGTTGTCTTTTCACTGTCTGTGTTTTGTTAACGCGAAATTAGATTGTAGTTATAAGTAAAAGTTGGCTGCCTAGGGAACAATAATTGTATATTCTGTTTAACAGAAATAAAAGAATATGTGTCTTAAAAAAAAAAAACCCTCACTGAAAGAAGCTAACGAAGTCGTTCTCTCAGGAATACTTCACTGGGGGGGGGGGGATGGACCAGAAACACCACCCCCAACCTGTTCCCAACACAGTTATCAAGCCAGAGACCCAGGGTCTGTGTTCCCAGCTTCTCTGCTGCCCTTCACCGCCTCAAACACAGACAATTTACCACCAAGTCCTGTTCCTTCTGCTGGAGTCCACCCTCCCCGCTCAGCTCCTCCGCCACCACCCTCTCTCACCAGGACCTCTGCAAAAGCTTCCTAATGGATACACCTGGGTCCACTCTGGCCTGGTGAGGGCAGAGGCCCCATCCGCCTTTCTTCAAACATTTTCAAAGCTTTAGATTTCTGAAATGCACATCAAAACCACAATGAGCTAATACCTCACACCCACTAGGATGGCTACTATCAAAAAAACAAACAAAAACCCATAAAATACCAACTATTAGCAAGGGTGTAGAGAAACTGGAACCCCTGTACACTGTTGTTGGGAATGTAAAATGGTGCAGCCACTATGGAAAACAGTATGGCAGTTCCTTAAGAAATTAAACATAGAATTACCATATGATCCAGTAATTCCATTCATAGGTATATACCCAAAAGACCTGAAAGCAGGGACTCAAACATGTATTTGTTTACCCATGTTCATAGTAAAATTATTTCCAAAAGCCAAAAGGTGGAAGCAACCCAAAAGTCTATTAATAGATAAATAAAATGTGCTCTAAACATAAATGGAATATTATTCAACCTTAAAAAGGAAATTCTGACTGCAACACGATGAGCCCCAAGCACTTTATGCTAAGTGAAATAAGGCAGTCACAAAAAAGACAAATACTGTATGATTCCACTTACATGAGGCACCTAGACTAGTCAAATTCATAGAGGCAGAAAGTAGAATGGTGGTTGCCACGAGCTAGGGAGATTTTTTTTAAATCTAAGTATAGAATAAAACCCTAAATGATAAGAAAGCATGTATCACCTGGATTCCTCTGCAACCCATTCTCCACACAGCAATCACAGTAATTCTTTAAAAACACAAATCACGAGGCTTCCCTGGTGGCGCAGTGGTGACGAATCCGCCTGTCAATGCAGGCGACACGGGTTCGAGCCCTGGTCCGGGAAGATCCCACATGCTGCAGAGCAACTAAGCCCGTGTGCCACAACTACTGAGCCCACGAGCCACAACTACTGAAGCCTGCGCACCACAAGTACTGAAGCCCGTGTGCCTAGAGCCTGTGCTCCACAACAAGAGAAGCCACCACAATGAGAAGCCCAAGCACCGCAAGGAAGAGTAGCCCCCACTCGCCGCAACTAGAAAGAGCCTGTGCACAGCAACGAAGACCTAACACAGCCAAAAATAAATGAATAAAATAAATAAATAAAAAAAAAGAAAAGCTAGGCATGAAAAAGCAAAGACTGCATGATTCCATTTTGATAAATTTCAAAAACAAGAAAAACTAAACTGTAACATTAGTCAGGATAGTGGTTACCTTTGGCAGGAGGTGCGGGGGTACAGGGAGGATGGCTGGGGGAGGCATGAGCGGGCATCTCAGGAGCTGGTAATGGTCTTTTGTCTTTTTTAATGAGATGCTAGTTTCACAAGTGTGTCCACCCTGTGACAATTCATTGGGTTGTATACTTACAACTATGGGTAGTGAGTTCATGGGTGTTCATATTACTCTTCATAACTTATACGTTAAATATAGTCTTTTACACATTTCAAATAGGAGATACATATATATATATATATATATTTTTTTTTTTTTTTTTTTTGCGGTATGCGGGCCTCTCACTGTTGTGGCCTCTCCCGTTGTGGAGCACAGGCTCCGGATGCGCAGGCTCAGCGGCCATTGCTCACGGGCCCAGCCGCTCTGTGGCAATGTGGGATCTTCCCGGACCGGGGCACGAACCCGTGTCCCCTGCATCGGCAGGCGGACTCTCAACCACTGCGCCACCAGGGAAGCCCCAAATAGGATATAATTTTTAAAAATAAATCCTACTTATTCCTCAAGGCCCACTGGAAATGCTACAGTCTTTATGAGGATTCTCCATTTTTTTTAATTTAGTGTAAATTAAAATACCTTACACAAACACTGTGCTTACTACCTGATACTGAAATTAAGGCAGTATTTTCATTTTAAAATGTGTTTGTGTAGACACACCAATACAACAGAAGAGACTTTTAAATTTTCAAGGAAACCAGCATTTGGGGATTTGCTAGAAGTTAAGTTTCATTACTTTAGAGGCAGTTAAACTTAAGAGCCCGTGCTTGACTTGAAATTCAAATGCAACCTTTACTACTAACTCACTACCTAGGGGGGCTCAAGACAAGTCGCCTGACCTCTCTGGGCTTCCAGTTCCGAATATGCACAGTGGGGATAAACAGTGCCTTCCTCAGAGAATTGTGAGAAAACTACCACTTTGCCCTGTTCTCTAATTCATTTTATGTTCACGGCTCTTACCTGACCTACTACGTATGTGATGTTTCTTTTTTTTTTTTAATTAATTAATTAATTTATTTTTTAGCTGCATTGGGTCTTCATTGCTGTGTGTTGCTGGGCTTTCTCTAGTTGCAGTGAGTGGGGGCTACTCTTCGTTGAGGCACGCGGGCTTCTCATTGCGGTGACTTCTCTTTTTGCGGAGCACGGGCTCTAGGCACGTGGGCTTCAGTAGTTGTGACACGTGGGCTCAGTAGTTGTGGCTCACGGGCTCTAGAGCGCAGGCTCAGTAGTCGTGGCGCATGGGCTTAGTTGCTCCGCGGCATGTGGGATCTTCTTGGACCAGGGTTCGAACTCGTGCCCCCTGCACTGGAAGGCGGATTCTTAACCAGTGTGCCACCAGGAAAGCCCTGTGATGTTCCTTTGTGTATTGCGTGTTCACCATCCCCCTACTCTAAGTTTTTTCAGGCCCGGGCTTTTCTCGGTTTTTTCTCTGATGGCTCATCCGTGCCTAGAAGAGTGCCTGGCACATAGCAGGTGCTCTTTAAATATGTGCTGAATGAATTAAAGAATAAATGAAAACTATCAGAAAATGCATTGCACATAAAATTTACTGTTTAGGGAATGATAATATTACCTTTGAAAAAGCACACACATTGCTTTTGAAAAAAATATGAAGCCACTTTAAATCTGGGTGCCAAGTTCAGCCTGAGATGTTACATTCAGATGTCCTCCTCAGTGATATAAACATAGAATAAATGTCCTGACTCACTGCAATACGGGCTTGAAGGAAATTTTCCAAGAAGAAAGATTTCCACAGTGCTGCGATTCCCCAATCCCTCCCCACCACCACTCCACAAACACAGGTTTAAAAAAAAGAATAAGAATCAAGACTTTGTAAAATATACTGTGGACCAGGAAGGGAGATGGAAGAGTGGAGTAAGGAAAAGAGACAGGTCTACGCATAACATGCGCTGGTAGGAGGAGACTGGCAGAACCTGTCCTGACCCCCCATCTTAAAAACCTGCTGGGAAGGGAAGAAACAGCCATGGATGGGGCAGTGCTCTGGGGGCCCCGCTGCAACGCTCTCAGTAGAAGACAGTGCCCTTCAATGGACTGACCACTTTCCACCATGGTGGTGGCTCTGAACTGGCCTAGCAGCCTGAGGACCCTGGGAATTTCTAGACTGGAGACTCCCAAGAGAATGGCTTTGAGCAATCGCAGGTATGAAGGCCTACCTAATTAATTTGACTATTAAGAGACGTGACCTCACTTTCATCACAAGCAGAACGTATGAGACACAAGCTAAAAATAGTCCCAGCACACCAAAGTATTATTAAACGTCTTCCTCTTTGCCTACTCTATACATAAGCAGGTAAGACCGGTAGAATGTCTTTTATGTTAAGCGGAAGTCCTTTTTTAAAGAACTGTCTTCCTAGATGTCACAGAGAGTAAAAAACCAAGAGCATAAAAAAGGAACTTCCAATTCCTCAACTTACGTCCTAACCACAACTCAAAACCGAACATACTGATCATGAAATCTCATTCCTAGAGTTTTTCTTGTCTTGACTGTTTCAGTTCTTATTTCATAAACGACATTAAAATAGGGGTTTCCCGGGAATTCCCTGACGGTCCAGTGGCTAGGACTCAGTGCTTTCACTGCTGTGGGCCTGGGTTCCACTGCAGGGGACACAGGTTCAATCCTTGGTTGGGGAACTAAGATCCTGCAAGCCACATGGCACAGCCAAAAAAATAATAATAATAGAATTTTAAAAGGATAAAAAATAAATAAAATCGGGCTTCCCTGGTGGTGCAGTGGTTGCGAGTCCGCCTGCCAATGCGGGGGACACGGGTTCGTGCCCCGGTCCGGGAAGATCCCACATACCGCGGAGCGGCTGGGCCCGTGAGCCATGGCCGCTGAGCCTGCGCATCCGGAGCCCGTGCTCCGCAACGGGAGAGGCCACAACAGTGAGAGGCCCGCATAATGCAAAAATAAATAAATAAATAAATAAATAAATAAATAAATAAAATAGAGGTTTCCCTGGAACTGTTTTATCTTGATGCAGCATTTCCTACCCTCACGTTTCTGACTAACTAAAAATAGATTCAAAACAGCCTCTGTTCAAAACAGCAAGGGCCACTGTGGTGACACGAGGCAGAAGCTAAGACAGGATGGGCCAAACTGATCCTCATATTTTTAGCGTTTGTGTGGGGAAAAATAAATCCAAAAGGCATTGTTTTAAATTTAGTAAACAGTCATTCTACAAAAGCATCTTGCTTTTCCAAATTATTAAATTCTAAAATATTAAATTCTAACATAAAGAAAAACATTTTCAAATATTTACTCTTTGGGATGGTGTCCTTCTAGAGATATCTCCTGTTTTGATTATTATTGTAGGTTTTATTTTCTTTTTTAATAGCTGGTCACATCTAAAAGTTATAAAATGCCATGACAATTTCACAATATGCCTATATCTAAGCCCAACAATATATGTCAAAGTAAATACATTCAAATCTGAACACCACAGCTCTGAGATCTAAAATTCACAAGTTTCCTTTTTAAAATTCACAATTTTAAATTAATTTTCACTTAAAGCTCCAAAAGTCTTGTCACTTAAATCCCCCCCATTTAAAAAGAATATATTAAACTCATTCTATCACTGTCACCCTATATACATGAGGCCAAAAATGTGAAAAAATGCTTTTTCTTTAAATCCTAACATTACAGCAAGAAGTGACTTAAGAATTTAGGTCAAAGGTTTCAACTGAACACAGGTAAATATCTCCTTACTTCTCAATACAATCCTATAATCTCCTCTCCTGCAAAGAGGAAGTGAATACGGCACTCAGATAATAAAGTTTTCTAGGTTAGTCACTGACAATTATTGTTACTTTGGGAGGCTGCTGCAAACTCTAAGACAAAAGAATAATTAACATTAGTATGATTAACACTTACCAAACCCTTATCACGTCTCAAATGCTGGTTCTAAGGGCTTCACGTATATAAACTTAGCTAACAATCCAAAGAGACGGTACATTTATTTTCCCATTTTACAGATGAGAAAGCTGAACTCAGAGAGGCTAAGTGACTTGCTCAAGGTCACACAGCTAGAAAGCCAAAGAGTAGCCTCTCTAACTCCAGAGGGTACAATCTTACCCAAACCCCACTGACCTTTTACAGAAGAAAACCCCCTCAGAAGCTGCAGTGTCTTGCAGATGGAGGCAGCCTTACCTCCCTGATGACACAGTGCTTGTCCATTATCAGTTACGAATAAAGGAATTTACGCATAGAATGTTGGTATTTCAGATACTGTATTTATATTCTAACAACATTAGAATATTAGTAAACTCCCTCTTTGATGACTGTGTATTCTGAAACAAAGAATATTTCCATTTTCTTATTTAAAATATATAGAGTATCAATAAATAAAACAGGAAAATAATGACACTTTATGAACATAATCCTGCCCCCCAAATTCAGTCCTTTGTTGGTTTTTTTGTCTACTTTGCACCAGCCACGGTAGCAGGCACTAAAAGTAACAATGGGGTCATAAGCTCTATCCTTAAGGATTTCCAGATCCACTGGGGAAAGACATAGAAGAAAATCAACAATTATGATACAGCAAAATAAGGTCTGCACAAGATATAATGAGAGTAGAAAAGACACAAAGGAGAAGAGTGCAACTGTTCTCCTTTGATAATGGATGTTTGGGGCACCCATTGTCACTTCATAGGGAGGTTACACATACACACATACATATATAATACATACATACGGAGCTTAGTCATGCCGTATCTTTTTTTTTTTTTTTTTGCGGTACGCGGGCCTCTCACTGTTGTGGCCTCTCCCGTTGCGGAGCACAGGCTCCGCACGCGTAGGCTCAGCGGCCATGGCTCACGGGCTCAGCCGCTCCGCGGCATGTGGGACCTTCCCGGACCGGGGCACGAACCCGCGTCCCCTGCATCGGCAGGCGGACTCTCTATCACTGCGCCACCAGGGAAGCCCAGTCATGCCCTATCTTTTAAAGAAAACAATGTGTTCCCTATTCACTTCGATATCTCCTGCTCTTAAAAGAAGGTATATTTTTATGTTATATGTATTTTACCACAGTATTTTTTTTAATTGAATTGAAAAAGCAGGTTGCAAAAGGGCACACACTGTGATTCCATTTGGGTATACTTACATTACAATAGGTGTTGGTGCAAATGAAAATGGCAATGATACATAATAAATTTCTATTTTTGCCCATCTTCCTTCGCCTTTCACACAATTTCTGATGAAGACAATGAAACTATTATTATCTCCTATTATGTCTATAAAACCTGAAAACATTCAGATGCGAGTGCTGCTCTGCTCCAAATCGTCCCCCCTCCAAGGACCCAGGATGACAAAGTAGCCTCTACAGGGAACACTCCCACTTGTCAAGGCAAAGGGAGAGGGGCGTGCACACTGGGTACCGGCCCAGAAGGGAGCAATTCGTTTCTGCTCACATCTCATTGGCCGAAACAAGTCACATGGCCACACCTGCAGCCAGTGGGGCTGAGAAACATAACCTTCCGCCAGGAAGGGGCAGGGAATATCTTGACAATAAAACAGTCTAGGGGCCTCCCTGGTGGCGCAGTGGTTGAGAGTCCGCCTGCCGATGCAGGGGACGCGGGTTCGTGCCCCGGTCCGGGAAGATCCCACATGCCGCGGAGCGGCTGGGCCCGTGAGCCATGGCCGCTGAGCCTGCGCGTCCGGAGCCTGTGCTCCGCAGCGGGAGAGACCACAGCAGTGAGAGGCCCGCGTACCGCAAAAAAAAAAAAAAACCCAAAAACACAGTCTAGTGCAGCAGAGACTCTTTCTTCTTCAGCACACACACTGTCCAGGTGTTAGGGGTCACTTCCTGTACTGCCGCCTCTTTCTCCCTAGCACACTCCTCTCGAAGACAACTGCCCAGCATCCCCTCCTCAGGTCTTTGCTCAAATGCGACCTTCTCAGTGCGGCCTTCCCTGGCCACCTCCTGTCCCCCATCTCTGCTTTATGGTTCTCTGTACTTTCAAACAGTTCCGTCAAAACCAACATGTATGTTTACGTATGTATGTTTACATGCACACACACACACATACTAAGTGAATACGGAAAAAGGCAACGCTAACACATGATGAATCCATCCAGGTGACCCGATCAATCTTTCTGCAGATTTGAACATTTTCAGAAAAAAAACTTGAGAGAAAAATTACACCTACCAGCCCACCCAGCTTGGCTTTTCTCTAGCTGTGTTCAGCTGCACACAGTAGGCATGAAGTTGGAGCAGCCAGGGTTGCCCATGAGTATAAGACAGTGAGACAGAGGGAAGGTAATGCACAGTGTGTACAAGGGGCAATTACAATGAAGCACAAACCCAAGACAAAGGAAGCCCTGGCAGCGTTCAGATTCCAGGTTCCAGTTCCTTCCCGTGACCCAGCTATCTTTCTGTCCCTGGGTTCAGAAGGAGGACCCCTGTATCCTTAAAATAAATCCCATTTTTTGCTTGAGCTGGATAAGCTGCTGTATTACTTACTGTGTACGTGTTTATAAATACTCAATTCCCCAAAGACATGATCAATAGTTTGTGCACAGAATAACACCTGGCTTTTTTCACTATTAGGTTTTCAGGACTCAAAATCACTTTCGCTAACTATAGTAAGTCATTTCTGAATCAGCCCAAAGAGTAATCTTGAAAATCAAGCAACATACAAATTCTACAACATAACACGCTGTGCACATTACCTGACTAGAGTTTCTTCCTCAGGACAGGTAGGACTCAGCAAGCAAAGGGACACAGAGGAGCACTGGCAAAGGTGGGGAGGTTTTGTGAGAACACACAGTGTTTAAGGAATTCTGGGTTGCTTGTCAAGGATGCGTGTGAATGGCCAAAGCAAGACACAAGGCAGGAAAGACAGGCTGGGGCAAGCCCATGGTGAGCTCTGAATACCATCCTAAGGCTGAACTTTTTCATGTCAGCAAGGAAGAGATTTTGAAGGAGTCACTGGGTCAGATTTATCTTTTAAAACACATCACTCTAGTTACCATGCAGAGAATGGACTCAGGCAGGACAAAGCGAGCCTGGGCAAGGGAGACGCTGCACGGGACAGTCCCAGGGATATTTAATGTGTATAATCAACAGAACTCGGTCATTATTTTGGAAGTGAGATGTGAGGAAGGGTGGAGAGTCTAGATTTCGGGCCAGGATACCTAAGTGGATGGTAAAACTCCTAAAACTGAGAATACAGAGGGGAGGAGTTTTTAAGAGAAGATGAGTTATGATTAGACTACTGGGTATGAGATGCCTGTAAGAATATCCAAACAGAAATGCCCT
Organism: Hyperoodon ampullatus; assembly: GCF_949752795.1. Lineage (NCBI taxonomy): Eukaryota > Metazoa > Chordata > Mammalia > Artiodactyla > Ziphiidae > Hyperoodon > Hyperoodon ampullatus. The sequence goes on along the minus strand of NC_136915.1, from coordinate 7,665,175 downwards.
ACAGGCAGCTGACATTTGTTTTATTTATGGTTATCATTTCCTTGTTCTAACAAGGATCGAAAATGATTAACAAAAAAACACATAAAATACATTTTTAATTTAACTTAAATTAAAATCAAATATTGATAGATAAGGAAACTAGGACAGAAATAAGATGATGACAGAAAAAATCAGATAAAGCCAGAAGCGAGATGAGTACACATTATGCATGTAGTTTACCAACACAGTATGTGAGTGACAACACATATCACATATTCAGTATCAGCAGATGCTAATGCCAAAATATGACTCAGAGAAAGCAATCAATTTTAGAGTGGCCCAAATGAGGAAGGAGGGCCTTGCCTCACCTTTGTGGCGTGGCTTGATTTTAGGATAGACTTCAGAGCACTAAGGGCAGGGATTCAAAACCTGAGGGTCACGAGGATCTCCAGTTTTCATAAGATTTGTAAAGAGGTCCCTGACTCAGAACAGATTAAAAATCACTCTCTTGGGGAATGAATGGGCGGCATATCCTTCACTTGATCCCCCATAAACATGTGCCCTCAACAGAACTCCCGGTGAGCACTGAGCTGAAGCAAGTTTCAGTGGCCCTCCAGTGATACCCCAAAGCAGAGCCGTGTGTAGAAGTGTAGCTGCTGAGAAGACACGCACCCTCACTGTCTGCCAGGCTGGGGCAGCTGGAGATCTGGGTCCAGATCGCAGGCAGGAGATATGAACTTGCAAGTCATCAGTACCAACACTTACATGGCAGATAATTCTAGGTACCGAGAACAGAAATTTGCTATCTAGTTCACATCCATCTCCCGAGGGCTGCAGAATCGAGCATGGACCACAGGAGCACTAAATAAGTACCTGGAGAATAAATAAGTGAAGGCCCAGTAAAAGGGTATTCATTCATCCATGCATTCATTCATTCAACAGATATACCTTGAAGGTAGGGAATGAAGGGATTCGAGAGTAGAGTCCTGAGAAGCATCATCATTTAAGGTACACAGGAAAGAGCAGTCTGTGATGGAGACAGAAAAGAAAGAGAGAAATCAAGAAAAGCTGTATCCCCATGATATCCAAAGGAAGAGACTTTGAAAAAAAGAAGTGGTCACCATGGTCAAAATCCAAAGAGAGGTTAAATAACACATTCTGAAAAGTGCCAAGGGGTTTGTCAATCAGGTGGTCTTACCAAGAGCAATCTAAGTGGAAAGATGAAGGAAAAAGCCTCCCCAAAAAGCACAGGAAAGGAGGGGGGACTGAAAAATGAGTGGGGATAAGAGAGCTACCCTTGTGAGAGCCTAGTCTGTGAAAGTAGAGCCAAGGGATCAAGTGACAGCAAGAGGGGAATGCAGGACTAGAGGTGGCATCTTGTTCTTCGAACCAGAGTGAACTGGACATTTTATTAATCAAAACTTGTCATGTTCAAGAGGGAGGACGCCAGATAGAGCAGACGTACAAAGGTAGGAAACAGCAGAGTATGCGAAGTATATACACACTGAGAAAATCCGGGAGGGCAATCCCCCCGCCAAGTTAACAATGGTTCTCTCTGGAGAACAGGTTTACAGGTCATTCTTGCTTTTCCCTTTATTCCTGATTATGGAAGTCTTCGACAATGAATCATGCAGAATTCAGTGAATCTGTACTACTGAATTTATAATCAGAAAAAAGTAATTTTAAACGAAGAGGGTAGGTTAGAAAAATTTCTAAAATCAATTTCCAAAAATCAAAAAAAAAATCATATGTTAGAAGGTTTAGTTGTGGGGGGAAAATACCTAACCTAGAAAAAAATAGTGGAAGAAAGTATATACACCAAAATGTAAACTTACAGGTATCCCTGGATGGTGAGATTCTGAGCAAAGATTTTGCTTCTACCTTCTGTTTCTTATTTTTATTTTTGCCTCATAATACAATGAACCTAAAGTACATTTAATTGTAGAATCTGCAGTTCTCTACCCTTCCTTTAATGGCAAGTCATAAAAGGGAGGTATCAGAAGAAAGGAACAGACAGCTGGTCACATTCCTGTGACTGTGCACCGTTAAGTTGTAACACATGAATTTAACAGCTCAACGAGCCCAGATCCCATACTCCAAATAAAGGACCAAGCCCTCCAATCAGCTGAAACCTGCCACAGGACACACAAAAGCACAGCAGAGAGAGACAACAGTGGACCAGTAGTGTCACCTCTGCAATCTGTCTTCCAATCATTTTCTGCTTCACTTTCCAGATTACCCATCCAACTCAATGTTTACTCAAAGCTACAAGAAGCCTGCTTTCTCTACTGCATTTCCTCTCCAAAGGATATGATGACCATGCTCACGACTGACTCCCAGATTAAAACATTAAAGCATCAGTGCTTTTCCCAAACATGCCTCCCCAGCCCAGACGTGTCACCCACAGCAGGGGGACCATGGATCCCAGCAGCGCACTCCAGGTGCTCCTGTCTAATTTTAACAGAGCCCCTTCCCCTCTCGAAAGAGTCCTGGTTTGGACACGACCATTTCATGGTCACTTGCTATCTGTCTGGCTGTCCTGCGTTCAGCACCCCCGGGCCGGTGCCCCCTCTATTCCAGCGCCTGTCTTTACCCACCTCCACTCAGTTGCCTGCCAGGCTCCCCTTCCCTTCCCTGCGAAAGGAATGCAGACAAGGTAAGTTATCCGACCTCCTCCATGAGTACTTTTCTAGTTGAGTTCATCTCTCAAAAATAAAGCACAAAATTCTTACACAGGCTAAGTTCCAGCAGTCACTGGCAAAATACACAATTTTCCAAGTAACTGTCTTTTGAACTCTACTACCCTGGCTGCTTTACCATAGGGCACTCACACCCACGTGTCACTAGTCTAACGACCAACCCCACAGTCTGGCTCATGACAAAGAAATGATTTTCTTGTCATTAGAAAAGAGACTATAAACAGTTTTGTCTCAGGGAGAAAAAAAGGTTTGACCCTTAGTCATTCTCCAATGCCAGGCAGTGATTACGTGGTTTTTCATTACATGGAGTTTTATAAAGTCCAACAAAGATGACTGATGTCAATATTTTCTACATCTGATCCATAGTATGCAGAACCCTGGGTATGTGTTAGGTATGTGCCTAAGCACGTTCTGCCAGAGGGAGAGGGCTAAGAGCCAAAGGCATAGCTGCCTGATTATCCAAAGTACTGTCCTGAGTCACCCTGTAACACTGAAAATATTCATTAATAGTATTACTTCAAATTAAAATAATAAATGGCTTATGACAATACTTATTCTAGACTCTTCATCAACGTTTGATATTAGAGCAATTTTTTAAAAAAAGCATTCCGCTTGAAAGTAAAACAAGGGGGCAAAAGAAGAGGAAGTAAAACAAGAGACGGAGCGCAGTGGGTGAGCGACTGCTGCTCCAGGTCCCGTCTTCACAGCCTTCAACGGGACGAGCTCTCCTGGGGCCAGCTCTGGGTCAAAATCCCAGCTGTACCCATTTCCAGCTGTGTTACCTCTCTGGGTCTTGGTTTCCCCATTTGGCAGCAGGTGATGATATAAATATCACTCATCTTGCGAGACAGTCATCAGAGATAAAGGTAACGCAACACATTACCTGGGCTGGGCTCTCTCTATGGGCGTGTGGCCTACCTCCCCGCAGCGCCGCACAAGGAGAGCAGGGACCTGGCCTACCGTGCTCACCGCCACAGCCCAAGCAGCAACGCCTACAGCAGAGAACGCTCGGTAGACATCTGCTGAACAAGCCAAGCGCCCACCTGACACACAGTAAACAGTCATTGTTTTTTTGTAGCTTCAGCCTCCACGTTTCCGCCATCCTTTTGTTCTGTCCACCTCCCTTTTAGGCTCAGACGCTGTTTTCCTTTGGCTCAGGGCTCTGTTTCACCCAAACGGTATGAATAAACAGCACAGCTACATCAGATCTGTGAAAAACATCGGATCTATTAGCTGACTGTGAAACTAGGAGAAACCACTAGAATCAAGAGCCTAACATTATACAGCAGAGAAACATCCTGAGGGTAGGATCATTTTAACTAGATCTGATTTAAAAAAAATGATTCTTACAGGGCTTCCCTGGTGGCCCTTAAATAGACGAGATGAGCCTACAGACCAAGTAGCAGCTACTTCTGACACTCTCTCATAGAACGGTTCCTGGTCACTTAAGAATGACCGAGTGAAACAGGAAATATTAAACATTTTAAAGAATTTCCTGAAGCCCAACTATGTGGAAAGAGTTTTTTAAATTGACTCACAAAATAATTACTGCTGAAACAAAAGTGTAAATTCTTCTGGGGCAGGGTTCGTGTGTTTTCTCTAATCTCTACCAAAGTTCTACGTTCACACCAACTCTGAACACTCCAAAGCCAATATTCTAGCAGATCTATATAGCAGGGTTGGGGAAAGCGGGCTCTTTCAGAGGGAGAAAACACTGACTTCTGGCCATTTCCTGTCCAGCATATTTTTGATATGAATAAAGGTTTCCTTCCCAACATGGATCATTAATGTTTAAGTTCCTCCTACAGATTAAGCATCATCCCAGATGCCACTCAGCCCTTTTTAAAAACAGAAATGGCAATACTTTCATATAAACATCTCGTTCCAGTACGGGTCAATGTGCTTTGTTACCTGTCCACATTAACATCAAGAAAGACAAAGAGGGACTTCCCTGGTGGCGCAGCGGTTGAGAAACCGCCTGCCAATGCAGAGGACATGGGTTCAAGCCCTGGTCCAGGAAGATCCCACATGCCGTGGAGCAACTAAGCCCGTGCACCACAACTATTGAGCCTGCGTTCTAGAGCCCGCGAGCCACAACTACTGAGCCCGCGCCTGGAGCCCGTGCTCCACAACAAGAGAAGCCACAGCAATGAGAAGCCCGCGCACCGCAACAAAGAGTAGCCCCTGCGAGCCACAACTAGAGAAAGCCCGCAGACAGCAACAAAGACCCAACGCAGCCAAAATTAAATAAATAAACAAATTAATTAAAAAAAAACTTACCATTAAAAAAAAAGACTAAGAGGTGTCTAATGGGACACTTTCACAAGCATATTTTCCACTTGGCATTCACTAAAATTCTCCCACTCACAAGCCATTCTAATCATAACATCTCAAGGCAAAAGACTGCTTTAACGCATTTCCCTAGACCAGAAATCACCAAACTATTCGAGTGTGAGGAAATTTATACAAAGTAAAAAAGAACAAACACACAAAAGCCCTTGTAGATGACCAACCCATCTGCCCCAAGTTGGCCCTGAAGGAAAAAAAAACTGGGCACTCCTGTGATGAAACTCCACGGAAATGATGCCTGGTCTGTATTTATCATAACTAAAGGTTAACTAACATAAAAGTGGAAAGCTAATTAATTAATTAATGTTCACCAAACATAAACATATATATGCTGTCATACGGTAGCATCCTAAAACAAAAATGTCGTAAATGACACTCTAAACATCTACTCTACATAACTGATGTTCAAAGCTCAAAGGGGCTATACATTTTTTTCTCTGTGTAGATTGAATGTTAACATTTTTTAACTGGCCCACAAAATAATTACTGCTGAAACCAAAGTGTAAATTCCTCTGGCATATCTATATACAGTAAGGTAAAAGGGTTTTGCTATTGCTTTTTAGCATTTAAAATTTTTCCTTCATCTTGCCTCAAAAATTTTTTAAATTAATTTAAAAAAAATAAAAGGGACTTCCCTGGCGGTCCAGTGGTTAAGACTCCGCACTTCCACTGCAGGGGACACGGGTTCGATCCCTGGTTGGGGAACTAAAATCTCGCATGCGCATGGCGTGGCCAAAAAAAAAAAAACTTTACTACCTGCTTTTTTCTAAATGTTCATATCCCTCAATAGCCTAAACAGGATAATTTTATGGGTAAATTAAATCACACATAAAAAGTTCTACTCAGTAGATTATAAAGGTTGTTAGATATTTTTTAATTTTCCACAAATTTTCATTTCCCTCTCAGAAATAAGTTTTTCTCACCAGGGCATTCATATATACAGAATTTTTCCATCTCTAACATTAAATGTACTTTATTATTTTTGAAAATGAGAAATCTGTATATGATTATTTTGGGTCAATCATAATACCTGATTGGCCAGCACAAAGAAGTATTTACAGATAAGCACTAATAATATAGAAAACTAGCTGTTGGATAACACTTTTTAATTAAAAATTTAAAAACACGAGTTATAGTTTTTAAATACAACAATCCATAATTCATGAAAACAAGTGTTTATACTAAAAAATATGACCAATGTATTTGATAAAATACAAAAGAGGTTTCATTGAGATTGGAGAAATAAGATACGCAACATGAAAAAGATAATATGGAAGTAAATGCCTCTATGTAAAAATATTGATTTAAAAAAAAAAAGTGAATCTATTTGATGAAGTTAAGTGAGTTATCCAAAGATTCAATATTGTGTATAAGTAGAAACTTGTTAAAAATTTCAAGAAATTCTATTAATGACATGGCATTAGAATCAGACATATACCAATATTTTTTCCATTAAAACCTGAACATCGGTCTTTGATGAGCTTTCATACGGTTTTCTATAAGCTTGGTTCTAACCAAACGCTCCCCAGACATACACCCACCTGTACAGAGAAAAGTCAGTGACAAACCAGGACCAGCCACAGAATTTGTGGGGCCTGGTGCCTAATAAAAATGCAGGGCCTCTTGCTCAAATGTATTAAAAATTTCAAGACAGCAACAGCAGAGCATTCGACCAAGTGTGGGGCACTTCTGACTGCAGGTCACATGTCCGCGAAGCCAGCCCTGGTGACAAGTATAGACAGAGGTCTGACCAAAGACCCTGACCTAATATGACCCTAGAAGAGTGCCTGGCGGATGACAGATGTGCTTGATGATTTGTTTGGAAATCCGAGGAGTTCAGCTCCCAAAAAGACCCATAAAAGCAAAGGGCCATCTCATCTAGGCAGAAAATTTAACTAATTACCATGACACTATTACACACCTAGACTCTATACCAAACACTGACGGAACCAAGAAACAATGTGCACTGAATACATTCCACAATGTTTAATTAGAAAGTTAATTAAGTCAAGGCCAGATAGTCTCAATACTAGGACCCAAAAGAGACCTCTTTGCCCAGCCTGACTACTGTTTTCAAATGATGCTAAAGATGCGGCAGCTGGTAAGCAGTTCACACAGTGTCCTCCCAGTCAGATTCCCCTTCCCCAGCCCTGCAGGAGGGGACAGTCCCTTCAGAAGACAAAACACACCATCTGACTTGAGCAGACTGCATCACCTCGTGTGTTGGGTTTTGGTCCTGATATGCAGCGTGTTTCTCCCGTCTGCACGGTTCCCTTCCTTTCAAACTTCCTTGCTCTTCCTTCACCCCCTTAGTACATACAGGCCACCTGATCACCCCAGATTTTAGGAAAAAGGAAGAGGAGGTGTGGCAAGTGATAACACTGTGGCTTCACACAAAAGATGGCAGCTGGGTGAGAAGAGACTTTAGGAAGTTTAAGGGGCTGGGGGAGAGGATTCCAACCCAACCTTTCACACAGGCCTCAGCCTATTTGCTACCTTAACAAGTAAGAGACCTCCTTTTAAGCTCTCGGCATTGTTACGTGCAAAGGGCTCGTTAGGTGCTATATGAGCACCAACTAAAATTCTAACCATGTACAACTTAATCTTACTCTGGAAAAGAGAGCTAATTTGCCCCAGGAAGGGACATATGAGAGCTAATATGTCCCTACATGCTCTGCCAGGGCACTGCACTCAGCACTTTATGTATCACTGCAATTAATATGAAGAACAATGCCATGGATAGGTATGCAGACCCCCATTTTACAAGTGAGGAAACTGAGGCGCAGAAAGTACTTTGCCTGGGTCATCCAATTGGTTGGTCCACCTAAAACCCAGGTACATCTGACTCTGAATTACAGCTCTGACAATAAGGTTTCTTTCTAGTGCCTACCTTAACCTAACTAATGTAATCTTATGTAGCAACAGCAAAAACAAAACAAAAAACGACTGCAGCACAAGAACTGGGAGTCACGGAAAGACACTTTGTAGCCAATTCTTGAACTCAGCAACTATTTACCGTGGGGCACCCTGTGTCAAGCCCCGTGCTAAGAGATGGATAAAAAACAGTGAAAGCAAGAATAATCAGGGCTTATGCTGCAGTAGGAGATACGCCAAACGAATAGACAATTCCCACCAGTGGGATTAATATCAGGATAGGAGAAGCGATTTTAATGAAACACCTTTTCTGTTCTTCCTATTTCTCCTCAACTCCGCCTCCCTCAGCTTCTGCTCACTTACTGGTTTAGGAGCGTTTGGGGTTACACAGTTGGCTGTGCTCGATAATCACATGGCAAAACCTTTCAGACCCACAAACACCCACCAATATCAGAGATTTTTTCACCATCTCCAATGTTTCTTCAGTGCTTCTAAAAAGCGATTACGATCAATTTCAAAAGAGTGCATGTAACAGAGTTTGCCCAGAGTAAGAAACAACTGAAACATTTATCCTCACCACAGATTTTTCTAAATGTCAAAAATTCTGATCATCTTTACAGACTAGCTCAAATCCTCCCAGAGCCCTTCCCAGATTTCCCCAGTCAGGATTCACTGCTCCATCAACTGTACTCCTTTACTTAAATATCTATTTCAGCCCTTGGATTCTAGTTGGAGTTGGCTGTGTTCCTGTCTCCCCATTGCAGTACGAGCTCGCCGAAGGTGAAGACCAGGTCTTACTCATATTTGAGACGGTATCTCCACACATGTATCCCTCAATACCCAGCAGAGAGTAAACATCCCACATATATTTGCTGAAACTACACGAACAAAATTAATATTTTATCATATACCTATTTGCCACTCTTTCTTAAATGTTTTAAAGATTAACTGTAGTATGATTCAGTGTGCCCAGATTATGGTTCAAAATTTACACTTGGAACTCTTCAGGCCCCAAACACCCTGGTAGGAATAATATACAAATCTACCTCCACACCTTTACTTCCTACCTCGGGAAAGAGGAGAACAGAGTAAAGAGTAAATAAATATTTACTGAATGAATAAAGGAATTAGTGATCATAATAGGAAATGGTAAAAGATAAAATTTAAAAGGATATGTTCTGGGACTTCCCTGGTGGCACATTTAAGAATCCGTCTGCCAATGCGGGGGACACAGGTTCAAGCCCTGGTCCAGGAAGATCCCACATGCCGCGGAGCAACTAAGCCCGTGCGCCACAACTACTGAGCCTGCGCTCTAGAGCCTGTGAGCCACAACTACTGAGCCCACACGCCTAAAGCCCGTGCTCCGCAACAAGAGAAGCCACTGCAATGAGAAGCCCGTGCACTGCAATGAAGAGTAGCCTCCACTCGCCGCAACTAGAGAAAGCCCACAGGCAGCAACAAAGACCCAACGCAGCCATAAATAAACAGATAGATATGTTCGCCAAATATCTTCTTCCCACTTTTTAAACCCATGGCTTCACAGTGTATGGATGGCTCCCCAGTATACCCCTGGAGCTGATACCTCACTCTGAGCTACGTACTCTCCCATCCCGTTCTGTCTTATTCTGTCTTGAACCTATTCAGCAATGAAATTGGTCTCGTCAAAGTCACTAATGACCTCCACATGGCCAAATCCCATCGCTGAGTCTTGGTCTTCCTTTAATTTACTTTACTGGCATTCAACAGAGCTGAACACTGCCCTCTGTCATGAAACACTTTCTTCTCCTGGACACCAGAACTCCAGGCTCTTGTCTTTCCTTCTATCTCAGTGGCTATCCCTTGTCAGTTCTTTTCTGGGTCCTCTTTTTTTTTAATATAAATTTATTTATTTTTATTTATTTTATTTTTGGCTGTGTTGGGTCTTTGTTGCTGCGTCTGGGCTTTCTCTAGTTATGGTGAGCAGGGACTTCTCGTTGGGGTGGCTTCTCTTGTTGCGGAGCACGGGCTCTAGGCACACAGGCTCAGTAGTTGTGGCGCAGCACGGGCTTAGTTGCCCCGCGGCACGTGGGATCTTCCCAGACCAGGGCTCGAACCCGTGTCCCCTGCATTGGCAGGTGGATTCTTAACCACTGCGCCACCAGGGAAGCCCTCTGGGTCCTCTTGCCTTCCCATCTCTAAGTGCTGGAGAGGCTCAAGGCTCAGTCCTCTGACCTCCACTCTTCTATCCAGGCTCACTCCCTAGGTCATCTGTCCATTCTCATGATTTTAAATATACTGACAACGTCCTGATTGGTATCCCCAACCCCAGCCTTCTTCCGGAACTGCAAGCCCAACATATATCCAACAACCTACTTAACATCTCCAAGCGGACAAATAATAAGCAATATAACAAGAATATGATCAAAACAGAGAGCTCAATTTCTCCCTCTAATCTTCTCTTTCAGTGTTCCCCACCTCAGTACAGAACAACTCCATTTTTCCAGCTGTGTAGGCTAAAACTCTTGGCATCACTGTGTTAGAGATAGCTAGTTGCTTCCTCCTCTAAACATTCAGCCACTCTTGCATTTGGTTATGGCCACGTGACTAAGTTCTGACCAAGGAGATGTAAGCAACGATGTGTGACACCTCTGATCATGCCCTTGACGGACAGGAACATGTCCTCCCCTTTGGTCCCTGAGGACTGGAATGCAGACGTGCGTGTAGGCACTGGAGCAGCCACCTTGGACTACAAGCTAGATGCCTCATACAGAGGATACCAGAGCACTAAACAGAACTGGCTCCCTAGTAATCATGGAATTATTAAACCGGCTCTCAACCACCTACCCAGATTTTTACTGAAAAGAAAAATAAGCTTCTCTCTTATTTAAACCATTATTATTTTGGATCTCTCTGCTGTAGCAATCAAACCAATATCTTAACTAATATATAGAATTTGGAACCTAGAAGTAATCAACCCAAACAGAATATCAATACGTGGCAGTGGCTTAGGGCTCAGCATGGGCACAGATTATTGCAGGATGGAAGGCTGGTAACCTTGTTAGGCCACAATAAAACGTTTGGTAAAACCTGTGACACCTCAGAAAATAGCCTGCATGCCTACACGGCCTACAATTCTAGGGGAACTGGTTGAACGATTCAGAATTTGGGTGCCTATTGGCTTCTTGCCACCTTAAGCAAGAAGTTCCGCAAGAATGAGACAGACTCAAGCTGCAGTCTGCCGATTTGCCTGCAGAGATAAAATGGAAAACAGGCCTGCCTAAGGCACATCCACAGTCTAGTCTAAGTTTGCTCAGAGTCTGGTAATTTGGGGATCAAGTAGGGTTGAAAAAGCCAACTCCTTCAGGCTCCTGAAAGAAACAAGCTGGAGACACTGTTTGGCCCCAGGAAGGGGATATTCTCCAATGACCTGGCCCCAAAGGACTGCGTCAGCAACTCCCACCACTGCCAAGGCAGCGAGACCCCCTACCACAGCCTGGCAGGAGCTGACAATGGCTGTGGACCAGTGAGGGATCTGTACTCCCCATTCTTCCCTTTTCGGAATGGTAGTTATTTCCATGATTCTATCCTACTCCACCACAGCACATGGTGGGGTGGGGGCGCGGGGAGGGGAAAGCAGCTGATAACTTGCATTTTAATCTAAAGGTTCCTGGATGGCATATCACCCAGAGATTCTGGACTCAACTGAAGGTTGCCTCCTCAGGAAAGCAGAGCGTGTGTTTTAGGTTTCAGAAGAAGGGTTTGAACAGAATGGCCTTGACAGTACTCCCCTTCTAACGTGAGAGAACTTTTAGCTGAGCATACGGCTACCCAGTAAGAACTGCAGTTCTCAGCTTCCCAGCAAGGAGCTGTGGCCACGTGACTCAGGTTCTGGCCAATGGGAGGTGAGCAGAAGTGAGTGATGTGTGCAACTTCCAAGCTGTGCCGTTAAAGAGGAGCATGACTTCTCCTTCCCCTCTCCTCTTGTTCCTCTGGCTACAGTGCAGACAGACGTGGACCAAAAGATGGATGCCATATGTTAGGAGAGTTGGTACAACCGGACAGAAGGCGCCTGGGCCCCTAATGAGCGCAGAGCCGCCACAGCAGCCCCAGCCTCCTACCCAGACTTCTATTTAGAGAGAAATAAACATCTACCTGGTTTAAGCAGCTGCTATTTCGTGTCGTGTTATTTCAACTGTTACAACGGTCCACTCGATGACATCCCAGCTCAGGTGGCCATTCCTGACTCCACTCCACATCCATCCCATCACCCAGTCCTATTGGCTCTACCCACAAAATACCTGACCATCCTCTATCTGACCTTTTCTCACCTTCTCCACCACAAACCCTGGTCCTGGGACTCCTGCACTGGCCTCCTAACCTTTCTCTCCATTTTCACTCTTTCCCCCTTTATCTATTCTCTTCACAGCAGCCACAGTGATTCTTTTAAAACATAAATCAGGGACTTCCTTGGTGGTCCAGTGGTTAAGACTCCACACTCCCAATGCAAGGGGCCCGGGTTCGATCCCTGGTCAGGGAACTAGATCCCACATGCTGCAACTAAGACCTGGCGCAGCCAAATAAACTAATTAATTAATAAATTTAAAAAAAAAACATAAATCAGAATGTAAGCCCCATGAAGGCAAGGATTTCTGCCTGTATTGTTCATTCATATATCCTCATGATCTAAAACAAAGCTGGGCATATACCATATGTCATCAAATACAAAATGTCACTGACTGTGAACTGCACCGTTGTTTTATAACCAGGTTTACACATAAACAGGAAATGACAACTTTCACAACTGCCACGTGGCCAACCGTGATTACACCAAGAAGCATCCCAATTTCAAAGATGTGAAAATGTGAAGTAAAAAAAAAAAGAGTGGGGCACCTCAGAATTGATTGAAACCCAGTTACAAGAACTCAGTTAATGTTTGCTGAGTGAATGAAAGACCTCATCTCCGGCCACTGTGCCCTTGCTTAGCCGGCTCCAAACACACTGGGCCTCCTTGCTGCTCCTAGAGCAAATGGGGGATATGCCCCTGGTTCCTGGTGTTCCCTGTTACTGAGAACTCTCTTCCCCCTAGATGGCCCCCTGTCATCCTTTAAATTTCTTTCCAGAAGTCACCTCCTAAAATTGCACACACTCCTCGCATTGCTCTCCATCCCTTTATAGCCTATTTTATTTTTCTCCGTGGCACTGTCACCAAATGACATCTTATGTGTATGTATTTGTTTATCACGTCTCTTCCCACTAGAATGGAGCTCCACGCAAGCAAGGCTCGTGTGGTGTCTGACATGCAGCAAGTAAACAGCAAGTATCACTGAATGAGCTGCTACAGGAAGCTCTCTCCACCTGGACACACCACAAATACCTTCTGAGAAAATGCATTCTGTGCCAAGCACAGGCCTGAAGACCCAAGGAGCCGTTGTCAAAAGTCTTTCTGTCTTTTTCCCCTAGAAGAGTAGAGGGCTATTTGATGAGCTCCACTCTTAGCAATAATGAGGGCTTCCACTTCCCATCTCAAAAGGGACAATAAAAATGCCGTAACCATGACATCTAGCTCAGATTATTCCTATTTTGGAGGTAGTTTAGCAAAGGGATTAAGAACTCTGGGATCAGACTCTGGATTAGAATCCAGGTTCTACCACTTCCTCGTTGTCCACCTTTTGGCAAGTTAATTTCTATCAGCCTCAACTTTTTAATCTGTAAAACGGGGCTATTAATACCAACCTTGCTGAGCAAGTTAAGTGCTTAGCACATATTAAGAGCTTCATAAATATCAGCTATTATCATTACCATTCTGTGTTTCTTGGCTAAAATGAACAAAAAGGAGTGGAGAAGGGGCCTGGGAGGCAACATCCCACTCTCCTTCCAGGCTTGAGGAAGGAGAATCCTGGTTATCAAGTGAGTGTTAGCAATGACCTACTGGGGAAAAAGTGAGCTTAGGTCCTGAGGCCTGTTACAAAGAAAGAAAAGGTCAGAGATGGAGATGTTAAGAGCAGAAAGTCCCGGGCTGGCGTCTCTATGTCAGCTCATCTTTCAGTGGTCCAAAGAAACTAATCTGCTTTCTCCAAAATCTGCTCCTTGTCTGGAATTCCTTCTCTCTCCTCCAATCCATCCTTCTCCCAAACTAGAAACCAAGGAGTCATCTTCTTCTTTCTTCCCCTGCCTCCACCTCTTTCACATCAAACTTATCATCAGAAGTGGGTTAACTGAGATCCTCAATATTTCTGATGTCTGCTCTCCTCCGTTCCCATTGCCAAGGCCTTGCTTCAGACTCCACTGCCTTGTTCCCCATAGCAACAGCAGCCACCTTCTTCCTATCCACCTTTGACACCCTTGCCAGTTATCTTTCTAATCCCTTAAAATCCCTCAAAGGCTTCTGATAGTCTTACTGAGAAAGTTCAAACTCCTAAGCATTTCTGAAAACCATCGGAGACCTGGTGCCTCTCTGCCTGCGGCCACTCCCCCAGGCAAATCCTGTCTCCAGTCCCACTACTTCTTGTGGTTTCCTGAGCTCCCCAGTTTCACAGCCGGTTTCAAGAGCCCTTCCCATAAGCATCGCTTTTTCTTGAAAGATTTCGCTAAGACGCTAAGCCACCGGGGCTCCCTTCTAGTTTTTCTTACGGTCTTGTGCGTGGTCCACAATAGCTCTTAGCACCCTGTGTTGTAATTGCTGGACTCCTAGCTATCTCTGTCTCTACCTATCCCCTAACCCCAGTTAAATAATTTCTTTAAGAAAAAGACTGTGTTTCTCCTAACCTACGTAACATATTGCTGGAAATGCACCGCATCTTTTTTTTTAATATCTTTATTGGAGTTTAATTGCTTTACAATGGTGTGTTAGTTTCTGCTTTATGACAAAGTGAATCAGCTATACATATACATATATCCCCATATCTCTTCATTCTTGCCTCTCCCTCCCACCCTCCCTATCCCAGCCCTCTAGGTGGTCACAAAGCAACAGCATCTTTTTATTTATTTATTTATTTATTCATTTATTTTTTGCGGTACGCGGGCCTCTCACTGTTGTGGCCTCTCCCGTTGCGGAGCACAGGCTCCGGACGCGCAGGCTCAGCAGCCATGGCTCATGGGCCCAGCCACTCCGCGGCGTGTGGGATCCTCCCGGACCGGGGCACGAACCGGTGTCCCCTGCATCGGCAGGTGGACTCTCAACCACTGCGCCACCGGGGAAGCCCCAACAGTATCTTTTTAAAAAATGTTTGCTGAGTGAATGATTTTGGAGGGGTGTGATGAGAGTCAGCACCAAAAAGACTATAAACTTGATCACATCATGAATGAATTCATAAAAAACAACACTTTTACAGAAAAACTATGTAGATCAAGCATGTTAGTAGGATATTTATATAGAAGCTGTGGTGAATTTATTGCCAGTTGTTGGGCAGTAAAATACAGTAAAAAGAGCTTTTAGATCAGGAACCCTGGGTTTGAATTGCAATTCTGTCACTTCTAAGCCAGGGCACTATGGACTTAACCTAATTCTCAGTTGCTTCACCTATAAAACAAGGAAATTTTAAGGAACTGCTGGACTGCACTGTTTTATCAAATGAGACAATGGTTGTAAAATGCCTGGCACAGAGCAGGTTTCTAAGACTGTTAATAAATGTTGGTCCCTTTTCACTGAAAAAACACTGCTAAAATGTCCAAGGTCATATATTCTGCATTTGGGAAGGAAGACAACTCACATATTCTGCATTTGGGAAGGAAGACAACTTCTAAAACCTTGACCACACCCTGAATCCCAGCCAGCCCTCTTGAAGATGAACTAGGTCATACAGATTTTGCAAAAAAAAAAAAAGAAAATCATTTCAATGAAAACACATCATCACCACAGTTGAAAACCAGTTTAAAATACCTGCCCTACTCAGAGTATCATTTTGGTATAAAACAAAAAACAAAAACAAAAAAACCACAAAAAAACAACAATACATGAGCAGGGTACAGAATGAATGTAATGTAAATAATGATGCCTTGAAATGCAGGTTCCTGAAGAGAATAAACTTAGTCATGAATCTGCTCTATACAGCAAAGGACTCATTGTAATGTCCTATATAAACAGCAGTGAAGTTAAAGAAATACTCTACTTAGAAAGCACAAGAGAAGAAAAGTACAAGAATTCAAGGTGATCTATGAGAGGGACCAAAAAGTACCCATAATGTAAAATCTTCTAAAGCTACTACCCTGGTTATAGCAGGCTCTATTTTTCATGGACTGCATTCTCATATATTTTCATTTTGCTAAAATATGAAACTCTGTCTTACCTAATTTCCTTATTTAGATTGAAAGATGAATGTCTTGACTGTTTACACCCTGAGATGCATGTTTGAGTTTTCAATAATATAAATGTATTATTTTCTAACCAAATAAATGTCAACTACCGTATCTGTGACACAAGTTTCCACCAATAGAGTAATAATAAGGCAAAAGTTCTGGAAATGTCTCTGTTGAGAACTGTTCACCTAATCCCAGAATTAAAGGAAATGGATTTAAAAAAACTTAAGCTTTTTCCCCATAAAATATTTGTTTTAGATTATGCTGAGAGTAAAATTACCAGTTACTGAACTGTCCCTTTGTGTTCAGGCCAACTAATTTGTTGAACAAAATTTTATATTGATCTTATATTAGTGAATTTAATTTTTCACATTTATTTTAATATTTTGTTGACCTTGAAAAATGTCTATCTCCTCCACAATGATTACATTTGTTCCATATATGGTAAATAAAAAAAAAAAAGTTAATACCTTCCTCAAGGACTGGATAAAGTGAAGAGTTACAGTTCAGATTATACAGTTCTTTAACTGGTCTGTACGCTTTAATGGTTTTCTTAGTGAAAACTCAAGTATGTAAAAACTTCTAAAGCAGGAACAATTTAGAGAATGTCAAGAAAAAAAGTAATTCCTGGAGGTAAAAGACTTACTAAAAAACTCTGCCTTAAGAGAAATGATCCACTAGCGTTAATGTTAAAGAAGAAAGGGGGTGCACTTTAAAAAAACTACACAAAACAAAGTGCCTCTAAGAGGATCTGTTGATAGTTCCTACCTGAATGAAAGAAATTGTTCAATATTCTTCTAATTTAAGATTACACTATTGATGTATTTAGAAAACAAAGTCAGTAACAAAGAATGGGCAATCCTGACTTTCCAAAAAGCCAGGTATCAAAACCAACAAAATTATTTGCTTCCTTTCCTATGTGACCCTTAACCCACCACTTGCCTGCCTCATCTCTGGAGAATTTTAGTCCCTAGGTAAATATATTGACTGCTCTGCAGCTAAAACTGAAGCATGGAAGTTTTACAGTACAACCAACCTGAAGGATGACTACTTTCATAATACTGTAGGGAAGTTTTACATGAACTGTGGAAGAAATGGTAGGTGGAAGAGAGTGAGGCCAGCAGGGGTCCTGAAAGGGAAGCTCCCAATATGTAAAAAAAAAAAAAAGAAGGGAAAAGTCAACAGAGTCACAGGAAAATCCTTGTACCCTAAATGACACTTTTTCTTCTTCTTATTAAATAATCTTGAAAACATCAAGAAGGGGATCTGTAAGACTCCTTTCAGAAATGATAATAGGGGGAATTTTCAAAGTCATTTGCTTCCATTTGCTTCCTGTTCAGTGTCTGTTACAGCAAAACACAAGTTTGAAAGGGCCAAAAACTAGAAAAAGGCATAATGAAAGAGAAGTATGCCAGAAGCCATTAGTGGTCTGTTAAATTGCTACAATTTAACTGTAATTCACGAAGCTATTGAGAAGATACATATTTTGTTAAATATCAAAGAATCTGTCTGTAGACTTACCCCAAACACATATGTAATGTTTAATTAAATTACACAATGAAATGCCACACATACTTGGGATTTCAAATCCTTTAAAAACATACACCTATACATTATGATTCCTCCCAAATCATTCTTTAGATCTCTGCAGTAAGGCGCGCGCGCGCACACGCACATGCGCGAGCGCGAGCGCGCGCGTATACACACACACACACACACACACACACACACACAACTTGATGTAAATCTAGCCCTTCTTGCTTAAATACCCTGAAGAAAAGAATGAAAGCCTCAGTATGCTCTCCTCTTCTTTAGACCCTAAAAGAAGACTCGAAAAGAGGCAAATGGAGTTCAGGATGGAAAAAGAAGGCAAAGAAATACAAGAGAATACAACCGGAGACCCTCTCAGGGACTCATTTAATTCTTAGAAAATGTCATCTCCATTCCTGCCCAAAGGCCAGGCACCACTGGCGCAATATCAACCCTATCCAAAGCGCCAAAGAGTTGCCAACTAATCTCCCAAGGTGTCCCCCAACCTCCTCACCTCATCAGCGCTCAGCTCCTCCATCGCTTTCCTCTTAATGGTGAAAGGCGTTAAGGAGAGATCTTCTGTTCTTTGAGACCAGGGCGGGAGGAGAGTGGAAGGTGTCTATCGGGCTGTCTAGTCCCCCGAATGGGGGAGGTTTCAGAACTGCATAGTCAGAGGTTAAAAAATAAGAACACGAGAGGCAGTGAAATGCCCTGGCGTCGATCACTCCAATTGCCCCAGAGGCTCCTACAGCTGCTTACGCCACGAGCAGCCTCCTTTGACCGCCACTGCTGCTGCTACAGGGTTATCGTAAGGCGCCACTTTTTACCCTCTGCTTCCCAGGTTACCCAGACTAGGGAGCTCGGTCTCCAGCTCTCCTCGTGCCCGGAGCCTACTGTGTCTTCCTGGTGGTGGCGCGGCAGCTGCGCTTCCTCCAGCAGATCGTGCTCTCCTTCCAACCCTTTCCCCCTGGCGGGAAGTGTTCAACTGCAGAATGGGTGCCCCGAGGAAAGGCGACCCCAGAGCCGCCCAGGCAGAGCCCAGCACTGAGGAGGGAAGCTCCTCCCCTTCCAAAGCAGGCCGGCCACGCCCCGCCTCCACTCCGGAGCCTGGGCAAGGGGGAGGGGGAGGACCGGACTCGCGATGTTCTGGCTGGAAGAGTAAATCCTCCTACCCCTCCACCCCTACTCTTACCCCCTCGCCCCACCAAGTATTATTCATCAAAACAACAGGGCGGCCATCTTTGAAAGGGATCACGTGACCCCGTCTGACAGGCGGGGTTTCTGGCCCCAGGACGAGGCAGCCAATGGGCCGCGGGCGTCGGGCGGCCCATTTCCTCTCTCCTGCGTCTCCTCCCGCCTCCGCCCCACCCTCTCCCCGGCAGCCGCGCGGGGCGGGGGGAGGGGCGAGCGGGGCCGCGGGCGGGCCGACCGAGCGCGGGGGGCGGGGCGGAGAGTTGCCATGGCGACGGAGCGGGGGGGCGGTGCGCGGGCCCGGCCCAGGTAGGTTCCCGGAGGGCCACGCGGGCGGGCGATGGCGGAGGCCGCGGGGCACGGCGCCTGCAGACAACGGGAAGATTGGCCAGAAGGGGACTCCCGCCCGCGACCCGGGCCCACAGCGCCTCCGTTGTTTCCAGGCTTTTCTCTTCAGCGGTTCACAAACGCCTCTCGACTCTCCACGATGCCGCCCAAACGAACTAAAAGAAACGGAAAACGTCTCCTTTCTGCGATGAGTGTTCTCTACCAGCCTGACCGCTCACATTCTGCAAAACCTTTCTACGTAGACTCTTCCTCCTCCGCAAGGAAAGCCCATTTGGAAGAAAACTTTAACACAAGTAGAACTTCATTTCATTTCACTTTGTTCTTTTAGAGAGATAATTTCTGATTTTTTTAAGTGTGTTCCAAATATGAAAGTATAAATGGGTTTGAGTCCCAGAAAACTTTGAAGTGCATACACAAACACAAGGAAGACTTGTGGAGCCAAGGAAAAGAAACCATCGTCCTCACCTGGACAAGAATACAAAAAAATTTTTAATTGAAATGTGTGTCATCAAAACATCATATTAGTTTTAACGTGTACAGCATAATGATTTGACATACGTATATATTGGGAAATGATTACCACAATATGTTAACACCCATCACCACACATACTTGTTTTTTTTTTCTTGGAATGAGCACTTTAAAGAGTTATTCGCTTAGCAACTTTCAAATATATGATACAGTATTGTTGACTGTAGTCCCAATGCTGTACATTACACCCACAGGACTTCTTATAACTGAGTTTGTACCTTTTGACCACCTTCACCATTTTGCCCACGCAGTATCCCCCTCTGGCAACCACCAATCTGTTCTCTGAAGAATGCAAATATTTTATAATATACAAGTCTAAACAGTGGTGAACGTTTAACAGCGTCATGAAATTCCAGATTTTGCCACCTACGAAGAATGTAATGTATGCGATGGTTTACTTAACCATAATATTAAAGATTGCATTCCAGAATTAAAAGTCACAATTTTTTTTTCCTGCTACTTACTTAAAATAGTAACCTGACAACCAGATATGTAAGGAATTTGTAAGTAAAATTAGACCACTGCTGGCTTTACATACTATCTGCTCTCCAGGAAAGGAATTCTGTGTAAGCCAGAACTTAGGCGCCTGGTGACATTGATACCAGTCCATTTACTTCTTTTTTTAAACGTGGTCATTGCCATATAATTTGTATTCCATACAATTCACCCATTTAAAGTGTACGATGGTTGTAGAATATTCACAGTTATCAACCATCATCACTAATTCCAGAACATTTCATCACCCCAGAAAGAAACCCTGTACCTGTTAACAGTCACTCCCCATTCTCCCCTCCTCTCCCTCTGGGCAACCACTAATCTACTTTCTGTTTCTACCAATGGAATCCTACTCTATGTGGCTTTTTGTGTCCAGCTGCTTTTATTTAGCATATGTTTTCAAAGTTTACCCATGTTGCAGTATATATCAGTACTTCATTTCTTTAATGCCGAATAATATTCCATTGTATGGATATACCACATTTTGTTTATTCATTCATCAGTTAATGGACATTTGGGTTGTTTCCACTATTTGGTTATTATGAATAATGCTGCTATCAATATTTATGTGTAAGTTTTTGTGTGGACATTTGTTTTAATTTCTCTTGGATATATACCTAGGAGGAGAATTTCTGGGTTGTATGTTTAACTTTTCAAGCAACTGAAAAACTGTTTTCCAAAGCGCCACACCATTGTACGTTCCACCAGCAACGTATGAGGGTTCCAATTTCTCCAATCCTCACCAACACTTGTTAGTAGCTCTTTTTTAGAATAGTCACACTAGTAGATGTGAAGTGGTATCTCATTGCAGTTTTGTGTTTTCATTCCTCTGAGGGCTAACAATATTGAGCAACTTTTCATGTATTTATTAGTTATTTGTATATCTTTGGACAAATATCTGTCCAAGTCCTTTGTTCATTTTTTAATTGGTTATTTGTCTTTTTATTGTTGAGTTGTAAGAGTTCTTTATATACTCTGGATATTAGTCCCTTAACAAACACGTAATTTATAAATATCTTTCCCATTCGGTGGGTTGTCATTTCACTTTCTTGATAGTATCATTTGCAGCACAAATTTTTTTTATTTTGATGTAGCCCAGTTTCTTTCTTTCTTTTGTCGTTTGTGCTTTTGATGTAATACATTCACTTTTACAAGGCATATTGAATCATTTGTTACTTCTCTTAGTCAGTTTGTGCTGCTATAACAGAATACCATAGACTGAGTGGCTTTTAAGCAACAGAAATTTATTTCTTAGTTCTGGAGGCTCAAAGTCAGAGGTCAGGGTGCCAGCATGATCAAATCTGGTGAACTCCCTCTTCCAGGTGGCTTGTACTAGCTTCTCCTGGTATCCTCACATGACTGTGAACAGAGAGCAAGCAAGCTCTCTAGAAACTCTCATAAGGGCACTGATCTCATTCATGAGTACCCCACCCTTATGACCTCATCTATTCCTAATTATCTCTGCAAAGTAATACCATCACATGGGGGGGTGTCAACACATGAATTTGCGGGGGACACAAACATTCCATCTGTAACAATATTCAAATATTATAGGAAATATCCTTCCCATTTTGTGGCTGGAGAAAGTGAAACTATGAATATTAAATGGCCTGCCCCAAGTCAAATGGGAAAATGATTAGAAGTCTTGCTTCCCCTGAATTCTTTCCCTATCACACAAATATCTCTATATATCACAAGAACACAATATCTAGAACAAAATGGGTATTCGAAAAATGTAAGATAAAGTACTGATTGTATGCTTGTTTGCAGAGAAGTGATACTGTGAAAATGCCACAGTATTTTATTCACCATAGATTCCATGTCCAATCTAACTTTAACCTTTTATGATTTATGACATTTGGATTTTCTGACATAGAATTCACTTTTAAAGCTGTCTCACTATTTTAAGACTAAGAAATACAGGGATTTTTTACCATTTGCATGACAACTCCACTCCCTTTCTTTTTCTTCAACTCCAAAGTACTCTTTCTGCAAATATAATGAGTTTTGTAAAATCACAAAAATTAAAAGTAAATTCTCTTTAGCCATGTACTGTATTTCCCATGGTCTTTTACAGGATGAATCCCTCTAATATGTTTTTTAGTGCCTTTTACAGTTGTGTTTTAAACTGCCCAAGTGCTGGAGTACCCACCACTTCCCTTAGGGGAAGCTTTCCCACAAAATCGTAAATAAGAGTATCTCAGAGGTGTTCATGATACTTAGCTTAGTTCATTGTTTTGCTCAGTTTCTTCCATCTTCCATCTTCTAAAGGGGGCATGATATTACCCCCTTTAGATCATGCAAAATAATCTGTCTGCCTCATTTGGGAACTACCAAGCATCAAGGCCCAAGACAAATTAGTTCTCAAAATTACCTAGAAGTTAGCAAAAGTATTGTTTAATACTAGTAACAGATAAAGGAGGAGAACAAACTGAAACATGTGACTGAAAATAAAAGTATACTTTGGGCAGATTTTGTTATTTTATAAGGGGAAAGGAGTTTTTGTGGGGTTTTTTCACTTGAAAGTAAAAATAGGGACTTCCCTGGTGGCGCAGTGGTTAAGAATCCGCCTGCCAATGCAGGGGACACGGGTTCGAGCCCTGGTCCGGGAAGATCCCACATGCCGTGGAGCAACTAAGCCCGTGCACCACAACTACTGAGCCTGCGCTCTAGAGCCCACGAGCCACAACTGCTGAGCCCGCATGCCACAATTACTGAAGACCACATGCCTAGAGCCCATGCTCCGCAACAGGAGAGGCCACCGCAATGAGAAGCCCACGCACTGCAATGAAGGGTAGCCCCCGCTCTCAGCAACTAGAGAAAGCCCACGTGAAGCAATGAAGACCCAACACAGCCAAAATAAATAAATAAAATAGTCTTTAGAAAAAGTAAAAAATAGCCTCCTAGTCAATTAAAAGGCAATTGTGAAGGTAAATTCTAGAACTTATAATCTTTTAGGATAGCTTTTATTCAAGTGCCAGGATATAGAGAGCTCACTGGACCAAAATTTGTCTTCCTGATGATCTACAAAGCTAGATCTACCAAGCTTCCTGATGATCTTCCTTTAGATCTACGAAGCTACCTACATCTATAAGTACAATATATTCTGTTTTCTCTGTTGCCATCAGAGGTCAGCCCCTGCACCTGGACTCTGGATTCCTTCCCCTCCCACCTTCTTAAGGACTTTGGTCCAGGATTTATCCTTTTTCTTTTGCACCATCATTTTCTTTCTCCCCACTGGACACATTTCTGCTCTAGGAACACTAACTTTAAAAACCCCTACCTTGACCTTACATCTCCTTTGGGCTATGCCTCCTTTATTTGCTTCTCTTCACAGCAAAACATCTCAAAAGACATTTTGCATATTATTTCCACTCCTTCCCTTATTCCTCAGTCCAGTCTATCCTCTGTCTGTGTCATTCTGAGAAAATTCTCTTGTTGAGATCACCAACGATCTCCATCTACCCAAGACCAGTTCCATTTTTTGTATCCAGTATTTATCAGCCTTCTCAGCAGCATTCAGTACAGTTGAGCACTTTTGAAACACTTTCCCCTATATTGCCTTTCACTGAGGCCACGCTCCCTTGGGTTTCCTCTTGCCTCACTGGAAGCTCTTCCTCAGGTTCATTTGCCGCCTCCTTCACCCAAGTTTTAAATATTGTAGAGCTGCAGGCTCAGTGCTGAGCCCTCTTCTCTCTGCCAACATGATACGTGCTGTGGACTAAAGTAAGTCCAAGAAGGAGGATAATGCTGGAGATCGGTGTTTCCGTATTAAAGAGGGTGGTCCTACAAATGAATCTGTATACAAAACAGAAATTGAGTCACAGGTGTAGAAAACAAACTTATGGTTACCAAGGAGGAAAGGACTGGGGGGGATAAATTGGGAGATTGGGATTGACATATACACACTACTATTTATAAAAAATAACTAGGGCTTCCCTGGTGGCGCAGTGGTTGAGAGTCCACCTGCCAATGCAGGGGACACGGGTTCGTGCCCCAGTCCGGGAGGATCCCACATGCCGCGCAGCGGCTGGGCCTGTGAGCCATGGCCGCTGAGCCTAAGCGTCCGGAGCCTGTGATCTGCAATGGGAGAGGCCACTACAGTGAGAGGCCCGCGTACCGCAAAAAAAAAAAAAAAAAAAAAAAACTAATAAGAACCTACTGTATAGCACAGGGAAATTTATTCAATGCTCTGTAATGATCTATACGGGAATGGAGTCTAGAAGAGGGTGGGTATATGTATACGTAGGGCTGATTCACTTTGCTGTACAGCAGAAACTAACACAACATTGTAAATCAACTGTACTCCAATAAAAAAATTAATTAAAAAAAAAATAAAGGGGACTTCCCTGGTGGCACAGTGGTTGAGAATCTGCCTGCCAATGCAGGGGGCACTGGCTTGAGCCCTGGTCTGGGAAGATCCCACATGCCGCAGAGCAACTAAGCCCACATGCCCCAACTACTGAGCCTGCGCTCTAGAGCCCATGAGCCACAACAACTGAGCCCGCGTGCTGCAAATACTGAAGCCCGGGTGACTACAGCCCGTGCTCTGCAGCAAGAGAAGCCACCACAATGAGATGCCTGTGTACCGCAATGAAGAGTAGGCCCCACTCGCCCCAACTAGAGGAAGCCCCACACAGCAACAAAGACCCAGTGCAGCCAAAAATAAATTAATTAATTAAAATTAAAATAAATAAATAAAAAGGACTTTCCCGGTGGTCTAGTGGCTAAGACTCCACGCTCCCAATGCAGGGGGCCCAGGTTTGACCCCTGGTCAGAGAACTAAACCCCACATGCCTCAACTAAGAGTTCGTGTGCCACAACTGAAGACCCCATGTGCTGCAACTAAGACCTGGTACAGCCAAATAAATAAATAAATATATATATATATATATATATATATATATATATATATATATATATAAAATATATATATATGGTGGTCAGAGAAGACCTAACTCAGCAAGTAGCATTTGAAGAAAGACCTGAAGGGACAGAGGAAGTGAGCCGAGTGGATATCAGCGTGAGAGCATAGGAGGGGAGCAGAGGGAATAGAAGGCCCTGAGTCAGGAATAGGTCTGGCAGGTGGCCAGTGTGGCTGAAGCAGTATGAATGTTAGGGAAAGTAGAAGGTGATGTCTGTGGCTTTCTACTCTAAGGTGGGAGCTGTTGGAGCATTCTGAACAGAGGAATGATCTAATCTCTCCGATGTTTTTAAAGGATCACTGTCTCGATGGTACGTTGAAGATAGACAGTAGGGAATAAGAGTAGAAGCGCAGAGACCAATCAGGTTCTCACCTCTTGGCTCAGTGATCCAGGTGAGAGGTTCTGAGGGCTCGACAAGATAGCAGCAAGAAAGGTAGGGAGAAGTGATGGGCTTCTGGTTATATTTTGAAGAAATAGCAAACAGAATTTGGGAATGGAGGGTGAGAATGAAAAAAATGAGAGAAGTCAAGGATGACTCCAAGTGTTGGTAGAAAGAGAAGTTGCGATTCATCGAGATGGGGAGGACTATGGGTGGAGCAGACTCTGAGGGGAAGGTAAGGAGTTCAGTTTGGTGCATAGTAAGTCTAAGATATCTACTAGGCTTTGAAGTAAAGATGTCAAGTAGATGGCTGCACATATAGCTCTGGAGTTTAGGAGAGAGGTCCAGATTAGAGACATCAGTTGAGCATCTTTGGTGCATGGATGAAATTTAAAGTCATGAGATGGGATGAGTGATTAGAAGAAGCAAGGAGGAAGAAAGGAATCAGCAAGGTAGACTGACAAAGACTGGCCTGCAGTTGGAGGAAAACCAGGAGACGGTGGTATCTGTAACCAAAGTCAAGTGAACAAAGTGTTGAAAGAAAGAGGAAATGATCAGCTGTTTCAAATGCTGTCAACAGATGACTTAAGATGAAGACAGAGGGCTTCCCTGGTGGTGCAGTGGTTGAGAATCTGTCTGCCAATGCAGGGGACACGGGTTCGAGCCCTGGTCTGGGAAGATCCCACATGCCGGGGAGCAACTAGGCCCGTGAGCCACAACTACTGAGCCTGCGCATCTGGAACCTGTGCTCCGCAACAAGAGAGGCCACGATAGTGAGAGGCCCGCGCACCGCGATGAAGAGTGGCCCCTACTTGCCGCAACTAGAGAAAGCCCTTGCACAGAAACGAAGACCCAACACAACCAAAAATAAATAAATAAATAAATAATTTTTAAAAAAAGATGAAGACGGAGATTGTCCATTGAATTTAGCAACAAGCAGCTCTTCGGTGACCTTCAGAGCAGTTTTGGTGGATTGATGGGGCAGGAAACTGATCTAGGTATGTATAAGAAAGAATGCAGGAATAGACGACTCTCTAAAGAAGTTTTATGGCAAAAGAGAGCCAAGAAATGGGACAGTAGTTGGAGGGAGAAGTGGGTAAAACTGTTTTGTTTTTCATATTGGGAGAAATAATAGTATATCTTGTATGTTAATGGGAATTATCAGTTGAGAGGGAAATTTTTGAATATTTAGGGAAAAGTAGATTCTGTATACTATTGATGTCTTCTTTAAATCCTTGACCTTCTAAGAAGTATATTCTTATCTTATAAATTGGAAAAGTGTATTTCCTCTTGAAAGGAAAATAATAGCAAGATTTTTTCTTACATAAATCTTGTTTGCTATTGCTGTTGATCTGATGTTAGCAATTTTCTAGATTTTTAACCTTCTTCTTGCCTAAAATGATACAGCACGCCTGCCAAAGAATGCCTACTGCTTTATGAAGCCATGTTAATCATTAGATGTTGTTTCTGGCTAGAATCACAGGTAATGCCTGTGACTGACTTAATGTCTCTAAAAGTTAACTATCTGAAATTTATGTATTCTGACTCTTACTTGGGCTTAGGATTCAGAATTCTGCTTGCTTGGAGTAGCATTTGATTTTTATGGGATTATATTGTTATGCCTAACGTCTGGGGTTGTTTGATATACTCAGCAGATGTGGTCGCAAATCCAGGAAAGAAAACCAGTACTGCTGACTCACTCTGTCATCTATTCGTGCATTTGGTAACCACTTATTGAAAGCCTATCATGGGGGAGTTCCCTGGTGGCCTAGTGGTTAGGATTACGGGCTTTCAGTGCTGTGGCCCAGGTTCAGTCTCTGGTGAGGAAACTGAGATCCCACAAGCACAAAAAGAAAAAAAGTAGAAAAAAGAAAAAAAAAACCTATGATGGGCAAAGCACTATACAAGCTACCAAGACAAACTGGTGAATAACACTAGCATGCTAAGTATTCTCCTACCCATAAGATGCCTTACAGTCAAGGAGAGAGATAAAACAGACACACAACTTTCCTGGGTGTATATCCGGAGAAAACTCTAATTCAGAAAGATACATGTAGCCCAATGTTCCTTGCAGCACTATTTACAATAGCCAAGACATGGAAGCAACCTAAATGTCCATCAATAGATGAATGGCTAAAGAAGATGTGGTATATATATACAATGGAATATTACTCAGCCATAAAAAGGAATGAAATAATGCCATTTGCAGCAACATGGATGGACCTAGAGATTATCATACTAAGTGAAGTAAGTCAGAAGAGAAAGAAAAATATCATATGATATTGCTTATATGTGGAATCTAAAAAGAAAAAGTTATTGTACAAATGAACTTATTCACAAAACAGAAATAGACTCACAGACATAGAAAACAAATTTATGGTTACCAAAGGGGAAAGGCAGGAGGGATAAATTAGAAGGTTGGGATTAACACATACACACTACTATATATGAAATAGATAACCAATAAGGACTTATTTATAGCACAGGGAACTATACCCAATATTATACTCAATATTTTGTAATAACCTATAAGGGAGAAGAATATGAAGAATAATATATATATATATATATATATATATATATATATATATATATATATATATATCTGAATCACTGTGCTGTACACCTGAAACTAACACAACATTGTAAGTCAGCTATACTTCAATAAAATAAAAAAAATTAAAAACAAAAAACAAACCCCAAAACACGTATACAACTATAATACATTGTAGAAAGTGTAAAGTGCCATAAAAGAAATTCCAAGGGGGAATTCCCTCGCTGTCCAGTGGTTAGGACTCTGCAGTTTCAGTACGGAGGGCCTGTGTTTTATCCCTGGTTGGGGAACTAAGATCCTACAAGCCATGCAGCACAGCCAAAAAAAAAAAAGAAATTCCAGGAAAGCACAGAGGAGCCCAAAGGACAAAGAGATTATTACTTGTTTGGAGGACATTGCTCTGACTCACTGAAGCAGGCAGGTATTCTGAGGAAATTCTACCCAACAGCCTTCCTTCCAATGATCTCAACTAATGTCAGTATTTCCCCTCATTTTAAAACATGATAATTCATTTTTATAATCCCCTGAAAAGCAGGAACATCTTGACCCCACTTTCATTTTATAGCCAAATGAACTGACTCCATCTCTTTTTGTAAAAAAAATTCTATTAATGTTATATGTACTTAAAATGTAATATTATAAAAGTTTCCTTTAATTTTTAAAACCTAATGAACAGTTGCATTTGAATAAAAATAAGATTTATTATGTTTTTAATCAGACGAATACTCACAAACTCATCTTCTATATTTCCTCATTAAGTGAAAAGTATTATCGGGAGAAAACTATCTACCTCTTGGCTATATTTTCATCATAAGTCTCCTACATTCCTCCTCTCTCTCTACTCTGAGCATAAGAAAGGAACATGATGGAAGACACCACCTCACATGGGAGTAAGTCAGTCACACCAGATTCAAGGGGTTCAGAAAAAGATTTTTTAAATTTTTGTTTAAAAAAGGGAGTTGGGAGACTTCCCTGTGGTGCAGTGGTTAAGAATCTGCCTGCCAATGCAGGGCATATGGGTTCAATCCCTGGTCCGTGAAGATCCCACATGCCGCAGAGCAACTAAGCCCATGTGCCACAACTACTGAGCCTGCGCTCTAGAGCCCACATGCCACAACTACTGAAGTCCGGGTGCCTAGAGCCCATGCTCTGCAGCAAGAGAAGCCACTGCAATGAGAAGCCTGCACACAACAACAAAGAGTAGCCCCCGCTTGCCGCAACTAGAGAAAGCCCGCGCGCAGCAACGAAGACCCAACGCAGCCAAAAATAATAATAAATAAATAAAATAAATAAAATTTAAAAAATAAAAAAAATTTTTTTTAAATAAACAAAAATAAACATGACATACAGAGTGGAAGTCCTGGATTGATGGATTTCATTTATTTATTTGGTCATATTTGCGTTCCTCACCATGTTTCTGTATTGAGAACATATGTGTATTTTTATCATTATCAGTATCTGGGTAAGTAATATAAACTGGGGAAAATGGGAATTCCCTGGGAGTCCAGCGGTTAGGACTCAGCGCTTTCACTGCAGTGGCCAGGGTTCAATCCCTGGTCTGGGAACTAAGATTCCACAAGCTGCGCAGCGTGGCCTAAATAAATAAATAAATAAACTGAAGCAAAGAGTCCCAGAGAGAGCTTCCCTGGTGGCGCAGTGGTTGAGAGTCCGCCTGCCGATGTAGGGGACATGGGTTCGGGCCCCGGTCCGGGAAGATCCCACATGCCATGGAGCGGCTGGGCCCGTGAGCCATGGCCGCTGAGCCTGCGCGTCCAGAGCCTGTGCTCCACAACGGGAGAGGCCACAACAGTGAGAGGCCTGCGTACAGAAAGAAAAAAAAAAAAGTCCGGGAGAAATTGGCTCCGTCCATAAATGGAATTTATTGATTTACATAACTGCAAAGTCCAGAAGCAGATTTTCAGGTCAGGTTTGTTCCAGAGACTCGACAGTGGACCCAAGGTTCTTGATTCTCTCTCTGTTTTCTGCAGTAACTGCATGCTGCTCTGAAGGGCTTCCTTCACGGTGTGCTGGTGGCCTTCAGGATGGGTTATACTTCCTCATCCAAGCCTTGTAAGGAAGAGATTGTCTTTTCCCATCCTTCCCAGTTAGAATCCTGAAACCCGCTCACATTAGACCACTTGGACAACATGTAACCAAAACAAACAAACAAGCACTAATTGATTTAGTCTGGGTCACATGTTTCACTTCTAGAGCTGGGGTGGAGTTAACTTCAGCAGAACCAAATTGAATCCCCCTGAGCAAAATAAAAATCCCATTATCCACCCCACTAGTTAGAAAGCTAAATGACAGGGACTTCCCCATCAGTCCAGTGGTTAACAATCAGCTCTTTCAATGCAGGGGCATGGGATCGATCCTTGGTTGCGGAACTAAGATCCCACATGTTGTGTGGTGTGGCCAAAAGAAAAAAAGAAGAGATAAATGGCAGCTTCTCCTGAGAAATAAGTGACTAAGTAAATAGTCTTAAGTTGCTATTTTAGATAATACCAGTACCAGGGATGGATCTAGGTTTTGTAGTACCTAAAACATAAACAATTTCAGAGGTCTTCTTTAAGAAAAAGAATACAAAATTAGTCTCAAATGTGAATTTTAAGAATCAGAAAAATAACAGTTTGATTAACTGCCCCTAAATAAATTTTATCTGCAACTTACTCGTTGTCTCTTCATATGATAATTTCATAATGTAATTTTTTAGAGAGATTTTAAAAAGTAAACTTATCGTGGTTGACCTAAATCTACTTTTTATTACTGATAGCTTAGGAAAGTTTCTTTTAGCTTCACAACTCATTATAGTAAGGATATTACATTATTGGTAAGGATATGTAAATTTTAGGACTGTTTTTAAACTTGGGGCTATTTCTTTTTCTTTGGCCTGCGGGATCTTATTTCCCTGATCAGGGATCAAACCCACGCCCCAGCAGTGGAAGCCCAGAGTCTTAACCACTGGACTGCCAGGGAAGTCCCTTGGGGCTATTTCTATGAAGTTTCAGACATGAACTGGGATAATTCAGAGCATCATAAGTTTTCTTAGGCTGTGATTAACAATAACACTCTGAATTGAGGACTCACAATCACCAGTTTGGTTTTGCCTTCATCATGGTGTGTTATGTTTCATATTAACTCCATCAGTGTCAGTATTTTATGTAAACTAGCCAGAAATTTAAAGCTTTTGACTCACTCCCTTTCTTTTTTTTAACATTTATTTTATTCAAGTATAGTTGATTTACAATGTTGTGCTTATTTCTGCTGTACAGCAAAGTGATTCAGTTATAAATGCATACATTCTTTTTCATATTTTTTTCCATTATGGTTTATCACAGGATATTGCATATAGTTCCCCATGCTATATAGTAGAACCTTGTTGTTTATCCATTCTATACATAATAGTTTACAATCTGCTAATCCCAAACTCCCAATCCATTCCTCCTCCACCCCCTTCCCTCAGGGCAGCCACAAGCCCTTTCTATGTCTGGACTCACTCCCTTTCTTTTTCTAAAGTTAATTAATTAATTAATTAATTTATTTATTTATTTTTGGCTTCGTTGCTGCGAGCAAGCGGGCTTTCTCCAGTTATGGCGAGCAGGGGCTCCTCTTCGTTGCGGTGTGCGGGCTTCTCATTGCAGTGGCTTCTCTTTGTTGCACAGCACAGACTCTAGGTGCGCAGGCTTAAGTAGTTGTGGTGTGTGGGCTCAGTAGTTGTGCCTCACGGGCTTTAGAGCGCAGGCTCAGTAATTGTGGTGCATGGGCTTAGTTACTCCGCAGCATGTGGGATCTTCCCAGATCAGGACTCGCACCCGTGTCCCCTGCATTGGCAGGCGGATTCTTAACCACTGCGACACCAGGGAAGCCCTCCCTACCTTTCTTAATTGGGTTATCAAACAATTCAAGAAACTATTCATTACACTTATGCAAAATTTATCCTTATAATGAACTACTGCTTTGGGTATGACCTTAAAAAAATTTTTTTTGTTGTTGTTACAATTCACTGCTTAATGTTAGAAACATTTATATGGAATTTATCATTGACTTTTTATGACTTTTGTTTCATATTTTCAGGACCTAGTACTACTTGGTGTACCTCTCCAAATGTCTGCTGAATTGAATTCAATCTAAGCAATTGTGATAAAATGCGTCTAATAGTTAACTATAGTAAATCACCATGAAGATGGCCTCTTGCATTTTAAAATGACAGAGGGATACTTCGCATATTATATTTTCTCACTTGTTTTACGGAACCATGCCAAAATGTCTTTCCAAACTGAAATTAAAGCGGTGAGGCATAATTAAAAATATATATTTGGGGCTTCCCTGGTGGCGCAGCGGTTGAGAGTCCACCTGCTGATGCAGGGGACACGGGTTCGTGCCCCGGTCCAGGAAGATCCCACATGCCACAGAGCGGCTGGGCCCGTGAGCCATGGCCGCTGAGCCTGCACATCCGGAGCCTGTGCTCCGCAACGGGAGAGGCCACAACAGTGAGAGGCCCGCATACCGCAAAAAACAAAACACAACAACAACAACAACAAATATATATATATATATATATATATATATATATATATATATATATATATTTGGTCTTTGTCTTTGATTCCTGGCACAGAGGTCCAAAAACTCTTCGAGTTTCCTGAGTGATAGGAGTGTCTGTCATTCATAAGGGGCGACTGTAGATCATGCTTGAGTTTGTCCTAATGAGACAACTTAGGGTGTTCCCCCCTCCAGATAGCCTCAGAATGGGGACTGGTCACCAGAAAGACCAAGCACTTTATTAGAGGGTGGGAACACTCTGTCTGGCCTACCAGCCTCCGGGAGAAGAAGGGGGACTGGAGATTGAGCTCTATAAATACCCTTGAACAATGAGGCTCAGGAGAGCTTCCAAATTGGTGAACACGTCGAGATGCTGGGAGGGTGGAGGACCCAGAGAGGACATGGAAACTCCATGTCCCCCCACCCTTGCCTTATGCATCTCTTTCTTTTGCTGTCCCTGAATTGTATCCTTTATGATAAACCAGTAACAGGAAGTAAAGCTCTGTGAGTCATTCCAGCAAGTTACTGAACTTGAGGGAACTGTCATGGGAACACAGAAGGCCACTTACTGTACAACTCGATTCATATAAAAAATCCAGAATAGTCCATTCCATAGGGATAGAAAGTAGATTAATGGTTTCCAGGAGCTGTGGGGAATGGGTTGACTGCTAATGGGTAAGGGGTTTCCATCTGAGATAATAAAAAAGTTCCAGAATTAGACAGCGGTGATGGTTATACAACACTGTGACTGAACTTACTGCCACTGAATTGTACATTTTAAAATAGTTCAAGTGGTAAACTTTGTTATGTGTAAATTACCACAATTTAAAAAAATGCACCCATTAAGATGGCTGTTATCAAGAAGCCAGAAAACACAAGTTGGTAAGAATGTGGAGAAATTGGAACACTTGTGCACTGTTGGTGAAATGGCACAATTGCTGTGGTACACAGTTGGCAGTTCCTCAAAAAGTTAAACACAGGATTACCATGTGACCAAGAAATTCCACTTGTGTATATACTCAAAAGAATTGAAAGCAGGGACTCGAATGGATATTTGTACACCTGTGTCCACAGCAGCATTATTCACAATAGCTAAAAGGTGGAAGCAACTCAAATGTCCATTGCCAGATGAATGGATACACAAAATGTGGTCCATCCATACAATACAATGGAGTATTAGCCTTTAAAGGGAAGGAAATTCTAACACAGGCTACAGCATGGATGAACCTTGAAGACGTATGCTGCGTAAAATTTGCCACACTCAAAAGGACAAATATATGATTCCACACAGGTGAATAGTCAAATTCATAGAAAAGAAGGTAGAATGGAGGTTGCCACCGGCTGGGAAGAAGAGGGATGGAGAGTTGTTTCATGGGGACAGGCTTTCAGTTTGGGAAAATGAAAAAATTCTGGAGATGCATGGTGGTGATGGTTGCACCACAATGTGACTGTACTTAATGCCACTGAACTGCACTCTTAAAAATGGTTAGGGCTTCCCCGGTGGCACAGTGGTTGAGAGTCCGCCTGCCGATGCAGGGGACACGGGTTCGTGCCCCGGTCCGGGAAGATCCCACATGCCGTGGAGCGGCTGGGCCCGTGAGCCATGGCCACTGAGCCTGCGAGTCTGGAGCCTGTGCTCTGCAACGGGAGAGGCCACAGCAGTGAGAGGCCCGCGTACAGAAAAAAAAAAAAAAGGTTAAAATGGTAAATTTTATGTTATGTATAGTTTACCATAATTTTTTTAAAAACACGAAAAACTAAAAAAAGAAAGAAAAGGAGAGAAAAGAAAAGAAAAAGAGCAAGGGCCCTCCTTCCTTCCCCAGAGGGCCCCGCGAGAAGAGGATGCAAGGCTCATCCAGAAGGGGGCGCGTCGGTTCCTCGTTCTCCTCCGCAGCATCCGGGGCTACCCAAGAGGAGTCACTCCACCTCAACTTCGCTTAACTTCAAATCTGGGGCAGGGCGTGGCGGCGGAGGGGCGGTGACGCGGGGGGGGGTCCCCTTTTTCCCGGGCTGTCCGGCCCCTTCCCCGTGTTTGGGTGGCGCAGACGGTGCCAGCTCTGAAGCGCGCGCCATTCTCTGGAAAGCTCATGTCTTTCCAGAAGGCTTCCTCTGCTTCCCAGGCTGGCAGAGCTCGCGTCCGGAGGAATCCCCTATTTTATTCTATTTCACCTATTTCATTGCTGCTCTCACAGGATGGCCAGCAATAACTTTGGGGAACAGACTCAGCGCGTCGCCCTCACACACATCAGGCTCCTGCAGCGCGCACAGCGCGCTCCGCGTGGACACGGCTACCCGCCCCTTCCTCCCAGTGACGCGTAGCAGCTGCTCCCAGAGCCGCCCAGAAAAATCCGCATAGCCCTCCCCCGGTGGACGTCTCCTGATTGAAACAAAAACTCCGTCGTGGAGGCTAGTTTCTGAACTCTTCATAACTGGAGCCAAAATAGCACCATAGGAAGCTGTATACCAGTCTTTTCCTTGGAGAACGAGAAGAATTTTAATTTCTAACGCTTAAAACTTTTAATAAAATGCCTGAAGAAACAGACATCTGCAGGGGTAATGGGATGAAGGTTCAAACTAAAACCACTCCTATCTTGATTTGGTAGGTTGCCTAAGTGGGGAATGTTTTTTAAAAAGAAATGTTTCCTAGACATAAGTGAGAGGAAGGAGGAGAAAACAAGGAGAAAGGCAGAGAACTAGGGGCTTCCCTGGTGGTGCAGTGGTTAAGAATCCGCCTGCCAATGCAGGGGACACGGGTTGGAGCCCTGGTCTGGGAAGATCCCACATGCTGCGGAGCAACTAAGGCCGCGTGCCACAACTACTGAGCCCACGTGCCAAACTACTGAAGCCCATGCACCCAGAGCCTGTGCTCCGAAACAAGAGAAGCCACCGCGATGAGAAGCCCGAGCACAAGAGTAGCCCCCCGCTCACTGCAACTAGAGAAGCCCTACAGGCGGCAACAAAGACCCAACGCAGACAAAGAAAATTAGAGAAAAAAAAAAAAAAGGCAGAGAACTACTGCTTATTACTTGTTGCGGCTTTAAGTCAAGTCAGATGAGGGAGGAATGGAGGAGAGCCAGCCATTCTGGAGCTGGTGAGCCTGCAGGTGGAGGTATATAGGTTCACGGCTTCGCTAAAACTGATGCTTTTCTCCTGTGACCTGAGAGTCTCATAACTTGGTTCGAATAACTGAATAGATACATAAATAAATAAATGCTCTATACCCTGAACTGAAGTGGATAGTTCCAGGTACTGCTGAGCAGCAGTCTAGCAGATAAGATTGCTCAAAGTCCCCTGGCTCTGCGAAAGGCCAACCTCATCTCCTCCCACTCAACCCTGCTCCCTCTGCCTCCTGGCTGCACCTCCAGAACGTCAGACATCCTTTCACTTCAGGCCCTTTGCACTGGTTCTCTTGCCCCCAGCTCTCCACGAAGCTTATTTCCTTGTTTTATGACTCTGACTAAATCTCACACTTTCCTGAGATTTTCTTAACCATCTTGCTTAAAAGGGCACCAGTAACATCCTGTTTTCTCTATTCCCCTTCCCTATTTTTTTTTTTTTTGTTTATTTATTATTTTTGGCTGTGTTGGGTCTTCGTTGCTGTGTGCGGGCTTTCTCTAGTTGCCACGAGCAGGGGCTACTCTTTGTTGGGGTGCGGGGGCTTCTCACTGCGGTGACTTTTCTTGTTGCAGAGCATGGGCTCTAGAGTGCGCAGCCTTCAGTAGATGTGGCACGTGGGCTCAGTAGTTGTGGCTCGCGGGCTCTAGAGCACAGGCTCAGTAGTTGTGGCGCACGGGCTTAGTTGCTCCGCTGCATGTGGGATCTTCCCAGACCACGGCTTGAACCCGTGTCCCCTGCATTGGCAGGTGGATTCTTAACCACTGTGCCACCAGGGAAGCCCCCTATATATATATATTTTTTTTGATAGCACTTACCACTGTATGTTTAACATATATATTATCTATCTCCTCCCTTTGTTTCATGAAGGGAACAATTTTTTACTTTTTTCACTGCTAAATTCCAGGAATTAGCATGGTCCTGGGGAAAGCAGGTCCTTCATGTTTGTTTTCTTCTGTTTTGTTTTGTTTTGTTTTGTTTTTTGGCCTCACTGCACCGTTTGTGGGATCTTACTTCCCAGACCAGGGACTGAACCCAGGGCCACGGCAGTGAAAGTGCCAAGTCCTAACCCACTGGACCGCCAGACAAGTCCCCCCATATTTGGATAAATTAATAAATGCTGATAAAACTTTGCTTTCCCACCGGAGCCTATTGTTTCAAATTGCCCCAAAGCAATGCTGTTGTTAGGAGATTTCTAAAAAGGGGTGGTCTCACAGCCCACAGCCTCCAATTTGGGTTACTCACTACATAATTCTCAAATCTGACTGGGTCTGCAACCTCAGCCAATCCCCCTACTGCCTGATTCTATCCTGAAACAATCTCGTGTTCTTTCTTTTTGGTGGGATCACGATGTCTAATTGGATCAACAACTGTCTTCTGACTCCATTTGACTCCAAAGTCACCACTTTTAAGGTCAAACTAATAACTGTTTCTGTTATGTCGGCCGAAAAAAAAAAAAAAAAGCACAACCTAAAAGCTGAGAATTATGTTTTATTCAGCAGACTTACTGAGGACTTAAGCCCAGGAGCCAGTCTCTCAGCTCCAAAGATGTAAGGGAGGAACCGGAATATATAGGAGTTTTTGCAACAAAAACCGGGTAGTCAGAATGTCAAAAGATTACTGTTAAAGAAAAAAACAGGGACTTCCCTGATGGTCCAGTGGTAAAGAATCTGCCTTCCAATTCTGGGGACGCAGGTTCAAGCCCTGGTCCGGGAAGATCCCACATGCCGCGGGGCAACTAAGCCTGTGCGCTGCAACTACTCAGCCTGCATGCTTCAAACTACAGAGCCCACACACTCCAGAGCAGGTGCACCACAACTAGAGAGAAGCCCGCATGCCACAAAGAAGAGCTCAAGTGCTGCAACTAAGACCCAATGCAGTCAAAAAATAAATAAAATATATAAATACTAAAAAACAAAAAAGACATCTCAAGTTAATGAATTTAGCACTTTTCTATGTATGGGAAGATGCAAGAGTCTGGGCCCATTGAAATAATTCCTTTGATGTGCACCTCAGCTATCTAAGGCCAGTATCCTATTTTTCTCCATCCTGGGTCCCCTCAGGGTGCAAAGTTGGAGGCTGCCGCAGTGCCTGGTGGCTTGATGGCTGCAACATCCTTGGTTTACTGATATGGCAGGCCACATTTTTTGTCCACACTTAAAACAAGAGCTATATCTGATACTCGGACTTTAACTTCCTATAGATTTCTGTCATCACCAGCAGATGGTAAGCTCCTACAGGCACAGACCTTTCCTCTGCTGTTGTCCACGGAATCCCTAAAGCCCAGCTTAGAGCCTAACACGTGGTGAGTCCTCAGTGGCCATGAGTCCTTCCCTGACTTGCCTTATCATCTGGCATAGACTCTATAGTCCATAAATTCCATCCATCTCACCAAGTTGCTCCCCTCCAAGACCCCCTGAAACTACACCACGTCCCTTCTGCTTCTCCCCGTCTGTACCCCTTCGCCTCTGCTGGTTCCAAAACCCTTCGCATGCTGCTTCAGTACCAGCTGTGCTGCTAAACCATCCTCACCAAGATGGCAAAATCCTGCACCTCGCCTTCTGGATAACTTGGGCATCTCAGAGAGCACTGAACCCTCCCTCAAGCCTGAATGTTTCCTTCCTTTGCTTTCCTGATGCCTCCCTGTTTTTCCTGCCCCTCTGGTCCTGGGGCTGTGGGGTTTGTACCTCGGGTTTCTCTCTTCTCACTTTAAACATAATGTCCCAGACAGTCTCATCCATATGTGTAGTTTAATTAATTAATTAATTAATATTTTTTTTTGTGGTACGCAGGCCTCTCACTGCTGTGGCCTCTCCCATTGCGGAGCACTGGCTCCGGACGCAAAGGCTCAGGGGCCATGGCTCACGGGCCCAGCCGCTCCGCGGCATGTGGGATCTTCCCGGACCGGGGCACAAACCTGTGTCCCCTGCATCGGCAGGCGGACTCTCAACCACTGTGCCACCAGGGAAGCCCCATATGTGTAGTTTATATGCTCGACCACTTGTGCGTGTCTCTGGACCCATCTATGCATTGTCTCCTGGCAGCCTGGCTTTCACCCGGCACAGGCACCTCAGAATCTGAAGCTCTGACTCCACTTCCTTCTTCTGCTTGTGTTACCTTCTTTCTGATGGGCCTCACCCTTCCTATAGCAGCCTGAAACAAAAGAGAGCACCTCCCTTGACTCTTCCCCCTGCCAGCATCCCTAGATCTCATCCATCACCTAGGACTATAGATTCTGCCTCCTTAATAAATGGTTACTTCTCTCCAGTCCCAGGAGTCCTTTTCCCGTATTTGAGACCCGGGCTCCAGGTGATCCCGAATGACGTCACCTCACACTGTGATTTCCACCAGGCTTTCCAAACTGCCTCCTGATTTGCATCCCCCAGCCACAATCTTTCTTCCCTCTGCATTCAGAGTTACTCCTCTGAGCCAACCTAATTGT
Organism: Hyperoodon ampullatus; assembly: GCF_949752795.1. Classification (NCBI taxonomy): domain Eukaryota; kingdom Metazoa; phylum Chordata; class Mammalia; order Artiodactyla; family Ziphiidae; genus Hyperoodon; species Hyperoodon ampullatus. The sequence goes on along the minus strand of NC_136915.1, from coordinate 7,625,949 downwards.
GCGTATCTGCTTAATACCCGTCACCATCTTCCTATTACCTTGGGGACAAAAATCTCACCTCTTTACCCTAGCATTCAAGATTCTTCATGGTAGGGCCCCTGACTGTCATGTCAGTTTCCCCTGCCATCTCTCCCCCCGCCACCCCACCCAATGCACCCTAAGCTGCAGCTATAGCCATCTTTTCAGTTCTTCAAACATCCCTCCAACTTTTGCCTAGAACGCTTCCTGCTTACCTATGCTTCAGGTCCCAGCTTAAGGCTCACCTCCAGAAATACCCCAGACCCCTGCCACCACTTGCCCATCCCCAGATGTCAGGTTTGCCCCTCCTGAGCTCTCACAGCTGCCTATACTTCTCACCACTGTTCAGACTGTTTGTTTCCTCCATTTTCCTCACTAGACCTGGAAGACGGGAATTAAAACTTGTTCACTGATGTGTCAGTGCTGTGCCTAGAAGGCTTCCAAATATTTCTGAAAATAAGGAGATACGCTAAATTTAGAAGGAAAACGTCATAATCATTGGACAGGTTTATTGAAGCTGAGAAGTTTTCTCACAATCCAAATGGCTTCTCATACAGGATGTGTGACATCTTTCTGACCACAAGGCCCCATCCACCAAACCAGGACAGATCAACAACTGTTTATTCTGGAATATAATTCAGCATTAAGCTACTGCCACATGTGGACTCTGCGGCTGGATACAGATCAAGCTCGCTGGAACGTCTGTTTGCACACTTGGCCTTCACAGAACATTTCCTAGGGGCAGGGAGGAAGGGAAGACGAAAGAAGATGAGTTGGCATGTGGTCTATTCCTATTAGTCACAACACTTCTGACACCAGGTACGTGGTGTCTTTTCCAATCCCATGTCTCCAACCCTCTGACGCCAAACTGGATGGTCAAGAATTTTTCTTTTTTTAAATTTTCACTTTTACTTGTATCTTTCTCTCTCTTTAAAAAAAAATATTTATTTATTTAGTTGCACCAGGTCTTAGTTGCAGCAGGCAGGCTCCTTAGTTGCAGCATGTGGGCTCCTTAGTTGCGACAGGAGGGCTCCTTAGTTGTGGCATGCATGTGGGATCTAGTTCCCTGACCAGGGATCAAACCCAGGCCCACTGCATTGGGAGTGCAGAGTCTTATCCACTGCTGGATGGCCAAGAATTTAATTCAGTTCTGACACTGAGGACCAGAGCTAGTGCAGACCCCACAGGTCAAGGGCTTAGTCTCATGAGGTTGCCCTTATTTCAGACATCAATCACAAGTCCCAGGCCACCCATACTTCCGACTGAACAACTGTAAATTGGGGATTCCCACAACCCCCTCCCCTCAGGTTCAATACTTTGCTAGAATGGCTCACAGAAACACTCTTTACTTGTACTTACAGGTTTATTGTAAAGGATGCAACTCAGGAAGGGCCAAACGGAAGAGATGCATAGGAGAAGGTATCGCCAGGGGTGGGGCATGGGGGAGTTTGGCAGGGCGGGCAGAGCTCCAGGAGGGCTACCCTTCCAGCACTTCTATGTCTTTACCAACCAGGAAGCTCTCTGAACCCCCTTATGCAGGGGTTTTTATGGAGGTTTCATTACACAGGTATGATAGCTTAAATCACTGGCCATTGGTCATTAACTTAATCTCCAGATCCTCTTCCCTCACCCAAGCTCAGGGGCTGTGCTGAGAGTTCCAGCTTTCTAATCCTGCCTTGATCTTTCTTGGGACCAGCCCCCATTCTGAAGCTATCTGGGGTCCCCAGCCACCAGTCAGCTCATTAGCACACAGAAGACACTCTCATAACTCTGAGATTCCAGGGGTTTTAGGAACCAGGTACAAAGACCAAATTATGTATGTATGTATGTATGTATGTATGTATGTATGTATACTCTATTTTTTTTGAATTTTTGAATTTTATCTTATTTATTTTTTTATACATCAGGTTCTTATTAGTTATCCATTTTATACATGTTAGTATATACATGTCAATCCCAATCTCCCAATTCATCACGCCCACCCATGCCACTTTCCCCCTTTGGTGTCCATACATTTGTTCTCTACATATGTGTCTCAATTTCTGCCCTGCAAACCGGTTCATCTGTACCATTTTTCTAGTTTCTACATATATGTGTTAATGTATGATATTTGTTTTTCTCTTTCTGACTTACTTCACTCTGTATGACAGTCTCTAGATCCATCCATGTCTCTACAAATGACCCAATTTTATTCCTTTTTATCGCTGAGTAATAGTCCATTGTAAATAGTGCTGCAATGAACATTGGGGTGCATGTGTCTTTTTGAATTATAGTTTCTCTGGGTGTATGCCAGTAGTGGGATCGCTGGGTCATATGGTAATTCTGTTTTTAGTTTTTTAACTAAAAATACTCCATGGGCTTCTCTGGTGGCGCAGTGGTTGACAGCCCGCCTGCCGATGCAGGGGACACGGGTTCGTGCCCCGGTCCAGGAAGATCCCACGTGCCGTGGAGCGGCTAGGCCCGTGAGCCATGGCCGCTGAGCCTGCGTGTCCGGAGCCTGTGCTCCACAACGGGAGAGGTCACAACAGTGAGAGGCCCGTGTACCACAAAAAGATAAAAAAATAAAAAATAAAATAAATAAAAATACTTCATACTGTTCTCCATAGTGGTTGTATCAATTTACATTCCCACCAACAGTGCAAGAGGGTTCCCTTTTCTCCACACCCTCTCCAGCATTTGTTATTTGTAGATTTTCTGATAATACCCATTCTAACTGGTGTGAGGTGATACCTCATTGTAGTTTTGATTTGCATTTCTCTAATAATTAGTGATGTTGAGCAGCTTTTCATGTGCTTCCTGGACATCTGTATGTCTTCTTTGGAGAAATGTCTATTTAGGTCTTCTGCCCATTTTCTGATCGGGTTGTTTGTTTGTTTAATATTGAGCTGCATGAGCTGTTTATATATTTTGGAGATTAATCCTTTGTCCATTGATTCATTTGCAAATAATTTCTCCCATTCTGAGGGTTGTCTTTTCGTCTTGTTTGTAGTTTCCTTTGCTTTGCAAAAGCTTTGAAGTTTCATTAGGTCCCATTTGTTTATTTTTGTTTTTATTTCCATTACTCTAGGAGATAGGTCAAAAAAGATCTTACTGTGATTTATGTCAAAGAGTGTTCTTCCTATGTCTTCCACTAAGAGTTTTATAGTGTCTGGTCTTACATTTAGGTTTCTAATCTATTTTGAGTTCATTTTTGTATATGGTGTTAGGGAGTGTTCTAATTTCATTCTTTTACATGTAGCTGTCCAGTTTTCCCAACACCACTTATTGAAGAGACTGTCTTTTCTCCATTGTATATCTTTGCCTCCTTTGTCATAGACTAGTTGACCATAGGTGCATGGGTTTATCTCTGGGCTTTCTATCCTGTTCCATGTATCTGTATTTCTGTTTTTGTGCCAGTATCATATTGTCTTGATTACTGTAGCTTTGTAGTATAGTCTGAAGTCAGGGAGTCTGATTTCTCCAGGTTCGTTTTTTTCCCTCAAGACCACTTTGGCTATTTGGGGTCCTTTGTGTCTCCATACAAATTTTAAGATTTTTTTTGTTCTAGTTCCGTAAAAAATGCCACTGGTAATTTGATAGGGATTGCATTGAATCTGTAGATTGCTTTGGGTAGTATAGTCATTTGCACAATATTGACTCTTCCATTCCAAGAACATGGTATATCTCTCCATCTGTTTGTGTCATCTTTGAGTTCTTTTATCAGTGTCTTATAGTTTTCTGAGTACAGGTCTTTTACCTCCTTACGTAGGTTATTCCTAGATATTTTATTCTTTTTGTTGCAGTGGTGAATGGGATTGTTCAAATATTTATTTTTATTGTGTCACAGCTTGTAAGAATCATCCCAAGAGTATCCTTAGAGCAAGGGTCCTTCTATCCTCTGCTTAGGCAGAGTTCTTGGCTATGCCAAAGAAGGATGCATGCAGTTTGAACATTACTTTTTACAGCCAACTAATCTGAATCCTCAAACAAATTTGTGTTTTCTTTGTAGTTTCATGTTACATTTTTGTGATGGCAAGTTTCTTAACTTTGTTTTTACTGCCAGAAGAGTGTGAGATTTGTCAATCTAAGGATCAAAATATCTTCAATGTCTTTGTAATCAAAGACTCCCCAGACTCTCAAATACCACCCATATCCAACTTTAAGATGAGTGCTCTCATTTTGTTTTCATGGATCTCACCTAGATTTCACATGTACGTTGACACTTAAAAAAACAGAGTTGGAAGCACACATTCTTGTCAGACTTAGATTTGAATCTCTACTCTGCAACCTTGGGGAATTTCTAACTCTCCACCTCTTCATTTGTAAATGGAAAAAATAGTGTCCCTTTCACAGGACTGTGAAGACTAAGTGAGAAAATGCACTCAAAGCATTTAGCTAAGTAATCACACTCAAAATCATCACTCAAAAAATGTAAGCCAGGGCTTCCCTGATGGTGCAGTGGTTAAGAAACCGACTGCCAATGCAGGGGACGTGGGTTCAAGCCCTGGTCTGGGAAGATCCCACATGCCACGGAGCAACTAAGCCCGTTCACCACAACTACTGAGCCTGCGCTCTAGAGCCCGCGAGTCACAACTGCTGAGCCCACATGCCACAGCTACTGAAGCTCGTGCACTTAGAGACCATGCTCCACAACAAGAAAAGCCACCGCAACGAGAAGCCTGCACACCACAACAAAGAGTAGTTGCTCACCGCAACTAGGGAAAGCCCGTGAGCAGCAACGAAGACCCAATGCAGCCACAAATAATTAATTAATTTTAAAAAATGTAAGCCATTGTAACATACCTGTATGGCAGAAAGAAATTCTCATTTTAAAAGCCATAATTAAGCCTTGATGTACAATTTTATACCCTCTAGATTATATTTAGAAATTATTGATTAGGTTGAGCTATAATTTGTATGGTTTTGAAGTGCTGGTGGCATAAGAAATTGATATACCCTTTTGGAAGCGAGTAAGGCAATAAAGTAGCAGGAGGCAATGATGTCTCTGACAACACTGATCCTCTCTGTGAATTTTTCCCAAGGGAATAAATCCATGCATGCAAAAAAGTCTGTTTATGTGAATTTAAGAAATAGCTGAAAACACCCTGAAACATTCCTGGACATTGAAATTAAGAAAATGTTTTACTAATATGAGAGTTCATGAACCTGATGGAATATTATGCAGCCAGTTTGCTATGTTATTATATGTATTCAATTTATACATGATGAATTCAATAGGGAAATTATTTAGAAACCTGGAATATGTTTTTCTATTGAATGAAAAGGCAGAATATTCTAACAGACTGGATGGTAAGATACCAAACTGAAAACAGTGAGTTGGGATGGTAGGATTGCTGGTCATGGTTTCCTGTTCAGCATTTTCTTTAACCATCTCATCAGAAATAAGAACACTCAACAAGAAAATACAAACAACCCAATCAAAATAATGGGCAGGAGACCTAAATGTACATTTCTCCAAAGAAGACATACAAATGGCCAATAGGCACATGAAAACATGCTCAGCATCGCTAATTATTAGAGAAATGCAAATCAAAACTACAATGAGGTACCAGCTCACACCAGTCAGAATGACCATCATTAAAAAGTCTAAAAATAACATATGCTGGAGAGGGTGTGGAGAAAAGGGAACCCTCCTACACTGTTGGTGGGAATGTCAATTGGTGCAGCCACTATGGAGAACAGTATGCAGGTTCCTTAAAAAAACTAAGAATAGAATTACCATATGACTCAGCAATCCCACTACTGGGCATATACCCAGAGAAAACCATACTTCAAAAAGACACATGCACCCCAATGTTCACTGCAGCACTGTTTACAATAGCCAGGTCATGGAAGCAACCTAAATGCCCATCGGCAGATGAATGGATAAACAAGATGTGGTACATATATACAATGGAATATTACTCAGCCATGAAAAGGAACGATATTGGGTCATTTGTAGAGACGTGGATGGGCCTAGAGACTGTGAAGCAAGTGAGAAAGAGAAAAACAAATATATATTAATGCATATATGTGGAATCTAGAAAAATGGTACAGTTGAACTGGTTTGCAAGGCAGAAATAGAGACACAGATGTAGAGAACAAACGTATGGACACCAAGGGGGGAAAGCGGGGGTGGGGGTGGGATGAAATGAATTGGGAGATTGGGATTGACATGTATACACACTAATATGTATAAAATAGATAATAAGAACCTGCTGTATAATAATAATAATAATAATAATAAAGTAATAAATACAAAAAAAATAATTACCATATGATCCAGCAATCCCACTCCTCAGTATATACCCAGACAAAACTATAATTCAAAAAGATACATGCACCCCTGTGTTCATAGCAGCATTATTCACAATAGCCAAGACATGGAAACAATCTAAATGTCCATTGACAGATGAATGGATAAAGAAGATACACACACACACACACACACACACACACAATGGAATACTACTCAGCCATAAAAAAGAACAAAATAATGTCATTTGCAGTAACATGGATGCAACTAGAGATTATCATACTATGTGAAGTCAGTCAGACAGAGAAAAACAAATATCATATGATATCACTCATATGTGGAATCTAAAATATGACACAAATGAACCTATTTATGAAGCACAAATAGACTCACAGACATAGAGACCAGACTTGTGGTTGCCAAGGGCGGGGGGAGGGAAGGGATGGACTGGGAGTTTGGGGATAGTAGATGCAAACTATTACATATAGAATGGATGGACCACAGGGTCCTACTGTATGGCACAGGGAAGTATACTCAATGTCCTGGGATAAACCATCATAGAAAAGAACATAAAAAAGAATATATATAACTGAGTCACTTTGCTGTACAGCAGAAATTAACACATTGTAAATCAACTATACTTCAATAAAATAAAAAAAAGAACAAAACAGGGCAAGTACCAGGTGGAGTTGGTCCCCTTCAATCCAATGGGTCCAGCCTCTGTTCTTCTTTTCCCCCTTCTGCACACAGGTGAGTCTGTCATTGTCCCAGATGACCAAGCTCTGCATGAGGGATGGGAGAAAATACTGGTTTGCTCTAGCAACATCCTCAGGTATTACTAGGGAGGGTGCCAAGGTAACCTCGCAAAACTAAAAGCCTATGTCATTACTTTAATTTTTACCTTGCATTTTCTGTTATCCAGGCCTTTGTTATCCTCATCAAATTCTTCTCCAACTTTAAATTTCACAAGGTAGTTCCTGAAGCTGCTGTTCGTCTGGATGCTAAAAGAATCCCCATTCTGCTCAATCACTTTCTGTGGTTTCAGCAGCCTCGCTATCTTACGAGTGGCAAAGTCAATACCTTAAAAATAATTTTTTAGAAAGAAAAGAAGACATTTCAACATTTCCTTGAGATGCAAAAGCTAAGAATTTGGCAGCTGTCCTCAAGATCATTGCATTTGATGGCTAGTGCTGCTTTTACAACTTCAGCGTCATTCCTGACAAAATTGGATCTACAGGGTCATCTATCCTGGCAAATCTCCTTCCAGAGGCCGATTAAAAATCTTGAACAGCTTTCAGGGAAAGTTCATTTGGCTGGCTGTGCGTTAGGTGATGGATTTGAAGCTGGGCATGGCAGAGACAGTTCTGGGAATCCCCTCAGAGGTTGACAAGAGGACGAGGAAGCCAAGGGGACTGGGCTCAGGCCCCAATCCAGCCTCAGTCACAGCTGCCTTTTTCTGCTTTATACATTTACACTTCCAATTAAGACAGCATTTGAACAGTTTCTGAACACTGGGAAAACAAAACAAAACAAATCACCTCTAACAAAAATGAAAAACAAACAGGGAATTCCCTGGCAGTCCAGTGGTTAGGACTCGGCGCTTTTACTGCCAAGAGCCTGGGTTCGATCCCTGGTCGGGGAACTAAGATCCCACAAGCTGTGTGGTGCAGCCAAACAAAAACTTAATAATTAAAAAAATTTTTTTAATTTTAAAAATTAAAACAAGAAAAAAATTAAAATGAAAAAAGAGGAAAAAAAGCACCTCAAAAAACATTGTAATCATGCAAATACTACTATACATTGAGAAATCTTTAATAAGCTTTAAAAAAGAGTCACACACCAAAACATGGAACACTGAGACGATCAGCATTTTGGTATAGACAGCTCCCATTAAGTGGCTATCAACCCATTATGTACTAGAGGTAAGGGTTGCTATTTTATTTTATTTATTTATTTATTTATTTTTAACATCTTTATTGGAGTATAATTGCTTTACAATGGTGTGTTAGTTTCTGCTTTATAACAAAGTGAATCAGCTATACATATACATATACATATATCGCCATATCTCCTCCCTCCTGTGTCTCCCTCCCACCCTCCCTATCCCACCCCTCTAGGTGGTCACAAAGCACCGAGCTGCTCTCCCTGTGCTATGCGGCTGCTTCCCACTAGTTATCTATTTTACATTTGGTAGTGTATATATGTCCATGCCACTCTCTCACTTCGTCCCAGCTAGGGGCAGGACAGGAATAAAGACGCAGATGTAGAGAATGGACTTGAGGACACAGGGTTGCTATTTTAAATAGGGAAGCCAAGTGCCATTTCAGCCAGAGCTGAGGGAAATGACGAAGTGAGCTGTAAACTGTGCAGATTTGGGGGGAAAGAAGTGTAAGACAGAGGTCACAAGGATCCCAGGAAGGGCGTGCCAGATGGTCTCAGGAACACCCAGGAGCCTGGGGTGGCTGGAGCAGAATGAGGGAGATTGAGGAGGAGGCGGGGACCTAGAGATGAGATGCGAGGGGACAAGGACCATCGGACTTTAACCCAGAGCAAGATGGAGTCAGACGGGAGCCACTGGAATGTTTAGAGCAGGTGACACGATCTGACATGATCAGGCAGCCACAGCTATATGCTGGCTCGTCACCCTGGACAATTCTATGAGTCACAGGGCATGGTTCTCCTATTTAGAGATTGTCCTATTACGTAGAATAAAGTTTTAGGAATCTTCATTGCAGAGACTTACGTACCTCATTGCAGGTAGCTTGGTCCCAGAGTTGACCCCTGTTTTAATTTGTTTGCCTAACAGATTCGGTTTTTCCTGACATGACTGCCACTTGGGGTTAGCTGTGCTTCTCAGGGCTGGGCGCCTCATACTTCCATTTCCAGCCTAGAAAACGTGGCCAAGCCCTGAGTAGGGGTCCTTCAGCATCCCATTAGCCTCCACCCATTTCTTTTGTCTTCTTAAAAAATTTTTCTCTTTTTCTGGCCTCGCCACATGGCTTGCGGGATCCTGGTTCCGTGAACAGGGATTGAACCTGGGCAGTGACAGCGCGGAGTCCTAACCACTGGACTGCCAAGGAATTCCCAGTCCCACCCATTTCTCAGCTCAATGATAGTGTAAATGTTTTAGAATGAAATAATGCCATTTGCAGCAACATGGATGGACCTAGAGATTATCATACTAAGTGAAGCAAGTCAGAAAGAGAAAGACAAATACCATAGGATATCACTTATATGTGGAATCTAAAATATAAATATCTACGAAACAGAAACAGACTCACGGACATAGACTCACACCCCTCTTGTGGCTGGCAAGAAGGGTTGGAGTGGGGGAGGGAAGGATTGGGAGTTTGGGATTAGCAGATGCAAACTATTATATATAGGATGGATCACCAACAAGGTCCTACTGTATAGCACAGGGGAACTATATTCAATAACCTGTGATAAACCATAATGGAAAAGAATATGAAAAAGAATACATACGTATAACTCAATCACTGTTTTACAGCAGAAATCAACACAACATTGTAAATCAACTATATCTCAATAAAAACATTTTTTAAGTGTTTTTAACCTAGAACCCAAGTTTTTAGCATGAAATGCAAATGATCCAGTCTTTACTTGTTTTCAGCAATGTTTAAACATTGAGGCTAAACCCTTAAAATATTTATCTGATTATTAAAATGACCAATCCAAATTTAAAATAGGTATCACTGACTTTCCTTAAACCCTATTCTGTATGTGGAACAAAAACAAACAAGAGGGCTTCCCTGGTGGCACAGTGATTAGGAATCCTCCTGCCAATGCAGGGGACATGGGTTCGAGCCCTGGTCCGGGAAGATCCCACATGCCGCAGAGCAACTAAGCCCGTGCGCCACAACTACTGAGCCTGCTCTCTAGAGCCCGTGCTCCGCAACAAGAGAAGCCACTGCAATGAGAAGCCCGTGCACCTCAGCGAAGAGTAGCCCCCGCTCACTGCAACTAGAGAAAGCCTGCGCGCAGCAACGAAGATCCAACACAGCCAAAAACAAATTAATTAATTAATTAATTAATTAATTAAAAAAACTGGTGGACATGGACCTCCCTGGTGGTCCAGTGGTTAAGAACCTGCCTTCCAATGCAGGGTACTCGGGTTTGATTCCTGGTTGGGGAAATAAGATCCCACATGCTGTGGGGCATCTAAGCCCCCCACACCACAGCTAGAGAGGAGCCCGCATGCCGCCACTAGAGAAGCCTGTGCCGCAACAAAAGATCCTGCATGCTGCAACTAAGACCCGACACAGCCAAATAAATAAATAAATAAATTTAAAAAAAGAAGAAGAAATGGTGGACAAAAGAAGGCCTCCGTGCGCAGGCCCCACTCGGTTTCACTACCACATTATAAGATTGTCACTTAACAGATATGCAGTTGCAAGGCTGGCCTTTTTAAAGATCAAAATTTAAATTAGCTTAAGTTCTGGTCATTTTCTGCCAGGTCTACACTTACCATGACCTCAGTGGCCAAATGGCTTTGGTGCTCATAAGGCTTTTGTCCAGGTCAAACCATGCTTTTCCACACTATTCGATTTTTAAGTAGGAAATAAGACACTCCAGCAGGAGGAAGAAACAATCTAAACGATGCACATCCTATTACAAGTATGTGTGTGAGCATACACATTTTAGGGCAGGATCTCAAAGAAGCCAACACAAACATATACTTTTCTAAACCTCATCTGTTCACATTAACCCTTCATCCCAAAGCCACTTCTAATCTTGAGGCAATGTGGGTCTTGGAGCCAAGAGATACTGGCTTTAAATCCAGTTTATGTGGTGACCTTGGACAAGCTGGTAACATCCCTGCCTTCTCATGTTCATGGGATTAAAGGGGAGTCCAGACAAGATGGTCAAGCCCTTGCAGGCATTAGCACAGCGTTCTTTCCTGCCTAGAGCTTCACACCTTCGGTCTTCCTTTGCTATTGTGGGGTCCACCAAGAACTCCCAAATCCAGAGCTAGCTCCTCCAGTCCTTAGAACCCAAGCAAACTTTCTTCAATGTCCAAAAGACAAATTGCCTTTCTTCTCCCTGCAATTTGGCAGAAGCTAGGAAAGAGCAGTATCAGAGCCATGTTGGGGAGTTGCAGGATCAGCCCTAGTCAGAAAGGAGTAATTTTCCCCCTCAAAAGAGATGCTGGGGGACTTCCCTGGTGGCGCAGTGGTTAAGAATCTGCCTGCCAATGCAGGGGACACGGGTTCAAGCCCTGGTCCAGGAAGATCCCACATGCCGCAGAGCAACTAAGCCCGTGTGCCACTCACATCTAGAGTGAGCTTGCACTCTAGAGTTCATGAGCCACAACTACTGAGCCCCCATGCCACAACCACTGAAGCCCGCGTGCCTAGAGCCCATGCTCCACAACAAGAGAAGCCACTGCAATGAGAAGACTGCACACCACAATGAAGAATAGCCCCTGCTCGCAGCAACTAGAGAAAGCCTGTGGGCAGCAACGAAGACCAAGTGCAGCCAATAATAAATAAATAAATACATTCATAAAAGAAAAAACCATAAACATCTTTAAAGGGAGAATCATTTGGGGAGGGGGTCAGAGTTTTTGCTATCTTCCACTGTGTACAGACTTTCAGGGTGGTGTTCTAGGAATCTTGTGCTCAGTCTGAAGTTACCATCCTCCACCTGGGTGGAGACCTTAGTTCCTTCATAAGAACTCAAAGGTATTGTTATGTATATTCCTTGAGGAGGAACAAGGACCCTGCCCCAAGGCTGCACTATTGTTTCTTGACTGCTCCTCCTTTGTTTCTGCATTCCCTACTTTCCCTGATAAGCAACTTGAATCTGATCTTTGGAACTCAGGGAAGGTCAAGGAAACTGAATGACTACCTCCTACAAATAAGAAAGGAGGGACACAGAAAGGATTTATACCCATGAGGGCCCCACAGGATTCTACTCAGTTTCAGAATCACCTAAGAATCTGGTTGAATGCAGATTCTGATTCCATAGATCCAGGATCTGGGATGAGGCACGTGTCTGCATTCTAAGGAGTTTTGCTGTTCCTTGAGTAACAAGACCCTACAATCATCTGGATCTGAGCCCCTATTTTGCCCAGGAAAAATGCATTGACCCTGGAGTCTATGTTTTTACACGTGGAAGGCAGAAGGGAGTGTTTGCCACACAAATAGCCATGTGTGCCAAATCATTTTCTTCCCAGGTTTTTGGCAACTGGCAATAGGTTTTAGGCTGATTTCAGCTATTGTATAAAATGCTAATGTAAGCAGATAGGTTAGGGGGTCCCCCAGCGAAAGAGAACCAGGCATGGCTTTCTCGACATAAGAGAACCCATTTTTGGCCTTGCCATTTTTATTTTTTTGGTGTTGCCTTTTATTTTTATTTTAGTTTAGTTTAGTTTAGTTTTTGGCCGTGCCATGTGGTATGTGGGGTCTTAGTTCCCCAGGGATCGAACCCACGCCCCCTGCATTGGAAGCACAGAGTCTTAATCACTGGACCGCTGGGGAAGTCCCATGGCCTAGCCATTTTGTGATCTAAGCCTGGCCATAATGAGTGCCCTTGAGCAGGTCTTAGTAATGCAGGAACAAAGGAAAAGCAGTCAAGAAAAAATAGTTCAGCAATAAAACAGAGTCCTACTTCTGTAAGCAGCTATTTTGCCCCTTTCCTGCTTGCCTATTTCTGTTCCCCTTAAACCTTAATTATGACAATGAGATCACTAGGTAACATTTAACCTAACTCCTGACTTATGCTCTACTAAATGTCCACAATGCCTTGCCTAACCTGTTGATTCTTTCCGTAGATTAAAAGAAGTAGGAATGAAGAATTAAGTAAAGAATGACTAGTTTTCTACCCCCAGCAACTCCCTGAGGAAATTTACAGGCAGACCACACAGGTAAAATAGCATCCAAAGGAAGATCAGGAGAAGTCAGCAGGTTTTCAAGCAATGGAAAAATGATGAAGAATCTGACCTCCTACCTTAATAATTAACTGAGATTTTTCCCCCCCTTTTTCCCTTTAAAAACTTTCATGGACGGGGCTTCCCTGGTGGCGCAGTGGTTGAGAGTCCGCCTGTCAATGCAGGGGACACGGGTTCATGCCCCGGTCCGGGAAGATCCCACATGCCGCGGAGCGGCTGGGACCGTGAGCCATGGCCGCTGAGCCTGCACGTCCGGAGCCTGTGCTCCGCAATGGGAGAGGCCACAGCAGTGAGAGGCCCGCGTACCGCAAAAAAAAAAAAAAAAAAAAAAACTTTCATGGCTGAGCATAATCTTTGGAGTTGGTTTTGGGACATGAGTCCACCTTCTCCCCAGATTGCCAGCTTTTCTGATTAAAGCAACTTCCCTTTCTACCAACAGTTGCCTCTTTAGTATTGGCTTTTGAGCAGGAGAAGCTGAACCTGAGTTTGGTAACAATTCCTCCTCAAGGAATATACAGAACAATCTGATACAGTCTTAGTTCCACAGGAACTAAGGCCCCCACCCAGGTGGAGGATATAATGATGGTGTTGACCCTCCTGAGTTGAATCAGCTAAATCTTGGACTCTGCCCAATTCTATGCTGAATTCTCCTCTGCTCAAACCCCTTCATGAATATGCATATACCCTTGCTTAAAACTTCACCAATTTTGCTATTCAGGGAGACACTGCTTTGGGAAAGATCCACAGTGTTGTCCCTACTTGCTGCAAGAAATAATAAATCCTTTCTTCTCCTGATCTTTGGCTTGGCTGTGTCTTTTGGCTGGACACCCACCAAGAGGCGAACCCAGATTTCAGGTAACACTAAGAGATCCCTTGGTTTGTATTTTAGACACTCTTTAGAATATCAAATCTGATCCAACCACCTCTAACAGATGGGGAATCTAAATGAACTCAGAGGTTATATGACTTTGATTCTATTACCAACAATCAACGGCTAGTCATCTGGGTTTCCCGCTTGGTGGTCTGTTATACTAACTAGCCTCTACTCCAGTATCCTTAGCACACTTATATTTCTTTTGGGAAACAGACTGAAAATAACAGTTCATGTGTTGTCTGGATCTAGTATCTTTCTGGAACCTGAACCAAATGTAAAAAAAGGAGTAGTGAGGCAAGATATTGACTCAATACTCTATGGCTTAATCCTTTGTGAAATGGGTTGGATGATAAATGAATATAGCTAATGTAAATAAATAGCCTCTGTTGGCCTCTAGGATCTAATATAGTGCCAGATAATTGATAAGCTTCTACTGAAATCACAAAAAAGAACGTATCAAACAAGGGGTTATAGCAGAGCGTAAAGAAAAGCAAGACAGTATTGGGGACAGGTGAGGGATTCCATGAATACACATTTGAAAAACACTAAATACAACACTCAGAAGGCTGCTCTGCGATACGTGACAGGCTTAACAACAGATGTCTTCGCACACTTGAAATGTTGACCCTGACTCCATTCCCTGTTTTCTTCTCTAAGAAATTTGCTCTAAAAGCCATGGAGGGCCTTCCCTGGTGGTCCAGGGGTAAAGAATCCACCTTCCAATGCTGGGGACGTGGGTCATCCCTGGTCGGTGAACTAAGATCCCACATGCCACAGGGTAACTAAGCCCACACGCCGCAACTACTGAGTTCGCGCGCCTCAGCGAGAGAGCCCCCCTGCTGCAAACTACAAAGCCCAGGCCCTCTGGAGCCTGTGCGCCACAACTAGAGAGAGAAAACCTGCAAGCCACAACTAGAGAGAAGCCTGTGTGCTGCAACGAAGAGCCCGCACCACAACGAAAGATCCCGCATGCCGCAACTGACCCAACACAGCCAAATAAATAAATAAATAAATGCCAGCCATGGAAATGGTTAAAGAGAAAGAGCATAGCAAGGCAAAATTCAAAGCCATCCCCTGATCTTTAGCACTTTATCCTCCATAAAAAAGCCAGATACTAGCCAGAAAAACCAGGGAAGAAAGCACTTTTGGTCACATGTCACCACTAATTTGGGGGTGAGGAGATAAGTACATTATCAGGATTTACTGCCTTTGGGAAAAGTCATCATTTATTCCTTCTTATGAATGGGAAAGAGAGGAAATGAGATTCAGGTGAAGGTAGAATATGCCACCCTCAAATGTGCCCCTTTGTCATACTGACTATTTTGAAATGAAGATGATTGGGAAGCAGATAGAAGAAAAGCTCTCTGCCCTTCCCCCAGAAGCAGGACATAATTGTGTAAATGTGTCTCCCCTCTCTCTGTACCAGGTCGGACAGAAGTTAGGGAGACAACACTAGATTCCTATCAGCCTAGAGATGGCATCAGAATTTACATAATAAACTTTACTAACTAGCTCTCATTTTCCATTAGTTCCTCCATGTATTTATCTTCCCACAATTTGCCACCCCTAGAAAGTCAAAGCCCTTTTCTTTGTCTTGTCACTTCTCTATGAAATTATTACTCTTTACTAAGATGCCACATAACCAAGTTCTAACCACTCTGAGATGCTCATCACTGAATGTTCCTGTGTGTATTCACCATGCATGTGCTAACAAACTTCTCTTTGTTCGTGTCTTGTTACTCTTTTTTAAAAAAATTAATTAATTTTGGCTGCATTGGGTCTTCGTTGCAGTGCTCGTGCTTCTCATTGTGGTGGTTTCTCTTGTTGCAGAGCACAGGCTCTAGGCATTTGGGCTTCAGTAGTTGTGGCACCTGGGCTTCAGTAGTTGTGGCATGCGGGCTCTAGAGCGCAGGCTCAGTAGTTGTGTGCACGGGGCTTAGCTGCTCCGCGGCTTGTGGGATCTTCCTGGACTAGGGCTCGCACCCATCTCCCCTGCAATGGCAGGCGGATTCTTAACCACTGGGCCACCAGGGAAGTCCCTACTCTGTCTTTTTTAGTCTAATTTACAGGGCTCCAGCCAATGAACCTAAGATGGGTAGAGAAAAAATACTTTTTCCTTGCCTATGAGGTTTTGTGTCAGTATGAATCAGATTTAGCTTGAGAAGTTCCAGACTTCCCTACTTAGTGTGAGAAAGGGAGGGGAGAATCTTACCACAGGCTGGGAGATCTTAAAAACACACGGGAGGGGCTTCCCTGGTGGAGCAGTTGTTGAGAGTCCGCCTGCCGATGCCGGGGACACGGGTTTGTGCCCCGGTCCGGGAAGATCCCACATGCCGCGGAGCGGCTGGGCCCGTGAGCCATGGCCACTGAGCCTGCGCATCCGGAGCCTGCGCATCCGGAGCCTGTGCTCCGCAACGGGAGAGGCCACAACAGTGAGAGGCCCGCGTACCGCAAAAAAACCAAAAAAACCACAAGGGAGCCTCAGAACCGTACGTTTCAAAGTGGTTAAAATGGCCGATTTTATGTTATATTTATTTTAGCACAATTAAAAGAAAAAAATGGACCCCGCTGCTCTCAGTTTACAGATGGAGAAACTGAGGCCCAGGTCAGATAATGAAGAGGCGGAGCCAGAGCAGTCCCCAGCCCCCTAGACTCCCAGCAACTCTGGCCCAACTGTCAATAGCGCCACTGATGGGTGTCATTTAGGCGAAAGTGCTTGGCACAGAGTAGGTGCTCAGAACCATCAAGTCTGAAGAATTAAACTAAGGGCAGGACGAACTAAGAATCGGCACGGAAGGGAGGCGTTCTACGGCCCCGGCAGGAAATAAACTCTTGAGGCCCTCTGGGAAGCAAGGCCATTGGACGGGGCCCCGCCGCCCCGCTACGCACCCTGGAGGTCCCCGCGTTCCCTTCCCTCCGCGCCTAGAGCGCCGGAGCCCAAGCCGGGCAGGGGGCGGTGGAACCGACCCCCCCAGGCGGCCACCCACAGTCCTCCCGGCTGGAATTGGGCCCCGGGGTAGGGGGGACGGGGTAGTGGCCTCTAAGGGGTCTGGGTTTCTTGACCCTCCTCAAGCCCTCGAGGGAAGGAGAAGCCAGAAAACTGAAGATTTCAAACGTAGCTCCCGAACTCCACCTGGCACCAGAGTCACCTGGGGGCGCGGGCGCGGCCGGAGACCGGCTGGGGAAGGTCCTCTGGGGCCCGGGAATCCACGTCCCGGACCAGCTCCAGGCGATGCTGATGCGGCCGGCAGGGATCTCCCCGGGACGGCCACTGGGCGCGGGGAATCCCAGAGCCGCCGCCCGGAGCCTCGCGTTCAAGCGGCTGCGCAGCGAGGTTCTCCCGGGAGGGGCTTCGGGCCGGGGCGCCCCCTCACCCGGCTGGACCCCCATCGTGTCCCCGAGCCTCCCAGCGAGGTGGGCCCATGCCACCCACGCCCCCGCCTGCTTGGAAGTCCGCGATAGGACAGGAGCCTCGGCCGCGGGGTAGAGACGCACGGGGCACCGGCGGACACACGGAAGGACAGGCAGAGAGACTCGCGAACGGGGGAGAAAGAAGGACGGAGAACGGGTGGGCGGACGGGGGACAGGAGGAAGGACGGGAGGGACCGGGACATGGGCAGACGGGTTGGGGGGGGAAGGGGATGGGGGAGACCGAAGGATGGGGGGACAGGCAGACCGACTGGAGGACTGGCAGACGGACGGGGGTGGGAGACCGACGGTCAGACGGACGGACAGCGAGACGGAGGATGGACGGGGGTGGGGAAGCGGGGGAACCGGCGGATCCTCAGGCAGACGGGGGGGACGGAAGGACGGACGGACGAGGGTGAGGGGAGACAGGGAGACTGACCCACAGGCCAGCCCGGCCTCCTCCGCCCTGACCCGGACGCGCGGCCGGAGCCCGAGGCCCCCGCACGGCCCCCCCGACCCTACCTAGGGCCAGCATGTAGCCCTCAAAATTGTCGCTGCTGAGCAGGTTCCAGGTGCCGCTGAAGTCGGCGGGCATGACGGGGCTCGGGGCGGCACTGGCGGTGGGCGGTGGGGACTCGGGAGGTAAATGTGCGGCTGGGGAGGCGGGACCGGGGCGGGACCGCGCCGGGAAGAGCTTTGCGGGGAGAACCGAGCACAGGCCTCCGGGAAGTCCTCCCCACTCGAAGCCTCCTTCGCCACGCGCTCCTGGATTTCTGCTACCTCCCTTTTGGAGGTAGCTCAGTTTTCCTTCGGGCTTCCTCCTCTCTGCTTTAACTCCAAACCGTGATCACAGCCACCCTGTTTTCTCTGCCTACACGTTACTAACCAAGGGATCTCCTTCAAAGGCATGGCATTGATTACTGTGTCAGCTGCAAATAATATGCCAATAAATCCAACTCTAGTGGTCTCAATAAATAGGGGGTTACTTTCCTTACCTGTCAAGCAGTCCTGGGATAAGCAGTTGCGGGTGATGATACGGCAGCTCCATTGTCACGGAAGTGGCACCTCTGATTCTGGCTCTGTGATTCCTGCCGGTTACCTCACTGTGATGAGTTGGCTGCTGGGCTTCCAGCTGGAACATCCACATTCAAGGTGGGAAAGAAGGGGTAGGGCACCACCTGCCATTATCCCTTCATCAGATTTCTGTTTACCCTCATTGGCCCAAACTGTGTCTTATGCTAATTCTAACTGCAAGGGAGCCTGGGGAATCTAGTATCTCGTCTTTAGCCTTGTCAGTACAGAAAGGCCAAAGCGTAAGGTGTTGGGAATGTGGGCTAACCTATAATAGCCTCAAACACCCTCTCTATAGGCTGGCTCCAAGACTTATCTGTCCATTTCTTTTCTTTTTTTTCTATTAAAAAATTTTTTTTATTGGAGTATAGTTGATTTACAGTGTTGTGTTAGTTTCAGGTGTACAGCTTATCTGTCCATTTCTGATCTCTCCCGTGAGCTCCAGACTCAAGTATATTAATAGCCAACATTTATTGAGTGATTACTATGTGTATTATCATTTATCACAAAATCCTACCTCTCCAATAGTTACTTTAGTATCTCCATTTGACAGAGACAAAACCTGAGACACAGAGAGGTTAAGTAACTTGCCCATGTTCATACAGTTGGTGGAAGAGTCTGGATTCGATCTCAGACAGTCTGACTCCAGAGCTCATGTGTCACCTCTCACTGCTTAAGATGCCTCTCGGGACTTCCCTGGTGGCGCAGTGGTTAAGAATCTGCCTGCCAATGCAGGGGACATGGGTTCAATCCCTGGTCTGGGAAGATCCCACATGCCACGGAGCAACTAAGCCCGTGCACCACAACTACTGAGCCTGTGCTCCAGAGCCCTTGAGCCACAATTACTGAAGCCCACACGCCTAGAGCCCGTGCTCCGCAATGAGAAGCCACCGCAATGAGAAGCCTGCATACCACAACGAAGAGTAGCCCCCGCTCTCTGCAACTAGAGAAAGCCCACGCAGCAACAAAGACCCAATGCAGGCAAAAATAAATAAATAAAAAAGAAATAAATATATTTAAAAAAAAAAGATGCCTCTCGATGTCTCCCCTTGGATGACTTAAAGGCATTCGAATGTAACATATACAAGGCAGAAAGCATAAAACAAAATTATTCCTTGGCTTTCCTCATCTCCATAAATTGTACCACTAGTCACCTGGTTGCTTAAGCCCAAAGCCCATTTAGACACTGGATTTCTCCCTTCTCTGCTCACCCATATCCAATCCATCAGCAAATCCTGTTGGTTCTTCCAACCTAACCCAAGCCACCATCCTGTCTTGCCTCTTCCTGGACTTGCTGCTTCAACTCCTGACCCCACCAAACCATTCTCCATCCTGCAGTCAGGCAAGCTTTTGAGAAATGTAATTCAGATCTTATCACTCTCAAGCTTAAAATGTTCAGTGTTCAGTGTTGTCCCATTTTTCGTAAGAGGAAATTGCACTCCCTCCCATGGTTCATAAAGCCATTTCTGATTTGGTTTCTGGATACTTCTCCAACATCATTACACTCTGTCTCCCTTGACTCAGCAACTCCAATCATAACAGTTTTGTTGTGGTGGTGATTCTGTGCAGAGGTCAAACCCTTTCTTTCTTCACAGTCTTTGTACACAGTGTTCCCTCTTCCTGGGAGGTTCTTCCTCCTGGCTTTTGCATGGTTAACTCCTCTGGCTTCCAGTTCAAAAGTCACTATTAGGGAAATAGTCATTTTTTTTTTTTTTTTTTTTTTTTTTTTTTTTTTTTTTTTGCGGTACGCGGGCCTCTCACTGTCGTGGCCTCTCCTGTTGCGGAGCACAGGCTCCGGACGCGCAGGCTCAGCGGCCACGGCTCACGGGCCCAGCCGCTCCACGGCACGTGGGATCCTCCCAGACCGGGGCACGAACCCGTGTCCCCTCCATCGGCAGGCGGACTCTCAACCACTGCGCCACCAGGGAAGCCCGGAAATAGTCATTTTTAACCATGCTCTTCATGAAGAAGAATTTTCCCTAAACACCGTGTTGTTTTTTTTTCCAACCCTATTTCTTCCTCATGGAGGTGGAATGAGATACCTGGTTGGGGGAAACTAGGGTGACCACCCATTACGGTTTCCCCAAGACTGAAGGAGTCCCAGGGCATGGAATTTTCATTACTAAAACTGGAAAAGTTCTAGGAAAACTGTAATGAGTTGCTTGCCCTACGGACAACAGCCATTGAAGAATTTTATCCACTAGGTAGAGTTAGTCTATCAAATATTGTAAACACAGAGTATCTCAGTATTTTCTTCTCCCTTTTGACATGGACTTGAGGGTGTGTCTATTTCACAGACCTGAACTTTCTCTCAGATAGACTGCCTAGACTGGGGGAGTTAGTATATAATTTATTCTTGCCTCTCCCAACTCAATGGCTTAAAATAATACAAATCATTAACTGGCTCACAATTCTGCAATCTGGGGAGGGCTCACAGGGCATGGCTCATCTCAGCTCCATGTGGCATTAGCTGGGGTATCTTGACTCCAGTTGGAAGGGCTAGAGAAGCCACTTCCCAAATGGATCCATCTCATGGCTATCTGTTGGCTGGGAGCCCAGCCAGGCCTGTGGGCTGGGGGCCAGGTTCCTTTCCATGTGGTCCTCTCCATGGGCTGCTTGGGCTCCCTCAAGCAGGGATAGCTGGGCTCTAAGAGGGAGCATCCCAAGAGAACCAGGAAGATGCTGTGCCATCTTGACCTAGTCTGAGAAGTCATATAACATCACTTCCACCAGAGTCCAAGACCCACTCTGATTCAAAGGGAGGGAACATGGACCTTATCCCTCACACTGTAAAAGGAGCACGTGAGATGGGAGATTCTCATAATAGCCATCTTGGAAAACACCATCTGTCACAGCTACCAATCCCTCTTTTGACCCTCACACTAAGCTACAACTTCTAACCTGGACTTTATCAGTCACAAGGGTGCTATTTTGGGAATTCCATGATGGTCCAGTGGTTAGGACTCGGCACTTTCACTGCCGGACCACTGGTTTGATCCCTGGTTGGGGAACTAAGATACCGCAAGCCTTGAGGTGTGGCAAAAAAGGTGCTATTTTGGTTCTCCACTTATTGTTTCTTTTGTCTTATTTTTCCATTAGTTTAGAAGTTGAACAGAGAAATATTTGGATCTCTTCAAAAATCTGAGTCACCTTTTCAGAACAGCCTTCTGATAAACATTTACTCTGTATCACATCTCTGCTTATATCCTTCATGATTATCATAATCCATAATTATCTTTTCTTGCTTTGTTTACTGACTACCTTTTTCATTAAAATGTCAAGGGCATAGACCATGTTCATCTTATTTACCTCTGTAGTATCCCCAGTGCCTAGTACAGTGCCTGGCAAGTGCTTAATAAATGTTTGTTGAATGAATGGCTGTGACCTTTCCAAAGGAGAAATACCATTTTTATTGAGGAAACCATAGTGGCACTGCCTTGCCCAGATGAGGCTATTGATTCTCATAAGTATGAAACATTGATTCCTTTGGTGGAACATGACAGGATGATATCAAGTCCTGGGATTAAATATACTTTGCCACGTAAAGGGCACAGAACTAAGAACTCTGACCAGATTTCTGGAGCATGAAACCAGTTTAAATTCCAGATGACTAAAGGAACAGGACATGGAGAAATCACATTTCCTTCCTATCCTTAAAATCTGATTGTTCTAAATGTTGACGTGAAAATGAAAGGCACAGAAATAACTAATAATAGTTCTAGCAATTGTGCTGGTTGTTATGGCTTTTGGCCAGCTTGAGCAAGGGCCATCTATTAGGGAAAGGGTTGAATTTTAGTTGAAGTGGACATAGACTGGACTTGCCCATGGGAGGAGGAATCATTTTCTCCTCTGCAATTTCAAGATCTTTCTTCTAGACTAAGACCAAAGTTACCTCTCGAAAGGAAAGAGAAAGTTATCTGGCCAAGTTTGAGCCCTTTCTTTCCTTCTATTTGATACTGGCAAAGTAAACCATAAAATTAGAGCCAAGATGAGGTCCTAATCTTGTGTACAAGCACCTCTTCTCCTAGACAGTAATGGATGGGAATGATGAGGGAGACTTGATGGAGTCTGATACTGGTCCAGCAAAGAATGGTGTGGACAGTAGTAAACTTCACCCCATCCATCCCTCCCCTCCCTAACGCAAGGAGGTAACACCATGAGGGAGCTCGGTGCAGTTCCAGGGATAAGACCTGGATACACAGGGGTTCGTTATACTTTTATCACTAAACCTATGTTTGAAAATTTCCCTAATGTTTTAAAATGTAATTGTTGTCATGATACTCACTGGTTTGGAAAAACTTATCAGGCAGTTTACCTTGATTTGGGACACACTGTCTGCTGTATCATTCAGACTTGTAAGACGCTTGAGGCAGAAATGGATCAGAATCCCAGCACTGAAGTCCCCTCAGCAGGAGGAGGGCCATCGTCCTCAGGAGGAGCCACAACAGAGAATGGGAATCCCCACCACGCGCCGGCGCCACTGCAGCAGGCCCGAAATTCTACCTGGACCCTTCCAAGCTCCCCTCCTATGAGCCGCCACATCCCACCCCACACGCCTGGCCTCGGTCAGGCTGGCTTCCTTGCTAAAAGCCCATGGTCACACGCCTGTTCTTCTCCATACCTCCTCTTAGGTCGTTCCTCCTGCCTAGTTGGAAAAAAAACAGACCAGAAACAGGACTCCTCAAATTTCAGATAAATGAGAAATAATTTGTAGTATAAGGAGTTCCACCTGGAACACCCTCTGTCCTGGTTTCCTGACTACAGGACCTCTGGGTACTCATTTTGAGGAAGCCTTCAGGAGCGGTTCTGCAGAGTTCCCTGCTGATGCTCCAAATGCAGCATTTCTCTGCCCGCCCTCCCTAACTGCAAGCAGCCTGGCGACAGAGGCTGGTGACAGGTGCTGAACGGTGCTCCCTTTAGCACCTCAAGTGATGAGTGTTCCAAGAACTACTTCCTGGTCATGCAGAAGGGTGGGGACAGGTGGCAGCTGAGAGTGGTGAGAAGCCAGTGTGAGTGGCAACTCTCCATCAGGGCTACAACATTTCAGAGCCGGAAGGGGCCTCAAAAATCATTGTTTTGGGGGCTTCCCTGGCGGTCCAGTGGTTAAGAATCCGTGCTTCCAATGCAGGGGACACAGGTTCGATCCCTGGTCCAGGAACTAGGATCCCAAAAGCCTTGCGGTGCGGCCAAAAAAACCCAAAAAACAAAAAACATCACTTTTGTTTACAGAAAGGGAATCTGAGAGACAAGTGACTGCCCCCATAGGCTGACTGACATGCCTGGAGCTAGAAACCCGCCTCCCAGGCAGAAGCTTCTTCTGCTGACTCACAGGCAGCAGTGCTGCAGGGTGACGTTCTGGTACCAGCACGGGCAGCTGGGTGCCCTTCTTCCTCTTTTTGTTGGTTAAGAGTGAACTGCGGCTCATGCCCCTCCTTCCTCTGACTGGGCATTCACTGCCCCAGTTTCAAGGAAATGCTAACACTGGGCGAGTTCAACTTAGTCCATCTGTATGGACTGAACACATCAGACATCACCATCAGACTACCATACTGTTGAAAGATTTGTTTATTTTTATTTATCTACTTTGGGTGGATGCAAATTTCAAGATTTGGCTAAAACCTCATTCTTTGAAAAGTAATACATTACACAAGGAGTAAAGAGGTTAAGAGCACAGGTTCTGAAGACAAACTGCTCGTTCAAGCTTCAGTTTTGCCATTTACACCAGTCACCTGATTATGCCCATTTCCCTTATCATATAAGGCACATGTTAGCACATGCCGGGCACAGTTATTAAGTGCTCAATAAGTGCTGACATTATTAAGTTCAAGCAGCACCACTGGTGAACTAGGTACAGATTTTAGAGATGGATACTGTCTATGCATTCTCATGGTTAGGTGGATGCTATGGTGAACATTTTAGATCAAGAGGCCTTTGGGAGCAACTATGAGAATGGTGGAGGAATGGATGTCCCGTGGCACCCAGAAATAAATGTCAAAGGAGCCCATTTCATAATACAGCAACTTCTGGGCTCCCAGAGAAGTGACTTGGAGAGGGTGGGGTAAGGATGACAGCAGCCCCACCACTGCGGTGCACGCTGACCTTGGGGGGATGCTTTCTTCTACCCTGTAGTGAGATACTCAAGGGGGCAGAAAACAAAAAGCATCGTTTGACGCAGGAGATGAAGCTAAATCACCCCCTTGGCTCAATCGCACTAGGCATTCAGTGCCCCAGTTCCAAGGAACTGCTAACAAGTGCTGTTCACACTTGTCCACTAACCAGGCAAACAACAACACAGATCTCCCCATATGCTGTATGCTCAACTGAATGAAGCTTCAGTAAAGGACTTCTACTGAACGTTCTTTTGCTGCTTCAAATTAGACAATGTAAGAGGTAAGGGAGTACAACACATAAAAAACACCAGCATCAAACAAAACACCAGCTCTACACATTTCCTAAACTCTTAAATTCACATTACAAGAGCCAAGTATGAAAAAGGTATGGTAGGGAACAAACAATGGCATTTTTTCCCTCTTCCTCAACAGAAGCCACAACAGTTACTGGTATTTATTCCCTTGTGAAATTCATTGTCTTATTTCATTATCCAAAGAGGAAGTTCTGTCCTTAAGGATACCCTAAACTACGTTATTACTTTGTGGCATTAGCAGCATCCTGGTACTGGGACAAAAAGGCAAGCAGCTCCTTCCATGTACAAAGTTGTTGATCCATAAATAGCACAACAACAGGATCATTTCACTGTTACCAGGTCTCCTGGGAGGGTCCCCAGTGGGCCCTGAGGTCAATATACTCACAGCTGAGCAGACTGTGGGCACTTCTAGGCAGGAAGGCAACAAAGTAGAAAAGAAGTTTCTAGCACTGGAAACTTCCTGCAGTTCACACGCAGTTCATATAAACTAAGTGTAGTTTTCCAGGAGAAGAAATCAAAGTTAAATTTTGAAAACTTCATCTGTTTCTAGATTGCTATTTTTCAGTACTGCTACAATTCTTAAACTCCAAAAAGCTGAGGAGCGGAAGAATGATCCTCATCTCTACAATCTGAGATTATAACCTTTCATTCTTCAGCAGATAAAAGACCGAAGCTGTTGGGTGCCAGGCTTTGCTCTCCTCCGTCTTTGAGAAGTCGGCCCGTTGACTTTATAAGAATAAGCCACGAGCTGTAGAATTTACATTTGCCAAGTTTATTTAACATTTTCCTTTTTTAAGTGGTGGCTTCAGATCTGACTATCCAACTGCACAGGTATAAGTACTTTTTTTTCTTCTACAGAGGTATAAATCCTTTAGAGTGGTGTAGGTATGAAATGTAAATTATTAGATGTAGGTATGTAAAGGTAAATTATTCTACTTTCTTCTTTTAAAATTATTATTATTTTTGGGGGCTGTGTTGTGTCTTCGTTGCCGTGCGTGGGCTTTCTCTAGTTGTGGCGAGTGGGGGCTACTCTTCACTGCTGTGCACGGGCTTCTCACTGTGGTGGCTTCTCTTGTTGCGGAGCACGGGCTTTAGGGCACACGGGCTTCAACAGTTGTGGCACGAGGGCTCAGTAGTTGTGGCGCACAGGCTTAGTTGCTCCAAAGCATGTGGGATCTTCCCAGACCAGGGCTCGAACCCCTGTCCCCTGCACTGGCAGGCAGATTCTTAACCACTGTGCCAGGAGGGAAGTCCCTATTCTATTTTCATTAGAAATTTAACTTTAGTCCTCTTTCTATCACAGAGTGATTTTCATGAACCATAAAACTATTCTAGAAAAAGCTATTTCTGGTCTTTTTGTTGTATTAATTGATAAAACTTCCACAAAATTCTAATCAGTAGCAAACCATATAACAAGTTTGTGTTTTTAACATAACGTTATGACTTCAATTATTATTTGGGTGTTCTACTTTGGGTAAAGTTCCTACAAACGGACAAGAAGAGAAAAAGTGTAAGAAAACAGACTCTTTTTCTGCTTAAATCCACGAATGGCAGGTTCACAGTGGGCTGGAATAGAAACAGCAGGGGTCTTCAGAAACTCAAGGGTTTTAGATTGAGATTTAGATTGAGTTTTAGATTGAGATTTCTTCCACAAGCCACTCATCAGGAACCAAAATTCTGAGCTAAAGGAACTGCTGGGGGGCTTTCCTGGTGGTGCAGTGGTTGAGAATCTGCCTGCCAATGGAGGGTACATGGGTTTGAGCCCTGGTCCGGGAAGATCCTACATGCCACGGAGCAACTAAGCCCATGCAGCACAACTACTGAGCCGGTGCTCTAGAGCCTGTGTGCCGCAACTACTGAGTCTGCATGCCACAACTACTGAGCCCACGTACCACAACTACTGAAGCCTGAGTGGCTAGAGCCCGTGATCCGCAACGAGAGAAGCCACCGCAGTGAGAAGCCCGCGCACCACAATGAAGAGTAGCCCCCGCTCGCTGCAACTACAGAAAGCCCGCGCACAGCAACGAAGACCCAATGCAGCCACAAAAAGAAAGAGGAACTGCTGGGCTGGTCCAGTGCGGCATTTCTCATGTCCTTTCACCATCTGATTAAGCTACCAGTAAAGGCTAAGAGCATTCACACCTCACAAAATCCTTGAGTGAGATCTCTCATTCTCTGTGGTTCTCTCTGTGTCAGGTAGCATGACATCCCTTCTATACAGAGATGGCAGATGGCCAAGGCTGGACCACGAGCCACAACAGGGCTGTGCTAAGAGAATCTGTGCATAACATGGTGAAGGCAGAGGCTCCCTGCCTCTCATGGACATCAGAAACACCCGTGTACCTTTCTAAACATTCCAGGGCTCAGACCCCTCTCCCTGCCTCTACAGGTGGGGCTGCAGGCAAGCGTGCCTAGCAAAGCTTCACTGGCCTTCTGATGTATGCCAGAGAGAACCAAGCCCTGGCGTAGTTTCTGCCAGGACTTCACAGCTGGTATTTTGCACAGCTGGAGATGACTGATCAGTGATGCATTTTACAAGATCACTATTTTAAGAATTCTTTGGCCACCCTGAGTGAGGGCTGCCCAGGAAAAAAGGCATGCATAAAATGTTCGTTCCTTTCGTAACTAAAATTAGGATCTTAAATGGTCTCTTTACTTTTCACACTTTACTTCTCTTTCTGTGGTAAAGCCAGGATGTCTTTTTTGAATTCTTTTTGTAGTTAGTTTGATTGAATGTTCTTCTACAAGGTTCTTCTACAATTAGTTCTGCTACTAATCTCTTGTTTTAAAGATAAAGAGGGGACTACCCTGGTGGCGCAGTGGTTAAGAATCCGCCTACCAATGCAGGGGACACGGGTTCGAGCCCTGGTCTGGGAAGATCCCACATGCCGCAGAGCAACTAAGCCCGTGTGCCACAACTACTGAAGCCTACGCTCTAGAGCCTGCGAGCCACAACTGCTGAAGCCCACGTGCCACAACTACTGAAGCCCACGCGCCTAGAGCCCGTGCTCCGCAACAAGAGAAGCCACCGCAATGAGACGCCCGCACACCGCAACGTAGAGTAGCCCTGGCTCGACGCAACTAGAGAAAGCCCGTGCAAAGCAACGAAGACCCAACGCAGCCAAAGATAAATAAATAAATTTATAAAAATAATAATAATAAAAAAATTAAGATAAAGGGATTTGTATATTGAATGTTCTTCTATAATGTTCTTCTACAATTAGCTCTGCTACTAATATCTAGTTTTAAAGATAAAGGGATTTGTATATTCCTAAAAAAAAAATTGAAATCATTCATCTTAGTAACTTCTGATAAAGATAAACCTGATCTTAAATTACTGATTTTTACCAACCTTTTAAACTTTAATTTACTAAAGAGGATCACAATTCCTTCCCCCATTTACTAACAAACACCCACACTGCTTCAAATTCCCAAAAGGGAAGTCCACAATACCATGCTGGAGAATTTCTTATGTGTCAGCTTCTGAAGTTTTTCTCTGCAAAGGAGCTAGGATCACCCCAACATTCCTCTCCTCACTCTCGGAGCTATACAAACTATGCTTCTCAATATATTCCTGGACAAGGTCTGGTACCAAGTAGCGAATGCTCTGGCCCCTTCTGAGGGCTCGCCGGATCTTTGTGGATGAGATGTCATTGGTGATCCATTCATTCACCAGGTGAATGTTGTTCTGGTGTTTCCACAGCACGTCGGATTCATAGATGAATTTCTGAGCATCACTTCCAGCCCGAGTAATACATATAAGCCCATAGTCTCCCACGATTTTGGTGATATCCTCACCCTTCCACAGACTGGGCACGCCAAAGGACTCCAAGAAATCTGCTCCACACAGCAACTTCACCTTTGGCACACCTGGGAAGAAGAAGAAAACAGAGCTTCAGGGTTTGCCTTTTTTTTTTTTTTTTTTTAATATTTATTTATTTATTTGGTTGTGTCGGGTCTTAGTTGTGGCAGGTGGGCTTCTTCGCTACAGCTTGCAGGCTCCTTAGTTGTGGCATCCAAACTCTTAGTTGCGGCACGCATCTGGGATCTAGTTCCTGGACCAGGGATCGAACCCAGGCCCCCTGCACTAGGAGTGTGGAGTCTTAACCACTACGCCACCAGGGAAGTCCCAGGGTTTGCCTTTTTAATAATGCCCTGCATCAAAATGAATGTGTATGTGGGTTCTTCTGGCTAGAGGGTTCATAGTTTCTATCAGATTCAGATTCTCTAAAAAGAGATCCAGGATCCCTCAAAAGTTAAGGTCGACCTCCTGCAGGATAAATAAGCTCAGGGTGCCTCTGACTCTCTCTTCCTTCCATCATAAAACTAACAAGGGGTGGGGAATTCCCTGGTGGCCTGGTGGTTAGGATTCCGGGCTTCCAATGCCATGGCCTGAGTTCAATCCCTGGTCGGGGAACTGAGATCCCTCAAGCTGTGCAGTGCAGCCAAAGGGGGGAAAAAAAAAGAAAAGAAAACGAACAAGGGGCATTTTCCAGGCACCCACACATATTGCATATGAAAGTAAAATACAAAGGGGGCTTGCTCAGCTCTAGAGTCTTATCAGCTATCATTGGTAAGTCCTGGCAAAACATACAGACCTTTTGTTTTTGTTTGCTCTAGTGATTTCTTTTGACTAAAATCTTGTCTTTGTTCAACCCACTTCCTCTTCCGTCCAAGCCTTTCCAGTACAGGTGAGTCCTGCTGGTGATCACAGCTACTGGCCTCCAGCTTCTCTTGATGGTGTCTATAAAGCAACAAAGCAATAGAACATTCCTCTTTCTCACAATGCTCAGCTGAAACGTCATCCCTCTGGAGATGCCTAAGAGCCTCTGATGCAGTGTTAAAGGCTGGGAGCTGTTAAACACATTTAACCACAGGTACAATGCCAACTACTCAGAATGGGTGCCTTCGAATACATAGTACTGCTGGGTCAGAACGGATGCTGGCCAGGATATGGCAGCCCTGGGCTCTGGCTGTCAAGAATGGAAAGCAAGGAAAATCCTGGGAGCACAGCAAATGGTAGCTATTACTATTCTAAGCTGTATGTGTCTGTGTCATAAAAACAAGCATTAACATTGATTACAGAAAGTAAGTCCCCTAAATACCAATGAGGTCCATTCCGAGAGCACGTTCGTAAGTCCAACAAAGTTAGCTTAGGTACCCAACTAACACAATCGGCTATATAGTACTGTACTGTGATAGGTTTATAATACTTTTCACACAAATAATACATAAAAAACAAACAAGTATATACTGGACCCCGACAAGTAATCTCTTACCATGTCAGTGTGGTGGCCAGACCCTATAGACTGGGACAGTTTAAGAGCAGCATCGTTGGCAGCAGAAGCAGGAACAGTTTCCTGAACTCCAACTGCAGCTAAGGAGGCATGACCTTGAAACAAGCCACCACTTCTACTCTTCCAGCCCTTCTTTTCAACATTTCTGCATGAGCACCTAAAATCCCTTTCTGCTTAAAATACTCAGAGTGGTTTCTATTTCCTATCGTAACCCTAACTGATATGGTTAGAACCAGAAGGTTCGAACTCTAAGAACAGACATTAGACAGGTTTTTCCAAAAGTCCTGGTGTTTTATACTCAAGAGAACATTCAGTGATCATTAGATGTTACTCACTCTGGTTTCTGAATGCTTAAACTGGAGCTGTTTCAGAGTTCTGAGTGTGGCGATTTGTGACAACCCCCATATGCTGTCAGGGAAGCAGCTCCCAAAATCAGCTCTCTCCGTGATCAAGCATCATGGCTTCTCTTCCTTAAATTACCTGCCTCTCTCTTTTATACTTAAGACGACTGACCACAGTAACATCATCTTACAACTTCACCTTTCTCACTTGGGGCACAGACAGGCCAGGTGTGCTTCCTCTATTCTTTAATAGGGATATACAGTTAACAAGTGTGCAAACATCTCAAAACACAGTGACAGCCATAAAGGCTGAGCACCACCCACGCCCTGTTACCATGTGATAACCTCACACAGGAATGGCATGGCAAAGCTGACTGCACCACGGATACCTCAGCACGGTGGCAGTCTCTATCCAATCCTGTTGAAGACTTTCCCATGTATCAACTTCCAACCATTTTGAGTTCCTTGTGGCGAGTTCTGCCATGATAACTCGGTGATGGGCAGAGATGAGTCCTTTCTTCTTATATGCATCGCCGACGGGAGAAATTATGCCTTTGATAACTTCATATTTTCCTGGGTAAAGAATTAGATTTGATATGAGGTATTATAACAAATTAGATTTTATGCACAGGAAATATCAATATGGTTTCATAATCACAGATTTCCCCCCTCCTCCTTTTTTCACAGGGATCCAGGCTTATTTATTTATTTTTAATTGTGGTAAAATATACACAAAATTTACCATTTAAGCTACTTTAAGTGTACAGTACTGTGACATGTTGTACGACCATTACCACCGTCCATCTCCAGAACTCTTTCAACTTCCCCAAGTGAAATTTTTGTACCCATCAAACACTGACTCTCCATTCCTCAGCAGTTTAAATTTTGACTGATATTGCCAAACTGCCTCATAAAAAGCCTTAATCTATTTGTACACGCAAGAGCCCATTCCTTCCCAACACCTGATATTTGACATTATCAAGTTTGAAAACTTGTGTCAATGTGATGGGCAGAGTATATCTCATTTTTTATTTTAGTTACCTGATTATTAGTGAGTTTGGACACCCATCCATCTATCAGCACACAGCATGATCACTTATGTAACAAAACAAAATAAATCTGTGTGTATGTAGGGGAGAAAAAGTTTTCCTCGACCCTCTTAGGGTCCCTGGCGGGGTGTGAAACTGACAAAGATAGATTAACAGGAGAAAAGCATACAAATTTACTTAATGTAAGATTTATGTGACACGGGAGCCTTCATAAGGAAATGAAGTCTCCAAGAAAGAGTTAAACCCAAGTACAGTAAGTCCCCTACATATGAACCTTCGAGTTGCAAACTTTCAAAGATGCGAACGTGTGTTTGCATGTCCAATCACATAAGTTAGTTAACATGTCTGGCGTACATTGTCACGTGCACTGCATCCTCTACAAGTGGTTGTGCTTTTGTGTACTTTACTGTACAGCACTGTAAGGGTACAGTAGTATAGTATCTTTATTTCTAGCTAGGTTTGCAAGAGGACGACTTCACTGAACTCCTTGCTGTGCAACACGAGGAGCTTACTAATGAAGCTGTGATGGAATTGGAGCCCCAGAGAAAGGACAAAGAGAGAGGAGAGGAAGAAGTAACTGAAGAACTGAAGAGATTCACGACGCAGGAAATGGCAAGGGGATTTTCTTTATTTGAGGCGGCACTGTTAGTTATTGAGGCACAGGACCTGAACATAGAACGGTACATGAAGGTTGCGGCAGCCGTTCAGAATGCAATCCAGTGCTACCAAGTCATCTATGATGAGAAAAAAAGAGCTACTACCCAGACATCACTGGATTGTTTTTTCAAGACGGTAGATGGAATTGAATCCAACAAGGAACCAAGGAACCAGAACCTGTGCCCTCAGCGTCAGGCGTGAGTGGCATTGAAGATTGCCCTCCATCTCCTGTTGCTGACGATCCTTCAGCTCTACCATCTCCCACCTCCTCTCCCTCCTCCAGTCAGTAACTCTTCTTGCCTGTTCACTCGATGCCAGCCCCTGTATGCCAGCTGTTGTACTGGACTACTGTACTTTTCAAGGTACTGTACTGTAAGATTAAAAATGTTTTATTTTTTGTGTTCACTTGTTTTTTATGTATTATTTGTGTGAAAAGTATTATAAACCTATTACAGTACAGTACTATATAGCCAGTTGTGCTAGTTGGGTACCCAGGCTAACTCTGTTGAACTTACAAATTGGACTTATGAACTCACTCTTGGAATGGAACTTGTTCTATATAGAGGACTTACTGTATTTTTATGCTAGGTTGGATGAAGGGTAAACAGTCATGGCGAAATATGATAGGGCAAAGAGTACAAGGTAAGTGTAGAAAACTCAGGGGAATTTAGCAAAGAATGTTTGTTTGACTTCCCTTTGTCTTCAGAGATAAGGATGCTCCTTTTCTCCGGGTTTAGGGAGAGCACCTCTCACATGAACGTTTTACGATCTGCTTCAGGGAAGAGGGGTGGAGGGAGGAGGTCAGAGTGACCTTCCTGCTTCTGCTGTTTTATCAAAGTCCTTCCGTTTAAAATATCCAATATGCCAAAGTGCTGTATTGTAGGGTAGTGCATCCTGAACCCCATCACTGCTTTTGGCTACTGTTCCTACCTGTTCCATTCATGTAGTCCTTGGCCAGCTCAAACAGCCTGAGGTGCATATTTGTGATAGGATTAAAGGAACCACAAGCAAGGAGAACCACTTCTGTCTTCTCTGAGTTTTCCATGCTGAGAATTTGAAGTTGTCGATCTAAATGGAAAACTCTGACACCTCTCTTACTGTCTACAAAGGAAAAAGAAAGTAAGTTCAGTTACAGGTCTTCTGATGTCTTTCCATGTTCTCATTCCAAATAGGTGGAATAAATAGTTGGCTTCAGTGACTATGCTGGGTGAATTGCAAAAATGGCCCCTTTTCTCCACCCTTCCTTTTCAATGTGAATTTGCAGCTCTTACGATAAAGGGATGGAATCTCCTTCGCACCCTTTGTGACTTGCTTTGGCCCAACAATGTGGCACATGGGAAAGTGTTCCCATTCTGAGCCTAGGCCTTCGAGGTGTTGTACACTCCCACTCTCTTTTGGACTCCTGCCCCTGACATGAAGACAAACCCATGCTAGCCTGCTGGAGGACGACAGAACTTGCAGGAGAGAGCTGGTGCTCCTGCTGACAGACAGCTAACCGTCAGCTATGTGGCTGAGGCCATCCTAGACCATCCAAACCCCAGACAATCTGCTTAGATGCAAGAGCAAGTCCAGGTGAGATTAGCTGAGCTTGGATCAGATCAGAGAACCCACAAGCTGAGCCTAGACTCATGAGCAAAAATGAATGTTTGTTTTGCGACTGCACTACTGTGGCCGCGGTTAACAGATACAATGACATGATCATCCACCAAATATAACTCCCCAACAGCCCGTCCTTCAAAACCGTATTCTGCCTCTTAGTCAACATGGTCATGTTATCACTTTCAACTGAGTAACAGTTTACAACGGACAAACTCGTTTTCATATCAGTTATTCCATTTGATCCTTCCATAACCCTAATGAAGTAATGCAAGGCAACTGATTTTAAAATTTTATTTAAAAATTTTTATTAGGGCTTCCTTGGTGGTGCAGTGGTTAAGAATCCGCCTGCCAATGCAGGTTCGAGCCCTGGTCTAGGAAGATCCCACATGCCGCAGAGCAACTAAGCCAGTGCGTCACAACTACTGAGTCTGCACTCTAGAGCCCGTGAGCCACAACTACCGAACCTGTGTGCCGCGACTACTGAAGTCCACGCGCCTAGAGCCCACGAGCCACAACTACTGAGCCTGCGTGTCGCAACTACTGAAGCCCACGCGCCTAGAGCCCGTGCTCCGCAAAAAGAGAAGCCACCACAATGAGAAGCCCGCGCATCGCAACGAAGAGTAGCCCCCGCTCACTGCAACTATAGAAAGCCCGT
Source organism: Hyperoodon ampullatus (assembly GCF_949752795.1). Classification (NCBI taxonomy): domain Eukaryota; kingdom Metazoa; phylum Chordata; class Mammalia; order Artiodactyla; family Ziphiidae; genus Hyperoodon; species Hyperoodon ampullatus. The sequence continues at coordinate 7,591,411 of NC_136915.1, read as the reverse complement.
GGGCAGCAACAAAGACCCAACGCACCCAAAAAATAAATTAAATAAATTAAAAAAATTTTTTTAATTAAACGAATTCACGTATATAGATATGAAATCATAGGGTGACAAAAGGCCCATAATGGAAGCAACAGTCATTGGCCGTATCTCACCCACCAACCCCTCCAACCAAATCCCTAAGAGGTGACCACTTTTAACTTTTTCAGCTATTTCTTCTGGTCGAATCTATCGTAATTCTATATTATGTGCTTATAATGTTATTTCTTAATTTATCCAAAGAGTGTCTACTTACTTTCTCTCATGATCGAAGAAGATCAGCTCATACACCCCCATTACACTCAGGCTATATATTTGGGAAGTTTGGGAGAGAGTTGTGAGGGTGTATGAGAGCTAATCCTCATAGATTATGTATGGGGGGGAGAGAGAGAAAGAGAGAATCTCTAGTCTATGTTGAAAGTCACCTTCTCCCACAATTCTGAGGCATTGCTTCTAGACTCCAGTGCTAACAGTGAGAAATCCAAAGTCACTTCCAGTAATTCTGATCCTTTTAATGTGGCTTATATTATTTCTCCCTTGACGCTTACGAGAACTCTGTCCCCAAATGTTCTGAAATTTTACAGTGATGTCCTCTAGTGTGGCTCTATTTTCATCTATTGTGCTGGGCCCTGAGCAGGCCCTTTCAATCTCAGAACTCATAACCTGCAGTTCTATAAAATGTCCTTGAGTTATTTCATGGATGATTTCCTACCTTCCATTTTCTCTGTTCTCTTTGGAAATGCCTGAGAGTTAGAGCTGAAGCACCGGGACTGGTCTTCCAATTTTCTTATCCTTTCTCTTCTCTTTTCCATCTCTTACCTTCATGCTCTAATTTCTAAATATCCTCAAATTCATCCTCCAATCCACCTACTGAGGTTTTCATTTCTGCTATTATACCCAGTTTTTTTTTTTTTGGGCCATATCTCGAGGCTTTCAGTATCTTAGTTCCCCGACCAGGAATTGAACCTGGGTCCTTGGCAGTGAAAGTGCTGAGTCCTAACCACTGGACTGCCAGGGAATTCCCAAAACTCAATGTTTTAGATCTTTGTCCTCTGAATGTTCCTTTTTATGGTATTCTGTTCTTGTTTCACCAATGCATTATGCTAATTACTCTACCAATATTAATGATATATTTTAAATTTCCTTCAAAGAGCTGATACGCAGTTCTAAGTGGGTACGTAGGGCTTCTGCACAGTGGGCTTCACTGTATGGTAACTTGGCTGTATTACAGGTCTTTCTCCTAGGACTGGTCAGCGTCCACAAAAAAGTATCCTCCAACCTCCTGCCTATATAGCATAACAGTTACGAACACTTGCTCTGAAATCAGGCTGTCCAGGTTCAAACCACAGCTCCAATATTTACATGAGCTGGATGACCTTGGGCAACCTAACCCTAGCCTAACCTTCCTTTTGCCCCAGTTTTTCTGTCTTAAAACAGAGAAAATAATATTACCTACCTCATGATTATTGTGAGAAATAAATGAGACAATACACATATGCTACATAAAGATGCTTTTGGCAAGTAACGAACACACTATGAATATAGCAATTATTTATGTTGCATATCATGTTGCTGTAATTCAACTTTTTTTCAAAAAAATATTTATTTATTTATTTTTGGCTGCGTTGGGTCTTCATTGCTACACGCGGGCTTTCTCTAGTTGCAGCAAGCGGGGGCTACTCTTTGTTGCGGTGCACGGGCTTCTCATTGCAGTGGCTTCTCTTGTTGCGGAGCACAGGCTCTAGGCGCAGAGGCTTCAGTAGTTGTGGCTCTCCGGCTCTAGAGCACAGGCTCAGGAGTTGTGGCGCACAGGCTTAGTTGCTCCGTGGCATATGGGATCTTCCCGGACCAGGGATTGAAGCCATGTCCCCTGCATTGGCAGGTGGATTCTTAACCACTGCACCACCAGCAAAGTCCCTCAACTCTTTTGGATCTTCAAAAAAAATCAATTTCAAATGGTTCAGTCAACTATTATTACTCTACTGAATCTGTTTTTTCATGGAGGCTTTTTTCCGGAAATTCTTTCTCTAATCTGGGCTGGAAATCTCTAACCCACTGTGCATCTGTCCTTCTGAAATATGCCATTTCATCTCTCTCCTAAGGGAGATCCCCTATTTCTTAGAACCATGTCATTGTCTTTCTTGTTTTACTTCCTAATTTTTCTGGAGCATATCCTCAAATAGCTTCATAATAAAGGGCAAATGGAAGATAAAATAAATCTGTCTTTATTCTTCCTTAACTGAGAGAATTCTAGGCTGGAATTTTCTTTTAAAATTATGAATGCATTCTTCATTGTTTTCTGGCACCGAACACTGCTGTTGAAAGTCTGGTGCTATTCTGATTCTTGTTCCTTTTCATGTAACCTGCTTCGTCTTTTTGGAAGATCTGAAGCATGTTCTTTTTATCCCCAATGCTCTGAAATGCCATAGTGATGCGTCATAGTGGGGGTCTTTTTCATTCATTGTGCTGGGACTCAGTGAACCTGTCTATCTCCAACTCAAAGCACTCAGTTCTAATTATTTCTTTAATAAACACTCCCTATTAACTATCAATAAATAAAATACTTTCCGGAGTTCCCTGGATGCCAAATTGCTCAAAGTGTTTTGGGAACTTTTAGGGAATCACCTGTAGACCCTGAAGTATTTTTATGATTAAAGTTGAAACATAACGAATGACAATAAAGAAAACAACATTTGGGAATTCCCTGGTGGTCCAATGGTTAGGACTCTGAGCTCTCACTGCCGAGGGCATGGGTTCAATCCCTGGTCAGGGAACTATGATCCCACAAGCTGCATGGCGCAGCCAAAAAAAAAAAAAAAAAAAGGAAACTAACATTTATATGATACTTTCTAACTTACAAACTACTTTTCATGCACATTATAATTTAATTCTCACCATAAAAGAACAAAAAATGGCCAAAAACATTTAGTTTGTTCCAAATAATAACCTATTGTTAGATATTTAGTTTTTCCAGTTAATCGTCTATCATTGGTCATTTAGATCTATCTAATTTTTCACTATTACAAACATCTCGAAGAAATAATAAGTTGAGAATGAGTTGGAAATTAAGGCTATAAAACATCTCACTGTGTACCTGTAAGTCTTGCCAACACTCAAAAGACCTGTATCAGGACCATTTATTTGTAGCCCAATTGTGTTCAGACCCAATTGTTAGTTTGACCAACTTACTTTTGCTCAGATTTTATGCTCGCATGAGACAAAGTTAGTGTGTAGCAGAACCAGGGCTAGAATTTAGGTTTCCTGACTCCTAGGTTCTCTCTCACCAAAAAGAAAAATTCGAGATAAATTGGAGCTGTGTAGATTGGAAATGAGCCCTTCTGGCTGAGGAGTTGCGGAATGTGAACTTCAGTTCCTTAGACAACAGGAAACTTTGAAGGTTTCTGAGCAATGGAGTGACAACAGGGTTGTAGAAAAACAATACTCTAGAAAAATAAGGTGACATGAGTGTTTAAAATCCTTATATGGTTGTATGATCTTGACCTGATCACTTAATTCTGTGTCTTAAGTTTCCTCATCTGTAAAATAGAGATCATGATATGATACGGCAAAGTGCTTATGACAGTGCCTGGTGCAATGTTAAAATAAATGGTAGCCGTTATTTGTGAGGAAAGTGATAATACTGATGATGGTGATGCTATTGGATTAATTGGAAGGGGCAAAACGATAGGAAGGCCAGTTACAAAGTAATGAAAGCTTCAATTTAAGTACAGTCAGTGGGAATGGAAATTAGGAAACATTTATTCAATAAATACTTGAGGTCTAGTCCAAACAGTGGCAGGGATCACAGGGACACTGCTAATTGTTAATAGGAAATAAAGGAGAGAAGGGTCAATAATGCTCCACACAGCATTAAAAAAATGAGTTCACTGGTTAGAATGACTTAAATGTCCTACCTTTCAATTATCATTCCAAGGATGATACCAGGATTCACTTGGGGCTTGTTCCCCCCCACTCCTCATCTGCCCCCCCAATTCCCATGCAAAGTACCTGTGGTATTATGGGGTGGCCCTGGGCCCACAGGGAAATCAGGGTATCTGGCCAGCTACTGAGCATGCTCTCAAGGACCATGGTGGAGGGGCTTGATTCAGCTGGAGTCCAGCGTCAGTTCCAGCCCCACCCATCTCAAGTTTCAGGTACCACTCCCCAGGGAGACTAAGCTGTGAGCTGGAAGAACAGTAAGCTTGAGAGCAGGAGGTGCAGATCCCCTGGGAGCTGCTGGCTGTGCAGGGAAGGATGGAACAAAGAGCTTGAAGCCCCTCCCTGACCTTGGGGGTGAGCTCAGGTTTCCAGGTCCTCCCCAGGGGAAGGGGTGGGGAAGGGGCTGGGGGAAGCTGATCTCTCGGCTTAAAGGAAGCTTTCTCTCTTTTCACATTCATGACCTGTCTCAAATATCCAGCTCAGTTCTATTAATTCACTGTTAACACAGCCAGCTTTAGACTTTAGATCCTCAAAACCATAGAAGAATTAGGTTACAGCGAGCTTCTATCTATCATAGCTTAGAGTGGTTTTCAGAGAACAAGGATCTGCCCCTCTCCATTGCAGAGGACTTCCTCCGTATCCCCGAAGGGTTCGTGAGGAGGGAAGGGGGCCTCGGCAGGTGAGGAATGAGTGTAGAAGAGGTTTGGAAGCTCTAAGGGGACTGTTCGGGGTCTTCCTTGCCTTGCTCCAGCTGCTCAAGGACCAGGGCCACCATGATTCACTTCTGTCTGGCTCACACAGCCTCCCACTTGCACTGCTGGCTGCCAAGATCTCATCAGCTCAGGCTGTAAGTGTCCCTCCCCAGCCCACTGTGGCAAAAAGTTCATTTCTTCCTGAGGCTGTCCTGAGGTTGAAGTAAAATTTATTTTCAACTTTAAAATCACTGACTTTAAGTTTCAAAAACATTGATGTATAAACATTAATGAAACATTTTGTAAACATTAAGTCAGTTTTAAAACATTAACTTAAAAAAACAAACTGTTTGGCTTTTCTTGTCACACTTCAGAATGCTCAATATAATTAAGTCTATTTTGACCGACTGTTAATGCAATTGACTTGACAACTTCTCAGATTTACACCTCTAAAGAGACACTATTCCTTTTAAAATAGTAACCTTCAACATGTAACCATATTCTAGTTCTAACAATGTGCCATTGCTTTAGTCTGGGGGTATTTTTTTTTTTTTTTTTGCGGTACGTGGGCCTCTCACTGTCGTGGCCTCTCCCGTTGCAGAGCACAGGCTCCGGACGCACAGGCTCAGCGGCCATGGCTCACAGGCCCAGCCGCTCCGCGGCATGTGGGCTCCTCCCAGACCAGGGCATGAACCCGTGTCCCCTGCATCGGCAGGCGGACTCTCAACCACTGCGCCACCAGGGAAGCCCTGGGGGTATATTTTGAAATTGCTTTTTGTTTTGAGTACCTTCACTGGGGGTAAACCTTTGTCTTTGGAGGGGAGATTTAATTTCTACAAATACCCTCAAGTCGTTCAGTGCTAAATCCAATTAATAAAATAAATAATTAAGGTGAATAACCGTTTACAGTGAAGAGACAGAACTATTAGTTAAGGAAGAAGATTTTCCTACATGTGTGGAAACTATGTACGTGTAATCTCAAAAGAATTTCAAAGTTGAGCGCTAACCACAGACCTCATGTGGTTGTGTAAGTTGTGGGAGGTATGTTAACTCACTCCGTGTGAACCACCTGGCTGGGGGGAGAGCGAGCACAGTACACGGCCATAGGGTCCTAACCACGCTGTAGCTCACCTTCTGCTGTAGCTCTACTGCTCACTACTACTAGGTGTTTGTCCTCAGACTAGACATTTAATGTTTCTGAGCCTCAGTTTCCTCATTTATAAAATGGGAAAACACAGTCCCATTTCATAGGATTGTGTGCATATTAAGTGAGAAAGTGAATAAAAAATGTGACACATTTGTCTACTAATTATGAATATTAATAATTCTTACTATTGCTTGTGGGTTGTCTTATGGCATTAACTTACAGCCATGGTAAAGAAACAAAGGTTCTCAGGGACTTCTCTGGTGGTCCAGTGGCTAAGGCTCCATGCTCCCAGTGCAGGGTGCCCAGGTTCAATCCCGGTCAGGGAACTAGATCCCACATGCTGCAACTAAGAGTTCACATGCTGCAACTAAAGATCCCGCATGCTGCAACTAAGACCCAGCACAGCCACAATAACGAAATAAATAAACAAATAAATAAGAAACCAAGGTTCTCAAGATTCCTTAGAGACCAGTAATCACAGATATCGTAGGAGCTCAATAAATGGTAACTATTATTCTTACTGAACTATTATTAGACATAATTTTGCTATAATGGGATGGATCTCAGTTCATCTTTGCTATATTTAAAACTTTTATTTCTGTGGTTTGATATAACATTATCGTGAAACAGAACTTGAATTTGGTTTCTTGAAGGCATTTCATCACTAAAAAAGTAATGTATAATGTAACTCACTGTGTCCCATGCAGCCAAGTGACAGTGTTCCTGTTTGGGACCACCATTCTGACCCTCCAGTTCTATGTTCTGCTGAGGTAAGTTCTTTCTCCAGCCAACCCCCTCCCCTGGCAGCTCAGCATGCACGTCTTACCTGTGGAGATGGTTCGGGTGCCCTCTGCCATTCCTGTTATGTGTTTAAGTGCAGTCTGCCCCATTGTTTTGCCCCTATTATCAATGGTAGTCACCCGTTTCACCTCTTTGAAGAGTCAAAAATCTCAGTACAGCGAGGAGAGCTGGGATTTGGGCAGATTGAGTTTAACTTTTAATCAACAGTTATTTCTTTTAGTATAAGAAGCCGTCAAATGAGAGCACCGACGTTTCAATTTATGAATTCCCTAGAGAGCAGTCCCAACAGCCCAGCATTAGCTAACTTTTGCAAGGCTGAGGGTGACACAGGCACACTCAACCAGATTATGACTTGATCTGTTATTTCAGATTCTATGTTGGATATTAGTTTTGGCTGAAAAAGTCAGTTAATACCTTTTTCAGGCAAACGAGGCAAATGCAATGTGATACATTCAAAATAAACTGCAGTTCTAAAAATCCTAAAAAAAAATCTGAAAACTTAAGTGATGGGGAAGGAATGGAAACCGTGACACTCCTTGTAATTAGCCTAATTCAAACTTGCCAGCTTCTACTATAAGAGGTTTGTGTGTGGTAGGGCGTATTTCCTTACTCCAGAATTTCCACAAAATGTTTTTTCACCAAAATGTCAAATTAACATGAATTAGAAAAATGGTAAACATTCCTTGCCCACCAATTAAGATATTAATAACTCTTAATAATATTTTTATTAATGCTAGCATGAATTAATTTGCAGTCACAGTAAGGAACCAAGGTTCTTAAGAGGAGTGAGTTGCCTGGAGCCAAATGAACCTAGTGCCACAATTAGAATTCAAGGGTCAGTGCCTTCTGGTGTTACACTAACAGCGTGGATTTCTTCTAATAAGTAATCAATTAACGTATGACCCAGGGTATTGATTTTTAGGCCCAGATCGTCTCGATACTGCAGTCAACCTCTCCTCACCAACCTGGTTGGTAATATCATCTTTACTTTCTTCGCAATTGGTAAGTGTGCAGTCATTCTGTCAAGCACTTATTAAGTGTCTACTATTTGCCAGACGCTACTAGAATAAAAACAGGTAAGAGAGGACTTCTTGCTCTTCAAGAGCTCAAAGACTGAAACCTAAGAAGAAATTCACATTTAGAATTCAGGTGAAGGGAATTCTTTTTTTTGGTTTTGGTTTTTGGCCATGCCGCACGGCATGCGGGATCTTAGTACCCCAACCAGGGATCGAACCCGTGCCCCACTGCAGTGGAAGTACAGAATCTTAACCACTGGACCACCAGGGAAGTCCCTGAAGTGAATTCTTAAAAAGTTACTTAGTATCTCTTTTAGTCATCCTACAACTTGAATATGAACCCAAATTAAATTAAATACTAATGTTTTGTTTTGTTTTGTTTTTTGTGGTACACGGGCCTCTCACTGTTGTGGCCTCTCCCATTGCAGAGCACAGGCTCTGGACGCGCAGGCTCAGTGGCCATGGCTCACGGGCCCAGCTGCTCCACGGCATGTGGGATCTTCCCGGACCGGGGCACGAACCGGTGTCCCCTGCATCGGCAGGTGGATTCTTAACCACTGCGCCACCAGGGAAGCCCTAATGTTTTGTTTTGATGTTATAAAATTCTTTACAGTCATAAAAATATCAGATTTATCCATTCATTCAATAGTTACTAAGGAGATGATATAGGTAGAAAAACAGGGACCCCAACTAACTTAAGTCAAAAAATGATACAGAAGAGTTGGACTCTGAAATGTGCTGAAGTTTTAGGAATACCTTAAACTAGTATATTTTAGTTATATTTTCCTTTGTATATACTTTTAAGAGTGATGTGCACTTTAAATTAAGACTATGTCTAATTTTTTTTTTTTTTTTTTTTTGCGGTACGCGGGCTTCTCACTGCTGTGGCCTCTCCCGTTGCGGAGCACAGGCTCCGGACGCGCAGGCTCAGCGGCCATGGCGCACGCACCCACCCGCTCCGCGGCATGTGGGATCCTCCCAGACCGGGGCACGAACCCGTGTCCCCTGCATCGGCAGGCGGACTCTCAACCACTGCGCCACCAGGGAAGCCCCTATGTCTAATTTTTAAAATGAAAAAAGTTATTGGGTGCCTTAACATGGTTCTAGAAAGAGTCTCCAGAGAATTCCCTGGTGGGAGGCCAGTTCAAACAGTCATCCCACAACAGCAGGAGCTACTTCTTCTCTCTGACCTTTCTTGCCCTCATTTCTAAAATGGAGATAAAAATACCTGCTTCACAGTTTTCCTGTAAGGTTTAAATGAAATAACGGGGGAATTAAAAAAAAAAACTGTCACAGTTATTATCACTAGCATTGCCGACAGTAAGCACATGACCTCGATCAAAGGAAAACCTTAGCCTGGCTAGGTTTTGAGCACTTTTGTTCCACAGTAGATACATGAGGAAACACCTTCTATTTAGGGTCTGCATTCTAGAATATATTTCTGAATGAAATAATGCCATTTTGCAGCAACATGGATGGACCTAGAGATTATCATACTAAGCAAGGTAAGGCAGAAAAAGAAAGACAAATACTATATGATATCACTTATATTTGGAATCTAAAATACGATACAAATGAGTATATCTACAAAACAGAAACAGGCTCAGACATACAGAACAGACTTGTGGTTGCCAAGGAGAAGGGCGAGTAGGGGAGGGAAAGATTGGGAGTTTGGGATTAGCAGATGCAAACTATTATATATAGGATGGATCAACAACAAGGAACTATAATCAATATCCTGTGATAAACCATAATGGAAAAGAATATGAAACACATATATGTATAACTGACTCACTTTGCTGTACAGTAGAAATTAACAAGACATTGTAAATCAACTATAGTTCAATAAAAAAAAAAGGAATATATTTCTGAGATAATTCTACCCAGTAAACTGATGCTGTTCTGCTGTCCTTTTAGGTTTTACCATGCTGCTTACTCAGATGGAACCAGTCCCACAGGCACTAAAGAGGATGTTTTCTGTATTTGGTGTGGGGTCCTTCAGTGAAGGAGTCTGCACCGCAGTGTTAACATTTTTGGCAACCGACTGTGTACGTTTTTAAATACTGAATTTCCAAAGGCTCATCTTAACCTGAAAGCTTGGCTGTATACAAAGCACCATTAGTCTTCAACATTTATTGTCTACTTACACTAAGAAAAGAGATGGAGAGATAGAACTCCTCAGGAGACACATCACAGTTAAAACATTTCAACAGGGAAAGTTTAAAAATTCCATGAGAGATTTTTCTTTTTGTAAGGTGAAGTCTGCTTTACTAGAATTAAAAAAAAAAAAGTTAAGACATTAATCAACAGTGGAAGGAACTGCTGGACGGGGTTGGCACATTAAGCAGGAAGCTTTCCACCTCCTGCTAAGTTGGTGCCTTTGTTTAAACCCTTTCAGCAAAAACATTTAAAATATGTATTGCAATTAAAAGACAAGTATTGCTAACAGTGCTTTCTTCCTCCCAAATATAGGAAAAAATGACTCCTGAACTTTACTACTTGTCTGTGATGCTTTCAGTAAGCAGCGTGGTTTCTACAGGTAAGCAAAAACTTCCCAAGTAACCCATACCTATTTAAAGGCTTACCAGTCCTTCAAGGGAAGTAAATGCTCAGCTAGGATTGTTACATTGCAAGGGGAACGTATAGCTCCTCTTAAAGGAGGAGCTCCAAGAAGCTACAGAGTTTTAAAAGCAGAGAAAAAGCAGAGAGGGTTAGAATGGGATATAAAAAGCCATCCTTCTCACATTATTTCCACTCCATTTAATTAGATCCCATTCTTTATCCTACAGTGCTTTGCTCAAGCCCGGGGCTGACTTGGCTGGCCAGTGTAACCTGTCCAAGGCCAGATGCTAAATCAACAGTCTGAAGCTGACATTTGAGCCCTGCTGGTCCCCTGCCTTAGACATATGTCTTGGCAGGTTGAGCCTTTTCCAGCAGCCCTGTCATCTGACTACCGCAAGCAAACATGTGACCATCTCCACCCTGCTTCTCCTAGATGAAGAGGTCAGCTGAACATCAGAGCCACGACAACAAAAAGCACAGCAAAACCCGTCACTGGGAAGAAATCTGTCAGGGGACAACGTTAATGAGCACTGACAATGGATAAAAAGTAATCGTTCAACCAAAATCACTGGGTCGACAGCACAACCAAATTCAGCCCCAGTAAGGATCTCCTATTAGATACTCTCAAGAGCATTAGTGCTTTGGCTTTCTGAACCTCCTTTTCTGTTTCAATGAAGTTAGTAGCATCAGCTGGATGGCCGCTATAAAAGTAAGTATTGAGAAGGAAAAAGAAAAATATAGATCTTAGTAATGAACAAAGGTCTAGTTTCAAAAGAACACAGTGATCCAGACTGTATATTTGAACAAGGTCAATCTATCACTTCTTTAAAAGTGCAGTGGGAGATTTTAGAGTAAAAATCATCACGATCTCCCCTACTGGGCTACACCAATCTCTTGCATCATGACAGTCAACTGCTGTCTAGAGAAAACAGCCAACTGACCTGTATGATGCTGTGTCTTTTGACTTGTTCTGTGTGTATGCACAGATTCTGAGGGATTTTAAGTCGGAGCTAGATACCCACAGATGCTCTCAAAGTCTTTAGTAAGTGGAGATAATGCCATTTCTTTTTTTTTTTTTTATGAGAAACATAGTATCTTCCTGTTTCCCTTTGAATTTCTTAGAATACTAGTGAGCCTGTATATTTTTTTCATTTTTTCATTTATTTTTTAAATCACTTCTTTAGAGAATTTTCTAGTGCTCATTTATTTACTGGAAGATTGTTTTTTTATTTGTTTAGTTTGCCAATTTATGTGAGCTCTTTGTGTAATTAAAGTATCAATATTAATCAATTTCTTTCTTATTGGTCATAACGTCTAAAACACCCTTGCAGGGCATTTCTGTGATTTATTCATCAGGTGACTGTGCAATTCCCTCAACCTCACTGAGCTTCAGTTTCCTCATCTACAAATGCCATTTCTTGAGGGGAAGAACAGTATCTCTTGGCAGAAGGAACAAGTTTAATACAAACATCTCCCAACACATCTATGACAGACACAGATCTTCACAAATGGGAATGACTGTTTTCCATCTGCTTCTCTGTTCAGGTGATACTTGCTGCAGGGGAAGTTACCCACCAACACACTATCCATCCACCACACTCACATTTTCTGAGCACCTTTCACATTCCAGACATAGCGCTAAAACTTAGGAGTTAGAAACGCGAGTAACTCATAGGTTAACAGTGAAATCCCCTGAAATAATTCTTTTACTATGGTTAACAGAAACTATTTAAAAGTAACACGGCCTTTTACATTCTCTAGAACTCATTAACCAAATATTAACATGTCAGATGAATGTCAACTTATCTCAAGACAGGATTTTTATCAGAAGTTTCTTTTTTACTGAACTATCCTGCCCCTCACCCCGAAACCTGATCTACTTGGAGATCTCAGCTGATGACATCCTTCCAGTTGCTACAGTCAAGTACCTCAAATCATCCTAAATGCATTGTTTTTCTTTTCCCACACCCCATCAGGAAGTCCTAATGGCTCCACCTTCAAAATACATACAGAATCCAACCATTTTTCGCTAGTTGGAAATTTTTAACTGACTCTTTCTAAATGCAAGAGGCTGCTTCTTAAGATCAAGGCTGCTTGGTACTTCTTTTTTTAAAAATTAATTTATTGATTTGGTTGCTCCGGGTCTTAGTTGCAGCAGGCGGGCTTGCGGGCTCCTTAGTTGCAGCACATGTGCTCCTTAGTTGTGGCTCCAGGGCTCCTTAGTTGTGGCACACAGGTCCCTTAGTTGTGGCATGTGAACTCTTAGTTGCAGTATGCATGTGGGACCTAGTTCCCTGACCAGGGATCGAACCCGGGCCCCCAGCAACGGGAGCGTGGAGTCTAACCCACTGCGTCACCAGGGAAGTCCCTGCTTGGTACTTCTGTGTCTTGAAATTATGCAACATTCTTAACATAACTCCAGAAAACGAAATTCTGTTTCTTAATTGATAAGCATAACTTGAAGCATAATTTAACCAGCACCTTAACCCATAACCTATAAAACTGAATTTTCATGACCTTTTATGCTTTTATCATTTCCTCCAAAACCAAGTCATCAGAGTTAATTTCATTAAGAAACATTTATTTTATGCTACCGATATCGTATGAAATACAAAGCATGCTCTTTCTCCACACAGGTGAAAAGTATAAAATTCTAAAACTGCTATTTTTTAGCCCCTCATAACTTAGACAGCCATGATCAGCAATCGTCCCTCACAGACTGACAACACTTTCTGCTATAACCCATGTTCGCTCCGAGTGGAAAACTTCTGCTGAGCAACTTCGTGGGGGATGCTTTCTTTCAGTGGTTCTCAATTTGGGACCTGGGTTTCAGAGGTACAAAGTCTCTGAAGTTGTAAGCAAAATGTTGGGCATGTGCACCTATGAGCAACTTTCTGGGAGAATGTCAAAGGAAGTTTGAGAAAATAATAACATTAAGCATTACGCTCATTAAATTTACTATAAGAAAAAAAATACTTGATGTTTGACATCCACTACTCTCCATTTAAAATTTAAAAAACAGGGCTTCCCTGGTGGCGCAGTGGTTGAGAGTCCGCCTGCAGATGCAGGGGACACAGGTTCGTGCCCCAGTCCGGGAAGGTCCCACATGCCGCGGAGTGGCTGGGCCCGTGAGCCATGGCTGCTGAGCCTGCGCGTCAGGAGCCTGTGCTCCACAACGGGAGAGGCCACAACAGTGAGAGGCCCGCGTACCGCAAAAAAAAAAAAAAAAAAAAAAATTTTAAAAACAAAGTTAAAGTTAGTCTTCACACTACTTTTTCCACAGCTACTAAACCCTAGAAGTGAAAACTTTCTAATTACTAATTTAATTGAATTGAATATTGAATTTCTAAATGCTCCTCTAATCTGAAAGGTTGGGTATATTCAATATACCATTAGTCTTCAATATATATTTTCTACTTATATTAAAAATAAAGATATGTAAAAATAGAATTCCTAATTAGACATATGTCATAGTTAAACATTTCACTGGAGAAGGGTCAAAAAATTCAACACAGAATTATCTTCCTTTTTCTCCTTTACTATAATTTTTTCTAAGTTAATATGGAACTGTTGGAAGATTGTTTTAGGGTGTCCCCACGCTCAGAGTTTGGATTTTATCCTGTAGGGAATGGGGATGTTTTAGAGGGCTTAAATAGGGAGTAATATATCAGTGCACTTTAGAAATAATTCTCAGGACTTCCCTGGTGGCACAGTGGTTAAGAATCCACCTGCCAAGGCAGGGGACGTGGGGTTGAGCCCTGGTCCGGGAGGATCCCACGTGCCGCAAGCAATGAAGCCCATGCGCCACAACTACCAAGCCTGCGCTCTAGGGCCCGTGAGCCACAACTACTGAGCCCATGTGCCACAACTACTGAAGCCCGCGTGCCTAGAGCCCGTGCTCCGCAACAAGAGAAGCCATGGCTCACTGCAACTAGAGAAAGCCCACGTGCAGCAACGAAGACCCAACAGCCAAAAATAAAAACAAATAAATAAATAAATTTATTTTTAAAATGCATACGTATAATGGCATATTAAATAATGGGGCTATGAGTAAAACAAAGCAAGGCAAGAGGATAAGGAGTGTTGGAATTCTAAATAGGGTGGTCAGGAAAGGCCTCACCACGTGACATTTGAGCAAAGAATTAAAGGAGACAAGGGAGTGAGCCAAGCAGACACCTAAAGGAAAAATGTTCTAAGCAAAGGAAACAATGCAAAAGCCCTGAGGCAGAAGCATGCCTGCCCAGTTCCAGGATCTCCAGCGAGATCAGAAGGGCTGAGCAGGAGTTAACGGAGGGAAGGAGTATTGGTAGATGTCATCAGCGGTAAAAGGGAGCCACTGCAGGGTTTCTGAGCAGAGGAGTGACATGACCAAACATATTTTCAAAGGATCTCTCTGGCTGCTAAAACTGACAACAGAATGTAGGGGGAAATAGGGTGGAAGAAAGGAGACCAGATGGGAAGCTACTGCTGTAACCCGGGTGAGAGCTGATGTTGACATGGACCAGGGTGGTAGCAGTGGAAGTGGTGAGAAGTCATTCGATTCTAGATATATTATAAAGGTAGAGCCAATGTGATTTGCTGATGGATGGAATGTGTGCTGCGAGAGAAAGAGGAGTCAAGAATGACTCCAAAAATTTTTGGCTTAAGCAACCAAAAGGCTAGAGTTACCTTTAATTGAGAAGAGAAAGATGGCCATGGAATAGGTTTAGGGGAGAAGATCAGTAGTTCAGTTTATAAAGAAGTTAAGTTTGGGATATCTATTAAATATGCAAATAGTGGTGTTAAGTAGGTAACGCAGAACAGAGCCCAGTTCAGGGGAGAGGACGAGAGATTTACTGGATTTGGGGTTATCTGCATATAGATGGTATTTAAAGTCGTGAGACTGGATGACATTACCAAGAGAGTGAGTGAGACAGAATGCAACAGCAGTGTGGGCATCACCGGGGAACTGGTTAGAAATACACAACCACAGGCCCTACCCTAGGTCTACTGAATCAAAATCTGCATCTTAACAAGATCCCCAGGTGATGTGTATGCATCTTAAAGTTTGTAAAGCTCCACTGGTCCAGGTGAGAGATAATGAAGGGTAATAACAGGAGGGATGGTGTCAAGGGTTTACAAGTAGATGAGCTGAGTGAATGGAGGAGGGAAGGAGGTGAAGGGAGATTTCTGACTTAAGAGACCACTTAGATGGTGTGCCGAGAGTCAACAGAGAGTATCAGGGGAAGCACAGGTTGGGAGGTATGGAGGGAAAGCATAAAGAGAGACACTACAGTTTTAAAGGTGCTGCTGAACTTGAGGTATACACAGGACATCCGAGTAGGGAGATCTAGTAGGTAGACAAAAAGAGAGAGACTAGAACCTGGTAGTAAAACCCAGTGACACTAAAGACTACCTTCAAGGAGATATCATGGTTAAAAGAAGGCTGTTTATTTGATTTTAATTTTTTTTTGAAGAACAGAATTAGAATGTTGGTTGGTTGAGGGAAAAGCACAATTAGGAAGCCACAGAACCTGCAAGAAAGCTAATAATTGATGGAGAAAGGTCCTTAAGGAGGCCACAAAGAAAGGATTTTTTTTTTGAGAAAGGATTTTAGGTACAAATTAAGAGCATAGCTTAAAAATAATGGGGAGAAATGAAAACATACGTCTACACAAAGAATTGTATAGTTTGGCTGTATATGTAATAGCGAAAAGCTGGAAATAACTCAAATGTTAATCAAGAAATGAATGAATGAATGAAGTTTATTATTCTTATACTCAAATAATGGAATACTACTGAGCAATAAAAAGGAAGAAACTACTGATACAAATAACATGGATGAATCTCAGAGACATTATTTTGAGTGAAAGAAGCCAGATACAAAAAAGAACATGCTATATGATTCCAGTTATATGAAATTCTAGAAAAGAATTTAATCTATAATGACAGAAGACAGATCAGTGGTTGCCTGGGGCGGGGGAAACTGACAACAGAAGGGCAGAAAGCTTCAGGGTTCCTGCTATGGAATCATTTTTTCTCCTGTGCTCTTCACTGAATGGCAATACATTCACCCATTCTCTTTGGATGGGCTTGTTTCTCATAAATAAATATCCAGTTATGCTAATGTAACTATAGTGATGGTGACAACTATAGCAGTAACATTCATTGAGTTCTTCCTGTGTGCCAAGCAATATACTAAGCACTCATGTGATCCTTACAACGCTCCAGTGAAGTAGGTACTATTATTATCTCTCTTTTTTTTCCTAACACATGAGGAAACTTAAGCTGTAAGAGGTTGATTAACTTGCTCAAGATCTCACAGCTTGTGTAACAACCTTGACTCTAAAAGTTCATGCTCTTAACCGTTACACAAGATTTACAATGGTACGTTATCTACTGGTAGACATTAAAGAGGTCCACGCGTTCAGAGCGCCTTTGGCTCATGGCACTTCTTATTAGCCACTCAAGTTTCATCTGCCCCTGCATTTTCCCTACCTAGCTGGAGCAACTAGTGCTCTCTGGACTCCCATCCCAAGTCCAAGTTGAGGTATCCTAAACCTTCCCAGCTGCCAAGGAGTATTTATCTGGTTTTCCAGTTATGACTCCCAGTTCTGAAGTTATCTTCCCCAGTGCTCTCTCCTGTGACTACCTACCTAATATTCATTCCTCTTTTCCCAACATCTTCTCTTCCCTCCCTATTCCCCCTCCAGGTTTGTATTCTATTTTTGTTTGAGAACTGGAACCCAAACCAATTTCTCTTGTCTATGCACTAGGAATACTTTTTCATTGTCCATTAGCTCTAAACAGAACTCAAAGGTATGTAAGAATACTCTCAGCATAGAACTGCTGAATCAGATTGTCACGGAGAAACAGCACGCAAATACAATGCACGTATGGTGAGGCCTTTCCTCCACCACTTCTAAGACTGTACACACTAAAACCAACATAAATGCCTAAATAGAACACCTTATTATCATCATCAAAATTAGGGGATGAACACAGTGAGAAAATGTTTATTCAGCAAATTCTTCCAATGATGAAAGAAGTATATTTTCCAGTTTCGTTTTGTGTGGCACTGGCCCTAACTATTTGTCATTGAGAGTTCGATATTACACAAAAACGTTGACACTTCCACACATATTCACATGTCAAAAATTAGAGCTAATTATATTAACATGACATCCACTTACTTTTACAAAGCAAATTCTGTGAATCTGAAGCGTTTTGCAAGGTAGGATATTGGAACCATTCCAACTGATGTGTCAACAGTCTTCTCTAAGTTGGACTTAGAACAGTGGTTTCACATGCAAATTGTAACTCTGAGAAACAATTCACGGTGGTAAATTAAGAAATTCTATGATTGGACAAACAATTCATTCTGGTGGAGTTCTACGGTAATCTTGGAAGTTTGTCCTGGGCGGCTGAAATATAATTAACTTTAAAGACAACACCTGAGAAACAATTTCGCCGTAAACCCTGATGTCGTCTTGTGGACTAATGACTTCAAGGAGATGGGCTGGGAACATCTGAAAATGGTTTCCACCTAATTTCTGAGTAACTTCTGGACTGTTGCCAACAGCTAGCAGTCTCCTTCTCAAGAGGAGTGAGTGTCCCGCTTCCAGGAACATGGATCTAGTCTTTTATAGATTTGGAAATTAAGGATTTCAGAAAAAAGAGAAGTGCCCCGCCAAGCCCAAGAAGCCTCTAGAAAAGGAATTTTTTTTTTCCAGGGTGAACTCACTTGTTCCAGAGCCAAATTTACCGAGGTTTTCGGTTCCACTGAGAGAAACAGAAACAATAAAGGGGCAAGACTCCCTGTTCCAAACTTGAATGTGACCTAGCTTCAGGGACAGTTGTACCTTACCCTCAAAGACCCTAAGCAGTCCTGAGCTGACTCCACCAGAGACGGGTTTTTCAAGAGCTCGAGGAGGTAACTTACCTCCGCCTCAGGGCTGACCGGCCCGAGCTCTCCGAGAGACGCTCCGCAGCCCGGACGCTAATGAGGGTAACACCAGCGGCCGCGCCCTCATTGGCTCCAGGAGGCTGGAAGTGCGTGCGTCTGACGGAAGTGCTCCTCTTGTACGCGTCCGCCGAGCGGGGCCCCTCAGGTAGGCGGGGCCCCTGGCTCCGAACTGTGGGACCGAGTGGTGGGTGGAGGCGGAGAAGGGACCCCGAGGGCCTAAGGAGGTGGTTCGGTTTCTGGTCGGGAAAAGCGGAAGAGTTTCGGGGGCAGCGGGTTCCCGGCGGCCTCTGGTGGCAGTCGGGCCTAGTCGAGCCGGCCGGCGCAGAACCCAAATGCGGGAGCTTCATGTTCCCCGGTGGGAGATGTGGTTTGGGGCTGTGATCGGGGCTGCTCCCTGACCGCGTCCGGATGGTTGAGGTCCAGACGCTGCTCACTTCCAGCCGGGAAAATGTATGCGCTCCTTTTCCGTGGTTTTGGATATGACAACTTCCTTCAAGGCAGATCCGGGTGCGGGGTTTTCCTGAGTAACACTCTCGGCCTCACTAGAAAAAAACCTCAGAAAGACTGCCACAGGCACAGTCGAAAGAGAAAACGGGTTTCTCCCCCTCCTCCACACCCCCTCCCGCCCCTATGATGTCGTCCTAGAAAGAGAGGGTGTGTTTCAGTTGCAGGCTGCCCAAGTGGCAGTTATTGGGACTGCTTTAGGTATACGTTTATATATAGTAAATAAAACCACTTGTTAATGGTTTCCCTTTTCCCAGCCAGCTCCACCCCCAGGTGGTTTGGACTTTGAGCCCCTTATAGTCCTGATGAACAGTTTCGCTTTCCTCAAGTTTAAGACACTTGGAACTTCAAGAATTGGAGGTTTATGCAATTTGAGACCGGTCAGCACTGAGCAGAGTTCAGAGGACTAAGAGACAGGTGAGCATGAATGAGTACCTTAATTCTCAAAAATTACAGTTTTTGAGAGTAATTTTGCAGTTTCGGTAAAAGGTGCATCACCTTTATTGAATACTAGGTGGTGCCCGCGAGTTAATCTTTCTGGGATAAATCTCAAATAATGTAGCATGAGGGTAAAGTTTTTAAAGCGTCTTCATCTTCCCTAAAATTCATTTAGAATAGCTTTACCTCCTTACAGTACGTTGGGCCTTTATACAGTTCATTCAGTTATCGAATATGTAGTCTGTATTAAGTGCTGAAGAGGCTAAGAAAGGAATCAGACCCATTTTCTGCTCTCAGTTTACAGTCTGGAGAGGAAGACAGACAAATAAACAACAAGCTATGATGAAATCACATATAATTAAAGGCAGACATAGTGTTAAATGGAGACTAAGACGCAGAATGCAGTGGAAAAAGCAATCAATTCTCATTATTCATTTACCAGTTATTTATTCAGCACCTTCTATCTGCCCAGCATTGTGCTAGACGCTGGTGTATAAAGAAAATGTAAAATCCCTACTCTCAAGTAACTCACAATGTAGTGATTGGGAGGGAACCAAGGAAGGCATTATGGAGAAGGTGAAACTTGACCATGAAGGATGGATGACTTGGTCTTGATAGGTAGAAGAAAATGCAGGCTCAAAAGAGAAGGATGAGGACTTCCCTGGTGGCACAGTGGTTAAGAATCCGCCTGCCACTGCAGGAGACACAGGTTCGATCCCTGGTCCAGAAGATCACACGTGGCGCGGAGCAACCAAGCCTGTGCGCCTCAACTACTGAGCCTGCGCTCTAGAGCCTGCGCGCCTAGAGCCCGTGCTCCGCAACAAGAGAAGCCACCGCAATGAGAAGCCCACGCACCGCAATGAAGAGTAGCCCCCGCTTGCCACAAGTAGAGTATGCCCGTGCACAGCAACAGAGACCCAATGCAGCAAAGAAAAATAAGTAAAATTTTTTAAAAAATTAAAAAAAAGAAAAAAAACAGCCTCAGGAACACAGTTCTAGCCAGTCTTTAAAAAAAAAAAAAGAGAGAAGGATGAGCTTCTTCTCTGGTCCCTTTAATCTTGCCTCAGGTGGTTTCTTGGCTACTCCTCCCTTGATTAGCAACTGTTCGGAATCTGCCCTTTGGAACTGAGGGAAGGTCATGGAGGCTGGAGTCTTGCCTGTAAGAAATGGTGGACAGGGACTTCCCTGGTGGCACAGTGGTTAAGAACCTGCCTGCCAGTGCAGGGGACACGGGTTCGAGCCCTGGTCTGGGAAGATCTCACATGCCACGGAGCAGCTAAGCCCATGCGCCACAGCTACTGAAACCCGCGTGCCTAGAGCCCATGCTCCACAACAAGAAGCCACCGCAGTGAGAAGCCCATGCATCTCAACGAAGAGAAGCCCCAGCTCACCGCAGCTAGAGGAAGCCCGCGCACAGCACACAACAACAAAGACCCAATGAAGCCAAAAACAAATAAGTAAAAATTAAAAAAAAATTTCAATTGAATTTTTTTGGGAATTTGTCAAACTGATTCTTAAATTCATCTAGAAGGGAAAATGTACAAGAATAGTCAAGAATTTTGGGGAAAAAAAACAATAATAGAGCCAACTCCTTATCAGTCATCAGTATACACCAGCTCTAAAGCTATAATAATTAAAATAGTAAAGTAATGCCTTAGGACCAGAATATTATCAATGAAACAGACTTGAGTCTGTTTCTATTGAGTCTCAATTAAAGGTAGCATAAATAAATACTAGTAAACAGTGTTGAGGCAGTTGGCTATCCATTTGAAAGAAAATAAAAGTTAGATCCCTACTTCACAGCATTAACAAAAACATAGTATATTTTTGGGAATTCCTTGGCAGTCCAGTGGTTAGGACTTGGTGCTCTCACTGCCGTGGGCCCGGGTTCAGTCCCTGGTCAGGGAACTAAGATCCCACAAGCCCCATGGTGCAGCCAAAAATAAAAACAAAATAATATATTTTAAAAAATCTTGAGATGGTCAGGGCCTGCTTTCATGGGACACAAAACTAAGAAGACATAGAGGAGAACATAGGTTTGGCCATTAAAAATAATAATTTACCATAACAAAAAAATGCCATAAATAAAATTTAAAGCCAGGAGACAAGAGATAATATTTGCAACATAATTGTAAAGACTTTATATCCATGTTATATAAATCAGTAAGAGAAAGATAATCCAGTAGAAAAATGGGCACATTTCCAAAGAAGAAATTCATATCATAAATTGGTCATGCCCACAAGTCATTAGGTAAATGCACATAAAGACCAATAAGATAATACTAGGACTATTCTGAGTCCTGGAGTGTACTTATTAAGAATGAAAAAGAATGTTAACATAAATCTTGTAGGGCTTCCCTGGTGGCGCAGTGGTTGAGAGTCCACCTGCCGATGCAGGGGACACGGGTTTGTGCCCCGGTCCGGCAAGATCCCACATGCCGCGGAGCGGCTGGGTCTGTGAGCCATGGCCGCTGGGCCTGCACGTCCGGAGCCTGTGCTCCGCAACGGGAGAGGCCACAACAGTGAGAGGCCCGCGTACTGAAAAAAAAAAAAAAGAATCTTGTAAAGCAGAGTCACGCCTGATCTGTTTCTTTATAAATCTGTATTTTCATCTATCAAATATGTTTAAAGTAAGATAGACTAATAGTTAAGACTTCTAATTAATTTGTCAATTCAATTAAGAAGACTCCCAGGCATTTTTGTGGGGTGTTACTACTATATGCGTTTCAACTTTTATATATAAATTGAGATTTTTTTTTTTTTGCACAACTATCTTCCCCACCCCTGTAGCTCAGAAAGAGTATAGCCAATTTTTTTTTTTTGGCTGTGCCACGCCGCATGCGGGATGTTAGTTCCTAGACCAAGGATCGACCCAGCGCCCCCTGCAGGGTAAGCGCAGAGTCTTAACTACTGTACTGCCAGGGAAGTCCCCACCACTTTTTGGGGGGTTTTTTTGAGTATAGCCTACTTTAAATTGCTTTATCGTTCTACTTAGAGAGTAAAATGGCTTCCAGAGGAAAGACAGAGACAAGCAAATTAAAGCAGAACTTAGAAGAACAGTTGGATAGACTAATGCAGCAATTACAGGACCTGGAGGAATGCAGGTAATAGTATAATTGTGTGCTGCTATGCTGTAAAATGGCCTTTTTTTCCTGCAGCTAGATTATAAGCTCCGTGCGTGCAGGCCCATGTGTGATTTTGGTTTCCCCTGTAGTGTTCTTCACAGTGCTTTGTCTACTGCAGAAATAAACTCAGTACTGGCTTTGGAGTTAAAAAGGCTGGGATATGAAAGTATTTAGATTAATTTCAAAGTGAGTGTGAACTTGGGCTAAATATTTAACCACCTTAAGTTTCCATTTCCTTGAGTGTGAAATGGAAATAATAACACCCATCTTGTCTTCAGTATTTGAAGTAGCCCTGCCTGGTATCAAGCTGAGAAGGTACTGCTTGAACTTCTGGTGTGTCTTCAGCCTTAACTGCTCAAAGAACTAAGACTGCTCATTGCCTTTTTTTTTTTTTTTTTTTTTTTCGAGAGCATCCATGTGCCCAATTATCCCACCACTTTTTCTACAACTGTTTTATTTTTTTTTATTTATTTTTTGTTTTTTTTTTTTGTTTGTTTTTGTTTTTTTTACTTGTTGACAGTTTGCTTTATTTATTTATTTATTTATGGCTGTGTTGGGTCTTCGTTTCTGTGGGAGGGCTTTCTCTAGTTGTGGCAAGCGGGGGCCACTCTTCATCGCGGTGCGCAGGCCTCTCACTATCGCGGCCTCTCTTGTTGCGGAGCACAGGCTCCAGACGCAGGCTCAGTAATTGTGGCTCATGGGCCCAGTTGCTCTGCGGCATGTGGGATCTTCCCAGACCAGGGCTCGAACCCGTGTCCCCTGCATTGGCAGGCAGATTCTCAACCACTGCGCCACCAGGGAAGCCCTGCTCATTGCCTTTTTAACAACCTTGAAAGACTATTGTAAATATTGCAGATGAAGGGAACAACACAATGCTTGGCCCAAAGCAGGCACTCGATAAATGGGAGCTGTTTTGTAGTAAATGTTTAATAAATGGCTTGTTTGGAGTACTCAGATGGCAAGTACTGCATTGCTGTTGTATTTCAAGGTGCATAAAATTTTACCTACCATTAATGATAATGATGGTAATAATAACAGCTATTTGTTAAGTACCTATTATATGCCAAGTACTTTCCATATTTCATTTAATGCTCATAGCAACCCTATAAAGTAGGTACTATCCTTATCTACAGCTTATACAATAGATAAAAAAACTGAGGCTTGACTAGTCAAATATCTTGCCCAAGGTTATACCATTGATTCAGAGACTGCTTAAAAGGAAGTTATTATGTGGTTTGTTTGTTAAGTATGTCTCATTTTGGTTTAAAAAAAAAAAAGAAAGTTTAATTGTCAGAATTGCAGGAAAACGCCCACACTAATGTCTGAACACATCCATCATTAGTATTTTGATATTTCCTTTCAGCCTTTTTCCCCCAGGATATTTTTTGTATATATATATGTATCTGAAGTCTTAGTGTATAAATACTAAGAATGTTTTTTTCTTTTGGAACTCTATATTTTTCTATATTATGTTCATTGTACTTCAGAGAGGAACTTGATACAGATGAATATGAAGAAACCAAAAAAGAAACTCTGGAGCAACTAAGTGAATTTAATGATTCACTAAAGAAAATTATGTCCGGAAATATGACTTTGGTTGATGAACTAAGTGGAATGCAACTGGTAAGCATAATTTACTTACATTGGTGACACAGTTTGGTTTTTGTTGTTGTTTTTTTCCAGTAAGTATATTTAAGATAGAAAATGTACCCTTTTTGGGGTTTAACTTCTAGAGGAATATCTACTTACGGATAAAACAGCATTTGCTTCCAGATCTTCATCTAGTTATATATTTGACTCCAGTGACATGCATAGAAATAGCAAATGGGGGGCTTCCCTGGTGGCGCAGTGGTTGAGAGTCCGCCTGCTGATTCAGGGGACACGGGATCGTGCCCCAGTCTGGGAGGATCCCACATGCCGCAGAGCGGCTAGGCCCGTGAGCCATGGCCACTGAGCCTGCGCATCTGGAGCCTGTGCTCTGCAACGGGAGAGGCCACAGCAGTGAGAGGCCCGCGTACCACAAGAAAAAAAAAAAAGAAAGAAAGAAATAGCAAATGGATACTAAAGTTGTAATACTGTTTGATGAACAAAGAAGACCTATTAAGAATTGAAGACCTATCAATCAAATATTGTAATATCTGATTTGTTGGACTATTTTGGTTAGTTTTCACCTTCTTGTATTTCTAGGCTATCCAGGCAGCTATCAGCCAGGCCTTTAAAACCCCAGAGGTCATCAGATTGTTTGCAAAGAAACAACCTGGTCAGCTTCGGACAAGGTTAGCAGAGGTAAAGTTTCTTTAAATTGATCCAGTCCCTGTATGTATTTCTTTTCTCAGCCCAAGAATTTGCTCATTATGTTATTCTAAAGTTTAAAAATTGGTCATTTGAAAATGTACAACACCAAGAGTGAACCCTAGGGCCTTCCCTGGCGGTCCAGTGGTTAGTACTCTGCGCTCCCAGTGCAGGGGGCCCGGGTTCGATCCCCGATCAGGAAGCTAGATCCTGCGTGCCGCAACTAAAAGAGCCCACATGCCGCAACAAAGACCTGGCGGAGCCAAATAAATAAATAAATAAAATTTAAAAATAAATTAATTAAATTGAATTTTTTTAAAAAAAGAGTGAACCCTAATGTAAAGTATGGACTTTGGGTGATAATGATGTGTCAGTGTAGGTTCATCAGTTGGAACAAATGTACCACTCTGGTGGGGATGTTTATAATGGAGATACTATGCATGAGTGAGGACAAGGGGTGTATGAGGAATCTCTGTACCATTTGCTCAATTTACTGTGAACCTAAAACTGCTCTAAAAAATAGTCTATTTCAAAAAACTGGTCAGTTGACTTTGGAGCCACAACCCACAACTAGGTTTCTGACAAAATTAGTCCTTTGAGCAGTTGTTGTTGATAACAAATGTTGAGGTTTAACCAGCATATGGCAGTTTAAGTTGCTACTGACTGCTTCTGCTACGACTCCACATTTAAAGTTTTACTATTTATTTCTGGAGCTCTGAATTGAAATCCCATCTAGCATTCATTAGCAGCCATGCTTTATGCATGTGCGGCCTTTCCCATCTAAGAATTTCAAACATCTTTATAAACCTGACACTTGAGGAAGTCTGTTTATAGACTTGAATATAGTTAAGACATTAATAAGTTATTTGCAACCATTGGTAATTTAATAGCATAGTGGTTAAGAGCATGGATTTGGATCAAACTGTTTGGATTTGTACCCCTGTTCTACTGTGGACGTATGTGATGTTGGGGGAGTTATTTTCTTCAACCTCTTTTTTTTCTTCTTCTTCTTTTTTCTTTCTTTGGCCGCACCACGCGGCATGTGGGATCTTAGTTCCCCGACCAGGGATCGAACCCCGGTCCCCTGCATTGGAAGGCAGATTCTTTACTACTGGACCACCAGGGAAGTCCTTCTTCAACCTCTTTTTGTGCCTGTTTCCCCATTTGTAAAAAGGCAATAATGATAGTCCCTACCTCTTATTGGTTGTTATGAGGTTTACATGGAGTAAAATGTGTAAAGCACATAGAATAGTACCAAAGCATAGTACATGCTATCAATGTTTCTGGTGGTAGAGGTGATATTTAATCAAAGTTCCAGGAGATCTGTTACCAGTTGTCTCATTCAGGCCTTTAGACCACACTTCAGTTTAATGAAATAGAGTTCTTAGAGGATAGCTCCTCTTTAAAGAAGCTATTGACCTACTAATTCCTCAGTAGAGTTTATAACTAAGACAATGGTTATGATTAGTATCAAGATTTATTAGAACTGTGTAATAACATTTCTATCATGTTTGCCTTGAGTTGTTTCTATAGTTCTTTATAATATTAGTTGGTAGAAGACCTTTTCTTAAAAAAGTATATCTGAAAAGCTTGATTTTATGCAAAGAATGCTTTTAACTTAAATACCATATGCTTTGCATTCATCTATTACAGATGGATAGAGATCTCATGGTAGGAAAGCTGGAAAGAGACCTGTATACTCAGCAGAAAGTGGAGATACTAACAGCTCTCAGGAAACTTGGAGAGAAGGTACTTGTATTTAATTTAATATATTAGGTATAAAGAAAAAGTGTGAAGTATTTGGTATAGAACTTCTTGATCTGTGATTTAGTTTGTGGTCCTAAGACATTCTTAACAGGGATTCCTAGAGCCACTTTGTTCACATTTGAACTCAGTCCTTTGGGCTTTGTTCTGTTTGTTTAGCTGACTGCAGATGACGAGGCCTTCTTGTCAGCAAACGCAGGTGCTATACTCAGCCAGTTTGAGAAAGTCTCTACAGACCTTGGTGAGTACCCTCGTATTTCTGAAAGCTGGACATGAATTACTGCTCTAGATTGACAGATGGCACGCACGAGTGAGATAAAATGATGGCCTTTTCTTGAGTTTAGAGGTGAAACCAGAATTGTTTTCTTTATAAACCTCTTTTTAATGGGTTTATTTTCCAATACTATTTAATTAAAAATAAATTAATATAGCCTAATGCTTTAAAAATATTTGTCAGCTAAATGTAAATATAAAAGTAAACTAAAATGTTACATGTTCTATTTCATACCTGAATTAAAGTAAGTATTTGTAACCAATAAATTGCCCTATGTGGCTGAGTTGTTTGTGCAGGGAAGGAAATTGTCATGGCAGTGGGGAGGGTCAGGGATAATGTGCTGATAATAAAAACTCGTTTCATTTTCTGTTTTATCATCTATGTGATAGATTTTCCTCTCTTTACCTGGAACTATAAATGCATTTGAAATGACATTTCTGTTTATTATGTGTCTTTCTTCTTAGGCTCTGGCGACAAAGTTCTTGCTTTGGCAAGTTTTGAGGTTGAAAAAACAAAAAACTGACGTGGTGTGAAAACTTAGGACATTGATCGCATTCTTGTTGTAAATGGCATTTTTCTTCTGGGGATTCTGAGTCATGGCAAAGAAGTCAAGAGATTCATGAAATGTATTAATAACCTAAGAAAAGGTGACAGAAAAACATACTTAAGGCTTTTGTTTATGCCCTTCATCATTGTGCTTTATGTAGGGATACCCACTTCCGTGATCCTGGACTTGTTGGGATGGAGGGGCTCACTGGACCTTATTCATTATGGTTTGTCTGTTTAAGAGAAAACAAAATAGTGTCTCTGCCTGTCTTTATTGAGCCTCCTTGTTTTTAAGTGCTGGTAGTAAATGAAAAGATGTGAACTGATGATTCTTTTCTGCTCATGATTATCCCCACTTGTTGGAGTAAATAATGTAGCAACATCAACAGACCTCATATGTGTTCACAGAACTTTAGAGTTCTAAGTGATCTTAAAATCCTTTTCATTTTACAAACAAGGAAAGTAAGGCTCAGAAAGAGCAAGTGACTTTCTTAAAGTCACATTAGAGACAGAGCTGGGGATAAGACGTGGGTGTCCTGTCAGTTTAATGTCCACTGAGTTTTATTTCTTTATTTTGTGCTGCTTTAAAAAAAATAATTCACACATATCGGTGCAAGTCCGTATTTATGAAAATTCAGTGTCCCCAAAAAAGTTGTCACTGAGTGACCATTCCCCAGCCCGTAAGCTCTCAGTATGAATGGTGCCCATTGTATCTCTGAGTTTTGAGCTTGGAACAATGGGAGCCCTGTTGAGAGTCTCCTGAAGTAACTTAACCTCCTGCGTTGTTTCACCAGGGAAGCAATTGGAAGTGGCAGCTCGAGGCCCTCCCTGTGTGTGACCTCTTTGCTGAAACCCAGAGGGTGGTGACTGTAAACTACTATTTACTCTTCAGTTTTGGGAGAAACACAAAATAAGTTATGAGAAGAAGTCAGTTTCTCTCCTGAGTGTTTACATCTCTCTGCACACTCAGATATATAGATTTTCCCCATATGCATGTACGTCAGCTTATTTCCTAGGCTCTGGCCACTTTATATTCTTTCACATTTTTCTCAGTATTCTTTTTCTTTAGACTTCATACAAATTAAAAACATTTTTAAAGCTTCTTGTGTACTGTAAACTCTACTAGGTGCTCTGCCAACTGGACAAATTAGGGGACCTCAGCTACATTAATGCCTTATTTGGAACTTTTAATGGGTAATTTTTTATATATTGGTTTATGATGGTCACAAACTCATTAAATTGTGACAAACTAAGAAAAAGCAAATTACCTGTTATTCATCTAGGGCTTTATGGTCAATCACCATTATTTCATTATTCTGTGTGTTTTTTTTAACCAAAGTGAAATTCACATGACCATTTAAAACTCATCATTTTAAAGTGTGCAATTCAGTGGCATTCAGTACATTCACAGTGTTGTGCAATGACCACCATTATCTAGTTGCAAAACATTTTCATCCCCCGCAAAGGAGACCCCATACTTACTAAGCAGTCATTCCCTCCTCCTTCCAGTCCTCTAGTGACCACTAATCTGCTCTCTGTCTCTATGGATTTACCTACTCAGGACATTTCGTATAAATGGAATCATATAGTATGTGACCTCTTGTGTCTGGCTTCTTTCACTCAGCGTAATATTTTTTAGTTTAATCCACATTGTAGTGTGTATTAGTACTTTGTTCGTTTTAATGGCTGAAAATATTCCCTTGCATGGATACCACTTTGTGTTTATCCATTTATCTCTTGATGAACATTTGGTGTTTTTCCACCTTTTGGCTATTGTGAATAGTGTTGCCGTTATGAATGTTTGTGCCTAAGTATTTGTTTAAATATCCCTTTTCAATTCTTTTGGGTATATACCTAGGAACAGAATTGCTGTTTGGGTTTTGTTTTGTTTTGTTTTAATTCATAGCAAGATTCCCTTCCAGTAGTAGTAAGACAAGGAAAATTAGGAATATTTTATATTTGAAAGAGGCCTAAATGAATCTGGAGTCCTTAACTTTGGTTTCCCTTAAACTTTCTGTAAGACTAACCTCAGTGAAATATTTTGTCATTAATCACATTAATGTATTCATTTTGTAAGTGATGACTAGTACTTAATTTAAAATTAACCTTCATTTCAAAGTGACCAAGTTTGCAGCGCCTAGCAAGACACTGTCAGTCATGGCTGTGTGACCTTTGGTAGGTGACTCTATATATATATATATATATATATATTTTTTTTTGGTGACAGTATTCTTGAGCCTCATTTTCCTCATCTGTTCAGTGGGGATCATAGGAGCTAACTACTACATAGGATTACTGTGCATTCCCCTCTCTTTCTTAATGTAGAAAGCTTTACATTGGGGTTAATCCACCATTTAATAGTTTTTTCAAGGGCCATATGATATATTTTTCACAAATTTGGTAATTTAGAAAAATAATTTGAGAAGTCTATACAACTATAGTTATTAAATGACTTGTAAACTATGTTTATGTTCATATTTTGCTATATTTAATGTTCTAGTTTTTTAGATGTCTTGGGAGGTCTCAAACTGCAATAACTAATGCTAAGGCAGCTTTTTGACATCCTTGGGTCAAGCTAATATTTTAATGGAAAGATTCCTGCATTTTTCAAAGAACTGGGGTTGCCGCAGAAATAAATTCCAATGATCAAGTGTCCAACCTGGCTGTTTAATGAAATCTAATAATTTAAAACAATTTCTCTTTCAGTGTTTTGCTTTGTTTTTATCCTGTGAGTGTTAAGTTAGGTAGAGGAAGAAATCAAGCAATAGAATGAGTTGTTCCCAGGAACGAGTTGGAGTTGGGACAGATGGGTTGTTAACTTTGGTCGATAGGCCTTTTATTGAAGACACTCAGCCAAAGAATGGTCATCTTAGGCAAAATAAAAGACTGTGCAAATCCACTATTGGAATAATATCTTATTACAGTGACCGGTGGATAGTTTGAAATTATTACAGAAAAAATAAACCCAGACCATTTTGCCTAGAGCTTTTCAATCACTTTCCTGTCCACTTTTTTTTCTTGTCTTTTCATTACTAAGACCAAAGAACACTCTTCTTTGCCTCTCAAATTGTTTTTCAGCATTAATATGTAAATTAAAACTGTCAGCACTCCCACAGACCCCCATGAACAAGCTGTAATTGCTTCCAGTCTGTGTGACCCTGGAATTGAAAAGATTTAGAAACTGGGGAAACTAGTACTTAATATTTTCATTAAGTTGCAAAAAGCAGGTTAGAAATATGGCTCTACTAGATATCGCCCTAGAATATGGCCTTTTGACATCCTCACTCATTTTCTTTTTGAAAGCCCCTCTCCCTGCTCACACTAATAGCAAGGTGGAAAGACTGTAATGCTGAAAGGGCCTCAAACACAAGGGGTTAGTGACATTCTTAAGAGCTTACAATGCAAAGTCCATGCTGTTCCAAGCAGAGGACCAGGAAAGTTGAGCGGTTTGAGGCTGTCAGTTGGTAGCTTCCTAACACTTGGTTGTTTTCCTCTGAGAGTATCACATTCCTTACAGCCTCAGACAGTGGACTACAATTAAAAATAAACAAGTAAAAAATATTTTCTATAAAGGAGGTCAAGGAGAGCCACCAATTTTCTTTTGAGTTAAGAAAGAGGAAGACAAGGACTTCCCTGGTGGCGCAGTGGTTAAGAATCCACCTGTCAGTGCAGGGGACATGGGTTTGAGCCCTGGTCCAGGAAGATCCCACATGCGGAGCAACTAAGCCCGTGCGCCACAACTGCTGAGCCTGCGCTCTAGAGCCCACGAGCCACAACTACTGAGCCCGCATGACACAACTACTGAAGCCCATGCGCTTAGAGCCTGTGCTCTGCAACAAGAGAAGCCACTGCAATGGGAAGCCCGCACACCACAAAGAAGAGTAGCCCCTGCTTGCTGCAACTAGAGAAAGTCTGTGCGCAGCAACGGAGACCCAACACAGCCAAAAATTAATTAATTAAAAAACAAAAGGAGGAAGATAATGCTAGTAAGAGTCCTTTCTAAGATTATGCATCAGTCACAGGTCCTCTGCCCTCAGCTTCTGGCAACTGTGACTGAACTTCTGAAGCCTTCCCACAAGAACCTCTGATTTTGTGTTTCATTCATAATTTCAATACATGGTTTAAGAGTTTAAGTTATCGTAATTATGTCTGTTCATTCTAAAATGTCTTAAGTAGTTCAAGTACTATTTTTTTGTTGCTGCTAAATTGTCATATATATAAGAAGAGTTCAATGATTTTTTTGGCTTGTATGAAAACCTGATTCTTTTAGGCCTGGCCTTATTCCTGCAATACTCGTAAACCAGGCCAAGTTGAAAACTGAGGCAGTGACCCTCGATGATAATTTAATAAATAGGTAATTTAGGTAAAAGTAAATATTTGGCCTGGATTAGGTTGTGATTGTCTTAATCCTATGGTTAACCATGTTCTTAGAAAATGTGTTTATTCATCTTAAAAAAAATTTTTTTTTTTTCGGGCACGCCACTTGGCATGCAGGATCTTAGTTCCCTGTCCAGGGATCAAACCCGTTCCCCACTGCAGTGGAAGTGCCGAGTCCTAACCACTGGACCACCATGGAAGTCCCTTAAAAAAAATTTTCTTTTTAACTTTGTTAGCACCTCAAGTTTTACATCAAGTTTGTTCTAGGTCTTGGTAAATTATACCTTAGGTTTGGTTTTTAAAGCTCTGAGCTTGTAAATCAACTATACTTCAATAAAAATAAATAAAGTTATAAAAAAAGTTAGCAGCCTGTAGGAGGCAATAAATCTGGCACCCTATATCAATGCTTGGAAGAGAGTCACCCACCAATCAAGAGAGTCCACTTTAAACTCATAGAAGCAAGAAATAAACTTCCATTGCGTTTGAACCACCAAAACAAACAAGACCTCTGAGCTTATACTCATTTATTTAAATATTTTGTTTCATATTTACTCAGGAGAGGAGCATTTGTAATTTTCAAGCAAACAGGCAAAATCTCAGCCCCTTAGCCTCAGCCTCGTGGCATTTCTTTTCATCCTGTCTTCCAGAACTATGAGTGGTTTATTCCTCTGCAAGAAAATACCAGGAGCAAGAGTCCAAATAAAAGAGTACGTGAGACATACCTAAATCTACTTTCCATTCTCAGGAAGGAAAATGTGAACTCTGTCTTTAACTTGTGGGCCTGGAGCAGAAATGAGGGATGTGAGTGTGCTCATTCATGTGTGTGCCTCTCTTCTGGGAACCTGACTGCTCCCACAGTACTCTTACGACCTCCCACGGTGCTGCTCTTGCCAGAGAGGGAGGTTGATTGTGCCAGGTTAATTTTGTTACAATGAACGCACTGGACAAATTGTGTACACTAGACCCTTTTACTTTGAAAAACTCAAAATGTACTTTCTCTGGTGGCGATTAGGTCTTGAAAGTGAAGAGAATGGATTTTAGAAAATCTTAACAACAATTACTATGTGGAAGCAAGGAAAGCTTCTATCTGCTACCTCTTCTGATTGTGATGTCATTTATTCTTTCATCAGGCATTTATTGAGTGCTGAGATATGCCCGACACATTACTTGGCTCTTTTTGGTTAAATTTTCTAAAATGGATATTGAATAGAGTCCTTTTATTAAAAAAATAAGACTCTTAAGTATTTATATGGTTAATAGAAGTTTAGATATTCGGCTGCATCACCAAGAGGTTTATTTCACAATGATAAAATTGTGTTTTAAATAGACCTACCCCTCTTTCCAAATCTGTCACTCCATCATAGTTAGCTGGATCCTTAGAAACATTATTTCAGATGTGTATTCACATATTATAAGGAAGAGTACACTTGGAAATAATTCTGATCTGTACAATTTGATCTAAATGATCTCTTTCATCTATAATTTTTTACCTCATTTTAAAATCAATCTTGTAGGAAATTCCCTGGCAGTCCATTGGTTAGGACTTGGCACTTTCACTGCTGTGGGTCTGGGTTCAATCTCTGGTCGGGGAACTAAGATCCTTCAAGCCATGCAAAGTGGCAAAAAAATAAAAAATCAATAAAATCAATATTGTAAAATGCATATCTCACTAAAATACACTTGACCCTTGAACAACACGGGGGTTGGGGGTGCCCACTCTCTGCGCAGTTGAAAATCCATGTACAATTTGACAGCCCTTGGTATCTGTGGTTCCACATCCGTGGATCCAAACAACCACAGGTTGTGTAGTACTGTAGTATGTATTTAGTGAAAGAAATCTGGGTATAAATTGACCCACACATGCAAACCCATGTTGTTCAAGAGTCATCTGTGTTTATATTATTAAGTCATTTTGGAGAATATTAAATGGAAAGAAAGTGGGAATACTCCTGTAGGGGAGGAAAGATATCTTTCCTCTTTTTGTGTTCTTAACTGGGACCCCTATAACAGAGGCAGATTAACAAGAGAAAAGCACACACATTTATTTACTGTAAGTGTTATGTGACATGGGAACCTTCATAAGGAAATGAAGACCCAGAGAAACTGTTAAATCTGAGTGCTTGTATGCTAGGTTTGATGAAGGGTGGAAAGTTGTGGGAAAATGAGATAGAACAAAGGTGAGCTAAGTGTAAGAAACTGAGGGAAACTTAGCCAGATCTGTTTGTTCCCATTCCTCTCTGTCTCTTCTTTGAAGGTAAGGATGTTCCTTCCTTCCAGATATTGGACAGGGCACCTCTCACATGAGGGTTTTATGACCTGCTTCAAGGGAAGGTCAAAAGTCCTTACTACTCATGCCATTTCTCAAGTTCCATCAGCTTAAAATAGTCAATATGCCAAGGTGCCGTATCGTGGGGTGGTGTGTCCCCTGAACCCTGTCACTACATTTCTAATCCTAATTGTGTCACTCTTTTATACTTAATTTTGGTCTCATTTTGTCAAGTCACCTTCCAAATATTCATGTAGATATTTTGTGAAGAATAGTTATTAAATGGTTAAATGGCTTTGAAACTACAGTGTAAGGAACTGTATAAAATTAAATAATGCCACTTTCATTAAAATATTTAAAATCTTAAAATATACATTTTAAGAATACTAAATAAAATGGAGGCATTGTGTTTGGTTTGACAAAGGGAAGCTTGTGTTCATATCTAGATATTTGAAATAACAGGAAATTAAGATCATAAAATATATTAACTAGGAGTACCTAATGTGGGGAAAAGCCTACAATTCTGTTTCTCCTGTCTTTTCATTTCCTGGATGTGAGATTAATTTACTTTTAAATTTCCTTTAATGACATAACTTGTGCTAAAGAGATCTTATAATAACCCAAGACATCCTAGTGAAAGGATGTTATTGGGTTTGTGGGAATTTGTGTGTTAATATTATAGTCTGTCTCAGCAGGGTGTCATTAGCAGCAGAAATGGAAGGCAAATTAAAACTAGTCCCTTTATCTTTTCCAGACACTGCAGCCCCTTTAGCATGCTGTTTCTATACATCTTCTCTGAAAAGAAATTAAATGGAAATTGCCTGCTCAAAGTTGTTTTAAAGTCACAAGTGTCACCTGTATGCTTGCTTAAGGACTCCCTGCCTCCTCTTCTCTGTGAGCATGTCTTCTGCTTTCCTGAGAAAGCTTTTCTACTTATTAGTAAAATAAGTGTCCCTTTCTGTTCTGTCTGTACTTAGCCACCAATTAGTAAGATGAGCAGAAATGCTCCCATGCTGAGCATCCTGCTGGGGGCATGGAAGAGGCTGACACTACTTCATGATGTGAGCTATATGAGCGCCTTTTTATCTCCCAGGAGAGGTTCTCAATAGATTCCCCTGGAGCCTGTAGCTATTTTAGTCTAACTACTCATTAAAGTCAATCTAAGATATTGCTAAAGCCTTTGGATTCTTCAAGTGCATTGCCTCCACTCGAATTCAGCTAAAAATAGTTCACTTTCACTCCCCAGGGCTGCTTCCAAGTTACATGAACTCTCCCCTCAGCCTCACACCCCACCAAAAATATTGATGTCCACAGCAAGACTAGCTTCTTATTAAAGACCCAGGACTATGGCTGTGAATGCATTCCTAACTGGAAGAATGGAAGAAAAGAATGAATCCCAGTTAAAGCTAAGCCCAAGAATGTGAGATAAATCAGGACTTTGGGGGGAAAACAGATTTGTTTTCATCCCAAATAATAAATTTTTTAAAAAAGAAAAGAAAAATAAATGCAAAAAACCCCCACCCCCCAAAACAATAAATTAAATCTAAAAATTGATGAGTACATAGCACTGTGCCAGACTCATCCATCATAAATTGAATGCCTACTGTGCCATTCTAAGCCGATAATTCTAAGCTGATAATATTATACAGTTTTATATTCTATCCGGTAAAGGCTTTGGGAAAATTAAAGCAATTGTTTGGGGGCTAAAGCAAGGTGGATTAGGATGAAGAAGGCAACAGACTACCATGTATTTATTCTCCATCAAGAATGGAAAATGCCTTGGTGATAGCTGCTTTGATATATTGGGGTATTACCCAACAATTATTTATTCAGACCTTCCTCCCTTGAGGTGGAATATACTTCCTTATCCCGCTGTTTTGGGCCTGGCAATTAGACTGCATTTGACAAATGGGATGTTTATGGATATGATTCCTGGAGAGGTCTTCAGTGTGCTTCCCCAGTTGGTCTTGGTGCTCTTGCTCTTCTGCCATTCATCATAAGAGGAATGTGCCCTTTGTGGCCTCTGGTTCAAGGAGAATGAGGACACGTGGAGCAGACTTAATCCCAATCTACAGCTAAACCCTGTTGATCCCGGCCTAACCCAACAGAGTCACAGTCGGCCCACAGCCTGAAGTATACCCACACCAGGCAATTTGCAGACCCCTGAACAAAACCCACAAATGCTTGTTAAGCCACTGAGTTTTGAGGTGGTTTTTTTATGCAGCAATCACTTGCTGATACGCCGTTCTTATCCCACTTTAGTCCATTCTCCTTGCAAAAGCCATAGTCACCTATTTAAGTACACATCCAACGATGTCATGTCCTTGTTTAAACCTTTTGGTGGTTCTCATTACTTTGGGGGATACATACTGAATGCTTAGCATGACCTATGAAGTCCTGTATGATAGGGGCCTGACCTCTTTCCCCATCACTCTGCACTCTAGCCACCCGGCCTTCTCTCTCAGTAGTTTGATCTCACCATCCTCCCTTTCTTCCTCGTGGCCTTTTTATGGGCCGGTCCCACTGTGTGCTATCCTCTTCTCCCCACTCTTTGCTTAGTTAACTCCTACTTATACCTCAAGTGTGAGCTTTTATATTATTTTCCCAGGGAAACTCTCCCTGACCCTAATGCAAGGTTAGGTTCCCAATTATATGGTCTCAGAGCCCATTGTGTTTCAGCTTTTAGCACTTAACTATAATTGCAATGAATTATTCAGGTGTATAATTCATTGGTGTATGTCTTATCCATCATGAGGGCAAGGACAGTATGTGTCTGATTTGCGGTTTTATCCCCTGCCTTGCACAATGACATGCGATTGGCTAAAGAGACTATGCTTGAACAAAAGCCAGGGGATACATAATAGTTCACGTGTGAAACGTTGATAAAGTTCTGAATCAGTTCAAGTGAAAGGTCCCCTAAGAACTTAGAGGAAGGTAGTGTGAATATTGGAACAAGGTCAGAAAAAGACACCTGCAAAGAAAACACAGTCTCTTGTTAGTCACAGAGCCAGGTTAGTTACAGTAATAATGAGCGTTAGATCTCTAAATGTTATTGAATTAGAAATGAAAACTCCAATTGTAAGAGGAAATGTCATTAGCTGCCAGGGGATTGACAATTTGGAAAGGTTGCACTGTAGAACTACCAATTAGTTTCAAACAAGTGGAGATGGTCCAAGAACTTAAAAGTAAGATCAAACTGTGCCTTTTTTGAGCTCTTAACTTTTTAAAATAGTGTCACAGCTTATGTAACAGGAAGAAACCGTTCGAGGTATCCTGATACATACAAAGAAAAAGTAAAACCTACCAGGAATGATACGACGTTTGTAATTTGAAGTGAAAATCTCACGAAGGTTTTAGTACAAATCACAAAGAAAAGAAAATCAAGGTGGATGGAGCTTCAAGCATTAGACTTCCAGTGCCCTTAGTGTGTATGAGCAAGAAAGATGCATCTCGAGGGGAGACTTGGGAGTCACAACCTCAGGGTTCACTGGAGCCTACGAAGACCTGGCTGAGCCTCGTCCTGTCACTCCCTGGCCTGCACTTGCCGTCACAGAGGGCAGCCTGTGGAAGCCATTTCATTTTCATATTCCAGTTTTTCAGCAATGTATACAAATGTAGCCTAAGTTGCCTTTTTTCTTTTTAAGGGAAAAAAGTGGTAGAGGATTTTAAAAAATTCTTTAGCTGTTAAGTATCTTGGTCTGTTTCCCTTGGCTCTATAACTTGTGCGAATTAAAATGATTTCAACAGAGGATTCTAGAGTGCAGCTTCTTTTATTTTCCTTTTGCCGCCTGTGTGGCCTCTCATGTTCTTTGCTTAAATAATTAATAATCATTAGTATCTGTTATGCAGCGTGTGGGAGAAGAGTGGATAATCTGGGATCCCAGGACATTTGCACTATGCCTGTCCCCTTTGCATACGCTTTCATGTGAGGCTCTTCATTAGCTGGCACCAGGGTGTAGATTTGCTGCCCTCAGCCTTTAGTGTTTATTAACTATAAAAAAAGAGCCCCATCTGATTCACAACCAGCTGGGGGCAAGTACTGCTGATGGGAAGTAATTTCCTAGAAGAGCAGTAATGAAGAAAGTGAGGGGAGCAGTGTGTGCAGAAAACAAAGCCACAAAGTTCATTTAGATTGACCAACCTCTGCTGGACCAAAATGCAGACTCTAAGTGTCTGTCACATTACTGCAAAGCCCGACCTCGGTCTTACAAATAGCAAATAGCTAAACATATAAATGTGGAACAGGAGGGTTTATACTCTCAGGTAGGTTTGAAAATTTCTACTCTTAGAACAGTGAAGGGTAGGAGCCAAGCTACAAATATTTGATAACAGGCCCCACTACTAGTTAGCAACAGTAAGCTGGTGGGCAGTCTGTCCATCAGTAGGGTGAGGAAGGAATTGCTTGTCAGGAGTGGTCTTTTCAGTCTCACCTAAATACACTGGTAACATTTCCATATCTACAGATATGAAATGCATTGGTTTGTGCAGGGGGGAAAGATAGCTGTTGTCATTTATTCCCAGAGAGTAGAGGTTCTTTGCTTTTAGGGATGGTAATTTTTTATGCTTAATTAGACGATAACCAGCCGGAAAAAAAAAGGTGATAAACAGACTACTGTGCTTAAAGACTAATAGGCTGAATCTTTGGATCCAAATTGAGGCCTTATGTTGGTTTGAGGCTGAACATTTGAGGCTCACAAAGTACACTTATTAGGCATGTTGGTCGGGCTTCCCTGGTGGCGCAGTGGTTAAGAATCCGCCTGCCAAGGCAGGGGACACGGGGTTCGAGCCCTGGTCTGGGAAGATCCCACATGCCGCGGAACAACTAAACCCGTGCACCACAACTACTGAGCCTGCGCTCTAGAGCCTGCGAGCCACAACTCCTGAAGCCCACGCGCCTAGAGCCTGTGCTCCGCAATAAGACAAGCCACCACAATGAGAAGCCCGCGCACTGCAATGAAGAGTAGCCCCCGCTCGCTGCAACTAGAGAAAACCTGCACACAGCAATGAAGACCCAACGCAGCCAAAAATAAATTAAAAAAAAAAAAAAAAAAGACGTGTTGGTCTGTCAAAACACTCAGCAAAAGAAATGAATAATTATTTCTTTATATTGTTCCCAAGCACAGTACAAACAAGGTTCTGTGATGTAGGGAGCATGTACGTATCAGATGCTGCAGAAACCAACACTCTAGGGACAGGTTGGCGGCGAGCCAGATGTTCAAAGCTGCACATACCCCACTCATGACACAAAATATGTATATCCACTGCTCTACAAAATGCTTTCATCACTGTGTTGAATAATTCCTTATTATCTCCAAAGTAAACTTAAGTGACAAGTCACTTGCCAAGGTGAAAGAGGAGAATGGCACACGACCGCGGCATGCTTTGTCTGCTGCGCGCTTAGCTTCTGTGTCACTCACTGTCTATCCTCAGAGAAGTTAGAGTTGTATCACATGTAAACAGGATGACAAACATAGGGACCGATGCAAAAGACAATTTTTCGAACTTTCTATATGATTGGAAGTTATTACTGTTTAAAACTTGGTTTTCAAAACACAAAAAGAATTGGTTCTTATTTTCTTTACTAAAAAAAAAAAATCTCTTCTTTATTCAGTACAAAGTCTTTTCCTTTCTCTCCCATTCTCACCTTGTACCTGCTCAACTTGTAGGCAGGAGGCCCTCTTATAGGGTAAAATTTGAGGACCACTGTTGCCATAACTACTTCAAAATAGCTTTCCTTCCCTGCAGCCTGCTGTGGCTCCACTGTTGTTTCATACTTGGCCTGAATATTTTACTGTTAGAGTTATCCCTTTGATACAGAGGATAGAGATTTTTTTTCCTCCAGAAAGCAACTATTTAAAGATACATATATGTCTGGGAGCACAGAGAGGCCCTCCCCAAAGCTGAAAGGGTAAAATGTAGAATCATAAATTTATTGAGTGAAGCGTGAAAAGAGGGTTGGTAGCATTGGAGTTGCGGGTGGAGATGGGGAAATAGGAGTGGCTATCAATGGGAGGGAAAGCCCTGGTTCAGACTTTGCACATTTATTTATTCATACAGTATTTGTTGAGCATCTACACTGCCAGCTACTATGCTAGGTGGAAGTGGTTCACAGTGACCTCCTTGCCCTCCTGGAATTTATGGCCATGTTGGGACTGGGGCTGGCCTAGCATAGGTAAAGAAAAGTCTCCTTGGGCTTCCCTGGTGGTGCAGTGGTTGAGTGTCCGCCTGCCGATTCAGGGGACACGGGTTCGTGCCCTGGTCCAGGAAGATCCTACATGCCGCGGAGTGGCTGGGCCCGTGAGCCATGGCCGCTGAGCTTGCGCGTCCGGAGCCTGTGCTCTGCAATGGGAGAGGCCACAGCAGTGAGAGGCCCGCGTACCGCAAAAAATAAATAAATAAAAATAAATAAATCAAATAAAAAAGAAAAGTCTCCTTGAGTTTGGGATTAGCAGATACAAACTACTATATATAAAATAGATAAACAACAAGGTCCTACTGTATAGCACAGGGAACTATACTCAATATGCTGTAATAAACCATAAAAGAAAAGAATATGAAAAAGAATATGTATATATATGTTAAACTGAATCATTGTGCTGTACACCAGAAACTAACAGCATTGTAAATCAACTACACTTCAGTAAAAGGAAGAGAAATGGTACTCATATGTACCAAGGCACAAAGAAGTATCCTGCAATCAAGGAATAGGGAGAGGGCCTGTGTGTGGTGGAAGCTCAGTTGGCAAAGGTAGTTCAAGGTCAGGCTGGAGCCAGATCATGCAAGGCCTTGTAGCCATGCTAAAGATTTTGAACTTCATCAGGAAAACAAAGAGAAGTCGTTGAATAACAGAGGTGTGACAAGATCAGTACATTTTAAGAAGATCCCTCTAGCTGCTGTGTGGGCAATGGATTGACGGTGGTAGGGAAAGCCTGAATGAGAGCACACTTGGGAGTTAGTGCTGGAGTCATGGTGAGGGCTGATGATGGGTTAAACTGGAGCAGAATAGTGGAGAGGGTGGGAAGTGGGGAGATTCAGGGTATGGTCTGAGGGTGGAAACAACATGGACTGAACGCGACGGATAAAGGAGAGCGTGGTGTCAAGGATACTCTTTTAAGTTTCTGGTATAAGCAACTTGGTGGAGTGGTGCCAGCTGTTGACAGAGGAAAGGCAGATTTGGGGACCTATTAAGTGTGAGATGGTTTGTGCAGAACTGGTGCAAGGTCTACTGAAACCATGGAACACACCATGATAGGTTCTCTCCCTTTCACTTTCCTTCCCTCCAAATCTTGGTCTCTGTGTCTGTCCACTAACGTTGCCTCATTCCTTCAGAATTTTCCATGGGATGGGTGGAGGATGATGCTAACATTTTTGAGGTCACATCCTTACAGCTCTTGATCCAACAGGAAAGAAAGAGCTTCCCTTCATTTCCAATTCAGAAAGTTTCAGAGAAAGACTCCAATTGGCTCAAGTCACATCCTCTTCTTAGCCAATGGTCAAGAGAACGCAGCACTTAAATTGATCAAGCTTGGGTTCATGTCTCCCCTGTTTGCTTTTTTGTTGTTGAGGGGAAAGGGTAGAATACTATAGTTGGTAACCTCATCAGCGCCTCTGGTGGGTAGACGGTGGGGAGGAGCAGTTCCCCAAAGGGCAGAGGCAGTGCTGGGCTGTCAGAACTAACAGATGTTTCCTGCCTCCTAAGCCTTCAGTGTTTCATCCTGCGTTAATCCTGCAGTAATACTGCTATCTAGAAATGCAGAATTTTCCAACTCTGAGCTGATGGGGTAGTTAAGGGCCCGGCTATGTTGATGAACTTATTGTAATTTTGAACTATAGAAACAATATATTTATGAAATTTTTGAAAAAAGGAAAAGCATCCACTATTTCACACTGACACCTTGTCATTTTGTGCATTCCTTTCCCACATTTATCCTTAAGCATATACCTTTCTTTTTTCCCTCCTCGCATGTGGGAATCTCAGTTCCCTGGTCTCAGTTCCCCAACCAGGGATCAAACCCGTGCCCCCTGCAATGGAAGCGTGGAGTCTTAACCACTGGACCACCAGGGAAGTCCCTTAACTCATTTGTTTATTATTTTTTAAATTATTTATTTATTTATTTTGGTTGCACTGAGTCTTAGTTGTGGCAGGCAGGCGCCTTAGTTGCGGCTTTCCGGCTCCCTAGCTGTGGCATGCAAACTTTTAGTTGCGGCATGCATGTGGGATCTAGCTCCCCGACCAGGGATGGAACCTCTGGCCCCCTGCACTGGGAGCTCGGAGTCCCAACCACTCTGCCACCAGGGAAGTCCCAATTCATTTGTTTA
Source organism: Hyperoodon ampullatus (assembly GCF_949752795.1). Classification (NCBI taxonomy): domain Eukaryota; kingdom Metazoa; phylum Chordata; class Mammalia; order Artiodactyla; family Ziphiidae; genus Hyperoodon; species Hyperoodon ampullatus. The sequence continues at coordinate 7,549,371 of NC_136915.1, read as the reverse complement.
AACATCAATATTTACATGAAAATAACTTGAATATGTAAGTTTGTTGTATTGGTATGCGGTAGGAAACTTGAGAGACAAGCTAGTAACTGTATTGGGAAATATTGCTTGAGCTCTTGTTACGGGCGTGGTAGTCTGGAAGCTGATGGAGATACAGACATCATTAAAATCTATTTCTGGCCTTTAAAAGTTCATAATCTCATGACTTTTGATAAAATTAAAGTATTCCTCAATTGTAACTAAAAACAGTTATTAAATCAAAAGAGCAATATGGACATTGGAGGATATAAATACAGTAAAAAAAAAAAAAAGTATCTTGTATCCTTGCATAGGGAAGGGAAAGAAAAGTGAGGGGAGTGGAAGAGGACGGGACAGAAAAGGAGTGAAAAGGCTGGGGAAAGCGGGGCAGTAAGGCCTCTAAACTGTGGTTGGTGTCACCCCATGCAGTTGTTAAGTTAAATGTTGAAAGTGAGACCACACTTGAAGACACGCGTCCCTTTAAAAGGGAAGGTGGGTGTTCAGAGCAATTCTCATTCTGCCTAAAAGGGGCTGTTTCTCTCTATACTCTCTCCAGACAGAGCCAGATTAGCAGACATAGTCAGACTTTCTATAGAAACATTTTAATCAAGGGCACCCTTCTCCCCAGAAAAATGCACTCACTACCAATACAAACGGTATTCTAAGTTTAACCCACAGAGGACCATCCCTGGGCTCTCTGGGCTCGGTGGATCCAGGTTAGACAGGCCCCCAGTTCAAGAGTGGGCCTAACTGCTTCAAAGGTAGCAATACTCCCAGCTCCAAGACGCAGGAAGACCACGCCTCTAAATGTTTTGCAACCTCGTCCATTTCAAATTTTTCAGGGGTCCTGGGTAAATCGGTCTCACCAAGGATTCCGCCCCATCTGGCTGCTCCCATTTTTAAACACAGACCCGTGCGTGGGAGAGGCCATTATTTTTACGGGATCACTGTGCTTCTGGAGCAGCTAGGGACAGGCAGAGTTGCTTTACCGCAACGCCGGGTCCATCCTTAGCCCGGGCTCCGCCCTCAGGCCGCCTCCTCATCCGAGCCCCCGCCCCTCCTCCCCTGCCAACCCCCGACCCGCTCCACCCCTTTGCTCTGAGAGCCGCTCGGCCACTACCCGCGACCGGGTTCCACCTGCCTATCTCGTGGCTCCGCCCCGGGGTCACTGGTCCCGCCCCCTTCCGAGGGGCCCAATGAGCGTGCCCGAGCCCTCCGCAGCCCCCCCCCACTCAACTGGAATCCCCGCCCTCTGGTCGATATAACCAATGAGAGCCACAGGGTGTTCCTGGCCGCGCCCACCACATCATCCGGTCACGCCCCCGGCGCCCGGCCCCCCGGGGCGTTGCCGTGGCCGCGCCTCCGCCGCCCGAGCGGAGCCAGATGCCGCCCCCTCCGCCGGTCCCTCCCCCGGCGGCCTGGCGCCTCCCTCCCTCCCCGCCGCGGTGACTCACTGAACGGGAGGCGGAGGCTGAGGCGGTTGCTCCCGCTCCTGCTTCTGCTGCTGCTGCTGCCGCCGCGGCTGCTCGGGCTGTGCGCGCCCCGGAACAGGCCGCCGCGCGCCGCTCTCGGACCCGCAGCCCCCGCCCGCCCGGCCGGGTCGGGCGGCCCAGGTAAGCGCCGAGGCCGGCCCTCGCTCTCAGCGCCTGGGCCCGCGCCGCGCCGGGACTCGGGGGAGCCGCCGGCCCTTTGTCTCTCGGGGAGGGGCCGTGGAGGGCGCCCCCGACCCCGCTCGGACCCACCGGCCGGACCCCCGGCACGGCGCCCTGGTCTGGGCCGGGCCTCCTGCCCCACCTGGCCCCCGCTGCTCCTGCCGCTCGCCGCCCCCGCGGCAGACCACCATCCAGCGGTCCTCAACCCCCCTTACCCCGGGGGTCGCCTCCACAGGTGTCCGAGCCATCCACTCTGTTGCTCACCCCACCGCGTTGGCGGGGTTGTCACCGTCTGTCGGCACTCCAGGTCCCGTGCCCTCTTGTCTCTTCCCTCACCTGCGCCCTGCTCTCAGCATCCTGACCCTCTGTATAGAGCCCTCCCATATTTTCCCAAACTAAATGCTGCCAAGGTCTGGTCACTGGGCCACGGTTCCTCTCCCTAGTCTGGTTGAACTGTCGTGTCCCCATCCCACCTCTCCTAGTGAGTGTTCCTAGACGGTGCACATTGTAGGCATACGTCTCACCTGTATGGCAGGCGTGTGTATGTGAACCTGCAAGATTAACCACTCAGAGCCCCAGACTGCACTTCTCGCCTCCTTTCCATCATCCCCACCCCGACCACTTTCCTTTATCTTGAACCTGGTAACCGAGACACTTAGGTCTGATACCCAACCTCTGTTAGGCCCCGCATGCCTGCCTCTCTCGTGTGTGCTGAACTTGTCTGAGCAGTACCTGCTGTCAGGTTAGCCCCGGGAAGGCCCAGGAGGCCTGTGTTGGCCGCAGATGAAGAGTTTTATGAATAACGAGATGTGAGGCTGGCAGCACCTCCTATCTGAGAATCTAAGTACACTATAGCTGTTAATTACTTTGTCTCCTGTCACTCACACTACTTAGGGAAGTGTGCCTGGCCGACGGCTGGGTAAATTGAGGCACAGGGTGTGTGGGCAAGGGACCTGGAGGCAAGTCAGAGTTTGTCCCGAGGTTCTGCTCCCAAGAATCTTGGCTCTTAGCTCCCTGCTACAACTACTGGGCTCTAGTTCCTGGCTTTAGACTCTAAGTGATACTGATCTCTTGGGCCATTAAAGTGTCCAGAGAGACCAAGTTTCCTTTGATTTAAAGCAGGACTTTGAATTATAAATAAAGGTGCTGGCTGTTAAATGCCAGTGTGTCATTCATGGTTTCCTGGTGGAGTGAGTGGTCCTTGTGTATGTGTCAGGCAGCCTTCCAAGCACCGGGGGCTACAGTGGTGAAGAGAGACACAGCCCCTCCCCTCCTGTAGCTGACCTTCTGAAGAGGAGGGTTTAAACAAGTAAGTGGACAAAATAATTTTAGTCATGGTAAGTGCTGTGAAGGTGGGAAGAGCCAGTTTGGATTTTATTCCAAGCACAGTTAGAAACCACAGGCGGGTTTTAAGTAAAGAGGTGAGAAGATCTGATTTGTTCTCAGAGATCATTCTGGCTGCTCTATTGAGACTGGATTGTAAGGAGCAGGGATGCTAATTGGGAGACAGACTGTTGCCGCTTCCGGGCAGAGGGATGATGGTGGCTTGGACCAGAGTAGGGGGAGCAGAAGTGAATAGGTAAAACCAGTCTGCTCCCCCTGAGAGAGGCTCAGAGCTTTAAAGCAAAACTTCAGGGAACACCGACTTCGAGTTATACTGCTGGCAGAGAATTTCTAGACCTGACCATGCTCAGGTTTAGCTCGGCACACCTTACTCAGCACCTGCTGTGGGCCAGGTACTGTGCTAAACTCTAGAGATACTGCTGTGAACAGGGTGAATGGGGAGCAGTCTCCACGTTCTAACAAGGTGCTCACAGAAGCGTCACCCACCCCCTCCTTGAGGGAAGAGGCTTTGTAGGCTTAAAAATCAGTTCGAGGAGGAGGAGGGCAGAACACACTGGGCTTCATTCCCACATCCGGCTGCATTATTTAAATGAGAGCGTTATTGCCCTGCCTCTGCTGTAAGATGTTGCCCAGAGATATTGGGACTGATCTCATGGTGGGTGGGAGAGCAGCTCAGTGGCCATGAACTTGAACCATTAACCAGAATAAAACTTGATCTCCACGTTGCTCCAAGTCTGTGCTGTCAGAACACACCCGAGCTAAAGGACCGTGGGGCCGGGCCCCTCTTATGGTTGGACACCTGTGGTCCCTAGAGAGTGAGTAACTCTTTTGAAATCCCATAGCAGTTTGTACATTTTCTAATGGCATCCGTCACTGTCTACCTCTCTTTCAGCTTCGTATGCACTTGCATGACCCTAAGCTTTCTGAGGCCAGGGTCTCTATTGGATTCAGCTTTTCCATCCCTCACAGCATCTAGATCCTGCCCCAAAAGTACACTCATCAAGTACCGGTTGACTTGCCTGGGTGTCTCACAGCACCTAAAACTAGAGCCCAGGCATCCTGACCCTGTCCATGTCTTTTCATTAGATTCCTCCTCAACCAGAGTGCACCATGGGGGTCAACCCGGCAGACTCCATGTCACCGAGCTCACAGCCCTTCCTTGATGGGTCTGCTCTCTCTCCAGCTCTGCCTACAAGGAACAGCTGCTGAGGGTGCTGACCAAGTAGTTACTCGACACTCGGCAGATAGGAAGCATAGCTCTTAATCACAGCATGGACTTCGTACCAAGACTATCTGGGTTTGGATCTTGGTTCTGCCATCATGAGCTCCGTGACCTTCAGCAAGTAACTTAACCTCTCTGTGCCTCAGTTTCCCCATCTATAAAATATTAATACTTCCTTCATGGAGTTGTTGGGAGGCTTAAATTAAGTAATACCTATTAGATGCTTAGAACAGCACTGAGCACCTTGGTATGGCTTGGTTGAAGTAGTAGCTGTTATTTCACCATTATTTATTTATCTGCTTTTTATCTCCCTTCAGAATTTAAGCTCTCTTAGGGCAGAGATTTTGTCTTTTTTTTTTTTTTTTTTGGTCTACAGTTAGACTTTGTAGGCACTCAATAAATATTTCTTAAATTGAATGGCTTATTGAACACCTACTGTGTGCCAGGCACTGTTGTAGATGCTGGGGATATAGCCAAGAACAAGATCACAGAGTTACGTGATCTAATGAAGTTTACATTCTAGTGGGAGAGACAGACGGTAAACAAGCATACAAGTGAACAAAATAATGTAGGATGGTGAAAAGAGATGCACGGAGAATAAAACAGGGCAATGAGATGGAGAGTGCCTGGGTCATAACTTTAGCGAGCTCTGAGGAGGTAACTTTGAATGGAGACCCAGCTGATGGGCAGAGAGGACAGTAGAAGCAAGAAGTCTATGGCGGCTGGAGTGTTCTGAGTGAGGAGGTGGCAGGAGTTGGGTCTGTGGCCACGGTGAGGAGTTTGGATTTTACTCTTCAGTTCTGAACAGTGGGAGGTCACTGCACAGGAATCTTTCCTGGGGGTCCTTCTAGGAGAAAGACCCGGATACTTGGAAGAGCAGTGAGCAGGCTCTCCTTGTCCTGGGAAGGCTTTTGGAGGCCTGCAGTGTTGCATTTATTCCCCTCAGGTTTCTCGTGTCTCTGACCTAGGTACTCAGGAGATATGGGATCCATCAGCTAGCTTAAGGAAGGTCCAGGTGTGTGTGTCTCTGTGTCCTGCAGATTCCATCAAGCCATCTTTCCCCCCTGAGTATGTAGGTAATCGGTCAATGTTTCTTGAGTTGAATGAATGAGCATCGCCAGCTCTTAGCATCTTGTCCTGTACAGCGGCTTGTCCTATGTTCTCTGCATAAGGAAAAGCTTCTTGTCATGGTAGTGACTCTGGCATAACCTTGGAGTTTTGCTGCTGTTCTTATGTGCATCAAGGACCCCCACATACCTGTATGTCACAGTGTCTTCACAGTGTTTTGTTTTGTTTTGTTTTTTCGGCTGCACCGCTCGGCTTGCAGGATCTTAGTTCCCTGGCCAGGGATTGAACCAGGCCCCCAGCAGTGAGAGCACGGGAGTCCTAACCGCTGGACCGCCGGGGAATTCCCTGTCACAGTGTCTTTGTTGGAAGTGTACCAAGATTGACTGGGCAGCTTTCCTCCACCACCCCCCCCCCGACCCCATCCCCATTTCTCTTCCAGTCCCCTGCTGAGTACCACCAGGCCACACTGTCACCTCTGAACACTTCCTGTATCATTATTGGATCTACACTCCTGCACATCACTTGATCCAAGTATGGTGGTACCTAGAAAGCATTGGCTGTCTTTAGTCTGGGCTGAGTGGAGTTGGAAGCTCAGCAGAAATGGAGTTTCAAACCCAGGAGTTCAATTCACCAGGAATCCAAAGTTGGCCTCTTCAGACTGAGGGCAGTTGGCCAGCCTTTCAAATCCTCACTCAGGCATCCCCTTGTCTGTCAGTGTCCGTGATGCCAACCTGCTCTGCTGACCTTGAGAGGCCGGTGAGAGTTGGTAGGAGTCAAATAGGACTTTTGTGCTGCAAGTCACTCTCAGGGTTCTGGCCTGTTTCAGTGGCCGAATCGGAAATGCTTGTTAGTCACGTGTCGCCTGTCTCCTTGTCAAAACTAAACCCGGAGTGGGTGCAACCTTTTTCTCTTGTTACTGTTGTTCTTTTTTTTTTTTTTTTGTCTTTTTAATTATGAGAGTGATACGAACTCATTTAGAAAATGAGAAAATGAATGATGACATTTTCTGTACTTTTTCTCATTTAGTCTTCACTGTAGTTTCTGAGATAAGTAGCATTATTACCATTTTGCATATTCAGAAGCTGAGGCCTGGAAAGGTTAAGTACAATAAGCTGTTTGAAGTGAAGATAGTTGGGAACAAAGTCAAGATTCAGACCCAGTCGGTGGGACTCCTGTGTGTGAGTTCTGGGCACCATATTAGATGCTGCCTTTCAGCAGAAACAACAGAGAAGAAAAGACATCTCCCTTAAGCCCAGCGTGGGTGACTCTGTGAGGGTGGCCAGAGTTAGCGCACTGGCTGCTGCAAAGAGTTTGAATCCTATGCCTTTTCCCTGTCTCATCTGACCTTGGGCAAACTAAGTAACCTCCCTTTGCCTTACTTTCCTCAGTTGTAAATGGGGATAATGATCCTTGTGCCTTAATAGCTCCCAGGGGCATTGTGATGTTTGGGCCAAAGTGCTTTTGAATTTCTCTTATGAAAGGGCATTGAGCCCTAACTGCTGTTATACTCTGTTATTAAAGACCGATTATGTCCTGATCCTCCACAGAGCCTTGTTAAAGGGGGAAGACAGCAGTCCCCAGAGGGAAAGGTGTCCTTCTGTGGTGGGCATAGCTGGAACAAACATCGTTTTCCTCCTTCCGAAGTTTCTTAAGGATTGAAGGTCATGAAAGTTTCTCCATTTTTCATGTTCGTGTTGTTCTGTAGAAGCTTCTGGAAGCAGGCATGTAAACTGTGCATCATAACAGGTTCGAGGACCATTGATGGCAGGGCAGAGAAGGGGGTTATAGGGCTTGGTTTCTAATCCCGGCTGTGATGTCTTTGTAATATAAACCAAGAACACAGAGATAACAAGAAGTGATGACTATCTTCCATTCATCCTTCCTTTCCTCCTTCCTTCTAATGACACACTGATTCAAGTAATAAATATTTACTGAACTTTTATTACGATCTGGGCCCCATGGTAGGCCCTGGGAATACTCTGGTGAGCAGGGTAGAATTAGTTCTTATCATACAAAACTTAGAGTCTAGGGCCAAGAGGCTTATTATCTAGTTGGAGTTGTGTGAATAAAGCAAGAACGTGTTGGTGAGTGTTTTGAACTCTCAGGAGGAGAGTCAGGATATAATTTCCAGATGTCCACATCAGCCGCACGGGTACCTGCCCTGGACGGACGTTACGGTGGAGGGGTGTGTTTGGCTTCCCAGAAGAGCAGGGGAAGAGTCAGTAGATTAGAGCCCTTGTGTGTCACACTTAACAAAAGCTGTGCTAGTGTGGGCATCTGTAGAAACAATTAGCACCTTGGCAGTCCCAGTTAGTAAGAACTACGTTTCCACTTAAAGGCTTATTAACCCTTTGTTACCTGAGTTCAGGTCAGGGAAGAATGATCATGGCATTGAGCTCTTTCCACAGTTGTTTTTTTTTTTCAAATAAATTTTATTTATTTATTTATGGCTCTGTTGGGTCTTCGTTGCTGCGCGCGGGCTTTCTCTCGTTGCGGCAAGCGGGGGCTGCTCTTTGTTGAGGTGCGTGGGCTTCTCATTGCAGTGGCTTCTCTTGTTGCGGAGCACTGGCTCTAGGCGTGCGGGCTTCAGTAGTTGTGGCACGTGGGCTCTGTAGTTGTGGCGCACAGGCTTAGTTGCTCTGCAGCATGTGGGATCTTCCCAGACCAGGGCTCGAACCCGTGTCCCCTGCACTGGCAGGCGGCTTCTTAACCACTGCGCCACCAGGGAAGTCCCCACAGCTTTCTGAAGTTATGCCATCAATCCAGTGCCTTTCTTATGAGAAGACCATCAGTGCTTGTCTCTCCGGAATTCCCTGCCTGCCTGACAGGTCTCCCTTGGCCAACTTTGGAAAGCAGGCATACGGAGGCAGGCAGGCCGTGGGGCTGGCTGCATCGGTGCTCTCGGCATGATGCCAGGGACACCTGTGTCTGTGAGCCCCCGTTGGGGTCAGTTTATGCAGAGTCGGGGGGGCTCTTTCTTCCCCAGGTCTGTCCAGCCACAGGCCTCAGGGTCCCTCCAAAGAGCGCGGTCAGGGAGGCCCAGCGGTTTCTGCAAAAGCACCCAGTGTTCTTCCACTCGCCCTCAGGCCAGAGCTGGGGTGTAGAGGGCACAGGGCTGGCAGAGGTGCCTGCCCACATCCAGAGTGAGAGGAAGGTGCCAGGACAGGGCTCCGCTCCCGGGCAATGTTACTTTCACCAGCCCCTGCAGTGTCACTGCCTTCCTGGTGCTGACCAGCTGCCCTTTCAGTCTGGAAGGCCTCAGAACCATCCAGCATCTGATCAGGAGGAAAAGGCCGGCCTGGCGAGGACACCAGGTCACTCAGTGCCCCTGGACTTGTTCATGTGTGGTCGGAGCCCACGGTGATGCCGGTTCAGCTGGGAGAATGTGACCCACTTCCATCTCCTCTCCCACGTGGAGAGCTGGGTGGGAGGCTTTTGGAGACCAGCTCCAATTAAGGCTTTTTCAGCCTGAGTATCTCCTGAGTATCCAACCCACATGTTTCCTGCTGCTGGAATCCTGTGGTCCGTGTCCCTGAACTGAATAACAACTCCAAAACAGATGAAGTTACCGCCTTGTCGTTCTGCAGTTTGGGCTTCCGCAAGTGGGGCTTCCTTCGGAGGTCAGGGTCCCTTTTGGATTCAGACATCTTTCACAGTGTGGGCCCCACCCTTGTTCTTCCAGCTAAATCACCTGGCAAACCAGGGGCCCAGTTTCCAAAGAGATGGATTAGCCTTGACCTCCCTGCCCAGACCAAGGCCTCCCCGCCCCCTGCCCCAGGCAGCCCTGGCTTCCGACCGACCATCCATCCTGACCCTTGTCCTCACAGTATGTCCTTCTGCTGCAGGAATATGAACTAAAGTGTGTTTCGGACCCTCTAGGTTTCTTCCATTCTCTCCAGGTAGAGGGCATTGGAATGATTTTCCATTTATAATTTTATGTTTCTCATGTGGCGGGGCTGGTGGGAGCGGGGGGTGGAGGAAGACAGTTTAAACACACGAGGCTGTGGGTGCTGCCGAGATGATCTGGCGATTTTAACTGGTAAGGGTGTAGTTCTGAGCCCCTGAATGACGCAGTCTTACTTACTAAGGAAGGAGCAGTGATTGAGAAACCGCCAAGGTCAGGTCCACTAAGCTGTGATCTCAGACCTCTGTGAGCGCCGTTTCCCACCATGTGCTCCACAGCCGATTGCTGGAGTTGCAGGAAGATGGGGTGCTGGTGATTTTTAGGGGGAGCACGGTGGGGCCTACAGGCTGGTAAGCTGGCTTACGGGTGTCTCTCCCAGGGCCCTGGCTCTACTTTCCTACACAGAACAGCCTTCCGGAGCTTACGGTGGGACGTGGTGGGGCAGAGTCAGCCAGCACAGGGGCGGAGTCCTTCATCCCTACCCCAGGGAAGCTGCTGCTGCCACCCGAGAGCCATCACTTTACGTCTGCTCCGGGCGCTGGCTGTCCACCCTCACTTCCCGTCTCCGAGGAGGAGAGCTCTCGCAGGCCTGTGAGCGATGGCGGCAGAGCTTGGCTGCTCGACATCAGCCACGGCAACCAGCCACCAAAGTGGAGGAGATCTTTTATTCTCCTCTTCTGACCCCGTTCCACGTCCTTTAAAAAATATACCGTTGGGATTTTTTGGAGTAGGTAATATATACATAGTACAGAACTCAAAAGGCTAATTGGTGAAAACTAAGTCTTCCTCCCTCCCTGAACGAGACGCCTCGAAAAAGACGTCTGTTAGTGAATGTCTTGTGCATCTTAACCAGAGACCTTCTACACACGTACAAGTGCATCAGGTACGCGCTGACTGCACACGTGCCCGACATGCACTATTTTTTTTCCACGCTGTAATACACACTGTTGTGCATCTTACTTTTTTCACTTCACGGTAAATACTGGAACTCATTCTGTTCCACCATCATCATCGTCGTCGTCATCATTTGGCTAATACCGCTTTACTTCCCCTGTGCTGGGTATTGTTAAAAGTGCTTTGCTTATGTTAATGCGTTTATTCCTCACAACAAACCTGTGAACTAAGGACTGTTATTGTCCACAGTTTGCAGATGAGCAAACTGAGACACAGAGCCATTAAGTTAATGTCTGAGGTCATTTACAGCTACGCCACTCCTTTTAGTGGTTCCCTGGCATTCTTTTGATTGGTTATACTTATACTGAGTGATTTGAAAGCAAGTTATGGGCTTCCCTGGTGGTGCAGTGGTTAAGAATCCGCCTGCCAATGCAGGGGACACGGGTTTGAGCCCTGGTCCGGGAAGATCCCACATGCCACGGAGCAACTAAGCCCATGTGCCACAACTACTGAGCCTGTGCTCTAGAGCCGCGAGCCACAACTACTGAGCCTGCGTGCCACAACTACTGAAGCCCGTGCTCCTAGAGCCCGTGCTCCGCAACAAGAGAAGCCACTGCAATGAGACGCCCACGCACCGCAACAAAGAGTAGCCCCCGCTTGCCGCAACTAGAGAAAGCCCACGCACAGCAACGAAGACCCAATGCTGCCAAAAATAAATTTATTAAAAAAAAAAGAAAGCTGAAGAGCTGCCCTTATTTAAAAAAAAAAAAAAAAGCAAGTTGCAGGTATCAGATACTTTGCACCTCCTAAGGCCATGCTCCGACATTATCCCAATACTATTTTCAGCCCCAGGGAATTTACTATTGACCCAGCAGTGTTCTCTGATGTACAGCCCACATCCAACTTTCCCAACCACGCCCCTCACTTTGGCCTGCACCAGTTTTTAATCTGGGATCCAACTGAAGATCTCAACTTCACTAGGTTCCCAAGCTCTTTCCTCTCCCTTAGCCTAGAGTGTTCACTAGCTTTTCTTTGTCTATCACGACATTAACAACGTAGTTTTAGAGTCCAGGACCATTGACTATTAGTCTGGTTTTCCTTAGAATTGGAGTAAGGGTAAACATTTTGGAGAGAAATGATTGTAGCTGACGTTGTCCATGTCCCACTGGAGACACACAATGCCAACCTGCCCCGCTTCTGGTGAGGCTGGGTTTGTGGATCACTCAGTTATGGAGCAAAGTTTTAAAAGTATAAAATAGTAAGTATATTAAAAGAAAACAGTGGGAGAAGGAAATAATATGAAATGAAATCTGTAAGTTATAAAATAAAAGATGTTAAAATCTGATTACATAAAAATGAAAACTCTACATGGATGAAACAATATAATCGAGAGAACAATGACAAATTGGGGAAATACATGTAACAAATATCACAGCCATAGGACAAACTGCCTTAATATATAAAGAACACTTGTAGATCAACAAGAAGAAGATTGCCAACCCAAGAAAGAAATGGGCAAACAACATAACAGATTGCTCTCAATGATCTGAAATGATGCTCTATTTCCTCATCAGGAAATGCAAATTAAAACTATAATGATATACCACTTCCCACCTATCAGATTAGCAACAAATCAACTTCTGCTAAGGTATGGGGGAAAACAGGTGTTCTTGCACAATTTTGGTGGGCACATAAAAGGTCACCATGTCCATGGAGGGCAACTTGGCAAAATACTAAACATTTAAACACATGCACCCTTTGCTGTAGCAACTAAGACTGTAGGGATTTATCCTATAGACAGACAAAAGCATAAAGATGTAGGAAAATACAGCTTCTTAATAGCAATGAAAGAGAGGGAGTTCCCTGGTGCTCTAGTGGTTAAGATTCGGCACTTTCGGAACTTCCCTGGCAGTTCAGTGGCGAAGACTCCATGCTCCCAATGCAGGGAGCCTGAGTTCGATTCCTGGTCAGAGAACTAAGATACTGCATGCATGCCACAACTAAAGATCCCACATGCCACAACTAAGACCTGGAGCAGCCAAATAAATAAATTAAAAAAAAAAAAGATTCGGCACTTTCACTGCTATGGCCCAGGTTCAATCCCTGGTCGGGGAACTGAGTTCCTGCAGCCAAAAGAAAAAAAAAAAATTGGGCTTCCTTGGTGGTGCAGTGGTTAAGAATCTTTCTGCTAATGCAGGGGACATGGGTTCGAGCCCTGGTCCAGGAAGATCCCACATGCCGTGGAGCAACTAAGCCCGTGCACCACAACTACTGAGCCCACATGCCACAACTACTGAAGCCCATGCTCCACAGCAAGAGAAGTCACCAGAATGAGAAGCCCGCGCACCACAACGAAGAGTAGTCCCCACTCACCACAACTGGAGAAAGCCCATGCACAGCAACAAAGACCCAGCGCAGCCAAAAATAAATAAATAAAATAAAATAAAAATTAAAAAATATTCAAAAACAATAACAGTAATAAAAGACAGAAAATTTAAATGCTCAGCAACTAGTTAAAAAAATTCTTTTTTTTTTGGTTGCATTGGGTCTTCGTTGCTGCGCACGAGTTTTCTCTAGTTTGGGTGGGCAGGAGCTACTTTGTTGCGGTGCACAGGCTTCTCATTGCGGTGGCTTCTCTTGCTGCGGAGCACGGGCTCTGGGCGCCCAGGCTTCAGTAGTTGTGGCACATGGGCTCAGTAGTTGTGGCTCGTGGGCTCTAGAGTGCAGGCTCGGTAGTTGTGGCGCACGGGCTTAGTTGCTCCGCGGTATGTGGGATCTTCCGGACCAGATCGAACCCATGTCCCCTGCCTTGGCAGGCGGATTCTTAACCACTGTGCCACCAGGGAAGTCCTGGAACTTCTTTTTTGGGTGAGTTATTCTATTTGGGACTTGGAAGTCATGACTGAGTATCTTTCTGGCAGAGTTACATGACTTTTCTAGAAGCAGGTAAGAAGCAGTGTGCATTGGTGCCTATATTTTCTGTTTTTGTTTTGTTTTAACATTGTGTCATGTGCTCCGGTAAATTTGCAAGGAAGTTTAGTTCTCTGAGACTTAAAGTCTTAATCCTCAGGACTACCATCAAACTAATGTGTAGTGTAACTAACCTCTCTCCCTCCCGAACCTCCATATAAGCTTTTTCCTCTCAGCTGAGAGTTTTTGCAAGAGGTCAGATTTTGCTTGCATTTTGTGGATATGGGCTTGTGAAAGGTCCTGGGTTTCATTTTATGAAATTTGACAGTCTGAGGTGAATAGCTGGCCTGTAAAACCAGGAGTCTTTTTGCCAGGGGAGCGCTTGCAGGCCAGTTTTGCTGGGAGCTTCTTCTCCCTCTCTGTGACTTGGTGACTAATGGTTTCGTGGCTTTGGGGGTGGAGGATGTCATTACAAATGGATGATGGGGCTTCGGCTTCTGAACTGGATTATCTGGGCATGCTGAGTGGGTGGGGAGCAGAATATGCCATCCCAAAATATACCACTTTGGCCTATTGATTATTTTGAATTATAGTTTTCTGAGAAACAGCCAGTGAAAGAAGGGCCCTCTGACCCTCCTTTATCCCCCTGAAAGCAGGAAATAAATCTCCCATGTGAAAGGTACCTTCCCTGTACCAGGGGGTAGAAGGCATCCTTATCACCAGAGCCAGGGGATTCAAGGCTGAGAAGGCTGTATAAACAAACCTTGTTACTTCCTCACTACTTTACTACCCCAAGCCCAAGCTTCTTTGTCTTGTCAATTCACAAATTTATCGTTTCTTTGTCTAAAAGATATAAAAGATGCCTGCTCTGGTCACTACTTCAAGCCACATATCTTTGGGGCTCCCATATGTACGAAATTAAATTTGTTTTTCTCTTCTTAATGTCTCCTGTCAATTTAATTATTAGACCAACCAAAGACCTTAAAGGGAAGAAGGGGAAAGTTTTCCTCCCCTACACTGGTCTGGGTGTTTGTGTGCAGCCCATTGGAACTGGGGGTAGTTTCTTTCTTAGAGCTTTCACACAGGCCCCTAAGGCCTCCCATCCATTTCTGCCCACTCTCCTGAGCTCTTCCACAGTGGCCCTGGCCCTGAGCAGGTGACTGTGGGTGGGTTCCTGCTGTTTGGGGCGCTGTGTTTTCCCATCTCCTCAGAGCCTGTGCATTTTCCCTCATCCTCCCTCCCTTCCCCTCCAGCCTCCAGCGTCATTGTCTCCAGACTGGATGAGTTTTGTGACCCATCAGAAGTTCTCATCTTCATGCTACTTCCCCAGCAAGTTAATGGAATGAACACATGTAGATTCTGAAGTTGCCTCTGTTTAAAATCTTTTTTATTTTGATTATTAGCTTGTTAAACATTTAGGGAGGAAGGAAACTGTGTGTTCAGCAGCCTCTTAGGGGGAGGTTTCCTTCTTCCTTGGATTATTTTTTGTTCTGAGGTGGCTGGAGGGAAAGGAGAGGGAAGGTCACGGCCTGTGTCACGGAGCAGAAGCAGTTATCCAAACAAACAAACAGTGTGGCTTATGTGACGTGAGGGTGTAATGAACGCTTGCAGTGTATTGCAATAGTATGGATATGTTTTCGAGGTAATCAAACGTAGCTTTATTTTTATGCACATTAGCACATACCTGTATGCTGAAAGCCTATAGGAAAGAGGAGGCAGTAATCCTAAAACTTATGTTCTTAAGAGTTTACAAAAAGTTTCACCCAGGAGGCCAGGCCTGGGGCCTCGCAGCTGGGTCCTGAGGGCAGCCATCCCCGGAGCTGGGCAGTGAGGAGGGGGCTGGCTCTGGAGGCCACCCCAGGGAGACTGAGCCCTCGCCCTGCGAGCAGCCCAATTGGTTTCATGACCTAATTCTCGCAACAGGAAGCTGGAGGCCTTTCTGGCCCCATTCTGAGGGGATGCAGTGAGCCTGGTCCGGGAAACTTATTTATTTGAACCAATTATAGGAGACTTCAACGGAGGGAAGGGATGGAGGGAGAGTGGGGGCAGAGCTGGAGAGGGCGGTGGTCCTTGAGCAACCCACCTGCTGGCAGGCATCGGAAGACCTGGGCCGCCTTGTCTGGGCCTGCCCCTGAGAACAAGGCTTGTCCCCTTCGGCAGGAGGCTGGTGTGAACGAGCCCACGTGGCTCTGAGTGAAGGGACCTTATGTAGCTCCTGATAAATAAACAGCACTGTGTCAGTTTTCCCCCTTCCTCTTTAAAAAAAAAACAGCCCCGCCACCAAAAAACAACAACTTTTAAATTTCCCAATTTAGTTAACGTTTTAAATGGTGACCCTGCAAGAGTTGGCATAGCTGTGGGCAGTGGGGTTGATGGAGCCTCCGTGGGTTAAAATTTCCATTCTGGCCTCTTTCTCTGGAGGTGACCCAAGGTCTGTGAAACCTGGCCAGGCTCCTTCCCTGGGATTATTAGGCTTGGAACTGGTCCTTCCGGCCCAAATTTGACTTCAGCCCAATCCCTAAGAAGGCTGACCAGCAATGCAGATTGAGTTTTCCCTTTGGCGGGGGGCGGTGGTGGGTTGTCAGCACGCTGGGGGCATCTCAGATGTTGATCTAGGTCACAGGAGAGAAAAAGTGTCCTTCTGCCACCAGCCTGCACAGGTGAGCTTTTGACACCGCCAGGTGCTGCTCAGCCCGCGGTGAAGGTCGTCCAGCTTGAGAGAGCCTGCCCAGGAGTGGGAGTGCCTGCCCTTAACATCCACTCATAAATAGCCAAGGGCTCTGGAGTCTGCATTACCCACCCCCTTGGAACCTGCAAGAGGCCAAAGGTCAGACTGAATCAGAGGAAAATCCGGAGCCGGATTTTGTAGGCGCACTGGTTCCTGATTTCAGGTCTCAGGCTCCGGCTTGGCCAGGTTCCAGGGCTCCAGCTGTTCTCTGTGAAGGAAAAAAGAATCTCTTTTTAAATTAGGTCAGAAGATGCCTTTCTTTCCTCCTGTCCTTGTCCCCCTACCGTGCAGGGATAAAACCACCACCTGCACGTCCCTCGGTCAGAACTACAGAGCTTAAGGACTTCGCCCGGGATCCGAGTGTCCCAGCGCAGCCGAGGAAACTTCCCCTGGCTCCGCGTTCCCTTCCTGTTTGCACTGTGCTGGCTGAACCGCAGAGGCTGTCAGAGCAGGCCTGCCAGGTACTCTTGCTTAGCTGTAAAAAGGACTTGAAGAGACAGTGAGCCCTGGGTAACCTTTTCTACCAATCAGGCCAAAATCACAGGATAAAAATTTTTTTTTAACCAGCAGTTTTTGTTTTTATTATTATTATTATTATTGGCCACGCTGCATGTGGGATCTTAGTTCCCTGACCCGGGATCGAACACAGGCCCCCTGCAGTGGAAGCGCAGAGTCTTAACCACTGGACCACCAGGGAAGTCCCCAGAAGTTTTAAACAGACGCCTTTTACCAATCCAGTTACATCAACATTTATAGTCTGTACATGCAGGCTCCTTCAGTTCCTTGATGTCTTAGGTTCTCTGAGGTGAGGACATTCTGAGGCTGGGGGCTTCCTTCGTGGTTCCCAGGTGAATCTGAAATCTGTTCATTCACTTAACTGTGCATGGGACTCCAGATGTGACTGACAGCAGCAGGAACCCACCAGATTCCTCAGCACAGAGCCTACGGTCTTCAAGCTTTTCGAGGGTCCCCAAAAATACTGGAGACCTGAAAAGAAAAAGTATCTGCTCCCTCTACTCATAGGAGTTATAGGAGAATTCTATTTAATGAGAGATATGGGTCCATTTTATTTATTATTTATTTATTTATTTGGCTGCACCGGGTCTTAGTTGCGACATGCAGGATCTTTAGTTGCGGCATGCGGGATCTAGTTCCCTGACCAGGGACCGCACCCGGGCCCCCTGCATTGGGAGCGCGGAGTCTTAACCACTGGACTGCCAGGGAGGTCCCTGGGTCCATTTTAATATGTCTGTGAGCATACCTGGGCCCAAGAAGGACTTAAACCACCCTGTGGCCTGCCCTCAGAGAGCTTCCAGTTTGGAGGTGGAAATAGAGGCTCAGACACCCAGGTGCAGTGCTTGTGCAGTGCTCTGAGTAGAGGAAATTTGGGTGAGTGTGCAAACACAGGCTTCAAAAAGGTAACGATCGAACAGTGAACAGTAAATAGGGAGGAACATTCTAGGCTGAGGGTACAGCAGATGTGAAGGCCAGAGATGCTGAATGAGCCTGGTGCAAGTGGTAATGAAGGTGGCCACCTGGCAGGGCTTCTCATCCTCGGCGCTATGGGCGTGGGGCTGGGGGGATGGGGCGCGTCCTGTGCACTGTAGGTGGTTCTTCCCAGGAGCAGCCTCCCAGTTGTGACAATCAAAAATCCTCCTTTCTCCAGACATTGCCAAGTGCCCCCATCTGAGAACAAGCGCCAAGCAGGGACCGTGGTGGGTGGCCAGGGGCTGCCTGCCCGCCCCTGCCCGAGGGTGCAGTGGAGGGAGTCCCTTCCTATCTGGCGTGCAGGTCTGTGCCTGCCCCCGTGTCCTCTGGTTTGTGTGACGCTCCATGTGCAAGAGTGGCTGGCAGGCTCTCTCCGAGGGGAGTCAGGCCACGGAAAGGAGAGTGCACCCCGAAGCCCCCTTCCCAGGCTGACTGTGGTTTTCTGTGTGGATGCCTTTCCCCCTGTTGTCTGGGCAGCCAGGCAGGGTGGCTGTGCTCTGGATGTTGGGCTGTTTTGAATGATGTCATGTGGATTTGATTTTAACGCTTCGAGAAGTTCACCGAAGGGCTTTCATCAGAGCGGCTCACACCTGGAAGAGAAAGTGCCCTGTTGCTGTGAAGGGGCAGGTGGCAGCTCTGAGGTAGGAGGTGTTGGGAGGGTGGGTGTTGAGACTGAGAGTGCCAGAATCTCCTGTGCAGCAGACCTGCGGCCGGGGAGGAGGGCCTGTTGGTGTCTGGGCTTCCCAGCTGCTCCCCCGCGGATGAGGGCCGCCCTGGGGCCTCCAGAGCAACTGCAGCCTCTCCTGCTGCGACGCCACTTCCCAGGGGCTTTTTAACGTTTTCCTGACCTTTAATTTTGATTTCAAATCTACAGGAAACTTGGAATAGTGCAGTGAACACACCTGTACCCTTTACCTGGATTCACCAGTGTTAACCTTTGCCGTATTTGCTCATGCACTGTGTCTCTGTTCATACTCACACTCACACATACTCACACACATTTCCGCATACACACACACACACACACTCACACACACTAACACAAACACATGCATATACACGTACACGCTCACACACACATACACACAAACACACTCACACATGTACACACTAACACATGCATATACACAGACACAAACACACATATACACATAAACACACTCACACATACACACACATGCACACTCATACACATATACACATACACAGTAGCACAAACACATGCATATACACATACATGCTCACATACACACATAAACACTCACATACACATATACACATACTAACATAAACACATATACAGACATGTACACACTCACACACATACACATACACACATATGCACATACACATACACACACATGCATAAACACACACATACACATACATACACATACACAATAACATACACATACACGCTCACACACATATACACACACATACACATATATACACATGCACACTAATACAAACACACACATATATACACATACACACATATATACATACAGCACTCACACATACACACTGACATATACACACACACTCACATATACATGCTTGCACATATATGCATACACATACTCACACACATGCATACATATACACACACACTCATGCACACACTTTTTTTCCAGAACCATTTCAGAGTAAGTTGCAAGCACTGAGACATTTCACCCTTAAATACTCAGCCTGTATCTCTCAAGAACCAGGTTATTTTCCAACATAACTACAATATATTCATCACATTCAACACATATAACGTTAATACAATACTAATATCTAATAAATAGTCACTATTAAATTTTCTCCAGTTGCCCAATAGCAGCCTATGACTCCCTCACCTCTCCCCTCCCTGGATTCCATCAAGAACCATTCCCTGTATTTATTTCTTATACTGCCTTATTTCATTTTCTGATTAGCAGTTATTTTGGGCTCTGGCTTGCCTTTTCCCTGTAAAGTGGGTTTTCATTTCAATTTCAGTTAAAATGGCTAATGGGACTTCCCTGGCGGTCTAGTGGTTAGGACTCCGTGCTTCCAGTGCAGGGGGCACAGGTTCGATCCCTGGTTGGGGAACTAAGATCCCACATGCCATGGGGCGTGGCCAAAAAAATAAAATAAAATGGCTAATGTTTCTATCAGCTTCTGAACTGGATGGGGCTGATAGGATGGAGAGAAAGCATGGATTTTCAAATCCAGGCTTGTCACCTGTTAGCTCCATGGCCTTGAGCAGGTTACTTACCTTCTCTGAGCCTTGGTTGTCTCGTCTATAAAATGGGAATAATTCCTGCCTTGCAGGCTTGTCATGAGGACCCCATGTGCTGAACAGGCCTGACATTGTGCCTGGCCCTTAGGAATGCTCTAGCAACCACAGTAATTATCACTGTTGTTCTGCAGCTTCACCTGGCTTCACAGAGCAGGAAGGAGCTTTGGGGCAGGTTGGAATTTGGGTTGGTGACCCCAGGACAAATTCCTTATCCCAAGCTCATCACCTAAGAATGGTGCTGCGTCCTGCAAACTGCCTGAGCAGCAGAGCCGTCATTACACCTGTTTTGCTCCTGCTGGTGGAGTGAGCTTCAAGAACGCCGAGCCTGGGTCTAGGTGGAGGAGGCCGAAATGTGGAATTTATTAATTAAGGTGGTTGCTCACGAGGCCTTAGAGTCTGGGAGGTTGCGGTTTAATTACTGAGAGTGGAGCTTGTGGAAGTTCTCTCTGGTGCCCCAGCTTTGATGTCGCTGGGGGACCTGAGGTGCCGCCCCAAGTGGGACTCACAGCCCGGGCTGCAGATGAGGCTCAGGGCTGCCTCCCTCTGCTGAGCGCGTTTCTGTTCACTTACGTGTTTACTGGAGAGCAGTGTAGCATGGGGGGGAGCCTGGACGTTCTGGGTTTGAATCCTGCCCCAGAACAGACTAGGACGGGCTAGCTGGGTGAGCATAGACTAGTGCCTGCATTTGTAAAACCTTATAGGGAGGCTTGCTGCAAAGACTGAATGATTCATATACGTGGAGGGTTCAGAACAGCGCCTGGCCAACAGCAAGCCAGCATATATGTCAGCTGTTTCTTTAAAGCAGTGTTCTCACCTGGGGGGGATTTTACCCCCCAGGGAGCACGTGGCAAAGTCTGGAGACATGCTTGGTCACAACCAAGGGGGAGGTGCTTGTGGCTGGTAGAGCCCAGGGATGCTGCTAAATAACCTCCCATGGGTGGCACAGTCACCGCAACAGAGAACTATCCAGTCCAGAATGTCACTAGTGCTGAGGTTGAGAAACCAAGCATTCCGGGCAGCACGTGGAACGTGGAAGGAGGTCCTGTTCCGCACCCCCCCCACCCTTATCCCCACTTTGATCTGCTCCCCTCCCCCTCCTCCCCTCGCTGGTGTCCCTCCCGCTGCGCCCAGGGCCCCAGTCCAGCTCCCCCAGGCTTCCCCTGGCTCACCCGCTCACCTGACCACCGACACCTCCTTTTCCTCTCAGCCAGCTCGGTTTTTTATCAGAGTACCTATCTCCTTCCTCCTTACTAGGTTATTTACCCACCGATTACTTCTTGTTTATTTCGTTTTGTCTGTTCTCCCTTCTCCCTAGAATGTACATAGGGACTTTTGCCTGTTTTTGCACTGCTGTATCCCAGTCCCAGGAAGTGCTCAGAACGTCTGTTGATTGCATGAATGAATGCGTTCCCCAAGGCCACACGGCTGGTACGTGACATGCCAGGATGTCAGTTCTTCGCCGTCACCCATGTTGCTCCTTCTTCCCAAAGTGCCCCCCCAGCCCCCCGCCCCATCCAGCGCAGCGTCTCCTAGAAGTGCCCCAGATGTTTCCCGGATCTGGTCAGTCACCACGTCCTGACTCCGTCTCCAGAACACTTTGTGGATGTGCACGGTGGTACCGACTTCATCTGAAGGACAAGCCTGCTCTGTTTCCACCCAGGGGCTTCTCCGTGGCCCTGGGAGCCCAGCCCCAGCTGTTGGCCTGTCCTCAGGGCCGTCACCAGCAGACCGGCAGCTGGCACATCACACCCACACCCCCTCCCGCAACCGCAGTGCAGTCCAGGCTCCGACACTGCTCCTGTCCCGCAGTTCCACCTGCCGAAGTGTCCCAAGCCCTCCCATCCTCACCGTCCCTTCTCCGTCACCCCGCAGCCCAAGCCCCGGCCCTCACCTGGCCCAGCAGGGACCTCCCCTCCAGCTTCTCCCCATCTCTCCTCACACCGCAGCCCTCACGCCACAGCCACAGGGGTCTCAGGCTTTACCCGACTCTCCCGCTTGAACCTCTCCTCACCCCCCCGAGACCCACGTGGTCCAGCACCTTGAGCCCCTCACCTGCCTCCCCGGCCTCAGCTGCTCCTTCTTCCTCCAGTTTTCCCAAAGGCCCAGTCTCTTCCTGTTTGAGGACCTTTACACGTGTGTGTGCGTGTGTGTGTGTGTGTGTGTGTGTCCCCCAACCCAACTCCTCCTGACCTGGGTAACAGCTCAGAAGTCACCTCCAAGGGTGCCTGCCCCCAGGGTGAGGTCAGATTCCCAGCTGCGCGTCCTAGGGCACCTTGCACTTACCACCCCCGACCCCCGACCCCCATCATTTATCACCATCTGAGGCTCCGTTTACCAGGATGTGACTTGATTCATGCCTGTCTCCCCTGCTCACTGGGAGCCATCATCACAAGCATGCTCGCCTGTGTGTCCTCAATGCCCAGCACAGGGCGTGGCATATAATAAACAGATGCTCAGTAATTGTTTGTTCAAAGAATGTCTGTTCCCTCTGCCTGCAACACCCTTCCCCATCTTCTCTACCAGCAAACTCCTACTATTCATCCTTCAAGACCCAGTTTCGGGGTCTTCTGCTGGGAGCTGGTCCCTCCCCTTCCTCTGTGTTGTCACAGAGCTTTGCACGTCCCCTTACTCTGCCACTTTAACTACATTGGGTCGAGGCCCTGGGTTTTTTCCTCTCACCTCTGAGCTGCTCAGGGGGAGGTGCTGGGCACGGCACGTTACATGCAGTTGGCACTCTTGGAAGTGTTTGTGTTTTTAACCTGACCTATCTTTTTGGCTCATTGTTACGTATTATTTGTGGTGTTTTCCATTTGCCTTGTGCAGTGTGGTTTCCTCAGCCATTCTGGTAGCTCCTGGAAGGCAGGCTTAGTGTCACAGCCCCACCTTTGTATCTCCTGCTTCCTGAGCCTGACACAGGGCTGTGTTCACCTAGAGAGGTTTTATTCTAGTAAATCTTTCCTGAGTCCATGTCATGTCTACTTAAGGTTACGGGCCCCTTGGCAGTTGAGAGCGCTTGACATCCTTTCCCTCATTCTGGACTGGCGAGATAGTTTGTGGCACCCGATGCAGGACCCCTTGTTAAAAAATTATTCAGAATTGTAAGATGGCAACAGGAGAGCATTAACCCAAGAGTAGGGCCCTTGTGAGTGCTTGGACCTGTGCTGGTGCCCAGGCCTCATGCTCATGAAGCCAGCCCTCATCTCCTTGCGTCCTCCGAGGGAGGACATGGTAGAGGTCCTGATTTCCTTTTGACCAGTGGCAGACTGGAGGGCTCAGAGGGCAGTGACTGACCTCAAGTTGCACAGCTGACCATCGACAGAGTAGAACGGGGAACAGAGTCTGGCTCCGGGAGCGTGCTCACTGTCTCCACCGGCTCTGGGGCCCCAGGAGCTTTGGTCCTCGGTTTCCTCCTCTGTAAATTGGGAACATTGGCCTGATCATCGGGTGGCAAATGGAACAGCTGGTGTGAGTCCCCAGCTGGTCGCATCAGGAGGCACCACATCCCATAGGCGCCCTCTCCTTCAAGTCGTGAAGCCAAGGTTCCTCTCTGCTTCTTGGACAGTCCAAGCCCTGTAGACAGTAGGAGGCTAATTGGCTGTTGTGATAGTTGGAGAAATTAAAGCCCCTCAGAAGTGGGAGAAGGTTGTCTCTTTTCATCTCTTTTTGAAGGAATGTGGGGACTTGGGTAGAGGGTTCCCCAGGGATCCTTGGTATTTCAGTGCTTTGATGTCTAGAGGAATAAAAGAGCAATTAATCGCTGTAAATGTCTTTCCTGTAGGGTAGGCTGAGGGTGGGGCGGGGTGGCAGTGGCGGGTGACTGCTCTTCCATCCCAGGGCCATCACTGGTCAAAGGGCTCTGCAGACCAGAGACCCAGGGTCAGAGCAGCATCCCCCTGTAGGGGAGGCTTCTAAATCTCACTTCCTCTGGAAAGCACATTTTCCTCAGCCTCTTGGGTGAGTGAGTAGCAGAGATTGCTGAAGACAGATGGGTTGCAGAGCTCCCCTTGGTCCCCTAGAATAGGTTTCTCAATTATCCAAAGACATCTGTCCTCACCGCAGGGCTGAGAGCCAGGAGTCCACCTTTAAACCAAGTGCTCCGAGGCCCACGCGCCTCAGCGGAGGGGTGGCCGGGCTGCCGCAGGCAGGCGAGACTCCAGCCCGTGCCGCCTGCACCTCCACCCACCATTAGCAGCCTCCCTCCTGCCCGGTCAACCTGCAGAGGACCCAGACGGTGAGGGTGTGTGTGGAAGGCCAAAGAAGAGAAGAGGATGTTCTCTGATTCCTAGAAGGGGTGTTTGGGGCAAGCAGACCTGTGGCCAGACTAGGAGGTTGTAAATTATCTACATCTGTGGTGTGTGTGTGTCTGTGTGTGTGTGTGTGTGTAAACTTATGTTTCCATATACAACTACAGATGTTCCCCAAGCACACAAACACCATGCAAGTCTGAGCACAAAGTGGGCGGAGCGCCGAGGTAGCTGTGCCTGGCTCATTGTGTTGTTTGGTGGGTGGGACGCCTTCTCTGGCAGGTGCAGGACTTGCCCATCAGCTGCCCGGGAGTGATTCACTCTGGTCCTCGACATCTCCCAGCACGGCTCTCAATCGGCCTCAGTGACTAACCCAAGGGGAGGAGGGTGTGTGGTGACCTGCTTTGGCTGGAAATGACAGTGCATAGCTGCAGTCAGCACCTTATCCCAGGGTACTGGTGCAAGTTCCTGGGCTGGCCAGACATACAGAGATTTCTGGACCGTGCAGGGCCCTTGGCCACAAGCTTCCCGCCATCCGCCTGTATCCCACAGCACCGGCTGTGGGCTCCTCCTGGCTCCTCCCGTGACCTGGGTTCTGTGTTTCCACAGGGCTGCACCTTCCTCCTTCTCCCCGGCCACAACCTGCCCGTCACAGTTGAGCACCTGTTTTCCTGAAGGTGATTTCCAGAAGCAGGTAAGGATCCCAGGGGAAGGACGTCTGGTAGAGTGGCCATAGAACGGCGTTGAGGAGAGGGCCTTGGGTACCGGCTCTAGGGCTGACCGTGAAGCTAGCACATCTCATATCTTTTCTTCATCGTCCCTGATAATGCTCATTGCTTCAGCTGTGTGGGTTCTTAACAGTGAGCGTTTTGGTTCTGCTGATGTCTTTTAGGCTGTTAAGATGTGTAAGGTCTGAATTAATATTTTATATAAGCTCTGTGAATCACACAGTTATATGGCATTGTATTTTCATGCAATGTAAACATTGTACAGATGAAAATGTACATTTTAAAACATGAACATTTAAAATATATCACTTTTTTTTTTAATGGACAAAAGCCAAGTGCTGGGACCCATGGGGGAGAGGTGGCTTGTGTACCTATAGGCCCCCCCACATTGTCTGGCCAAGCCTGAGGTCAGGCAGCATTTACAAGCAGGTGGTAGACCACCCTGGGTATAAATGTATATTCCAATTTACATAAGTGTGGGTGTTAAACAGCATTAGCTTTACGTTTATAAATAAAAAGGAGTGCAGGTGGCTGTGTTTGTAGTTGGGCGCCCACCCCCAGCCCCCTGCCTGTCAAAGGGAGGCCAGCTTTCAAAGTCGTTTATCAGAATGGGTCTGACTTCTGCATGTCCTGCTCTCTGGGTCTTTCCTGCACTACCTCCCAATTCTTCCAAAGTGAGATCAGCTGTTTCCAAGCTGGAACTCATGTGCATAGAGATTAGGTCCCTCTAATCTCTGGGCAGGAACGTGGTATCTTACGGACTACCTCAATGCCTCCCAGAAAATGCGGTGCGGCCTCCCAGGCCACGAGCCACATTTGTCACTTTGTATGCGTCCCTCCCAGTGCTTGGGAACCCCTTCCTGACTGTCTTTTACCTACCAACCTTCCTTCAACAGAGATGCAGGCTCAGAACCAACAGAAGTGTGTGGAAGGGGTGTGGGGGGGTGAATGCATCTGTGTGTCTGCAGTGAATGTATGGACCTCCATTTCTCTGAAGTGCATTTGTCCCAATCAGGTGTAATTTTCTGGAATCGTGCCCACTTTCGCATAAGCCATGGATATCTGTGGCACAACATCCACTTAGCCACGAGTCTCTCCCCTCGCCTTTCGTTTGCATAGTTGATAGTTGCCTGTTTCTTTCCATTTTCTATTTTTTGGCTCATGTATGCCTCTCCCTGTTTAGCTTCCAGAATGTTATATCTTAAGAGAGGGAGCAGGTCTGTCTCTGACTTGGGCAGTTAACACTGAGGGATTTTCTTAGGATTTAGGATGGAAGCTCCACCATCTTAGGCGGTGGTGTGTTGATGGGGTCGCCAGGAGACCATAACTGAGAAGCAACGTTACCTTACCTTCGGCTCTCACAGGTGAGGACTGAATGAATAATTATTGTGTCCAAATTCTTTGCGGTTTGGACTTAGGTAATTTGACACATTTTAGTGGAGACCAGTTCTTGATCCCTGCAGGGAAGAATAAGAATTCTCAAGTGAAGTTAATCTGATGTGTGTCAAAACTGTGATGAAAACTTAACCACATGTTCGCTTGTATAGGCACCAAACTCAAACACACTGTAATACACTTGCAGCATACCAGCGACTGAAAGGTCGTTGATTGTTTGGGTTGATTGTGATTTATTCTCTTCAATTATTTCCTTCACATTGGCACCCTTGATGCAGCTTCTGTTTAGGACGGAATTATGTAAACAGGTCCCAAGGTTCTCGTCCATCAGGATTGGAGTGTGGAGGGCAGGAACACGTGTTCACGCCACAGTCGGCCCTGACCCATCCCTGGGTGTTCTGTCTGTCAGGCAGCAGGGTGGAGTCAGCTCACACTAGAGCTCGAAGAATCCTAGAAGACCAGAATTTTGGGGAATGGCAGGAGTCCTCCCAATGCAAGGAGAAACAATTTAAGAACTGGTCTCTGCCAGGGAAGTGTGAACAGGGAGTGACCTGGCCCCAAAGACCCATTCAGGGACCAACGACACCCCAGGCCCACGGCTGGGTGTGTGAGGCCCCCTGGTAATCACACTGTGAGTGTGGTGGGTCCCTGGGGATAGTGGAGCTACAGTGCAACAGCACCGGTCTGTACAGGACGCCAAGGGTAGGATTGTTTGGAGGAGCAAAGTACTGTGAAATAGACCCCGTGTAAAATGATTGACACGGGCACCCACACACACTCCTGTGGGTTCTGAGCCCTCATACCCCTGTTGGAGGAAGCTTGGCTGGTCAGGAAAGGACAGTGAGGAAGGGGCTCTCAACCTCTGTGAAGCCAGCGTCCCGAGGTCCTGGGACGCACAGCAAAACCAGAGACATACCCTTGCCTGGGTAGAGCTGACCCCTAAATGGGGGGATAGAGCTTGCTCTGGGACCCAGGACTGGGGGTGGTTTGTGACAGCAGGACCACTATGAAGCCTTGAACCAGAAGGGCCTTTGGGGGGCATGTGTTGGGGGCCGAGGGGGTGGGGGGTGAGGGGGCAGTAGCACGGGGGTAAGGGAACAGGTGGGTGTGGCCCTGGAGCTCTGGTTCTTTTGTGTGTGGCGACACCTAGTGGCCAGTCCCTTGTATTCCACAAGGAGAGGGCCAACTGACCATTAGCCCTTGGACACGAGACAGAATCAGAAGACTTTTACCCCTGGAAGCCGTAATTCCTAATTTGAAGGCTTCATGGAGCATTTCAGATGACCTCGGAGAACACGACAGCCCAAGGCACACAAAATACTCAGGAATGAGAGTCTTTGGAAAAGTTAAATTTGGTTATGGAGACTGGATTAGGGACTTGCATTTGACCGTAAGTGAGGTGGAGATGGTGGGGGGTGGAAGCCCAGACCCCACAGGCTGTCTGGGTTCTCTCTTCAGCCAACTGGGCCAGGTCTGCGGCAAGACGGGGCAAGCGAAGCAGCCACGGCCCCAGCCCTCCAGCAGGTGCAGGAAGACAGTGAGCGAGCACCCCGGCAGGTGCTCTAGGAAGCGGACGACGGACTTCCCTGGTGGTCCGGTGGTTAAGATTCCATGCTCCCAACGCAGGGGGCACGGGTTCAGTCCCTGGTCGGGGAACGAAGATCTGCGTGCTGCATGGTGCGGCCTAAAAAAAAACAAAAGAAAAAGAAACTGGGATGTGATGGGACCGTGTGTCCAAGAGGGCCTGGGTGGGGCACATGACCTGCTTCGGTCATGCAGTCAGGAAAGGCTCACCAGGATGGCATCTAAGCGAGCGGAAAAGAAGCCAGTTCCAGCCTGGGGACCCCAGTGCAAAGGCTGCTGGGGAGGAGCTTGTTGGCAGGTCCTAGAAACAGACCAAGGGCCAGCGAGACAGAGGGGAGGAGTGGGAGCAAGAGGCAGGGCTGGCCATGTGGGATCCTGGCAAAGGCGTGAAGCGTATCCTGGAGTAGTTTGGAGTGGGGAGAAATGTCATCCGTCTGGCTTTTAAAAAGATCATTCCGGTTAGGTAGCCTCATCCACCAGAGGGCAGACAGCAGAAGCAAGAAGAACTACAATCCTGCAGCCTGTGGAACAAAAACCGCATTCACAGAAAGACAAGCTGAAAAGGCAGAGGGCTATGTACCAGATGAAGAAACAAGATAAAACCCCAGAAAAACAACTTAATGAAGTGGAGATAGGCAACCTTCCAGAAAAAGAATTCAGAATAATGATAGTGAAGATGATCCAGGACCTCGGAAAAAGAATGGAGGCAAAGATCGAGAAGATGCAAGAAATGTTTAACAAAGACCTAGAAGAATTAAAGAACAAATAAACAGAGATGAACAATACAGTAACTGAAATGAAAACTACACTAGAAGGAATCAATAACAGAATAACTGAGGCAGAAGAATGGATAAGTGACCTGGAGGACAGAATGGTGGAATTCACTGCTGCGGAACAGAATAAAGAAAAAAGAATGAAAAGAAATGAAGACAGCCTAAGAGACCTCTGGCACAACATTAAATGCAACAACATTTGCATTATAGGGGTCCCAGAAGGAGAAGACAGAGAGAAAGGAACAGAGAAAATATTTCAAGAGATTATAGTCAAAAACTTCCCTAACATGGGAAAGGAAATAGCCACCCAAGTCCAGGAAGCGCAACGAGTCCCATACAGGATAAACCCAAGGAGAAACACGCTGAGGCACATAGTAATCAAATTGTCAAAAATTAAAGACAAAAAAAAACTATTGAAAGCAGCAAGGGAAAAACGACAAATAACATACAAGGGAACTCCCATAAGGTTAACAGCTGACTTCTCAGCAGAAACTCTACAAGCCAGAAGGGAGTGTCATGATATACTTAAAGTGATGAAAGGGAAGAAACTACAACCAAGATTACTCTACCCGGCAAGGATCTCATTCAGTTTCGATGGAGAAATCAAAAGCTTTACAGACAAGCAAAAGCTGAGAGAATTCAGCACCACTAAACCAGCTCTACAACAAATGCTAAAAGGAACTTCTCTAAGTGGGAAACACAAGAGAAGAAAAGGACCTACAAAAACAAACCCAAAACAATTAAGACAGTGGTCATAGGAACATACATATCAATAATTACCTTAAACGTGAATGGATTAAATGCTCCAACCAAAAGACACAGGCTTGCTGAATGGATACAAAAACAAGACCCATCTATATGCTGCCGACAAGAGACCCACTTCAGACCTAGGGACACATACAGACTGAAAGTGAGGGGATGGAAAAAGATATTCCATGCAAATGGAAATCAAAAGAAAGCTGGAGTAGCAATACTCATGTCAGATAAAATAGACTTTAAAATAAAGAATCTTACAAGAGACAAGGAAGGACACTACATAATGATCAAGGGATCAATCCAAGAAGAAGATATAACAATTATAAATATATATGAACCCAACATAGGAGCACCTCAATACATAAGGCAACTGCTAACAGCTATAAAAGAGAAAATCAACAGTAACACAATAATAGTGGGGGACTTTAACACCTCACTTACACCAATGTACAGATCATCCAAAATGAAAATAAATAAGGAAACAGAAGCTTTAAATGACACAATTAACCAGATAGATTTAATTGATAGTTATAGGACATTCCATCCAAAAACATCAGATTACACTTTCTTCTCAAGTGCGCATAGAACGTTCTCCAGGATAGATCACATCTTGGGTCACAAATCAAGCCTCAGTAAATTTAAGAAAATTGAAATCATATCAAGCATCTTTTCTGACCACAATGCTATGAGATTAGAAATGAATTACAGGGAAAAAATTACAAACACATGGAGGCTAAACAATACATTACTAAATAACCAAGAGATCACTGAAGAAATCAAAGAGGAAATCAAAAAATACCTAGACACAAATGACAATGAAAACATGACGATCCAAAACCTATGGGATGCAGCAAAAGCAGTTCTAAGAGGGAAGTTTATAGCTATACAAGCCTACCTCAAGAAACAAGAAAAATCTCAAATCTAACCTTACACCTAAAGGAACTAGAGAAAGAAGAACAAACAAAACCCAAAGTTAGCAGAAGGAAAGAAATCATAAAGATCAGAGCAGAAATAAATGAAATAGAAACAAACAAAACAATAGCAAAGATCAATAAAACTAAAAGCTGGTTCTTTGAGAAGATAAACAAAATTGACAAACTATTAGCCAGACTCATCAAGAAAAAGAGGGGGCTTCCCTGGTGGCGCAGTGGTTAAGAATCTGCCTGCCAGTGCAGGGGACACAGGTTCGTGCCCTGGTCCGGGAAGATCCCACATGCTGCAGAGCAACTAAGTCCGTGCGCCACAACTACTGAGCCTGCGCTCTAGAGCCCACGAGCCACAACTACTGAGCCTGCATGCCACAACTACTGAAACCCGGGCACCTAGAGCCCGTGCTCCGCAACGAGAGAAGCCACCGCAATGAGAAACCTGCGCATCACAACAAAGAGTAGCCCCCGCTCGCCACAACTAGAGAAAGCCTGCGCGCAGCAATGAAGACCCAACATAGCCAAAAATAAATAAATAAAATAAATAAATTTATTTTAAAAAAAAGAAAAAGAGGGAGAGGACTCAAATCAATAAAATTAGAAATAGAAAAGGAGAAGTTACAACAGACACCGCAGAAATACAAAGCATCCTAAGAGACTACTACAAGCAACTCTATGCCAATAAATTGGACAACCTGGAAGAAATAGACAAATTCTTAGAAAGGTATAACTGTCCAAGACTGAACCAGGAAGAAACAGAAAATATGAACAGACCAATCACAAGTAATGAAATTGAAACTGTGATTAAAAATCTTTCAACAAAAAGAAGTCCAGGACCAGATGGCTTCACAGGTGAATTCTATCAAACATTTAGAGAAGAGCTAACACCCATCCTTCTCAAACTCTTCCAAAAAGTTGCAGAGGAAGGAACACTCCCAAACTCATTCTATGAGGCCACCATCACCCTGATACCAAAACCAGACAAAGATACTACAAACAAAGAAAATTACAGACCAATATCACTGATGAATATAGATGCAAAAATCCTCAACAAAATACTAGCAAACAGAATCCAACAACACATTAAACGGATCATACACCATGATCAAGTGGGATTTATCCCAGGGATGCAAGGATTCTTCAATATACGCAAATCAATCAATGTGATACACCATATTAACAGATTGAAGAATAAAAACCATATGATCGTTTCAATAGATGCAGAAAAAGCTTTTGACAAAATTCAACACCCATTTACGATAAAAACTCTCCTGAAAGTAGGCATAGAGGGAACCTACCTCAACATAATAAAGGCCATATATGACAAACCCACAGCAAACATTGTTCTCAATGGTGAATACTGAAAGCATTTCCTCTAAGATCAGGAAGAAGACAAGGATGTCCACTCTCACCACTATTATTCAACATAGTTTTGGAAGTCCTAGCCACGACAATCAGAGAAGAAAAAGAAAGAAAAGGAATCCAAATTGGAAAACAAGAAGTAAAACTGTCACTGTTTGCAGATGACATGATACTATACATAGAGAATCCTAAAAATGCCACCAGAAAACTACTAGAGCTAATCAATGAATTTGGTAAAGTTGCAGGATACAAAATTAATGCACAGAAATCTCTTGCATTCCTATGCACTATGATGAAAAATCTGAAAGAGAAATTAAGGAAACACTCCCATTTACCATTGCAACAAAAAGAATAAAATACCTAGGAATAAACCTACCTAGGGAGACAAAAGACCTGTATGCAGAAAACTGTAAGACACTGATGAAATAAATTAAAGATGATAGCAACAGATGGAGAGATATACCATGTTCTTGGATTGGAAGAATCAACGTTGTGAAAATGACTATACTACCCAAAGCAATCTACAGATTCAGTGCAATCCCTATCAAACTACCAATGGCATTTTTTACGGAACTAGAACAAAAAATCTTAAAATTTGTATGGAGACACAAAAGACCCCGAATAGCCAAAGCAGTCTTCAGGGAAAAAAACGGAGCTGGAGGGATCAGACTCCCTGACTTCAGACTATACTACAAAGCTACAGTAATCAAGACAATATGGTACTGGCACAAAAACAGAAATATAGATCAATGGAACAAGATAGAAAGCCCAGAGATAAACCCAAGCACCTATGGTCAACTAATCTATGACAAAGGAGGCAAGGATATATATACCATGGAGAAAAGACAGTCACTTCAATAAGTGGTGCTGGGAAAGCTGGACAGGTACATGTAAAAGAATGAAATTAGAACACTCCCTAACACCATACACAAAAATAAACTCAAAATGGATTAGAGACCTAAATGTAAGACTGGACACTATAAAACTCTTAGAGGAAAACATAGGAAGAACACTCCTTGACATAAATTACAGCAAGATCTTTTTTGATCCACCTCCTAGAGTAATGGAAATAAAAGCAAAAATAAACAAATGGGAACTAACGAAACTTCAAAGCTTTTGCACAGCAAAGGAAACCATAAACAAGACGAAAAGACAACCCTCAGAATGGGAGAAAATATTTGCAAAGGAATCAGCGGACAAAGGATTAACCTCCAAAATATATAAACAGCTCATGCAGCTCAGTATTAAAGAAATAACCCAATCGAAAAATGGGCAGAAGACCTAAATAGACATTTCTCCAAAGAAGACATACAGATGGCCAAGAAACACATGAAAAGCTGCTCAACATCACTAATTATTAGAGAAATGCAAATCAAAACTACAGTGAGGTATCACCTCACACCAGTTGGGATGGGCATCATCAGAAAATCTACAAACAACAAATGCTGGAGAGAGTGTGGAGAAAAGGGAACCCTCTTGCACTGTTGGTGGGAATGTAAATTGATACAGCCACTATGGAGAACAGTATGAAGGTTCCTTAAAAAACTAAAAATAGAATTACCATATGATCCAGCAATCCCACTACTGGGCATATATCCAGAGAAAACCGTAATTCAAAAAGACACATGCACCCCAATGTTCATTGCAGCACTATTTACAATAGCCAGGTCATGGAAGCAACCTAAATGCCCATCGACAGACGAATGGATAAAGAAGTTGTGGTACATATATACAATGGAATATTACTCAGCCATAAAAAGGAACGAAATTGAGTCATTTGTTGAGACGTGGATGAATCTAGAGACTGTCATACAGAGTGAAGTAAGTCAGAAAGAGAAAACAAATATTGTATATTAATGCATGTATGTGGAACCTAGAAAAATGGTACAAATGAACCGGTTTGCAGGGCAGAAGTTGAGACACAGATGTAGAGAACAAACATATGGACACCAAAGTGGGGAAGCCGCAGGGGGGTAGGGATGGTGGTGTGCTGAATTGGGCGATTGGGATTGACATGTATACACTGATGTGTATAAAATTGATGACTAATAAGAACCTGCTGTATAAAAAAATAAATAAAATTCAAAAAATAAAAAAAATACAAACAACTTATTAAAAAAATTAAAAAAAATAAAAAGATCATTCCGGCTACTTGCACTGGGTGGTGGAGTGGAAGGAAGTGAGAGGGGTGGACAGGAGGAGGAGTGATCCCCCAGAACCGAGCCTCCCCACTCAGCTGTGCTGGGAACTGAGGGCTGTCTGCTGTGCTCGTGCACCTGGCCCCAGGGGACGGCTGGCTGCCTCTCACCAGAGGTCATTCTGCAGGCAGCTCACCCCTCCTTCCTGGTTACCAGTGGTTAATTAGACCTTTTTCTGGACCAGGAGGAGGTGACAGGGTAGCAGACAGTAGAAGCGGGAGCCTGGGCTTTGGTGGTGGAAAGGAAGGCCCTGTAAGGAGACGGCACTGCATTGAGTACACAGCTGCGTTGCTACGCAATACACATTTTGCCCTATTGTTCAGGCTTTTAGGGCCGGAGCCCCTGTCAGCTTCTGGGGACTGAGCGGTTGACAGGAGCCTCCAGGGAGGCTGCTGCCCAGGGCTCTGGCGCCTTTCTGAGTCGGCCCTTCACCTGGGAGAGCCTGCTGGTCCAAGGCTTGCTGGCCCCTGAGGGATGGACGGTGTGAGGAGTGTCCTTGGCCCGCAAGCCCGGCTCCCTTGGTCCTCCGAGCGCAGCTCCTTGGCACCAGGGCTGCCAGGGCTCCACCCCCACCAGCTGCTGCGTTATTTCTGACTCATCCAGGAGTTACAAGTGTGTAACCCAAACCCCTCCACGCCCGGCTTCCTCCCCCCCAGCTCCTCCTGGAGGGAGGAAACCCTGGGACTTCTCTCCTGGGACCTTTCTGCAGGTCGGGTCCCTGCTGCACCTGGACGCAGCTGCCGCGTGCAGGAGCCACCCTGTGACAGGTGGGTGGGCTTGTGAGGGTGGCGGCAGCGAGCCCGGGCGGGTGAGTGTGCCTGCAGCCCCGGGCTCACCGTCCCCATCGAGGGACTCCTTGGAGCCCAGCCCAGGAGGCAGCCTCTTGAGCTCGTCAGGGACTTTTGCAGAGGGAGCTGTCTTGGTGTTTGGGGGCTGGGTACTGATCCCATGGCTTCTCCAGCTACAGGCCCCAGCCGGCTGCCTCTGATCACGCCACTTTGCTCCTCATGAAAGTTGCTGGCTTTGAAAGACGGGGACACTTTGGGTTTCATGCAGCACATCTCCTGGGCTCATAGCAGGAGCCTTGCTGAGGGGTGGCTGGAAGGTAGAGCTGGCCAGAAGTCTGGGTCAGTTCAGCCACCTGGGCCTGACAGCTCCACACACAGAGGGGGCTGGCCACCAGCGCCTGCTCCGGGGAGATCCCTGCTCAGTCTGGCTGTCGGGCCAGCAGGCATGAGGGAGGAACGGGCAACTCGCCACCTGCTCTGGGCTCTCAGAAACGAGCCCCTGATGCAGCATGGGCGGCCTGACAACTCGTGCCGGTATGCGGGTATGTGTCGTCCTGTCACCGCCCCACCCCATGCTTCTCCTCGCTCTGCAGGAGTCCCTAGAGCTGGCCAGGGGATGAACCGCGAGGGGGCCCCCGGGAAGAGTCCGGAGGAGATGTACATTCAGCAGAAAGTCCGAGTGCTGCTTATGCTGAGGAAGATGGGCTCCAACGTGAGTGCCTTCGGGGCGTCGAGCAGCAGTCCCCCCAGGGAGGGTGCCTGATGCAGGCGGGCAGAGGGGCTGTAACCACCTTCTATAGCAGCTGTGGTCTGGGGAAGGGGATGCCAGGCCTCTGGCTTGACTGTGGCTAATTCAAGGCTCCCTCCCGGGCATAGGCACCAGCATGTCCAGTTCGGCAGGCCCTGCTGGGGTAGTCTTCCCACCCCCTGTGCCAAGTTTGGGCCAAGTGGGTGAGGATCCTAAAGGCCCTCACCTTCCTTTCCTCCCCTTTCCTGGGAGTCTTTTCTTCCAGGGGTGACCAGGGGTCAGGACAGCCACTGAGAGGGCAGCAGATGTGCAGTGGCCCTTCTCAACAGGAGAGGGAGGGGCTCCCCAAGCAGGGCCTGCCCTACGCTGGACTCCCCGTCCCCAGTCTGATCCCGGTGCCAAGGCCTGTGGGTCCCATGGACCAAGTTTCAGGGGTGGGAGCAGAGGGGAGAGGGTGCTCACCCTGGAACTAAAAGGTCAGTTCTCAACAGCAGAGGCCCAGGGAGCGGGTGCGGGCCACCCTTCACCCAGCCCTCTCGCCCTTGCAGCTGACGGCCAGCGAGGAGGAGTTCCTGCGCACCTACGCGGGGGTGGTCAACAGCCAGCTCAGCCAGCTGCCCCCGCACTCCATCGACCAGGGTGAGTCCATCGACCAGGGTGAGTCGAGGGCCCGCGTGGCCAGCAACAGCAAGTTGTGGTTCCTTTAGAAAGCGTAGCTCCAGCCCTTCCAGATGGGTGGTCCATGAGAGAGAGATTTCGGGGCTGCAGCTCCCTCACCCACAGAGCTGAGCCCCGGGTGGCGGCAGCTTCTAGACGTAGAGCCTCCAGAGCCTCCAGGCCGGTCCCTTCTCCTTCCCCAGCTGGGAGCCAAGGACCCGATCAGGTAATGGCGGTGGGGGGGATCCCTTTCTAGGCCTGGGGGAGGAAGAGGAAGAAACGGAGGTGTCTGGGGGCCCCGTAGCTGCAGAGGCTCTGGTGGTTGTATTTCTTCAGCCTTTGCCTGCCCCCTGCACCCCCCCTCCCCCAGTACCCTGTTCAGGGACAAGGAAACCACCCTTGTGTGCAAGGGCCTGCTCTAGGTGCGGGCTGCACGGTGGCTGCTGTGTTCCTGGCTGTGCCCAGGAAGGTGGCTCCAGTGGCCCTGGAGGTCTCCATGTGCCCAAGGGAGTTATTTCTCTTTTGAGTACCCTCAGCCAGTTGTAATAATGGTAGTGGGTAATACTGAGTGTTTATTGTCTAGCAGGCTCGAGCTGCCAGCTGTATTACTTCTACTTAGCAGGCAAGGAAACGGGGGTTCAGAAGCAATAAGCCACTGCAGCCTGTTGCTGGGGGGCCCAGGATGCAAACCTGCAGCCCGATTGCAGAGCTGGGTTTGTCTGTCTGTCCTGGAGCCACAGGAAGCTGCTGGGCACTAAATGGGCTCTCCCTTTCTGGAAGCCTTATCCTGACCCTGTAGCCCAGGACCCTGACCACCAATTTCCAATTGCTTGGAATTCTTGGCCATTGAATCATGCAGCCGGTGGCCTGTCTGGTGTGAGTGGGCTCCCAGGAGCAGAGTGCTGATGGGCGTGTTTGCTGATCCCTGAGGCCAGGGAGGTGAGCAGACCTGGCACACGGGACCGCTTTTCCTGAGGCTGCCCTTGTTCTCCTGGATGTCACACGCAGGGCTCTGCCCTGGCGCAGGGCCCGGTTCCCGAGCTCTGACGCTGGGTGTGACCCAGCCTGTGTGCCCAAGTCAGCAGAAATGTACAGGGTGTTCCCGTGGCCCCAGCAGCTCCCGGGGACAGCCGCTCGCCCGGGCCACCCTCGTGCTGCAGCCTGTCTGCGCCAGCTGTGCTGTCAGCCACCGCTGGGGAGGAGGAGATAAAGGGTGTGGAGTCTGCCCCCCAACCCCGTCCTGGGATATTTCTTACGGGAGAGGTCTTTTCTCCTCCAGGGCTGATCTGGGTTTTAGCGTGGGTCCCTCTCCCCTGCTCGCCAACCACATTCACTTGAAACCCTCAGGCTTCTGAGTCCCTGGGGCATCACCTTTTCTCCCAGCCTGGTCTTGGGTCACTGGGTTAACCTGAATTTGAGCTGCAGGGGTAAGAATGCCTCTAAGTAGAAAGCTGTTAATGGGACAAAAATCAAAAGAAGCTATAGAACTGTATGTCAGTGTAGAAAACACCACCACATACACTGCCCACCCCCCACCCATATACACACACGCACGGATGTATGTGTATAGAGCAAAAGAAGCTGAAAGAATATTTACCAGGTTGTTTATAGAAAATTTTGATAGAGGGTGGAACCACATAAGGGACTTTGACTTTCCAAGTCACACATTTTTTTGTAAAACTAATTTTTTTAACATTGCGCATACATTTCTTTTACAATAAGGGAAGTTTTTTTTTTAGATTCTGAATGGGTTTTTTGGTTTCCTATTTTTCTTTTTCTTTTTTTTAAATTGAAGTATAGTTGATTTACAATGTTGTGTTAACTTCTACTGTACAGCAAAGTGATTTAGTTTTACCCTTATATACATTCTTTTTTTAAATATCCTTTTCCATTATGGTTTCTCATAGGATATTGAATATAGTTCTCTGTGCTATACTGTAAGACCTTGTTGTTTAAAGGGGAAGTTTTAAAAAGTGTTTTTAAGAGAACTCTTTTTGTCTTGCTCAGCTAAACCAACAACTGAAAATAAAAATGAGCTCTGCTGAGTTCTTTAAGGCGGTCACGGTGACCTCACCTGGCCTGAACCTGCTGAGCAGTCAGGAGTGAGCCGTGGGCATGTGGTTGTGATTTCGTGGCCCTGGAATCCAGGCCCTCCTGGGTGTGGGGCGTCCACAGACAGACAGGCTGGCCTTGGGTACTTGTCTCCGGGAAGCAGGCTCCTGGGAGTGAACCTGGAGCCGGGTGAGAGCCTCTGGGGAGATGGTTCTCTGCTGCTGGGCCGCCCTTCAGCCTGCTCCTCGCCCCACAGTCACCTCCAGCGACAAGCCTCACAGGCTTACTGTATTTTCTTTGTGCCAACGAAACAGCAAGCAGTCCAGTCTCTCCCACTATGGAGGTTCAAGCCTGAGAGCAGGACCCTACATTTCTGCCCACGCCGTGGGGCCAAATGGGGCTTTGATAAAATTCTAGCCTGCCCACCTTCCCCGTTGGCAGAGCCGACCTCAGCTGATGCCACAGGGCATGTTGCTGTCAGAGTCTCAGGTGCCACCCAGGTGGCAAGAGCCCTGGATCATTGCTTCCAGTGCTCAGGACCCCAGCATGAAAAAGGCCCAGAAAGGCCTAGGAGCATTCGGGGTGATGGGCGGGACCGTCCCATAGAAGCCTGGTGTGAGCGCCTCCTGCCACTAGGCGGCACTGTCTCTCAGCAAATGCCTGTGCGCTGCTCCGCCGGCTCCCGCAACTCTGACCTATGCTGTTCCAGCTGCCCTCAGTGGAGGGCCTGAGGCCGCCCCACCAATGGGTCAGTGCTTGGCCATCCGTCCCGGGGTCCTGCCCACCACCTTGGACCCGCACACGCTTCCCCTCTGGGGCTGGAGGGGTCTGGTACCGGGAGCCCCGCTTGCCCTCCCCAGACCCAGATAGGAGAGCGGCAGTCTGGGCATCCCTCAGCCCACGCCTCCCGGCCGCCCCCCATCCCATTCTTCCCTCGGTGAACACGTGTTCAGTATCTGCTGGGACCAGGTAGGTGCTGGAGACCCTGGTGCACGGGCCTGCACCATAGGGCCTCACCAGATGGTTCCAGGAGAGGGCCCCACAGGCCCCCCGGTACTGCACTGGACAGTGGGTAGACCTGCCTGGCCTGTGCTGTTCCAAGACCACCCTCGAAAGCCTCCTTCTGGAAGCCCTCCTTTCCCTCCCTTGTCTTCCCTGAGACCCCCCCTCCCCCTCCCCCATTTTCTGCTTCTCTCTGCTCACTGCCTCCCCCCCGCCAGCGCCTCCTTTCCCCTCACCACGGTCATGCTGGTGTTCTCCATATTCTATCCTCTCCACACGCTCTCCCTGGGAGGTCACATACACTCCCGTGACTCCAGCAGAGCTCTGGTCGACGCCTTCCAAATACACCCCCTCAGCCCAGACCCCCTGCTGACCCCCAGATTGATGCGCGCTCTCTACGGGCCGTCTGGCCGCACACGCCCCACATTCAGCAGGTCCAGGGTCGTAACCTCTCCCCGCCCCGGGATCTGTGCTCCCGCCTGTATTCTCTGTCGTGAGGATGTGCCACCCATGAACCCAGTGTCCTGGGGACCAACCACTGACTCCTGTCTTCCCCAGGTATCTAGGAGGTTACCAAGTCCTCTTGATTCTCCCGCCTTAATGCTCCTCACATCTGCTTTGTCTTCCCCATCTTGGTTTGAACCCCCATTTTGGTCTGAGCCCGTGTTAATTCTTGTCTCGATCACCACAAACAACCCCTAATTGGCACCTTGACTTCTCGTCTTGCCCTCTCCGTGCACTTTCTACCCTGTACCCAGAGTGAGTATCGAAGGCTACATCAGTGGGTCTCTTCCTGACTTAAAATCTTTCAGTGGCTCTCTACTGCCTTGAGGATAAAATCCAAACCCCTTAGCGTGATGAGCAGGACCCCTGCCCACCCGACACCAGGACCTCATGCTCCACAAACAGCCACAGTGAATGGCTTTCAGCTCCCATCTCAGGCCTCGTGCGTTCACGCCTTTCCGTCCCTGCATTTGCCTCTCGGCTGCCAGGAGCCCGGCCCTGAGCCCACCCCCTCCCCTGCCTCCCACAGGCAGGGCCAGGCCTTCCTGTGATCCCCACCACACACGTGTACCTCGGCCCTGCTACTCCGCACACTGTCTCCTGGTCCATCTCTTGACCAACTCTGAGCCCCTTGTGGCTTCCCTCTTTGTATTTGTGGGGCTGGGCCCCCCAGGGCGCCAGCATATTCTTGGGTGAATGAATGGACCAGGCTCTGGGTCTGGGAGCCCATAGTCCCCCCGAAAGGCAGGAACATGGAGCGCTTGTCTCCTGGTCCCCAGGGTGGCCGAGCAGACCTGACATCCTCGCTGGACTGACTTTGAACCAAAGGCAGTCATTGCTTCTCTGGGAAGGTCGCCTTGCTGAGAAGCCCCAGCTGTAGGCTCGGGGGCGGAGAGCTGTAGCTTCCAAAGCAGGCTCAACAGAATGCTGAGTTCGTGCCTTTCTTGTTGTCAGTGCTATTCTCTCCATAACATATGTCGATCGTTTTTCCTGGCTATAAAAGAATGCATAGTCATTGTGGAAAGTCATTGGGAAAGACAAACAGCAGAAAAGCTTAGAGGATTGACTCCTACCATGTAGCTAGAATCACTATTCCCTTGCATTAATTTCCCAGCAGATTTTTTTAAAAATGCATGTATTTTCATTACAGAGTTGAGACCATACAGTGTAAACGTTGTAATATCCATTTTAACATCCATTTTTTTACTTATGATAAATTTACCATGTCCTCAAACGATTTTCAAGAAAACATTTTAGCAGTCGCATGATATGCAGCCATGTGGCTGTGCTATCATTTTTTGACCGATCCTTTACCTTTTTTTTTTCTGTGGCTGCGCCGGGTCTTAGTTGTGGCACGCGGGATCTTTAGTTGCGGCGCACGAACTCTTAGTTGCGGCATGCACGTGGGGTCTAGTTCCCCAACCAGGGATCGAACCCAGGCCCCCTGCATTGGGAGTGAGGAGTCTTACCCACTGCGCCACCAGGGAAGTCCCCTGATCCTTTCCTACTCGATATTTGTTTTTCATTTTTGCTATTAATTATAATTAATTTAATTTATTGAGCTCCTCCTATGTGCCAGGTTCCGTGTCAAGTAGCATATAAAGTTATCCCAGAGAATCCTCATGACAGCCCTGTGAGGCAGCCACTGTCACAGGCCCACTTTCACGATGAGAAAACAGGCCCTGAGAGGTTGGGTAAGATGCTCAAGGTCACAGAACGGGTCATGTGGGTCCAGGGTGTGGTAAACAAAGACCGTCTAGGAGTGGCTTACAGGCCATGTGCATTTTTAAGCAGGACAGTGTTTTACCAGAGGAGCAGGTGTCCTGTAGGCAGTTAGCATGGTATTCCAGGGGGGCCTGAGAAAATTGGAAGGGTTTCCTGCTGCCTTCTTTTTCTGGGCCTTTCACCTCCAGGTGCCTTTGAACGTGCTGGTTCTGTTTGAGCTCCAGGTCTCTCCCTGCCCCAGCACCACACCCGGGACGGATGCGGCGAGTGCCAGTTCCAGGCCCCTGGTGCACTTGGCAAAGGCCTCCTCGTGGTCAGTCGCCTGCAGAACTACCATCCTCGAGTCATGCTTCGTATAGACCCTTGTCCAGCTGTCCCAGGGCTGGAGGGACCCTGTCTTGTTGTGGCCCATTTTGTTAAGGAAGCCCTCGTCCTTTCTCTTCCCCTCTTCCTGGCCCTGGAGCTGCGGTGCTGGCATGCTGGCTCCCCAGGCCTGTTCCAGCCTCCGTCTGATCACACTCTTTCTCGAAGAGACTTTCCAGGGAAGGTCCCCAGCCTGAGCCAGCTGGGCGGTCCCAGGGCTCTTCCGGCTTTCCCCTGCGGAAGCCAAGGCTGCGGGCTCAGGGTCCGCTGCCAGCAAGCCTAAAATAGGTCATTTGGTCTCAGGGTTACACTGAGAACCTTGTTAAAATAGCTGTGGTCATGGGCAACGCAGCAGGGAGCCAGCGGCCCAAGGGGAGGGCCCACCCAGTGCACGGCTCTTCCAGGGACCAAGCAAGCTCACCCCTCTGCTCACCACCCCACTTGAGCCTCTCAGCGGCCCTCGAGTGGGGTGCTGGCACAATCTCCATTTTACAGCCAGCATTCTTCCTGGAATCCTTTCCCACACCATCTGGCCTCTGCTCTTTCACTTCCTCTGCCGCCCTCTCTGCCCTTCCAGCGTCGGCCCGCTTTCCTCCTCTGACTCCTGAGCTGCCTGTGGATCTTTCCTTCCCTGTAGCGGTTATCACGTCAGGTCAGGAGCCCCAAGGGGCCAGGGTCCGTGCTGTGCTCACAGTCTCACGTTTCCCCGTGGTCCAGCTCTGGCACAGAGTGGGGTCTGTCAGATCCCTGTGTAGACCGAGGCTCCCCCTCTGTGCGGACCAGCTGCCGGTGTCCCGGGACCCCCATCTGCTCACGTGAGGCTCTGAGGCTTCTCTCCCAGAGGCTCCAGCTGATAACCAACTCTGGACTGAAATTACTGTCAGGCCCCGGGAGAATTCCAGTCAGTGGGATGGGAAGCTAATCTTTTTAAACTTTAATCAACACTTTCATGAGAATTACCTGTAACCTAATAATAATAAAATTGAACCCAAAAATCTCATATACATTGAATCCGACTGAAAAATCAACCAGAAGACTTGGTACATGATAACTTGTGTCACAGAAAAAGAAAAAAAAATACCCCGTGTCGAGGGGGATGAATTGGGAGATTGCGATATACACTACTGATACCATATATACCACTATATATACACTATTGATACCATGTATTAAATAGGTAACTAATGAGAACCTACTGTACAGCACAGAGAACTCTACTCAGTACTCTTCGGTGACCTAAATGGGAAGGAAATCCAAAAAAGAGGGGAGATATATATACGTAGGGCTGATTCACTTTGCTGTACAGCAGAAACTAACACAACATTGTAAAGCAACTATACTCCAATAAAAGTTAATTTAAAAAAATAACCCCAAGAAAGGGAAAGAGCTGAAGAGCAGGGCCGGTTGCTCAGTTCAGCCTCTGGTTCCGGCCGGTAAAGGGCCGCCTTGACCCTCCTTCACCAGCGTGATGGGTTCTACTGTGTAGAGCTGACAGCAGGGGCCTCCGAGCCCTTGTGCACCTCTGCCCCCACCTCCTGACACCCAGAAGAGGCAGACCTCTGTCCCGGAGAAAAGCATCAAGGGCCAGTTGGGCCAGCGATGGCACAGTCCCGCTCACAGTAGCCCATTGATCTGGATGCCAGGCGACGGTCCCCAGCCTCGAGCTGCCACCCAGCAGGGCAATGGAAACAGGAGCAAACACGTAAAGAATTTTGGGTGCAGATCACAGGATGACTGACCCTGAGGGAAGGGAACCCCCCTAGAAAGCCCAGAGGTAGGATGTGTGTGCTGGGCTCAGGGGGGTATGGGGGGGTGAGGTGGGTTTGGGGCACGTGGGATGAGAGCAGAGCAGGTGTACCAGAACCCTGAGGGGTGACCCCACAAGATGCTGTTTGTGATGCTTTATGCTGTGGACATTATCCGGGTCAGTCAGATGGGCAGGATACGTGTGCTTTGCAGGTGAGGAAACGGAGGTGGATGTGCAGGGACTTGCCCAGTATCGCACGGGTAGGCAGGGGTCAGACCCAGGCCCAGGTACCGCGATCCACCAAGGGAGCCCAAGCCTGGGGAGGCCCTCGTTGGTCTGTCAGGAGGCCCAGGACCTCTGCCAGGAGCCGCCTCACACCTGGGCCCAGTAGGTGCCACCAAGCCTGGAGCCTGCCTTGGCTGCTGAGACCTTGGTGGATCCGGGGTGCTGCCCCATGGCGACCAGTGTCTGTCTCTGGGTAAATGCCATCCTCTGGGAACTTTGGGCGGCAGAGCTGAGCTGTATAGCACCCCTGGGCTCCTAGGCCACGGCTGCTAAAAGCAGCACATGCCGCCAAGCAGGTTTGGGCTGGTCTGGGGGGAGACCTAGTCCAGGTTGGTGCCCGAGTCTCACCCCCGTGGAGACTTTTGCCCTTGCAGGACTGTCTGGGACCTGTTTTGCCGGGAGCCTCGCTGCCTGGCTCATCACCCCAGAGCCAGTAGCTGAGCCGTGCAGTTTTCGGGTAGGTGGGTAGCCGAGTAGCAGATGCTGGTTGGTATGCACAGCAAGATAGTGAGCTCAGGGGGCAAAGAGGAAGTACCAAAGCCCCAAATCATGTGGTCAGACAAAGGGCAGACGTCGGGAATGGGAATCACCCTGGACGCTTTGGTGCATGTGGCCGTGTTTCCTCTTCAGCCGGTCAGCCGTGTGCATGGTGGATAACCCGGGCTTGGCAGGTCGGGTTCCCTGGACAGTTTTGAAGAACTTTTGCCAAAGTTAACTCCCTATGCAAAGGTAACTTTGCCAGAGTTAACTTCCAGAGATAACCTCCAGCAGGAATTGGGAGACTCTGGGGTGTCGGGGTCATATTTCGGAGTTTTCCAGGCCCCAGTCATTTGCCCTCACTGGAAGGTGTTAGGCCCATTAGGAGGTCAGGAGGTCATGAGATCCCCGAGTCCAGAATGGAGTAGTCCTGCTCAGCTCCGGCCAGGGGTGGGCGTTAGGCTTTCAGAGAGGCTGGGGGGCTGCCGCCCTTGGAGGAGCCCATGACCCTGAATCGGGTGACGTGGGTGTCCCCACCTGTGGCTGATGCTGGTGCTGGGAGTCCCCCCCCTTTTCTCTGGTGACATCTGTACCGGGCTGTGTCCTGAACTGTGGGGCGCTGGGGCTGGCAGGCTTTGGAAGCTGGCCCAGGCTTTTGTACCTTGTGCTGGTTTCTTGGGGAGGGTCTACTCTCAGGGCTGTTGCCTCTCTCCAGCCACCTGTGAGCATCCTCCTCCCGGCTGGACTTTGCAGGAACTGGAAGAGCTCTCCGCAGCCTGTCCCCCCGCAGCCAGGCGCTTTGCTGGGCTGTAGGCTGGACCAGCACGGTTAGCACATCCCTGCTGCCCGAGGAGGCCTCATCCCTTCCTTCCGCTGCCTGGTCTCTCTCTCCGCAGGGTCCCTCCTGGAGAGGGCGTGGTGGTGGTGTCTGGAGCGGTCCTCGTCCACCCTGGAACCGGGCCCAGCTCCATGTGAGCTCCAGGGTCTGTGCCTTTCCTGGAAAAGGGCAAAGGGCTCCACTAGGATGTCCCCGGCCAG
The DNA here is from genome assembly GCF_949752795.1 of Hyperoodon ampullatus. Lineage (NCBI taxonomy): Eukaryota > Metazoa > Chordata > Mammalia > Artiodactyla > Ziphiidae > Hyperoodon > Hyperoodon ampullatus. The sequence continues at coordinate 7,504,528 of NC_136915.1, read as the reverse complement.
GTCTGAGAAATAGAGGCTGGGCGTCCCCTTACTCCGTCCATCACCTTAGGGCTGCAGCCATCTCCCTGTTCCTCTTTCCTGTTCTTTCTCATTCCTGGGCCTTTCTCCAAACCACACTGCTCCCTGCCCCCTGTGCCCCAGCACCCTGTAGTGAGCTGGCTTCCCGATGGCAGCGTGCTGGTTCCCTTCGGTGAGCGGGACGTGGGCTGAGGATGGTGCTGGTGTGTGGAGCCTGGGCTGGGCTTGTGATTCTGCTGGTGTGAATTCATCCTGAGCTTGCAGACAGACCAGTGACCCCATTGTCTGTCTCCCGCCCCCAGCTAGGGGCCAGCCTCCCTTTTCTAAGCTCCTGAATATTTGTCATTTTTCTCTCCCCAGTCACTTGACTGGACTCCATTAAAGGGGCAGCGCTGGCACGGGCCGTGGGGTGGAATGGCCCCCTCGGTGCCCTGCCCTGGTTCAGAGAGCTGTGCCCTCGCCAGCGCCTTGGCCCTGCCCCCCCGTGGCAGGGGAGCCATGGGACTAGGGGGGCACCTGGCAGAACAGTAGGTGGGGGCAGGGGGTGGGTGTCTGGGCTCCTCCCAGGTTGGCCTTCTGGATTCCATGTTGAATTTTCTCCAAGATACCCCAGGGCTGCTCTGGTGTTGCTTTATAAATCCTGGGTCTTGGTTCCATTCTGATGGGAGCAGATGGATTACTGCAGTCTCTGCCAGGAGGCCTGAGCAGTCTCAGTGCTCAGGGTAACTGGAGCAGGACTGTTACTTCCGTTTCCTAATAGAAAACGACAAAACGTGTAGTGTAGCCTGGTCTTCGGAGCCTGCGTCGGGTCCTCCCTCTGCCTCTGATTCACCGAGTCGCTTCATCTCTCTGAGCTTCAGGCTCCTCATCTATAGCGATTCATCCTGTATCACTATGTTAGACGCTGTGGTCAGGGAGGGCCTGGGGAGGTGATTTTACACAGACTGGCATGAAGTGCGAGAGCCGTGAGATAGACTTGGGGGGATGAGCATTGAGGCAAAGGAAACCGCAGGTGCAAAGGTCCTGGGTTGCACATTCCTGTGCCCGAAGGACAGCCAGGAGCCCATGTGGCTGGAGCGGAGTGAGGGGTGGGAGGAGGCATATAAAAAGGGGTGAAAAGACAGTGAGAGGCCAGATCGTGGTGGGTCTTGAAGCCACGGTGTAGAGTTTGGAGTTTCCCTTGAGTATGATGAGAAATCTTAGACTAAGCCACCTTTGGAGAGTTTTGAGCGAAGGAGTGGCAGGATCTGACTCTTTTTTTTTTTTTTTTTTTGCGGTACGCGGGCCTCTCACTGTTGTGGCCCCTCCCACTGCGGAGCACAGGCTCCGGACGCGCAGGCTCAGCGGCCATGGCTCAGGGGCCCAGCCGCTCCGCGGCATGTGGGATCTTCCCGGACCGGGGCACGAACCCCGTGTCCCCTGCATCGGCAGGCGGACTCTCAACCACCGCACCACCAGGGAAGCCCCCTGACTCATACTTTTAAGAACTTCCTTCTGACTGCTATGTGGAGAATGGACCCTTCGGGTCCAGAGAGGGGAGATCCAGGAAAAGAGGGTACAGGAGGCTAGTGAGAGGGGTAGTGGTGGCTTGGACCAGGGTGGTATTAGGGGAAATGGTCATGTATTCAGGATACATTTTAAAAGTATAGTCAGCAGGATTTGCTGATGTGTTATACGTAGAGTGTGTGTGTGAGAGAGGGAATCGGGAAGACCCCAGGGTTTTTGACCTGAGCAACCAGGGGATGGAGGTGCCATCGGCTGAGATGGGGAAGGCTGCAGGTGGAGCAGGCTTGGGGCTGCACCATTTGACATTCCACCAGCAAAGTCTGAGGGTTCAAATTTCTCCACATCCTTGCTAATGCTTGTTATTGTCTGTCTTTCTGATTCCAGCTGTCCATTAGGTATGAAGTGGTGTCTCAGTGTGGTTTTGATTTGCATTTCCATAATGACTGATGACGTTGAGCGTCTTTGCATGCCCTTGTTGACCATTCATGTATCTTTTCTGGAGAAATGTCTATTCGAGTTCTTTGCCCATTTGAAAAATTGAGTTGTTTGACTTTTTATTATTATTGAGTTGTGTTATTTATATATTCTAGATAGGAGTCCCTTACCAGATGTATGATTTGCAGATATTTTCTCCCATTCTGTAGGTTGTCTTTTCAATTTTTTTGATAGTGTTTTTTTAAGCATAAAAGCTTTTAACTTTGGGGGTTTCCCTGGCAGTCCAGTGGTTAAGACTCTGTGCTTCCAGTGAAGGGGGTGCGGGTTTGATCCCTGGTCGGGGAACTAAGATCGCACACGTGGTGTGGCCAAATTGGGAAAAAAAGAAAAAAGCCTTTTAACTTTGATAAAGCCCAATTTATTTTTTTTTTCTTTTGTTGATGGTGCTTTGGGTGTCATATCTAAGAAACCATTTCCTAACCCAAGACTATGAAGATTTACTCCTGTGTTTTCTTCTAAGAGGTTCATAACTTAAGCTCTTATATTTAGGTCATTCCTCCATTTTGAGTTAATTTTTGTATATGCTGCAAGGTAAGGGTTCAACTTCATCTTTTACATGTGAGTATATCTAGTTGTCCCAGCACCATTTGTTCAGTTCTTTCCCATTGAACCCTCGGCACCTTTGTCAAAACTTAATTGACCATAAATGGGAGGGTTTATTTCCAGCTTCTCAATTCTATTCCATTGATCTATGCCAATTCCACCCAAACTTGTTTACTGTAGCTTTGTAGTAAGTTTTTTTTTTTTTTTTTTTTTTTTTGCGGTACGTTGGCCCCTCACTGTTGTGGAGCACAGGCTCCAGACACGCAGGCTCAGCAGCCATGCCTCACGGACCCAGCCACTCCACGGCATGTGGGATCTTCCTGGACTGGGGCATGAACCCGTGTCCCCTGCATTGGCAGGCAGACTCTCAACCACTGTGCCACCAGGGAAGCCCCTGTAGTAAGTTTTGAAATTCAGAAGCGTGGGTCTTTTTTCTTGTTCTTTTTTCTCAAGATTGTTTTGGCTATTCTGGATCCTTTGCGTTTCCATATGAATTTTAGGAGCAGGTTGTCAATTTCTGCAAGAAAGGCAGCGGGGATTTGATAGAAATTGTGTTGAATTTTGTTCAGCGATGTTTTAGACATTGATGTTTCGCTCTTTTTAGAGTACAAATTTCATACTTCATTTGTTAAATTTATTCCTAAGTATTTTATTATTTTTGCTGCTACTGTAAATGAAATTGTTTTCTTAATGTCATTTTCAGATTATTCATTTCTAGTTTATAGAAATACAAATGATTTTTGTACATTGACCTTATATCCTGCAACTTTAACTTGTTTATTAGTTCTAAAAGTCTTTTAGTGGCTTCCTTAGGATTTTCTATATGTAAGATCCATGTCATCTACAAATACAGTTTTATCAATACTTCTTTCCAATTGGAATGCCTTTTATTTCTTTTTCTTGCCAAATTGCCCTGGATAGAAACTTCAACACAGTATTGAATAGAAATGGTGAGAGTGGACCTTGTTTTCTTGTTCCTAATCTTGAAGGGGGAGAGCTTTCAATCTTTCACCATTAAGTGTGATAATAACTGTGGGTTTTTAGTAAATGCCCTTTATCAGATGGAGGAAGTTCCCTTTTATTCCTAGTGTGTTGGGTGTTTTTATCATGAAGGGGTATTGAATTTTGCCAGATGTGTTTTCTATGTCTATTCAGATGATTATATGGTTTTTGTCCTTTTTTCTATTGATAGGATATATTACATTAATTGATTTTTGGATATTAAGCCAACCTTGCATTCCTGGGATAAATGTCACTTGATCAGAGTATATAATCCTTTTTATATGTTGATGTATTCCGTTTGCTAGTATTTTGTGAGTATTTTTGCACATCATAGGTATTATGAATATCTATATTCATAAGAGACACTGGTCTGTAGTTCTCTTTCCTTGCGATGTCTTCATCTGGTTTTGGCTTTCTTTATCTTTTAATGGGTCAGAGAGTGTGGAACACGAGAGACTGGTCATCTTCTCCCCTCCTGTGCTCACGGCATCTGGTGGGAAAGGACAAACAGAAAGGACAAACTCTGAACCCAAGTCCAGACAGCGTCAGCAGAGGTACCAGTGGGGTGGACCAGCCTTGTCGGTAAAACGGGATAGTAAACCTAGCTGACGGCGCAGAGGCAGTGGGCTCGGCCTGCTGGCTTCCTTGTAGCATCTTCCTGTTGTGAGCCCTGCGTTTCCAGGACAGTGAGAGCATCTGAGGGAGCCCCCACATCCTAGCCTTTAAGGGAGAAGGAGGGACCATGAGGGTTAACCTTGGAGACCCCTCCTGGCTCTCAAGCTCTAAGAGCTTGAATCTTAATAACTAACTAAGCAGCTCACCCTCCCTGTTAGGTAAGTGGCCCAAGTTCCGTGGAAAAGAGGAAAGGGAAGGGCAGCATCCTCGCCGGGAGGCCTGTGGGGCTCAGGTGAGGCCCTTGTTGAGTGATGAGTACCAGGCCAGCCAGTGATAAGGACAGGTCAGACAATGCTCTGGAAGAGCCTGCCCCCCTCTTGGGCCCCAGAGGAAAGCAGATCCCTGGTGGTGAGGCCTTGGAAACAGCAAGTCCTTTAGGAACAGAACAGAGTACGGATGGGCAGCAGCTCTGTGGGCCCTTGCCGCACCCAGCTAGCAGCAGAGTGGGAGGCTCTATAAATGGGAGCTGCAGATTCCTAGCCTTCCCCACCCCAGCCAGGGATGGGGGCCACCAGCTGGTGTTGCAGCACTGCCTCAGGTATCTTGCTAAATAGTTGTTGGCGTCCCTGCATGACCTTGAGGAGGTGACTTCTTTCTCCACCTCTCAGGGTGTAGCCCAGCTACACGCACTGGGCAGCCCCTGAGTCCGGGCTCCTCCAAGGAGCCAGTGGCCATTCCCTCTGCAGACTCACTCTTCCCTCCTGGGGCAGCCGGTGCTATTTTTGTGCCTGCAGCTCAGCACAGAGGCCCAAGGTCCCTTTGAGAAAGCCCACGAGACAGGCAAGGAAAGAAGTGAGTGGGCTGTCCCTGTTCATTGCATCTTTTGCTCACAAGTCCCCTTTCGTGGTCTCTCTCCAGCCCCCTCCTGCTCAGCGAGCTGGAGAGGCGGCACTCGGGAAAAGCCGGCATCTGTTAGGTAACCAGCTCAGCTGCCGTGCAGGGTATGATGTAACCTTGGATTCTGTGGTTGCTAGGAAAATTCTGCCTGCAGTGATATTGCGTGGTCCGAGGACTGAGGCGAGAACAGAATGTTCCCGGGACGACAGGGGAAGGATTGGTAGGGCTTCCCAAGCAAAGGAGCCCAATCCCGAGAGTCGGACGATTTGAGGTCCTTTCTGGAAGCTCGTTCCCCTTTGCAGGAGTAGAGGTTGTGCTGGTAACAGCAGAACCCCATCAAGGCAGATGGGGCATGTGTGGCAGGGTTACTCCCCTGGGTAGCACCTTGGCCCTCTGCTGCCAAACTGAAGGACACGTCTGTAATGTTATATCCTTGTGGACGGGCCCTCCTTCTACAGCACCCGTGGCTGCATGCCTCCTCCATGTGGCAGGGCAGTTAGGAAGGAGGTCAGGACGAGGCTGCCAGTGGGAAGGGGTGACTCCCTGTAGCGTGGACGGAGGTGGCCGACCCCACGCCCCGGGATGGGGGCCGGCCGTGGTGGAATCCTGCCCTCTCCCTGACTCCGTTTCACATGTCAGCAGCTCCACCACGCCCGGCTGCCTGCGCCCCCCTCAGTGGCCTTTCCTGTTTCTGCTGCTCTGATCCTCCCCTCCCCGGGAAGAATTCCTCCAGCAGAACAGAAGAGAAGTTTGTCTAAAAGGCCATGGGCAACTGACTGTCACTTCACGTTCAGGGTGCCACCAAGAACCATCCTTTAGAAAAAGGGGAGAGCGGGACTTCCCTGGTGGTCCAGTGGTTAAGACTCTGCGTTTCCACTGCAGGGGGCACGGGTTTGATCCCTGGTCGGGGAACTAAGATCCCACATGCTGTGCAGCCAAAAAAAAAAAGGGTGGGGGGGAAGGGGAGAAAGTGGCTGGGCCCAGGCAGGGTCCGGGCCCAGGAGGTGGGGTGGGACCTGTAGGTCACCTCACCTGCCCTGCATGGTCTGCCACTCAGTCCTTCCTGCCCAGCAGCTTCAGGTGGGGGAGGCAGGTCAGCATTTCAGGCTCTTTCCCTCCTCCTTCCTGCCTTTTCTGGCTGCATGTCAGAGCCTGTCTTATGGAAAACAAGACAAAGGAAGTGATTTCATGAGTGCCTGGACCAGAATCCTCAAATCCACCATTAAAAATAACAACAAAAAGATTATGGCCATTATCTGTCCATGGGAGCCGGGCCGACCACGGGCTGGAAATGGGCCTGGCTGTGCTCCCCTGAGCAGGTGTTGGATTTGGGCAAAGAGGACTGCCTGTTAGGAATTATGAGCAAGATCCTCCAAAGGGATCAAAACAGGAGTCTTAAGAAGGAAGAGAGAGGTTCCCAAGGGCCCCCAGCTTTAGTGACATTGGAGCAAGGGTCACAAGCAGAGCCCTGCTCCAGGACAGCAGCCTGTGTTCTCGGCACGCTCACCTCTTCACCGTGTAGCCTTGAGCAAGCCTCTGAGCCTCACCCCTGCAGCCTGCAGCCCACAGCCGTGCAGCAGGGTTGCTGGCCTACCCTGGCCGGCTGTAGGGGAGGCCCAGGCCCAGAGGGGAGGTGGGCTTCCCCAGAAGCACTTTGTTCTCGGAAAGCACCCCGCTACAGTGGACTGACACTGCATCGGGGACCGCAGCCTCCTCGCCTTGTCCCAGGTTGCAGCCCAGGGCCAGAGGACCATCCAGCAGCAATTCTTTTGCCCTGGTCTGCAGGTGCAGAGGATGTGGTGATGGCGTTTTCCAGGTCGGAGACGGAGGACCGGAGGCAGTAGCTGCAAACCCCTTGGAATACCCTGGAGGCTGGCAAAGGCCAGGAGATCTGTGTGGACCTCACCGGCTGAGTGGCAGAGGGTCACCTTCCCTATCCCGACCCCCCCACCCCATCCCTTCCCGTCCCGCCCCACGGCCACTCAGAATCCTCGAGGGAGACACCAGTGGTGCAGTTACGATTGGCTTAAAGGGACGGACTCATGATTGGCTGAGGGAAGAAACCTTTTTATTTTTAAATCTCGACCAACGCAAACCTTTTTATTTTTATTTCTGACTCTTCTTTTTTTTTTTTTTTTTTTTTTTAATTGCGCCTCGGTGTATGGCTTCTCAGGAAGCTCTCCGAGCTCTGGTGCTTTATTTCGGTCACTTTTTAGGAACGTGAAGAGGTCCGATTGGCTGCTTAAACTGGAAAAGGATTTTGATTGGCTGGCTAATGGGAAACGGTTTTTTTTCTTTGATTGGCTGCAGGTGTTCTGCTGATGGCAACAGCTCCTCTCTTTTGAATGTTGAAAACAGGGTTTGGGACGTTGGTTGTTATATTTGACTTGAAAAAAGAAAGAAAGAAAGAAACCAAGTGCGCTTTGCAATATTTATTACACAAAGAGCTTGCTGCTGCTGCTTTGACGTGTTTTTGTTTGTGTTTGCATTTGATTGGCTTTCGATATGTGTGTTTGGTTTCCCATTGGCTCACCCATGACTCCTGTTGCCATGGGCTGCCCACCCCCCTGCTGCGTGCAGGCCCTCTCCAGCCCGGGGGTCCACCTAGAGAGTGCTTTTGCTTTAATGACCACACCAGGCTCCATTAGCAAGGGGACCCCTAGGACGCCCAAGCAGGGCCCACAGCTGGAAAACAGGGCCCCGAGGAGGTTTGTGTTGTCCTGAACGAGCAGCCCAGAGCTTAGAGGTGACCATTAGCCAGGATTTACACACATCACTTCATGAGTTGGCAACCAGCCAGCATCCCTTGGTGAGAATGGAATTGCTCACACGCGTCATCCGGGCCTCTCCAGCCTGCCCGCGCTGAGCCATTCCCTCCATATTCTACTTCCTGAGGCCTCATCGGGGGGCCTCCTCTTATAAGGGGCAGGAGCTGCTCCCAGCTCAGAGACCCCAAAACATAGCAGAGGTCTCTGCCCGAGAGCCCAGAACCCACACAAAGGCCCCAGCTTGGCTCACAAGGGCCAGGAGGCCTTTGACGCGAAACGCACCCTCCCACCTCCCCCAGCCTCCTCCCGAGGTGTGTGCTGCCAGCGCAGTGGGTCCTGACCAGCCCTGGGAGCTCTCTCATCCGAGGCCGTGCCCTTCACCGCACTGCCTTCAGAAGGGTCTCTCTCCACGGCAGCCTGGAAGGGACAGTGTCATTATTTATGAAGTGCCCACTGGGACCGCTGGCTGGGTCTTCAATGAGCGGGTCCCACCAGGCTGGCCCTCAACCCCGCCCTCAGAAAGACATTGCAGAGCAGTGGTCTTTGAAGGGCTGCAGGAGCCCCAAGTCTTCCCACCTGCCCTCCTCCCCCTGGAGGCGGCCTGTCCTGCTCCCTGCATCTCTCGCAGGAGTGGAATCTGGGTGGGGAGCTGGAGGAAGATGCGGGCCTGGGGAGGGGAAGCCTCCCCACACCCCCACCGCGACCTCCCACCCCCATCCTGGAGGTAGTAGATGGCTGAGGCCTCCTTCTCACCCCAGGTACCCAGAGCCAGGAGAAGACGCCCAGAGCCAGGAGAAGACGCTCAGAGCCAAACTTCCCCCTTCTCAGGGCTTGGGACTGTCGTGGAGCAAGGGAGCTGAACGCCAGCGTGTCCCGGGCCCCAGCCCCCGGGAGCCCCATGGCCCCGTGGCCGTTCACACTGTGCTCTGAGCTTCCTCTGAGCCTTGCCCCAGCGGAGGACTTGACACGACCTGGACACCCCATCCTCCTACACACACGGGCCCCCACCCTGGTTAGCTGGCCATTAGTCTGAAAAGGCCGTTGATCCCCAGGGGACGAGGACTGTGTGGCCCCCAGCAGGGGCCTGAGAGCATCTTCCTCCAGGAGGGGCAGTGCATGTACGCACACATGTGTGTCTGTACTCGTTCCCAGCTCAGTGGCCTGCAGCTCCAGCTGAGCCCCTGGGGAAAGGTGAGTTTTGTTCAGTCTCTCCCCACCACCCAGGTTGTAACATCTGTGATCAGCTGTCATTGCCAGTGCTGCCTGCTGGCGCCTCTCCTTGTACCTGTAGCTCCCGTCAAGGGTCCGCGTCCTGGCTGATGGTGTGTTCCTGCCCCAGTCTGTCCTTGTCAGGGTCATGGGCCTCCCTCTTGTAACTGCGATGGCCCTGGTCTGTCTCATCTTCTGCAGAAGAAAAGTGGAAATGTTGCTGTGGCTTCGTATTTCAACTAAAAATATTTCTGTTGAAGAAAATAATTAACAATAAAGATTTTTAATAGTTTGGCTCGTGAGCTGATTTCTCCGCATCACGTGGACTCTGCTGCTGGGGCCCACCCTCCCCAACGAGGGGCGAAAACACCATGTTTGCTAGTTGAATTGTCTATGACCTGGAGTGGAGCTGGGGGTTTGAGAGAATTCCCAGATCTACCCACCCCAGCTGACACGTCTGTAGGAAGGGTGAGCCCCCTTTGTGACCTGGAGGTTCCCAGTATTGTCCTAGTTGGGCTGAGGTCAGTAATCCTCAGACGTGGCCTCCCCCCTCCATGCTCTTAAGCAGGCACTGAGCACCCCGTCTATCCTAGACACCCCAACATCCTGTATGATGGCAATGGTCTTAGAATGCTTGTAACAAAAGTCCAAACAGAGTATCCGTCCTGTCCATTGTCCCAGGAACAGAAGATCCGTTGCTGTTCGGCTGTATATTCAGGTTCGGAAGCTAAAGTCATTTCTGCTTGAGGAATTTTTGCTTTGGAAGCATTTTCTAGAATTTTTCATTTCCACCCTTCATCGTCCCATTTTAGGTCTTTATTATTTTTTTCTGCTTACATGGACTCAATGCTTCTATTTCCTTTGCAAAGAGTTTCACTGGGTGCTGAGTGCTATGAGGTTTATAGAACATGGGGACTGATGACACAATCGACAAAATTAAATCTTAGGGTTGGAAGAGGTGTTGGAGGTTGTCTGGCAGCCCATGTAGTAGCCAGATGTGTGAGTCCCCTCTGAAACATCTCAGAAAGGGCTTGTCTGGCCTTTGCTTGAATACCCTATAGGACTGGGGAACTCACTATCTCACAAGAGAGCCCATTCTTACCTTCAGGTAATTTATCCTCAGCCTTATATTTAGTTGGTCTGCCCGTCTCTGTAACTTCCTTTTCCAGGAAGGAAATTACAGTTCTTGAGAGAAAGACAAAAAAAGACAGCCGTGTGAGCCAAAAGCTACATATCAAGGGACTCATGTTAGGTAAATGATGTATAGAATCTCCCCACCCCCAGCCGGTGTTCTGAGTGGCACTGTCGGTAGCTAACCTTGGACTTAATCAGCTCCTCTAAGCTGGGCCATCGTGCAGAGGGAGGGGTTGGCTGGCCCTGATACCACCTGCCCAGCCCCCAGCAGAGAGCCTGGCACTGGAGCTGGGAGGGAGGAGTCTCCCAGAGCTGTCTGATGGGAATTAGGCTACTTCAGCAGGGGAAGGGGGAACACGGGGGGGCAGGCCTGGGTCTCCCGGGGTCCGTCAGCCCACACAGCAGGCAACCTTCTGGGTCCACCTTCCTAGGTACAGGGGCAGGGGCCAGCAAAGACCCCGACCTCAGGCTTGGGACTGCTGAGGCCTGAGACAGCTGGGGGCCAGGCTGAGCCTCGGGGGAGGCCAGGGTGGGCTGAGGAGGGAGGCAGGGCACCTGCACTTGCTGGTGTTTCCCACGCCTGGGGGGAAGGTGGTGGAGAATGAATGAAGCCTTCTCCCTGGCCCCGCAGTGAATAGCACCTGTGAGTGCTCTCCAAGCTGCTCCTGCCTTTGAGCAGGGCCCTTTGTGACAGGGAACACGATCCCTCCTGGGCACCTGGTTCAGTGGTGGCGGCTTCCAGAGCAGGGGAGCTCGCTGGGCCCCATCACCCACCTGCCCCGCCCGCGCAGTCTCTTTCCCTCCCTCCCTCCTCCTCTCTCTGTCTCTCTGGCTCGCTCGCTTGCTCCTGGCTGCCCACTCCTGTTTTGGAGGATGAGCTAGGCCTAGACTATCCTGAGGCCATGGTTAGAAAACACTTCTGGCAGCTACCCGGTGGTCTAGTGGTTAGGATTTCAGGCTTTCACTGCTGTGGCCCGGGTTCAATCCCTGGTTGGGGGACTGAGATCCTGCCAACACCCCCCCCCCCAAAAAAAAAAAAACCAAAAACACTTCTCCATCCAATGAAGCAACTTTCTCTTCTGGGGCAACGAGTGGTGTTTACAAGACTTGGGGGCTTGGGGCACCATGACTGCTAGTCCTAATTTAAACAAAGTCCTCATCAAAGGCAAGGGCAGTAAAATGCCTTTTGAATAGCAGCCAGTGCATCGCCTTGGCTTGGAACCGAAACTCCCGGATGGCTTCCAAGCGGCGGGGGCGGAGAAGTCAGGGAAGGAGGAGAGTGTGCAGTGGGTGGCCGCCCTGTTGGCACACCTGTGGGAGCCCCGCTGCACCACCTGCACAGCCCCAGAGCCTCTGAGAGTTTCCTCCTCTGGGCCGTCAGCCTTGGCCATGGAAGAAGGTGGGTTTTCGCAAACATCTTTCATGCAGGTGACACCCGCATAAAGGATTTTTTTTTTAATCTTTTGGCCACACGGTATGTGGGATCCTAGTTCCCCGACCAGGGATCGAACCCGCGCCCCCCTGCCTTGGCAGCGTGGAGGCTTAACCACTGCACCGCCAGGGAAGTCCTGGTGTCCCAGTCTTAATAACACAGTGAATGTGTCTTAGGTGGGTGTTAGTGTGTACAGGTGCATAGTACTTTATGTACACCGTCTTCAGTCATGTGTGAGCTAAGTATGTTATTATCCCCATTTTACAGATGAGGAAGTGGAGGTTACATAGTTTGCTAAACTGGCATGGTACAGCCAGAACTTGGACCCAGGTTGTCTGACCCCCGACTCCATGCGTATACCCAGTACTTCCAGCTTTGACAGGAGGGGGTGGGTGGGGACTGGGGGTAAATCCTGCGTCACCAGGCAGCCCAGTACCTTTTCCCCAGGGCCATTCTGGTGTTTGCCCTTGTTCTCCAAGCCCCGTTGTTGTGTGCGACTCTAGTAGGTTGTTAACATGTATTTGTCAGGCGGGTTAACCCATTGCTGGGTCCTCGGTACAGCCCTCATCTCCAGGATGAAGCTGCTGTCCCAACTTGTCCATTCTGACGGCTGTTTCTCACCTTTCACCCATTCTGTGCGGACCTGGCAGTTCTCCAGGCTAAGCTGGTTTCTCTAGAATAAGTTCCTCTTCCACTTTGCCCTAACTCTTCCTGTTCACAGACCCCCGCCAGCACCTGGCAGTCCCACCTTGAAGGACACCCGTGTCCAAGTGAGGGCGGCAGGAGAGCTCTGAATCTGGGGACAATGGGCCGGGTTTGTGACCCTCTGTACCTCTGGGCAGGTCTCAGCCTGATTCTTCTCATCTATAAAATGGCAATAATAATAGAAACTAGTGGACCTTTGACAAACTACATGAAAATGCTTTGAACCCAATAAAGCCCTGGACAAACATGGTTCTCTCCTGCCCTCATTTTATGCTGTTTACTCCCATAGTATCAATCATTACGTCTTTATGTCTTTGGGGGCTGGGGAGACATTAAGTGTCCACAGCAAGCATTCTGAAGGCCACCTGGTGGGATTGAAGCAGCTGTGTGACTTGGGCCAAATGACCCACCATTGGAAAGACAGAATAAAGCGGAGCATCTATTCTCTAAGGCTGTTGCTGAGAATTAACGAGATAATGCACATGACAAGCTTAGCCGAGTGACCCGCCCACAGTGGGTGGTCAGCACATGTGGTCATCATTAAGTCACCGTGATGGTGTCTTCCACCCCCATCTTCCCCGCTTATAAGTCACGCAAGAGCAAGGCCTCGTCTGCAGCTCCCGGCGTGCGTGGGGGGAACAAGCCTCAGGTCCGATCAGGTGCTTGTTGAACGCTTTTCTGATGAGGATGAAAGAGCTGAGAGGCTCCCTTGTTGAGGCCAGAGCTGCCTCCTGCTTCCGCCCCCCAGGGCCTCTCCCTCTGCTAAGCAGCTTTGCACGCAGGAAGAGCTGTAATTGGAGCGGAGTCCCTCAGCCTTCCGGAGCCCGCAGAGCTGAGGGGGGTCCCCCAGATGGACCTTGTCATGGCTGGACAGGCAGGGAGAGGCCTCTCGGAGCCTGGGGGCGGGCCATTCTGCCAGGGTTCCAAGGACCCTCCCCCTCACTAGCTCGTGCTTCAACTCCAAATAGAATCAGAGGCAGCCAGGGAAGGGGATAAAATTAAATCCTTGATCATGATCAAGTGGTTAAAGAAAAGCCCATCCCAGCCGGAGGCTCCTTCCCCCCGCGGCTGGCTCCGCCTGAGAGCAAACCGGAGACGGAGCCGCTGGCTGTGAGCGCCCAGCCCCCTCCTGCCCCTCCTGCCTCATCAGAGCTCCCCCCACGCCCCACCCCCCAGGCCTGCGGTCCCCCGGCCAGAGCTGTGGAGTGGAGCAAAGCCCCCGTCAGTCCCTGGGGTGGCCGCTGTCGGGGGAGGCCCTCCCGGACTCTGGACTCGGGAGCTGCACAGACCCGGGTTCAAACCCAGGCTCTGCCAGTTACCAGCTGCGTGACGCAGACGAGTCACCGAAGGGCGCCAAGCCTCTGCTCCCTACTCTGGAACGTGAGGGTGATAACAGCACCTGCCTTCTGGGCTGTGGTCTGGATGCCGTGCGTGGACACCAGCAGTGGCGGGCCCAGGGTGGGCCACCCGTGGGAGCAGCCTGCCTGGGGTCGGGCACGTGTTTGTTCAAAACAGTAAAACTGGCTAAAGTTCTTGTCCGCTTTTTTTTTTTCTTTTTGTCTCCACGCACCAGCAACTTGACCTCCCCTCAGGCGGCCTCTTCTGAGCAGGCCGCACGCAAGACTCTGGCTGAGATGCCACCGAGGTGATGGGCCCCCCAGGCCCGGCTCCGGGGCCCTCCGTGCACTTCCCCGGCCTCAGGGCCACCGTGGGCAGCGCAGGGACAGCCTCCTGTCCTCAACTGCAGCCCGGCCTGTTGAAGGCGGCTGCGAGCAAGAGGTGATGGCTGAGCCGCTGGCACCTGGCAGCCTAGCCCATGAGAGGAGGAGGCCTGAGGTGTAGCTTGGCCGGGAGCTGGGACGCTGGGAGAGGAAACAGTGAGGCAATAAGACTAGCCTTTGTTTCCTGAAGCCTGCACATCCTTCCAAGTCCTGGCTCACAAGAGAAACACCCACCGCCCCAGGGAGCCAGAGGCCCAGGCCCGGGCATGGGGAAGGGGCCTGGATGAGGGGACGGCCAACAGGTCCCCGGTGGCGCCAGCCTCACCCTCAGCTGTTTCCACAGACCCTCCCAACACCCCGACGGTGCCCAAGGCAGCCTCTGCCAGGCCTCCCTGGCCTGGCGTGGCCCCTCCTGGCCAGGCCTATTGTGCAGTCCCTGCTGTGCTGCCTCAGAAACACTCTGCGCCCCTCACCCCCAGACTCCAGCCCAGAGGAGGCCGGGGGAGGCCGGAGGCGGGGGGCTGGCTGCCCCTGCCCACCCACCCCCTTCTCAGCCAGACTGCTGCTGCCCGCTTGCCCCCCTGGGAAACTGGTCCAGCATCCCAGGGGAAGGTGATCTGTGGACTTTCCTCTGGCTGAGTCACCTGCCCATACCATGTCTGAAACTGCTGAGGCCACAGGGAGGCCACGCCCTGGGAGCGGCAGCCTGGACTCTGGCCCCTCAAGGTTTCTGTCTAGAACCTTCCTTGGTGGCTCCCACAGTTCCCCCTAGCTCAGGTGGCCAGCTGTAGAGGGGAGCCCTGAGACCTCTGGCTGGCCCCCGGACCTCTCCAGACTTCCAGGGAGTTAACCCGGCCCAGCTGCCCCAGCTGGGCCCCTGAAACACCGGCTGAGGACCTCCTGCATGCGAGCTGGAAGGTGGCGGGTGACGAGAGGGACCCAGCCGTGCGCTGTGGTGACGGAGGAGGCCGCCCTGGCAGACTGATCTGGAAACACGCCACGGTGTCCTGGGAGGGAGCAAAACCCTTGTCACGGAGGAGGCGGACTCAGGCCTGTTGCCAGGAGCCCAGGCAGTCGGAAGGGTCCCTCGGGGCTCCGGCACCTGCTCGTGGGGCTGTCCTCCTTCCCTGTTGTGTGGCCCAGGGGGTGGGGCGGGGCATCAGGGCAGGGCAGTGGCAGAAGCCTGTGGTTCCACTGCGGGGGTCGCTGGTTCCTGGCTTCTCTCCGGCAGCCAGACCCAGAGAGGGCAGCTGGAGGAGCCCGGGAAACTGCTTCTGAAGGAGAAAGCGTCTGGGGGCGATGCGCCGGGGCAAGCCCGGGAGTTCAGGCTGGAGCCTGGCAGTTGCCAGAGAGCTGGCAACGCACCCTCACCGCCCCGGCCTGCCTGGCGGATTCCTGCTGCCGCTGCTGGGTGGGCAGCTGCCAGCACTAGCTCGGGCCTGCTCTGGCCGCCCCCTCTCCAGGCTGTGTGATCTATTCAGGGCCCAAACGTTTGTCCTGGGGGACTAGGAGGGTGAGAGGGGGCGTCCTAGTACCCTGTCCCTCCTCTGAGACGTTGGGAGGACGAGCTCATGCTTGTATGTGGAGGGCAAGAGCAGCTTATGAGATTAAGCTCTTAAAGGTCGTTAGGCAGAAGAGGAGGCTGGGGCAGGGTGGGGAGGGGGTGGGGCATCGCAGAGAGAGCACTGGCCGGCGCCCAGGGTCTGGGTGCTGTAGCTCCCTCCGCCACTGACCTTGAGTGATTCCATCCCGTGTGTCTGAGCCTCAGTTTCCCACCTGTGACGCAGGGGCTTGTAGGAGTCATTGGTGCTGCTCCCCAAACACTCCCGAGCTCTCTCCCTTCCAGGCACACAAAAGGATTGTGTCCTCCTCGCCCTCTGTTTTCAGTTAAGCGTGGCCCTGACTTGCTTTGGCCAATGAAACGTGGGCAGAAGTGCTGGGCCATTTCAGGTGGAGCCTTTAAGAGCTGCTTGGTAATGTTCCAGAGGTGTCTGGCCTATCAGCCTGGGCCCTGGCAGAGCCCTTGTGCCAGTCTACCGATGAGGAAAGAAGTGTGTTGTTGTTTTGTGCCCTGAGGGTCTTGGGCCTGTTTGTTTCTGCAGCATCACCTGGCCTCTCCTGACCACTAGATAACACGGGTGATCTCGAGCCTTTGAGGCTGAGTGGCATTCTGACTCTTGCTGTATCAGAGAAGGCTCTGTTCTGCTCACCCGCCAAAGGCTCCCCTGAAACCTTGTGTCTGGGAGCTGCTTGCCTTTCTGGTACCCGAGAAAACACAAGTAAGGCTGCCCGCATTCCCACCCTGTACCCTGCAAGGCAGTGGCTGCCCTTTGCACGCAGGATAAAAATCTCCCCTTCCTTGGGTAGGCAGCCCAAGGCCCTGGTGACCTGGCTCCTGCTAACCTCTGACCTCATCTCCTGCCACTCTTCCCTGCCCTCCACACCCAGCCCCTTGTCTCCTTTCATCACCCAGACACGCTGAGCCTGCCCCCACCTCAGGGCTCGTGTGCTGGCTCTTCTTTCTACCTGCAATTCTTCTCCAAATGGCTGAATCCTCAGTTTTCAGATGTCAGCTCAAATGTCACTCCCTTAGTCTGTTCAGGCTGCTATAACAAAATATCACAGACCGGGTGGCTTATAAACAACAGCAATTTATTTCTCACAGTTCTGGAGGTTGCAAGTCCAAGATCAGGGTGCCAGCATGGTCAGGTTCTGGTCTCACCAGCTCTCACGGTGTCCTCACGAGGTGGAAGGGGGGAGGGAGCTCTGTGGGGTCTCTTTTTTTGTTTTTTTTTTTTTTGCTGTATGCGGGCCTCTCACTGTCGTGGCCTCTCCCGTTGCGGAGCACAGGCTCCGGATGCGCAGGCTCAGCGGCCATGGCTCACGGGCCCAGCTGCTCCGCAGCATGTGGGATCTTCCCGGACCGGGGCACGAACCCGTGTCCCCTGCATCGGCAGGTGGACTCTCAACCACTGCGCCACCAGGGAAGCCCTGTGGGGTCTCTTTTATAAAAGCACTGATCCCCTTCATGAGGCCTCCACCCTCGTGACCTAATCACCTCCCAAAAGCCCCACCTCCTAATACCATCACATTGGGTGTTAGGATTGCAACATATGAATTTTTTTTGGGGGGGGGTGGGGCACAGACATTCAGACCATAGCACCCCCTTGAAGGGTCTTCACTGACCACCCTATTTTACTTTCTCCTCCCTGACATGCTCTATCCCATTTTGCTCTTTATTTTCTTTATCTGAAAAAGCCTTATTTATGAATTTCTCCCTTTGCTTGTTTATCTCTCATTCCTCCCATTAGAAGGTAAGCTCGTGGGAACAGGAACCTCGTCTGACTTCTGCACTGCTATGTCTCCATACCTGACATATTGTAGGCTCTCAGTAAAGATTTGTTAAATGAATGAATAGCCTTGACCTTGAAATACCTCCTCTGCTGAGCCCTCTGTGACCCACAGATACAGTGACCCTATTTTCTCAACAAAAACAAAGAAATTTGGGACCTACAGAGAGAAGGGCATTGTCTGTTTCTCTGGCTGAGGCCTCAGGGCACGTTTCAGGGGGGCTGGGCCCTGACACCTGTGTGGCAACCCACACCCACAGCCCTGTTGGGCCTGTCTTGGCTGGTAAAGCAACTCCAGGCTCAGGGACATGCAGTGGTCACAACCTTCTGACTTGAAGGCAGCAGAAACCCATCTCCAACTGGATCCCGTCACTGGGGAGGCTCTGGGGGTAAGCTTGTAGGATGAAGGCAATTGCTGCAGGAACCAGGGCCTCAGGGACTGGAACTGGAGACTCGGTGCTTTTGAGGGGGTTCTCCTCTTCTAGGTCCATCGCTGCTTGTTTCTGCTTCACCATTTGGTCTTCTCATCTCCTTTCAGACTGACCTCCTCCTACAGCAGCCTCGGTGCCCCAAACAATCCCAGGGCAGTGTCTGATTGGCCCTGCTTGGGTAATGTGCCACCTTTGGACCAATCACACTTGCTGGGGCCTTAGCCACATCCCCTTCCTGTGACTGGGGTGGGACAGGCTCTTGAGAGCATCATCGCCACCAGGGCCACAGGCAGAACAGCAGTGGTGCCTAAAGGGAATGATGCTGTGTGATCGGGGACAAGCCGTCCACCACTGGGCTCTGGTGCTGGCTGAACCCCAGGGGGTGAGAAATCCCATGGTGACATCAATCCTGGGTACTCAGCTAACCTGCCACGGGGGTAGGAAGGGGACCTGCCCCTTGAGATCAGGGTTTTCTTCTTCCACATGTAGACCTGGTTTTGCCATCCTAGAGCAGCACTGTGGTGTCATGTAGCCCCTACCTGGGATGGCAGGTGTCCCACAAGAGTAAAAGGAGGCCGGAAAATGCTACACGCTGTACACATGCTTTTGGAGAGTCGCAGTATACTAAAGGTTCTGAGAAGTCCTGCAATAAAGACATCCATTTCATTTAGCTTTTCATCTAGCTTTTCCCTCACCTATTGGAACACAGAACTCAAGTTCTGAGCCCTGCTGCTTGTGGGTTGTGTGTGACTTCTCCAAGCCTCAGTTTCCCCACCTGTGAAATGAGTGATAATACCAACCCCCACAGGGTGGTTTCAAGTGTGGAATGGAAACAGGTCTTTGGTAAGTATCTTGTGAGCCTGAAAGCGCTGTGCAGACACCTGACCATTTTCCGGTTTAACCGGGGAAATAACACATACTCTGTTTACCTTACAAGGTAAGTAATCCTGAGTCATTAAGATTAGGGGATGACAAAGGGAAAGGAGGTGACGCATCCAGGATTGGCCAGACAGGTGACTAATTAGAGGTGGGTAAAGAGGAATTCCAACAGCAGTGCTGTGGAGACTAAAGGCTCAGGGGCCAGGAGAACAGAGGCCACAGTGATGGGAAACCCTGGGAAGAGGTGCTGGGCAGGAGGGAGGTACTGGCTACCACTGTTGAGCCTTTCTCAAGGCTTCTAATCAGACAGCATCACTGGTGTCCACTCCCCGAGCTTTCCTCGTCCCTCATGGGGAACTCTGCATAGGATAGAGGTGGGTCTATGAGTTTGCTTGGGCTGCCTTAACAAACACCATAAGTGACTTAAGAGAAATTCATTTTCTAGGGAAGTCCCTGGCAGTCCAGAGGTTAGGACTCCATGCTTCCACTGCAGGGGGCATGGGTTTGATCCTTGGTCAGGAACTAAGATCCCGCAAGCCGTGCGGTGCAGCCAAAAAAAAAAAAAAAAGAAAGAAAGAAATTCATTTTCTCACAGTTCTGGAGGCCAGATGTCCAAAATCAAGGTGTTGGCAGTGTTGGTCCTGCTGAGGACTGTGAAGGAGAAATCTGCTCCAGGCCTCTCTCCTTGGCTTGTAGATGGCTGTCTTCTCCCACATCTCTTCACATCATCCATCTTCCCTCTACGTGGCTACATTTCCCCCCCTTTTTTTTTTTTTTTTGGTGGTACGCGGGCCTCTCACCGTTGCGGCCTCTCCCGTTGCGGAGCACAGGCTCCGGACGCGCAGGCTCAGCGGCCATGGCTCACGGGCCCAGCCGCTCCGCGGCATGTGGGATCTTCCCGGACCGGGGCACGAACCCGCGGCCCCTGCAACGGCAGGCGGACTCTCAACCACTGTGCCACCAGGGAAGCCCCATTTCCCCTTTTTATGAAGATAGCAGTCATATTGGATTAGGGCCCACCCACAATGACATCATTTTAACTTGGTTACTTCTGTCGAGACCCACCCCCTCCCCAAAGGTCACATTCTGAGTTACTAAGGGTTAAGACTTAAACATAACGAACTTTGGAGAGACACATTCTACCCATAATGGCGGGCATTCTCCTGAGTGGGACTCTCCCTGCATCTCACCAGCCCAAGTCCTTGGCCAAAAGCATGTGGATTGTGGCCTCCTGTAAGAGAGATGGAGCCCATAATTGTGTTAATTGCCATAATACCAAATCTGCAATTAATATGCCATGGGAACACAGAGCAAATGCACTAATAGCACATAATTGGACCTAAACTACACCCTCAGCAGGGCCGTGCGACTGAGCTCCGCTGTTTATGCTCCTTTTCAAATTAGCAAAGACGAGCAAATTAACATCCATTTCCCCTTCACCCTGCTCCGAGGGGAGCTGAGGGGGAAACTCGGGGAGGGGGGATGCTTGGCAGGCACCCAGGTTGGAGCCCGTCCAGAGGCAGGCACCAGGCTGGCCTTTGGAGCTGTGGGCAAGATGAGGGTGTTGAAGGAGTGAGGAATCCAGAGGTTTCCACAAGTCCTCACACTGGGGCTTTGGCTGACCAACCCCCCCACTAGGTTGGCAGAGAGTCTGGTGACTAGGGCATGACTCACACGCAAGTGGCAACTATTTTGGGCCTGGGGCAGGATGAGTTCGGCTTTGGAAACTCGAGGCCCGGTGCTGGGATCTCCTGTCCTTATTGCTGAGGTGGTGGTCAAGTCCGGGGGCAGATGGCAACCCTCCTCAGAAGGGCACATACAAGCTCCTCTGCCCTTTCTGCACGCAGGCCTGACGGCCTTGTGTCTCCCCGGCCCCAGGGACAGCTTTCTGGAGCCTCCTCTGCCCCTGCTTGCCTCCTTCAGCTGCAAGGTGCCCTGCTCGGGCCTGTTGGCAGCCAGCCGGAGCTTCTGTCCTAACACGTGGCATCCCTGGCCCAGCCAGCGCCCCGCAGAGCCTCCACCTCCCCACCCCCGACCATACGTCTGGGGCTCCCTGTCCTCATCCTTGGCCGCCCCATCTGCTTCTTCCTTCTTTCCAGCTCCCAGGTCTTGCCCCAGGGACACAGGAATGGACTGAGCCTGTGGCCTGCGGTTCAGGTAGTCTTTCCTCGCCCATCTGTCCGGGCTCCTAGCTGGGCCTGTGCAGCTGGGGGGACCAGGGTGGGAGTCGGATTAACAGACTCCTCAGCTGGCCCCCTCCCCTCCCCTCCAGGCCACTAGGGTGCCCCTGCCCCCCAGGGCCTGGGCGGAGGGCGAGGGAGGCCCTTCTCGCTCCAGTGCCTTCCTGAAATTTGCTTGCCTGCCTTTCCCAGGCTGTGCTGGACCTCCTGCCTGGCTCCTGCTAAGCCAGCCACAGCAGGGCTCATTGAGAAACCTTGGGTCCTCTCTGCGGTTGGTCCATGGGTTGGTGTCGGGGAGACTGTCTGCCTCTGACAGTCAGCTTCCTCATTTGCATCCCCTAACTCAATGGCTTCAGATGCTGGAAGCCCAGCGCAGCAACTGAGGCCAGCAGGGGAGAGGAGAAAGGGCTTCCTGCTGCCCCTTGAGGCCCAGGGGTGACTGGAAACAAGAGGCCCTAAGGAGGGCACAAAGGGGCGGCAGCAGAAGTCCCTCCCTAGGCCTCCCCTGGTCCCTCCTGCCTGTTGAACAGGGAAGGGGGCAGCACCAGCCCTGTGGCTTTGCTGTGATCTTCTGGGCCCTGAAGATGCCTAGGGCTCTGACTCAGGGCCAATCCTGATCATGCATCCACCATACCAGGAGCTCCCAGAGCTGGAAGAGGTATTGGACAGGACGGAGATCAGCCAAGCAGTTCTCCCGTCTGGATGCCCCTCTGACTTTCCTGGTCTTGCAGAAACTTTCACCATCAGAGCAGTTTCTGGGAGCTAGTGATGTGGGTAAGAGCTTCAGCTTTACGGCCAGACAGATGTAGGTTTGAATCCTGGCTCTACCACTGAGCTTTGTGACCTTGGGGCAAATTACTTTACTTTTCTCAACCCCAGCGTCCTCCTCTGTAAAAGCAGGATAATCATGGTATTCATTGCGCGTGATTGCTGCTAGCATTGAAATCAGATAATGCACAGAATGCTTCGTGCACAGCAAACACTCACTCTGTGAGTCATGCTTGTTATTTCTTGATTTCTGGGGGTGATTAATCCCTGCTACACAGATGAGGAAGGAGGGAAAAAAGGTATCCCTGAGCAATTAAATGAGCTGGAGGCTTGAAAGAGCCAGAATTTCTGAAATCTGGCTTTTGATTTTTATTGTCATTTGCTGGTCCAGGAAAAAACACAAAAAGGCCAGAGGAACCTCTGCTAATTCTATGCTGCACGGTCTTGGCAAGTCACTCAGCCTCTCTGAACTGCTTCCCATCAGTTAAATAAAAACCCCTGGGCTTCCCTGGTGGCGCAGTGGTTGAGAGTCCGCCTGCCGATGCAGGGGACGTGGGTTCGTGCCCCGGTCCGGGAAGATCCCACATGCTGCAGAGCGGCTGGGCCCGTGAGCCGTGGCCGCTGAGCCTGTGCGTCCGGAGCCTGTGCGCCGCAACGGGAGAGGCCACAACAGTGAGAGGCCCGCGTACCACCAAAAAAAACAAAAAAAAAAACAAAAAAAAACCCCTATGAGGGAGATTGTTGTGAGTCCCAAATGCATCAGATGCCCTTGAGAAAGGAAGTATGCTAAACAGATGCAAAATCTAAAGGGCTGCATGAAAGTAGTTATTATAACCATCATCACCTCCTTAGACATCTCAAGTACATTCATATATATCATCAGCACCATCATCATCATCGTGGGAGCAGTTACCACTAACTGAGCATCTAATATGTGTCTCAGGCTGAGCTAAACCCTTTATATGCATTCTCTCACTTGATCCTCACAATAATCTAAAGGAGGTATGGGACTTCCTTGGCGGTCCAGTGGTTAAGACTCCAAGCTTCCATTGCAGGGGACAGGGGTTTGATCCCTGGTCGGGGAACTAAGATCCTGCATGCTGCATGCCGTGGCCAAAAAAAAAAAAAAATCTAAAGGAGGTTTATGATGATGATGATGGTGATGATGACCATTTTACAGATGAGGAAACTGAAGCTCAGAGTATCTAGGTTGTCTGGTCTTTTCTGCTAGTAATCAGAACCCAGGTATATCTGAAGCAAGACCGTGTGAGCAAGACAATCTTCCCATTTTTTTTAACCACTTTATTCTACAACCTCCCCCGTAATTCTAGGAAATATGATGGAGCTAGGATAGAACCCAAGTTTGGTGCTGTTTCCACTGTGCCCAAACAGTGGCCGTGTTTCCTCTGGGCAGTTTCTGCCCTCGCCTTTCCCTCCTCCCGGGAAACCCAGTCTAGTCCTTTCCATCAGCGTGTTGTATGCAGACAGGGCACATCATATTTGGCTTGTGTGCCCTCAGAGGGACCACGTTTGCCCATATGTGATGTGTGTGTATAGCGCATTGGGTGTATGATTGGTGCTGCAGAATAAAATAGCCACCCCTCCTCTCCACGGCGCAGAAGTGAGTGGCACGTGTGCATCCCCTGGCAGCCCATCCAAAGAGAGGAGAAAAGGCTGTGTGTTACCTTTGGGAGTGAGGATAAGCAAGAAAGCTCAATTTCTGTCCCTTTTGGGGGTGCAAAAGTGAGCTGCCTGGCTTCTGTGTCAAGGTGAGTTTTCCTTCCCTGGAAAATTTCACCAGCCAGAGATAGCCGATGCTTCACGTGGGGGAATTCCTGCTTCCTTTGCAAGTGGAGAGTTATGGAAAGCTTTGGGGAGAGTCTAACCCAAACCCACGTGCCCCAACCTGACTCTCTGGAGACCAGAGGAATGCCCCTTTCTAAGTCAGGGTTTCTGCCACTGCCAGAGAGACGTAAAGCCCCGAGCCATGGAGAGAAATGAATAATGATAACAGCTGATGTCATACGTTGGTTCCTCTATCCCTCACATCCACCCAGGGAGGTGGGCACTGACTTATCTCCGTTTTACAGATGGAGATACAGAGATTGGAGAGGTGGAGAACCTTACCCAAGGCCACAGAAGGAGAAACCAGTACAACTAACAAAAATACAAAAAGGCTCACTGCCTCACTCTTTGTAAAAGCAAAAGACTTGAAACAACCCATCATTAGGGGACTGATGAAATAAACTCCAGTGTGTCTGCAGGAAGGAAAACTCTTTCTCTACTCACAACACCTCTTTTTTAAAAAATTTTACTTTTGGCTGCATTGGGTCTTTGTTGCTGCGCACAGGCTTTCTCTAGTTGCGGTGAGTGGGGGCTCCTTTTCGTTGCGGTGCGTGGGCTTCTCATCATGGTGGCTTCTCTTGTTGCAGAGCATGGGCTCTAGGATTAGTGGGCTTCCGTAGTTACGGCTCAGTAGTTGTGGCTCACAGGCTTAGTTGTTCCGCGGCATGTGGGATCTTCCCGGACCAGGGCTCGGACCTGCATTGGCAGGCGGACTAACCACTGTGCCACCAGGGAAGTCCCTCTACTCACAACACTTCTGACACCAAATGTGGGGGTTTTCCACACCAAACAATTCTCTGTGGACATCAGCTGGGTGTCCTACAAATTAACTTAATCTACTAATTACCTAGAGTTAGTGCAGACCCCGCGGGTTAGGGCTCAGCCCCACCTGCCCTTACTTCTTTTGCAAACCACAGGGAGTGGGTCCCCAGGTTACCCACACTTCTGTCTGACCTGGCTGTGACCCCCCCCTTCAGTTTCAATAATTTGATATAATGACCCACAGAACTCGGGGAAACAGCCGACTTACCTTTCCCAGTTTATTGTAAAGGATATTATAAAGGATCCAAATGAACAGCTAGATGAAGATGGACCTAGATCAAGATCTAGGAGCTGCTTTCTGTCCCTGTGCAGTTGGGGTGCACCACTCTCTCAGCAAGTGGATATGTTCACTGGCCCAGAAGTTCGCCGAATCCTGTAGTTCAGGGATTTTTATGGAGGCTCCATTATGTAGGCATGATTGATTTTTTTTAAAATTTTATTTATTTATTTCTTTATTTTTGGCTGTGTTGGGTCTTCGTTTCTGTGCGAGGGCTCAGTAGTTGTGGCTCACGGGCCTAGTTGCTCCCCGGCATGTGGGATCTTCCCAGACCAGGCCTCGAACCCGTGTCTCCTGCATTGGCAGGCAGATTCTCAACCACTGCGCCACCATGACTGATTATTAACTCAACCTCCAGCCCCCTTCTTCTCCCTGAGGTTGGGGCAGAGTGGGGCTGAAATTTCCAAGCTTCTAATCATGCTTTGGTCTTTCTGGTGACTGGCCCTCATCCTGAAACTATCCAGGAGCCCACCAAGAGCCACCTCATGAGAACAAAAGATGCTCCTGTCACCCAGGAAATTCCAAGGGATTTAGGAGCTCTGTGCTCGGATCCGGACAAAGGCCAAATATGGATTTCTTATTATATTACA
The DNA here is from genome assembly GCF_949752795.1 of Hyperoodon ampullatus. Taxonomy (NCBI): domain Eukaryota; kingdom Metazoa; phylum Chordata; class Mammalia; order Artiodactyla; family Ziphiidae; genus Hyperoodon; species Hyperoodon ampullatus. The sequence goes on along the minus strand of NC_136915.1, from coordinate 7,479,341 downwards.
ATATTCTGCCACATGAGGGAGTACTATGCATCTATGAAAAGGAATGAAGACTGTTTGTATACTGAGATGGAACCATCTCCAGGATATTTTACTAAGTGAAAAAAATCAAGATGCAGAACATCTGGTGCGATATGCTGCTTTTTTTTTTTCTTTTGGCCGCACTACATGGTATGGGGGATATTAGTTCACTGACCAGGGATCGAACCCGTGCCCCCTGCAGTGGAAGTGCAGAGTCTTAATCGCTGGGCCACTGGGGAAGTCCCGTGATAGGCTGCTTTTTATCTAAGAAAGGGAGAGACATATCTAACTCTTCACTTGCATTAAAAAAAAATCCCACAATAGAAGGATAAGCCAGAAAAGACAAAATGGTAATCTTCCAGGGGAGGAGAGGACAGGAAGGAAGAGACAGGAATGGAACTAGACTTCTCTGAGCATCTTGCTTTCTAGATTTGACTTCGGACCCATGCCAATATTTAATATAATCATATAAGATTAAATGGAGGGGCTTCCCTGGTGGCGCAGTGGTTAAGAATCCGCCTGCCAATGCAGGGGACATGGGTTTGAACCCTGGCCCGGGAAGATCCCACAGGCCGCGAAGCAACTAAGACCGTGCACCACAACTACTGAGCCTGCGCTCTAGAGCCCGTGAGCCACAACTACTGAGCCCACGTGCCACAACTATTAGAGTGCCACGCACCTACAGCCCGTGCTCCACAACAAGAGAAGCCACCACACTAAGAAGCCCGCACAATGCAACGAAGAGTAGCCCCCGCTCGCTGCAACTAGAGAAAGCCCCTGCACAGCAACGAAAACCCAAGGTAGCCAAAAATAAAGAAATTTAAAAAAAAAGATTAAATGGAAATATTATAAAAGGGAAGGAAGCGGATAGATATGGGTTTCACCCAGGTCTGTCCCACCAGCGTTCCTGCTCTTAAGCACACATCATCTCGTCCCTCATTAATTATCCCTTCTAACAGTAATGGAGTGACCTGGCCAGGCCACCAGAAGGCAGCGATGGGGCCAGACCTCCTGGCTTCCAGGGCCTCGGAGAACCCTGGTGGTGGTGCTGGGGCTGTGGTTTTAGTCCTTTAGGGAATCTGTAATCTGTCGCTCTCATCAAGATTCTCACAACCTTCTCCCGCGCAGCCCTGAAGTGGGTTTGCCCCCAAGAACATCCTTTGGAGAGCGGCCACAACGATGGCTTACCTGCCTCCAGCTTGGGTTCCACAAACACTGGCCGAGCAGCACATGCTGTGTTAATAGTAATAACCCGCCCACCAGAGAAGGACTCTGTCTTCTGGCAAAGAGCCTTCCTGCACGAGCCTTCATTTCATCCGTTTCTACTCTGGACTTGGGAATGAACAAGCCAGTGAGGAACCCCAGCCTGGGTGAGGAATGCCTCCCAGGGCCTCGGACAGCTGGAGGGTCTGACGTGGAAGGGCAGGCTGGCCAGGTTGTGGGACCCCGCGCAGGGCTTTTTTTTTTTTTTTTTGCATCTTGGGCGTAATTTCCTGTAGGGGCGAAGGCATCGTTTGGGCCCAGACATGAAATTGAATCCCAGGTGTCCTTCTTTCTAGCAATGAACTGGGCAAATTTTACATTTTTCTCATCTGGAACCATAAAAGTACCTTCTGGAAAGGGTTGCTGGAGGCATAAGTGACATGTTACTTCCAGGTAGAAAGCTTAGGCTATTGTTATTAGCAAAAGCCATTTCAAAAGATGCAGCACCGTGGAAATTCTGTGTCCTCTCTACTTACTGCACAGACGGGCTGACTATGCGTTCAAAAGATCAAGTCTTCCTTGCCTGGCTCACAAAGCCACCGGCTCAACCTCCCAGTCGCCGCCTAAGGATGGGCCTGGGTGGTGCCTCATTTCCCTTGCTCCAGGGCTCCCAGAGCTGCTGCTGAGTCAGCAGCTGGCTTGGCTCAGGCAAGGACCCTCTCTGCTACCCATAGCCTCAGCTTGGATCGATCCCCATCTCAGGGCCATTTTGAGGATTAACTAATCCATCACGTGGAGACCTCTGAAAAGTGCCAATATGGCTGAGGCTATTGTCAGGCCAACCAGAGACTGAGTTCACTGGTTTCCCTGGCTTCCAACATGCTCAAGCTGAGCCTTGCAGCTGGACCAACTGTCCTATGGGCAATATCTCAGTGTGTGCAGGTTGCACTGAGCTCTGGGGCCGCCTGCCTGCCCACCTGCCGCTGGACCTGCTTAGATCTATCTCTCTGTTTCTCTAAGGGACAGAGTGGGTGAGAAGATAAAGGGATCAGGATTCCAGACACCAAAGAGCTTTAGTTTGTGTTGCTTATAGGACTGAATACATTTTCCCTCTTGGCATCAGCCTATTGACTCAAAACATAGTGCTGAGATTATGCCTTTCTGATTTTATGTTTTGTCAATCTCCAAGGTCCCTGGAAACCTACAGGCTATGTTTTTTACTCTCTGAGATGTGATCTGCATAATAATAATAAAAAACTAACTCAGCAATTCATTTAGTTCATCACCGAGTGTTTATTGAGGACCTACTGTATGTTTAGCAGTACACTAGGAGCTCAAAGGAAAAGAACAAACTACCATAGGTTTAGACCTATTGTATATTAGTCTCTAGGAGGCACTTTAATTGCATCATCTCATTTAATTCTCACAACTCTAGGAAATAGGTATCATTATCCCATTTCACAGGTGAGGAAAGAGATTCAGAAGGTTCTGTAACTTGTCCAAGGTCATTCGTAGTAGCAGAAGCCAGAATTCCCATCCAGTGCTGTCTGACTGTACCATCTGCGTCCTTCCCACTAGAATAGTGTGGAGAAGAAGAGGACACATGTGGAGTAGTCAATCAACAGCACAAAGTAGCAGATTATGAAGCCTGGATTGTTGGGTTAAGAGCATGTGCGTTTGGGGAGCGAGGGCCTGATAGTCCAGAGGACTTCCTGGAGGAGGCAGCCCAGAAAGTGCACTGCTAGGACCTGAGGCTCAGGGCAAAGGTTGGGGATGGTGTGCCATGTGATGCTGCCCCTGGGAAGGAGTGAACTTGAACTCAGAGAGTGGTGAGACAGTGGGCCCTGAGGTCAGCTGGGTGGGGCCCAGGCATGAGGGGTGGGAAGCCCAGCAGAGCTGTCTGGGCCTGATGAGGTGGCAGCAGGGAGCCACTGGGAACCAGGAAGGCCCGGAAGCAATAGCAACTCCCGGAGAGGATGACTCTGCAGTGCTGGCGAGGAGTGGGGGGCATGGCTTGGAGATGGCAGGGGCCAGGCAGGTGCCGGGGGGAGGGGTCTAACCAAGGGAGTCTAGTCCTCTTGGACTCAGGGGCGGGATGGGCCGGGGGGATGAGATGTGGAGTCTTCAGGCTTTGGTGGAGGATGACTTTGAGGGACAAAGGACAGGGAAGAGCATATTCCATCACAGATTGCTTTGAAACTCCCTCCAAGGTCACATCACACCTCTGTTCACTGCTGTCCAAGGTCTTCCTGTGGCCTGTAGCGTTAGGTCCAAGTCCCTCATCCTGACATTTAAGGCACCTCACAACGGCTTCGATCTACCTTTCTGGGCTCTGCACCCACTACTCTCCTAAATAAGTCCTCCGCTCTCCACAAACTGAGTGACTCATTCTCCTCCCAGCCTCCCAGGCTGCCTGCCCACCCTCCTTCACCCCATCCCAAGCTGGTCTCGACAAAGCCGTCTCCACAAAGCCCACCAGCCGGCCAGAACCTCTCAGCAAACAGGGCCAGGACAATCACTGTGCGGTGAATCACCTTTGATAGCTCTTCCAGCAGAGTCTTGAATAATTAACATTTAATCGTTGTTTAACCTTTGCTGTGGGTGTCTCCTTAATGCCAGCCCTGTCCTTGAGGGCTGATCTTTTTACAGTATTTGTTTCAACTAGGGAAGTCATTTCGCCTTAGTTTCCTTCTCTGCAAAATGAAGCCAATAAAGTCGGCTCATAGGGCACAGTGCCTGGCACTCAGGAGACCATCCATGACTGTTCTGGTCCTTTCCTCTAGTGTGAGGCACCCCCAGGGGTCGGGGGGAGGTAGGGACCCCAGGACAGGAAGAAAAGAGGAGGACCCAAGAGCCCTGAAGGGACGCTTCTTCGTCCATTTGGATTTCTGCATTTCTAAGGGAACGTTAGCATCACACTAAGATCTAGAAAGGGTCACCTGCACAACCCGCCTTTAAAAAGCCACAAACGGATTTCTTCAGCAAATGGAGGAATCCTGAGTTACAAATTCAGGACGGACTCGGGACAAGCAAGCTCCCTCCCAGCGCTGGAACCACTGCAGCACGTGCTGCGCAGCCCTTGATTGTTTACAAAGCGCGTTTCGCTGACCTCGTCTCCTTGAATACCTTTCACGACCCCGCAAGCTCCCTCTCAGCACCGCCACTTGGCAGAAGAGGGCACCGAGGTTCTGGGAGGCGACGTGACTTGCTCGAAGTGGCGCAGGGTGTTGGCGCTCAGCGGCCCTGGGCTGCACCCTCCAGCGGGGTCTGCACTCCTTGGGGTGGGGGTTGGGAAGGGGAGAAAGGGGAGGCACGGGCCCCAGGGTAGCTCTCGCTCGGCTCCGGGGCCTGTGAGCGCGCGTGGGGATGAGGAGTTGATGCTCGCGGTTGCGCCAGCCGACAGGAGGGTGCAGCCCGCGGGGCCTCTCCCAGCCTCTCTCGAGCCCAACCCCCGGCGCGGCCCCGGGGCCGCGCGCTCCAGGCGCCGCCGGCGGGTTCGGAGGCCCGCGCGCCCTGCCCCCACCCCACGCCCCGCGCGCTCCCCGGGGCGCCGCGCGCGCGCCTCGCCGTCGCTCCCCTCCCCGCCCCTCCCGCCGCCACCCCGCCCCCGGCCGGGTACCCTCGCCGGACCCGAGAGAGAGCGCCGCCGCCATCTTAGTTGCTGCCGCTGCCTCCAGCGAAGCGCTTCCTCCGCCGAGGGGAGGGCGCCCGCGGCCCGAGCGCGCGGCCCAGCGTCACGGCGGCGGCGCCTCCTCGGACCCCAGTGCTCGCCGCGGCGCCAAGCAGCCGGCTTCGGGCCACGAGAGCCCCGCTCGGCGCCCCGCGCGCGTCCCTGTCGCTCCCGCCTCGGGCGGGCCGCGGCGCCGGGAGCCGGAGCGATGCTGCGCCGCCCTGCTCCCGCGCTGGCCCCGGCCGCCTGGCTGCTGCTGGCCGGGCTGCTATGCGGCGGCGGGGTCTGGGCCGTGCGAGGTAAGCGTCGGGGCCGGGTAGGGACGCGGGGGCTGAGCGCCGGGAGCCGGGTCGGGACGCGGGGCTCGGGGCCCGGCGCGCGGCTCTGGGTCGGGGCGCTGCAGGCGCCTGGGGGAAGCTGGCCGCCCGCATCGCACCCGCGTCGGGTTGGTGGCTGCACGGATCTGGGGGGACGTGCAGAAGGGCCGAAGCGTGGGTCAGTCTTCCTCGGCAGCGCCCGCAGGCTGGGGAGGCATCCCTGGGGTGAGATACCGGGTACGTGTGTTGTGTGCCGAGATGTGAATCAGGCCGGGGGTGCACGCACGGTTTTTGGTGTGTGCTTATATAAGAGCCCACTTCTCCGCATCCTTTTCCCAGATTCCGATTATCTGCTGCTGCTCTACCGCGGATGCGGCGTCTTCGCCCTTTTCCGCCTCCTTCCAGGGTCTTTTAAGCGTGTTTTCGAACGAGCCGAGGCTGAAACTTCTGGCTCCCCTCCCACCTTTTCACCCAAAGGTGAAATTGTGATGAGGTTTACGACCGTCGTCTCACCCGGTGTCAGAAATCTTCCTCTCCTCCACCCCCGACGCCTTGGTGCAGTTTTTCTGACAGTAATTTAGGTCGTGCAAAAACGAGAAACCCCTCTTTGATTCCTTAGGGCCGAGATTATTTTATGGTTACTTGGCAAAAACATATTACTTAGTGAATCGATTGTTTTGTTGTTGTTTTAACCTTCAACCGCTTAACCTTTTCAGCGTTACACGCTCTCTGATATTGACTGATCTTTGCCAACGAAAAGCTTACGCATTGCAGATATATGCTTCCGAGTGGATCTTGGAATCATAAACATTTTCCTCGGCCTTGGAGCAAAGTAATCTAGGTGTAGTCTATAGAGTACTTGCTCTGATTTTTTAAATCAAAAATTTTGAGAGAGGGAGGGTTGATGGAAGGCCGAATGAAATGGTCATATTTCAATTTAGCAAAGCTTTTAAAATAATTATCATTTTCTCTTTCTGGGCATGACATATCAAGAGAAGTATGGTGCTCACAAATGAAAGGGCAGGAGAAGCAAGTGCATGTTTTGTTGTATGTTCCTTTCTTCACATCCAGGATGATAAACTTGGAATACTTCTTTCATTTATCTCATTTCTAACATTCTTTTGACTCTGTCAAATTCAGGTCTCAGTCACTAAGTATCTAATTGCTCTCAGTTTGATTTTACATCAAGGTAAGTTTGAAATGTTCTTTCCAGATGTGGGATGGAGGTCTCTAAGTCTCATAGATCCAAGAAAAAAATGTCAAAGTTTGCTTCTCTTGGGGAAAACCCACACAGCTTAAAAATATGTGCTTGGATTGGGTATTTTGGGAACAGTTCAAGTATATTGAGTTTAGTCAGTGATAATATTTCTTGTTAAAATCCACATTTTCTTAAGTTTGTCCATTCACCTGCATTTGGTGTTCAGTATTGAATTAGCAAATGGGCTAATTAATGAGCCCGTTAGCGTTACTGAAGATTTCAGCTATCACATGTCTTCATTATGGCGGACTAACAGAAATCTTATGTGAAAGACGTGTTGAGGGCTTGAGTCCTTTGTAATTTGCTAACTTTCTCTAAGCTTTTCTTGGTACATTTATAATGCTTAAGAATCTTAGTCTTCCAAATAAAAACACATTTTAAACATCAGTTATTCTATTGCATTTGTTGTTTTTCTTCCAGCTTGCAGGTTAGAAAAACGTCTCATGAATGTTCCATGAAATGCTAATAAAACGATTTCATTTTGAGATGTTACAAATAAATTTTGTATTTAAATAGGCAGTTTGTGGAGACACTTTCTGTGGGCTAATTGTAAAAGATGATCATTTCAAGTAATACCTGAATTTTTAATCCTGCAAAACAGTGTGACATTAGTAACTGCTGTTCATTCATACTGTAGCTACCTCTAAAAATAATGGGGGAAAGAAACGTATAAACAAGGAGAGATGTGAGGTTTTGTAATATAAATTCCATTGTGACTATTAATTCGTTGTTTTATGGAGAACCCTAAATTTCACTTTAATTGTAGCTGTAGTTCTCAAAAAAAATCAAGTAAACCAAAATATTAGGAGAAATTTCCTTGGCATACCCTGTACCGCCTGCCTTCTCTCCAGTCCGTCAGTGATCGGGAAATAGATAACTGAAATCAAGAAAATAGAAAGCTTCTATGAATATTAAATAAAAATAAATGCAATCTTGTAATGCGTTTCAAAGCCAATAAATAACATTCACTGTTACTTTTCTGTTTGCACACAAACTTCTCAGTGGAGCCTCTCCTCACCATCCTGGTTGAAATTTCATCTCTCGGAACCCCTGAATCTTCCCTCCTCTGCTTCACTTTTTCTTTTCTCCGTAGCACTTACCCCATTCTAACACGCTCCGTTATTTACTTATTCTGTTTATCGCCTGTCTCCCCTCACTGGAACCTATGCCCCAAAGTGGAAGGGTATTTTGGTCTGTGTTGTTCACATATGTATCAGCACACAGTAGGCACACAGTATTTTGTGAATGAATGTATAACTCTGTTCCAGTTTAGGCAGCTTAGTGTTTTTACATCCTGATTTTTACCTGACAGATAAGTGTTAGGTACTGAGAAAAGCATCACAGAGTATAAAGGAGCTTGAATTCTACAACACGGATATAAGACTTCATTAGTAGATAATTTTTCAAGGATTCATTATGTTGATTGCAGCATTGGAGTATTAGATCATAAAAGTCTGTATCAGCCTTTGACGGCTGTAGCTCTGTGGCTACCACTTCGAGTTCATTTTTCAAAAAAACTGTAATTCTCAGCTTTTTGGGAAAGCTTAATTTTTTACCTTGTTTTTCACAAGCAACTTTGAGGAAAAATAATTTTATTGTAGACCTAAATATTACACTTAATTTAACATTTTTATTGCTGGAAGTAAATTTATTTCACGAGACCTATAACTGCTAAAGAAATAATAAAATATTAATAATCCTGAATGTATTTCGATTTAAGAGCTGTGACTCGATTAACTGGAACCCTCAGTTAACTGGAATCCAGCTTTTGGCTGCATACTGCTTTCAGGAAAAAAAACATAAAACCAAACAGTTTCCTAGAAATTCTTTTTTAAAAGGAAGTTGTAGGAATTCATATCATACATTATCTGGGTCAGTACTATTTGATTTTTGAGCCAAAAAAAGCAGTTAATTAAGTTTTAGGTATGAGGAATATGACCAATAAATGAATTTTTTATGAAATATGATAACATTATTTTTGTATTGGAATTAGAAAATGCTATAATTCCATGATACTAGTTTTAGGACTTGGTTAAGCTTACTCAACCAATTCTTAACATATAAAATGAGGAACCTGAGGGATATTAAATATTTAAGACATGAAAGAAAAGGATTGAATTATTTTCGTTACTGCTTTCTAAGATAGGACAATGTAATATTTTGGATAGAGTTTTTGCTTATAATAGTTGAAACAAAATAGGAGATTTGGTTATTCTGAAAATCATTGAGTCTTATTTCTCACCCCTTCTGATTGAGGTTTTAGATCATTACGTTCTTAAAAATATACTTTGGTCATGATTTGGTAAGAGCAGAGGTACTTAAGAAATTTATCTTTTATGATTGAAATTTAAGATATTGATTTGTGATATTAGATTTTAGTAGAGCTATTCTGTCTCCAGAATGTAGATTGAAAGTTGGTGGAAATGATTTATGCATTGTCATGTTCTTGCACTGTTTAAAAAACCCCAAACCCTCACAAGTGACATTTTGACACCAGTAGAGGCTATGCAAAGGCCAGAGTTAGGAAGCTTCAGACTATGACAGTCCTGCCCTGCCCTGCCCGCATGTCAGCCTGATGCAAGGTGCCCGTTTTTCCATAGAGTCACCACCATCTAGGAGTTGGGGCACAGCATCCAGTTGTCCCCTATTTGATAGGTCGTTTCTTCCCTATGTTTTAGAGAGATTTTTGTTCATTTTCTCATTTAGCTGTAGGATGATATTAGATTAAAAACTTCCACAAGATCTGTTGCTAAGGCTTTTTTATTTTTAAAGTTCTAGGCGAAGATTCAATTACTTCAAAGTCATGGAATTTAGAACTTCTTAAAAACCAATAAGATACGTAGGAAAGTTAACATCCTTCTATTCCAGAACCCCAGTGAGAAGTATGCAGTGGCATGGTGGAGGAAGAAGCAGGTGTTTCTTTTTTACCTTTGGTCGGACATGAATTTTTTTTTTCCTGGAATTTTCCTTTGCAGCAGTTATGTCTGAATTTTATTTTATTTTTTATTATTTTTGGCTGCGTTGGGTCTTCATTGCTGCGCGCGGGCTTTCTCTAGTTGCAGGGAGGGGGGCTACTCTTCGTTGCGGTGCACGGGCTTCTCATTGCGGTGGCTTCTCTTGTTGCAGAGCACGGGCTCTAGGCACGCGGGCTTCAGTAGTTGTGGCTCGCGGGCTCTAGAGCGCAGGCTCAGTAGTTGTGGCGCACAGGCTTAGTTGCTCTGCAGCATGTGGGATCTTCCCGGACCAGGGCTCGAACCTGTGTCCCCTGCATTGGCAGGTGGTTTCTTAATCACTGTGCCACCAGGGAAGCCCACGAATATGTTTTGAACCAGTCTCATTCTCTCGTGACAAGAACTGTTCTATCAAGTCTGCTACTCTTCAAGTCTACCTTGATCTGTACTTTCTAGAACTTACTGTTTTAGGGCAAAAGAAGACTTTCCTTTCCTGCATCCACTCTTTTTTAATTTGAAAAACAGGTTTATTGAAATACAATTCACATACCATAAAATTCACCCTTTTAAAGTATGCAGTTCGGTGATTTTAGTATATTCACAGAGTTGTGCAACCATCCCCAATATCTAATTGCAGCACATTTTCATCACCCCTGAAAGAAACCCCATATCCCTTAGCAATCACTCCAAATTCCCCTTTTTCCCATTCCCCCCTGGCAACCATTAATCTACTTTCTATCTCTATGGATTTGCCTGTTCTGGACATTTCATATCAGTGGAATCATTATAATATGTGGCCTTTGTGACTAGCTTCTTTCAATTAGCAGGATGTTTTCAGGATTTATCCATGTTGTAGTGGGTATCAGTGCTTCATTCCATCTTATGGCTGAATAATATTTGCTATAGACTGAATGTTTGTGTCCCTCCAGAATTCATATGTTGAAACCTAATCCCCAATGTGATGGTATTTTGAGGTGGGGGCTTTGGGGAGGTGATTAGATCATGAGGGTGGAGCCCTCACAAATGGGATCAGTGCCTCTGTGCAAGAGACCCCAGAGAGCTCCCTTGCCTCTTCTGCCACCGGCGGATACAACGGGAAGATGGCTCTGAACCAGGAGATGGACACTCACCAGACACTGCATCTGCTGGCACCTTGATTTTGGGTTTCCCAGCTTCCAGGACTGTGAGAAATAAATTTCTGTTGTTTGTAAGCCAAAATACTATGGTATTTTGTTATAGAGCCCAGAGAGACTAAGACAATGTTCCATACTATGTGGATAGACCACGTTTTATATATCCATTTATCAGTTGATGGACATTTGGGTTGTTTTCCACTTCGTGGCTACTGTGAATAATGCTGCTGTGAACATGCATGTGCAGTTCTCTTGGACATATATTTGTGTGGACATACATTTTCAGTTCTCTTGGGTGTATAACTGGAGTGGAATTGCTGAGTCTTATAACTCTATGTTTAACATTTTGAGGAGGTACCAAACTGTTTTCCAGAGTAGCTACACCATTCTACATTCACTCTTGACCTCCATAATCACTCCCAGGAGCATCTTTTTAATTAGATACATATTTCACAGTTGTCTAAGTGTTTTCTTATTGACAGGTTTAAGCTGCTGATTCTTTTTCCTGCTCTCAGGATAAATCGGCATTTCATCCAACCAACTCCTTCCTTCACCCCTATCTCCCAATATCATTTCTACCCAGGACATTAGACTTTGAGTTGAAAGGAGCTTTGAAAGGTCTGTCCTCTGCACTTAAGTAGCCTTCCCTGTAAAAGAGACGTTTCTTCACACGTCCCTGACAATTGATCATTCAGCCTGGGCACTTGCTAGCTCACAAAGAAACCATTTTCTTCAAAACATTGTTTGGGACTTCAGTCAGCTTTCCTTAGGACTAAATCTTATCAATCCCTCAAACCTTTGCAGGCACCCAGCCATGCAGCTCTTTGTTTTTGTCACCCCTCACTTGAAGAAAGGCTGAGAGCATCTGTGGCCAAGCATCCATCCCCCAGGCCCTGATTTCTGCCTGTGGTCTGAGGAATGAGCTAGTACAATGCTGCAGACCCAGTGATTGGGGGACACCCTAGTCACAGCAGAGTAAATATCTAGGGCTTAACTTTATGAAAGGAATTGTAAGAAACACTAGAATTCTTAAACTATGGCTAGTTTAGAAAGTGACATTTCTTCATTCATTACATTTTTGTTAATAATTGGCTAAAAAGTACTTTGTTAAAGTAAATTAGTTTGTCTGGTCCTTTGATTTATTCTTTAAGTAAACTTTGTTATTTACCCAATCTTCAATTCATAGTATAAAACACTTAGAAATGTCTTTAGATTGAAAGTGAATTTTAAAACAGTAAAAATGAATGTCATCTTTAATACCTGCTTAAAGTATAGGGAAGACATATTTATTCTGAGCTCTTCCTAAATCTTAAAAGTACTAATACAGTACTTTCATTTTAAGGACCACCAAGAAAAAAAAATTGAAGGTCATAAACTCAAATTGTAGATAGTGTAAAACTTGAGTGATTTGTATGAGGTTGTCTGATAAGTGGCTTTTAAAGAGCAAAATTTATTCCATCTGAAATGCAGAATCCAGTCACATTTAATTTTGTGTATCTCAGACGTAGTTAATGATGAATATTGATAGGACCAGCTGCATAGTCAAAGTGTGGGGCTCCTTTGTTAAAAAATGATTAGGAATTTCAAGATGGCAGCAGAGCATTAAACCAAGCATGGGGCCCGGCACGCCCAGGAAACTGGTCCTGAGTATTGATAGACTTAATGTGGCCAGAGTATTCATAGGATGTGGGCCTGACCCTGAGATTTTAGCCAGAGCCCTTGGTCCTCTGGGCACCTCTCAGATGAAGCAGCTGAGGCCCAGCCCTCCTCAGCGGCCCCTCCCCACTGATGCCGCCCCGCCCCCCCGCCCCCCGCCACTGGAAGACTCATTCACTGGTGGCCTCGGGGTGGAGACTGCACACTCTGCTCTGTCCCCCAGCACCTGGCGAAGGACAGAGCATACTCAGTTCACAACAGACAATGCGAGCACATGGGAGGTAGAGGCTAATTGAGGAACAGGGTCGCTTTTGATTTGGGGGATTAAAGCCTTTCCGTCAAGCAGATTATATTTACCTTTAAAAAGCCTTGACTAATTCATGCCAGTTTCCTATTACTCATGGAATTAGTAACAAGGATAACAGAAATAATTAAAATTCTTGGGTAATCCCTAACCTTGCTTTTTGCCGTGCGTTTCACATGTTTATCAGAGTAGCTAGTAAGTAGCAAAATGCACCGGCTTGAATTTAATTTTCTCCCCAGGCCGCTCTCACTTTGGGCCACGGTCATGAAGAACGGTGGGAGGGCTGAAAGGTAGGCAGCAGCCATTCTCAGCCTTTGAGCACCTCATCTGCTAGTGCTGTGCTAATGGTAGGGTCCCTTGATAATCCCCCAGCCTGAATTATAAAGCCCCAAGTTGGCAACATTTCTGATCTTGCTTCTGAGTTGTTTGTAAATATCCATTCATATCTGCACGTGATTCCTGAATACGGCACTTTGATTTGGCAGGGGTTTTAAAAAGTCCATGCACAAGTGTACGAAGCCTTCTCTTGCTTAATTAAGGGAAGCAACTTGTATCTTAGAAACATTCAAAGCCTAGAATGGAAAATGAATTAAATGCTTCTTTTATATGAAATCTGACATTTAAAAACCTTTTCTAATCGGAGGAAGATGTACCAGTGGGATAATTTAATAACATAGCCTCTCCCCCAGTTGTGACTTCAATTAATAATAATAACTGCAACATTAATACTTGTTTGATGAAATGTTTTAGAAAGGTCATAAGTGCCGGTAATTAATAAATTTGCCTATTCAGTTAATAAAGTTTACTGACCCTATTTTTTTCTAGAATTAGTCTTTTCTGAGTATTGAAAGGTTTGATATATTTATCACTACTTTTAAAAAGTAATGCATAAGGCAAGTGTGTCTTCACTGCATTTTTTTCTTTTCTTTTAAAATGGTGTATATGCTTCTGTGGTTTTCAGTGCTGATGGGCAGAGTGAACCAGGGGCAACGAGAAAGCAAACATGGGCCACTCAGGCCAGGCTTCGGTTGTTTAAGCCTGAAGGGAGAAGGCTAAAAGGGTTTCCTGAAGTTTCTGTTTTATCTAGAAACTCATCTCAGGGGTATAGGAGAGCCGATGGGGATTTGGAGCAGAAGCTTTGCCTTGGAATAGAGCAGTCCTGACTGTACCTGCTTATCTTTTGGAAACCCAAGTACAGACAGGTAAACTGAGGCAGGCTGGTGCAGTGGGCGGTGGTGGAACCCTGGCACCTGAGGAAACCCCCAGTGGTGGCTGACAAAAGTCAGTCGGTGTTTAGTTCTGGTCAGATTGAAATCTTGTCTCCTGAAACGCTCAGGCACGTTTTATTTCTCTGAGCTCAGGTTGCCTGAGTCAGGGGAACTCAGCCCAGGTGAGACCACCCCAGCTCTGTGTTGTCTTCTAGTGCCTGTTCTTCAGCTGCTTAGCCTGGCTTTGTCTTGATGTGTTGTTTCCTGGGACCCATTTCTGATTCCCAGATGACCTGAAAAGGCAATTCATATCACTCTGTTAGGAATTCAGATTGGAACTCAAGTTATATTTTCCCCTGGAAACATTGTTACAAACTGCTTAAAGCTCCAAAAGTGATGGTCAGAAACCAGTTTACCCATTACGAGTTGAAAAATCAGGCAAATATGCAGTAAAACACAGCCCACACACAGCCTTATAATATTAATCATTATATAAACCAACGAAATGCTGGTTCCCGTTGTGTGGTAAGTAGGTCTTGGGGTAGTGGAGCAGCTTCAGAGAATGTGTGAGGCGTGTTGGCTTGGGCCTGGAATGAAGAGGAGCCTCCAGGAAGAGAAAGGTCGAGGGACTAGGAGCCCGATGATCTGCGTGACCCAGCCTGTGCGAGGAGACCGAGGGAGTGAGGCCTGTTCACTGCGACCCCAAAAAAGAAAGAGAGGCAGCGGAAGAGAGGAGACCCGGGCCAGCAAGCCCCCTGGTGCCCAGGTGACAGCACTGCCTGGGGTGGCCAGGGTGGAAGAGAGGCAGGGGTGTAGCAGGCCCTCAGCAGGCGGAGTGTCAGCCACGCCGGGAACTGCCTGTATGTGCAGGTCGCCCCTTCAAGAGAATACTCACTGATGTGCATCGTTTAAACGAATGACTTACCGTCCGATGTACTGAATGTTTTTCATCAAAGAAAATTTTACTTAAGAATTGCTATTTAAGGGCTTCCCTGTTGGCGCAGTGGTTGAGAGTCCGCCTGCCGATGCAGGGGACACTGGTTCGTGCCCCGGTCCGGGAAGATCCCACATGCCGCGGAGCACCGAAGCCCCTGCGCCACAACTACTGAGCCTGTGCTCTAGAGCCTGCGAGCCACAACTACTGAGCCCGCCTGCTACGACTACTGAAGCCCGCGTGCCTAGAGCCTGTGCTCTGAAACAAGAGAAGCCACTGCAGTGAGCAGCCAGTGCACCGCAACAAAGAGTAGCCCCCGCTCGCCGCAACTAGAGAAAGCTTGCACGCAGCCGTGAAGACCCAGTGCAGCCATAAATGAATGAATGAATGAATGAATGAGTGGAATTGTAATGGTCGGGTTCCTTTGGAAAAAAAAAAAAATAAAACCTTTCCTTGGGGGACTTCCCTGGTGGTCCAGTGGTTAAGACTCCACACTCCCAGTGCAGGGGGCCAATGGTTCGATCCCTGGTCAGGGAACTAGATCCCACATGCATGCTGCAGCTAAGACCCAGTGCAGCCAAATACATAAGTATTTTTAAAAAGTAAATAAAACCTTTCCTTGGGACTTCCCTGGCGTTCCAGTGGTTAGGACTCCGTGCTTCCACTGTGGGGGGTACAGGTTCAATCCCTGGTTGGGGAATTAAGATCCCGCGTGCTATGCAGTGTGGCCAAAAAAAAATAATAATAATAAAACCTTTCCTTGAATTTTTCAAGTCCCTGAATCTATATGAATTAAATTTATACTTTTGTAGAATTATTTTACTAAAGCAAATGTAAAAACATGTATTTGACATAACCCCCCAAATTCTCAATTGGATTTGTAGGTGTCATTTACTAGAGGTCATCCTTTCTAAATAATGGTGACATGGTGATTTCTAACAGTAATGATAAAGGATCAGTTGTAGGCTTCCTCTTCAAACTGTTATATAGGATACGTTGATTGCTAAGACAGTGTTTCCCTAAGGATGTTACATGGATAGGTGTTACTTGGTAAAAGGTGTCTGTTGGTCACCTAAGTTTGGGAAATGCTGTTAAACAGGTTTCATTACTGTAGGACTTCTCAGAACCTTTAGTGTAGTCGTGCGTGTTGAAGAATCGCCACACAGGGATATAATCCACATTTATCCAGGTAACTTGACCATGGGCCCTTCCTGGAGCGTGTTGTGGCACTGGTGTTCCATAGAACACACTTTGGGAAATGCTGCTCCAGATTGTCCCCCCACCCACTGTAATACATTTCAGTACAAAAAAGAAAAAGTTAAAATGACCGAAAATACTGCCTTTGAGATCCTTAGTCTTGACACTTTTGTACATATCTCTAGTTTTCTTTCCCCCTTGTAAAAATTTATCTACATAGCCAAAGTTTCAAACAAAATGAGTTTATTTTATTCAGAGTGTTTCATAACTCTCTCAGTGTCATTCATTAAACATTTGTCCTAGGTATGGTGGGTATAATGATACATTAGAGGGATATAGTGCGATCTATTTAACTAGTCCTTTAGGATTTCCAGACTGTTTAGACTGAGGACCCCCATGCTCTCAGAAATTACTGAGGACCTCAAAGAGCTTGTGTTTATGTGGGTTTTATCTATTAATATTACTCTATTAGAAATTAAACTGAGAACCTATTAAAATATTTAATTATTAATTTAAAATAGCAGTTAATAACTCATTAGATGGTAACAACATATTTTTGTTTAAAAATAACAACATATTCCAAAACAAAAACCAATTTAGTAAGAAGATTGGCATTGCTTTACATTTTTGTTATCTCTTAATGTGGGTTTAAGAGAAGGCAGTGGGATTCTTTTTTTTTTTTTTTTTTTTTTGGCGAGAGCTGTGTTGGGTCTGTGTAGCTGC
This sequence comes from Hyperoodon ampullatus, assembly GCF_949752795.1. Lineage (NCBI taxonomy): Eukaryota > Metazoa > Chordata > Mammalia > Artiodactyla > Ziphiidae > Hyperoodon > Hyperoodon ampullatus. The sequence continues at coordinate 7,462,769 of NC_136915.1, read as the reverse complement.
GCAGGGGCTTTTCTGTAATTGTGGTGAGCGGGGGCTACTCTTCATTGTGGTGCACGGGCTTCTCATTGCGGTGGCTTCTCTTGTTGCAGAGCACCCGATCTAGGTGCCCAGGCTTCAGTAGTTGCAGCACGTGGGCTCAGTAGTTGTGGCTCGTGGGCTCTAGAGCCCAGGCTCAGTAGTTGTGGCGCACGGGCTTAGTTGCTCCGCGGCATGTGGGATCTTCTTGGACCAGGGATTGAACCCGTGTGCCCTGCATTGGCAGGCGGATTCTTAACCACAGGCAGTGGGATTCTGCATTCAACCTGTTGCTGCCTGATCATTGGTTGAAGTAGGTGAAGAAAATCTGGCCTCACAAAGACATGTAGCTGGAGAAGGGAGGCTTGGGGACCCTCCGCAGGAGTCTTCAGACCACATTCTGATAACTGCTGCTCTAGGGCAGTGGTTGATGTCAATGTCAAAATACAGTTGGGGAATATGCCAACAGTATTTTGCTTCTAAATAATGTTTGAAGCAGCAAAGCAAAGCTTGCAAATGATGTACTTAAAAAAAGAGAGTAATTAGAGTTAATTCACTAATTCCTATAATCCTGTCTCTTATTTACATTATCACTTGCTTTCTTGAGTGCAGAAGATGGGATTGGAGTTATAGCCCTCATTATAGACCTGGATTTGCCTGTTGTGTGCAGCACATTCTGCAGCCAGCGAGGGGCTCTTGTAAGTGGGCAGAGTCAGTATTGAGTCAGCATCTTGTGTGCTTGGGGATTATTATGTTGGTTTTCTTTTTAATTTCACTGTAGGACACGTTTTTAATGAGGGAGAAGGCAAGAATAGGTGACAAAGTATAAGCAGATGTTAAAATCAGATTTATTTGGGCTTTTTCTTTGGTAGTGTACAATTACTCATTAGTATTTTCTGTAGGATGAGATCTGGGAAAAAGTCTTTTTAAAAAAAATTCAATACTTAAAGAGATTACTATCTTTGTTTTTCCTCACATGATATGTCCCTTTTGAGACCTTTAAATGGCTGATTTTATTGTAAAAATGTTTTTTTATAACTACCACAATAGAAGAAGTCTGATTTATTTTCCTGAAAAATCTTTTGGTGGTTTCTCAGAATCTGGAGTAATTTGTGCATGGGCATGTACGTGTCCTGTTTGTCTTGGTGGGGAATGGTTTGTTTTTGCATTTCCCTCGGTGACCGGTGAGCTAGTTCTCAGCTAGACTACATTCCATAAATTCAGTTTCCTCTTGAGAGGTCGTCTCCCCTTTTATGATAAAGTATGATAAAGTCCTTTACTTTTAAAATCTGGCAATTTGTCTTCCCACTTAAATAATGTCTGGTTACTTGAATATCATTGCATTAGAACGTTAAGTACTTTTAAACCACTAAATTCAAAAAAATCTCCTAATCTATCTTCAAAAATCAGTTTCTGCATTAATATGGCTAGAATTCTAGAAAGGAAGGTATTTTAGAAATCTAATTTCATTTAGTTTAATCAACCCATTTTACCATAGAGGAAACGAGTGAAGTTGTTATTGTTATTGTGAGTATGATATTTTTATAGCTCAGAATATGAAAAGTAGGAAACATAGTGGAGACCAGCCAAGAGTATCTTTAACCCTGTTTCTTTCTATCATAAATAATATTCAGAAAGCATACATTTGGGTGATTTGTTATGAACCTTTCATGTGCAGTTGAGTCAGGGTAGATGATAAAATTGGAGTAGAGTTTTAAAAATTCTGAAGAAAGGGTACATTGTATTGACAAAGTTACATTTTTAAATTTTGTATCACTTTTTTATGCAAATACCTCAGAAATCTGCACACTGTGCTGGAATCAGTTTTGGATTTGACGAGAGCTTGAGAAATGATCTCGTGCAGCTTTGGATGTGATCCTCTCTGTCTGAGCACTGCCGTCAGTTGACCAGTCCCCGCTGGAACTCATCTAATCGGGGAACTCCTTCCATTTTGGAGGGCAGCCTTCATTGTCAGAAAGACCTTGGTATTGGTTCTGCCTCTGGATCCCCACAGAATAAGTGCTGGCACCCTAGGAGTGTCGTGGAATGGTGAAGAACATGGACTCTCTAGCCAACTCTGGTTCACATCCCAGCTCTGCTATTCCCTTATTTGCCTTGTACAGAGGAAGAAACTCACACACAGAGATTAAGGAGCCTGTTGGTGTTTATATGTTTAACCCTATAAGATTAAACAGATTTTGTCAGTGTTTAGAACACTAGAGTATACCTTATGTGTTTGCTGTTTTATTAACTCAAATCCATAGAACTCTCCCCTCCCTTTTTAAAATTTCAGGTGAAATTCCCATAGCATAAAATGAACATAGCATTTTTAAAAATTAATAAACTTTTATGGTTATATGTTAATGGACTCAAAGAGAATGTATAACAAGTGTGCCATGTGGAGAGTTAACAGTGGCCTTGCAGATAAGCCTAGAGGTTTTTGTCACCCTGAACTCCAACCTGAATAGCATTTGATATAAAATAAATGAAGTCAGCCTTCTTCAGTATTGACCCAACCTAAGTGCTTATTATTACTGCATCTCATTAGCCTTCAGTTGAGCCAGAAAGTCTCTTCTGCCTGAATGTTTGAGTCTGGAACGCTTCCCTTTTAGCCTTAACTCACATCATGAATGTATCTCTATTCATTGTCTGCTCCAGAGCTTCTTTAACTTTCTTTGTTCACAGTACCTTGGGTGCCTCAGTAATCTTTTCACAGAGCCTTCAAGCTAAAAGAAATGCCCAGCAATTCTGTTTAATTAACTCCTTAGGTCCAAACAGCTTAATATTTGTATCCTAACATCTTAATATTTATATCCTAATAACTTAGTAGCTGTTTAAAAAAACACAAAGAAGTTGAAAGAAAAAATAATATAATAATACTTTTAATTCATCTTAAAATAATCACAGGAACTTACTCATGGGATATGTGCCCCTGTTGAGCACAGCAACGACTTCTCAAAGCTTGAAGTAAGATCGGACATGCATGCCCTCTTTTCTATTCCGTGTTGATTTTCACAGGCCACTTCCTTGGGTCACAGCAACTGCTAAAAACTCAGCCTTGCAAAGCTGTGACACCATAAAAAGGAATGCATTGCAATCTAATGTTGAGCTGTGAACTACCTCGAGCTAGCAGTTTGTCTGGTACCTGACAGACTCAAAGTATCACTTGTTTCCTTCAAATTTAAAATAACCTATGTCTTCCCTGTATGTTTGCAGGGATGCCTTGGTGCATAAGTTTAGGGAACATGGATCTACTTAGAAGCACAGAATTAATTAAATGCTAAGATGCTTCGAGAATCCACTGCATTCAAAAAAATAATAAAAACTAATAAACTGTATTTTTTAGAACAGTTTTAGGTTCATAGCAAAATTGAATGGAAAGTACAGAGAGTTTCCTTATACCCCTGTTCCCACACACGTACAACCTCCCCCATTATTAATATCCTGCACCAGAGGGTATGTTTATTTCAATTGAGGAACATTGACACAGTGTCAATGTCCATAGTTTAAGGTTCACTCTTAGTGTTGTGCATTCTATAGTTTTTGACAAATGTATAATGACATGTGTCTACCATTGTAGTATCATACAAAGTAATTTCACTGCCCTAAATCTTCTGTGCTCATCTGTTCATCCCTCCATCCCCTTGAATTCCTAGTGACCACTGATCCTTTTACTGTCTCCGTAGTTTTGCTTTTATTTATTTATTTATTTGCGCTGCATCTTAGTTGAGGCCCGTGGGCTCCTTAGTTGTGGCTCACCAGCTCCTTAGTTGCAGCACGCAAACTCTTAGTTGCAGCATGCATGTGGGATGTAATTCCCCGACCAGGGATCAAACCCGTGCCTCCCACAGTGGAAGCTCAGAGCCCTAACCACTGGACCCCCAGGGAAGTCCCATCCTTAGTTTTGCTTTTTCCAGAATGTCCTATAGTTGGAATCGTACAGCATGTAGCCTTTTCGTATTGGCTTCTGTCACTCAGTAATGCATTTAAGTTTCCTCCATGTCTTTTCATGGCTTGATAGCTCATTTGTGTTTAGTGCTGAGTAATATTCCATTGTCTGGATGCACCACAGTTTATTTATCCATTCACCTACTGAAGCACATCTTGGTTACTTCCAAGTTTTGGGCAATTATGAATAAAGCTGCCATAAACATCCGTGTGCAGGTTTTTGTGTGGACCTAAGTTTTCCACTCATTTGGGTAAATACCAAGGAGCAAGATTGCTGGATCACATGATAAGCACATGTTTAGTTTTATAAGAAGCTGCCAAACTGTCTTCCAAAGTGTCTGCACCATTTTGCATTCCCTCCGGCAGTGAATGACAGTTCCTGTTGTTTTACATTCTTATCTGCATTTGGTGTTACCAGTGTTTTGGAATTTGGCCATTCTAACAGGTCTGTGGTGTATCATGGTTGTTTTAATTTGCAATTCCTTAATGACACATGATGTTGAACATCTTTTCATTACTTTCTTTCTGTCTGTATATCTTTATTGATGAGGTGTACGTTCACATCTTTTGCCCATTTAAAAAATTGTATTGTTTGTTTTCTTATTGTTGAGTTTTAAGAGTTTTTTTGGTGTATTTCGGATAACAGCCCTTTATCAGATGTGTCTTTTGCAAATATTTTCTTTTAATTAGTGTTAACAGTATATCTTTCTCCATCCCTTTACTTTTTTTTTTTTTTTTTTTTTTTGCGGTATGCGGGCCTCTCACCGCTGTGGCCTTTCCCGCCGCGGAGCACAGGCTCCGGACGCGCAGGCTCAGCGGCCACGGCTCACGGGCCCAGCCGCTCCGCGGCATGTGGGATCTTCCTGGACCGGGACACGAACCCGTGTCCCCTGCATCGGCAGGCGGACTCTCAACCACTGCGCCACCAGGGAAGCCCCCTACTTTTTTTTTTTTTTTTTAAAGCATCCAACATCTTTTTAATAACAAGGTAGGATCTGGGGTTAGTTCTTGTAGCCACGGCTGGCCAGTCGGCCTCTGGCGCGCTTGAACTTCCGGCCCTTGGAGCGTACGTAGGGTTTGGTGTGGCTATGCGGGGTTCCTGGGGCCTTGCCAAAATGCCTGTACACCTCTCGGTCCTTCCGAGGACCAGAGAGGAGGACAGTGCCACAGCCCCTGGGGGAGTCCAGAGCCAACTGGTCGAAGGTGAGGATCTTGCCCCTGGCCTTGAGGATGAGGCTCTGGGCGCAGCTGCTCACTCGAGGAGAACACACCTTCGGTTTGGGCACCTCCTGGACACACACATCATCGGTTGTAGTCCCCACCACCACAGCTGTTTTGCCTTCCCGGCCAGGAAGCTTCATCTTCTGGATCATCTTCCCGGGGGACAGAGGTGGCCGGTTGGTGTGGCTCATGAACAACCTCTTCAGTACAACTTGATTGAAGGTCAGGTTGGTTCGTCTGGCCAGAAACCTGTACAGCTTGACCAACAGCTTTAGGTCGGTGTCCTGGCTCTTGGGCTCCTTGCGTCGAACGTTTCGGTCCTTGTTGTGGCGGATGTCAACTCCCATGATGGCGCCTCCTCCTTAGCCAGGTCCAGAAAGCATCCCTTTACTTTTAATCTATATGTGTCTTTATATGTAAAGTGGGTTTCTTGTAGAAAACACATAGTTGGGTCTTTTTTTTTTTCTTTTTCTAATCGGACAATCTCTTTTAATTGGTATATTTAGACCTTTGATGTTTAAGGTGATTGTTGATATAGTTGGTTTAACATCTATCATATTTGTTACTGTTTGCTGTTTGTTGCGCTTGCTCTTTGTTCCTCTTCATGTTTTCCATGTTTTTTTGCCTTTTTTTGTGGTGTTAGTATTTTATATGACTCCATTTTCTCTCTTTTCTTAGCATATCAATTATACTTCTTTTTCTTACTTTTTTTCATGGTTACCCTGGAGTTTCCACTGGACATTTACAACTAATCTAAGTCCACTTTCAGATAACACTATTACTGCTTCACAGGTAGGGCAAGTACCTTTTAATGACAAAATATTCCTGATTCTTCCCTCCTGTCCCTTGTATCATTGTTGTCATTGAGTCAGTTATATACATAAGCCTTCAAGAACGTATCTATGCACATAAGTATACAGTATCAAGTACATTGTTGCTGTTATTATTTTGAACAAACTTATCTGTTGGGTCAATTAAGAATAAGAAAAAATAAAAATAAGAAACATATTTTATCCTCACTTGTTCATACTCCAGCGCTCTTCTTTATGTAGATCTGAGTTTCTGACTTGATTTTCCTTCTTACTGGCAACAGATTCCCTCAGTTTTTGTTTGTCTGGGAAAGTCTTTAATTCTTCCTCAATTTTGAAGGATAATTTTTCAGGGTACAGAATTCTAAGCTGGCATTTTTTTTTTTTTCAACACTTTAAATATTTCACTTTGTTCTCTTCTTGCTTGTATGGATTCTGAGAAGTCAGATGTAATTCTGATATTTGCTCCTTGGTAGGCAAGGTATTTTTCCCCACTCTGGCTTCTTTCAAGATTTTTTCTTTAACTTTGATTTTCTGCAGTTTGACTATGATATGCCTAGGTGTAGTTTTTGTTTGTTTGTTTTGCATTTATCCTGGTAGGTGTCAGAGTCTGAGCTTCTTAGATCTGTGGTTTGGTGTCTGACATTCCTTTGAGGGCAGTTCTTTCATTGTTGCTTCACTCTGTTCCTTCTCCTTCAGGTATTCTCATTTATGCATATGTTATACCTCTTGTAGTTGTACAAGTTCCCACAGTTCTTAGATTTTCTGTTCTGGGTTTTTTGTTTTGTTTTGTTTTTCAGTCTCTTCTCTCTTTGCTTTTCAGTTTTGGGAGTTTCTGTTGTCATATGCTCAAGTTCAAAGAGTGTTTCCTCAGCTGTGTTCAGTCTCCTAATGAGCCCATCAGAGGCATTCTTCATTTCTGTTAGAGTTCTTGATCTCTGGCATTTCTTTTTTATTCTTTCTTAGAACTTTCATCTGTTTACATTATCCCTCTGTTCTTGCATGTTAGTTTTTCCATTAAAGCTCTTACCATATTAATCATAGTTGTTTTTTTTTTTTTCTTTTAATTCCTGGTCTGATAATTCCTACTTTCCTACCATGTGTGACTCTGGTTCTGATGCTTGTTCAGTCTCTTAAAAGTGTGTTTTTGCTTTTTGGTATGCCTTGTAATTTTTTTTTTTTTTTGGTTTGTTTTGCCTTGTGGCTTGTGGGATCTTAGTTCCCCAACCAGGGATTGAACCCAGGCCATGGCAATGAAAGCACTGAGTCCTAACCACTGGACTGCCAGGAATCCCCTGCCTTGTAATTTTTTGTTGCAATGTGGACATGATGTACTGGGTGGAAGGAACTGTGGTAAAGCGGCCTTCAGTGATATAGCAGTAAAGCTGTGGGAGAGTCAGTGTTCTAGAGTCCTGTGATTAGGTCCTGGGCTTTCAGTGAACCTGTGCCCTTGGTCTGTGAACTTCACCAGGGCTTTTCAGGCCCCTTCCCATCCTTAAGTGGGACAGGATAGCTAGAGTGGGCTGGATTTGTGTATTTCCCTTCCCCCAAGTAGGTTAGGCTCTGATACAACCCCAGCAGGTTAGTTAGGCTCTGGTTAAATAGCTAACCTGTTAAGAAGAACAGAATGCTCTGGCTTATTTCAGAATGGTTCCTTTTCCCCTCCCTCTGCTGGAGGCACAAGGGGACTTTTCCCCTGACATTCACTGTAAGGACCTGGCAGGGCTCCTGGAGGTAAAACAAAAGTGTGGGAGACCCCAGATGACTGGGTCCCCATGGAGGTTTTAGCCCTCAGAGTTGTCCATGGTAGCCTCCAGCAATTCATCAGTTTACAGTTTGCATTTTCCTCCCCTGGCACTGGTTTCCTGGAGGATTCTGCCCATGGGTTTCTGCTCTGGTAAGTTGTGATTCTCTGTGTAGTTCTGCTGTCTGTCTCTGCCATTTTGGGGGCAGCAGTTTGCCCTGGGACCTCACTTCTCTGATGGATCTAAGAAGAGTTGTTGATGTTTCAGTTCAGCTTTTCCCTTGGTAGCACGGAGTGATGACTTTTTTTTCTTAATATATTAAACATTTTTAAAGTTTTATTTATTTTTCGCTGCATTGGGTCTTTGTTGCTGCGCGTGGGCTTTCTCTAGTTGCGGCGAGTGGGGGCTACTCTTTGTTGCGGTGTGTGGGCTTCTTACTGCGGTGCCTTCTCTTGTTGCAGAGCACGGGCTCTAGGTGCGCGGGCTTCAGTAGTTGTGGCACATGGGCTCAGTAGTTGCGGCGCACGGGCTCTAGCGCGCAGGCTCAGTAGTTGTGGCGTACGGGCTTAGTTGCTCCACGGCATGTGGGATCTTCCTGGACCAGGGATCGAACCCGTGTCCCCTGCATTGGCAGGCAGATTCTTAACCACTGCGCCACCAGGGAAGCCCCAGAGTGGTGACTTCTAAGCTCCTTACGTGCTGGACCAGAAACCGCGAATTCTCAACGTAACATTTTAAAGTGTGTAGGTAATTCAGTGGCATATGGTATATTCACAGTGTTGTGTAGCCGCCACCCCTGGGTAGTTCCAAAACATTTCATCACCCCAAAGAAAACCTTATATCCTTTAAACAGTCACTCCCCATTCACCTCTCCCCCCAGTCCCTGGCAGCCACTCCTCTGCTTTCTGTCTCTGTGGATTTAATTATTATGAATATTTCATGTAAGTGGATTTAATTATTATGAATATTTCATGAGACCTTTTATGTATGACTTCTTACACCTAACGTAATGTTTTTGAGGTTCATCCCCATTGCAGCATGTATCAGTACTTCATTCCTTTTATGGGTGAATAATATTCCATCGTGCGTATATACCACATTTTGTTTATCCATTCATCTGTTGATGGACATTTTGGATTGTTTCCACCTATTAGCTGTCATGAATAGCACTGTTACGAATATGCACACATGGGTAATTTTTGAGTACCTGTTTTAAATTCTTAGGGGTTTATACCTAGGAGTGGGATTATTGGGTCATATGGTAATTTTGTTTAATTTATTGAGGAACCACCAAACAGTGGCTGAACCGTTTTGCATCCCCGCCCACAAGGGGAGTTACCATCCCCTCCCCTCGCGACACCAACTTTTTATATATCAACTTGTTCTTCATGTGATGTATTTCCAAAATCTCTCTGCCAGCCTGCCTGGTTTCTTTGTCCTTGGGTGCTCCATGGTGTAGACACCACCTTTCAGACAGGGCAGAAAGTTTAATAGAGTTCCGCACACAGCAGCAGAGTTGGGGTGGCGTGTAGCTAGTACCCCTTGTCCAAGCTGCTCAACTGCCCCCTCGCACCGACTTTATTAACCTGAACCCCAGGACCCCCCACTTTGGTGCTGAACCCTAACCGGATGCTCTGCACTGGTGCAGGTGTTCACATTCGTCTTCATTACATTTCTTCTTGCTGCACGTGACCCGCCTCTCCATGCTGTCAGGTAGTTTTGAATCCTGGCTCCACAGTTTCTCTCTGTCCATTCTAGCTTCTTGTGATTTTCAGCTTTGATATAAAGGATGAAGAGCACCAACCAAGAATGAGCCTTTGAAAGATGACCGGAGTCTGGTCCAGGTTTCCTGGGTGCATTATTCAGTGACCGTTCGGGATGGCCATTGTAAATCCACCCACTTTTATTTCCATTCAGTTTCCATCTTGCCACTCAAAAGGAAATGAGGAGAGGCCTCCTCAAATGCCTTTTCAAGGTTTAATACACTATTGCTAGAGTTTCAAATGGGTCTTGGTAAGTAAAGTTTTTATCAAGGCACTTTGGAAATAGAAGCCGATGTTATTTTTCCAGCTTTCCTGTGACTTTCCTAATAACCCTCTGAAAAGAGAAAATGTTTAATACCTTGTTCTTGTGAATAATGTCACCAGCTCTTTGTGATTTTTCTTTCCTTCTCTAAAGGCACAGAAACCAATCTATAAGTTTTTCCATGGTCAGTGCCAGACTCATGGAAGTATAGCTAAAAATGTCCATCTCCTTCCCATTCTTGAACCAGGTTATCATCTTTCACAGATTCCTTAAATATCAACCATAGTATGGGACTTCCCTGGCGGGCCAGTGGTTAGGACTCTGCGCTTCCACTGCAGGGGGCCTGGGTTTGATCCCTGGTCGGGGAACTAGGATCCCACAAACCGTGTGGCATGGCCAAAAATACAAAAAAAAAAGGTCAGCCACAGTGTAGGTTCGAAATTCTCCCCCCACCACCCCCGCAATTCTATCTATAAGTTTTCTCAATGTCGTGGGGTTTGAAACACCCAGAACAACTTAGGGGAATTATGTCCTTGTCGTCTTCCTTCATGTCTTCCCCAGTCTTGGACTTTAACTGTCTCATGATTATATTGATTCTGCTCTTCTTTTTTTTTTTTTAATATTTATTTATTTTATTTATTTATTACGCTGCGCCAGGTCTTAGCCGTGGCCCTCGGGATCTTTTCGTTGTGGCACGTGGGATCGAGTTCCCTGAGCAGGGCTCAAACCCAGGCCCCCTGCATTGGGAGCGCAGAGTCTTAATCGCTGGACCACCAGGGACGTCCGATTCTGCTCTTCTTCATGTAAATGTGCTTCTTGAGAGACTCGGTGGCAAAATAAGATTGAGCTGTTTCATTTTCTGTGTTGATCACAAAACCTTTACATTTATTTTAAATAGGGTAAGAATTCTGTGGAAAAGCATTTATCTTATTATCGTTGGTATTGTAGGAATGTAAGTTAATGAAGGAGCAAAAAATCGGGGAGCAAGGACAGGATTTTTATATTTTTGCGGTCAGCTGTCGTGGGTTTTTTAGGCAATTCTCGTCAACTTAATGACAGTACTTTGGGTAACAGCTGTTAAGGATGTTGTATTGATAGTGAATGTCAGAAGGCCTTGAACGCTGTGTGGCCCTTTCTGAACTATATATGATAAAATTTTCCATTGTATATGAAGGTCAGGAGACTAAAAAAACACAACAGAACTTGGAAATTGCCACCGGACTATTATGTTACGATTCAGGACAGCGCCCTGTCCTATTTTAATTCAAGACAAATGCGATAACGATAAGAGGAAAGAAAAGGGCAAACCCAGCCTGTATTTTCTGGTAACATAACAAAAAAAGGAAGTTTAAGGAAATCATGACAGGTGCTTTTTTGCACAACTAGATTTCTGATTGACTTGCATTGTAAGCGTTAATTGAAAAATGGATGTGTACAAATCACCAACTTGAAATGCTCTAACAGTGGTTTGACAGTAGATTTGTTCCTGTCATGCTGCATATTTAATTCTGTAGGAAACTGCATAAAAATATATGTCCTCTGAATAACTTCCATGCACTTAAGGTGTGAACTGAGAGGTGTTAAAGGGCTCTGTTCCAAAAGTATTTTCCTCCACCAGCTGGCAGGGCGCCTGCGTTTCTTACCTCAGTTTCTACTTTTGTATTAAATCGTTGAAATCCTTGGCACAGTGCGAGTGTGGGTATCTCGTCATCCTTCATTTGCCCCCAACTCAAACGAGTTTCTCAGACTAGCAGGCCGGTCCTCGCAGGATTGTGAGGAAGTGGGAAGCTGGAGCATGTGAGTTTAGATTTGGTACAAATGAAGGGGTCGGGAAGAGCTGGAAGCACACACTGACGGGGGTGGCTGCGGGGTGGGGAGGGAGGCAGGTGTGTACGTTGGTAACCCTGTGTGTGCAGAAAGGCAGTGGAGTGACCCGAAGATAAAGTTCCCAGTTTTGCATGGCATCGCCTGCGAAAAATGCTGTCTATTACATCTCAGCGAATGAAGTCATGCATGAGATGCTTTTGCTTAAGGAGGGCTCTTGTGCTAAGACAAAACCAGTGGCCATAGGTGGTACCAGTTGTAAGGATCCTAGAAGAGCGAATCCAAAGACAGCTGCCTCCCAAAATAGCTCTCTGGGGGTGGGGATCGGGTGGCGTAGGGGTGCGTACAGAGGGCAGGAAAGCATTTAAGAGAGCAAAAGTGGAAATTGCCCAGTTTCTCTTTAAGAGAACTCTCCGAATGCCTCTATTCATGAGCCTCGTATGATACGTTCGTTCATTGTTGGGGAGTGCAGCAGAATCTCCGGAGAACGTCCCGTTCCAAACCTGCCCAACCCCAGGTCAGTCTGACTGGCTCCGATTCCAGGGTGCAGCCCAGGAGACAAGGTCTGGAAGATGTGGCCCGCGCCCTGGTTATGGAGCACTGCTGTGGTGCATGAAGTCAGTGTATTCCTTGCCCTCTGTGGTTTGAGCTCCCCTCGTCTGTTAGGATACAGATTTTAAGAAGTTCCTCCAGTTTCCCACTTCTTCTTCCCGTCACAAAGCCGCATTCTGAGATATCTCAATAATCATGCATGAATAGTCACCACCAGAGGGAACGGAGCATGAGAAAAGCCATAGGGCCCCCTGAACCTAACCCGAGCACCCACCTCGCTGGTCAGAGAAGATTCCCCAGGTTCCCTGGGGATGTCAGCCTGCAGACCGCCCACCTGTGGGGTATTGTGGGACTCGGGCCAGGTGCCTCCTCCATTCCCAGGGATGCTGCAGCTGAAGGCAGGGCTCCCCGCACAAGGGGCTGCAGAGTATTCATGACCAGGACCCCGGAGGAATCCTGTGAGCCCAGAGCACTTCCGCCTGGACCCCTCCCAATGCAAACACTGAGGGAGACCCCTGACCTCCCAGAAGTTTGAGGACTGTCTTCCCTGTGCATGTCGCCCATCACCTGGAACTTCTGGAGGAGTCGGGCAAGAGCTTTTGCCGTTGGAAATTGTGTTGCAGCTGAACACGAGGCTCCCACGCTGGAGTGGCTGCCGCATCACGTTTGTGACATTCAGGAGAGGCTCTCAGCATGTGGGATAGTTGTCCATGAAGCTCAGGAGACAACAGTGGAACACAGGCATTACAGTTAGACCTGCGGGTTACGTTTTAGGTTGGTACCTGGCCTGTTCATGGGATGGGGTAAATCTCAATATTGAGTAAAACAGAATTTGATTAGAAAAGTAACCGATTTCACTTCTTGTTAGGGAAGTGTTTCCACTTGCTTACTAGAAAATCTGTGAATGTGATATTGTTACTTTGGAGTGTTAACTCCAACTTACTATGAGAATCAGAGTGCTAGAAAAATGAGATAATGGGCAACTGAAGGGTAGGTAGCCTCATATTTATTTATTTATTTATTTATTTGGCCACGCCGTGCGGCATGTGGGATCTTATTAGTTCCCTGACCTGGGATCAAACTTGTGCTCCCTGCATTGGAAGCGTGGAGTCTTAACCACTGGACCACCAGGGAAGTCCCTAGGTAGCCTATTTAAATGTTAAAAAAAATTTGTTGGAGGCTGCTTTAAAATATTCACATTTTCCTGATAATTGTGAGTAAAATATGCTAAATACCTCCCTTAATGGCTTCGGATCGGTTATTGTACTGTGTTGCGGATGGTACATGTAGATCTTCGTGGACCCATTTAGAGAGCAGACCTGGAACTTGTTTAAAGAAGGATATCCTTATTCTATTGCCTATCCATCCATCTGCCCATCTGCCCGTCCACCCACCCAGTTTCCTTTTCATCTTTCTCGTAACAGTGAAGTAAGAATGTTTAATTATGTAACCTCCTGACTAGTGTAACAAAGATGCTCTTCTGTAAAATTAATTAGGGGAACAAGATGGAAGCAGCCCTCTTGGAAGTTATTTTTTTTATTATTCTCAATAAAAGCGTAAGACTTCTGTCTTTATCACTTGGGCTTTTCACCATTATTCAAAGCATCCTCTATCATTTCAGCTTCAAATTAACTTCTTTATTACACTCAGCCTCTCTGTGTCACTAGCCTTTACTTTCTTTAGAAATGCAGCAAGTGTCTTTCCTAATTTGTGTTTCTTCCTTGGTTCTCTCCTGAGGTCATGTGGGGATATCTCCATGAGCTATTAAGATATTACTGCTGAAGACTGTGAAATACAAGTACAATTTGAGAACCACAAGCATAAAAGAAATGTAGTTTTATGGTTGGATTTCCAGTTACATCAAGGTGCTAGGTGAAGACACCAGGTTTCCGAGGGTCAGCTAATAGAGATTTCACTGTGTTTGGGAATAGTGATTCTTACCTGGACTGGTGTCAGCAGTCGTATGAAGCCCCTAAAACCTGCCGCCATGTGCCACGTGTGTTTTCGCATTTTTACCTTGGGAGGGGGTTCGTGGCTTTCATTAGATACTCAAAAGAGTCCATGATCTGAAAAGGTCCTGAACGTTGTTTTAGGAGGACCTGCCTCTTTACTAACAGACCTTCAGTTATTTGTCTCTTAGGTGTGTGGGGATGCTATGTTTAAGCCAGATTTAATATCAGAAATTCCACTTGGCTATTTTTAATCCTAATTTTTTAAAAGCACATTTGAGATCATCACACCCTGATTGCTCAAAAACAGCATTGTGACTGTTGCTGTCTCCTGCCCCATTGTGTAGCTACATCTTTTAGGAAATCAGTCTCAGTGGTGAGTAAAATTGAGCATATACAGTGCCCGGCACATAGTCAGTGCTCAGGAAATAAGTGTTGTATTTGATGTTGAATCTACAAAACTAGATATATTCAAGCCAGTAGAATTTTCAGGTCAAAACAGAAGCAAATTGAAATATATTGATGAAAAAAGTTTTTAATGACAGACTCAGTAAACATCTACAGATACACAGTAAAATTCCTCTGTACAACATCAGCAAATCAAATCCAACAGTATATCAATACAAAAAAAATTATACACCATGACCAAATGTGCACAAGGCTGTTTCAGCATTAAAAAATCAGTAATCCACCGTATCAACAGGTTAAAAAAAATCGTGATCATGTAAATCAATGCAGAAATAGCATTTGACAAAATCCAACACTCGTTCATGGTAAAAACTCCAGCAAGTGAGGAATAGAGGGGAACTCTCTCAACCTGATAACATCTACAAAAAAAACCTACTTAATAAGCATACTTAATGGTGAAACAAAAATTGGGAGGTTGTGGAAACCATTAAAGCTTTATTGTTTGAGGGTGATCAATGGTTTAAAGTTTTTTTCTTTCATAGCAGTCAAATTCATGATGAAACATCAGAGACAGAGAGATGTATTGAGTTAAATTATTTGATATACCAAAAGAGATTAGTATGAATCCTGACTGGATATTTGATGATATTAAGTAATTACTGTGAATTTTTAGGTGATAGTGCCATTATGGTTGGTTTCCAAAAGAGTCATCTTTTAGAGATGTATGTTGAAGTATTGAGGGGTGAAGTTATATCATGTCTGGGATATGTGTCAGAATATTTGAAATTGGTGATAGGAATGGGGGTGTATAAATCAAACGAGATTGGCCCTTTGTTGATAATTGTAGTGGTTGAATCATGGTTCCATGGGGCTCATTATTCTAGTCTGTCTACTTTTATATCTTACATAATATAAAAAGATAAAATTACATGATATAGAACTTGTTTCGCCTCACCCGTTAGGATGGCTGCTATCAAAAACCAGAAAGTAACAAGTGTTGGTGAGTATGTGGAGAAATTGGAACCTGTGCACTGCTGGTGGGAATGTAAAATGATGCAGCCACTATGGAAAACAGGATGGCAGTTCCTCAAAAAATTAAAAACAGAATTACTGTATGATCCATCAATCCCACTTCCGAGTATGTAGCCAGAAAAATTGAAAGCAGGGTCTCGATACATGTACACACATGTTCATGACAGCATTATTCACAGTAGCCAAAAGATGGCAGCAACCCAAGTGTCCATTGATGGATGAATGGATAAACAAAATGTGGTATATACATACAGTGGAATATTATTCAGCCTTAAAAAGGAAGGGAATTCTGACACGTGCTGTAACATCCGTGAACCTCGAGGACATTATGCTGATTGAAATAAATCAGTCATAAAAGGACAAATATCTGATTATGTGAGATCCCTAGAGTAGTCAAGTTCATAAGAGACAGAAAGTAGGCTGGTGTTTGCTGGGGGCTGGAAAGAGGAGGATGGAGAACCATTGTTTAATGGGGACAGAGTTCCAGTTTTGCAGGATGAAAACAGTTCTGGAGATGAATGTACTTCATGCCATCGAGCGGTACACTTAAAAAGGTTAAGATGGTAAATTTTAAGTTGTGTACTTTACAGCCATTTTAAAAATTTGGAATTTGGAGGAATAAATAGAAGGCTCCCTTTCAGCTTGGAAAAGTTGGAATTGTAGAAAATGTAATTTTGCTCCCTGTGAATGAATTCTTTTGCAGCATGTACTTAAAACGTATCAACCATAACATAAGCTCTACGGGGGGCAGGGAGTGTTCTCTTCGCTATTATTTCCTCAGCACTTAGAAGACTACCTGGGGCTCAATAAAGATGGATGGATGGGATGATGGATGGATGGATGGTGCATAGCTGGATGATGGATGGATGGATTGTGGATGGGTGGATGATGGATGGATGGACGGTGGATGGATGGATGATGGATGGATGGATGGTGAATGGATGAACGATGGATGGATGGTGGATGGATGGACTATGGATGGATGAACAGTGGATGAATGGATGATGGATGGGTGGACGGTGGACAGATGGGTGATGGATGGATGGACGGTGGATGGATGGATGATGGATGGTGGATGGATGGACTATGGATGGATGAACAGTGGATGAATGGATGATGGATGGGTGGACGGTGGACAGATGGGTGATGGATGGATGGACGGTGGATGGGTGGGTGATGGATGGATGGACTGTGGATAGAAGGAAGGGAAAAGAAAGAAGCGCCTTTTGCTGGATTCTCCCCAGCCTGTCGTCTCTCAGTCCAGGATGGGAAGAGCTGTCCCATCAGCCATGTGCTGTGGAAGCCTAGACACCAAACACAGTCTGGGGTCAGCCCCTTCAGCCATGTACTGTTTCTTGCCTTGTCCTGACGTCGTTTACTGATGTCTCTGATTCCATTCTTGCCCCCTCCTGTCACCTCCACCCTGAGGCAGGCGGTCTTCCCTCAGGCGCCCCATCAGGTCTCTCCTTTGCTTCCATCTGCATTGGCTCCCCCCGTTCACATTGATGTAATACACATACATTATAAAATTATAAAATACACAAATTATAAAAAATAAGTCAGATGATTTTTGAAGTCCTCAAATGATTTTAATGTGGAAGACCTTGGTTTTCCTTAAGGTGGTGGGTCTAGGTCTGTGGCTCCAGGGCAGCTGGGGAGGGCGTTTGCATTTTGAACTTGGGAGAAGGGCACCCAGGCTCCTCCCTGTTCACTCTTCCTTACTCTTTGGACTGACCTAGTGACACGCATCCTGTTCCCTGACACGTGGAACTGCGGGTACCACGGGCAGGTCACCAGCCTCCTCTCATAAAATGGCACCGCTTAGCACGTAGGGCTGCATGTTCATGGTAGGTGAAATGTGAATAAACACAAGCAACGTTTCACTGTACCATTAAAAAGGTTGTTCGTTTGCTTAATTTAAGGATTTATTTTACACTGAAATGTGATTTTATTTTAAAAATGAATTTCATATTGATGTGATACACAAATTATAAAAAATAATTCAAATGATTTTTGAAGTCCTCAAATGATTTTAATGTGGAAAACCTTGATTTTCCTTAAGGTGGTGGATCTAAGTCAATGGCTCTAGGGCAGCTGGGGAGGGTGTTTGCCCCCAGTGGAGTCTTGGCAGAGTCTGGAGACATTTTTGGTTGTCACGGCTGGGGAGGTGCTACTGGCATCTAGTGGATAGAGACCAGGGATTCTGCTAACCATCCTACAGTGCACAGGATGGGCCACACCTAAAAATTATCTGGCTCAGAATATCAGCAGTGCTGAGGTTGAGAAACCCTGATCTAAACAATATCTAATGCATATAGATTTTTCCAACACTTTGACATTAAATTTATTTGGGATTGTGATGAAGAGGCCCTTAAGACTGCTGACAGAATTTGTCTAGAGATTCTTTGGACATGTTCAGTTTTAATTATTTATTTATTTAAAAAATATTTTATTGGAGTATAGTTGATTTACACCGTTGTGTTTCTGTTGTACAGCAAAGTAAATCAGTTATACATATATCCGCTCTTTTTAAAATTCTTTTCCCACATAGGTCATTACAGAGTATTGAGTAGAGTTCCCTGTGCTATACAGTAGGTCCTTATTAGTTATCTATTTTATATATAGTAGTGTGTATATGTCAATCCCAATCTTCCAATTTATTCCTCTCCCCCATTTCCCCCTGGTAACCATAAGTTTGTTTTTACATCTGTGACTCTATTTCTGTTTTGTAAATAAGTTCATTTGTACCATTTTTTTAGATTCCACATATAAGTACATGTCAAAGACATGTCAAATATGTCAAAGACAAGATATTTGTCTTTGACTTAACTTCACTCAGCATGACAGTCTCTGGGTCCATCCATGTTGCTGTAAATGGCATTATTTCATTCTTTTTTATGGCTGAGTAATATTCCATTGTATATATGCACCACATCTTCTTTATTCATTCTTTCAGTGGACATTTAGGTTGCTTCCATGTCCTGGCTATTGTAAATAGTGCTGCAATGAACATTGGGGTGCATGTATCTTTTCAAATTACGGTTTTCTCCAGGGATGTATTCAGTTTTAGAAAAAATTAAGAGTAATACAAAATATATTTTACAAAGTCAGAGGAAACTAATGCTGTATTAGCTAAAACCATTACCAGGAATAACCTCAGCTGAAAAGGAGAGCTGTGTATAAATTTCATGCAGTGTAACTTCGGTTGATTAAAAAGTTTCCTTTTTTGGTTAAAAAAAAAAAGCCAGGTTTTTTTGGTTTGCTTTTTGTTTTACACTTAACAGTATCACTCTGTATAATGCTACTTCTCTCTTTTCTTCTGCCAAATAAAGAGGATAAAATGAGGCCAATGCAGGGTCTGAGGCTGTAGGGATTTCCTTTTGCTGTAGGTTGTATTCAGGAAGATGATGATAGGGAGGTCGTCATGGAAACACCTCCTGAGTCTCCAAAACTCTGGTCTTTCTGCCCTCACAGTTATTTCTAAAACATAGCTATTGCTTATGGTTAACTTATCAACAAGTATTTGTTGAATGCCCATGTGTCAAGCATAGAGTGGGCCCTTTGCTTACCTCATTTATAATCCTCCAAACAAGGTTATGGAAGGTGGTCTCATCCCCTATTTAGGATGAAGAAGTAGGCACAGGATGGTTAAATAATCTGCCCCTAGTTACAGAGGGAGTGAGAAACAGAATTTATTCATTAACTAAGTTCCGTCTGATCCCAAAGTTCCTGTCTTTTCTACCAGACCACATTGTTTATAGCTTTTAACAGCTTCTTACTGTCTAAAGAATTGAGAGAGCTCATTGGTGTAGCACAGAAGAGGGTTGCTCCCCATGTTACCCTAAAATCACAGACCAAGCCCCCCGTCCAGCTGCACCTCCTTATACGCTTAGAGCCATGCGTTCATCACAGTCTTGCTAGTCCCAGAATGAGCCACATCTTTCTCTACCTTTCTACCTTATATGTATTTTTTATAACTATTTTTAAATCGAAGTTTAGTTAATTTACAATGTTGTGTTAGTTTCAGGTATACAGCAAAGTGATTCAGTTATATATACATATATATGTGTGTGTGTGTATATATATATGTGTATGTTCTTTTTCAGATTCTTTTCCATTATAAGTTATTACAAGATATTGAATATAGTTCCCTGTGCTATACAGTAGGTCCTTGTTGTTTATCTATTTATATATAGTCGTGTGTATCTGTTAATCCCAAGCTCCTAATTTATCCCTCCCCTCCTTCCCCTTTGGTGTAACCATAAGTTTGTTTTCTATGTCTGTGAGTCTATTTCTGTTTTATAAATAAGTTCATTTGTATAGTTTTTTAAGATTCCACATATAAGCGATAGCATATGATACTTGTCTTTGTCTGACTTCCTTCACTTAATATGATAATCTCTAGGTTCATCTATGTTGCTGCAATTGGCATTATTTCATTCTTTTTTATGGCTGAGTGATATTCCATTGTATATATACACCACATCTTCTTTATCCATTCACATATCCATGGACATTTAGGTTGCTTCCATGTCTTGGCTATTGTAAATAGTGGCCCTGTGAACATCGATATGCCTGTGTCTTTTCGGATTACAGTTTTCTCCGGATATATGCCCAGGAGTGGGATTGCTGGATCATATGGCAACTCTCTTTTTAGCTTTTTAAGAAACGCTTATATGTATTCTTATTCTCTTTAAAATACTCCCTCACAGCTGAGAAACCTCACTTACCCTTTTAGGGATGCCCCTGGGGCTGTCTCCACTTGGACTTCCGGCAGTCCCTAGAGTTGACCTCAGAAATTTCCAGCTCTCTTTCCAGACACATAGAATGGCACTTCCCCACTCTGGGGAATTTGGGTGAGGCCGTGTGACTAGTTCTGGCCATGAATTAGGAGCAAAAGTGACTTGTGTCCCTTTTGGGTGGAAGGTTCAGCTCCCACTGGGAGACCCTCCAGAGCTCTCTCTTTCCCTCTGGCAAGGGGCGTGGCCACATTTGGGATGGTGGCTCCTTGGTCATCTTGCTCCCTGCTGATCGATGAAGTTCCTGGCACACCTCATAACCCCTTAGTTGTAGCCACATCATTTAGAACGTAGACGGTCTTTGACATGTTTGTGTTCTCCAAAGATTGTGCCTTGATTCCCCAAGAGCCCAGCACCTTGCCGTGTGCTTATGCATAGCAGGTGTTCAGGGAAGATCTCTTGGAACAAACTCCAAGTCAGTGGTGATGTGAAGCTGAAAGGACCTTTGATGTTAAGCTGCTTTGAAAAATCAGGGATGGTCTGATCTAAATAAGAGTATTCAACCGGGACAGTACTGAGAGCGTCCCAGAGAATGTATGCCTTTTTATATTTTGCTTTTGCACCCTATGAATATTTTATTATAGTTTTCGAGAAAAAAATCAGCTGGAGATTTTATATGCATATAATTTAAGACACTTTTCTATACATATCATCTTTAACAAAGGGCCTGCTAACTCAGATTACATTCTGCTCCTTTGGTAAGTAAAGAGCTAGATTTTTCATCGAAGTCCGGTAATTTGCAGCATGGAATCGGAGGCACCTGTCGCCACCTAGTGTCAGTGTTCCTTAATTGCAGATTGAGGTTAAACACTGATTCTGCAAACAAAACATGGAACAGCATCTAAGATATACCAGCAAAATGCCTATAATCCCTTAAAACGAAGTCACCTGTCATTATTTATTATGATATAAATATTGGCCCGATATGACCAAGCTAAGTGTTCTGGAATGCGGAGGGGCAAACTGGATTGATGTCAACGCCACTGCACACAGGCTTTGGAACCACCTTGCCTGAGTCTATGATTTGTGTGTCCTGGGTAAGGGGCCATCCTCTCTTTAGTCCAGAGAGTTGGGATGTACTTAGGGAGATGAAAGTTTTATATTTCAAGTTAATCCTGAAATTGACTCATGTTCTTTTCATTTTGATTTTTAAATTGGTGGCAATTTCTAATGATTAAAGTCTACCACAGCCACCGAAACTAGCCGTGTCTTAAAATGATAGGTGTGTTCCCCAGGTATAGCCTACATTTATAGGGTTGATTGCTAGCCTTGTTAATTTGACAGGGATGCAATGAATCTGTAGACTGCCTTGGATAGTAGAGTCATTTTGACAATATTGAATCCTCCAATCCAAGAACGTGGCATGTCTCTCCATCTTGTTTGTGTCATCTTCAATTTCTTTCATCAGTGTCTTTTAGTTTTCTGAGTACAGGTCTTTTGCCTCCTTAGGTAGGTTTATTCCTAGGTATTTTATTCTTTTTGATGCAGTGGTAAATGGGAGTGTTTCCTTAATTTCTCTTTCTGTTCTTTTGTTGTTAGTGTATAGAAATGCAACAGATTTCTGTGTATTAATTTTGTATCCAGCAACTTTACCAAATTCATTGATGAGCTCTAGTAGTTTTCTGGTAGCGTCTTCAGGATTTTCTATGTATAGTATCATGTCATCTGCAAACAGTGACAGTGTTACTTCTTTTCCAATTTGGATTCCTTTTATTACTTTTTCTTCTTTGATTGCCGAGGCTAGGACTTCCAAAGCTATGTTGAATGATAGTGGTGAGAGTGGACATACTTGTCTTGTTCCTGATCTTAGTGGAAATGCTTTCAGTTTTTCACCATTGAGTATGATGTTTGCTGTGGGTTTGTCATATATGGTCTTTATTATGTGGCAGTAGGTTCCCTCTATGCCCACTTTCTGGAGAGGTGTTTTTTTTTAATTTATTTTTATTTTTATTTATTTTTGGCTGTGTTGGGTCTTCACTGCTGTGCGCGGGCTTTCTCTAGTTGTGGCGAGCGGGGGCTACTTTTTGTTGCGGTGCACAGGCTTCATTGTGGTGGCTTCTTTTGTTGCGGAGCACGGGCTCTAGGCGTGCAGGCTTCAGTAGTTGTGGCACGCAGGCTCAGTAGTTGTGGCTCACAGGCTCTAGAGCGCAGGCTCAGTAGTTGTGGCGCATAGGCTTAGTTGCTCCGCGGCATGTGGGATCTTCCCGGACCAGGGCTCGAACCCATGTCCCCTGCATTGGCAGGCAGATTCTTAACCACTGCACCACCAGGGAAGCCCTCTGGAGAGTTTTATCATAAATGTGTGTTGAATTTTATCAAAAGCTTTGTCTGCATCTACTGAGATGATCATATGGTTTAGCCTTGCTATTCTGTGATTTTGGTTAATGCTATGCCATTCAAAATTTAGTTGGCTTTTTTATGATCTAGAATGTAATGAAATGAATTGGGTAAAGACTCTGAACATGGGTGACCTGCTCCTAGACTTATGGCCGGTAGTCTCATGTCTTTCTTTATGACTTCTTTTGGATGGTTACAGAAACATCAGTCATTTGTTTCCATAAATGTTTTATAATGCCAGTTGAATGTGATGAAATATTAAAAATATCATTTATTAAATATTTAAAAGCTCAGTCAATGGAACTGGCCAAATCTCTTCATTCTACTGTCAGCTCAAGGAGCAATTTCAAAATTTTGAGTTATAAAATTAGAATAGTGGGGAAAAATAAAAGAATGGGGACCAGCTATTCAATTATTATTCCCCTTGAACCTTTAGCCATTTTCAGCTGCAGGCCTTTCCATTAGGGTAGGCAGAAATGCATCACAGGTTTTCTGCAGTTCGCTTTGCCTAGTATTTTTACTTTCCTACTAGGCCAAATAAATCCACTTAGTTTAAGTCTCAGGGGTTTTATGGACTCACATATTGGAATAGTCTTCTTCAGTTTTATTTGCTGTGCTTATAATTTTATTAATAAAATCTTAAATGTGAAAATAAATTGGAATTGAATATTGCTGTAAATAGTACATTATCAATAGTGATTTGAACTAATAGCCTCTCTGTTTCAAAATTAGTGACAAACGACGGAGGTTTTGGAGTTTTCTTTGATGGTCTTTTTTTTTTTTCACAACCCCCCCCCCACACACACTGTATTTTATTTTTACAAGAGATAAATAAACTGACACCAAGCATTGTAAATGGATGACCACAACAAAAGTAACAATGATTGCAATTACCAAACACGAAACACACTCACACTGTGTCATAATATTGACATTCAGTCCAGGAATCCTCCGCTGTAACAGCTCCTTTGCTTTTGGAGTACTTTCTTTAAAATGGCCTGTTTATCTGTATTAGGTCTGTAACTCCAGGCAGTGTTCCAGCCTCTCTCGTAGGATAGTTTAACAAGGCCTGGAGAGGATGGGGACTGGCAGCAGTTAGGGAAAACCTTCCACCTGATTGCAAAGCGAGGCTCTTTTCTGTGCTCACTGGAGCCCTCTCAGCTCAAAGGCTGCAGCCAGCTGTGCGGCCTGCGCGGAGCACTGTGCCAGTTAACTCACCACTGTCCTGGGCGGTATTTCTGGAGGAGAAGGGCAGGTGTACCACAACCAGCTGAACTCTCTCCACCAAATCCCTTGTCCTGGGAGCAGCTCTTGTGAGGGGAGATGTTTTCCAGAGGCACTGTAAACTTCTGGCCTTTGTGACCTGGATTTGGGCTCAGCTTACTTTCCAGGCAGACCCCTCGGTATTTTGATGTATGCGATGCCTCCGGATTCTCGTCTCCTTTGCTTAGAACATCCACCTTCCAGAAACAAAAAATAAAAAACATCTTCCCAATGTCTAAAACACCAAATCGTACCTTTTTTTTTTAAATCCTCAGCACCAAAACTTTCTTCTCTATGAGGGAATTTATAAACCAGGGCACTGATTTTATTTGTACTCTACATGGAGTTCCTTATATACTCACTTACCAACTAGTTCCTGAGGAGTGAGATGCTATTGTGGCCCGAGGTACTGGGAATTAGCAGAGAACAAAGGGCACGCCCTCCTGGAATCTCTGGTTTTGTACTGGTATGTGTGCAGGAGAAGTAACAACAACACAACCCCTTTGTGGCATCTACTGCCTGACAGTGTCCTGAGCATTTTACACATGACTGGTGTGATCACACAGGAACCTACCAGGTGGGTACTGTTGCTGTCCCCAGTTTACGGGTGAGGAAACTGAGGCCAAGGGAAGCCAGGTAGTCTGCCCCACGTCCCAGGCTGACTGCCTGTGGTCGGGAGGAGTAGCAGAGAAAAGAAGAAGGAAGTGGGGGGCTAGAGGGCAGAGCAGCAGATGCAGTTGTAATTGGAGGAGGAAACATTTGAACAGAGGCCTGAAGCGAGGGACCTTGTCAGGGCATTTGAGAGGTCAAAGCTATTTTATTTTATTTTATATTTTATTTATTTTTATATTTTATTTTATATTATATTATATATTTATTTATTTATTTATTTTAATTATTTTTTTTTCCGGTACGCGGGCCTCTCACTGTTGTGGCCTCTCCTGTTGCAGAGCACAGGCTCCGGACGCGCAGGCTCAGCAGCCATGGCTCATGGGCCCAGCCGCTCCGCGGCATGTGGGACCCTCCCGGACCAGGGCACGAGCCCGTGTCCCCTGCATTGGCAGGCGGACTCCCAACCACTGCGCCACCAGGGAAGCCCTCAAAGCTATTTTAATTCTATTAAGATATGACTTGCCTTTTCCTCATTTTCTCACGAGTGCGCAGCGGAGTTCTCTAGAGGCTGCATGACGTGTCAGAAGCAGCATATTGGCTGCAGGAGTGGCGGTGAGAACCCAGCTGTCTTCTACTAAGCCAGAAGGTGAAAGGGTTTGTAAAAGTATAAAACATTGCCAGTCTTCTTAGTAAACTCTTCTAAAAAATACAGTTATTTTCATTAAAATATTATTTATGATAACTTACAATGGTCAATTTATGACTTAATAAATACTAACATTTTTCTTAGTTTTAACTTCCAGCACAGTAAATACTGATAGATAGATGGGCCCCACCTAAGCCAAAGCTGTTTGGGGTCCTCAGTACCTTTGGTGTAGACAGGTTCTGAGAGCACATGCCTTGAGCCACCCCCGTGTGAGAAGCGGTCCCCTGGCCACCGTGGGAAGGAAGAGTCAGTGCAGGAGGCAAGGCTGAAGCGGTTACTTGGCTTCTGTAGTGGATCTAAGTGGGCAGCAGAGAGGATGAGAAATGGCTGCGTCTGGGTTTATTTTGTGGGTGTGGATTTTTAAAGAATGTGGAAAAATACCCGTAACATAAAATTTCCCATTATAACCATTTTTAAGTGTGCAAGTCAGTAGTGTTGAGCTTGTTCTTTCATACTGTTGTGCAACCAACCCCTGGAACTCTTTTCATCTTGCAAAACCGAAACTCTGTACCCTTTAACCAACTCCCCGTGGGTCTGGGTTTACTTTGAAAATGAAGGCAGAAGGATTTGCTCTTGGTTTGGATGCAGCATGTGTAAAATGTCTGGTGGATGCGTCATTAAGTAGAGAGATGGTAGCTTCTTTTTCCCCCTTGCAGACCTAGGCCTACACATGCCTACTCGTTTGGAATTTCACATGTGAGCGCACTGCTCCTCCAGTAGGTCACGAGGGAGTTAAGTGAAGGTGAGGCTCAGGTGCTTCTGACCCTCACCTTCTCCCATCATCACATAATAGCAAAAAAAGTAGTATCACATCATGGTCACATTGTATTAAAGATGGTTAAACATTTAAATTTATTTTCAGTTACTTCTGGGTTGACTTAAACTTATGGAAGAGAATCTGGGTAGTTAATTCAAGAAATAGGCACCAACTATGTGGAAATAAAGTTTCATAACATTCCTTTTACTCATATCAGCTTCAGGAGTCGTTCGGTGGTTAATTACGTATCCTGAGGTTATAATGTGGACATTCAGAAGGTGAAAGTAAAAGGAAAATGGAAAGGTTCCAACTGTGAGATGAGCCCAAACAAGCTGGTGGAGATAGGAACCTGGGGAGGGGCTTGGTGGCCACAACCAGGGAAAGTCGCAGCACAGACCCCCCGGGGGCAAAGCCCGGGGCAGAACGAAATGGACAGAAACTACAAATTCATTTTCTCAGGTAAGCGGACTGCCAGAGCAGATGTTCTTACCTTAAAAGCAGAAGTAACAGTGCTAGTGCCTAATTGAGTAGGAAAAACACCACTTCTCCAATTATCCACCCCAGCCCTGTGGGTTGTGGGGTGTCCCTGGTTCATAAAAGAGGAAATTGAGATCAGGGGAGGTCAGTTATATGCTCCAGGTCACGCAGCAAATAACAGAGGAGAGCTGAACTCTGAGTCCAGGCTGGCCCGATCCCAAAGGATTTTTTTTTTTTTTTTTTGGCTGCGCTGGGTCTTCGTTGCTGCGCGCAGGCTTTCTCTAGTTGTGGCGAGCGGGGGCTACTCTTCGTTGCGGTGCACGGGCTTCTCATTGCGGTGGCTTCTCTTGTTGCGGAGCACGGGCTCTAGGCGCGGGGACTTCAGTAGTTGTAGCACGACGGCTCTGTAGTTGTGGCTCGCGGGCTCTGGAGCGCAGGCTCAGTAGTTGTGGCGCACGGGCTTAGTTGCTCCGCAGCATGTGGTATCTTCCCAGAGCAGGGCTCGAACCGGTGTTTCCTGCATTGGCACGTGGATTCTTAACCACTGTGCCACCAGGGAAATCCCGAAAGGGTTTTTTTCTTGAACACTGCGTTTTCAGTCAAGTTTTTCAGAAATTTTGCATTTCATTTTCTTTTAATACCTCATATTTGTAATTCTATATTCATAAGTCTTGTTATACCTCTTTTATGTTTTTGTTTGTAATGCTAATTTTAAATAAATAATGTATTATTATCGTCATAAAGAAATAACATTTTAAAATTGAAGTGTAGTTGATTTACAATATTAGTTTCAGGTGTACAACATAGTGGTTCAGTATTTTTTAGATTACACTCCTTTAAAGTTATTACCTAGGGACTTCCCTGGTGCAGTGGTTAAGACTACGCCTGCCAATGCAGGGGACACGGGTTTGAGCCCTGGTCTGGGAAGATCCCACATGCTGCGGAGCAACTAAGCCCATGTGTCGCAACTGCTGAGCCTGTGCTCTAGAGCCCGTGAGCCACAACTGCTGAGCCCATGCTCCACAACGAGAAGCCACCGCAGTGAGAAGCCTATGCACCGCAACGAAGAATAGCCCCTGCTTGCCACAACTAGAGAGAGCCCGCGCACAACAACGAAGACCCCAAAGCAGCCAAAAATAAATAAATAAATTTAAAAAAAAAAGTTATTACTTAATAATGGCTATATTTCTCTGTGCTGTACAATATATTCTTGTTGCATATCTATTTTATATGTAGTAGTTTGTATGTCTTAAAAAATTTTTCTTTGAAGTATGGTTGATTTACAATGTGTTAGTTTCTGGTATACAGCAAAGTGAGTCTGTCTTTATATATATATATACTCTTTTATATATATATTCTTTATATATTAGGTTGGCCAAAAAGTTCATTTGGGTTTTTCCGTGACATCTTACAGAAAAATCCATACAAACTTTTTGGCTAACCAAATATATTATTCTTTCTCAGATTCTTTTCCATTATAGTTTATTAGAAGATATTGAATGTATAGTTCCCTGTGCTATGCAGCAGGACCTTGTTTAGTTTGTATCTCTTAATCCAAGAAACAACATATTTTATTTGTAACTTTTCTAAGATAGGCTGAAAACAGAGGTAGTAATATATGATACTGTCCATAACCATGAGTCTTTTTTCTTTCTTTCAATTTCTAGAGCAATTTATTTCTTATTTTTGGTTGCTTCATGGCCTCAGATAATTTCTACATCACTTTAGAATTTAGGATTTCATCCCATTTGGACGTTGATACCAAACTTTGCCACAAAAAATAGCAGCATGGCCTTCCAAACTCATGAGAGTTTTGTTGTTGTTGTGTTTTTTTTGTTTTTTTTTTTTTTTGCGGTACGCGGGCCTCTCACTGTTGCGGAGCATAGGCTCCGGACGCACAGGCCCAGCGGTCATGGCTCACGGGCCCAGCTGCTCCGCGGCATGTGGGATCCTCCCGGACCAGGGCACGAACCCGCGCCCCCCGCATCGGCAGGCGGACTCCCAACCACTGCGCCACCAGGGAAGCCCGAATTTTATTGTTTTAATAATGGATGTGTGTCTTCAAAAGCAGTCGAGTTGAAAATAATAATTCTAACCTGGCCTGTGTCCTTTCTCCTTTTTCTGTTTTTGAACACAGTCAACAAGCACAAGCCATGGCTGGAGCCCACGTATCACGGCTTAGTTACGGAGAGTGACAGCACCGTGCTCCTAGACCCGCCACTGATTGCCCTGGACAAAGATGCACCTCTGCGCTTTGCAGGTACCAGCGTGTCTTTGTTTACTCCCCATGAGTCTGGGCTTGTGGGAAGCATTTCACACATCCCCTTTGGGTTGTTTCTGAGCCTTTCTGAGAATGTCTTGATAGCGAAGGGTTGTGTGTGGCCCCCACATACCATTTTTTTTCCATTTAATTTTAAGAGTTGGGGTACCTGACCACCCCCCCCCACCAAAAGCCTGTCTGTACTTGTTGAAAAGCAAAATATTTAATTGCATCACTGCGTTCCTTGTCTGGATGTAACCAGAGAGAGAGCATCTAGACCATTGCATCTCAAACTTCAGCATTCATGCAGAGCACAGGGATCGTGTTAAAATGCAACCTTAAAAAAAAAAATGCAAGCTTAGATACAGTGGGTCTGGGAGGACCTGGGATTCTGCCTTTCTAACCTGTTCCCTGGTGCTACTGGTCCATGCACGGCGAGGATCTAGGTAATTACGGCTCAAGATTTTCCTTGCACTGCGTAGGTTTCAGTTACCTGAAAAGACTTATTTAAAGACATTGAGCAATCTTTTATAAATGAATTCTTTTGGCTTAGATTTTACTTTCAGTAAATTTTTTTTTTTCTTTTTTTCGGTATGTGGGCCTCTCACTGTTGTGGCCTCTCCCGTTGCGGAGCACAGGCTCCGGACGCACAGGCCCAGCGGCCATGGCTCACGGGCCCAGCCGCTCCGCGGCATGTGGGATCTTCCCAGACCGGGGCACGAACCCGTTTCCCCTGCATCGGCAGGCAGACTCTCAACCCCCGCGCCACCAGGGAAGCCCTCAGTAAATTTTTAACTTGAGTTACATCATAAGATTGTCAGCTAAGTGTTTATAGGGACAAATCTCTAGGGTTGCTTTGGAGATTTGCTGCTTTGCTAGCATTCAGTAGCACTTTGCAAATCAGAACTGTCCTTGCTTTACGTCGGGGCCATAGTAACTTCCTTAACTGGTGGAGGAACGGGCTGCTTCACCCTTTCTTTGTCAGAATTGACTATCAATTCTGATCGTCAGAATTGACATCGCGAAGTTAATTTTCAAAGAGCAGTTTCTGCATGATGTTTTTCCAGAACAAAATTTCTGTTTGTTCTGTTTGCCTTGGGACAAATGAGAAAAATTCAGTAGCTCTGGTAGATCATTCCATACATTAAATTTAGTGTGGTAAGTGGCAGCAGTGAATGTGAGGCTGCCTCTGAAGAGCTATTTAAAACGTGAATTTGTTCTTCTTTCCGTTCAAGTGCCACATCCCATTTCCAGGAAAGTAACCCGAGAAGCAGCTTATGGTGTTGGAGTCAGTGGTAGAGACAGACCTTTCCAGTTAGTTTTACTTGTTTATTGGTTTTTAGACGGAAATCCAGTTAGATGGATGGTAGAGGAAGCGCTCTGTGCTAGGCGTACAGTATCTGTCTGGTAGCCAAGGGGATTTTTTTGTTTGTTTGTTCCCCACCCCGCCCCCGATTTAAAATCATTTTTAGCATTACCTCGTGGTTTCCTCTGTGAATAGCTAGATTCTTGAGTGTTTGCATATACATATATACACACACTTTGCATGCAACACCTTTGGTTATTATATGCCGTTCCTCCTTATGGGTGTGACGTTTCAGTGCCTTGTAAATAACTTTAATGGGGTTATTTAGCTCATGTTTCTGAGGGGACTTGTACATCTCTGACATCTCAAGCATTCTGAGAAGTGATCGCAGTCAGGAGTTTTGTATTTACTCCCCCCGGCCTCTCTCTATGAATTCTCATCTGTGTCCAGTCCTGTTGCTGGTGGAGCTCTGTCCCGTTACATCACTCGTGATACATAACACTTATAAAGCATTTCGTGTCCCAGGCATTGTTGTAAGTGCTTTACATATACGCATTTGTGTTTAATCCACAGCAACCTTTTGAGGTAAGTATGCTTCCTGCCACCCCTGCTTTAAAAAGAGGAAGCCGAGGCACAGAGCAGCTAACTTTGCTCTGGGTCACAGCTAGTATGTGGCAGAGGCCAGATTCCAGCCCAGGCGGGATGGCTCTTCACTATGATGCTGTATATGGCACCAGGAAGGTACAAAGGAAGGGAAGTAGGAAATGAAATGTACATTGAATACTAACTTTGAAGTCATATTAATAAAGTTACTTATTTTTTCTTTCTCGTTGGATTTAATTTTATTGGGTCATTTATCAAAACTTAATGTATTATTGTGAATGAAATAATACTTATAAAGTTTTATGTTTTTAGAGATCCTCAGGTATTTTTTTATTGATGTGCCAAAGTTATATATTGGGATTTTAAAAAACTATGTAGAGAAGCACTTTAGAGCCAAGTATAGTGGTAACTTGATTGTATTTGCCATAGTGGCCAGAAAAAGTAAGTATTTTCCTTCTGGAGATTTTCACAGGGGAGCACAGTTGCTCTTGTATTCTTTTTTTAAAAATACAATTCATGTACCATAATGTATAGTTTTTAAAGTATACAGTTCACTGGTTTTTAGTATATTCATAAGATTGTCCAACCATCAGCCACTGTCTAGTTCCACAACATTTCATCTCCCCAAAAAGAAACCCTTGCACCTGCTAGCAGTCACTCCCCTTGGCAACCACTAGCCTACTACTTGTTTATGGATTTGCCTATTCTGGATATTTCATATAAATACATATGTGGCTTTTTGTGACTAGCGTCTTTCACTTAGCATGATGATTTGAAGGTTCACCCATGTTGTGGCATGTCCTTCATTCCTTTTTTTTTTTTTTTTTTTTTGCGGTACGCGGGCCTCTCACTGTTGTGGCCTCTCCCGTTGAGGAGCACAGGCTCCAGACGCGCAGGCTCAGCAGCCATGGCTCATGGGCCCAGCCGCTCCACGGCATGTGGGATCTTCCCAGACCGGGGCACGAACCCGTGTCCCCTGCATCGGCAGGCGGACTCTCAACCACTGCACCACCAGGGAAGCCCCTTCCTTCTTTTTTATTGCCAAATCATATTTCGATGTACGGATGGACCACATTTCATTCATTCATCCATCAGTAATGGGCATCAGAATTGTTTCCACTTGGCGGTGATTGTGAATGATGCTGCTGTGGACATTCGTGTACGAGTTTCTGTGTGGACATCAGTTTTCAGCTCTCTTGGTTATACACCCAGGGGTGGAATTGATGCTCATCGACTCTTCCTGAAGCGTGGTCCTCATCCTACCAAAGTGAGTAGCTGCACAGTCCAGGGAAGGGAACACCTGTCTCCTTCCCTCTTCTGTTGCCATGGTACCCATCCAACTACCCATCCAGCTGCTATACAGAACACTGCCCCCACGAGGCTGTAGCAGACGGGTACGTAGGAAAACAAACCCTAGAGCCAGCAGCCTGTGCTTGAATCCTGGCTCTGAAACTTACTGGCTGTGTGGCTTTGGGCAAATTACATAACATCTCTGTGCCTCGCTTTTCATCTCTTGTAAAATGAGGATAATATCACATACCTTACAGGGTTTGGGGAATATTAACTTATTTATGTATAAATATGAAGAGCTTAAAACAATGCCTGCTATGTAGTAGGTGCTGTGTACAGTGTTTGCTGCTGCTGTTATGAATCTTTTAAAAATATTTCTTAACGTTCTGTGAGAACTGTTTTTCCATCTTTCTCTAATAGTCTTCATAGTGTTCCATTTTCTCACTGATTTCTTAAATAACTTTTGTGTAAAGCAGAGGCTAAGTCTGGAGCCTTGTTTTGATCTTAGGTTGGTTTTGGTGGTGACGTTGAGTTTATTTTAACACCATGATGATGGTGGTGGTGGAGGCAGCGGGCACATCTGACATTTATTGAGCTCTTCAGTGTGGCCAAGGGTGTTCTCAGGGCTCTGCCCAGTTACTTTGTCTGATTCCTTCCAGCAATCTCACGCGATGGGTACTCTCATGCCCCCATTTTCCATATGAAGAAACGGAGACTCAGAGCATGTCTGTCAGCAGCATGACTACCGTATTCTCCATTTAATCCCTGGTCCCTAGACCAGCACCTGGGACTAGTTGACGCTTCCATAGATATTTGTAGAAGGAACGAGTGAGTTTGCCCAAGATCACACAGCTCACAAACAGCCGTGCTGCCTTCGAGCCAGGCGGTCTGACTGCAGCGTGATTCTTAGTTTCACCGGGTCAGCTCTCGTGATATTGACTTCACAGTGTTGTAAATATTCTGGTCCACAGTCTCATCCCATCACAGGACCTGTGTGTGGGTAATCACTGGAGATTACTCATGCAGCCTCTGAAATAAATACCTGTGTAATGTGGGAAGCCTGGTCACCAAAGTGTGTTGTAAATTGTCACTCATCAGACATTCATGTGGGGCGCACAGGGTCTGGCCCACGTTGTTTTCTTGGGGGTGAAACTAAGAGAATAAAGTCTTGGTATTTGTCATGTATTTTAGAAAATCGGAACAACTCAATTCCTTATTCAGCCCCTTTTCCTTAATCTGCTGAAAGCCTGAGTAGAGGTGAGGGTAAGAACATGTATTGTACGTTTTATATATTTAATGGGGAGTTAAAAGCTGGGACCACTTCACAGGCCATGTTGTTGCTGTTTTGACGGTTACCCCTTCTTCGCTGCCTGTATTGGAAGCTGAACACCCTGCACTCCCCGCGCCCCCCCCCTTTTTTTTTTTTTGGCGGTACACGGGCCTCTCACTGCTGTGGCCTCTCCCGTTGCGGAGCACAAGCTCCGGACGCGCAGGCTCAGAGGCCATGGCTCACGGGCCCAGCTGCTCCGCGGCATGTGGGATCTTCCCGGACCAGGGCACAAACCCGTGTCCCCTGCATCGGCAGGCGGACTCCCAACCACTGCACCACCAGGGAAGCCCCCCGGCCCCCGTTTTGAAGCTCTTCCCTTTAGTAGGTGTTTCCAGAAGCATTCTTTTTCCTGCCTTCCTAGACTGAGTACAGACATTCCAGAAGATTAGTTAAAACAATTATGATACGAATGGAATCCAAAAGAAATTTCAGGGCAAGAACGGGAACTTTACTTTTTTTGATATTAGAACCAACTCAGATCTGTGCTCCTTTTCTCCATAGGGCTTCACTACCACACATCTCTGCCCAGTTTTGCTTTTTCAGCATGTGCAACTGGGCTGGCATTGTGTTTGCAGCAATGAGTTGGATGTATTAGGTTAAGCCACATGAAAATGCCATTTTTGTATGTTGAAAATGTCAAAATATTTGAAAAAATGGAATGTCAGAAATTTTATGTGATTCAGCCTAGCATAAGGCAATAATCAGTCGAGTAGCCGTTTTTTTTTTTTTTTTTTTTTTTTTTTTTTTTTTTTTTTTTTTTTTTTTTTGCGGTATGCGGGCCTCTCACTGTTGGGGCCTCTCCCGTTGCGGAACACAGGCTCCGGATGCGCAAGCTCAGCGGCCATGACTCACGGGCCAAGCCGCTCCGCGGCATGTGGGATCTTCCCGGACCGGGGCACGAACCCGTGTCCCCTGCATCGGCAGGCGGACGTTCAACCACTGCGCCATCAGGGAAGCCCAAGTAGCCGTTTTAAATAGGTAAGGATCCGGATGTCAGGACAGAAACTTCCTATCAACAGTTACTGACTAGAGTGAACTCATGTTGGATGCATTTGCCTCCAGGAAAGGTTTGAGATCAATAATCATTAAATGTGAGGTAGCTTTGCTAAGTCTTCCAGAGAATGCAAAAAAGCATTTCTCAAAACACTGATCACCTAGGTGGGAAGGCAAAACCAGCATTGTCAGAGAGTTAAGCAGGGTTGCCAGGATGTTTATAGTTCAGTGCCAGGTGAGAGAGGCAGCGCGGTGTGGACTGGAGTTCATGAGAAGGCAAGGTGATGGGGGTTAAGAAAGGAAAGGGGGGCTTCCCCGGTGGCGCAGTGGTTGAGAATCTGCCTGCCAACGCAGGGGACACGGGTTCGAGCCCTGGTCTGGGAGGATCCCAAATGCCGCAGAGCAGCTGGGCCCATGAGCCACAACTACTGAGCCTGCGCGTCTGGAGCCTGTGCTCTGCAACAAGAGAGGCCGCGATAGTGAGAGGCCCGCGCTCTGCGATGAAGAGTGGCCCCCGCTCGCCGCAACTAGAGAAAGCCCTCGCACAGAAACGAAAGACTCATCACAGCCAAAAATAAATAAATCAATTTAAAAAAAAAAAAAAGGAAAAGAGGTGATTTCCAAAGGCAGGCTTGAGCTCCTGTCAAGGATGGGAAGGAGGTGCAAGGGCAGTGAAGGGCGGAGGGGAGGCTGGGGCAGAGGTGGGGGCTGGCAGGGCTTCCAAAGATGTGGGAGTAGTTAGCTCGTGTGGCTTGTGGAGGAGCAGAGGGTTGGAAGTGAGCTCAGGGCTGCACGGTTTCTGTTGTTAAGCTGAATGGACGGGATGTTACCTTGCACCTGGTTTTCTAATCAAGTTTCTGTCCTGACATCCAGATCCTTACTTATTTAAAACGGCTGCTCAGCTGATTACTGCCTTATACTAGGCTGAATCACATAAAATTGCTGACATTCCATTTTTTCAAATATTTTGACGTTTTCAACATTTTCAGCATACAAAAATGCCATACAAAAATGGCATTTTCATGTGGCATAACCTAATACATTCCTCCAGATGGTCCTGGGGCCCATCCGTTGAGTGCAGGTCCCCCTGTTCTACTCTTGCCTGTGTGAGTCTGTACTTGCAGGAGCACAGTTTAGAAATCTGTAACCAGCCCGTGAGGTTAGGAAACCACTGATGGGCCAGTCTCTCAAGTACGCACCGCAGCCCATCTGCATTGGAGCCGCCTGGCAGCGCTTGTTGGATTACTGAGCTCTGCTCAGAGCTGCTGAGTCAGAAGTTCTGGGAATGGGGCTTGGCAGACTACGTTTTCAGCGAGCTTCTCAGGCAGTTCTTGGCACACTGAAATTTGAGAGCCGTTGCGGTAGTCTGAGGAGCTTGGAGGCCATAACCCTTGGGTGTATGCTTTTTGTACTTTTAAGGTATCTTGAAAACCTGTTCTGATTAGAGCCACACGTGAGCTTGTTCTAGAAACAAACCTGGACCAGTAAACAAGGAAGTCAAAAGTCACCATAAGTAAGAGTCAGCCTGGATGTCCAGCTGGTGGGTGTGGAGAGACGCCAAGGAGAGAGAAGTAGGTTAGGGAGGAGAGTTGGATTAGCGGGGACGTTGTAGTGGACACTTGCTGCTCAGGAAATGTCCATTTTCCCTTAACAGCCCCTGGTCTCTTTCCTGTTGGGTCCAGATTGGTGGCTCTACAACCCATTACCCTGGTTTCCCCAGCCAGGCACATGCATGACCCTAGCAGGGCCGACCAGATGCTCCCTCTTGGGATGTGAATATCCAGGAGAGGGACAAAGGCGCTGATACCAGGTGTCACATTCATTCCTGTCCAGACCATTTTGCTCTCGGACTGTTGTGGCTCCTCTTTGCTGGTCTCTCAAGCTGCCTTGGTTTCTGACAGTTTCCTAAGTCCCTTTCTCTGGCCTGCAGTCAATTCCATGAGTTCCCAGTGGCTCTTCAGTGAAGGCCCTTTCGCTGAGTTAGCTGGAATGGATATCTGTTGCCACCAGAGGACCCTAAGTGGTTTTTTTTTTTTTTTTTTTCCCCGCGTCACAGCTTGTGGGATCTTAGTTCCCTGACCAGGGACCAAACCTGTTTTCCCCTGCAGTGAAAGCATGGAGTCCTAACCACTGGACCTCCAGGGACTTCCCTGAGCCCTAAGTGTTGGAGCTGGCGCCCATGATCTCCACTAGCAGTGTGGTGTGAGGGCAGGACAGCACCAGAGCTGGTGCGGCTGCAGGAGAGGCTCTAGAGACACCCCTCTCATTTGGGGAAGAGTCTGAGACCAAATTAAGTTTTGGAAGAAGACGGAGAAAGAATGCCAGGCCAGCCAGAAACCACAGGGACAGAAGAGAAAACACTGTCAGCCAAGAACCTGGATGCAGCTGGATAGCGAGAAGTCCTATCTCTGCTTTGCTGGCTTCATCCATTGTTATATTTTTATGTTTTGCTTTTTAAAAATTCTTTTGACTATTTTAGATGATCTTAAGGGAATGAAGAGTGGAGAGAGACAGGGGAGGGTTTGGTCCATTCTGAGGCCATCACAGCTAGAGGGGTCGTCCAGGAAACCTGGTGGGGCATTTCAGATATGACGGGAGCAGGGTTGTAGGTAGATTTATCTAGCGGAGCAGTGGTACGTGGTCTGGATTGAGTGGGAAGGAACAGGACAGAAAGAAAACAGAATGCGAGGGTGATTTTGAGGGTGGGAGAGGGCTGAGTCTGGGAGAGCAGCCTGAGGATGCAAAGGGCAGAGGTGCACTTTCTGTGTCATCACCGTGGTGCAGCTCCACCTGATACATGCGGCTCCTGCGTAACCACATGTATGTAACGGTCATATGTGTGTCACTAGGAGAACTGTACACACAGGTGTGAAGGAGACGGGAGAAGAATGAATCAATGACCACTTGAAAGTTTAGAAAGGTCAGCTCCCAGGAGAATTATTGACAGAAATTGGTCCCTGGTTTGGAGGAGGAAAATCATGAACCGAATGAGAGGCAGTAGGATACTCCCTATGAAAATATCCAAGGGATTGTTGTTCATTTTGTTGGCTGTGAGATGTGACTGTAGTTATGTTAAAGAGAAAGGTCTTTATTTGCATCCAGTGGATTTTGTATGGATGAAAGAGATGAATGTGGGGCTTTAAAATCCTCCAGCAAACAAACAAGCGAGAAGTTTGCTTGGGATCAACAGGCCAAACACCTTTTTTGTGAATCTTTTCCTCTTTTCTCTGCACCTCAGTTCCCGAAAGGGCACCATCAGCTGAAGACCCGGGTGTTCCTCCCAACCCTTTCACTCTCTCTGCCCAGTGGGCTGGAAAGCCCTGTCCATCCTCCTAAAATCCCTTAAATATCTCCTGCTGACACCGCCTTAGTCTAGCCCTCAGCAGATCTCACCTGAAATACTGCAGTCGCTTTAACTCGTTCACTCGCCCCTTGCCTGCTCCAGTCGGATCCGTCTTCCTCATTAGAATCGGGGTCCCCGGTTGGACGAGTCGATGGACCCCGAGAAGTGCGTGGACTGGCCAGTGTGCAGACGCTGGCTTAGCAGACCCAGCAGAGACACGAAGGCCACGCAGGCGGTGCGGAAAGCGCAGGTCTGCCCTGGGTGAACTTCGTGCTGCTCCTGCTGCATCAGGCTGCCAGCCGGCGAGATGGCTTTTAAGTCATTCCAGGCAAAAGGACCCAGTTGACCTAGCTGTGTAGTGAGCACCGTGGATCTGAGGCACCAGATCCTAATGATGTAGCCCATTTGAGTAGTGACTTAGGTACAATCGGTGGGGTATGTGGGGAAGATAACACATGTACGTTTTTGCTGTTCTCATTGTAAATAGATCCTGTCTTCTAGAGAACAGCCTGGAAATACACGAGTTTCAAAATAACATCTATTCTTAGATTTGATAATCATCCGTTTGAGGTGTTATTCCGTAACACATCGTGGTAGAGGCACGTGTTCAAAGCGGAAGTGCAGACCCCCATTCCTCCCTCCAGACCTTCCTTCCATGGCTTCTCCCATGTCGGCTGAGGGCAACTTCATCCTTTGCAGTTTCTCACTCAGAATCCCTCGGCCTTGGCCTTACTTTCAAAGCCCATCTGACCACTTCCCACCGTCCCATGTCCTCCCTGCTCTGTCCTTCAGCATCTCTGCCGGGGTCACTCCAGTCTCCACCTTTGCCCTCTGACAGACTTATTTTCAGCACAGCAGTCAGATGGATTCTTTCAGACTATGAGCCGTATTTATTTATTTCTCTGCTCAGAACTCTCCAGTCA
The DNA here is from genome assembly GCF_949752795.1 of Hyperoodon ampullatus. Classification (NCBI taxonomy): domain Eukaryota; kingdom Metazoa; phylum Chordata; class Mammalia; order Artiodactyla; family Ziphiidae; genus Hyperoodon; species Hyperoodon ampullatus. Next base: position 7,424,242 of record NC_136915.1, on the reverse strand, counting down.
CGCCCTCCTCACTTGGGGGAGAAGCTGCAATTGTGTAGTAGCTGCCGTAGCTTCAGGTTGCTTGTCTGTGTCTCACCTCGTCTTTTGTCCTCTCCTGTGCTCAGCCACTGAGCAGCACACGCCTCCTTGTTCCTGAGCTGGGCCAGGCCCAGGTCTGCCTCAGGACCTTCGCACTCACTGTTCCCTCTGTGTGGAACTCTTCCCCAGATGAGCCTGTGGTTTGCTCCCTTAGTTTCCTCTGGTTTCTACTCTGACGTTACCTTATCAATGCAGCCTTCCCCGGACACCTGAAGTATAGACTGGAAACACCCCAGTGCCTTCCTACCCTCGGAATCCTCCCGTCCCCTCTTCCTAGCCTGATAGCCCGAAGGAGTGACTGAGGGAGTTTCAGCTTTTGGCAAACAGTTCCACTTTCCTCATAATCTCAGAAACAGTCTCAAGGACATTGCCTGAATGATGAGTGTCTTTAAACTCTTACTCAGCAATGCACCAAGTAGGTGGCATCACCCAGGTCAGACGCTTCATCCCAGGGTCTTAAATCTTACTTCCCTACACAGCCGCCTTGTCGGGAAAGCACATGCTGTCACGGTGAGTGACGTGGGACGGCCTCACCATTTTCTTTTCAGAACAGCAAACTCCAAGTCAAAAACCGAGACGTTACCTCTGAATTAAAGCAGGGCAACTTGATTTATCTTAACATGTACTATGCTGTATTAGTATACACCCGAAAAGTGTGAATGTAATCTAGTGACTTAGCATTCTGGAAAACAGTTGGACACAGCTGGTACCCAGCAGTTCTGCTCATGGTGGATTCTAGAGCAGTGATCAGCCAGCCTTTCTGTTAAAAGCTGGTAGTGAGAGATTGAGGCTTTGCAGCCCACAGGGTCTCTTTGGCAGTGACCCAACTGTGCCACTATCGGGAGAGGGGAAAGCAGCCCTAGACAAGACATTAGTAGGTCTGTGTCCTGATAAAACATTACTTATGGACACTGAAGTTTGAATTTCATGTAATTTTCTTATGTCATGAAGTGATACACAGAAGCCATTTTCAGCTCGCAGGCCGTTCAAAATCATGCCCTAGCTGGACTTGACCTGCAGGTTTGCCCCCACTACTCTGAGCAGTGCTGTCCCGTAGAGCTTGTGATGATGGTGGGATTCCCTGTCCACGTCTCCATTCAGTAGTTACTAGTCACGTGTGGCCGTTGAGCCCTTGAAATGCAGCCACTGCGACCGAGGAACTGAGTTTTTAATATCACGCACTAAAATATGAATTTTAGTTCAATTTTTAGCAGCCCCACGTGGCTAGTGGCTCCTGTACCGGGCAGCACAGATCTGGAGAGAGCCTGTGTATGTGCCCAGGAAGCAGGACAGAAGGACCCACCGTAGCCTTGTTCATACACAGCAAAACACTGGAGTTACGGTGTGTTCACACAATGGGAAATAATTACAGTGACAGCAGACGTTCGCGGAGCGCTTTCTTTGTGCCGGGCAATGTTTTAAGCGCTTATGTTTTAACTCATTGGGTTCTCCCTGTGCGTGCTAGTGAGAGTGAGTGAACTATGTGACTGCATATGCCAACAGGGACGAAGGCCTCAGACACACACAGTTGGAAAAGGTCAAGTGAAAAAGCAAGTCACAACAATTGCACACCGTAGGATGGCCATGTTTTGAAACTCAAAAATAAACAAAATGAAACAACACTGTTGAGGGATATGCAAATATGTGGTAAAACCATTAAAAAAAAAAAAACAGGGAATTGAGGCTGAGTAACCTCTGGGGGGAGGGACGGTTTCCCCGGCGAGGCCACGCTGAGTCCGGGGAGAGGGACTTCTACTCTGTAGGGGTCGCAGGGTGAGGTGAGCAGGATTTATATTGACTTGGGAGAACAGCTGTTTTCACAAAATAAAAGCCATGATCGCTGTAGCATTGCTACAGTTAGTACCGAATCTGGTTTCAGTTCGCATTTAAGTATATGTTCCATTAGAAGAGGGCTTTGTATTTGTTGCCTTGGTTGGGTACTTTAGGTGAGAACAGATTATTATTCAGCTCAAGAACAAAGGGTTAAAGTGAAACCCTTTCCTCCAACTGTTTTGCTAAATCTAACGATGACTTGAAAGTTACCAGAATCCAGCCACTGAGAACTTAGCTTGAAAATGAAAATCCGAAAACTGTAAAATAACAAGTAGACTTACTTAGAAACCGTTATCATCAAAACAGTCATGAAGAGAAAAATCCTCATGACACCTGAGGGTGTGAGGAGACTTTATAGCAGTATTTCATCACTAAGCTAGTGTAATCTGTGGTAAGTTGGATTCATAGAGATGTTTTGTTACTGAAGATACAGTTTTGCTAAAGCTGGCTACTGAATTTGTTGTTAAATTATGTCAAGCTTTTCTGTGTAATATGTGCATCTTTGACCTTTTTTTTTCCTTATTGTTTCGGCTTCCTTCTTTCCTGTATTACTGACATGGGTTTATCTTTTCTCCCTTTAGAGAGTTTTGAGGTGACAGTCACCAAAGAAGGTGATAAAGGGTTCTTTCTATGCCTCTTATGAACATTAACCCACTAACTTTGTTTATAAAATTGGGAATCAGCCCTTAAACAGAAGAAACTGTCATGTTCTCTTATCCCTATTTATTCTCCTACTTTGTTTCTATTTTTGAGTATATTGATGGAAATTGTATGTAACCAGACCCTTGGTTAGAAATATCTGGAAATCAGACATCCATTTGAACTATATGGATAATCCTGTTCCTTTTTTTAAAATTGGATTTAAGAGATTCACTTTGTAACCATTTTCTACTAGTTGTAATTTTGGAAGAGTTCAGTTTTATTTTTATGTGAAATATACTCTGAAGTTTTATACATACATCAAAGTATTTATATGTATTCTCCCATGGGCCAGAATGGAAACCTAGATTTTAACTCCTAAATAAGCTTGTAGACCAACTTGGATGTGCTTACGTTCCCAGGCAGGCTTCTTTTTCAGGTCTGATAGGATAAAGTCCGAAACGAAGGCAAGTCTAGCAAATCCCTCCTGAGAATGGAAACTGTATCTTAATTGTAGCTGATAGCTGTTGAAATGGATGCCTGAAAAGTTGGTATTTCTACCTTTTTCTCATTCAGTAGTTTGTTTTGATTCCCTAATTTTAGCCAGGCTCATTGCACAGGAAGACTTGTTTCTTCGATTTTTTTTTTTTTTTTTTTTGACAGACTTTCTGTAATAACGGTGCTGAACCTATGCCTCACGCTTCTTCCTCTCTCAACACTTAACTGTGCCTTCTAGCCTCCTCTCTGGTCCAAATCAAAATAGCTGCCCAGCCCTCCCAGGTAGCTGGGCAGTTCCTCCGTGTTATCAAGGCCTTGGCTGTTTGCTAATGAAACTACTTTGCCCTGGAGCTCTCTTAAGTACTCCTGTGAAATGCCTGTCTATATTTTTTCTCTTTCTCTTTTGTATTCCTGCATGAATGGATGCAAAGTTTAAACAAGTTGCTTGGAAAGCCAGAACATGCTTCTTTTTACTAAAGCCCCAGAACTCACCCCCTGTCCAAGCACAAGTGCCCTTGCTTTGTTCACAGACTCCCTAAACCCCTGGCTGCCAAATTGTTGTTGTTTATTTTCTTTGGGGGAGGAGGGGTGTGTGCCCTGGGTTTGTGTGGTGGAAATTCTAACCCACGCTGTTTTGACTCCCTAGGTGAGATTTGTGGATTTAAGATTCATGGGCAGAATGTCCCCTTCGATGCAGTAGTGGTGGATAAATCCACCGGCGAGGGAATCATTCGCTCAAAAGAGAAACTGGACTGTGAACTCCAGAAGGACTACACATTCACCATCCAGGCCTACGACTGCGGGAAGGGGCCTGATGGGGCCAACGTGAAAAAGTCTCATAAGTAAGTGAGCTGGACAGAGAGCGTGTGTGTGTAAGGAAAGTGGTGACAGTTGCCGCTGCCCCAAGACTTCTTGTTTTTGAAACATGAGGCAGAGGCTAGTTCCCAATCGTCCCCAGTGAGATTGTAAGCTCTTTGAGGGCAGGTATCCTGTTTACCCTTGTGTATGGCTCCCAGCAAGTGCCTGGCACATAGTAGGTGTTGAATAAATGAACAAATGAGTAATTTTATCCCACCAGATACCCTAGTAAAGAAACTAGGGCCTTACATTGAAAATTCAAAAAGCCTACTTTTTCCCAGAGGAAGATATTTTGTTGTTACGTGTATCTTTTTTTTTTTTTTCTGTAAATTTAAAGGGCATGAAACGCTTTTGAGCTGGTGGAAGAAAGCTGACTTCTGCACCCCGTCCTGGGTGTGTTCACATCGCTTCTGCCAGTTGGGAGCTACTGGTGTAACAGAGAAGATGGAACAACACTTGGATTTAGCCCTTTTCTAGTCTTTTCTCCGCCACTTACTAGTCCTTCGACATTAGGCAAATTTAATTCTGTCGTGTCTCGGTTTCTCCTTAGTGTATTGGCTAAGGAAGGAGGACACATAGGTGAGGTGAGGTCGCGTAACCCATTGTGAGGGTCAGGATGGATGGGTAGCATTGGGGTGTGGAGGGTCTTGGTGAACAGTGGGAGTGCTGCCTGCCAGTGAATCTTGCCTCATCCTTTTTACAAAATGTGATATTATCATTTTCCTTGAAAAAGACCTCATTTCAGTCAGGGACTTTGTCTGATTCAGAAACACGCCCTGGTCAGTAAGTAGCACATGAGACTGACAGTTTTCTGTTTGTAGCCTGGTCTGATGATGCCCTAGTTTTCTTGTGCCCAGGCCGGGGAGACGGAACATGGAACCAGGAAGGGCAAGTCGAGGTCCTTCATGAGTTGGGTCAGCAGTGGATGCTGTCCCAGCAGTGGGTTCCAGATGGTCTCTAGTCCTTAGAAGCAGGGCAGAACTGGTTTTAATGCTCATAATTTCCCATCTTCTATCTGTACTTCTTAACCCTTCTTCCTAATTTTTTTCTGGATTTTGCAACAAAATATTTTAAACTTTTCGCTGGGAGAGCAAACAGATGTCTGATATAGTTTATCTCCCTTCTGCCAGCCCTGCCACACATTGTCAAGAAAATCCCAAGTCTCTCTCTTTTTTTTTTTTTTTTTTCTTTACGGTACGCGGGCCTCTCACTGTTGCGGCCTCTCCCGTTGCGGAGCACAGGCTCCGGACGCGCAGGCTCAGCGGCCATGGCTCACGGGCCCAGCTGCTCCGCGGCACGTGGGATCCTCCTGGACAGGGGCACGAACCCGCGTCCCTTGCATCGGCAGGCGGACTCTCAACCACTGCGCCACCAGGGAAGCCCCCAAGTCTCTTATTTCATATTACTGCCTTTTTACCAGCTCTCTTACTCGCTAGGACTTGGAAGAATCAACCAGATTCCTGTATTAACTTTAAAAGTTAAAGGAAATTTAAGAATAGGGTGGAATTTTATTCTTGGGGTAAAAAAAACAAGCAAAACACACAGCCTTTCCCCTCCCCCCTTCTTCCAGAGCAACTGTCCATATTCAGGTGAACGACGTGAACGAGTACGCACCTGTATTCAAGGAGAAGTCCTACAAAGCCACGGTGGTGGAGGGCAAGCAGTATGGCAGCATCCTGAGGGTGGAGGCGGTGGACGCAGACTGCTCCCCCCAGTTCAGCCAGATTTGCAGCTATGAAATTGTCACCCCGGATGTGCCATTTGCTGTCGACAAAGATGGTGAGCACCCGGGAGCGTTCTTTCCTCACTGCGGGGGAGATGGGGTAGGCAGCCCCTCTGGGCCAATCGGCTTCAAACCCAAACTTTGTCTGCACTTCGGTGAAACTCACAGTTAGTCCGTTCAGGCTGCTCTAACAAAATACCATAAACCTGGGGGGCCAAAACAGCAGACACTTACTTTTCACGGTTCTGGAGGCTGAGAAGTCCAAGATCAAGGTGCCGAACGTCAATGAGGACCTGCTTCTTGCTGTGTCCTCTCGTGGCAGGGAGAAAACTCTAGCCTCTTTCTCTTGTAAGGACACTAGTCCCGTCATGAGGGCTCCACCCTCACGACCTCGACTAAACCTCCTCACCTCCCAGAGGCCCCACCTCCTACTAGCATCACACTGAGGGTCAAGAGTTCAACATAAGGATTTGGGGGGACACACACATTCAGTCCATAGCAAGACCTAGCTTGGTGTGTCTGTCTCACATTTAAGTTTTTTTGTTTTTCAGTTAAAGTGTAGTTGATTTACAGTGTTGTGTTAGTTTCAGGCATACTGCAAAGTGATTCAGTTTTATATATATATATATTTTTTCAGATTCTTTTCCCTTATATGTTATTACAAACTATTGACTATAGTTCCCTGTGCTATACAGTAGGTCCTTGTTGGTTATCTATTTTTTTTTAAACTTTTTTAAAAATTAATTATTTTTGGCTGCACTGGGTCTTTGTTGCTGCGTGTAGGCTTTCTCTAGTTGCGGTGAGCAGGGGCTACTCTTCATTGCAGTGCACGGGCTTCTCATTGCGGTGGCTTCTCTTGTTGTGGAGCACGGGCTCTAGGCGCGTGGGCTTCAGTAGTTGTGGCACGTGGGCTCAGTAGTTGTGGCTCATGGGCTCTAGAGTGCAGGCTCAGTAGTTGTGGCACGCAGGCTTAGTTGCTCCATGGCACGTGGGATCTTCCCGGGCCAGGGCTTAAACCCTTGTCCCCTGCACTGGCAGGCTGATTCTTAACCACTGCGCCACCAGGGAAGCCCTATTTTATATATAGTAGTGTGTGTATGTTTATCCCAATCTCCTAATTTATTTCCCTCCCTTCCCCTTTGGTAACCATAAGTTTGTTTTCTATGTTTATGGGTCTATTTCTGTTTTGTATGTAAGTTCATTTGTATAATTTTTTTAAACATTCCACATTTAAGGCAAATCATGATGTTTGTCTTTCTCTGGCTTACTTCACTTAGTATGATAACTGCTAGGTCCATCCATGTTGCTGTAAATGGCATTATTTCATTCTTTTTTATGGCTGAGTAATATTCCATTGTATACATATACCACATCTTTATCCATTCATCTGTCGAAGGACACTTAGGCTACTTCCATGTCCTGGCTATTGTACATAGTGCTGCAATGAACATTGTGGTACATGACTCTTTTTGAATTATGGTTTTCTCAGGGTATATGCCCAGTAGTGGGATTGCTGGATCATATGGTAGCTCTATTTTTAGTTTTTTAAGGAACCTCCATACTGTTCTCCATAGTGGCTGTATCAGTTTACATTCCCACCAACAGTGCAAGAGGGTTCCCTTTTCTCCACACCCTCTCCAGCATTTATTATTTGTAGACTTTTTGATGATGGCCATTCTGACTGGTGTGAGGTGATACCTCATTGTAGTTTTGATTTGCATTTCTCTAATAATTAGCGATGTTGAGCATCTTTTCATGCATGTACCTTTTGGCCATCTATGTCTTTGGAGAAATGTCTATTTAGGTCATGTTTAATTTTTTACTCTGTCTCCTGAAAGCCTCTTTTCTGGCACCAAATCTTGTGTTCTCTTATAGGGTGATGCTCTTTCTCCTTTCCTACCAAAATCTAATAAAAATCCCCCACCCAAAGTGTTTTTATTTTTTTATCTCCCTACCTTTCTGTCAGCGTGCATCCGAATGAGACTGCCTCTTAGTCCGTTTCGTTTTCTGTTCTCCATCAGATTTGGCTTTTCTGCCTCATCTTGAAGATGAAGGTTGATACCTCGCTGCCAGACACCCCGCCATCCTTAGTAATTGACTAGAATTAACTTATTCTGGAGCACAGCTTCTTTATTAGGTTATGGTTTCTTGATGATGTTGTGGTGTCTCCATTATTAATGCATAGTCCAGAATCTTCGATGAAATAATGGGCATTGCAAATGCTTTGCAGACATTTGCACTCATGTTCAAAAAGCAGGCTTCTGTTCTACTGGGTGAGGGTAGGAAATCTCTCTCTAACAAAGTAAATCTTATAGCAAGAAGTATTTAATGCAGCTCCATCTTGTATTTTTATAAATTTATTTATTTATTTGTTTTCATTTTTGGCTGTGTTGGGTCTTCGTTGCTGCGCGCGGGCTTTCTCTAGTCGCGGCGAGCGGGGGCTGCTCTTCATTGTGGTGCGCAGGCTTCTCATTGCGGTGGCTTCTCTTGTTGCGGAGCATGGGCTCTAGGTACACAGGCTTCGGTAGTTGTGGCACATGGGCTTTAGAGCGCAGGCTCAGTAGTTGTGGCGCATGGGCTTAGTTGCTCCGCGGCATGTGGGATCTTCTTGGACCAGAGCTTGAACCTGTGTCCGCTGCATCGGCAGGCGGATTCTTAACCACTGTGCCACCAGGGAAGCCCTCCATCTTGTATTTAATATTTGAAATACTTGAATTATTTTGTCTCTTTTATTCTCTTACATGTTAACTATTTAATCTTAAATATAAAACCAAATACAACTATAAGAATAAATGGAGGCTGAATTCTGTAGACTCATTCCTCTGCTTAAGCAATCCTTCAAGGTGGATTTAGTGTATGTTCAAGCTCTGGAGAGCATGAATGTTAATTATCTCAAGCATCAGTTTATTTCTGTGTCAGTGTTGCCAGGGCTGAAACACGTGCATTTTGTGTTTCAGCATAGGATGACAGAAGTCAAAAACAGTGGGTTTGAAAATAATCGGGAAAAAAATTATATATATATATATATATGAATCACTTTGCTGTACACCTGAAACTGACACAATCAACTATACATCAATTTAAAAAAAAAAGTCAGAAGCGAGAAGCAGAATGGGTTTGGGTTCTCACTGTTGTTTTTCCTCTTGGAAGGTTATATAAAAAACACAGAGAAGCTGAACTACAGGAAAGAACAGCAGTACAAGCTGACAGTCACGGCCTACGACTGCGGGAAGAAGAGGGCAACAGAAGATGTTTTGGTGAAGATCAGCATCAAGCCCACCTGCACCCCTGGGTGGCAAGGTGAGCCTCACTGTCTCTCTGCTGCTGTCACACCTGCTCTGAAAATTTGTTCACCACGGAGACCTAACAGGAGTTTTCTTCCCCCCTGCCGCCCGCGTGTGGACCCACACAGGATGGAACAACAGGGTCGAGTACGAGCCTGGCACCGGTGCTTTGGCGCTCTTCCCAAACGTCCACCTGGAGACATGTGATGAATCGGTGGCCTCGGTGCAGGTGACGGTGGAGCTGGAGACCAGCCACATAGGGAAGGGCTGTGACCGCGACACCTACTCCGAGAAGTCCCTTCACCGGCTCTGTGGTAAGGAGGCGAGAGAGGGACCCTGAACCCCTAAAAGTCTGTTCAGAAGTGTGTATGCGTGTGTGTGTGTGTGTGTCTGTGCATTTTAAGAACCACTGATTTGAAGCAAGTATTTCTCTAACATGCATTGAGAATCATCAAAATAGGCATTCTATAAGAGGAGTGAGCTTTAAATGAAATGAGACGTTTATGTAAGGACTGAAGGAAAAAAAAAGCTATAGGTAATGCAATAGCTTTTGGCAAACGTGAAGTAGAAAATGGAAACTAAGGAAACCTGCATCGAATTTATCGTCTTTATGTCCCACAAACAAGGTGTGGAGCAGCTGAGAGACAGAATGATCGCGCATCTGACCCAAGGCTAGTTCTCCATCTTCACCGTCAGTTTGGATATTTTTCTGGTTTGTCTGAATGAGGTAAAGGTGAGGTATGGATGCCTCTTGGCGAAAATGCTGAGGAGGAATGTTCCACTTGGCCGGTGGTAAAACACCAGTAACTTCAGTGGCCTCTTGATGCTCGGAAGGGCCTTTTGTAGGGAGCGTTTTCCAGTACTCATCTGTCTTTTCACTAAGTGATAATGACAGTTAGATTTAGGCAACCAGTTTTCTTTCATAATTGGAAATGGTCATATGAAGAAGAAGCAAAAGGGAAAAAGTATATTCTCTGCTGGCTCCTCCTGATTCTGAATCCAAATACTCATAATCATGTACCTAAATGTATGTAAGTGAAGAGGTCTGGAATATTTTCTATTTTATACTATGTAAGTATAGTGTAAAAACGTACTTTCTCGTAATGCCATTGTTTTTTATGGTATTAAGTGAACATTCTCTCAGCAGAACAGTTTAAAGGTAGAAAGAATTTTCTATTTGAGTGCTTATTGTACGCTAGGTCCTTCCACATGTGTTATTTCATTTAATCTTCCCATCAGGCCTACAAAGGTGGTAGCATTGGCCTCGTCTTTACAGAAGAATTAGTTGAGACCGAGGGAGGCTGAGTCGCTTGCCCAAGGTCACACTTTTAGGAAGTGGCCGAGCTGGGATTTGGACCAAGATCGTATGATACTCAAAAGACCAAGCTGTCCCAGCCAAGTCATGCTGCCCCTAGGAATAGAGAAGTCAAGGGCCCAGTGGCTGTGAAAGGTTGCAAAATCCTCTGTGGATGAATTTAAAAGAAAATCGAGGCTGGCAATGTGTAACAAAAGTTGTGAAAATGTTTCATGTTCTTTGGCTTAGTATCCCATTTCTAAGAGTTTATCCTAAGGGGATAATCACGGAGACACACAGAAGTCAAGGCAAGGTTTGTCACAGAGAAAAAATAGGGACAACTCCGTGTGCACAGGACAGATCTGTTAAATATATCACAGCACAAATTCTATACAATGAAATGCTATTCAGACATTTTAAATTATGCTGTAAAGAATATTACTGGGAATATCTGTCGGTATGTACATAGCAGGACTCCGTTTTTATAATATATTCATATTATACATATTTTATAACATATATTCATACATATTATACATATTTTAATAATCTGTGTACATTCATAAAGAAAGGACTGGAAGGGCTTCCCTGGTGGCGCAGTGGTTGAGAGTCTGCCTGCTGATGCAGGGGACGCGGGTTCGTGCCCCGGTCCGGGAGGATCCCACATGCCGCGGAGCGGCTGGGCCCGTGAGCCATGGCCGCTAAGCCTGTGCGTCCGGAGCCTGTGCTCCACAACGGGAGAGGCCACAACAGTGAGAGGCCTGCGTACCACAAAAAAAAAAAAAAAAAAAAAAAAAAGAAAGGACTGGAAGTGTTTATACCCAAATGTTAATAGTGGATATATTGGGGTGGGATCACAAGTAATTCTTCTTTTTTTTTTCTCTTTTCTTTATTTTCTTATTGAGATATAGTTGCTGTACAACATAGTGATTCAAAGTTTTTAAAGGTTATACTCCTCTTTTTTTCTTCCTTTAAAAAAAGTCCATGGTTATTTATGAATCTTTTTAATAATAAAACCCCTTATTTTTGAGGAGAAGTAAACTGAAACTAGCAAACTGTATAACCATTAAGATAAAAGTGGTACCTTAATACATGCACCCCAGTGTTCATAGCAGCACTGTTTATAATAACCAAGACATGGAAGTCACCTAACTGTCCATTGACAGATGAATGGGTAAAGAAGATATGTATATATATGTGTGTGTGTATATGTATACACACACACAGTGGAATATTACTCAGCCATAAAAAAGAATGAAATATTGCCATTTGCAGCAACATGGATGGACCTAGAGATTATCATATTAAGTGAAGTAAGTCAGACAAAGACAGATATCATATGCTATCGCTTATATGTGGAATCTAAAGAAAATTATACAAATGAACTTATTTATAAAACAGAAATAGACTCACAGACATAGAAAACAAACTTATGGTTACCAAAGGGGGGGAGGGGAGGGATAAATTAGGACTTTGGGATAAATATATACACACTACCATATATAAAATAGATAAACAAGGACCTACTGTATAGCACAGGGAACTATACTCAATATCTTGTACTAACCTATAACAGAAGAGAATGTAAAAAAAACGTATATATATTTATATATGTACGTATAACTGAATCACTTTGCTGTACACCTGAAATTCACACAACATTGTAAATCAACTCTAGTTCAATGAAAAAAAGACAAAAAAACAAAGACAGTACTTAGTGTGGCTTTGAAATGCTTATCCCTTTTGAGTTCGTCGCATGATGCATAGCGAGTGTCTCTATGTTGCTTAGGCGCTGCGTCTGGCACAGCTGAGCTGCTCCCTTCGCCGGGCGGCTCCTTGAACTGGACCATCGGCCTCCCCACTGACAACGGCCACGACAGCGACCAGATCTTCGAGTTCAATGGCACTCAAGGGGTGAGGGTCCCAGATGGCGTCGTTTCTGTCAACCCCAAGGAGCCTTTTACGATCTCTGTGTGGATGAGGCACGGGCCGTTTGGCAGGAAGAAGGAGACGGTCCTTTGCAGCTCAGACAAAACAGGTGGGTGAGCTTTGCTGTAAGGGGCGTCTGCTGCAGTGGTGCCTGGAGGCGGGCACCTTATTCTAACCCTAAAGGCTCCCACACGCTCTTGGTGACACACGTTCTGTGCTCGAGACACAGCACTGGACTCTGGGCGTTTGTTAGCTTTACTCAGTGGATTGGGCCCCTCTTCTCAGTAAAGTCCAAGCGTATTTTTTCTAAACGCTGCCTTCGCCCACCATGGAGAGTTCACCCGTGCTGATAAAACTGTGTCTTCAAGATTAAAGAAATTAAAGAAATAGCTTTTATTTCTCCTTTGGGTCTTAAGTCGGCAGTTTACTAGTAGAATTACTCTTCGCAGATATGAACCGACACCATTATTCACTCTATGTCCACGGCTGCCGGCTTATTTTCCTCCTCCGTCAGGATCCTTCAGAAGAGAAGAAATACAAACCTGCAGAATTCCACTGGAAGTTGAATCAGGTGAGTGCATGGAAAACTCACTGCTATGGATGTTTTTCAGAGAGATTAAATGGGCACTGCGACCGTGAACAGGACCAGCTGTTTATGGGCAGGGTTTATTTAAGATTTTATGATTTCTGTGTCTGTGGATAATAGGACAGCAAATTAAATCCACTGAACTCCTTTTTACTGAAAGCCTAAGTTTGTTTTTTTACATGTATGTGTTTTATACATAAAATATTAATACAGGCGTACCTCATTTTATTGCGCTTCACAGATATTGCAGTTTTTATAAATTGAAGGCTTGTGGCAACCCTGCATTGTCAGATAATGTTAGCATTTTTAGCAGTATTTTTTAATGAAGGTATGTACACTGTTATTTTTTAGACATAATGCAGTTAGTCGCACACTTAATAGACCACAGTATAGTGTAAACATAAATTTATATGCACTGGGAAACCAAAATAAACTCGTAAGACTCGCTTTATTGTGATACTCGATTTATTGGTGTGGTCTGGAACCAAACCTGTGATGTCTCCAAGGTCTGCCTGTATAAAGAAATGATATGTTTTAAATCCCAAAAATCGTGTTATAATTTATTGAGATAAGCAGCACTTGCTTAAAAATTGGGATTGAGGTCCTTGTATTTGTTTATTATTTAAGGCCTTGGCTCCCAAATTGTGCCAAGGACCCTGGGTGCCTCAGCAAATTCGGGGGTGCAATGGGGTATTTTAAATATTCAAGGAACCAGCAATCTTGACATCTTTCAGACATCACATGAACTATTATTTAGCTCGTGGGAATTTATAGTTTCAACATTAGAGCACATTATACTTCTTGTGATGATGTCATATCTTTGCAAAGCTGATTTCCTAACAGTTGCTGTGATAAAAATCAAGTGTCATGTGCAAAGAATCAATGTGTTACAGGAAATGAGGAGATGCTGTAAACTGAAAAAGCCTTTTCATTAAAATCACAGCAGGTCGTTTCCTCTTGTGATTTAGAGTTGGGACAAGAAGGAAGCCTGAGCTTAGTTTATTTGCCTCATGGAGTTTGTGGATAAGAGCTGACATAGTGTTATATGTGCCTGTAGTTGGTAAAATATAACATTGTCTGAAACAGTTACAAGATAGATAGATAGATATAAGAGCACATATGAGAAAGGAAAAAAGTATGTGACGGTGGAAAGATGAAGTGACTGTCCAGTTGGCAGCGTTCATCTCTTACTGTTGTAATTTTTATTTACATAGATCATTTCTTTCTCGGAAACTTTTGTCATCAGTTTTTTCAAGAAACTAAGAAAGGTATCATCCAGAAAAAAATTTTGCAGTGTAGGTAGACATTTTAGGTATAGTTTTGTTTTTAGTAACCACAGTCTACACTTATATATTCAGTTTCTTCTGATTACATGTTTTAGAAACTTTATCATGGAAAATTTCACACATAGGTAAAAGTGGACAGATTAGTGTAAGGAACAACTCCACACACCCTGGCTTCAATAATTGTCGGCTCTTGGTCAACCTTGTTTCATTGTTAACCTCCACTATTAATAATTTTTGTTCAAATTGTCTCATAGATGTTTTCGTGTTTACAAATTTGTTTGTTTGAATCAGGATCCAAATAAGGCGCCATACAGTGGGATTGGCTGATAGACCTTTTGAGTTTATTTTAATCTATAGACTTTCCTCTTCTCTCTTGGAATTTCTTTGGTGACAAAACATGCTCCTCTCTCTGTGGTGTCATTTAACACGCTCCTCTCTCTTCCTTAGACCCTGTAAATTGGGACTGGGCTGTAAAGGCTTGATCAGAATGGGGTTTGCATGTTTCTGATCTGTTTAAGCTCCGTCGGGCTGTTTCTCTTTGAGATTTAAGCAGCCGTCAGTGGTCAGTGTCACCACCCTGTGGCACTTGATCTCTGGTCACTTGGGTCGTAGGAAGTGTTTCTCAGGAAGGGCTCATGGGAACAGTTCATTCCTGAGTTCTTACATGTTGTTTTAATAGTTTGTCTGTGGCCTTTATACTGAAGGTCACTTTGGCTAGATATAACATCTCTGGCTCCGATGTAAGATTTCCAAGAACAGAAAATGTCTCTCCATTGAGTTCTGATGTAAAATGTTGCTGTTAAAATCTGACAACAACCTGATTTTCTTTCCTTTATAAAACACTCAGTCTTTTTGTTTGGATGACCATGGGATGTGTTGGGTTTTTTTTTTTTCCTTCTTTTTTTTAAGGTCATTTAATTTTACGAATATGTCTTGGTTGTTTTAGGTCTGTTTTCCCAAATATGCGGTATGCTTTTTAGTATCTAGTTTCAAACGTTTTGGTATTTCAGGAAAGTTTTTGTTATAGTTTTTAGTATTCTCTTCTATTGCTTTGGTTTTCCGCTCTGGGGACTCCTCTTATCTTTTGTTGATATCCTTTACCTGTTTTCTGTATCTTTCCCTTTTGTTTAAATCACTCCTGTGCTTTGTCACCTCATTTCTGAGTTGCTCTAATTACAAACTATGTTCTTCTGTTTTGTCATTTTCCTCATGTCTTTTAGTGTGTTTTGAAATAACAGATTATCATTTTCATCTCTTTTGTTAGGTATGTCTTTCAGGTATGGTTTCATTATCTGAAGGGAGGTTATTCCCTTTGGTTGTCTTTTTATTTTTCTTTTAAAAACTTTTGGGGATTGAGTCGTGATCATTTTTCCCCCCTCGATTTTACATGAAATTAGCTTTCCTACACTTTGAAAAACATGACTTTTTTTTTTTCCCTAGCTTTAGGGTTTGATCTCTCCCTTCTGTTGTTTTCATAAAGTATTTTTTAAAAAATGTGGCTTCACACACTCTGGTATCACCTGGATCAGAAGCCCTGTTGCTTTCCTCCACCCGACTTGTTTCAGCATTCATGTAGTTACTTTGTCACCAGTATTGTCGTGGGTGTTGTCTGTGGTTTGGGGTTTTACTACCCTAATCACCGTGTTTTTAAGGAAATTAAAAAATTATACTAATTCTCCTACTCTCTTCTCAGAATATGCTCCTGGTATTTCCCAAGAAACCTGTACTATTTTAAAAACTGGGGGTGTAATATAAATTACTTTCTGAAGCAGCATATATTACAGAACTTGTTTTAAATAAAGAAACTAAAATTAAGATCTTATCTGTCTCAAAAGTGAATTACTGTGCAATTTCTTTATTTAGAAATATGTGCTTATACATTTATACACACATACATTATGCATATATAATAAACATATATACAATATTAGAGATTTGAATTTTTTCCTCAGACTTATCAACAGCAGCTGCTTTTCTTTTGGGGGTAATCTTTGGTAATTTCTTCATTTATTTTGATGTTTCTGGTCTGTTTTAGCTCTTGATTTCTCCTTGGTTCAGTTTCTTAGAATTTAAAGGTAAATTGGGCAAGCTATTTATTTATTTATTATTTCTAAATATTTATTTTTGGCTGCGTTGGGTCTTAGTTGCGGCACGCGGGCTATTCGTTGCGGCACATGGGCTTCTCTCTAGTTGTGACGCAGGGGCTTCTCTCTAGTTGCGGTGCGCGGGCTCAGTAGTTGTGGTGTGCGGGCTTAGTTGCCCTGCTGCATGTGAGATCTTAGTTCCCCAACCAGGGATCAAACTCACATCCCCTGCATTGGAAGGCAGATTTCTTTTTTTTTTTTTTTTTTTTTTTTTGCGGTACGCGGGCCTCTCACTGTTGTGGCCTCTCCTGTTGCGGAGCACAGGCTCCGGATGCGCAGGCTCAGTGGCCATGGCTCACGGGTCCAGTCGCTCCACGGCACGTGGGATCCTCCCGGACCGGGGCACGAACCCGTGTCGCCTGCATCGGCAGGTGGACTCCCTACCACTGCGCCACCAGGGAAGGCAGACTTCTTAACCACTGGACCACACAGGGAAGTCCCTGGGCAGGCTTTTTTTTTTTTTTTAATTTGTTTGTTTATTTATGGCTGTGTTGGGCCTTCGTTTCTGTGCGAGGGCCCTCTCCGGTTGTGGTGAGCAGGGGCCACTCTTCATCACGGTGCACGGGCCTCTCACTATTGTGGCCTCTTGTTGTGGAGCACAGGCTCCAGACGTGCACGCTCAGTAGTTGTGCACGGGCCTAGTTGCTCCGCGGCATGTGGGATCTTCCCAGACCAGGGCTTGAACCCGTGTCCCCTGCATTGGCAGGCAGGTTCTCAACCACTGCGCCACCAGGGAAGCCCTGGGCAGGCTTTTTAGAAATACAGTTTTAGAAATTTCATCCCATAGCGCCTCCTTCTCTGCCTGTCCCTGTTCTTGCATGTCTGCCTCTTCCTCTAAAGCCAGAAATCAGGGAATGCCAGAGCAGCCAGACCTTGGAGACAGCAGACCAGCACCCCACATGACAGCAGGGGAGATACTGGGGAGCTGCTCCTTCATGGTAGGAGAGGAGCTCAGTTGAATTTGGCCGTCTGAGCTGTATGTTTGTATTTATTAGACCATCACCTTTGAACCGAAAAAGAAAGCACATGTGCTGTAGTGGGCCTCGTTCAGAAACTGGAGGCATTTTTCATTTTTTAAGAAGATTTTTATTTATTTATTTTTGGCTGTGTTGGGTCCTTGTTGCTGCACACGGGCTTTCTCTAGTTGCAGTGAGCAGGGGCTACTCTTCGTTGTGGTGCACAGGCTTCTCATTGCGGTGGCTTCTCTTGTTGCAGAGCACGGGCTCTAGGTGCGCAGGCTTCAGTAGTTGCAGCACGTGGGCTCTAGAGCTCAGGCTCAGTAGTTGTGGTGCACGGGCTTAGTTGCTCCGTGGCATGTGGGATCTTTCCAGACCAGGGCTCGAACCCGTGGCCTCTGCATTGGCAGGCGAATTCTCAACCACTGCGCCACCAGGGAAGTGCCACATTTTTCATTTTGATCCAGAAAAGGAATGGCCAGCCCCCTGGGTGGTGTCCATCCTGCCGATACTAGAATTTCCTGGTGTCATGCTGTTGGCAGAAGGGAGTCGGGCAGCTCCCTGTCTGGGGTCCTGTCACATGATGAATGAGTAGCGCCCCCAAGTCTGAAGTGTCCTAGAGATGGTAGTGTCACCTTGACCTTTTGGGGTGAGATGCGGTGGGATGAGACGTATTTTGTTGTTGTCATTTTAAGTCTTTTCCTTTTTTAGGAAGACAGAGGTTCATTCTGGGTGACTTGTTCTCGTGTCCAGTTATGTCACTCTCATGGCTGCGTCTTTGGGTGAGAGGGAAGGTGGACGTTTCACACTTAACCACTCACCCTCTTGGCCTTGTAGGTCTGTGACGAGGAATGGCATCACTATGTCCTCAACGTGGAAATCCCAAACGTGACTCTTTATGTGGACGGCGTCTCTCACAAGCCCTTCTCTGTGATGGAAGACTACCCACTTCATGCATCCAAGATCGAAACCCAGCTCATGGTGGGAGCTTGCTGGCAAGGTAACAGTCATCGGCACCCCGTCCCCTCCAGGCTTCGAGAATTCAGTACTTCTTCTCTGCTCTGTTGGTGGAAACAGGCTCCTCTCAGAGTCTCACATCCCTTACTGTCCTCTCCTTTCTCTTCTCGTTCCTTTGCCCGGTGTAGCCTTTCTGGGGGGCACAGCTGCTGCCAGGCTCCAGGAGGGCTCTATTTACGATGCTTGATGAAGGCGTTAAAGGATGGGAACTCCTTTCCCGGGGGTCCAGGAGGAGATATGCAGAGGGAGAGTGTCATTGAGGACCTTGTTTATAAATTATTTATAAATTAACCTGTTCGTTGGAAAGTTTACAAAAACAGAGAGGCAGCCATCAGGCACAGATATGTGAGTTGCTTCGGCCAGGAGGGCTCGTCAGAGTGATTAGCACTTGATAACCTGGCGGGAGCATCTTCAGCGAGGATTGGGGGAGAGTCCGTGGCCGTCTCTGCTGGAAGACCGGGAATGTGATGACAGCCACCAGCGAGACGATACCTTTTATTCTTGTTTTCTGAGTGGCAGGCTGTGTGCCGGTGGCTTCACATACATTATCTCATTGATCCTAATAATACATTTGCGGGGCAGCAGCTCTTTTTATCCCTATTTCATAGCTGAAAAACCGGGGCTCAGAGAAGTAGTGAGCTGTGTTACCAGCTGGTTACATGGTGCTAGGATTTGAACCACTGGAGCCGGTGCACTCAGGCCCCACGTTCTGACCCACCAAACCAGGGGTGGTAACCTTTTCTGTGCCACAGAGTCCTCTGGTGGTCTGTGAAGCCTATGGACCTTTCTCAGGATGATTTCTTACTAGTCTATGAAACAAAACAAAATACATAGGATTTCAAAGGTGACCAATTAAACTGAAATAGTTATCAAAGTACTAAAAGGATAAATTTGTGAAGCAGTAACACCTGTGCCGCTTTATTAACTCATGAAGATCAGGCACCTCCATTAACTTCCAGGAGGAGGAGCAGGAGGGGCTTTGTAACCGTGCTGTGTACCTGCCGCGGAGCAGCTGGTAGGACATGATACCTGTCGGCACAGTCATAGTTTCTTCTAATATTCCTGTGATTTGTAGCTGACATTTATAACCAAAGGGAAAACTAAATTTTAGAAGTTAGTAAAAATTAAGCATGTGATTTTTCCCAGACCCCTTGGTCTGCCCTCAAGGTTCATGGGCTCCCCCACCAACTTTGCCCTTGACTCTGTGTTGTGTCACTTCAGGGTGTCATCATCACTACATGTACTTGCTAAATAGGCCTTCTTTTTCCTTCCCTTTGGAAACATTATACCTTGAGTTAGGTTAGAAATTTATGAAAGAGCCTAACTGCCAAGACAGTTTTGCTGCTTTTAGGAGAATTTGAATTTCATAATTTTCCTGCAGATCCTTTCAGATGAAAAAGAATAAGACAGTATTTCACAGTGAACTTCTTCATCAAATTCCCAGGTTTATTACTGGTGGCAGTCCATCTGTGAGAAAGTAGAACGTGAGACCAAGGAATGAGGAATAAGTTATTAGAAAGTTTTTAGTTGTTACCCTTAAAATTTTAGTTCAAACTTCCTTCCCAAATTAAACAATAATTTCTCAGTAATGATTTTAAAAATAAGAATAAGAATACAAGGGACTTCCCTGGATGTCCAGTGGTTAAGACTCTGCGCTTCCACTGCAGGGGGCACGGGTTTGATCCCTGGTCAGGGAACTAAGTAAGATCCCACAAGCTGCATGGCGTGGCCAAAAAAAACAAAGAATAAGAACACAAGTGTGGGGACTTCCCTGGTGGCGCAGTGGTTAAGAATCCTCCTGCCAGTGCAGGGGACACAGGTTCGAGCCCTGGTCTGGGAAGATCCCACATGCCGTGGAGCAAGTAAGCCCGTGCACCACAACTCCTGAGCCTGCGTGCCGCAGCTACTGAAGTCTGCGCGCCTAGAGCCCGTGCTCTGCAGCAAGAGAAGCCACCGCAGTGAGAAGCCTGCGCACTGCAACCAAGAGTAGCCCCCGCTCACCACAACTAGAGAAAGCCTGCGCGCAGCAACGAAAACCCAACGCAGCCATAAATAAATAAATAATTTTTTTAAAAAAGAGGCATGATATTTACATATTTAAAAAAAAAAGAATACAAGTGTGAACCTAAATGTTATTTTGTATTCTGGAAACTTTGTTACATGGGTTAAAATACCCCACCCCACCCCCCCGTCCCACCCTGCCTTCCTCTTCATGTCACGGTGCCTCTGCCATCAGATGGCAATCAGTTTTCATCCTTTCTCATTTCTTTCTACCTCAGCCCTCTCAGCATCCTCAGCCAGAAGAATCTGCCTAAATTTCCAAACCAAACACAAGTTTTAAAAATTTTAGTTAATGGGGGAAGAAGATCTCCTTTCTTCCTTTCAGGGGATTTGAAGTCCCTTTCCCTTCAAGTTCACTGGGGGTAGCCTGGGCTGGAGGCCCGCTTCATGGGATCAATGGAAACGTCCGTTGTAACTGTGTGTTAGGGGGACGTAGGAGCTGTGTGGGCTCCGGGGCTCACCTGTGCACACCTGGCCTCGTCCCCGTGTGGCCGCAGCAGGAAAGTTGGTGAGGCCTGCACCGTGGGGTGGGGCGGGGAGAGGGAAGCCGTGCACCCACCACATGGTCTGGAGAGTGGAAATTCTGTCCTCTGTCGCTGGGTGGGTGCCTCGACCCAGAACACTGGTCGGGAACCACAGCCGCTGTCCCCAGGTCCGTCACGGATTATGTTTCTCTGGGTGAGTTCCTTAACCTCTGACTCTCCCTTTCTGTTCAGAAAAACTGTTTAAAAATGCCTTCTTTCCTCTGTCACTTGGAAGTCAAAGTCTAAACCGATGTGAACTCCTTTTGAACTTTCAAAAAAGACATACATGTTCGCTACATACCAGGCTTTGGACGCTGACACGTGTCTTCCCTGTTAAAAAGGCCGGTGCTGTGGTCCAGGGTGGGTGCCTTTTGCACCAGGTACATCTCTGCCGTCCGCGCCAGCTGCCACCTCGCAGTGTCCTTCCTGGACAGGTTGAGGAGATGAGTGAATTCAGTGCACAGCTGTTACTCATCTCATTTTGAATCCGACCTGTGTTTTGGCAAGGAGGCTGCGGGAAGGTGGAATAAAAGAATGGAAAGAGATAAACAACAAGGTCCTACTGTGTAGCACAGGGAGCTACAATATATTCAATATCCTGTGATAAACCATAATGGAAAAGAATATGAAAAAGAATATATATGTATAATTGAATAGCTTTGCTGTAAAATTAACACAATATTGTAAATCAACTATACTTAAATAAAATAAATTAAAAAAAAAAAAGAATGGAAAGCAGCACGGGGGTGGTAAATATCCCTTTGGGAAAAGGTGACCAAGTACAGCTTTCATCCAGGTGTGGAGTGTGTCCCCAAAAGGGATGGGAGGGGAAGTTTTCTCTTGGTGTTTGTGTTTGGTAGCTTTTCAAAACTAATTTTCAAGGTCCAGTTTGAAGAGCCTAACCTCTTGGTCCTTTTGTATTGTCTGTCTTGCTTTTCTACAGAGTATTCAGGAGTTGAAAATGACAATGAAACTGAGCCTGTGCCTATGGCCTCTGCAGGTTGCTGGACTTTCTTGCCTACGGTTCACTATTGTGTTTCATTTAAAGACGAGACATCCATTCATTGTGCATTTCGCATGAGACACCCAAGTTGCATTTTGGTCCCAGACACTATTTGAGCTGCTGCTTTGCCTTATGCTACCCCACTGCATCATGGGATTTCCCTTTTCTGCCCGTTCTGATCCCAGTTGAAGTGAGAGCAAATGACTCATTAATGCAATGTACTAATGGGAATTTTTTTTTCCTCATCCAATTTTACCCCATCCCACTGCGTGAGGCGCCCCGCTGAAATCTCACAGGCTAAGTTTGGTTGGGAGGCCACCTCCTGCTTCTCGTGTGTCTGAACCGGGAGACAGGAAAAGACTCGTGGCTAGATACTCTGTCCTGACTGATACTAAGTTTTAAATAATGTTTCTTAGAAATCTCGATCCCTAGTGACGATTTAGTGTCTAACGTCCCTTATCCGGAGTGAGGCATGCTGCTGACAATTGGCCTCTCCTCCTCCTCCAGTGTAAGAACAGGGTTCAGTACCTCCTGGTTTTGGCTCTTTGTTACAGTCTGTCAAGGGCCACCTTCTGGCTTTTTCTTGTAACATCTTCACTCTTCCCAGTTATCCTCAGTAGTAGGAGACAGGCACACTGGGACTCAACCAGACAGCCGTGTAGGCGGCCTTGATACTAGGCTTTGTGCAGGGTGGGATTTTAGCATTCCTTTTATCTTTCTACTCCTGCCTGTGTACGTTCATCCCCAAGTTTGTATGTATTCCCCGAGTATGCTCAGTTAGAGAAAGCAACCCAGGGGAATTACCTGGCGGTCCAATGGTTAGGACTGGGTGCTTTCAGTGCAGGGACCGGGGTTTGATCCCTGGTTGTGGCACAGCCAAAAAAAAAAAAGAAAGAAACCCAGCGCCTGATCCAGCTGATTGAGAAGGCAGTGGTTGAAGAGGCTGGCGCTGGTAGGACATCACTTGCGTACCATGATGACGGGTGCAGCGAGGGCCACCCTTACCAGGAAGTGGCCGCATGTGTGGGGACACTCATGGGACCTCTTGGCTTCTGGGCTTCGGGGGAGGGACCCCCAGCTCCTCTCTTCACCGGGCCACATGCATGATCATAAACCATTTAATTTCCTCATTGTGCTTCCATGTCGATTGCAAGGCTAACAGGATCTGGTAGGAACTAACCCGCATGTCCACCCATCAGGCTGCCACCACTGGTAACATCACATTGAAAAGTGAAGCAGGAGGCCCTGGGCTGCACTCACAACTTCTGCTTTTCTGCCCCTGTGTTCTGCAGGTGGTGACCTGCACATGACTCAGTTTCTCCGAGGTGATCTGGCTGGCCTGACGATCCGTTCCGGGAAACTCACAGATAAGAAAGTGATTGACTGTCTGTACACCTGCAAAGAGGGGCTAGACCTGCACATCCCCGAAGGCAGCGGCAGCGGTGTCAAGGTAACACCAGCACCCACCTGCACGGCACCCACGACTTCCTCAAGCACAAGTGCGGAGGCTGTTGGTGTAAGGATTGATCGGTGATTGGTCCTGAGCTGCTTTTACTCACAGCATCTCCGACACCACACGTGTGGGGTGTCTTTCTCACACCAATTCTCCAGCTCCTGGACCCCAACTCCCCAGGCGTCCTGTAATCCAGTTCAGTCCTGACACTAACTGGGCACCAGGCCCCACTGCCCCCCCACATGCCTGCTCCTCTGGTGCCAGCTGCAAGGATCTGGGCCTCCGGTACCCACACTCGGCTGAAAAAAGTCGAGGGTTCCCACAATCCCTCGCCCTTTTCAGGTTCAATAATTTGCTAGAACTGCTCAGAAAACAGTTCACTTACTATTACTGGTTTATTATGAAGGATACAACTCAGGAACAAGCAGGTGGAAGAGAGGCCCAGGACCAGGAGTGGAGGAGGGTGCACGGGCCTTCCACGCCCCCTCCAGGTGCACCACCCTCCCGGCACCTCGCTGTGTCCGCCAGCCCAGAAGCTCTCCAGACCCTGTCGTTTAGAAGTTTCTGTGGAGGGTCTGTTATGATTGATCAAATCATTGACGACTGTTGATTAATTAACTCAATCTCCAGTGTCTCGCCCCTCCCCAGAGTTTAGAGGTGAGGTTGAAGGTCCAGTGTAATCACGTGGTTGGTTTCTTTGGCAACCAGCCCGCATCCAAGAGTCACCTCATTAAGGTAAATTCTGGGGTGGCTGAAAGGGGCTTATTAGGAATACAAAAAGATGCCCCTATTCGTCAGGAAATTCCAAAAATTTTAGGAGCTCTGTGCCAGAAACCAGGGACAAAGACCAAATATATATTTCTTATTATATCACAGGTCTGTCTTTGCCTTAGATATTTACCATCATATAATAGGGTCATGGTCTCTGGAATTATGTGAGCTTTTCTTCTCCACGTCACCCGTTCAAATCAATCCCAAGCTAATCCTCTTTGTCAAAGTGTTCCTGGTTTCAGCTTCTTGCAGTTAGAGCCTTATCCTGTTCCTGTCTCTGTTTTGGTGCCGTTTCAGATCCAAGCCAACCCCAGTCAGTCGATGTTGACCTTGGAGGGAGAGGATGTAGGGGAGTTGGATAAGGCCATGCAGCACATTTCCTACCTGAATTCACGACAGTTCCCCACACCCGGGATCCGAAGACTCAAAATCACCAGCGTGGTCAAGTATGTGCTGACTTTTAACAATAAACCTGTCTTTGCTCAGTGACCCTTGAGAAGAAAATGTGTGTATTTAGGTTTTTAAGTCAACCCAGCCTCCCTTCTCTAAGGAAAGGCGATCCATCCCTCGTTACCAGAAAGTTTGAGTGATGCTTGGAAGCACGTTCCGGGACTGGCCGGCGTCTTGTCCCCTAGGTGGTTGTGGAGTCCTGTGGTCCACCTCCGGGCGCCTTTGTGTGGCTTGAGAAGCCGCCTCTTAGAGCCCTGACCCTTCCATCCCCTTCCTTGTTGGCAGGTGTTTTAACGAGGCCACCTGCCTCTCAGTCCCCCCGTTGGATGGCTACGTGATGGTTTTGCAGCCGGAAGAGCCCAAGATCAGTCTGAGCGGCATCCACCATTTTGCTCGAGCGGCTTCCGAATTTGAAAGTTCGGAGGGGGTTTTCCTTTTCCCCGAGCTCCGGATCATTAGCACCATCACGAGAGAGGTGGAGCCCGAAGGAGAAGGGGACGAGGACCCCACAGGTGACAGCCTAGGCCAGTTGCCCACAAGTGGGCGGCTGAAACCCCACTGCTGCTACTTATTTCTTGGCCCTTTTCCTCTGTGATTTTGTAGACTTGAATGTTTTAATGCTGTTCTTGGGTCTGCTTCTGGAATCTGGCCCGTGGGCTAGAGCTCATTATGATCTTTGGAAACCCACCTGGAGGGTCCTTTCATCTTTTTTCCAGCTTGACGTCAGTATCCGGGATGGCTCTTGTGGGTTGAGAGGGCAGGGGCTGCTGCTGTAGGGGTGCTCCTGCTGGCTGGCCCCCCATTCTCGGGCCTTCCTGGTGGCCAGTCCTCCTAGACACATAAAGCACCCCCAATTCTTGAAAATGACTGTCCTGTACCTCCGTCCGTGGTCCCTAAAAGGCCTCTGTGAGTTTGAGGATGAGCAGACAGGCTGTCGCTGTGAGCACCTCCCTGGGCTCCACAGCCTCTGCTATTTCCGGTTGGGCCATTTTTGCAGTTCAAGAGTCACTGGTGTCGGAGGAGATTGTCCACGACCTAGACACCTGCGAGGTCACGGTGGAGGGAGAGGAACTGAACCGAGAGCAGGAGAGCCTGGAAGTGGACGCGGCCCGCCTGCAGCAGAAGGGCATCGAAGTGAGCAGCTCTGACGTGGGCGTGGTCTTCACAGGTGAGAGGCCACACCCCAGAAGACCGGGAGAGTGAAGGCTCAGAGCTCAGCGCCCACCTCCTCCCAGCTCAGCGGCTGGAGCGGGTCCTGGAGGAGGTGGGAAAGGATGAGTGGTGGCCACACACCTTCTCCCAGGCGGGAACGGAAGCACAGCTCTGCCTGGCGCCCCGTCCTCGAAACGGGTGGAGGTTTGGGCGCGTGTGGCACCTGCCCCTCAGCAGGGGACGACGCCCCTGCAGTTGGCAAGCCAGGCGCGCGGCCGGGTGGCTCTGGGGCCCGCCTGCAGCCTGCCTTTGCCCTCGGCCCATGTCCCTAAGCTCAGCCACCGCTGTCTTCCCCGCAGGTGTCGACACCATGGCCAGCTACGAGGGGGTCTTGCACCTCCTGCGCTATCGGAACTGGCACACCAGGTCCTTGCTTGACCGGAAGTTCAAGCTCGTCTGCTCTGAGCTGAATGGTCGCTACGTCAGCAACGAGTTCCAGGTGGAGGTGGGTGCCGGGCTGTGCTGAGCAGGGCCAGCAGCGTGGTGACCGGGTGCCTCGCTCACGGCCCTGAGGTTTGCAAATGCCGATTTTTAGAGCGTTTGTGGTGGCAACTGTTTGGGTTCATCCTGGGGTGGGTCGCCTTTCCCAGCCGGGGGGCTGCTCCCCATTAGACCTGCAGAGGTGTGGGGGGACAGGTTATACACGGGGTGGGCTGGGGCACAGCATGGTGCCCCCCTTCACAGGCTGCCTTAGCCCGAGAGTCGGAGGGGCCTCTGCAGGGAGGTGGTCAGGACCGAGTGGCGGTCCGTGCCCCGGGCTGAGGGGCAAGGTGGTTTCTTGAGATCTGACACTGCTTTCGCCGGGAGAGCTGGGGCTTCTTTGCAGATGGCTGGCCCTGCCGTGAATGGATCCTTGGCCCAGGGCGAGGGTTGCCGCCAGCACCGGCAGGGCTGCTCTCCACCGAACGTGGTCGTGGGCACTCGTCCTGCTCGGACACCTTTCATATCACTCAGAGCTTCTGTGCCCTGGAGAAATGGACCCAAAGTTACTCTCAGCAATTGAACGCTTCCGTTGTGACCCTGTAGCAGCAGAATTAAACTCACAGGGCTGAAGAGCCCATGAGTGTTTTCTGTGAGCCAAAGGGTAGCAGATTTGAAAGGAAATAAAGGCTCTAAAAAAAAAAAAAAAAAAAAAAAAAAAAAAAAAAAAAAAAAAAGGCTCTGATTTGTGCTCTCTTTCACATGGCTGTAGCTTTGGGAAAAGAGGGGCAATGTTGTGTGCCCGGGCTTCTCGAACCACCCGTGGTGAAGGGCCGGTGGTGGTGCTGTCTTCTCCTCCATTCTGTGGTGGATGAATTATTTTATTAGATACAATAAAAGTGAGTTGTTCCAACAGCAGGATGTGCTTGGCTGTGTGACAGCATCACGTGGTTACAGCAGCCTCCTTGGCCGCTTCTGTTCTTCTCTCCGCCCACCAGCACCGGTCCAGGGCGCACTTCGGTGGTGCTGGCCAAGTGCGTGTCCGTCCCATCCACGGACACATTCAGGCTGCCCTTGTGTCTCCACTGCAGGTGAGCGTCATCCACACGGCCAGCCCCGTGGAGCACGCCAGCCACATGGCCGCGCAGCCGCAGTTCGTCCACCCCGAGCACCGCTCCTTCATTGACCTCTCGGGTCACAACCTGGCCAACCCCCACCCGTTCGCAGGTAGGCCTGGGACGCCCCTCCCCGACTCCTGCCGTGAGCTCAGCCCCCCTCTTCCCTCACCGCCGCTCAGAACAGCCGCCGGCGGCCTGGCTGTTACTCCACATCACACGAGGAAACCGGAGCACGGACGGGGCAGCGAGGGCCCGAACCCAGACTTGAACCCTTGCTGAGCCTTTTCTGGGAGCTCCGCCCGTTCTCTGGGGGCGGACGGAGCGAGCAGTGGAGACCGAGGGCACACTGCGGGCCGGGTCGGGTCTCGTCATCACAGCCGTCCCGTCTCCTCTTTCCCGCAGTCGTCCCCAGCACCGCAACCGTCGTCATCGTGGTGTGCGTCAGCTTCCTGGTTTTCATGATCATCCTGGGAGTGTTCCGGATCCGGGCTGCTCACCAGAGAACCATGCGGGACCAGGACGGCGGCAAAGAGAACGAGATGGACTGGGACGACTCTGCCCTGACCATCACCGTGAACCCCATGGAGGTAGGCGAGGGCGGTGACGCCCCAACTGAGAACCCCCGCAGGCCAGGGCCCCGGGGAGGCTCAGCTCACCTTCGCGCTCACGTGCTTCGCGTGGTCTGCACCATGACCCCGCCTGGGTAAACTGAGGCCTGGGGGGGCCTGCTTTAGGGTCACGGTCCTGCTGTGGCTGGTGACCGGAGCTTTGTTTCCCTTCGTCTTTGGTGAGGAACCTAGTCAAGCCCCTCTTGCTGGGTCGTGGGATGTGGCTTCCAGCGGGTGGACAGACCCTGGGTCACAGCTGGGGCGGGGGGAGGGGCTGGATTCATCGCCTGGTGGGGCCGTGTCTCTGTCAGACGTATGAGGACCAGCACAGCAGCGAGGAGGAGGAGGAAGAGGAGGAGGAGGAGAGCGAGGACGGGGACGAGGAGGATGACATCACCAGCGCCGAGTCGGAGAGCAGCGAGGAGGAGGGTGGGGAGCACGGGGAGCGGCAGACTGCGAACCGGCAGCAGCAGCTGGAGTGGGACGACTCCACCCTCAGCTACTGAGCCGCGGCCGCGCCGCCGTCGCCTTCTCTCCTGCTTCGGGAGGCTCTGCTGTCATCCCTGTGCCCGCCCCGAGGGTCCACGACGTACAGAGTCGCTCTGGCCGGTAGGTCTGCAGAGCCCCCCAGCCGCCGACCTCTGCCCACGCTTGGTGTATAGGACCATAGGCCCCGCCTCGCTCCCTCCCTTCGTCCGCCCTGCTCGCTCTTAAGTTATGTGAGGAGCTGACGCTCGCTCTGTGGCCGACGTCAACTCCAGAAAAGCTGCAGTGACTGGACTCCTTGACAGAGGGTTAGAGTTGCTCACTCCTACCTGGTAGTCCTCTTCTTTTTTTTTTTAAAAAAAAAAGTTTTTATTTTTTCCAAACTAGTGCATGTATAAAGTGGCAGAATGGGGTTAATATGTAGATGATGAACTGACTTTTTAATATTTTGTAAATAAATTGGGATTCCTCGTGTCTTTTGTGCTAGCATAATCCGGGGCTAGATGCAAAGTGGAGCGGAGACACTGAGCGTGGGAGGGGAGGGAACGGAGACCCTGCCCATCCTGCCCCCCCAACCCCGCCCCAAGATGAGGAGAAAGGAGCACAGACATTGCTCTGCTGCCCGGCAGGAGGGGACCGGATCAGGGACCCCTCTTTGGAGGCCGGAAACGGCCAGGTCTTCTCTTTGGGATTCTACCCATTGAGGGCTGCGGGGACCTGGGGTCCCTGGCCATGTTTGGTCCCTTCTCCAAGGACCGGCAGCTCCTCGTGCAGGAACCTGGACTTAGGTGCAGCCTTGGGGTCCATACTGAATAGATGCAGGTTTCCTTGCTGGTGAGAGTATGTTTCGATCACGTGGATGGTGCAGACCCTCTGACCACTTGGTCTGGAGACAGCAACAGGCCTGGGGGATCCGTGCCCAGAACATGGCGGAAATGACGCCCAGTGGCCTGAAGGCAGTGCTCGATTCCCCGAGCACCTGCGCCCCTCCTCCCCAGAGCCCCCGGGGGTGAAACCCATGCCCAGTAGGTGGTGAAGGGAGAGAACCTCAGTCAGGAGCGAAAACCCCTACAGCACGTGGTTTTTAATTTACATGTAAATTTTTAGATTTCTAAAACTGGGGGAAAATAATTCTGAACACTGTTCTGTGATCATAACTGCTAGTTTCGAGGACACTGCCAGCTGTCCTGTGTCGTGTGTGGCCACCCCTCCATGTACTGTCACCGTTGCTGCTCTGTTTAGACCGTGGATAGACGCTAACGCGTAGACGGGACTCTCCGCGCTGTCTGTAGCCGCCGTGGTATCACTTTTCAGATGTGTATATTGATGATAGGTCAGAAAGTGTATACATACAATAAAGTCTGTTCTAACTCCAGTGGGAGAGTGGGTTGTTTTTGGTCTTGTTTTTGTCTTAATCCTGCATTCTCTTGTTTCTTTCTGAGCCAAGAACATGACATACCAAGGCTTTTATTTATTTTAATCTGTTTTTACCTCATCTCAAGGGTTCAGACTGTTGAACCTACATCAGTTAACGCTGAACTCATCTTCCCCATACAGAAACAGCAAAGGGTTTAAAAAAAATAGAAAATACTCTTCTCGTCAGGCACACAAGCCATGCACCCAACCAGCTATTGCTGTGTATATGCAGTGTGCTGCCCACACCAGGAAGCACAGACTCGTTCAAATAAATAACAAGTAGACATACACTCGGCTTTTTCTGTTTCCAAACAGGTGGGTGGGTCTGATGAATTCAGCACTTAGTTGGGAACCAGAGTCTGGTCAGTGGGGCTCTGTGGGTGGCATGGATTGCTATGGGCAGTGCCTCTCGGCCACCTCTCGTGAACCAAGAAACAGAGTTGGCACCTGGAGTCTTCTGGAAGCCGTGCACCTGGGCTGCTGAGAGGGCAGCTACTTCTGGCTCTGCTGAGCCATGCAAAGCCTTTTGAGAGGTAAGTGGTGTCGCCCCTGTGGGTCCCGAGTCGGCTGCTAATACATGAAGCCCACCTGCGGGCTTCCAGAAGCCCAGATTCTTAGCCCCATCTCCAGAGTTGGCTCCAGAAGGCTGAGGGAGGCCCGGGAACCTGCATTTCTGGAGCTCCTCAGATGCACCTAAGGCTGAGCCTGAATCATTTCAAGCTAAGTACCGTCAGAGGAAAAGATGCCACCACACCCCTAACCCTCACGCTTCTGCTGCCTGGGTACTGGGAGCAGGTTCTCAAAGGTGAGTGTTCTGGAGAGGAGATCAGGACCTTTGTGACCTAAAACCTGCTTTAGGAGGAGGGAGGTTACATACAATTGCACAAAGTACTCGCACCTGCTTGCGTCTTGATCCATGGCCAGGATGAGCTAAATCAAGCTCAGGCCTTTTTAATGTGTCTCGAGGACCAGCGTGCGCTATACGTGATGGGCACTGGGGCCTTTCTCCCGAGCCGTAGAGGTTCAGTAAAGTAGTTTGGCTATTCTTTTTCTCACCCGCAAACAAAATCACTTTACAGCAGAGATCAGAGAATTCCCGTACCTAGGAGTCGCTTTAAAGGTGGAAAGCAATCACCCCTGAATCTAGAGGGTACCCAGGCCTCCTCTGGGGGCTGCCCAGAACTCAATGGAGGGCACGCAGGTGGAGGGGGTGACCGGGCGTGGGTGCCCCGTCTGGACAGCAGGCACCGGGTCACTGCCAGGCACCAAGACCGGTGCAGCACGGCGGGAGCCTGGGGAGGAGGCAGCTCCCGCACGGGAGAATCGTCTCTGCCGGCTCCAGACCCACCAGCTGGAAGACTTGAGGTCACAGATCCTTGGCGAGATGCGGCCTCGAGGTGCCGGGTTCACAGTGTCTTCCCATCAAAGCCCAGGGCTCGGATGGGGAAGCGGGAGGACGGTGCCCCTCCCCGCATTAGGGTGCATTTCCATGTATGGCTGTTTAGTTCCCGAAACATTTCAAGTCATAAATAAATAACCAGTGTAAACAAAAGGCAGTTGTGTAGGTTCTTTCCCAAGGATGCCATCCAGCCTTTCAGGCCCCGGAGGGTGGCCGAGGGTGCCCAGCTCCCAAGACTGACAGCTCGGTTGTCTCCAGGCCAAGGGCTTGGACGGGCTGCTACTGCCTGTTATCTTTGGACACATTGTGGGCCAGCCAGTTCACTTTGGTTTTCCAGCTCTCCCGGAGGGCTTCGTTAAACTTCACCCGGAAGTGCTTTAGAGCCTCCTCCTCCGTCTTCCCCAATGCCAGAGAATCCTGAGGCAAGATGGAAGCAATGGGCGTCCCACAGAGGGAGCCCCGTCTCCCTGCACCTCCACCCTCTCTGGGCAGGTAACGCTCCCTCCTAAGAGAACCGCACCAAGGGAGCCAGGAGGGCGCCACCCAACACCTCCCCTGGGAAGAGCTCTTCGTTCCGACCCCAACCAAGGCGGCCCCCGCCCCGCCCCGCCCCGCCCCATCCTCAAGATGCCAACTCGAGCCCGGAGGTCTTGGCCCCGAAGGCAGGCGGCCTGGCCTTCTCCACTGGAAGCTGGCAGGAGGAAGGGGGGGAGCAGCTTCTTCCCAGGAACTCGGGGGCCATGGCCCCCCCCTCAGTCCCCACCCCAGCGTCTCATAAACCGAAAAGACGCAGGAAGAAAAGACAGTGTTTAACCATGGAGGGAACCCTCTTGTACAAGTGGAAACGCCCGCAGCCTGCGGAGGACGGGAGGGTGGGTCAGAGCCGGTGGCTTCCCGCCAGACCCGGGTCCCAGGCCGGTGTGAGCACACACGAGTCAGGAGGGCCCTGTGGGTCCACCACGCTCGGCGGTTGGGGGGGCTGCCTCGAGGGGTCGGGGGCTCCCTGGTCGCCTGCCTGGCGGGGCCCTGCCCTGGCGTTTACCTTGAGGTACTGGATGTCTTTGGAGCAGCTGAGCTCGGGCAGGCCTGCCGCCCGCATCAGGGCAAAGAGGTGGAGAAAGAGCAGCCCGTGGCGCCGCAGGATGGTGTAGGCCCTTTCACAGTAGCCCCGGAACCTGTAGTGGGAGGTCAGGGAGGGGGGCCTGGGTCCTCCCGTCCACCCGCACCCCAGCCAGCCGGCCAGCCCACCTTCACCCTGGAAGGAGCCGTGCCCACAAAGCCCCAGCGTCCTCTGACCGACCGCCCCCAGTGCACCCCGCCTGGAGCCCCCAACACCAAAGGGCATCTCGGGGGTCTGAGGCACCCTCACCTTTCAAATTTCTCACTATTATTCGTCTTCCCCTGCTGGATCACGTGGACAAAGTCATAGGTGAGGATGAACGGGACTCGCTCACGGTTGATTCCAAACTTGGTCTTGAAATTCCCCAGAAAGTGGCCGAAATCAATGTGGAACAGCTGAGGGGAGGGAAGAGCAGAGACCCAAAAGGAGTCAAAAAGGAGGGTGCCTCACCCAGAGGAGCCTGGGGAGGGAGAGGAAGCTGGAAGGGCTTGGATAGGGGGCTCTGCCAGCAGCCTCGTGCAGAGCAGAACGGCCAGCAGGCCAGCGCCGGGCGGCAGGCACCATGCTCATGGCAGCTCCACACCACCCCTACCTGCCCGTTCTCTCGGATCATGATGTTGTCGCTGTGCCGATCGCCGATGCCCAGCACGTATGTGGCCACACAGTAGCCAGCGCAGGAGAGGGTGAACTCCTCAATGGCTCGATCCAGGGCCTCCCTGCGGGGCAGGGATGGAAACCACGGCCACACCATTTTGCAGCTTCTTCTACCAAGAGGTGGTGGCTATGTCCCCTGCCCTTGAATCTGGCCTTGTGACTTGCTTGGACCAACAGAACGTGGAGGAAGTGATGCTGGGCTCCTTCCAGAGCCTGGGCCTTAAGACACCTTGCAGTTCCTGAACCTTCCCTACTGCCATGGAAGGAAGCTGAGGCTGGAATGAGAGGCCACATGGAGAGAAGCCCCAGACGTGCAACCCTCCAGGCCCAGTCAAACTACCAGATGAGAGCAGTTGCATGAGTGGTTAAAGCAGAAGAGCCACTCAGCTGAGCCAGCTCAAGTTGCAGATTTGTGATTTAGGCCCCTGAGTTCGGGGTGGTTGTTAGGCAGCAATAACTAACTGATACATGTGGGAACAGAGACCTGACCCACTCCCCCACCCCCACCCCCACCCTACAGCATCTATGGGATGGTCCTCGGCTGAGCCAAGAAGCCACAGAGACGGTCAAAGTCCCTCCTCCTTGCCTTTGATTCCCGAGGTCTGCCTCTTGGGAAGGAGAGGGCACCTGTCCCTTGGGCCCGAAACCTACCCAGGGTTCTTGGACTTGAGCCAGTTGAGCAGAGCATCCTTGTTGAAGGCAGCCGTGGCCGCCATGTTGCTCTTGTTCAGCTGGATGTTGGCGATGGTGTCTGAGTGAAGCACCACCTCGATGAGGCCCGTGTGGTCCCCGGTGGAGAGGCAGCCGTAAGGGGTCATCCTAGCCAGGTGGGAAGAGGGGCAGGTGGACACAGTGGTCAAGGGCTGTCCCAGGGGCTTCTTGACCCCGAGGAGCTTAACCCAAAAAGGCTGCAGGAGATGCTACTCAAGTTGCTGAAAAGAGGAGGCAGGTACTGGGGGCGAGCCCTTGACTCCCAGGGCTCCAGGGAAGGTTCCTTGGAGAGGTCACACCAGCACCCAAGATGCAGAGAGGAAGAGTCAGCACCTTGGCTGAACTCATGTTTGCTCAGAGAGAAAAATCCAGGTGGCTCGGAAGAAGATGGCGCAGGAAGCCAGGGCTGCTTGAGGCAAAGGGCCGGGGCTGGCCTTCTCCACCCTCATCCTGCGGCCCTATCGCCTCCCTGACCCCAAGTTTCAAACTGGTCCCTGCTCTTCTTAGAAGAGCCAGTCTTTTTTCCAGCTGAGGTGGTAATGTCAGCTTTGACGGGGACCCCTCCAACGGGGCACGGTCCTGGGCCTGGTGCAGGCACAAGCGGATGACGGGAGGGCCTCTCACCTCAGGTCCAAGCCTTCCTGCTTCCACAGAACGTCCATCAGCTGGATCATCTGCAGGGTCAGCATGTCCTGGCGGAGGTCTGCGCAGCCGCCCCCAGGGAGGAAAGGCATGAGTTTCTGGTGGGTTCTCCAATCCCAGCCACGCCCAGGCCCCAGAGTCCCAAGACTCTGTCTTTTTGTCAGCTCGCCCTCCAGGAGATCCACCCCTGGCCCCCACTGCAAGGTGCCCCCACCGAGGGTAGTATGGCAGGGCGAGGAGAAGCCAAGGCCTCAGCGGGCCCCTCCCCGGGGCCCAGCCTGCTCACCGTCCCCGTTCTTAAAGATGATGCCCACGGTGCCATCGCTGCCCGCCTCCTCGTTGCTGTACATGACCCACAGGGGTTTCATCTTGGAGTCCATGAAGGTGCACTGCTCCACGCTGCCGGACCAGAGAGCAGTCAGCAGCGGGCCCTCCTCGGGGCCTGGGGGGAGGGGAGGAGGTGGGGAGGCCCCGGCTGGGGCCTGGGGCTCACCAGACTTCAGCCAGCAGGGTGCTGGGGTCGAGCGGGGACTGCAGGTGGGAGAGGGCCTCCAGGTAGGTCTCCTGGCGCATGCACAGGTGCATCAGCTCCTTGGTCTGGGGCTTGGTGGTCTTCTGGGAGCTCACTTTGACGACGTCGTTCAGGGCCTTCAGCTTGCTCAGCGCTTCCCCCTGGCCAGGAGGATGGGAGGGCAGCGTGGGAGGGCAGCGTGGGAGGGCCGGGAGGGGCAGGCTCCGAGCCCCAGCCTGGCCCACACGGTTCTACAGGGGCCGGGGCAACTCTGCCCCAAAGCAGAGCCCAGGCAGGGCTGCGGGGGCCCCGAGCCTCACCTGCTTCATCAGCACCTTCATGTGATGGGTGCTGCCCCTGCAGTAGGCCTCCATGATGAGGCCGAAGCGCAGGGCCACCGAGGGCACGTGCATCTCGGAGCTGGGGGGGGGAAGAAGGCGCTGAGCCTCGCCTCGCCAGGCGGGGCCACACAGCCCCTCCCAGCCCGGCAGGACCCAGCCACCGAGGACACCCGGGCTGGCCGGCGGGAAACGCGAGGCCCGCAGGCAAGAGGCCCCTCCTCCCCGTGGCCTTCCAGGTGAGTCCAGCTACCGCAGGTGCCAGAAGAGGAAGTGGCCGATCTTGCGATTGGCCAGGGCCCGGTCCAGCAGGAATTTGGTCAGCTCGCAGTCGAGGTAGGACTCGTACTTGAGCACCTGCACCAGCTGCAGCAGGTACTGGAAAAGCTCGTCGTCCCTGCAGAGGAGGGAGGCTGGCTGGGGCCCGGAGCTTCACAGCTCGGGAGAGGGTCTGCGGCTGGCGAGGGGGCAGGGTAGGGGCGGGAGGCCAGCCTCACCTGAGCAGGCCCCCAGGAGAGGTCCCCAGCCAGCGCCTAGACCCGGGCCATTGGGGCAAAGCCGCCCTCTGAAGATGAGGAAGCCCGCGGGACTCACGTCAGTTTCCGCAGGGACTTGATGGCAAAGGAG
Source organism: Hyperoodon ampullatus (assembly GCF_949752795.1). Taxonomy (NCBI): domain Eukaryota; kingdom Metazoa; phylum Chordata; class Mammalia; order Artiodactyla; family Ziphiidae; genus Hyperoodon; species Hyperoodon ampullatus. The sequence continues at coordinate 7,388,593 of NC_136915.1, read as the reverse complement.
CCCACGTGGCGGTCAGGGAAGCTGAAGTCCAGCAGCTCCAGGGCGCTCAGGACGGGCAGCTCGGGCCAGGAGCACAGCAGGTAGAGCATCTGGGGGGTGCCGGTGGTCAGGGCAGGGGGCGCAGGCTGCGGTCTGGCTCCAGACTCTGGCCCCTCCCCCGGCCCTGGCCCTGCCGCCCACCTGGGCCACGTCCTCATGCTTGTTCCACTTGGTGACCAGCAGCAACCGGGCCAGCGCCTCGGGGAAGTGCTCCTGGATCTCGTGCCGCATCTTCCACACCAGGTCCTTCTCGTGCTCGTATAGCTCCCCGGACCCCCGGCGCTCCAGGATCTCCCGCAGCTGCAGCTGCTGAGGGGCACAGGTGGAGGTGGGCGGGTGGTGAGGGCTGCAGCCAGGTCCACGCCCCACCGCCCACGGCCCCCAGCTCACCTCCTCCTCCGTGAAGCGCCCGTGCTCCCCATGCCGCCCCAGCTCTAGGATCTGCAAGAGCGACCCTGCTGTCAGCGGCAACCCCGGGGCCCGGGCCAGCCTGGCCGGGGGGGCCCCCGGGGTGGGCGTCAACACCTCGGCACTGCTGACTTTGTGTGCCAATGACTCTCAGTGGTGGGTGCTCTCCCGCGTGCCGTAGGGCGTTTAGCAGCATCCCTGACCTCCACCCATGAGATGCCAGGCGCATCTCTCCCACTAGTTGTGACAACCAAAAACGTCTTTGGACATTGCCCAAAGTCCCCTGGGGGGCAAAGTGGCCCCCCCGGTTGAGAATCACTGCTCTAGGACACATGAGGATTCCAGAGAGTCAAGGAAGCCCCCAAGCGTGTGTGGGCACCCAGCTCCCAGCCCCGGGCAACTCACGGGGTGCAGGGACCATGTGCTGGGGAGCCCCAGAGGCAGGGTCAGGACAGTTAACCTTTAGCTTCGAGGTTTCTGGGCAGGGTGGGTCCTGGACCCCAAATGGCGAGGGCCCCCTCACTGACCTTGTCCAGGGCAGGGTAGTATACAGGGTGGGGGGCCACCTCAGGGAGAAAGATGACCAGCGCGGCTGTGCTCTCAGTGTTGGGGTTACTCTGCACGGTCCCACAGGGGTTCAGTAGCTCCCCTTTCTCGTCTGGATACAAGGACAGACGGAGATGCAAGGGGGGTGTCATCACGTGTGGGACCCACCTCCCCAACCCCCCGGCCTCTGCCTCCCCCTCTTGGCCTGGGCCAACCTGGGACGGAGGGCCACATGTAGAGGCAGCGCTCGCCGGTCTTGAGCTGGTCCTTGTAATCAAACAGCATGAGGTTGGCCCAGGCGATGGGGCAGTCCTGGGAGAGTAACCAGGCAGGTCACAGCCAGCCGCCAAAAAGCCTCCGTTTGCTCATCTGCAGGATGGGCCCAGCCAGACCATGCTTCCCACCCTCGCCCAGACTCCCTTTGAAGCAGCTGGCAGAGTCAGTCACCCCTCGGCTCCCTTCTGCTCCCGGACGCATCCCACTCTCGGCTTCTTGAGAAAGCCTCAAACAAACCACATAGGCCCCAGGGAGCTGGCCCAGCTCAGCTACGAGTGAGTCAGGGTGGCTCGGTGGTCAGTCACATCCTGGGCCCAGTGACTCAGTGCTCGACCACCACTCTGTCTCCAACTGGCTGCTGATTCAGGCCACCCCGCTCCCTGCAAGGACACTGCATTTGTCCTTCTAGGGCAGGGAGCTCCCTCCGGGTTCCCGCAAGGACCAAAGGCCCAGGCCCAGATATTCCGAGTCACTGTGCTCATAAGCCCAGGAACCCAGCACCATCACATGGCAGGCAGGGGTGGTGGCCAGCGTGCGTGCGTGCGTGTGTGTGTTGTGTGTGCGCGCGCGTGGTGTGGAGAGGCTGCGGTTCACAGGCCCTCCTGGACCGCATCCCCAGGCTGCGTGCCAGCTGGGACGCTGGGAACGGGAGAGCAGTGGCCCCACGGCGGGCTGCGGGACTGGACTGGGCCCATCACAGAGTGCCTCCTGACAGGCCCCACCCACCGCCTTCTTGGACTTCTTCTTGGTGGAGCGAGCCTTCTTGGCCTTCTCGATCACGGCATAGAGCGCAAAGCAGAGGCGGGCCATGCGCGGTAGGTCGCAGATGTTGATGTCGAACTCCAGCCGCTGCTTCCACACAGGCTCCGAGCACACGCTCACCTCCGAGCTGGACACCGTCTTGCACAGTGTCTCGTTGCCGTGGAAGAGGCCGGCCTGCACCACCAGCTGGGGAAGGCACGGTGCGGGTGGCAGGCGGCAGAGGCCCAGCCTCCCTCTGCCGCCCGGGTGTCCCTCCCACCTAAGGCTCGAATCTCCTCCTGAAAGGTCCTCATTTCACGTGGGTCTGAACCCTCCCCCGCCAGGTGCTTGAAGGTGGTCCGGAAAAGGGAGGGCTGGCTGCCTGAGGGGGAGGAGTGGTCCTGCGGGGAAGGGGAGGGCGGCGTGGGCTGTGCTCCCCACTGACTGCGGGACCCTGGGGCGTGTTGGTTCCCTGCTCTGGGCCTCAGTTTCCCCATCGGAGCTCGGGAACTCCAGGGGCCCTTCTAGCTCAAGCACCCAAGGGTGCCCCCACTGCTCAGAATGGTGTGAGCCCCTGTAGGCAGGGAAGGACTTAATGCCGCCTGCACATCTTGCCCTGCCTCCTCATCGCCCGGCCAGAAAGCTGCCCCATCCAGCCCTCCAGGATTCATCCACGGGAGCCCACGCCCGCCCTGCTTGTGAAATTACCCCAACCAAAAAATGCTCCCCAAAGAGCCCCGACCTCCTTGGACCCGGGTTTCCCGTCCTGCAAATGGGACGAGGAAACCTGCACCTCACAGGGCCGTACAGGGCAGGCCTGAGGCCAGAGGAGGTGGGCGTGTGAACGACCCAGAGGTGGCCATGGCCTTGGCCCCAGCCCAGCTGGAGCGGCTCCCCTTCTGCGCCTGTCACCTCCCAGGCTCTGCAGTTCCTCAATCCCTGGGCTGGGCCTGGCCCCACTACCTCCACCAAAGTCAATACCCAGAACTCGCTGGGCCCGGTTTCTCCGAATTGTCCTCTCCGGCCGGCCGGCCGGCCTGCTCCCCTCCCCCCTTCCTGTTTTGAAGCAGCTCCTCACCACCCCCGGCAGGGATGCTGGGTAATGTGGTCAGGTGGCTTTCGTGTGACCCCCCCTTCTTCCTCCGCCACCCCTCCAGGCCACAGCCACCGTGTTTGTGCAAAAAACACGCACTCCCCGGGCCCTTCCCGGCCCAGGAGCCCCTACCTTCATCCGCTCATCGGCATTCACTTTGCTGCCCTGGATCAGCTCGATGCAGAAAGGCTGCTCCAGGGACCACAGGGACAGCGAGGCGGGCTGAGCGGGGTGGAGGGGAGAAGCGGGGGCGTTAAAGCAGGGGAATTCAGGGGAGGCTTGCGCTCCCGGCCGCTGCCAGGGCGCCTGGCCACCGTGGCGGCAAGGGTGTTGCAGGTTCCTGCCCGCAACGCCATCCTTTACCAGAAAACCTGCCGCGCGGGCGCCCCAGGGGGCCCCAGACCCCCGAGCGCTGCAGGGCATGGAGTTCTGCCTACAGCACGGGAGACAGGAGCGGCAGGCGGCCCGAGCGCCAGGCCTGGAGGCTGCCCCGGGAGTCCAGACAGGAGTCCACCCCAGCCCCGAGGCCCAACTCTCAACCCCGAGCAACCAGAAGGCATGAGACAAGGGGCCCCTGGACCTATGGCTGGTCCAGGGCGATGCCCAGTAGGCGCCAGGGCTGGACCTCAGGTGGGAAGGAGGGCTGCAGGGAGGTAAGCGCAGGGCGCCGCTCACCTTCTTCAGAGGAATGGGGGGCGGTTTGGCGCGCGGCTTTTGGACTTGGGGGGCGGGGTTGCTCTGCTCGTCCCGCATGGCGAGGATGGAAGAGGAGTGCACCATGGTCAGGTGGGGGGTCAGCCCGCTGTGCAGGCAGCTGCAGACGTACTGAGATGGGGGGCGGGGTGAGCGGCTCCACTGCTCCCTGGACGACCGGCTACCCAGGGATGCCCCACGCTGGCCCCTGCCCACGCCAGGCCTTCTGGGGCCTCTCCTGCTGGCCCTTCCTGCCCCCACCCACCTCCCCGTGCTCACGGGGAGAGCCAGCCCAGCAAGGGCGCACTCTCACCGTGACCCCCAAGGTCTGGCTTGTCGGGCTCGAGAGGGGCCGAGGACCAGCTCCCCCCGCTCCCCCCGCCGCAACCCAGGCCCCAGGCCAGGACTGCCGGGAACCCAGGAGCCCCTCCCGGACCGCAGCCCTCACCTGGAACTGGCAGAGGGGGTAGCTGCCGTACAGGTACTCGTGCTTCCCGTTCACCTGCAGCGTGTAGTCCTCGGGCTGCTCCACCAGCGGCTGCCGGAACACCGTGGCCTTCTTCCGGAGCGCGCAGGCCATCAGTGCCAGGGGCACATCCTTGGTGGACACCTGGAAGGTGAAGCTCTCCTAGGGGGAGGAGGGAGGGTCAGCCTTCCATGCCTGCGAAGAGCCCACGGGGTTCTGGGGCACAGGGGGTGGGCTGGCCCATCTGCAAGTATTAGGCGCCCCCTGCCCCCCGAACGTGAGCTCCACGACGGCAGGCTTTGATGACGGCACATGGCCGACACCAGGAAATACCTGTTGGATGCGTGAGTGGACCAAGGACCAAAGCCTCTTGGTCACTCTGCCTTGTGGAACTCGCCTGGTGGGACGTTCGGCCAAGCCCCTCGTATGCAATGGATACCCTACAAATACCACCCGATGTTGCTGGAAGGAGGATGAACTGGGGAGGCTGGTGGGTGACCGGGAGTCTCTCAGGGGAAGTGTCCCCCGTGGACACGGCAGCCTGCATGCAGCACACGGGCCGGCGTGAGCCACCGCTCACCTCGCTGCCCTCGAACTTGACGTTGACGAGCAGGGCCCGGTTGGGGACGCGCAGGGTGCCCGGCCCCCAGCTCCGCGCCGAGGGCTCCAGCTGCAGGGGGAAGCTGTACTGCAGCCAGGCCTCCCAGCCCAGCTGCTGCCGGTGCGCGGCCACCTCCTCGCAGAACTGGCGCATCTTGGCTCGGAAGTCATTCACCTCCGGGTCTTGCAAGGAGTCAAACTCGTGGAGGCCTGAGGGGCAGGGGAGCCGGGTCAGCGTGGGGCTCGGGGGCGGGGCGGGGCGGGGCGGGGGGCAGGCCCAGCGGAGGTAGGACGGCCTGGCCTCAGCAGGGCACCTTTGCCGATGAGCAAGCTGATCTGCGAGTTGATGAGCTTCTTCACCCGGTCACCCTCGCGGGCCACCAGGCGCAGGACGGGCAGGAAGGGCTGGATGTCGCACAGCCGTCGCTGCTCGTCCTCCAGCTCCTGCTGCTCCGCCGTCTGGTTGACGCAGGTGAACACGTAGGCCTCGGGGTCACTGAGCATGTGGAAGAGCGGCTCATACTGGGCTCGGTGCCACAACACCTGGGAGGGAAAGTGGCCGGTCAGCTCCTCCCCTAAGGTGGGCGGGGCCACAGGGAGCCGGGAGGCGGGTGGAGGCTGGTCTCCGACCCTGACAAGGGGGCAAAGGCAGGGGACCACTACACTCTCCATCCCTTGAGCACTGACCACAGGGTCACCGGGAGTCTCCGTCCCTGCCCTTCTACGAAGGGGGCCAGGTAGGCGCTAAATCTGGAGCGGAGCGGTGGGTCCTACGGTCTCCTCTGTAGGCTACCCTGAGAGATGGCCAGCCAGACTTGACCTCCAGGCACCCAGCTAATCGTTCCTGGTTCATCACCCTGGTCTTTAAATGGTGGCAAGTAATTCAGGAAAGTTTCACACACCGAGGGGGCCATAAACGCCTCTGTGGGCTGTGTCCAGTGTGTGGCCTCGGGGTGAGGAGTCCCCAGGGATCACAGGAACGCCACGGGGGCGCCAAGTGTTAGTGCCAACGTGCTCACCGCCGAGTCACAGAGAAGATGGAAAAGGAGAGAACAGCTCTATTTTTCTTCCACGGGGGATGGATAATTACGGTCCATCAATGCAAAGGGATAGCACAGGCGTGTGACCCAGAATCTAAGGATACCTGTACCAATGCACACAGGGCTCCCAGATACAGCATTAAGTGGGAAGAGACCCCAAGCTGTGGAACAGCAGTTGTAATTCAAGCCCATTCCCATAAAAACGATGATAAACGTATTAACTACTGCAAGCTACAGTCTGCCAAGTTACTGGAAGACAGACACACCCATTCACTTACACACCCTCTATGGCTGCTTCAGCCCTACAAGGGCAGAGTTGAGTAGTTGTCACAAACACCATATGACCAGCAAAGCCTAGAATATTAACTGTCTGGTCCCTGGTATAAATTAAAATATTAAGAAATTGAAACTGGGGACTTCCCTGACGGTCCAGTGGTTAACACTTGGCCTTCTGATGCAGGGGGTGGGTTCGATCCCTGGTCGGGGAACTAAGATCCCACATGCCTCTCGACCAAAAAACAAAAACCATAAAAACAGAAGCAATACTGTAACAAATTCAACAAAGACTTTAAAAATGGTCCACATCAGAAAAAAAAAAAAAAAAGAAATCTTAAAAAAAAAAAAAGAAATTGAAATTGAACTGGGATATGAGGTGAGACTGCTAAGACCAATGTGTTTTATATTTCTGTGGTATTTGGAATTTTAATAATATGCATGTAGAGCCCTGTAAGCAAAAAAAAAAAAAAAAAGATTAAAATGATATTTACACGAGGTTAATAACATGAAAAGGATGTTATAATGTTAACTCAGAAAAAAGATATAAAAATTCATAATCAGAACTATCACAAAAAAAACACTACATAGAAAAGAAAATAGGAAACAGCCAAAGTGTTAACTGTGGCTGTCTCATACGGCTGGATCATGGGTAATTTTTTCCTTCTACTTTTTCTTATTCTCCTAAATTTCAATGTGTCCATAGTACTTTTGAAATGGGAAAAAAGAAATTTCATTTTTAAAGAAACACCCAGGAAGGGAAGATTAAAACACAAAACAAAACAAAACAAAACTCAAGGATGGTCCATTGCTTCTCTCCTTTTTTTCTGCTTCCAAGTATAGCTTTTCAAATTCAGGGCTAAGGCCTTGTCCTCTGCCATGACCCATTAAATCCCACACTTTGCAAGCGGGATAAGCCCTTTGAAAGGTCACAAGACAAGATCTACCAAATACCATCCAGATGTTTCATCCTTTGACTCAGTAATCCACGCTGAAAATTATTCAACAAAGCCAAAAACCATTTCCAAAGATGATGTTGACTATGATGACAGCTCTGAAGACAAAAGACCGGTAAAACTCAAGCGGCCATGGATGGGGTGTGGTTTCAAACGTGATGGCACAGTCATGGAGAGAATGAAAGGCCACCATGGGAACCAGCACCCTGAAGCTTTCACAGGAATCTAGGGAGGGTAAACGTGCCATGATAAAGGCAGGAGCTGAATTTGGAAAGCTAGGTGGATTTCAACTGTGAGTTTTTAAACAATTCTTGGACATTATTTTTATCTTTTAATTTTTTTTTTTTTTTGGCCACACCATGCTGCTTGCAGGATCTTAGTTCCCTGACCAGGGCTTGAACCTGGGCCCCAGGCAGTGAAAGCGTGGAGTCCTAACCACTGAACTTCCAGGGAATTCCCATATCTTTTTTTTTTTTAATTTACTTGTTTTATTATATATTTTTTTCTTTAAGATTTTTGGCTGTGTTGGGTCTTCGTTGCTGTGTGCAGGCTTTCTCTAGTTGCCACGAGTGGGGGCTACTCTTCGTTGCGGTGCGCGTGCTTCTCATTGCGGTGGCTTCTCTTGTTGCGGAGCACGGGCTCTAGGTGCGCAGGCTTCAGTAGTTGTGACTCGCGGGCTCTAGAGCTCAGGCTCAGTAGTTGTGCGCACGGGCTTAGCTGCTCCACGGCATGTGGGATCTTCCTGGACCAGGGCTCGAACCCATGTCCCCTGCATTGGCAGGCGGATTCTTAACCACTGTGCCACTAGGGAAGCCCCCCCCCCCATATCTTTTAAAATTCATAGCTGAGGATCTCAAATCTGAGAGTTGCAAGAGCCCATCTGTCTGCTTCTCTGAGTTCCAAGCTCTGAGAACTAGTTTTAAGGTCAAGATCGTACCTGCTTGATGGTGCTGAGGTTGGCATTTCGGGACACAGGGAAGTTCAGATAGACCCCTGTGGGCAGCAAGAAATCAACGGCCACGCTCTGATTCTCCTCCTTGGTCCAGAATTCCATGGGGCAGTCAACCCCGGGGGGCATCCTGCTCTTTTAATTCTCGGATACCAATCGTCCTGAAAAGGAAGCAAAGGCAAAGTGAGGCCCTAAGGTGTGCTGGGTGAGTCCTTTCATAGGACCCTTTGGAAAACAGGATTTCAGGACTTTTGTCAGCAGGGAGCTTGGGATGGAGTCCCAGCCGGGAGGTGGCTTGTGGCTCCTGCTGCCCAGGTCACTGTCTAGGCTGAGCTGCAGGCACTCCGTCTGCATCATTCACGGCGGTGCCCCCAGTTTAAACCACCAACAAACCCATGCCAAATCATTTTTTCTAAGGAACACACACACGTGGGAGACCTCACCATGGCCACCAGCCAGCAAAGATGGAAAATGGCAGGATCACTGGGCAGACAACCCCAGACTGGAGAGGGATCGAAGGCTGAAGTTCTTTGAAACTTTCTGACCAGAAACCAAATGGCTTGAAAATGGCTTTAGCCATCAAACAAGCTGTTGAAATATCTCAGCCATACCAAACCCACTGCCCGGTAAGGAACAAAATGTTACAGACACAATAAGAGGTCTTTGAGTCTCTCTCCCACTCAGGGTTACCACCACCTGGATTTTGGTTGTTCATAGTTTCCATGCATGTTTTTATCCTTTTATTATACTAAAATGTGTCCACAAACAACTCCTAATATTTTTCCATGCTTTAAAGCATTGTATGATTAGTGGATCTTCTGCACTTGTTTTTGCCACTCAACGCTGCAATCTAGATTTATCCATGCTGATACATGTAGCTCTAGTTCATTCATTTTAACTCTTCGGAGATATTTCACTGTGTAAATAAACCACAATTTATTTACCCCCCTCTCTTGTTAAGGAACCTCAAGGTTTGTGTCTACTCATTTTGGTTATTACAAATGAATGATGCTGCAACGTATATTCTTGCACACATCTCCTTGTGTACAAGTGAGAGTCTTGGTGAACACTAAGAGAAATATAATGTGAGCCACATGTGTCATGTCAAAGTTACCAGTAGCCACATTTTTAAAAAGTAAAAAGACACAGATAAAATTCAGTTAGTAATCTATTTTATTTAACTCAATATATCCAAACTATGGTCATTTCAATGTTGTCAGTACAGAAAAATTACAAGATATTTTACATTTTTTTGGTGTTAAGTCTTTGAAATCTGGTGTATATTTTACACTTACAGGACAATTCAGACGCTAGGTATTCATCAGAAGTATTTCATCTTACGTAGATTTCATACAATTAACAGGTTAAAAAAGTAGGTTCACAGACTCAAGTTGTTCCAAATATACTTAAAAGTTTTCCAATAACCAAATCGAGTATGAATTCTTACGTTTAAATGAATTAAAATTAAATAAAATGTTTAAAAATCCCATTCCTCAATCATACTGTCCACATTTCAAGTGCTCAAGAAATACATGTGGCTGGTGGCTGCAATACTGGGCAGTGCAGGTGGAGGGTATATGCCTAAGAGTGGCATTGTCAGATCATAAGTATAACCTACGACAGATATAACCACATCCTTAACTTTTTAATCTCCGTATCTTTGCCAGCACTTGGTACTGTCAAATTTACTCATTTCTACCAATCTGGTGGGCGCGAAATGCTCTCGTTTTAATTTGCATTTCTCTGATTATCCATAAAATGTTTACCTTCTGCAAATATCCAGCTTATAAACTTTGCCCATTTTTTCTGTGGGGCTGTCTTTTTCTTACTGCTTTGCAGGGTTTCTTACATTCTCTAGATTCAGTTCTTTTGTTGCTTGAGTGAGTTGGCAATATCTGATTTATCTTTTCACTTTGTTTATGTGTCTTTTTAAGGAGCAGAAGTTTTGAATGTTGATGTAGGCAAATCTTTTTCCTTCATGTTTTATCATTTTTATTCTTTAGACAAATACTTCCTTACCCTAGGGTCACATCCTCCGAGATTTAAGTGACTTTTAAAAATAGTTGAAAGGAAGTGTTTAGTTTGAGAGAGATGTTCTTCTGGTGACTCTGCCAGCTGGCTCCAGGCCTCACCCTTAGTTAGATGCAGAAGCTGCTCTGAGCAGCAGGGCAGCATGTCACCCTGTGCTATTACCACTGTTGGGATCCACTTCCTCTGATTATAAAACCACATCCTACTTTGGGTTCCTCTTTCTGAGAATGGCCAGGCCAAAGGCTTTTTTTTTTGACTCAAAATGTGGAGGACAGTCAGGAATTTTGGAAAATCCATTTACAATGCTTTGGCCAAGCTCAGGAAGGCATCTTTGGCCACTCAGTCCTGAGGCTAAGATGAGCACATGCAGCAGGAACTCCCCAGGACTCTAGCCAAAGGGGTGGATGGGGCTACCTCAGCGCTGTGGAAATGAAGCCTTCGACTACACTCATCCGTCTGGGATGCAGGGAAACACTTTGATGTTAAAAACTCATTCCTAAAAGAGGAAGACTCAGGATAGTGTGGGCAGGACAGAATCAAATGCCAGAGAGGGGACAGGAGAAAGATGGGAACTCCTTCCCTCTTTGTGGGCCCAGGACCCAGGATGCAGCTGCTAACAAGCCCCAACTCTCCGTGAAGCCCAGACCTGTCACTCTCAGTATGTATGGGACACAGATGTCAGCTAATCCCGAGGCTTTAGAACTGCTCCAAGAATGCGGATTGGTACAACCACTTTGGAAAACTGTTTAGCAGTATCTACTAAAGGTGAACACATATGCCCTACGACCCAGCAATTAATTCCACTTCTAGGGATACACTCACCAGAAATGCCAGCACAGGTGTGCCAGAAAAAGCATAAAAGAGTATAGCATCGCTATTCATAATAGTCCCCAAACTTCCCAAGTGCTCATCAGCAGTAGAATGGAAAAATAAACTGTGGTTTCCTCTCCCGATGGAATGTTATATTAGCAGTGAGAGTGGATGATCTATAAATTCAACAATATGAATGAATCTCACACATATAAAGCGGAGAGAAAGAGGTCAGGCACAAAAGAGTATGTGCTCAAGATCCCATTTATATGGAGAACAAGCACTGGCAGAAGAAGAGATAGGGGTTACCTCGGGTGGAAGGCAGTTTACCCTGGGGGAAAGCGGCACAGGGGTGCTGGTAACTTTCGGTTTCTTGATCTGGGAGCTGGGGACCTTCCACAAACTCATTCCACCCTCAGTCCAAGTGGCTCAGATGGGTTGACTTCTCTCCTGGCTCCCTGAGTGGCCTGAGACCCAGGCCCAGCCTATCAGAGCCCTGCATTTCCCCTGGCCACAGGGACTGGGTTGGAAGCAGGAACGGGATGTAGCCCCAGCCAATTGTCGTACTTCTCTGGCTACAGTGATTCTAGGATGGACATGTGACTATCTAGTCAATCCCATGGGTTTTGATATCTGGACTTCTTTGGGGACTTTCTCCTGGGAGAACAGAAAAGATAGAATATCTACCAAGAGCTGCTGGTGACCACCCGCTGCTCTGAGGGGTGGAACCTGAGAAAGGACCAACGTGGAGGAAAGCAGAGCTCAGTATGGAAAGTGAAGCAGGGTCCTGAGGACAGCCTTTGACTCCCTGGATCCAGCCATGCCTGAAGCTACACTCTACCCCTAGAAATTTCAGCCCTATCAGCCAAAAAATCCGGCCCAGCCCCGCCTTTCTGTTGTTAACGTAGAGCAGTTTGAGTTGGATTTTCTGTCACTTGAAGCTGAAAGTATTTATCTCCATTAATAGAGCAGCACATTCCATTTTTGGAAGCTTCTAGTGTTAGAAATTTCTTCCCTTGGACACTGGCCCACCTCGAAGAGCCAGCCCCGTCCTTTGTGCTGCCACCTAGAGGCACATGGAGTTGTTATCTGATGGCTCTCCTGCTGGATGGTGGCCCCAGCACCTCTGTTCTCCCTACAGAGCAGATTTAGACTCTTTTGCCAAAGTTCGGCACTCCAAGAAAACAAGATGCTCCAGATGGGGCCCGGCAGGCCAACTGTAGGAGAAATGTTCTAGTCACCAAACTCCCATTTGTTTGGCCTAAAAGTGTATCAGGCTCCCCTCCCCCGCCTCCCCTTCCCACCGAAAGTTCTTTGGTGGCCACATCACCAAGTTTGCTGGCTGCCAACCCTCCAGATATTTCTCACAGTAAGCCAGGATCTCCCAGTCTGTACAGGGACACTAACTTCCTGAATCTAAATGCAGGAACTCACAATTATTCTTGGTAGTTTCATCTCATGGAAATAATCAGCACTCATGTATTATTGGATTTGACATTGTGTATATATCACTTAGCCTGAGATATTTTAGGTTATTCGACTAGTATTTATTAAGTGCCAGGAAGCGTGCGAGGCGCTGGGAACACAGTGGTGAATGAGACAGAGGGTCCCTCCCCAGAAGGGAGTAGCGGAGACACAGTAGACGAGAGGGATGTTCCCGCGCTGTATTAATGCGATAAAGGACAGTGTCTAGTGACCACGTGATGGAGGACAGCAGGAGGCGCTACTGCATATAGGGAGGCCGAGAAAGGCCCCTCTGAGGGGAGGACACTGGGGCAGAGGGCCAGGGTGAGCCATCACGTCCTGAGCCGACAGACGGCGGGCCCTTGCCGCTGGAGCGTAGGGGAGGGTGGGGGATGAGATGGGCTGAGGAGGTCAGCAGGGACCAGGCTGGCAGAGCCTTTACAGGGGACGCGCCTGGCTTTCACTCTAGGAGCGATGCAGTGAGCGCACAGCCCTAGAGCGTTTTAGGAAAGGGAGCCACCAGATCCTATTTGCATCTGAAATGATGCTGGAGGGTTGCAAGCACGCAGGCGAGAATGTAGGGCAGCTCGTGCCACGGATGACTGTGGCTTGACCCAGGAGGAGGAGATGGAACTGGAGAGGGAGGGAATCAAGGTATATCTACGAGCTGGTGGCAGGGTGCGCGGTGCGGGGTGGGGGGGTCAGATGGGGGACAGTGAGGGAAGGAGCAAAGATGACAGGCAGGTTTGGGCTTGGGAGACTGCATGGCTGGTGGATATTTACTGAGATGGGAAAGTGGAAGGGAGAAACAGATTGGCAGGGAATAGAAACAGCAGGAGCTCCATTTCAGACATACTGGATCTGAGCTGCTTACTGAACATCCCAACGGAGAGAGCCAAGGGGCAACGTCCCAGTTTGGAGCTCAGGGGAGAGGTCTTAGGGGCCCCAGAGATATCACTTGGGATCAGTAGACTGCACACAGATGTGGAGCCACGGGGCCAGGAAGGTAAGTAAGGGGCACGACCACCCTCAAGGCACTGAAGTGGGATGGACCAAAGAAGAACCATGAACAATCCTTCTCACTGTCATCCAGAATCTCGAGAGAGGCTTCCTCTGTCCATCCACATCTGAATCGTTAATAAAATAGTAAAGAAAACTGGGCAAGGAGCTTGCCTCCTTTCATTTTCCCACTTCTGGCCCGCACAATCCACAGAACAGCTGCGCGGCAGCAGAGTCATCCTGGCTGGGGGCGGGGGGTCTCTGTCACCAGTCCTCTGCGAGCTGTTCCTAGACATTCCCAGGTAGATGCACCTTCTCTGGCCTGAGGTTGAAGAACAGTTTCTCAGCTGTGAAGGTCTGAGGGGTCTGACCTCCTGAGTCCTGAGCGGCCGGCAGAGGAGTTTCTCTAAAGATTTTGATAAAAGGACATCTGCCGCCACCATCCTCCCCCACTGGCAGCAGGGAACACCTCAGGGGGCCCTAAGTTATTTCTAAGGGAAAAGGGCAAGCAAGGGATGTAGAATCCCAGATGTAGAATCCCACAAATGCTTCTTCGGGACTAGGAGTGACCTTGCAGCCCATATAGTCCCCCTGGGCTGGCAGACCAGCTGGCTGATGGCTTGTCCCAAGCTCGGGACTGCCGAAGGCTCCCTTTCATTCCTGTTGAAACTCCACCATTTGGGGGCTCTGAGCTGGCGTCTCCCGAGTCTGTTAGACTTCTGCCTCTTTCCAGTGGCCGTCACAAATGTGGTTGACACACTGACCGGGAGATGCTGCCCAGCCTTTGTCAATGTAAAGACAGGCTTTTTGGTGCCTGGGGAACAATCACATATCCTGGGGAACAGCTTCCCAAGGGAACACATGAGTCACTCTCAGCAGGGGACAGGCAGTGGGAAAAGAAGGGAAGTTGTGTCTTGCTTGTCTGAGCGATAAACATCCTCCTCCCTGAGGGGATGCCCTGGGCAAAACATGCCCTGTACCTTCGGATGGTGTTCTAAAGCAGGTCCCCCTGGACGGCTCCTATGAACCTGCATAGAGAGAGAGATGTTCATGTCCTCAACCTGAGGACAAAACATCTGTCCAATGCCTGGATCTCAGAGCCCAAAGTTACAACCTAGTTAGCCCAAGGGAAGGAGCCTCAGTCACAGAAAGTTGTAGAAGGTAGTTACGCACACAGTCTAAGTATCTACCGTCCACCCAGGCTGGGAGGATGCGAGACCAGCAGCCACGTGACAAGGGGCAGGGGGACACAGGGGCCGGCCTTCCACATCACGCTGAACAGAGCAGAGTTCACACTGGGCCTCTTGACCCGGGTTTATTTTCAGGACTTCTCAGCCTCAAAAAGTCCTTCTAATCAAGTGTTGTTTCCAGTCAGTCTCCCACGGAGAATGAAATGGACACTTTTCCTGTTGCCCAACTTAGGTGGAAAGTGAGAGCAAGTGAGCGCTTCAGAAGCAGAGTGGAAGATGCTTTACCTGGAGGGGCCACCACCTGGTGAATCTCCTGGATGTTTACCCCGAAGGAGCTTTCCAGAAACCACCACCCTGCTCTGGCTGCCAGGAGATCCTTCAACCACCACATCCTCCTGGAGACCCTCAGGAAAAAGAATGAGGGGCCCTTCCTTGACCCAGACGGCTGAAGGTCCCAAGTCCTATTCATTCATTCACTTGCTCATTCATTCATTCAGCAAATATTTATTTGATCGCCTTCTATGTGTCCATCAGGGAATGGGACAGGCACCATCCCCGCTCTTACAGAGTTTTTAGTCTAACGGGAAAAGACAAAAAAAATAAAATAAAATAAGAAACAACTGAATAAACAAGATGATTTCAGAGAGTATAGGATTAGAATGTGATAAAACAGGTTTGCAGGGAGCATCTCCTTTGGAGGGCAGGTCAGGTAAGGGTCCTCAGGTGAGATATGGCAGATGAGGCCCAAATGACGAGAAGGATCCAGGAAAGATCTATGAAATAGGGTTCCAGGTGGCTGGAACAGGAAGTGCAAAGGCCCTGAGGCAGAAGACCAGGTAATGGGAGTCACAGCAGAAGGGGAGACTGGGGAGAGACAATGTGGCTGATCCTGCAGGGCCTTGGAGCCTCGGTGAGGAGCCAGGCTTTGTCACCACTGCAGTGGGAAGTCACTGGGGGGTTTTAAGCAGGGGACGGAGACGGCCTGATTTTACGCTTTACGAAGAAGACTGCTTTGGCTGCTGTGAGGAAAATGGAAGGAAGGGAGGCAAGAATGGAGCGGGGAAAGCGATGAGGCCAGGGCCCCAGGTCAGAGCTGGTAGAGCAGATGAATGAGGGAAGGCGTTGGGCCCTACAGGCCACGAAACACCCCAATCCTCTGCTCGTAAGGAGCTGAGGAACAGGCATCCCAGCAGCCCAGCCTGGAAGCCTGCAGCCTTCACCTTCTTGAAGAGAATGAAGCCATAGGCCAGAGGGAACTGCATGGCCCAGGGCCCTCAACAGGTACAGTTTTAGGATAGATGTGCTATTCTTCCAAGATACAAATGCTTTCTTTTTCTTTTTTTTTTTTGTTTTTTTGTTTTAGTCCAGGCAAGTAGGACATCCTGAAGACCATCCCAGGAAGAGGAGGGATGGGCTTGTTTGGAGGGCTGTCTGACACCCCAGCTCCTGCCACCTGGAGAAAAAGAGGTCAGAGGGGTGAAAGATGGGATTGGACAAAATAACAAAGTCATGTGACACCGTGCAGAAGAAGGCATCCCAATGTCTGCTTGGAAGGTAAGCTGAGGACATGAACTACCTTATTCCCTGGTTTCCTAGTCTACCCACTTCTGCCTCCCTCATTTCTTTTTTTTTTTCCTTCTTTTTTTTTTTCACTCTCTCCCATTTTTAAATGTGTCTCCTTTGAGTCCATATTATTCAATTGGACAGTAACTTCTAATTTGAATATTTTAAAAAAGAAAAAAATCCTCAGTGGGGGAAAACCAAGACAGACATCAGAGAAGGAGACGTGTAGGTCTTTGGAAATTCTGTTCTATATGGGAAAAAGAGAGAGAGAGAGAGACTGACTCCTGCTACTGCCATCAGAAAAAAAAAATGAGCCAACTACCCTACAAAAAGTTCTATCCCAATGATCTCCTATGATGCTCAGTTCATGGTGCACCCAGGGGGGCCTTGGGCCTGCAACCATGCAGGGTCCCTCAATACTACACAGCAAAATCAAGAGAAAGATCCATGGTCTCATATCTGGTAATTTGGGGAATCTGGAAACTGTCTTAAGGAAGCAATTCAAAAGTGAAAAAGAAAAAGCTATATGCACAAAGATATTGATTGTAGTATTGTCTGTGAAACCCATAAATCAAAAATAATAAAGAAATGTCTAAGTAAATGATAACACAAACAACAAGAGTGAATGTAGTCATTAGAATGACACGGCACTGCAAATACCCCCCACCTTAAATGAAACCAATAATGCACATATATTTATCATGGCAACATGTGTTTGTGGACAAAACATCTCAGAAAGCATAGAGAAAATGAAAACAGCTATATTATGGGTGGATGTGGCCATCATACTCATGACTTTTAAATTTTAATATTTGTGAAAGTTATGCAAGCACATAATTTTAAAAATTAATTAAAACTAGGGGCTTCCCTGGTGGTGCAGTGGTTGAGAGTCCGCCTGCGGATGCAGGGGACACGGGTTCGTGCCCCAGTCCAGGAAGATCCCACATGCCGCGGAGCGGCTAGGCCCGTGTGCCATGGCCGCTGAGCCTGAGCGTCCGGAGCCTGTGCTCCACAACGGGAGAGGCCACAACAGTGAGAGGCCCACATACCGCAAAAAAAGAAAAAAAAAAGAAAAAAAAAATTAATTAAAACTAAAATGCTTGCAGCAAAAAATGAGCAGTCCCTTGACCTCCATATCCAAACAAACCACCCCCAATTTCAGTTGTATCTTTTGGTATTTATCTCTGCATTTCTAAATAACAGGTTTACACTGATATTTCTTGATCTTCAACTTTTAACTTCTTACCTGAGGAGATGAGTTTGTGCTTTCCTTCACATACACACATGCATGGATCCTCTCACCCATCTCCTGGATATAGTTATGTGATCACTTTCTGTGAATCAAACTTTAGTTCTTCCATTATTATAACTACGTAAATATTGTTCAAAGCTAAGCCACATACTATACTATGGTTTCCTTTCTCGTTCAACTTTTTGTTACTCCTACAGTTGCCTTGTTTTTAATTTTCTTTGTTTTCTGTGTGTGAATACGTAATTCTTCCTCAAACTCTCTAACAGCACTACAAAATCCTTATAATATGGCAAATATGTCAGATAATCCATCAGCTCCATTTTTTTCTTAGAGATTCCTCCTGGGGCCCTCAGCCATCTTGCTCCAAATTGGGCTGGTTGCTCTCTAGACCAGCTGCACAACTGTGATATTGGAACTTCTCTTCACTATCATTATGGGAATTCCCTTCACCTTCTCTCCACCAGTCAGGGTTCTTGGTTGCAAGTAAAGAAGCTGACTCTCACTGATTAAGCAGGGAAGGAGCTGACAGGTTGTCTGACATATTTGCTGCATTGTGAGGGGTTTAATAGTTCTGTTGGAGAGTTTGAGGAAGAATTAGTGATTAGTACATTGAAAACAAAGCAAATAAAAATATGAGGCAGCAGACAAAGCAAATAAAAATATGAGGCAACTATCAACTCCAGGAAAAAGAAAAAGTTGAACAAGAAAGGAAATATAACTGTAGTATACTATGTGGACTCCATGATACAGAATCATGTCTGATGGCAAAATTGCTGGTATTGCCACTGAGTACTGGGTGCTACTTTGTACCCCTGCCACTTCTGTGCCAAGAACTCAACCTTGAAGCCTATCCCCGCTATCACCACCATAACCATGGAAACAACACATGTTTCATCCCTCTCTTCTCTGTCAAAATATAACATAGGTACATTTCATCAGTGGAGCCCATATCACAGGTGCTGGCTGCAGGGGAGGCTTGGAAGAGAGTACTTTTCAGTTCCCATGGTGGGGTAGGTGTTTTTTTCCCTCCCCACTCCCAAGGCTCAAAGTAAGACAACAGCTGAAATACAGAAAGTCATTTGGTGGCTGAACCAAATGAGAAACAAGAGACAACTGCATATTGTACCACTTGTTCCTCTTTCTTGGTTTACTGTCTCATTTTAGTAGAGCACATCCTCTAGTAGCTTCCTTGAAAAGGGATACAAAGGGTGTGTGTGTGTGTGTGAAGTTTTTGAAAAATTACATGTCTGAAAAATGTCTTCATCCTATTATTTTGCTTGAATGATGATTACAGAATTCTGGGTTGGGAATTAATTTCCCTCAGAAATTTGAAAGAGTCGCTCCACTGTCTTGTAGCTTCTGGTGTCGATTTTGTAAAGTCCAATGCCATTCTGTGCTCTGATCTTCTATATGTGGCCCCTTTTCCCTGCGCTGGCTTTTAGTAACTCCTCTCTATCTCTGGACTTTTGGAAGTTCATGTTGATGTCCCACAGAACATCTTTTACTTTGATGTAGTGTATCTTTTAAAAATATATTTATTTATTTATTTTTATTTTTGGCTGCATTGGGTCTTCATTGAGGCACGCAGAATCTTTTTGTTGCAGTGCGCGGGCTCCTCGTTGTGGTGCATGGGCTTCTCTCTAGTTGTAGTGTGTGGGTTTTCTCTCTCTAGTTGTGGCGCGTGGGCTCCAGAGCGCGTGGGCTCTGTAGTTGCAGCATGCGGGCACTCTAGTTGAAGCGCACGGGCTCAGTAGTTGTGGTGCGTGTGCTTAGTTGCTCCGCGGCATGTGGGATCTTAGTTCCCTGACCAGGGATTGAACCCGCGTCCCCTGCATTGGAAGGCAGATTCTTTACCACTCGACCAGCGGGGAAGTCCCTGATGTACTGTATCTTATTATTCGTTGGGCTGAGTGCTACACAGAGATTCTTTTTTTTTTTTTTTTTTGCGGTATGCAGGCCTCTCACTGTTGTGGCCTCTCCCGTTGTGGAGCACAGGCTCAACGGCCATGGCTCACGGGCCCAGGCACTCTGCGGCATGTGGGATCTTCCCGGACCGGGGCACAAACCCACATCCCCTGCATCGGCAGGCGGACTCTCAACCACTGCGCCACCAGGGAAGCCCTACACAGAGATTCTTAATGCAAACTCTTGAGTTCTAGATTTTTTTTTTCCTGGAGTTTAATAACTTTTCCTTCTCCATTTCTCTCCCTTGAGCTCCTATAAGGTGGATACTGGGCCTCCCAAACTGCTCTACTTTTCTTATCTTCTCTTTCTTATTTTCCGTCCCTCAAGTCTTTCTGTCTTACTTTCTAGAAATTCATTGTTCAATCTTCTAACTCTATTCTATTGAAATTTCTACTTCTACTATCCTAGTTTTGATATCCAAGAGCTTATTATAGTTTTATAAATATGCCTTTTTTTAAAAAAAACAACCATGTTTATGACTTCTGGGTCTCTGTCTTTCATGTTAGAGGACTCATTCGGCGTGTGACGATCCAGGCTGCCCATTCAAATTTAAGAGAGAGGCACTGAAAGGTGCTTGTGCAGGGCCGGTTGCTTGGTAGGTGTCACTGAGAAGTAGCGTTTTTTCATATGAGGTTGGGTTCCTTAGAGAGAAGTTCAAGGCCCCTGCCTGGAGGATGGGTAGAAGCCAGGCTGCCATGTTCCGGGAACCAGCTAGGAGAGGGTCTGTCTATTCAGCATGCAAACTTGCACTGAATCTTCCAGTTCTCAATATAGAGCCTCCCCTGCCTTCTGCTGCTCTGGTTCAATACTGCCTGCAGGAAACTAGCCATCTTCTGCTGGTGGAGGAGGGAGCTGCCTGGCTACGTGGACTGAGAGAGGGGTCTGTGGCTCTAACACACACTTTAAACCAATATTCCTGCTTCCAGCCCCGCTCCCCGCCCCCATCGTTGGGAACACTCTGTGGCCCCCATTCTCTAGCCTTTGGTGGGTCGCGTGTACAAGCCAGCTTGCTTCCCTCACAGCCAGGACATTCAACATTCTAAGCTTTGCTTTTCTTTCACCCACCTGCTTCCCATCTTTCAAAAGTTTTGCTCATATCCCTCCCCCTCTATCATCATTTTCTGTTTTCTTAAGGATTTATACCTTTTTCTTCCTCTACTCTCATTTTAGTGGACTTTTGAAACAGAGCAGAGATAGACATATGCATTCAGTTATGTTTTTGTGGAAGTTCATGATAATATTTACCAAGAAATAAAAATCAAGTTTCCAAAGATACACACCCAGAAGACTCTCCAGGGAGGATGCTCCAACAAGGAAACAATGGTTCTTTCGGGAGGGGGGTTGGATTATAGAAGAGTGATGCTTGTAATTTTTTTGTATTCTGTAAACTTTCGACAGTAAATAGGTATCCTTTACAAATCAAAAAGTAGGAGGGTTAAAAATCATTATTTAAAGGCATCTTCTGAAACACAAATCAAGATAGTGTAAACAGGTGTGTAGCAGAAAAAGAAACTCTAATTCCTCTCCACGGGTCTACATAATCCATGGTTTTCACCTGTGTGCCAGGGAGTCCTGGGGCTCCACAGAAGCACCCCAAGGCCTTCAGAGGGTGGCAGGAGTAGGACAGGTGCGCAGTGGGGGGGAGTTCTGGGCCAGCCTCTACTTGTACCACAGTGGCACTCTTTTAATCTGCTTTATAGGTTAAACTTCTGCTTAATATTTTGATCTTTTTAAAGAGGTCCACACTAACAAAGAAGTGTGGAAAGTACCGGTGAAGACCTAGATAAAATGAGATGGGGTGGGGAAAAGCCTCCAAGGATGACATCATGTAACCTCGTGCCCTACCTGAACCATCAGAAATGACAGTAGCTGCTCGAGCAACCGTATAAGGAAGATGGTGCTGTGCACCCACAGAATACATATGTACCCACACAGCTGGCAAATGGGACAAATCTGCACACTTGCTAATCATACCCAGCTACCCCCAGATACCAAAGGCAGGTGTTCAGCCAAGGCTCGGTCAGTGTCAGTCTCTGACCTCAATTTCTTCATTTGCACAATGAAGGGACTACATTCAGCTTCCAAGCTAATGTCCCAGAAGTTCCAAGGAGCATCCTCTTACTGACACAGTGACTGCCAACTCTCTAGAGAAACAGAATGTCCCCAACTAAGGACTCCTTGAGAAGCAATATCAAGTTATGAAAATCCAATCCACTTCCTTCGGAAGAAGGTTTTAATTTTTCTCTCATCAAATAGGTCAGCCCAGCTCTATCATGAACGCGGCAAGTCAAATACCAAATGCTGCAGTTTAATAATGGGCTCCAGGGCTCCTGGGAGCACAGCCATCCCTTCCTTCCCAGGTAGCAGCATCCCTCTCTTGGGAAGCTGGCTGGGGTCTAGTTCACATCCCCCTTCATAGGCTCTGAGCACCAATTTGGGTCACTCTCTTCCTTTTAGCATTCTAGTCCTAAAGCGAAGTTCTCCTTTGGCTAGATAGTCAGGGAGGGTGGATTCCATTCAAATTCTTAACCTATCTACAAAATAACATCTCTTCGTCCCCCCCACACTTGTTTCCTTTGCCCAACCTACCTCTCTGGAATGTTCCAAGAAAGACCAGCAGCAAAGGTCCCTCTGCCTGGCAGATTAAAGATGCTTTGGGATCAATGAGCGTCATTCCGCCCTTGCCTGACTCTGAGCTCCTTATCTGTCTGAAAAAAAAGAAAAGAAAGAGAAAGAGAAAGAAATCTTTAAGAAGAGAAAGTCTCAGAAAACTTCTGTGCATTCTCTTAGAGGACTTTAGCTCAAAAGCAACTGTTTCACCAAGGTTTCCTTTTTGCAAACCAGTCACATTGTGCTTGATGGGCCTTTTTCACCATCTGTGTCAATGCCACCCCCAGCTCCCTTTGGTGGTACTGAAGCAAACCACAGGAACATTTCCAGTGCCTGAAGCAGGAATTCATATACGTACAGATGACTCAGATCATTTTTAGAGTTGTTTGTTGTTTTGTTTGGTTTTTAAAAGCAAAGTAAGTGGTCTGAGTCAAGCCTGGGTTCAAGTTCCATTCAATGGCTGCAAAATCAGGTCTGTGAACTTGAGGTCCCCATTCAAGACCCAAATTGCATCATAAAGGAAGATTCATCCCTGCTTGCTGGAGATGAAAAGGAAGGGTGTGTGGGGAGGGGTCGGCCCACTCACTGCATCTGTGGTGCTTCTTTCCCTACTGTGGGCGGCTCCTGGAAATAATCTGACCCCAGAGACAGAAAGACACCTGAGTTCTGGAAGCCCAGGCGGCTGGGTTCCAGCAGCAGGACCTGCCCCCCGCCCCCTTTCCCCCAGCTACCTGCACAGCAGGATTCTCCTGCCTGGAACCCACTGGGCTCCTGAAGAGCAGGAAACCTAAACCACTGGTTTCTCCATGAGACAAAAAGCCCAGTCCTAGGAAGCCGTTGGAAAAGGTGTCATTCCAAGAAGACATTTCCCAAGGTCCAAGCTGGAATTCTCCCGGCTGCCAACCTAATCCCTGGAAGGATACCCCATGGACCCTGCTGCAGGAGCCCAGGAACATGGGCTTGGATGGTCTCTCCATTTAGCATCCAGGTGAGGATGGCAAGGCACTTCCCAAAGCACTGTCACCAGAGAAAAGGGAGGTCAGCGACAAGAGCTAAGAAAGAAATAACTTCCATTCTGACCAAGGGAGTTAATTAACAAGAGAACAAAAAACAACAGCTCAGTCACAGGGAAATGAGACAGGATCGTAGAGAAAGCACTTTCGAAACGAGGAAAGAGGAAGCAAAAAGAATGATGGAGCCGAGAGAATGAAAGATAAGAGAAAAATTAGTCCTTAGGAATTCAGGTCAGGAAATAGGGAGCCGGGACAGAATTCACAAGAGGGGGCCAGGGAGGACGTCTTTTGCTCTGGCCCTCACGCTGGCCGGGACCTCAAGAGCTGGGTCTACCGCCCTCTAGCCCTCTGGGTTCAAGGGCAAAGCTTTGGGAGGCAACGCTAGGAATGGCCAGAGCGCAGGATGCTCGGTCCCGAATCGGGGGCAGGGGGAGGGGAGGGCTCGCGCGGCAACTGCTCGGTCCCTGACAAGTAAACAGCTTGCCCCGAACAGGCGTGCGTCCTCGTCCGGAGCCCGGCTGAGGGCCCTGCTCATTCCCATCTAGGGCGGTAGCGGGACACCCCGGATTCCCGGCCCCCGGGAGGCATAAAAGGGATGCAATGAGATCAGAAAAGGAGAGTATGAACCAGCCCACACCAGAGAATCACAACGCGAGAGCGGCCCGCTGCCTCTTGCCTCCCCAGCGGGGTCCGGTCCGCCCCGGGAACGCGCCTCCTCCTCCAGACCCCACGCGCCCCCGGGCCCCGGATCTCCCCAGGCGGACAAAGCCTGGCGCTGGGCGGGGCGTGGCGGGGCGTGAGAGGTGTGGGGGGGCACTGGGACCCCGCAGACGCCCGCACAGGTGGGCTCCGTACCGGGTGTCGGTGCCGGGGGCGGGGCCCGGTCTCCCTGGAGACGGTTGCCCAGGGGACGCGGCGGGCGGGTCCCGGAGCGACGGGAGGGCGCGAGCCTCTGGGCGGCGGCGCGGAGCCCGCGGGGGCCTGAGGGCAGGCCCGCGGTGCGGAGCGGGTGAGCGGGGCATCCGCGGAGGGGCGCGGTCCTGGGCGGGGCCCGGACAACGGGCGGACGCGGGCAGGGCCAGGGGGCGGGGCGTCCCCGGGGCTGGGGCGGGGCCAGCGGCGGCGCGGGCACCGTCGGCAAATTCTCACAGCCCCAGCCAGGCGAAGCTCTGGAGAGCAGGCGTCCGCTGCGCGCCTCGTGGACGCCGCTGCAAATCCTCCTGGACCCCCGCTGCTCCCTGCTGGCGGGTGGGGTTGCGCCTGGAGTCGGGAACCTCAGTCGCCCGTGGACCCCGGACGGCTTGCGCACGCTGGCCCTGGCCCCCCTTTTGCCTTGTAACCAGAGGATAGAAAATGCCACCTGCCAAGTGAGCCAGGGCCGGTCGTCCGCCAAACTGCTTTCCTCTCCCGGGTTCCCAGGGAATCACCAGAAAGGGCGGGGCCAGGGACCAGTGTCACTTGTGGGGAGCCGGAGTCACCCGAGAAACTGGCCAACCCTGGCTCTGTGCTCAAATCCAGTGTGCGGGCTGTTCCCCAGCCGCTGGGCCTCCCTCTCCGTCGGAGTTCCCCTCACATGTCGGATTTAGAAAATAAATGGGTTAACCCGGGACTTTCACGACACACCTATTCATTACAATGAACTATGCGTGCCGGCATAGCGTGCGTGCAATAGCGCGGTCATCCCCCTGCACTTTGCTCCAGTTTTTATCCTTATCCAGGCATCACACTGTAAAGTGGGTACTGTTCTCCCTTGGGTTGTAAATGAAGCCGAAGCTCAGAGGGCAGGGAACTCACACACACACAGACACACACACGTCCGCACCCAATCCCACAGCCTCTTAGCAGCAGAGCTAGCTTTGGAAGCACTTTGGACCGGTACCGGGCCCACACCCTTCTTGCCCTGCAAAGTCCCAGGTCCCCTCGAATGTTCTTTCGGGTCCACAGCCGGACTTCAACCCATGTCACAGTGGAGCGCAAGAGGAGGAGGGGAGTGCGAGGTTCAGAGCGACCCCAGGGTGTCCCACCCGGGCGGGGCAGACGTGGGGCAGAACAAAGTGGCCTGAGGCACAGCCCGCGGTGGTCCCAACTGCTCCGCCGTCTCCGCCTCCGCCTCCAGCCAGTGTTCCAGGTGAGGCGCCCAAGGCAGGGCCCGCCCATCCGAGCCCAAAGAGCCTCCCTCCGCCCCAGCGTCGCCTAGAGCCTGCGAAGAGGGCAGGAGAAAAACTCGGCCAGGAGCTCCCGGGAATGCTGAAGAAGCCTGGGATGCGCAGACCAGGCGGCCCGGCCGTGGGAGGTCCCGGGACCCTCGGTGAGCTCTGCGTCGCCAACCCCAGCACCCCTGTCAGGGCCGGGGTTCCGGGCGCCCCGGCCACCTCGAGGAGAAGAGAGAGGGGGTTCAGGATGGGAGGATCCCCCTCCGTATCCCGTCCCCGGATGTCACACACAGACACACTCACAAAAACATACACTAGCATGCACGTTCACACACACGCACTCGGGCAGTTACGTAAATCAACACACACAATGACGCACGAAGTCACACACTCCCGCACAAGTACTCAGACACAGAGACCGAAGACACACACACACAATTACTCTATGTAAACACACAATGACACAGACGCACTCGTGCGCATTCACACTCAATCTCACTCTCTACCCGCACAGCGCAGCGGGCTGTGCACTTTGCCGACCATCTCTGGAGAAGGCGGAGCCTGGCCACTGGGTGGGAACCGCCCCGCACCCAACCTAGGGCTCCACCGGCTGGCTTCCTCCACCTCCACCTTCACTCCCGGGGACGCTGGCGGCTCGAACCCCGACTCAGCCCGGGTAGGGAGGGGTACCTCGTGGGGGTGGGGGGAGGCAGGACCGCCCTTGACCCACAGGAAGGGGGTTTCCCAGGATGAAAAATAAGCCTCAGGGTCACAGCTGTACCTTGGATGGGCAGACAGAGGCTGGGAGGGGTTCTCTGACTGCCATCCTGACTGGGGAGGGTTGTATCCCTAACAACCCCCAACCAGGAAGGGATAACGACCCCACAGGGCCGGGCCACCAAAGAGATTTTCCAAGGGGCAGACAGGCTTTGGCTGTTCCCATCTCCATAGGCGGCCCCAGGCCCCCTATCCTGAAGACTTCCTTTCTCTCCAGCCTGGGTCTGGTTGAAAGTCAAGCTCAAAGACAAGGTCCCCATTAGCACTGTTCAAATTGGGGTATTATTTTCCTCTGGAGCCAAGAGAAAAACCCAAGAGTCTTTGAAATGGCAAAAGCCACAGAAGTCATCCTGAGTGTATTCACAGATGTACTGGAACTGCACTGACAAATTCCCAAAAGATACATAATGTAATCAGTTGTTTGGGAGAGAATTAAGTGAACTAATACAGACACATGGAAAGTCTCTATAACAGTGCCCGGTGTGTATACTAACCACTCAGAAGTGTTGGCTCTCACAGATGGGAAACAGACACAAAGAGATGCAGCAACCTGGCAGAGAGGGAAGAAAAATCAGTCTCCTGATCTCCTCGCTCCAAGCTAAGGGATCTTAAGTCCTTTTTGAAATACTAG
This sequence comes from Hyperoodon ampullatus, assembly GCF_949752795.1. NCBI lineage: Eukaryota > Metazoa > Chordata > Mammalia > Artiodactyla > Ziphiidae > Hyperoodon > Hyperoodon ampullatus. The sequence continues at coordinate 7,362,055 of NC_136915.1, read as the reverse complement.
TGAGGGTATAAAGAAATTAGTTTAGTGGATAAATAAATTCGTTTCACCATTGTTAGAAAGAATAGGGAAATTAGATTCCCAGTCCTCTACTAGCGACTGCCAGAAGGAGTGGATCCTCTTTATAAGCTCCCGAGCTTGAGGCAAGAAATCCGAAGAGCCTCTGCTCGCACCCATGAGAACGCTTGGTACATTCAACAGACCTGTAAGAGGGGAGTTGAGGGGCTTCCCTGGTGGCGCAGTGGTTGAGAGTCCGCCTGCCGATGCAGGGGACGCGGGTTTGTGCCCCGGTCCGGGTGGATCCCACATGCCGCGGAGCGGCTGGGCCTGTGAGCCATGGCCGCTGAGCCTGCGCGTCCGGAGCCTGTGCTCCGCAACGGGAGAGGCCACAACAGTGAGAGGCCCTCGTACTGCAAAAAAAAAAAAAAAAAAAAAAGAGGGGAGTTGATCTGCTCCATGAGGCACTCCTTCTTCTCCCCATCCTGATACTTCCACGTGCGCTTGCTGTGATGAAATGTCAGCTTCTCTCTGCTGCCCACCGATATCCCAGGCTCCAACCTTCCTGGAATTCTGCTTGGCTCTTCCTGTTCAAACCTGGCACTCAGCATTGCAGGGGGTTAGAATGTGTCAACCCTAAATATGCCACTTTGGCATATTGATTATTTTGGATTAAAAGGAGTTGATAAACAGCCAGTGCACAAAGGACACTCTGAACCTTCTTTATCCCCTAAAAGCAGGAAGTAAATCTCCCATGGGATCTTCCCTGTTCCAGGAGGTAGAAGGCATCCCTAACCACCAGAGACAGGGAGTTTAGGGCCAAGGAGGCTGTGCAAACAAACCTGGTTAACTTTCTTTTTTATTTTTTTTAGATTAATTAATTAATTTATTTATTTTTGGCTGCGTTGGGTCTTCGTTGCTGCTCTCAGGGCTTTCTCTAGTTGCAGCGAGCAGGGGCTACTCTTCCTTGCGGTGCGCGGGCTTCTCATTGCGGTGGCTTCTCTTGTGGAGCACGGGCTCTAGGCACGTAGGCTTCAGTAGTTGTGGCTCACGGGCTCTAGAGCACAGGTTCAGTAGTTGTGGCTCACGGGCTCAGTTGCGCCGCGGCATGTGGGATCTTCCCAGACCAGGGCTCGAACCGGTGTCCCCTGCATTGGCAGGCAGACTCTCAACCACTGCGCCACCAGGGAAGTCCCAAACCTTGTTAACTTCTTCACCATCTTACTACCCCTAGCCCAAACCCCTTGTCTTGTCAATTCTTCACAAATTAATTGTTTGTCTGAAAGATACAAAAGCTTTCTGCTCTGGTGACTTCTTTTGAGTCTCATATCTTTGGGGGGCTTCCATACATATGTATGTGTTTAAATTTGTTATTCTCCTGTTAATCTGTCTTTTTATTACAGGGCAGGTGTGGGGAGGCCTCAGCCAAGAACTTAGAAGGGTAGAGGGAAAACCATTTTTCTTTCTCTATAGCATTTTTAGGTGTGGTCAGATAAGAAAGCTGAGTAGGGACAAGACTAAAAAGGCTACAGTTGAAAAAAAAAAAGATGAAACTAACAACAACCAAAAAACCAAAAAACAGTTAAATGTTTGTTTTAAGTTCTATTGGGAAAAACAGGAAGACTGAAAAATAATCCTCCTCAAAGGCGGAAGATAGTTACCACAGTTATTCACACAATTCCCCTGTCCTTTTGTTCCCTTGATCTTTTTACTCTCAAGGCCCAAGGGTGAGGGAATTCTAATTACAGGAGTGTCTGGCTCCTGCGTGCCTGTCATCTTTACATATCTTCATTATCTTTGAGACTCTCACCCCCAGGTAACTCAAAAAGTGGCTTATCTGTAGTTAAAAAGCAAAGTTAATTAGAATCTGGAGCTTCCTTCTTTCTTTTGCTAATTCCCCAAGCTTAGACCAAAAAAGTCTGTCTGAACTGAGGCTTCCAGAGTTTGTGATCTGGGGGTGGGGGAGGGGAGGCACAGATTTAAAAATTGATGCTCATGTCTGCAATGCAACGTGTCAACCCAAAACCGTGCGTGGTTGCAGGGAATCTCCCCAAGAAAGGTAGGAGCACCAGCCCTGGAGTTAGATCTGCCTTTGGATGACTGTCCTAATCTCTCCAGAGCCATATCCTCCCCTGTAAAAGAGGAGCCACCAGACTTGGCCAGTAGAGGTAAGGAGCAATGGGACAGCACAGGTAGGGGGCTTCCAGCCCGGCCTCGCGGTGGGGCACCTGGTTATATCCTGCATTCCACCACGGTTTCCTGTGAGTCTTAGGTTTCCAATTCTAGCATGTGATCCTTGTGGGAGGACATGAGGTCTTAGACTTTTTTATACATTTTAGAGAAGAAAAGCTATTCCTCTGTTTCTGGAAAAGGTCAATTGTGAATTTTTATTCTGAGAAAATTAGAGTAAGGGGATAAAAAGGGTGCCTGGAACATCAGGGGACTGTGTGAATCACACATCAAAGCTCATGAAAGATACCCCGGGGGACTCAGGAAACTGACCTTCTAGAATCTCCTTGTGAAAACCTCTAGATGTGTTTGAGAAGCCGTTGAGGGTAAGGAAATTCAACTAAGGGCTAGGAAATTTTTAAAAGTTGGGTCCAAACTTGAAGAAGGTAAAAAGAATGAATCTGGCAATATTAGACTAAACATATTTACTGAGCTGCAGCTTAAAGATCATTTAGTTAAGACCGGGGGCAGGGGGCTTACGTAAGTCACACAATCAGATCCACAGCAGTCAGTACCTGGGAGATACCAAAGTGGACAGCACCTAGTGGCAGGGCAGGAATAAAGACGCAGACGTAGAGAATGGACTTGAGGACACGGGGCAGGGCGGGAGGGGAAGCTGGGATGAAGTGAGAGAGTAGCACTGACATACATACACTACGAAATGTAAAATAGATAGCTAGTGGGAAGCTGCTGCATAGCACAGGGAGATCAGCTCGGTGCTTTGTGACCACCTAGAGGGGTGGGATAGGGAGGGTGGGAGGGAGGCTCAAGACGGAGGGGATATGGGGATATATGAATACATATAGCTGATTCACTTTGTTGTACAGCAGAAACTAACACAACATCGTAAAGCATTTATACTCCAATAAAGATGTGAAAAAAAAAAAGTGGGCAGCAGCAGAGGGAACAGCAGCTAACATGTTCTGGCCCATACAACATGGCAGTCATCATGCTAAATGTTTTTGCATTTATCATGAAGGCTTTAAAACATGGTGGCCAATTCTCATAGAAAAGGCATCTATGTCTCCTCCCCTTAAATCTGGGTGGGTTTTTGACTTCCTTGACTAAGAGAGTATAGCAGGAGTGGTGCTAAGTGGCTTGAGAGTTTAGGTCATAAAAGGTCATACAGCTTCCACTTTGGTTTGGAACCAAGCACCAATGCGTGTTATTGGAGTTCTGGCATCAAGAAAGTGTGACCCAGAGTCGCCATGCTGTGAGGAAGCCCAAGCCAGAAAGAGAAGCCAGTGTAAGCACTCAGGTTGACAGTCCCATCTGAGCCCAGCCTTTGAGTCATCCCTGCCCAGGCAACTAGACAAGTGAAGAAACTTCCAGGTGATTCCAGCACCCCCCCAACCCGATGTTCAAGTAATCCGCAGCCCTTTGAGAGTCTTCCCTGCTGACTCCAGACACCACAGGACACAGCCAAGCTGTCCTGTCCAGCCCTGTCTGAGTTCCTGGCCCACGGAATCCATGCCCATAATGAAAACACTTGTTACTTTATATCTCGAAGTTTGGTGTGGTTTGCACAGCAGTACATACCTGGGACTTTATCTCCTCAAATCGTCAAAACAACCCCACAAAGTAGGTATTATCATCTCCTTAAAGAAACTGAGGCCCAAGACTTACCCAAAGTTACACAATAAGTGGCAGAGCAGGGATCAGAACCCACACCCACCAACAGCTAAAACTGCTTCTAACAATGAATCAGCCACCTCCTATAGGGCACAAGGGTCGATTTTTTTACGCATGATATATGCCCATTTCATCATGACCCAGTCAGTCCTGCCCCTCAAGACAATCTTATGGACCACTTGGAAAAGGAGGGGCCTCCAGAGACTCTGTTAGATGATGTGACCCAGTGCCCTGGTGGGAAGTGGTCAAAACCACCAGGATGAGTCCTGGGCCTGTTCTAGTCAATACCCTTCTTGATGACGGGAATGAAAGGAAATTCAAAAACTGGCTCACCCATTTGACAGAAATGCAAACAGAATTCACAAATACCTGGAGAAAGACTCTGTAAAAATTATTCTAACAGAAGTGGGTAAATCTGGTAGAACCAAGTTCAAGTCTATATATAATTACATGTCAATCTCCCTAATTACAAATACAGAGTAGGGGGAGAGGGAAGACGCCTCAATAGAGCATGGAGCCCAGAGACCTCAGAGCTGACCCAAAGCTCATTCAGAGGCAGCAACGTAAGCCCTTCATGAATGAGCCCGCTGGGTCCTGGATCTCGTAAGGCCCATTCTCTATATGAGACTACGTCCAGGTACTTGCCCTTCCTGGTAGTCACACCTTTGTGCAGCTCCCCCCCACCCCCCCGCCACAGTATAGCAGGGTTGTGACCAAAAGAATATGGCAGAGTGATGCCATGTCACCTTCTAGATTAGCTTATAAAAGACCATAGGGCTTCGGTCTTGGGCAATCTTTGTCTCTTTCTCTCATCTATTTTTTTTTCTCTTTTCTCTTTCTCTCATCTTTAACTCTGGGCTAAGCCAGCAGCCATGTTGTAAGGACACTCAAGCTGCCCTAGGAAGAAGCCCACATGGCAAGGAACTGACACATCAAAACCTTGGCAGGTACCTCCAGCCACATACACCTGCAGCCCCAGCTGCTCCCAGATTCTGACCCAAAGAAACCGAGATGGTAAGTGTTTGTTGTTTAAGCTAAGTTTTGGGATAACTTGTTACATAGCAAGAGATAACTAATACACTAACGGCTGCCGTGTTCCTTGCTGTGTGGCCCAGCACCTGCTCCAGGCTTAGTATAGCAGAGGTTCCATCCGATACCTGTGACCGAATAAACAGTCAGTACAAACAACTCCTCCACTGTAATTATGAGTCAGACACGTTCCTAAAGAATCAGCAACAGGCCGAGTGAAAGAAGCCAGCCACAGAAGACCACATCCTGTACGATTCCATGTGTATGAAATGTCCAGAACAGGCAAGTCCATAGAAACAGAAAGTAGACCAGTGGTTGCCTAGGGCGGGGGGGTTGGGGAGAACTGGGGAGTGACTGCTAGTGAGTACAAGGTTTCTTTTTTGAGTGAGGAACATGTTCTAAAATAGATTATGGTGATGGTTGCACAATTCTGTGAGTATATTAAGAAACCACTGAGTTGTGTACCTTAAATGAATTTTATGGCATGTGAATTATATCTCAATAAAGCTTGTTGTATTAGAAAAAGGGGAGAGAAGGGCTTCCTTGGTGGCGCAGTGGTTAAGAATCCGCCTGCCAACGGAGGGGACACGGGTTCGAGCCCTGGTCCAGGAAGATCCCACATGCCGCAGAGCAACTAAGCCCGTGCACCACAACTACTGAGCCTGCGTTCTAGAGCCCACGAGCCACAACTACTGAAGCCCGTGTGCTACAACTACTGAAGCCCTTGTGCCTAGAGCCTGTGCTCCGCAACAAGAGAAGCCACTGCAATGAGAAGCCTGTGCACCGCAAGGAAGAGTAGCCCCCACTCGCTGCAACCAGAGAAAGCCTGCGCGCAGCAACGAAGACCAGCCAAAAATAAATAAATAAATAATAAATAATTTAAAAAAAAAAAAGGGTGAGAGGAAACCAGGTGAGGTCACTGTCCAAAATGGGAAGTGGCACCAAGGGAGGCTGGTTCCCCACAGGACTAGGAAAAGACTTGGGATTCTCAAAAGTGGAGGGGCCCGGAGCAGAGAACATGCTAAGGTCTCAGGGAGGCTAACCAATGCCTCAGGCACCATGGGGTGGGGTGGTCTACGCCAGCCCACCCACTCAGTGAAAGGGGGTCTGTGTGCTCATCATACAGGGTCTCAAGCCGCCTGGAGCCCAACATGCAAGGCCTGGACATGTCCCTGACTTCCCATCCCCCAGAGACCATTCCACCCACCCATGGTCGACACCCAGCTCTCCTGGGCTGGCTTTTCCACCTGCCCAAGCCAAGGCCCTTCACGCAGAAGGGGGGTGGGCCACAAAACCACAGGCTGCAACTGTCCCAAAGGACAGGCAGGCTCCGCAAATGAACCGATCCTACAGGGGAGTCACCCAATGATGCAGGAAAGCCGGTCCTGGCTGAAAGCCCCCAAAAGGAGCAGTGAATTTAGGGCAAAGAAAAGGACTTAAATGACACAGAGCACACTTGTACATCGTATCTAAGAGGTGGTCAAGACTGGAAACAGAAACAGCTTCAAAGCAGACTTTGAACAAGTGTGTCTCACAGAGGCCTTGGGGTGGTCAGAATCTTCCGTCTCTCTCTGGCCTCTGAGGTTGGTTTCGGAGTCAGAGTCTCACAATGTGAAGAAGCCAGCGGTCGGACCCAAACAGCTCTTCACTGCACCCTCCCAGAGTCTAGGGTGAGCCTGGGGGCCCGGGGAACCTAATGAAAGTATACACACAAATGTTCTCCTAGGAACATTTTCTGGGGAGAAGGTCTGAGATTTTTCAGTGGATTTTCCTTTCTTTTCTTTTCTTTTTTAAGTTGCGGCACGCGGGATCTTTAGTTGCGACATGTGAACTCTTTAGTTGCAGCATGAGAGATCTAGTTCCCTGACCAGGGATCGAACCCGGGCCCCCTGCATTGGGAGCACGGAGCCTTAGCCACTGGACCACCAGGGAAGTCCCAGCAGATTTTCAAAAGGATTTAAAATCTGAAAAAGGTTAGAAACGATTGAGTGGTGGATTTCTAGGGCAGATGGATGATACATTTTTTTTTCTTCCTTTGGCAAATCTGTATTTTTAACAAACTTTTCATAACTAGCTTGTATTGATTCTGTACAATTAAATCTATATAGTATACACACACACACTTATAAAACATAGAGCACATATATTAAAAACATGCGCATGCATAATCTAGGAAAATCACAACCTATGATACCTGGAAGATGTAGACCTCCCAATCTCAAGACCCCCAAGAAATTAATATCTTTTAAAGCTACAAACTCAACTTCCTCTCTTCTCTCCTGATCCCGAACAAGTCACACACACACCCCCCCACACACATTCAGGATGGCAGTGGAGTTGGGTGCCCCTCATAAGGGTGCCAGCTACTTGGCAGTTTACTCCATTCTCCTGGGTACCCCCTCCCCAGGCTCAGCCCCCAGCCTCCTTCTCCACCCAGCCATGGGCTTACGTGTCCTTCTCTCCTGTTGTCATGAAACCCTAGATCTGCAGACAACCTGTAGGCCTTGGGGATGACAGAGAACTCTGAACATCTCATTCCATCAGCCATCGCCTGGTCCATCTCTCCTTGGCAGGTGCCCCCATGCCTCCTCCTTCCACTCCCAGGTCTCCAGGCTGCTCCTGCCCTGGGAGCCTCTGGGATAAGTTCAGAACAACAGCCTCTTCATCAGTTATCAGGCCCGTCTCTGGGGCTACAGCAAGCAGCTCCCATCACTGAGCACCTACCACGATAAGGCACATTTTAGGTGCCTTAGGTCCATTTTCGAATTTAATGATCACAGGTAGCCCTGAAGGCAGGCCCTGTTTCACAAAGGATGAGGGTGAGGCTCAAGGAGGTTACGCTGCACAGCTAGTGATGGGAGAGGCAGATTTGAACCAGGTTGACTCCAGAGCCCTGCTCTTACCAGTGTACCACACTGCCTTTCCTGGGTCAGGGCAAAGGAACCAGACTGGGGCCACTGGTCAAGAAGACACCTGAGTACCGATGCCCTGATTGTGTCACCCATTAGCTTGAGGACCCTTAGGTGGACTTCCCACAAAAGGTTCAAGAGGGCTTCCCTGGTGGCGCAGTGGTTGAGAGTTTGCCTGCCTATGCAGGGGACACGGGTTCGTGCCCTGGTCTGGGAAGATCCCACATGCCGTGGAGCGGCTGGGCCCGTGAGCCATGGCCGCTGAGCCTGCGCGTCCGGAGCCTGTGCTCCACGACGGGAGGGGCCACAGCAGTGAGAGGCCCGCGTACCGCAAAAAAAAAAAAAAAAAAAAAAAGGTTCAAGAGTTGGGAGAGGAAGCAGTTGAGATTTCAGAGGCCAGGCCCTGCTTCCTCTGGACAGAGGGGGAGAATGGGCACCACCTGGGCAGGCTGGGGCCACGCTGGGTACCGGAAGCTGCATCCTCCTGGCACTTCTCTGTAGAGGAACAGATCCCAGGAAGACACTCCACCAGAGACAAAGGACCAGCAAGAAAAGAAAGGCTGCCTGGACCCCAGCTCCTCTGCACAGCCAGGGGACTCCCAGAGGCCTCAGCCCTCCTCCCACCTGGGACCCAGATTCCCCTGCCCCAAATAAATGCTTCCTCCTGGGAAATAGGTGGCCACATTTGGAGACAGTACAGGACAGGGGTTAGGAACAGGCCCTGCCACTTCCTCGGGCAATACCCAGGAAGTGCCTAGGTAATACCTAAGCACTTCCTGGGTCATACCTACGGAAGTTACTAAACCTTTCTGTGCCTCAGTTCCCCCTTCTGTAAAACAGAGATCGCAATAGTGCTTAAAAGAATAAATTAGTATTTTCAAAGTGCCCAGAACACTGCCTAGCAGAGTGGGGGGGCTACAGAAGTGTCTGTGTTGTTATTCTTATGAGACAAAGAGCAAGTTAGAGCAATGAAGGTGGCAATTCAGAGCTGGCCAATAGCAAGGTTCATTAGTACAAATGCTGCTGATTGGATCTGCAGAAAAAGAAACTGGTGTGAAAGGCCTCCCTTCTAGAGCTTGTTGTGCTCATCTCAGGGTGAGGGGCTGGTGTCGTTGAGATGGGAGTTCTGAGTCAAACCCCGGCTCTCGCCCAGGCTCTGTGATTCCGACGTCTTACCTGACCTCTCCCTAGCAGACATGGGGGAACCGTGCTCTGCATTTGCTCTTTTTTTTTTTTTTTTTTGGCGGTACGCGGGCCTCTCACTGTTGTGGCCTCTCCCGTTGCGGAGCACAGACTCCAGACGCGCAGGCTCAGCGGCCATGGCTCATGGGCCCAGCCGCTCCGCGGCATGTGGGATCTTCCCGGACCGGGGCACAAACCCGTGTCCCCTGCAACGGCAGGCGGACTCCCAACCACTGCGCCATCAGGGAAGCCCTGCATTTGCTCTTGAAGACATCCTGACCACTCATGCTGACCACGCGGGGTGCCAGGCTGCCAGGTCCTGGTCTCTGCAAGAGCTGGCTGTGATTGTGCCCAGATACACCCACGCCAGCTGTTCACCTTTGTAATGACACAACGTGGTAAGTGGATAAGTGGAAGAAATCCGGGTGTGAAAAAAGAAAGAGCTGTTTCCATGAAGACGGAACTGACTGCTTTAGAAATAATAAAGACAAGTCACTGAAACAAAAGTTTCCGTTGGACGAGACTGAGCAAAGCAACTGTAAAAGATAGTGGAAAGGGACTTCCCTGGTGGTCCAGTGGTTAAGACTCCACACTCCCAATACAGGGGGCCCAGGTTCGATCCCTGCTCAGGGAACTAGATCCCGTGTGCCGCAACGAAGACCCAGTGCAGACAAATAAATAAATAAATATTTTAAAAAAGAGAGATAGGGGAGAAGAATAAAAATTGACAAGGTCGATACGCCTTACGTAAGAATGATGAACCGACCAAACAAAAGCTCTTGGCCTTACATCAGTACATCAACGTACATCGATGTTTTAAGTTAAAATAAAATGCTTAGATTCGAGGTGTAGCATGTTAATTAGCTACGTAAACCAAAGTTTCAGTTACTCAACCAATGAATCACAGAGGATAAAAGGGCTTTTATGAAGCTAGACATTTCTTGTCACAGTTGCGTCTAATCTAATCGCTATTTTGCCTTAATCTATGTTTTTCAAGCTATAGTTGAAGGCACTGGGCTGGGAGTAGCGGAAGCCACAGGGAAAACATAAACATCTTCCCAGAGCATCCATCTGACTCAAGTAAGGGAGGAATAGTCCTCATAGCAAAACAAACATGGATTATCATGGAATAGAATGTAAAATTAATGTTAGTGTTAAAAATAAAACTTGAAGCTTCAAAGCAAGGTCAAAGGGGTGGGTTGCTGCAGGCTAGGGTCGGAATCCCATCTCCTCTGGCAGGAAGAGCGGGTGGGAAAGTTGGAGAAGCACAGTCCGTGAGGGTCAAGGTCACTGCCAGCTGCCCAGCCATCTCTCAACCACTTTCCCACAAACCTGCAGCACAAGGGCTTCTGGGACAGCTGTCTCCAGAGCAGCTTGCCCACTTGGGCATCCCCGTCTCGCTGCTGCAGCTTGCAGGTGACAGGGCCAAGCCAGAGCCCACTGCCCAGGCCAAGGCCGCTTGATGGCAGACCTCACTAGAAGACCTCACCTCCACTCTCCTCAGCCCCTGTCCTCCAAGCTCCTTCAGACCTTGAAGGGTTAGAAAAAGCTGAAAAAACTAAACCTTCTGGTTTTGGCACATCTGAGAGGAGCAGGCTGATAACAAAGGACAAAGCGATTCCAACCTTTATCTGTAAAATGGTGGTATTTATTAATACACACCCTGTGCATTCCAAAAAGATCATTCATGGGAGGGTCACATAAGACAGTGGTTGAATAAACCTTAGCATGCAAGCAAAGCTCAATGACTTACGACAAAGATACCTGTCATTTAAAATCCATTCACTCCTACAGCGTGGGCTGCAAAGATTCATTCATCCACTGGCAAAAACAGCAACTTTTGGATGCCCATTACCAACTACAGGTTTTTCCTTATTTCTAATCCTCACAACAATCCAGTAAAAGAGCTACTGTTATCCCAATTTTCAGGTGAAAACCTGGAGGCTCAGAGAGGTTAAGCAACTCGTCCAGGTCACGACATGTTAGGGGACAAAGCCAAGATCTGAACTTCTGTCCAATTTTAAAGCTCGGCTCTTTTTTTTTTTTTTTTTTTAATTGGCTGAGTGGCACGTGGGACCTTAGTTCCCTGACCAGGGATCGAACCGGTGCCCCCTGCCGTGGAAGCACCGAGTCTTAACCACTGGACCACCAGGGAAGTCCCAAAGTTCTTGCTTTAGACACGAACATAAGGCTTCCTTTCTACCCATTCTCAAAACACTGTGCCTCCCACTGTGCTTCCCGCTGGAAATATAAAGCCACACACATCTTACGAAGCTGCCACATATTAGATGTGCTGCTGCACTTAATTTAAAAATAGACCACGCTTCATCACTGGTTTCCCAATGACAGTAGATGACCTGTAGTATTCAAATATTCGTCACACCACACAATAGGGAAAAAAGATTCATGACCCAGTGAGTCGGCTTTTGGACCCAAGAGCCATCAGAAACAGGAGGTGTGGTTTTGCTCACCTATTCATTGGCCCTGAACATGAGAAGTGTTTTTTAATGGAGGTTTTTGAGAGGGGCAGATAAAGGGGAAAGTTAGGGTTTTTTGTGTGTTTTTTCCCCTTAGAAAAAATTTCTCATGAAGCTGTTTATTTGAGACCACGACCCTGGTTTTATTAACTTCCTCCTCAGACACAGATCAGCAGCAAAGAGGAAAATGCATGCATTAAGCGTGGATAAATAATCTGTGTGCTGGACATACATCCCCCCCTCACCTGAGGCTACCTGATGCCCACTTGAGAGGAGCATGGAGGCCTCTTTACTCCAAGGGGCTGCAAAAGCCTGCTTCACGGGCAGCAACCCAAGCTGATGCCAAAGCCCCCAGAGTCCCACACCTGAAACACCTGCCTCCGTTTCCCAAACTGCATGAAGGAGCATCAGGATGTGGATGCAGAACAGTCACCAAGATGAATTCTGGACTCCACCATTTGTAAGTCTTTACCCCCACTTCCACGCTATGGAGGCACGGGGTCCTGCAGCCCCTCACAGCCCTGCCTTTCAGCGGGGTTAAGCATCACCTGGCATCGGTTCATGTATTTGCCCCAGGGAGGCTCACACCCAAATGCAGCCAGACAGACAGACAGCCGGCGGAAAGGATCCATTTCCACAGAGAGGGGCTGCCAGCTTCCTCCTAGGATCGGCTACCTTTACAGCAGAAAAATGGATCCCTTTGGCTTAAGTGTAAACCGTCTCTCCTTGCAGAAACAAGGTGAATCGTGAGAGTGAATGGGGACTTGTTAAATTAAAATAACGATAATAACGAAAACAGCTAGTGTTTACTGAGTATCAGCTATGTGCTAGGTGGTGTTCATTACATAGTTTATCTCACTTAATCCTTAACACAACCCTAAGAATAGGTCCCTTTAGCTTCACTTTATAGAAGAGGAAACTGAGGATCAGAGAAGGTAAGTAATCTACTCAAGATCACACAGCAGGGTTGTGGAGAAACAACAGTTTAAATTCCAGAGTTCCATCCCATCCCAGAGTTCAGGGTTTAACTACTGTATTACACTGCAGCAAACCTCATGCTGTACATGCAGCTAGCAACCAAAAAGAAAGCTATTTAGTCTCATTGCAAAAACAAACAAGCAAACAAAAAAACAGAAAGAAAACAAAGCACATTTAAGATGACTACCTTGGGGCTTCCCTGGTGGCGCAGTGGTTGAGAGTCCGTCTGCTGATGCAGGGGACATGCGTTCGTGCCCCAGTCTGGGAGGATCCCACATGCCGCGGAGCGGCTGGGCCCGTGAGCCATGGCCACTGAGCCTGCATGTCCGGAGCCTGTGCTCCGCAACTGGAGAGGCCACCACAGTGAGAGGCCTGCGTACCACCAAAAAAAAAAAAAAAAAAAAAAAAAGACTACCTTTTAGGCCTATTAGTAAAACATTTTTTCCAATATTATTTTAAATGCCAGCAAGAGTGTCATGAAACTATTGTATATCACTGGGATAAACTGGTCCCATCTTTCTTGGAAAAACATTTAGCTTCAGGAGCCATAAAAATGGTCAATGCCTTTAATGTGATAATTTGTGAAAACTCAGATACCTGAAAATATCCCTTATAGTATTTCAAAAGTGGGGTGTGTGTGTGTGTCTGGAATCAACATAAATGTCCCACAATGGAGGATGACCAAGAAAATGATGGTGTCCCTGCATTACGACACTTATACTGCCAATAAAAGGATGGCCAGGTGATGAAGCAATGTGGAAAAATGCTAATGTGCCCATGTTAAGTGAAAAAGCAAGTTACAAAAGCACATGCTTTGCCCCTCAAAAAATTAAGTATAGGATTACCATATGAGCCAGCAATTACACTTCTGGTTATATAGGCAAAAGAATTCAAAGCAAGGACCCAAACAGGTATCTGTATATCCACGTTCAAAGTGGCATTATTCACAATAACCCCAAAGTGGAAGCAACCCAAGTGTTCATTGATAGATGACTGGATGAGCAAAATGTGGTCCATCCATACAATGGAATATTATTCAGCCCTAAAAAAGAAGGGGATCCTGACACATGCTGCAACGTGGATGAATCTAGAGGCCATTATGCTACGTGTAATAAGCCAGTCACAAAAGGACAAATACTGTGCAATTCCACTTAGATACCAAGAGTAGTCAAATTCAGAGACAGGAAGTTGAATGGTGGTTGCCAGGGGGTGGGTGGAAAAGGCTATAGGGAATTAGGGTTTAAGGGGTAAAGAGTTTCAATTTGGCAAGACAAGAAAATTCTGGAGGTGGATGGTAGTGACGGTTCATAACAAGGTGAATGTACGTCAAAATAGTAAATTTTATGTATATTTTACCACAATTGAAACATAAAAATTAAGATAAAAAAGCACATGCCTACTAGTCACAATTTAAAATGCACATTTTAAAAAAGGAAAAGATACCCAAATTGGCAGTGGCTACGTTGGGATAGTGGGAAAATAATAAATCACTTACAGATCACCTTCTACACACCAGCTCCTTTACAGACGTTATGTGTTTCACTGTGTGCCTGGCACTTTACACATGAATATATGAAATCTTTAAGACTGGCGGTAATATTGCTATTTCAATGTTACAACTGGGGATTCTGAGGCTTGCAATTTCCCCCAAAGAGAGGGAAACAGAAGCGAACTGAAATACCACTTTAGAAACAGCCACACCCATCACTCCCAACACTCTCCCTCTCGGCTCAGAAAGTAGGTGGGCTTGAAAAGCACCCATTTCTAGGAGAAGCTCTGAGAGCCTTCTCTAAATGGGTGAGGTCACCACGTCTGGGGCAGGAGTGGAGGGTTCTCCTGCACACCAAGCTGGTGCAGCGCCAACCTCAGGCCCCAGGGACCGGGCCGACCCCAAGGGAGGGGAGAGTGGGCCATATTTTGGAAGGACCCAAAGAAAGTCAGTGTTTGTCTGCAAGGAGAGAGTGAGGAGGGAAGGTTCCTGGGCTTTCAAAAATTTTTTTTTCCATCTTGAAATTGGCAGCATTTCTGATATGATTGCAGGGGATTTCCACCAACCAAATAGAAAATCCAGTTTTAGCGTTCGCTGTAAGGAGAGAGGAGTTTTGCAACCTTTGTCATTTATGAAACGCTGGCAGTGGCACCAAGACGAGAATGTTTTCCTCCCTCTCAACCAGTCAGGCTCCAGCCATCCTTGGCTGGTGGTTAATTACCACACGCGTCTCACTCCCAGACAGCAGGGCACTGACACTCCCTGACCCGCCCAGAGCACTGCCCTCCGGACCTGCCCCTTAGACAGCTTGGCTGGGAAACGTGTTGGTCCCCTGGAGAGTGACTGAAAGAGCTCTTCTGAGGTCCCACGGTAAGGAAACATTTGATGGGGCCCCAAGCCCCACGGTCAGACCCACAGAAGCAGCTGGAGGGAGGAAACTGCTCTCTAAACAAAAATGGTTTTGAAAAATAAGCCAGCCAAAGGGGAATTGCTTCATAAGTTGCACATTCACTTCTCCCTTTAACTGTGCAATTGAAGAAAAACAAGGTGAAGCAGGAACTAACCCCTCACATCCCCCCATTCACCCCCCCCCCCCCCCCCACTATTTCCCTTGACCAGGCACAAAGGCTAACCGGGTCTGAAGCTGGTCTCTATTTGTGGATCGTCGGTGCCCTGTAAGCTCCCCCTGGGGCTGGTACCCGCCCTGCCTGCCTGCCTTGTTGTTAGCACAGCCCCTTGGCCCGCCCCCCACCCCCGCCCCGGGGGATCACGGTAAACACTTGCTAAACAGTAATAAAGCAAGAGAAAGGATGGAGCCCGCAGCATCATGCAAATATATGCTTTATGTGCCCTCCCCGGGCATGGACCAAGGCTGCAGAAATGCAGCTTATCCTGCTGGAAAGGGGCATCGGCATGGCCGGGAGGGCCTCTGCGGCAGTTGCCCTAATTCCAGAAACAGCTATATTCGCAGAGTGGCCAGCGTTGTTTCCAAACATGGGTGGAGAAGGTGAGGGGAGTGGAGCTCAGAAGGAGGTAAGCTTGGCTGTCTTTAGAGCTGACAACTGCCAACTAGGTTTTGAGAGCACACCCCATCCTCCCACCCAATCCCCACACTCCAGGGTGTCTTCCATTACTTTGGTGAAAGCACCAAAAGAGAATCAGCCTCAGCATGTGCTAGGCAGTGCTCTCATGAGCCAGGATGGACAAAATCTCAAAGTCAAGAAATCAAGCCACAGCAGGGCATGGAAAGGCTAAAGGGTTGGCAATTTCTGCTCTAGAGAGAGCAGTCTCCTTGGGTTTGGGGACGGCCTGCTAAATCAGAAGAATCTTCGTCCCCACTTGTCACATCAATCAAACCGGGTGGGTAACGGTAGTAGGGTCTTACAGGAGAGTATCCAGGTGGCTCTGAAAGGACACCC
Source organism: Hyperoodon ampullatus (assembly GCF_949752795.1). NCBI lineage: Eukaryota > Metazoa > Chordata > Mammalia > Artiodactyla > Ziphiidae > Hyperoodon > Hyperoodon ampullatus. Next base: position 7,346,217 of record NC_136915.1, on the reverse strand, counting down.
GGAGTCCCCCGTCCCCACAACAAGAGAACTACTAGCAAACATTCTCCTTCATCTGCAAGCAGCTACACCATCAGATGATTAAACGCTTTGGCATCTGAAGGAACCGGGATTCTGGATCAGCTAATTGTAAACGTGTGGGTCAGGAGAAAACGGAGACATCATTCAGCTCCTATGGTTAACCGAAAACCATCTGTAAAAACAGTCAATTCTTTGGAAGGGAAGAGTCCCCTGTGGTACCATTCACTTGACAAGAACACCAAGGCACTGTCAGTCACTCCAGCGGTGTGCACCCCTTCGGGAAGTGCTCAGTGGAATCAGTCCTCGGTTTCAACGTCCCTTTGGAGCAGTGAACCTTTCCCTCCGAGATTCCTGGGGAAGGAACCCGCTCCCGGCCCCAAGGCACAACCGCCCCGCACACACGCGTGACCGTGCAGGACATTTCTGAGGGTGGCGTCCACTGGGGCTCTGCAGGAGCCCGGGGGAAGAAGCCCCACTTGATGGTACGGTGGGGTTCGAGACCCCGCAGGTCCCTCCTTCCAGGGGACACCAGAACGAAGTGAAAGCTGCTCAACCATCCGAGGGCGCCAGAGCGCTCCATCTGCAAACTGGGGGGATCCCAAGGGTGCTGCGCGAGAACCTGGTACGTGGGCCGCCCCAGGCCGCCCCACACTCCGACCCCGGAAATCCCATCCCCACCCGCTTCCCCTCCGGGAGCGCGCTTTTCGGGGCCTCCTATCACTCCCCACCAGAGCAGGGCGCAGACGGCAAAGCAGTGCCCCCCATCCTGGTCCCCAAGAAAGTTCTCCCTGTTCCCCTCCCCTCGATCTCAAAGAAACGGGTGCAGAAGACAAAGCCTAAATAAAAACAGGAAACGCGATTTAAAAAAAAAAAAGAAGAAGAAGAAGAAGAAGAAGCCTCATTCAGGCTGAATTACGGGTAAGAGTATTTAAAAGAAGAAAGAAAAAAAGAGTCCGGAAATGCAAAGCTGAAGGCGGCTTTGCCGCCGTAACCCGGGCCCGGCCGCAGATCCGGGGGCTGATCTCCGTCGCGCGGCTGCAGTAAACACGCGGTGAGCGGCGCCCGCGGCCGGAGCCCGGCCGGGGTGGGCCGGAGAGGGACCGGCCGCGCGTCCACGCGCCCGGCAACGTCCTAGCCGGCCGCTCTCCAGCCCAGGGCCCCGCTCACCAGAGCTGGGGAGGGCGCGCCGGGCCAGGGCGCCGGGGACGTGTGCACACCCCTCTCCCCACCGCTCGACGGGAGCAGGGGGGCGGCACCGCCGTTAAGGAGAGTAGCCTGCACCCCGCGGCGCGGCCGGGGCGCCCTGGGGTGCCGCTCGCCAGCGCCCGGGACAGAGCGCACGCGGCTGAGCGCTGTCCGTCTCCCCGCGCCTCGGTGGGTGCACGCGAGGCCGCAAAGCCGCCGGGAGCGCAGCCCGTACCCCGCCGCCGGGCTCGGGAGCTCCCCCGTCCCGCTCCGGGGGGCAAGCAGTCCAGGCGCAGGGGAGCTGTGCGCACCCCTCTCGGCGGACGCTCAGGGGGCGGCCCCGACCCCGCGCACAGCCTTGGCCCAGGTCCCGGGCTCGCCGGACGCAGGCGGGCGCACAGAGCCGGAGCGCACGGGCTGTACGCGCCGGGAGAAGTCCGCAAGCCGGTCCCGCGGCTCCCCGAGGTCCCCCGAAGTCCCCGGCCCCGGTCCTCTCCCCCACCTCCCAGACGCAGCCAGAGGCGAGCGCTTACCGGTCCCGGCGCGGCTGGCAGGGGCTGGGGCGGCTCGGGCCGGCGGCCGCTGGGAGCGACGGCGCTGGGCGCGAGTGAGCCTCGAGGCAGGGAGGCGGGGCGCGGTAGGGGCGCCCCGCCTGCTGACAGCCCGCACACTCCACTTCCCACTTTGTTTCCTTTTTACTTGCAACAGGAAAAACAACAGGTCCTCCTGCGGCTTCTTCTGCCGCTGCGCCCTCCCCTCCCGTCCCCCAAGTCCCCACCCCGTCTGCGGGTGGAGGGGCATCATTCCAGGGCCTCTGGAAGCTGCACCTTGACCTTCTTCAAAACAAGTTTATATGTATTTATATATAAAAGAAGACAACCAAATAAAGGTCCTAAGAGCCCATAAGAGTCCCACGCCTTCCACATTCACACACTAAAGAATTTCAACAGTGGCCGGAGAAAAGCGGGAGGCAGCCAGGAGCGCCCCCAAAGCCAAGTGCAGGGAACTGAGCAGGAGGGAGGGTAAGTGGGGCGGAGCTTGGAGCTCAAAGTCCCACTCCGCTCAGCCCTGGAGGGAAACGGTGGCCTCCAGGCTTTGATGGGTAGAGAGCATGGGGGTTGGGGGCCAGCGCGACCCCCCACCCCGCCCCGCCCCGCCCCAGATTACAGTAGTGGCTTCAGATCCTTCTAGGATGTGATGGGGGATGAGCCAGTCAATAGCTTAATCAAATGACTTAAAGGACCCTCCCCAACCCAGCCTGGGAGGTAAAACACCTGTTTGGTTCCCTTGGACAGATGAGGACACTGAGGCTTGGGGAGGGTCTCTTTCTATCCAAGAGATTCCCTGGCCTCTCAGGACCATCTTGGGCTCAGTGCTGGCTACAGCAACGGAAGGGCAGGCGGTTCTGTGTCTAGACAGGAAAGAGGAGAGAATTGGGGCAAGATGAGTGGGTTGCTAAGTGGTCCCAGTTTTCTAAGATCTAGGATGCAGGCTCTGATCTCTCAACTGGATGATACCTGTGGAGGAACCGGAGGGACCATGGGTCTCTTTGGCAGAGAATGTTGGGTCTGTCCCCAGGAGTGTACATCCTTCCCAACAGAACATCTGAGGCTCACAGCCTCACTCCTACCCCAGGCCAGGACCACTCCAGGGCGATACTGTCAAAAGCTGGAAGAGAAATGGACATTTCAGAGAGAAAATCTGATGGCAGGTGTGGATGTTTCCGAACATCTGTCCTAGCACTGCTTTTGCCTGGTTGTAATTTAAACACTGCTTGCTGGTTTTCAGAGCTGGTTGTAAGAAACAGTCAGATCAGGAACGCTTTTGCATCATCCAAAGGAACTCTTCGTTGAATACGTGTTTGCTGACAGCCAGTCAGATCATGCTTTGTAATATGCAAGACGGGAGACCTGCCAAGTGCTCAGATGTGCTTCACACGCTATTATCTCTGATCTCGACAATAGCCTCCCAAGAGAAATCTTATCATCCCCACTTGACAGATACAAAAACTGAGGCTCAGGAAGGTTGAATCCTTTTGAGGGGCCACACAGTCAGTGTCTAACTGCTTCCAGATCCTCGACTCTTTGTCCATGTCACACTGCTTATGCCCCAGTCCAAGAATAAGTTTCACTTTCCTGAAACCCCAATGCACTTCCTTTTAGAGACCAAACCGTAGGACTTATCCCCGTCTTTTGCCTGGGGTACCAGGAAAGTCAAGCTAACTGTGGCATCAAGTACAGTCAATATGGCCCCTCAAGTTCCCGGTAGACTTCTGCTTTCCTCTCTACGATTTCTGATCTCTCTTTCTCACTTTATTTTTAACTGTTGTCATGTGTGTTTTGGAGGAAGCTACTTCAAGTTCCTTTTGAATTGTAAGTGAAATGGACCCGCCAAGGTGGAGCATTTATAGCAGTCCTAGAAGAAAAGTGGCACTTGGGCTGTAAGGAAGTCAACACGTGTTACTCCCATGACCTCCTGACTGGGTAAGACTTTGGCCCCATTTTATGGAAGGGAAAAGAGACCTTGGGTATTAAGGGGGCAGCTGGTCGGTGGAGAACAGCTCGGCTGGACAGGAGGCACCCCGCGGGCCTCTCAGGGGAGCACACAGAGCCCTCCAGACCAGTTTCCTTCTGGGCCGGCCACCTCGTCCTGCAGAAGTTCCCCCTCCAAAAGCCAAGTCAGCCTCCACAGCTTCTCACGGGTGCAGTAAGCGTCTTTGCTCTGTTCGACCTTGAGTGCTTTCACCACCGCCACCCACACATTCCCGCAGTGGGGTTAACTCAGCGCAGCCAGAGCCAAGATGAGCACCCGGCTGCAGGGGTACAAGTGAGGGGCTCACTTCCTCAGCCCCTCCACATAGGGCTCCAGACACCTGCCTCCACGCCCCATCCTGGCACGAAGCCCACTTTGCCGAGGGGCCTTTCCTTCCAGGCAGGGCAAAAATTATCCAGCTCAAACCCTTGCCCATTTGCCTTGGCCAAGGAAAGTGTGGTGAAGATTCACAATTAAGAGCACCTTCCCTGCAGCCAAAGTGCCTGGCACTGCCACTGTGGAGCTGTGTGTGACCTCAGGTGAGTGGCTTAAGCTCTCTGTGCCTCCATTTCCTCATCTGAAAAACAAGGATGCTGATAATGGCTTTCAACATCTAGAATTGGTCTTAGGATTAAATGAGTTAATACATGTAAAGTGCTCCTAAGAATACCTGACACAGCGGGAACCCCCAGAAAATGGTAGTTATTGAGTTATTCCAGAACAGCATCTTTGTGCTTTGTGGGATTGGATGTTTCTGCTCTAGGACAATATTTTTCAATAGCAGTAACAGCAGGTTGTGACATATTAACACATTAGTGTACTGGAAATCCATTCAGCAGGTCAAGTTTATAAAAATGCAACAGAAGAAACAATACCAGATTGTATTCCACATAGTAAGGGTGGTATCCCTCCCTGAGGCTCTTTGTCCCATTTATAGGTATGTGTGGGTGACCATTAAGTCAAGATGCAAAATGCCTCCTCACTGCAGGTCCCTGTCAACACCACGAGAAAGCTGCTGCCTTCTGGGGACAACAACATAATGGTGGTGGCAATGGAAGGGAAGTGCAGATGGGTAGAGAACTCGGCCAAGGTCAGGCTTGATTCCTGGAAAGTCTGACTTCTGAGGACACAGGCTGCAGCGAGTGCAGAGAGATGGCCGGGGGGAATACCCGAGGAAGAGAAGCTGGGGCTCCAGACTGTGCCTGCCATGTGGGGAATGACCCAGGGGTGGATGGTTTGTGCCCTCGCACTTCATTCACCTCAGGTCAGAGCTGGACTGAAGGGCCCAGGAAGACCCAGACAACTCAGAGGTGGCCCAGATGAACCTGGCTCCCGTGGGACCAGGGCTGAACTGATGGGGACTGAGTTTCTGGACCCACCTGGATGGGAGCTCCAAACAGAAATCGAGTTATCCTTTTTGTAAAACATGCACACTCGGGAATTCCCCAGTGGCGCAGTGGTTAAGAATCCTCCTGCCAATTCAGGGGACACGGGTTCGAGCCCTGGTCCAGGAAGATCCCACATGCCGCGCCGCAGAGCAAGTAAGCCCGTGCGCCACAACTACTGAAGCCCACGCGCCTAGAGCCAGTGCTCCGCAACAAGAGAAGCCACCGCAATGAGAAGCCCGTGCACCACAACGAAGAGTAGCCCCTGCTCGCCGCAACTAGAGAAAGCCCGTGCGCCACAACGAAGAGTAGCCCCTGCTCGCCGCAACTAGAGAAAGCCCGTGCGCAGCGACAAAAACCCAACACAGCCAAAAATAAATTAAAAATGAAATCTAAGAAAAAAACCCCACTCACACTCAAAACCCAGGCTGCCTGGGTTCAAATCCCAGCCGTGCAACCCTGGGATAGTCACTTCAGCACCTCCTGACCCTGCGCTGGGGAGGGTTCCCTGAGTGGATGATCCTGCCCCTAGCACAGTCAATGTTCCAGAAACAGCAGTTGGCTTTAAACAAATCCTCTAAAGCTCTTCCTAGTCTAGGGTGTGGGGGAAATGTGGAAAGGGGACGGAGGGAGTAGCGGGGTTTGGGGTCATGAGGCTGGATCCAGCCCCCGCCCCCACACCTCCATACACTGGGGGTGACCCAGGTTTTGCAACACTGATTCATTTGGCAAGTTCTGGGCTTTGGGATCTAGTACTGTACGAGCCAAAGACCTGCCCTCCTGGGGCTTACACTCCAGTGAGAAGAGAAACTATGAAGAATGAAAATAGGATACAGTGTCATGAAGTACTAAATGCTGCAAAGAAATATTCAGCAGGTTAGGAGGGGAGAGGGGTGGGGGAGGGGACACTGGCGGTCAGGACCTTCCAGCAGAGCGAGGATCTGAATGAGGGGAGGGAAGGCCCTGAGGGAAGGGCATCCCGGGTGAAGGAAACAGGCCAGTGCAAAGGTGCTGAGCACCTTGGAGGGCCAGGAAGGAGGCCAGGGAGGCTGGAGGTGAGGTGGGTGCAAACAGCAAAGGGAAGGGTCTGGGGAGGGGATTTGGCTGAAAGAGTGATGAGAAGCAGAGGGAGGGTTCTCAGCTGAGCGGGGGCAGGGCGGGCTGTGATCTACATGTTAAAAAGTCTACAATATACACGTATATACTTCCTTGCTCTGCCAACCCTAAAGTTCTAGAAACAGTAACCCGCAAGAAGCATCGAGCACACAGCCAGCACCCAGATCTGGGTCTCTGATCCCACTCTGCTCAATAAAAAAGACCAGGACTCCTTGGAGAAATGGCTGATTCTTTGATGAGGACAGGAAATAGACAAGATGAGCCTGGAGCACCTTACAGTGCCAGAAAGAGAACACAGCAAAAACAACAAAACAAAACGCCACAGTGATGGGGTTAGGGACACGGCAGTGAACTGAACAGGCTTCTAATGGCCAATGAGGGGACAGTTTGAGCAACAAAATAAAGCATTATTGGATTAGAACCCAAGGTATAAAATCTGTACCCAGCTCTTTCCTTATGGACATATTATAGGGTGTTAATAATCAGCCATGAGACCACAGCCCTCAGGAGAGTGTGACTCTCCCGCAGAGCTACAGCCATTTGCCTGGAGTGTTGCCACCTTCAAAGATGAATTCACATCTCCCATATTATTCATACTACAGCTGTGAACTTCTAAGAAACAAATGAATACTTCTACAAAATAAATCTGGGAAGAGAAATTAGGAAATTAAATTTAAAACGAATAGTATTTAAATCATAATAAGCAGGAAAGATTGAGAATTTAAATTCTTTGAAGGCAGAGATCATTTTTTATTTATCTTTACTATCAGAACAGTTGTCATTATATTTAATTCAATAAATTATTTTTAAAGTGAATGACAAAAAAAAAGAGCCTAAGGTATAAAATAAATATCTGTGAGTCCAGACTGATATAAGTAAATGATTGAATAAATAAATAAACAAGGGAGACTAATCTTCTGCACAGAAGAACACCAGGTAATTTTTTTTTTTTTTTTTTTTTTTTGCGGTAAGCGGGCCTCTCACCGTTGTGGCCTCTCCCGTTGCGGAGCACAGGCTCCGGATGCGCAGGCTCAGCGGCCATGGCTCACGGGCCCAGCCGCTCCGCGGCATGTGGGATCCTCCCAGACCGGGGCACGAACCGTGTCCCCTGCATCAGCAGGCGGACCCTCCACCACTGCGCCACCAGGGAAGCCCCGAACACCAGATAATTTGGGAGAGGCTTCACCTGCCCTCACGGAGGAGGAGCTGAACTCACGACCCCTTCAGTGTAGGCTTGTGACTTCTTCCAAAGAGGACTCAAGGGAAGGGGGGACAAAGATGGACTTCCCAGTGGAGACACCTGGCAGCCACCGCCACAGCCAGGTGATCAAGGTTCCCATCATCAGTGGTAATTGTGTTGACAGCAGGCACCCTTGATGTGATGTGATGAGAATGACACTTTGCTCTGTGGTCTTCCTCCTAAGAGCCCATAAACACCAGTCTAGTCATGAGAAAAAAAAAAAAAAAAACCCAAAACCACCATGCAAACCCAAATGAGGGAACGGTCTACAAAAATACCTGACCAGTCCTCCTCATAACTGTCAAGATTATCAAAGACGAGGAAAATCTGAGAAACTGTTGCAGCCAAGAGCAGCCTAAGGTGACATGACAACGAAATGTCATGTGATGTTCTGGGTGGGATCTTGGAATAGAAAAAGGACATTAGGTAAAAACTAAGGTAGTCTGGATGAAGTATGAACTTTAGTTAATAGTCATGTACTTGTGACGAAAGTACCATCACAGTGTAAGATGTTAGCAATGGAGAAACTAGGTGTGGAATATATGAGAACTCCCTATACTATCTTTGCAACTTCTCTGTATATCTGAAACTATTCTAAAATTTAAAGTTTATTTATGGGACTTCCCTGGAGGTCCAGTGGTTAAGACTCCACACTTCCGATGCATGGGGTGTGGGTTTGATCCCTGGTTGGGGAACTGAGATCCCACATGCCACGTGCCACAGCCAAAAAAATAAATAAATTTGCAAATTTTGATTTAAAGAAAAAATATTAGAATGATGCTGGGGGGATGTGGGGAAGGACCAGGCTGAATGCCTTGGGGCCAGGAAGGATGTGCAGAAAGCAGGGGCATCGTGTTAAAAGCCTGGAGTACAATGATTTAGGCAGTTAGCCAGAGTCACAGAATGGGAGGGGGTGCAGCGCAGAAGGTTCAGAGGCAAGGCCTTTATTCTCTGGCCCTGGAGACTCAGCCTGTGGAGTCTGATGGGGCTGGGGGATGGGTATTCTGGAACCTTCTCTTCTGGGAGCCCTGAGACCCAGCCTTGCTCCCACATCGTCCAGTCTGTCTCCTCCTCTGTAAAATGATAATAAAAAGTTGTGATGCCAACCTCAGAGAGCTTGCGAGACTAAAAAGACGTGTTTCAGTGAAAGTGGTCTGGAGACAGACAACGCTTTGCAAATAGGGTGCAGAAGAGGCAGTGCTGGATGGAGCTGGGCCTTGCTCTCCCCCGACTACATCCCGGTACACACTTTACCCCCTGCTCTAAAAGCTTCTATCTACCTAGAAAATGAGCCTCTAGATAGCTATCTTTAAAGGCGCCCACTCTGAGGAGAACTGCCACGTGAAACGCTAAAAACCTCAATGAGAAAACAACCACCTGGGTTCTTTTCCCACAGGCAGAAAAAGCATCAGTAAGAGAAGGACAGAGGAAGATTCGAGACAGACAAGCAGAGGACCCAGAGACGGGAATAGGAGAGGGCCACGTGAAGACGGAGGCAGAGACTGGAAGGATGTGGCCACCAGCCGGAGACCTCCTGCAGCCACCAGATGCTGGAAGAGGCCAGGAAGGACTCTCTCCTAGAGTCTACGGAGGGGGCGGCCCTGCTGACACCTTGAGTTTGAACTTCTGGAAGGAAGAAACTGAGGCAGTGCCTTGGGTAACTGGCCAAGGTCACCCAGTTGGCAGGTGGGATTAGCGGACCCGGTGTGCCTAGGTCAATAGCTTCACCACTAGGTGGCAGCCTTCCTATGACCCCGAAGTCAGATGACCTGGAGGGTGTGGAGTCTATCAGACAAGCAGCAGCAGTGAGTTGGCCCATGAACCAAAAATGAGAGGAAGAAAATGTGTCACCTCAGCATTGTGGAGGGTCTGCCCCTTGGCCAGAGCTGTCCGGAGGAAGGCATGGGCCATCCACTGAATGGAATAGTATGCAGCCACTGAAAATAGTGATTCTGAAGACCTGGGGCATCATGGGAAGTGATCCCATCACGAAGTGAAAAGGGCTCAAGGCAGAATTGCCTCTGTGCTGGGTCACCACAGCATAAGTACCCCATACATGCACGTGCATAACAGGAGGTGACTTAGAACAGTGAAAGCTGTGTGGGAGGAGGGTGACAGATGTTTTTCTTTCTGTTTCATTTTCCGGTCACACTTTGCCGAATGTGTAATAAAAATGCAAAAACGTAAAACTTGATTTCCTCTCCCCAAGTCAGAGCTAATCCCTCTAACGGCTCTTTACATCAGGACATTAGATGAGCCATTGTTCCATCCTGCCTGGGCTCCACTCATATTGCACTGCAGCCAGATGGTCACATGTCTGCAAATGAGGAACAGGGGTGACCCTGTACAGGGATGAGCACCCAGGAGAAGGACTCCTTTGGGAATACAGGTGGCATCTGGGAACTCTGTCAGTGGATAGCAGGTCCTCAGCCAATGGGAGCTCCAATCCGTGGAGGCACCAGATGGCAAGGGCACCACGCTCTTCGGGTGCGTGTCCAGCTCCTTTCTCTAGAAGCACTCCCCGCCCAGTGCATCCCCGTGGCCATATCACACTCTTGGTCAGGTGTGCTTGCCTTTGAGCCTGCCCAGGTTGATGGAACCAGGGGCGGTCGCCTGGTGCCAGGTTTGCCAAGCAGTGATCTTCCCCAGAATATGGGATTAGAACTAGGAGAATAGTGCTTCTTCAGGTACGTGGAGCCTGGGCGCTGTAACATGTGAGCTGGGGAGCTGTGGGGCCTCTTATGCCCATCGAAAGGACGCAAGAGGGAAATTCCTTAGTGGTCCCGTGGTTAAGACTCCGCACTTCCAACGCACGGGACGAAGGTTCGATCCCTGGTCGGGGAGCTAAGATCCCACATGCTGCGCGGCATGGCCCCCCCCACCCGCCAAAAAAGGACTAAAGAAATCAGAGAGTCTGCTGTGCAGAGCAACGGAGGTTGAGAGAAGATTGTGAGGCAGGTGCATGGAGGGCAAGAGAGGATCATAGACAAGAGACAAGATTCGGGGCAACTTTTCAGCTCTCGGTCCGTGCATCTTTTTCAGGTCCCGTTGCATTCTTAGCTTTGGGTTCTTCTGAAAGCCCCCTGCACCCTTAAGCCTTCCTCCCATATGCTGCTCAAAATCTGGACCCGTTTCCTAGAGCTGCTGTAACAAATTACCACAATCTGGGCAGTTTAAAACAACAGAAATTTATTCTTTCACAGTTCCAGAGGCTAGAAGTTCGAAATCGAGGTGTTGGCAGGGTGGATTCTCTCCAGAGGTTCTGAGGGAGAATCTATTCCAGGCCTCTCTCTTATCACCTGGGGGCTGCCTGCAATCCTTAGCATCCAACAGCTGGTACATGCATGACTCTAATCTCTACCCCTATCTTCAAAGGGTATTCTCCCTTCGCATCTGTGTCTTTGTCTGAATTTCCCTCTTCTTATAAAGACACCCTCGTCCAGCATGACCTCATCTTAACTCATTAGATCTGCAAAAACCTATTACCAATTAAGGTCACATTCTGAGGTTCCAGGTGGGCATGAGTTTTAGGAGGACAATAGTCCACCCAGGACAAACTCTCTTGATTTAGGTTCTGTCATTTGAAACAAACAAACAAATCCCAAGTAATATAGAAATTGGTATCAGAAGGGGGGTGTTGAAAGAAACAGCTTTTCAAAGGAAGTATTGAAACTAGATATCTTTTTTAAAATTTTTATTGAAGTGTAGTTGATTTACAATGTTGTGTTAATTTCATCTGTGCAGCAGAGAGACTCTAATATATATATATATATATATATATATATATATATATATATATTCTTTTTCATATTCTTTTCTGTTATGGTTTGTCACAGTATTTTTTTAATAGATCTTTTTTGGAGTATAATTGCTTCACAATACTGAGTTAGTTTCTGTTGCACAGCAAAGCGAATCAGCCATATGCATACACGTCCCTATATCCCCTTCCCTCTTGAGCCTCCCTTCCACCTCCCTATCCCACCCCTCTAGGTCGTCGCAAAGCACCAAGCTGATCTCCCTGTGCTATGCTGCCACTTCCTACTAGCTATCTATTTTACATTTGGTAGTGTATATATGTCAATGCTACTCTCACTTCGCCCCAGCGTCCCCTCCCCGCCCCATGTCCTCAAGGCCATTCTCTGTGTCTGCGACTTTATTCCTGCCCTGCCACTAGGTTCATCAGTACCATTTTTTTAGATTCCATATATATGCGTTAGTATATGGTACTTGTTTTTCTCTTTCTGACTTACTTCACTCTGTATGACAAACTCTAGGTCCATCCACCTCACTACAAATAACTCAGTTTCATTTCTTTTTATGGCTGAGTAATATTCCATTGTATATATGTGCCACATCTTCTTTATCCATTCATCTGTCGATGGACACTTAGGTTGCTTCCATGTCCTGGCTATTGTAAATAGAGCTGCAATGAACATTGGGGTACATGACTCTTTTTGAATTATGGTTTTCTCAGGGTATATGCCCAGTAGTGGGATTGCTGGGTCATATGGTAGTTCTAGTTTTAGTTTTTTAAGGAACCTCCATACTGTTCTCCATAGTGGTTGTATCAATTTACATTCCCACCAACAGTGCAAGAGGGCTCCCTTTTCACCACACCCTTTCGAGCATTTATTGTTTCTAGATTTTTTGATAATGGGCACTCTGACCAACGTGAGGTGATCCCTCATTGTAGTTTTGATTTGCATTTCTCTAATAATTAGTGATGTTGAGCATCTTTTCATGTGCCTCTTGGCCATCTGTATGTCTTCCTTGGTGAAATGTCTATTTAGGTCTTCTGCCCATTTCTTAACTGGATTGTTTGTTTTTTTGATATTGAGCTCCATGAGCTGTTTGTATATTTTGGAGATTAATCCTCTGTCTGTTGTTTCATTTACAAATATTTTCTCCCATTCTGAGATTTGTCTCTTTGTCTTGTTTATGGTTTCCTTTGCTGTGCAAAAGGTTTTAAGTTTAATTAAGTCCCATTTGTTTATTTTTGGTTTTATTTCCATTACTCTAGGAGGTGGGTCAAAAAAGATCTTGCTGTGGCTTATGTTAAAGAGTGTTTTTCCTATGTTTTCCTCTAAGAGCTTTAGAGTGTCTGCTCTTACATTTAAGTCTTTAATCCATTTGGAGTTTATTTTTGTGTATGGTGTTGGGGAGTGTTCTAATTTCATTCTTTTACATGTAGCTGTCCAGTTTTCCCAGCACCACTTATTGAAGAGGCTGTCTTTTCTGCACTGTATGTTCTTGCCTCCTTTGTTGTAACTTAGGTGCCCATATGTGTGTGGGTTTATCTCTGGGCATTCTGTCTTGTACCATTGATCTATATTTCTGTTTTTGTCTTGATTATTGTAGCTTAGTGGTATAGTTTGAAGTCGGGGAGCCTGATTTCTCCAACTCCGTTTTTCTTTCTCAAGATTGCTTTGGCTATTCGGGGTCTTTTGCATTTCCATACGGATTGTAAAATTTTTTGTTCTAATTCTGTGAAGAATGCCATTGGTAGTTTGATAGGGATTGCGTTGAATCTGTAGATTGCTTTGGGTAGTATGGTCATTTTCACAATATTGATTCTTCCAATCCAAGAACATGGTATATTTCTCCATCTGTTTATGTCATCTTTGATTTCTTTCATCAGTGTTTTATAGTTTTCTGAGTACAAGTCTTTCGCCTCCTTAGGCAGGTTTATTCCTAGGTATTTTATTCTTTTTGTTGCAGTGGTAAATGGGAGTGTTTCCTTAATTTCTCTTTCTGATTTTTCATTGTTGGTGTATAGGAATGCCAGAGATTTCTGTGCATTAATTTTGTATCCTGCAACTTTACCAAATTCATTGATTAGTTCTAGTAGTTTTCTGGTGGCATCTTTAGGATTTTCTATGTATAGTATCATGTCATCAGCAAACAGTGACAGTTTTACTCTTCTTTTCCAATTTGTATTCCTTTTATTTCCTTTTCTTCTCTGATTGCCGTGGCTAGGACTTCCAAAACTATGTTGAATAAGAGTGGTGAGAGTGGACATCCTTGTCTTGTTCCTGATCTTAGTGGAAATGCTTTCAGTTTTTCACCGTTGAGTATGATGTTTGCTGTGGATTTGTCATATATGACCTTTATTATGTTGAGGTAGGTTCCCTCTGTGCCCATTTTCTGGAGAGTTTTTATCATAAATGGGTGTTGAATTTTGTCAAAAGCTTTTTCTGCATCTATTGAGATGATCATATTGTTTTTATTCTTCAACTTGTTGATATGGTGTATCACATTGATTGATTTGCGTATATTGAAGAATCCTTGCATCCCTGGGATAAATCCCACTTGATCATGGTGTATGATCCTTTTAATGTGCTGTTGGATTCTGTTTGCTAGTATTTTGTTCAGGATTTTTTCATCTATGTTCATCAGTGATATCGGTCTATAATTTTCTTTTTTTGTGATATCTTTTTCTGGTTTTGGTATCAGGGTGATGGTGGCTTCATAGAATGAATTTGGGAGTGTTTCTCCCTCTGCAATTTTTTGAAAGAGTTTGAGAAGGATTGGTGTTAACTCCTCTCTAAATGTTTGATAGAATTTTTGGTAGAACCTGTGAAGCCATCTGGTCCTAAACTTCTGTTTGTTGGAAGATTTTTAATCACAGTTTCAATATCATTACTTGTGATTGGTCTGTTCATATTTTCTCTTTCTTCCTTGTTCAGTCTTGGAAGGTTATACCTTTCTAAGAATTTGTCCATTTCTTCCAGGTTGTCCATTTTATTGGCATAGAGTTGCTTGTAGTAGTCTCTTAGGATCCTTTGTATTTCTGCGGTGTCTGTTGTAACTTCTCCGTTTTCATTTCTAATTTTATTGATTTGCGTCCTCTCCCTCTTTTTCTTGATGAGTCTGTCTAAGGGTTTATCAATTTTCTTTATCTTCTCAGAGAACCAGCTTTTGGTTTTATGATCTTTGCTATTGTTTTCTTCCTTTCTATTTCATTTATTTCTGCTCTGATCTTTATGATTTCTTTCCTTCTACTAACTTTGGGTTTTCTTTGTTCTTCTTTCTTGAGTTGTTTTAAGTGTAGGGTTAGACTGTTTATTTGAGATTTTTCTTGTTTCTTGACGTGAGATTGTGTTGCTCTAAACTTCCCTCTTAGAACTGCTTTTGCTGTGTCCCATAGGTTTTGGGTCATCGTGTTTTTGTTGTCATTTGTTTCTATGTATTTTTTGATTTCCTCTTTGATTTCTTCAGTGATCTCTTGGTTATTTAGTAGTGCACTGTTTAGCCTCCATGTATTTGTGTTTTTTACAGTCTTTTTCCTGTAATTGATTTCCAGTCTCATAGCGTTGTGTTCAGAAAAGATGCTTGATATGATTTCAATTTTCTTAAATTTACTGAGGCTTGATTTGTGACCCAAGGTGTGATCTATCCTGGAGAATGTTCCATGTGCACTTGAGAAGAAAGTGTATTCTCCCACTTTTGGGTGGAATGTTCTATAAATATCAATTAGATCTATCTGGTCTATTGTGTCATTTAAAGCTTGTGTTTCCTTATTTATTTTCTGTTTGGATGATGTGTCCATTGGTGTAAGTGGGGTGTTAAAGTCCCCTACTATTATTGTGTTACTGTTGATTTCTCCTTTCATGGTTGTTAGCATTTGCCTTATGTATTGAGGTGCTCCTATGTTGGGTGCATAAACATTTATAATTGTTATAGCTTCTTCTTGGATTGATCCTTTGATCATTATGTAGTGTCCTTCCTTATCTCTTATAACAGTCTTTATTTTAAAGTCTATTTTATCTGATACAAGTATTGCTACCCCAGCTTTCTTTTGATTTCCATTTGCATGGAATTTCTTTTTCCATCCCTTCACTTTCAGTCTGTATGTGTCCCTAGGTCTGAAGTGGGTCTCTTGTAGACAGCATATATATGGGTCTTGTTTTTGTATCCATTCAGCCAGTCTGTGTCTTTTGGTTGGGGCATTTAATCCATTTACATTCAAGGTTATTATTGGTATGTATGTTCCTATTACCATTTTCTTAATTGTTTTGGGTTTGTTTTTGTGGGTCTTTTTCTTCTCTTGTGTTTCCTGCTTAGAGAAGTTTCTTTAGCATTTGTCGTAAAGCTGGTTTGGTGGTGCTGAAGTCTCTTAGCTTTTGCTTGTCTGAAAAGCTTTTGACTTGTCCATTGAATCTGTATGAGATCCTTGTTGCTGGGTAGAGTAACCTTGGTTGTAGGTTTCTCTCTTTCATCACTTTAAGTATATCCTGCCACTCCTTTCTGGCCTGCAGAGTTTCCACTGAAAAATCAGCTGATAACATTATGGGGATTCCTTTGTATGTTATTTTTTGTTTTTCCCTTGCTGTTTTTAATATTTTTTCTTTGAATTTAATTTTTGTTAGTTTGATTAATATGTGTCTTGGTGTGTTTTTTCTAGGGTTTATCCTGTATGGGACTCTCTGTGCTTCCTGGACTTGGGTGACTATTTCCTTTCCCATGTTAGGGAACTTTTCCATTATAATCTCTTCAAATATTTTCTCAGACCCTTTCGTTTTCTCTTCTTCTTCTGGGACCCCTATAATTCGAATGTTTGTGCGTTTAGTGTTGTCCCAGAGGTCTCTGAGATTGTCTTCAATTCTTTTCATTCTTTTTTCTTTATTCTGCTCCTTGGCAGTTATTTCCACCATTTTGTCTTCCAGCTCACTTATTCGTTCTTCTGCCTCAGTTATTCTCTTATTGATTCCTTCTAACGTATTTTTCATTCCAGTTATTGTGTTGTTCATCTCTGTTTGTTTGTTCTTTAGTTCTTCTAGATCTTTGTTAAACATTTCTTGTATTTTCTCAATCCATGCCTCCATTCTACTTCTGAGATTCTGGATCATCTTTACTATCATTACTCTGAATTCTTTTTCAGGTAGATTGCCTATTTCCTCTTCAGTTATTTGGTCTTGTAGGTTTTTACCTTGCTCCTTCATCTGTGACGTATTTTTTTGCCATCTCATTTTTTTTATTTTGAGTTGGATTGTGTTCCTGTCTTACTGGTTGTTTGACCTGAGGCTTCCAACACCAGGGTTTGTAGCCTATTGGGTAGAGCTGGATCTTGTTGCTGAAATGAGGAGCTCCATGAGACCTCACTCCAATGAATATTCTCTGGAGTCTGAGGTTCTCTGTTAGTCCAGTGGTTCAGACTCAGAGCTCCCACTGCAGGAGCTTCGGCCAGACCCAGGGCTCATGAACCAAGATCCCGCAAGCCGCTGGTTCACTTTGGGGCTCCTTCCATCTCCTTGGGCGTCCAAGTCCCCCACCAGTGGCCAGCAGGTGCCCTAATTGTAGGGAGACACTAACTCCGTGTCTTCCCACACCACCATCTTGACTCTGCCTCCAGGATATTTTTTTAAACATTTTTTGGGGGGCCATGCCTCACAGCTTGCGGAATCTTAGTTCCCCGACCAGGGATCGAACCCAGGCTCCCAGCAGTGGAAGCACAGAGTCCTAACCACTGGACTGCCAGGGAAGTTCCCTGTCACAGGATATTGAATATTGAAACTAGGTGACCTGAGGTAGAGTGAGGGGCATTGAGGGTTCCCTATCCTGGGACAGGACACCGGCAGATCTAGCTACATGGTAACAGATCAGTTAAATTACTTTCAATGGGACTTCCCCGATGGTGCAGTGGTTAAGAATCCGCCTGCCAATACAGGGGACACAGGCTCGAGCCCTGGTCTGGGAAGATCCCACATGCCTTGGGGCAACTAAGCCCATGTGCCACAACTACTGAGCCTGTGCTCTAGAGCCTGAGAGCCACAACTACTGAGCCCGCACATCACAACTACTGAGTCTGTGCTATACAGCCCACGAGCCACAACTACCGAGCCCATGCACTGCAACTACTGAAGCCCGCACGCTGTAGGGCCTGTGCTCCACAACAAGAGAAGCCACCGCAATGAGAAGCCCATGCACTGCAACAAGGAGTCGCCCCCGCTCGCCGCAACTGGAGAAAGCCCGTGCGCAGCAACAAAGACCTGACACAGCCAAAAATAAATAAATAAATACATACATACATAAATTTATTTTAAAAAATTACTTTCGATGGTCTCATGCGGCCCAGAACATGTACCAATCAAGGCTGATACTTCAGGAAATTTGGTAGCAAAATGTCCAGGCTGCCAGTCTGTGCGTGACTTCTAGCTGTCTTCAGAAAGTGCTACAAGATGAGTTCAATTCTGTTCAGTTCTGCTCAAGATCAGGAAAAAGCAGGGCAAATATTTAAGTCTGTCAAGGGAAATTCTTTTTTCCTATAGCTGGTGACTACCCAGGATCTGCTAATCATGCACCTGCTCTAAGCGGCAGCCACATTCTCTGTCTCACCCTGTTTCTAACGCTCAGGGAGCACTGAACAGAAAAGTCTGTGAGCTTAGTGGTTGGAATGGGGATATCTGGGAAGAGCCACAGGAGTGAACAACCCTTAACCTCTGGTCCGTCTAAAGCCTCCTATTGTCAAGTGGCCGGAGGGCAGGCAGGGGTAACGTCCCAAGAGAATTTAGAGAAAAAGTCTTCCTTCCACCCCAAGTCAGATGATGATTCCTCTTCTCATCTTTAGGCTAAAAGAAGAAACTGGCCACCATGCTTACTGCTAAGAAACCCCAGCCCTGGGGCACGGCCCAGCCTAAGGCTGAGTATTGAACTGGGCAGGATTTCATGGAATTGGATATTAGTAAATGATGCCACCCAAAATAAAATGGACAGGCAACCAACTAGGGTTTTATGGGGGTTGAAACTCCAGGAAACCCTAAAACTTGGAAGTTGGGGCTTGTGATGTCTTACCCTCTGGGCGACTCCCAGGCCCAAGTACTGGCACCAACAAGAAGCAGGCTACCGGGGCAGCTGCATCCTCTTCTAGAAAAAGCCTTCCCAAGAACCTCTCAAGGACAGGCCTGAAAGACTGTAGACAAGGGGTCTCTTCCCAGTGGGCAGAACCTGGGGCAGCCACACTTGCCAACAGAGGAGCCGAGGTAGGTAACCAGCAGAGCAAACCCCACGTGATAGATTTTTCCTAAAGTTTCATTTACTGTGCCCGTCTAGAAGGCCATGCTGTGTGCTCTGTACGGTGCTTCCCTTTTTTGCTCTATAGATCAAGTATGGTAGGGGAGGTTAAATTGATCATTTAGTCTATCAATCAAGGGGGATCCTGAGGGGACACCGTAGAGGAGATTCAGCAGAAATAGAGGTGGGTGGGGATCAGCTGGAGATGGCAGCTCTGAGGATGGAGCCCTGGGCACAATCGTTTGACAGGGCTTGGATTGCCTCGCATTTGGTGCGGGGAGCGAAACATCTGTGGTTGAGTTTGTGGTGTCAAGGTTAAGCAAAGGCAACTGGAACGGAGATGTCTGGGGAAAGCCGAAGGAGAACAGCAAGGCTGTGGGTACTGGGCAGGACAGACCGTCTATCTGGCCCCCTTTTCTGGTCACTCTCCCTTGTGTGGTCATGAGGACAGGCAACTCGGAGCAGAAACTTGACCACTAACCATAGCTCTCTGGGCCAGAAGGGAGGCCTTGATCCAAGAGAGGATAGTCAACTCCTTCTCCGGAAATGGGCTTGGGACCTGGAAATGGTTCTCTTTGGGTGAAGGGATCCAGGATCCATCAGCTTGGCAGGTGCGATGCAGGTGGGCAAATGGGAACGAACCAGCAGCGCTGAGAGAGTGTCCAGGGCTGTCTGGTCCCATCACCCCAAAGCTGGCTGCGTCTCTGGGTCCCATGGGCACATCCTATACATCGGCCATGGAGTCCTCTTTCCTCTTGGAGCTAACAGCGCTGATTTCTGATTCTCGGAACCACACACATGGTGGGACAGTGGCCTATACTGGGGTATTCGGTGAGACTGAGGTTCAAGAACACAGTAGACATGGATAACCAGGGGAGCTGACACAGCTAGGCCCCCAGCGTTGCGGGCTGCCCTCCATGCTGTACCATGAGCTGTGACTTGCAGCTCCAGAGCAGCCCGGGCTCTCTCTCTGACTCTGGGCCTTTGCTCGTGCCGTTCCCCTCACCTGGAGCACCTTCCCAGCTCCCCCTCCTGCCCCTACCCCATACTTTATATGCCTGGCTACTCCGCACAGGTGTTACCCACCTGGCTCCCTTGCCCAGAGGGGGTCCCCATCTTTACTCCAGGCTGTGCCATCCCCATTGCAGACTTGGTCTGCTCGACTGTGACTGCCTGTGTGCATGGCTGCTCCCTGGGATCAGGGGCTCTGCATGGATCTGGCCTGGCTCCCTGGCCCTGAGCTCCGTGTCGGGCACCCAGAGACTGTTGCAAGTGAGTCTGTAGAAATGCTGAATGAATCGGATGAATGAATGGCACAGTCACGGCTGGACAAGTCAGGCTTTGCCCGGGAGAAGGGTCAGGGGACTGTAGCCAAGGGAGAGGAAAGTTCTGGTCCCAGCCAGTATGGAAACAGCTCCTTCATTTCCTTCCAGCAGGAACCTGACACCCAGTGACACTGAAACTGGATGCTCAGAGGCCGAACAGCCTCAGGGAGGCAGGGAGGCTGGACTCACCTTTCAGAGTGGCCCCTCCACCCCTCCTATCACCAGAGATGTGGCTTCAGCCTGGCTCGGTCCATCCCTAGGTCCTGCCCCAAGCGTAGGAACAAATGCCGTTTCCCGAGGGAGGATGAGGAGTAGGAACCCCTGCTCCTCCCGTCAGGCGGGCTCCTAGCCTCCCCCCACCAGCCTCCCAGGTTCTAGCATCCTTGTCTATGCTGAGCAGGAGCCCCCAGAGTCCAGAGCGTGTAGCTGGGTGGCAGGGTACGCCCCACGCACCCCTCTCTCTGGCTTCCCCAGGTTGCCTTCCCAGGCAGGCCTCTGCCTTCACCCCACCACCCACCAGCTCGCCCTGATGAAAGAGCAATGGTGCAAAATTCGTTGGGGAGAAAAACAGGAAGTGGAGCTGGAGAGCAAGGCTGCAGAAGCGCCACCAGTGGGGCCTGCGGCAGCCCCCTTCCACCCGCAGTCTTACAGGAAAGTGGTGAGTGGGCAGCCCCCGCCTGAGCATGGGGGTGAGGTCGGGGAGAATCCAGAAAGAGCCCTTTGCCCAGGAGGGGCTTTTTTTTAGACCAAACATCACACCTGCGTCCCGCAGTTTACATCTTCTCTCACCATTTTTTTTTTTTTTTTGGCGGTACGCGGGCCTCTCACTGCTGTGGCCTCTCCCGTTGCGGAGCACAGGCTCTGGACGCGCAGGCCCAGCGGCCATGGCTCACGGGCCCAGCTGCTCCGCAGCATGTGGGATCTTCCCGGACCGGGGCACGAACCCGTGTCCCCTGCATCGGCAGGCGGACTCCCAACCACTGCGCCACCAGGGAAGCCCCTTCTCTCACTTTCTGATAACAACTCCTCGAGGAGGGTAACTTGGCCCCATTTTACAGGTAAGCAGATAAACCCAGAGAAGTTAAGTGACTTGGTGGAGGCCACACAGCCTTTCCCACGGCTGGGTCATGGCTCCTTGATTCTTTCTCAGACTTCGATTTCTATTTGTGGCGTGTGTTTGTTCTGGGCCTGTGAGTGCGCGGTGGGTGGGGGAGGGCGGGGGGGAGGGCTGCTTCTGGCGCCTGCATCTCAGCACATCTGAGCTGGTGGGAAGAATGGGGGTGGGGCCGGCAGCTGAGGGCCTAACCCTTGAGGTTCTGGTTCCTGGAATGTCTGAGCTGGGAGGACCAGAAGAGAAGAGGGGCGTCAGGGAGGGGAAGGCACCCAAACGACAGCCTCAGAGGGAGGGCACCGCCCCCCCAAATCCAAAATCAGGTGTTTATGACCTCAGCGGGCCCACGGTCCAAAGGACTCAGAACTTCAGGTGAGTTCAGAACTCGCTTTCCCTCACAGGCCTGGAACTTGGGGTAGCCCCGATCCTTTCTCTCTATGTGTCTGAGAAGCATCATCAGAATGGGGCCCCAGGGAAAAGAGACGGGACTCCAGGTGGCCTGAGCAGCGAGGTGATGGGGTGGGGAGGGCACCCCGCAAAGGCTGCTCCCCATCCGGGCCCGAGGCCTCACCTTGACCCCAGCTCTCCCCAACCCCAGGGTCGTGAAGCCCACCTCACCCTGCCTGCCCCACCCCGGGACAGACCCTGGCGGGCAAATGGGGGCTTCTGGGGACCCTCCCGACTGAGTGCCCACCCCCAAGCCTCCCCCTGGCCAAGCCCCCCGAGATCTTGACCCACGGGGTCTCCCCTGTGCTTCAGCCCCCTGTGCCGCACCCACCTGCTTCCTGGGCACCCCCTTACCTCCAGCTGCTGCTGGGCTTCCCCCCACCATTCCACAGAGCTCTCCCGCCCCTGCGGAAGGCACTGCTGCCCCGTGGTCCCTGAGGTGGGGACCGTGGCGTCGTGCTGTGGCCTTCGCTCACTGCCACGTGCCACCGAGCGACCTCTGCCACGACAGGGGCCCCTTTCCCAGAGCCTCTGTGGCTGTGAGACCACACGGAGCCGGGTGCTCTCCCCGTGGGCAAGCAAGACGGGGTCCCGCCCTCAGCATCAAAGGCGGCCCCTGCTCTCCCTGCCCCCTGGGGGTAGCCGCCCCCCTCAGCAGCACCCAGGGGCCTCCTTTCCTCTGTGCAGGAGCCTCGGCCTCTGGTCCCCAGCCACTCCCGTGTGAGAGGGTGCTGTGAGAATGGGCTAGTTCAGGAGAGTGCTTAGAACAGTGCCGGGCCCTTAGGGAGACTGCAGTAGATATTTATTATCATCATCCTCTCGTTTAATCCCACAACACCCCCCTGAAGTCTCAGCATTATGATCCTATTTAACAGGTGAGAAAACCGAGGCAGAGAGAGGAGAAGCCACATGCAGCACGAAGGGGCTGATCAGGGGTTTGAACCTAAGTCTGTTGGAAGCTGTGCTCTCACTCACTGTACCTGGGGTTTTCCAGTCTCCTCTGGTTTAGGGGCCAGCTTTGGATGTACACACACTGCACACACACACACACACACCCCAGCTTTGGATGTACACACACTGCACACACCCCAGCTTTGGATGTACACACACTACACACAAACACATACACACCCCAGCTTTGGATGCACACACACAGCACACACCCCAGCTTTGGATGTACACACACTGCACACGCCCCAGCTTTGTATGTACACACACTACACACAAACACATACACACCCCAGCTTTGGATGCACACACACAGCACACACCCCAGCTTTGGATGTACACACACTGCACACACACCCCAGCTTTAGATGTGTACACACACTGCACACACACCCCAGCTTTAGATGTGTACACACACTGCACACACACACTGCACCCAAACACACACACTCTTGTGCCGCTCCCACCCCCACAGGAGGGCTGGATGGGATGCGATGCTGCACCCCGACAAAGAGGCTAAGGTGGCCCGGAGCGGAGCCTTCCGGTTGCCCACCGCCTTTTCCCCTGGCTCCCGCCGCCCCAGCCTCTGGGCCTCCTGTCTGGGCTCCAGGGGAGCACAGGCGCCACCTGGTGGCAATTTGGGGTAAACGCCACCTCTGTCCCAGCCGCGCCTCGCTGCGCTCAGCCCGCGCTCCCTGCGGCCGGTCCGGTTAAGTGCGTGGTGATTCTGCTAAGCTAATAAATTATAAAACAGGGAATTCACCTTCCTTTCTACCCAGCTCCCTCCAGGGATAGGAAAATAAGCACCCCCTGTGTTGCTGTGCCTGGGCTGCTGGTGGTTTGGGGCAGATATTTTGCGCCCCAATACATTGTGTACTTCCCCAAACTTCTTATTCTTTTCTCAATTCCTGTACGCAAGTGGCAGGTTATTCCAGAGGCGCTTTCCCGGCTTAGCTTGGAGCCGGCGGCTCAGCCCAGCTCTTGCCTCTTCCCGTTGCTCAGCTCCTGTGCCTGGGGCGCCCGGCTGCAGCTCCTTCCCGGCTTTCCTCCCAAGTTCCCCGCTGGCTCTGCAGCAGCCTGGTGGCCTCTCCACCTGGGCACGCGGCAGTCGCCTCCAAGGAATCTGCCCCCAGCCCGACTTCCCATCAACCTGCCCTCATCCTGCATTTCCTTCCTGCTTTGGTGAAAGTTGTCCCACCCTAACCGCCCCGCAGTGGCCTAAGCAGAAACCTGCCTCACCGTCCACTTCTCTCTCTTCTCTGCCACATGCGGGTGTCACCTTCGAGGGCCAGGGGGCTACAGGTTTCACTCACTCATTTGACACGTTGTCAGATGCCACCAAACATGGTCCTATGCCCTGAGGATACAGGGTGATCAGCGTCCCCACCCTTGAGGACATTCTAAAGGTGGGCGGTTCGGGGGGAGGGGAGGGGCAGATGTTACAGGAAACATACAAGAAACAGGCACATTCATAATACCTTGCAAGGCAGTATGCGCTATGCAGAAGAAAGCAGGGTAGGGGGCCGCCATCGACAGACCCCCAGGTGCCCTCCTCACCCTGCTTGGGCTCCACACCCCACATCAGGAGGCTGCTGCCCTGCCCGGCCTCCCTCCCTCACCGTGGAGCTCCCCAGCCTCTGGGACTGGGGAAGGGAGGAGTGTGAAGCTGGAGGCACAGCAGGCCGGCTCCCACCTCCCCCTGGCCCAGGCCTCTTGGCTGAAGCTGGTTTGAGCCAGTTTCTTTCACTTTATCACCTTGAACATTTCACTGGAACCTTCTAAATGCAGCTTCTTTTTTTAAATAGATTTATTTATTTATTTACTTTGGCTGCGTTGGGTCTTCGTTGCTGCACGCGGGCTTTCTCTAGTTGCGGCGAGCGGGGGCTACTCTTCGTTGCGGTGCGCGGGCTTCTCTTGTTGCGGAGCACGGGCTCTAGGCGCACGGGCTTCAGTAGTTGGGGCACGCGGGCTCGGTAGTTGTGGCTCGGGGGCTCTAGAGCGCAGGCTCAGTAGTTTTGGCGCATGGGCTTAGTTGCTCCGCGGCATGTAGGATCTTCCCGGACCCGGGCTCGAACCCGTGTTCCCTGCATTGGCAGGCAGATTCTTAACCACTGTGCCACTAGGGAAGCCCATAACTGCAGCTTCTTTCCTCTAATCCGTCTGCCCTCCTGTCCCAGCCAGATCCTATTTCCAGAAGAGTTCATTGCTCTACAGGCTAACTAGGCAAAGACAAAGTTCTGGAAAGTTCCAGGGTCCTGAGTGGGAGTGACCATAACCAGTGCTTACCAAGTACCAGGCACTGTTCTAAGCAATCCTCACCCAGCTAACTCACTCAGGTCTCACAATGGTCCTTCATGCAGCCTCTACTGGGATTTCCACAGCACAGGGGAAAGGTGGGCGGGCAGACGGGGGCTAAGGTGATGGACAGGCTGGGATCCAGACCCCCTGGGCCTGACTTGGTCCAGAAGCTGAAGGGCCCCATGTTGCTGGATGGCACAGGAGGACGGGTGCTGGCAGGATCCGTGCGTAACGTGCAAAGGGGAAACGTACAAAGGGAAACCAAGAATTTCCAGATGGCTTTTCAAGAAGGGCATTAAACCGAACATCGGGCCTCTGATCACACTGGTCGGACACCCAGGAAGAGGGCGTGGTGGTAAAAAGAGACAGGAGGACCTTGGCTCAGGCCCTTAAGAAAGGGAGGTCCAGGGTGGGTTGTCGTAGGTGATGCTCGCGCTGCTGCCTTTGCCTTCCCACGGGGACCCCCCTCCCCAACTTTCCAGGGGCCCCTTGTTGAGACTAGAAAGGTCCTCTGTGTCCTGGACCCAGAAAGCAGGGGCAGGGGTGCAGCCCCGCATGAGAGAGGGGGGTTAGGGGTTTCCCGCTGGCTTTGACATGATCCCTCCTCCCTGTCCAAATCCCCTTCTCTGAACTCAAAATCACCGGAACCCAGGGGGAGTATGGTATCAGGACCAGCAGCTTCCTCCCACCCACACCTTCTCCCCACCCTAGGTCCCTGGGGAGGGACATTTAAAATGTGCAGGGGTAGGGCTTCCCTGGTGGCGCAGTGGTTGAGAGTCCACCTGCCGACGCAGGGGACGCGGGCTCGTGCCCCGGTCCGGGAAGATCCCACGTGCCACGGAGCGGCTGGGCCCGTGAGCCATGGCTGCTGAGCCTGCGCGTCCGGAGCCTGTGCTCCGCAACGGAAGAGGCCACAACAGTGAGAGGCCCGCGTACCGCAAAAAAAAAAAAAAAAAAATGTGCAGGGGAAACTAAAGATCCCTCAAGCGGCAACGAAGACCTCATGTCCCTGCATGCCGCAACGAAGACCCGGCACAACCAAATACATACATACATACATACATACATACATACATACATACATACATACATACATAGGGACTTCCCTGGTGGTGCAGTGGTTAAGAATCCGCCTGCCCATGCAGGGGACATGGGTTCGAGCCCTGGTCCAGGAAGATCCCACACGACGCGGAGCAGCTAAGCCCCTGTGCCACGACTACTGAAGTCCTCGGGCTCAAGGGCCCGCCTGCCGCAACTACTGAGCCCGCGTGCTGCCACTACTGAAGCCTGCACGCCTAGAGCCCGTGCCCCGCAACAAGAGAAGCTACCGCAATGAGATAGCCCGCGAGCGGCAACGAAGACCCAACGCAGCCATAAATAAATAAATAAATATTTTTAAAAAACGTGCAGGAGATGTGTTCTGAGCATCCTTTATACACATAGGACTCGCTCTAACTCATCTTCCATTTAGCGAAGCTGCTTACTTTAATGAAGCCTGACGCTCAACAGCAGGGGATTGCTTTGAAAAAGTTACGGTACCAAAGATGAAAAAGTGTGCCATCATCAGAATCGTGTAGAAGAATATTTAATGAAAAGGGAAAATGCTCAAGATGTGAGACATTTTTTTAAAAGCTGTCTTAAAAAAACAAAACCAGCATGCCCAGCATGATCTCAGTTTTGTTAAACAAATATACACATTTTCACTCATTTATTCCTTCAACCAACATCTATCGAAAGAGGAGCCACCTGTGAGCCAAGCCGACCCTGCAGGTGTGGGGGTGGGGGACGAGTGTGAGGAAACCGAGCTGCTCCAGCCTCACAGGTGAGCCGCAGTCTTGGCTGCCAGAAGAAAGTCCCAGGGGCTATGGGAAGGGTTGAAGGCTTCCTGGAGGACGTGGCACTGGAAGGAAAAGCTGCAGGACTGAGAGCTGGGCAGAAAAGGTGAGGGAGACCCAGAGGCTGCAGAGAGCTCACCAGTTTGGGAACGAGCCAGATAGATCCCAAGCAGTGCTCGGGGCTGAATCGGGGGTGCTGACCAGGACAGATGGGGCCCCGTGAGCCACCAGAACGGGAGTCACCCAAGGGCCTGGGTCCATCCAGCACCCGCGCATGACACACAGTCTTGCAAAGGAAATAAAAATGGGTGGGAATAACGGTAATGGTCAGGGAAGGCCCCTCTGAGGAGGTGATGTCTGAGCAGAGACCTATAGGAAGAGTGTGGGGAGGGTCGTCCAGGCAGGAAGTGCCACGTGTCTGCGGGTGGAGGCCTGGAGGTGGGAGGGGCCTGAGATATTCCAGGAGCTGCAGAAAAATCACTGCACTGGAGCAGGGCTGCCCCCCGGTGTGCAGGGACCCCAGCAGGTGTTTACGGGGCTCCTGTCTGTATAAGCAATTCTGAGGAATCCAGAATCAGCGTGGCATCAGCATCCTTGCAGCCCAATCTCATGCAATCTCCCGAAGCAATGCCCTGCTGGCCAGTGGGAGCCACCCTTTACCAGGCTCCCTCCTGGGCTGACTGCATAGGTGTGAAGACCTGAACTCCTCGAAGCATCTGGGTGGTTAAGTGCCCCACCTAAATGACAATTCTGGCCCCTGTTGGTCCTGGGCACCCAGGAAGATGCTTTTTGAGGAAGCGGATCCAAAGTTTTGGGCACCCCTGAGGCACGGGGCCTGCGGTCCCCGTACCCCCTTGTCTGGGCCTAAGGGTGGTACTGAGGTGGAGGGTGAGTGGAGAGCCAGGGAGCCAGGGACGGGGCAGGGGGAGGGAGGCAGGGCCTGCAGGGGCTGGGCCTGCAGGGACTTGAAGCTAAGAACCCAGGGAAACCAGCCCTGAGTGTCCACCACACCCTTTGGGTCCCAGGCATCATGGAGCCATGAACAAGCCCGTCCCCACCCCTCTCTCCAAGAGTCATAGTCCAGTCCCTCGTTGCACAAGCAGGACCAGTGTATGCAATGAAGTCCTGCCCCTGGGTTTTCGGGGTCTCCTGAGCAGCTGTCGCCAGGTTCCAGCGTGGGCCGTGTGGGGTCTTCTCCGTGCAGGGCAGGAGGGGAGCCCCTCCTCACCTCTTCCCTCCTGGGAGTTAGCGGAGCAGTCCTCTCCTCAAACCTCTCCCTGGCGTGGGCCCCTCTGAAGGCAGAGGCCCCGAGGTGTCCTCTCTGCAGCCCCCGCTTGCCTGCCTGACCTTCTAGTGCGCTCAGCACCCAGTGAACAAGCGAACAAATGTGGCCGCCTTGACAGAGTGTCTGCTCCTCCCTGGTCCCCCCGGGTTCCTGCCCACCCCGATGAAACACCGTGATGTGGCATCAACGCCCACACGTTAGGAGACCCAGAGACCTTGTGCACGTTGCCCAAGCCCACCCAGATGATAAGGGGCAGAGAGGAGATTTGAGCCCAGATTCATCTGGTGACACCCAGTAACAACACCAACCAACCTTCCTCATGGGTCAACCCCATGCACCTAGCACTGCGTGGCTTCTGACCCACTGCAAGGTGTCTAAGCCTCGCCCTAGCTCTGGGGGGTGGTCCAGATTCACCATCTCACAGCCACAGGGGCGTCCAGAGAGCCCTCCATTATCAAACCCATGAGTCATTCTGCAGGAGAATGTGTGGCTTGCAGGCAAAGTGTGAGGGGGACGGGCGGTGGGTGGGGAATCCAGATCATAGCCTCATCTCAGTTCAGGTCAGAGATTTAGCCAAGTGAGTTTGTACCAGACTTCAACACTTGCCGTTTTCAGAGCTTTGGGGGCTTTGGAACTGACAATAAGGGATTGTGAGTCTGTACTGCCCCCATTTTATTGATGACAAAACTGAGGTCAATACAAAAAGGATCCAACTTTATGTGGGAGTTGGCTGAGTTGGAATTTATGTACTTTTTTTCTTGGTGGTGGTGGGTCGGAGGTCGACTGCGCTGCGCAGCTTGAAGGATCTTTGTTCCCTGACCAGAGGTTGAACCCAGGCCCTGGCAGTGACAGCACGGTGTCCTAACCACTGGACCACCAGGGAATTCCCCGAGTTGGGATTGAAATCAGGCCGTGTTGTCAGCTTCTGTGCTCTCCTGCCTCCCCAACCCAGTAACTATGTAACAAGCACCTTTATACTATAGACTCAACCTTATAGCGGCCCGGAGAGGTAGAAAACAGGTCCCCAGTTTTTTCCAGGAGGGGCCTGAGTCTCAGGAGAGTAATTAATTTATCCAAGGTGAGCGAGCCAGGTAGAGGCAGCGTTTCACCCAGTTCTGCCCACTGCAAGCCCACGTTGTTTCCACGGGGCGGCTAGATTGTGTCCTGGATATACGTATACAAGTTGCAAGAGAACAAGTGCTTGGAAACACGCATAGTGTACGGAAGGTACAAGAAATCCTGGCCTGCTTTCTCTCTGCCCCAGTCCTGTTCCCCAGGGACCACCATTGCTGATAGTCTGGTAGGAGCTCCTTCCTGGCAGGAGGGGATACAGAACTGCAGGGCCCTGTGCAAAATTAAACTGTGGGGCCCTTTGTTCAAAAAAGATGAAGAATTTCAAGATGGTGACAGCAGAGCATTAAACCAAGTGGAGCACGGAGCCTTTCTGCCCATGGGGCTGTGTGCCACTGCATGGGTCTCACACCCAGGAAGCCAGCTCTGCTTCCTGCTTTGCTTCTTAAATACACTCCTAAGGAGGTGCAGGCCTTTAGATCTATACAAGAATTGTAATAATTGTAATAATTCTATTGTACATGTTACTCTGCAACCTGCTTTTCTCATCCATGAAGAAGAACAAGTCACCCTACATACCAGCTCCTGTGCTAAGCACTTTATATGCTTATCTCACTTTCAATGCTGTGAGGTAGGTATTACAGGATATAGAATAAACTATTGCTATCCCCATTATACAGATGAGAGACCGGAGGCACAGGTCCAAGTGATTTGTCCAAGGCCACAGTGCAAGCGGAAGATGGAGGATTCGCAGACAGGTGGTTTGGTCTGGAGTTTGCCCACCTAACCTCTCCCTGATCATACCTGATGCGTGGGCTCTGGATGGTTGTCCGACTTCCAGATCAGCACGCACAGAGCTCTCTCCTTCCTTCCTTTTAGGAGCTGCCCGACACTCCAATGGATGGAAATGTGCCATATTTATCTGATCAGCCCCCGATGATGGACATGCATGTTGCTTCCAATTTTTTTTTATTGAAGTCTAGTTGATTTACAATATTGTGTTAATTTCAGGTGTACAGCACGGCGATTCAGTTATATATATATTTAATATATATATTACATATATTTTATATACATATATATATATATATTCTTCTTCAGAGTCCCTTCCCTTATAGGTTATTACAAAATATAGTTTCCTGTGCTATACAGTAGGTCCTTGTTGGTTGTCTATCTTATATACAGTAGTGTATATATGTTAACCCTAACCTCCTAATTTATCCCTCCCCCTACCCCCCTGCTTCCAATTTCTTGATCATAAACCCAGCAGCGACCCTCCTTGGCCCCTACCTCTGCCAATTTCTGGAGACTGTTTCCACATTGTAGGCCAGGGGCTTGCGATCTAAGCTGAGCCCCAGCCAGTGGGAACGTAAGGTCCTCAGTAGCATGGGATGGCAGTGTCGGGGAGATGTTTCAGTTGGAACATCCAGGCTGAGAATGAGTGAGCGGCGGGTCCAGGTGTGAAGAATGTCTTGGCAGGTGTTGCGGAAGCTTCAGGGCTCTCAGGGGGAGGCTGGCACAGGGGCTGGGGGCCGGCATGTGCCACATGACAAAAATCACAGGGGCTCTGTCTCGGATTCCGAGTGGGTGAATCTGGGCTCAGCTTCACTTACTGCTCACCCTGAGGCTGCCCCAGCATCAATCCCCCATGATCCCCTGCAACCTGAGACACACACTGATAAAAAAGAAACCAGCCCCCAGTGTGGGGAGGGCAGCCCCTCCTGGGGTATTCCCACAGAGACACCAGGGAGGCGTCTGTATGAGTATCCTCTAGTTGCTGTAACAAGTTACAGCAAATGTAGTGGCTTAAAACAACACACATTTGTTGTCTCACAGGTCTGTGGGCAAAATGTGCGACATGGGTCTCCCTGGGCTAAAATCAAGGTTTTGAGAAGCTGTGTCCCTTCTGTAGGCTCTAGGTGAGAAGCTGCTTCCTCGCCTTTTCCAACTTCTAGAGGCTCCCACGTTCCTCGGCTCGTGGTCCTTTCTTCTGTCTTCAATGCCAGCAGTGTAGCTTCTTCCAACTCTGTTTGACTCTAGCAGGTCCCAGGAATTAGGATATAGATTTCTTTGGGAATCATTATTCTGCAGGCCTCCATCTCCTTTGAATGAATCTCACCCAAATGAAAAATTGGAACCACTTACCTGAGACACTGAAAGAGTTGTTTGTTTGCTTTTAAAAAGCCCTTCCTTTTTTTTTTTAAAAAAAAAAATAAACTTTCTATTTTTATTTTTTTTTTGCGGTATGCGCGCCTCTCACTGTTGTGGCCTCTCCCGTTGCGGAGCACAGGTTCCGGACGCGCAGGCTCAGCGGCCATGGCTCACGGGCCCAGCCGCTCCGCGGCATGTGGGATCCTCCCGGACTGGGGCAGAACCCATGTCCCCTGCATCGGCAGGCGGACTCTCAACCACTGCGCCACCAGGGAAGCCCCCCTTTTTTTTTAAAATAAACTTTTTAAAGATATAATTTATGCACTGCTAACGACATCCATTTACAGTGTCCCATTGGCTGAGTTTTGGCAAACGTATTCACCCCAGGAACATTGTCTCTGTCAGGATGAAGAACATTCCCATCACCCCCAAAGATTCCTGGGGCCCCTCCATATCAGTCCTTCCCTCCACTGCAGTCTCAGGCAGCCACTGATCTGTTTTGTTTTTTATCATCACTATGGATTCATTTGCATTTCCTAGAATTTTACAAAAATGGGCTCATAATGTAGTATTGCTTTGTATCTAGCATCTTTCCCTTCACATAATGATTTTGATACTCATTCTTGTTGTTGGTTGTATCAGTAGTTCGTTCCTTTTTGCCAAGTACGATTCCATTTTGGGGATATGTCACATTTCGTTTATCCAGTCATATAGTAATGGATATTTGAGTTGTTTCTAGTTTTGTCTATCGTGAATAAAGCTGCTACGAAATTTCATGTACAAGTCTTTTTGTCACATACGTTTTCAATTCTCTTGGGTGAGTTTCTAGGAGTAGACTTGCTGGGTCATTTGGTGACTCTATGATTAACATTGAAATGTATGAGGGTTCCAGTTTCTCCAAATTCTCATCAATACTTGTTACTGTGTGTCTTTTTTTGTTATGGCCATCCTAGGTGTGAAGTAAGATCTCACTGTGGTTTTGATTTGCATTTCTCTAATGACTACACGGGGGAGGGGTGAATGCTGATGGGCACAGGGTTTCTTTTTGGGATGATGAAAATGTTCTATAATTAGATAGTGATGATACTTATACAATGCTGTGAATTTACTAAAAATCACTGAATTGTACACTTTAAGATGATGAATTTTATAGTATGTAAATTATGTCTCAATAAAGACATTATTAAAAATAGAAGACTAGTATATAGAGTATAGACAAAGCATATATCATAGACATTCATAACTTTCAGTGACCTATAGGGTTTGCCAATTATTAAATACAGCCCGATTCTAGGAACCAATAATGTCCTTAAAATGAGGCAGAGAAGCCCCTAGTTCCTTCATTCCCTACCCCAACTTGGACATATTCAGGTTCTCTGCACCAGACTATGAAGAAAGGATCTCAATTTGATAGCGTTTGGGCTACTGCAGTGATCCTCAATCTTGTGTCTATATTAGAATAACCTGGGGAACTTTTAACGTTTTCAACTTTATATTGAACTATGTCATCTGTATTAGTTTGCTACTGCTGCCATAACAAAATATCACTGACTGGGTCGCTTAAACAACAGAAATTTATTGTCTCACATTTCTGGAAGCTGGAAATCCAAGATCAAGGTGTCAGCAGGTTTGCTTTCTCCTGAGGCCTCTCTCCTTGGCTTGCAGACGACCACCTCCTTGCTGTGTCCCCACATGGTCTTTCCTCTGTGCACATGCCTCCCTGGTGTCTTTCTCTCTTCTTAAAAGGACACCAGTCTTATTGGCTTAGAACTCTATTCTTATGACTTCATTTAACCTTAATTACCTTCTTAAAGGGGCTATCTCCAAATACAGTCACATCGAGGGTTAGGGCTCAACGTATGAATTTTAGGGGAACACAATTCAGTCCACAACATCATCCATACAGGAAAGCACACAAATCCTAAGTGTACAGCTTGGTAAGTTTTCACAAGCCACACCAACGGCATCCAGCTTAAGAAGTAGAACATTACAAGCACCCAGAGCCTCACCCCTCCAGGCCCCCTTCTAGGTACTTCCCATCCCTCAAAAGAGTAACTGATACCAAACCAAACTTGGGTCTGCTCACCCGACGCACAGGAAAGCCAATCTACTGATTCTGCGTTGTGGTAAGGAAAGAAAGTACAGCGTTTAGGGCAAGGTGCCCAACATGTGGCCAAGCAAGGAGAACAGGCAGCTCATGCTCAAAAGACCCCAACTCCCCAGTGGCTTTTGGGGAAGGGATTTTAAAGGCAAGGTGAGGGAGAAGGTCGCGGGGCCTCTGATCAGTTTGTGGACATTCTTCTGATTGGTTGGTGGTAAGGTAACCGGGTGGTATTTTGGGAGTCAGCATCATCACCCTTCTGGTTCCAGCTGGTCTGTGGTCTACGTGCTGTGGTCAGCAAGAGGTTAACTTCTCCCACCTGGTGGGGGTTTTAGAATCCACAAAACAGCTCAAAGGACATGGCTCATGATATTATCTGAGGAGGAACTGAAGGTCCTTGACTTTGTTTTACGGCTAAACTATTATTATTTTGTCTTGCTTGACCGTTTTCTTTTGTTTCCGCATTTTCTCACTTCTCTGATTAAATCTGCTCTTTGGAACTCAGAGAAGGCTTAGGAGGCTAAAGCTTTTATATAAACAAGAGGCCGGAGGGGGACACTGGGGTCTGTCCCCAGGAAGAGCCCACAGGGTCCTGCTTGGTTTTATAACCACTATTGTGATTCTAACCTCATAGATTATTGTTGTCTGATTTTGAACTTTTTATATAAATAAATATATATGTATTCATTCGTGTCTATCTTCTTTCATCCAGTGTTGTGTTATAAGTCCATCCATGCTGTTGCCTAGCAAAAATCTGCTCATTTCATTGCTGTGTCAATGTCCACATGTGTCAATGTCCACGTTTGCTGTAATTTTTTATCCATTCTACTGTAGATGGACGTTTGGTTCGTTTACTGTTTTGGGTCCTGCGGTAACTACAGGAGAGTAAATAGGGACTACGCTAAATAAAGATCAACCTCTGAGAATCTAACAGGTGAAGGAATCAGACTTTTATCGAGCACCTACTATTGCGAAGCATCTTCATATAGATTATTGCACTTGTTTATCTCTCCTTCCTCTGGGTCCCCAAGCTGCTTTGTTTGGAACTCTTGCGTTTATCTGTCTCCCTGTATTCCACCCCCCCTTCCCCAAGCTCAGTTAGCTCATCAGGGGACTTCCCTGGTGGCCCAGTGGATAAGACTCTGCGCTCCCAATGCAGGGGGCCCGGGTTCAGTACCTGGTCAGGGAACTAGATCCCACATGCATGCCGCAACTAAGAGTTTGCATGCCACAACAAAGGAGCCCATGTGCCGCAACTAAGGAGCCCGCCTGCTGCAACTAAGACCCAGTGCAACCAAATAAGAAAAATAAATAAATAGGCTCATCAGAATCTCTGGGGGTCGGAACCAGCATCAGCATTTTTAAAAGTTTTCCAGGGGATTCCAATATCCTGTCAAGGTTGAGAATCAGTGAGTTAGACTCAAAATTTTAGGGCTATGTGTTAATAAGGCAGGGCAGTTCCAGCAGGCCTCTGGGCGTCACTTCGGTGGTCTTGGTGAGCCCTGCATCAGGTAGTGGGTTATAAATGCCAGCCTGGGATCAGAAGGAAGATTGGGGGCTGTGGGGAGCAGGTGCTGCCTCCTGGAAATGCCCTCAGGATCCCTTCTCCTGGTAACAGACTATGAGCAACATCTTTGGAGCACCACACCCTTGGGCACTTGCTGGAAATGCAGATTCCTGGGTCCCTCCCAAGATCTAAGGCTCAGACTTTTAATGAGTCCTGTGCACACAAAAGTTTGAAAACCACTGATTTAAAAAGTTGACAAGTTCAGGATCTGGAATCCAGAGCATGCATGAGATCCCTGCTGATGTTCTGTATTATCATGGGGAGAGGCAGTGCCTCTGTTTCCTCATCTGTAAAATGGGTCTTATGATCTCTAAGGTTGTTTCCTGCAAAAGGCTCTGGTCAAACTTGAACTGAGTCTGAATTAGTTATAAGTTGAAAGCTTTTAAGTTGCCATCAAGTGCTATGCTGATACCTTTAAAAAGATACTAATTTCAAAAATTTAGCTGGTGTGTTTCTACTGATGAGTTAGGGACCAAGTGAAAGATTAGGGATGTTTATTAGGGGAAGAATGCATAAGAAAAATAACTAAAGCAACTGTCCCATTAAGCAGTGTTATTGTAATGGCCAAGGATTTCCCCAAGTTCTGTAAATAAATTTTTTTAAAATAACCTTTTTATTTTGGAACAATTTTATTTCTTTTAAATTAAAAAAAATATTTTAAGTGAAGTACTTTTTAAAATTAATTAATTAATTAATTTAGGCTGTGCCACGGCTTAGTTGCGGCATGTAGGATCTTTTTGCAGCATGTGGGATCTTTTAGTTGTGGCATATGCACTTCTTAGTCGCGGCATGCTTGTGGGATCTAGTTCTCCGACCAGGGATCGAACCCTGCATTGGGAACGGAGAGTCTTACCCGCTGGACCGCCAGGGAAGTCCCTGGAACAATTTTAGATTTACAGAAAAGATGGTACAGAGAGTTTCTGTATACCCCACATCTAGCTTCCCCTGTTGCTAGCACCTCGCATAATGATGGTACAATCTTCACAACGAATGAACTGATATCACTACTAGAAAAACTCTATAATAAGGTTTTGTTTTTACATAGGTTAATATTTTGGAAATCCATACCAATTCCATGTATTCTAGTGATTTTGTGGGGAAAAAAATACAGCTGAGAAGCAACTTCGGGCTGGTTACTGCTTACTCAGCATGGAAACAGAAAATGGGACCTGCTGATTTGGTCTCTTTCTATACTGCTCGGTTGTGCCTGAGGTCACTTGGGGCCATTTCTACCAGCCCTTCTATAAGGTCATCAGCTAATGCAGTTGGTGAATTGGCAGTGTGGAGTGACGGGCCAAATAAAAGTGAAATATTCAATCCAACTCCCCCACCCTTTTTGCTATTTATAAGGTCAAAATAGAGATCCATGTCCCTCAGGCTCCACCACAGTGAATTTGGGAGCTGCAAGTTCATGACAAGGTGTCAGTGTCTCTGAAAACAGAAAACCAAATCTCTAGACAAAATCCCAACTCAGCAAACCTCTCAGCAGCTGCAGGGAGGCCTCAACGTCATAAAATGCCTTGACCAGTGATAGATGGCTGCTCCATACTAGGCCTGGCAATAAAATCAACTTCAGAAAACCACGAACTTTTCCTTAAACCAATTAGCTTTCCTGCATTATGTCTACAGCAAGTTGAAAAGGGGAAATCATGCATCCCCTCACCAGAAGGCAGCACCAGCAGTTCTTGGGGAAGGTTCTGGCGATCTGGTGGGCAGGTGAGAGCTATGCTATGTGGACTTGTGCTAATACGTATAATTTAGATGGATTAACTTGGAAAGGTCCGCTAGTATTAAAAGGAAGAGTTCAGGTTGTTTAAAGAAATTCTATAAAATGCACCAAGTGGCCCCAGCAGCAATGCCCTGACACACAGGCTGCCTGATTCTGGCTAAGGTGCCACAGGCAGTGAGGAAGCCCCTACATATGTATTGCTATTAATTTCCACACGTGATTCAAGCTAAGTAGCAAATAATTCAGCTAAGTAGAGGAAAACACCAAACACAGAAAGTGCTGCTATGCTCATAAATCTTGGACTCAGATCTTGGTTCTCCAAAAACTGAACAACTTTTAGTTTAAAAAAAAAAGAAAAGAAAAGAAATCACCACCAGAAAACTCTTCCCACCTTCAGAATTGAGGGGAACAGTGAAAGGACCCCAGCAAAATTTCACCTGCACATTTAGCCCACTTAATGCACTGAGTGGGGTAGGTAAACCCCCTGGGACTCACACCCAAAATTGCTTTCGGTGGGACTTCACTGGCAGTCCAGTGGTTAAGGCTCCTGCACTTCCACTGCAGGGGGCACGGGTTCAATACCTGGTCAGGGAACTAAGATCCCACATGCCCCACCATGTGGCCAAAAACAAACAAAAAAACCCCCAAAACAAAAACCAAACCAAAACACAATTGCTTTGTTTAACCCCAAAAACATATAGTAGAAGTGTCACCATTTCTGCCCCAGGGGACTGTCTCTTTGACATCGCATAGGATTTTCTGGGCAGCAAGGGCAGAGCCGGAACCCAGCCTCCCACTCAGTTTTTTTCCCCCTCAAATCCCAGGGCTTGGGCCCAGTGGGAGACTGTCCACTCTAAGCACGGTTATTGGTCCTTACTTGGTTTAGAAGGGGAAGGACAAATATCCCCAGAATCAGCTGCAGCTTCATCCCTGGGCCTGTCCAGGTCCAAAGCCAGCAGCTCTGCCCATCGCCACTGCCCATGGTCTGCTTGTGCCCCCGAGGTAGGAGGTTCCATTCCTGGGGCAGTGGATGGAACAGCCAGAGCTCGTGTCCCCACCTCTGAGGGGCGGCCTCCAGGTCCCTCCCCATAGCCCCCAGATCCAGCCTGGCCCCTTTGCCTTTGTTGGGGTGAGGGCAGGTTGGCGGGGTCACACCAGGCCAGATATTCGCAAATGCCCATCCGCATCCTCCTCATGAAGACTCTGCCTGGACTTCCGTGGTGTCACAGTGGTTAAGAATCCACCTGCCAATGCAGGGGACACGGGTTCGAGCCCGGGTCCGGGAAGATCCCACATGCCGCGGAGCAACTAAGCCCGTGTGCCACAACTACTGAGCCTGTGCTCTAGAGCCCGCGAGCCACAACGACTGAGCCCTCGCACCACAACTACTGAAGCCCGCATGCCTAGAGCCCGTGCTCCGCAACAAAAGAAGCCACCGCAATGAGAAGCCCCTGCACCGCAACGAAGAGTAGCCCCTGCTCACCGCAACTAGAGAAAGCCTGCGTGCAGCAACGAAGACCCAAAGCAGCCAAAATTAAATAAATACATAAATTTATTTTAAAAAAAGGGGAAAAAAAAGATTCTGCCTACCCCGACCCCCAGCCCAGCCTTAAACCACACAGAGACCTCACCTCTGAGTGTGGGTGGCAGACACTTTCCTCCAGACGATCCAAGAAGACAAAACTCCTAAATCAGACCCATTCCCCAGTGACTTCCAGTACGAGGTTAGAGGTGGACTTCTCTCCCACGCCTCCCCCAACCCGGCCCTCACAGGGACCCTCTAGCACCCTGGTTCAGCTCAGAGAGGAGGGTCAGAGCTTGTGTCCCTCAAGCCTGAAGTGCCACCAAACCTGCAGGACCCCTTCTCAACGGTGGCTTCTGCCACCTTCTGCCTTCGCCTCCCCCCATCATGAGCACCTATTCCAGGGTGATGGCTTCCTAGGTGGGAAGGGGCTTTGGATGCCTCCTGGCCTCTGTTGTCCTACCTGATGTTCCTCTAGGACAGTAGTAACTTGTTACTGTGACTGTTCCTTTAATCCTGTCTCCTCCCCATCAGCACTGCACACCCTGGGGGCAGGGACCGTGTCCTCCCCTCCAGTGGAAATGGGATAGGTGTGACCCTTGCGGCTTCCCTGGGGATCTGGTCTCCACTGGCCTCCTGCCCTGCCCACAAGTGCTCAGCCCAGGTTTCCCCTTCCCTTGTCTCTGCTCCTGGTCTGCCCTCCAGGTCCGTGAAAGACCCTCTCCAAAGGGGCTCTGAAGCCTAGCATCCGACACTCTCCCCCTGGCTTCAGGGAGCCCTCCTTGGAGCTGAGACCCAGACATACCTGCATGCTGGCAGCCTGATGGACATTTCATTCATTATTCATTCATGCATCAACAGCTAATGAGCCTCAACTCCAAGCCAGGTTCTCTGCTCTCGTGGAAATTATGTTCTGAAGGGAGAGGCAGCCGAGTAAGTAATCTCAGTGGGCAAAACCACCACTTGTCATTCATGGAAGAAACCGTACGATAATGAGAGAATAATAGGGGAACCCATTCAGAGCGGGCCTCTCAAGGCGGCCTTTTAGTGGGACCTGAAGCTGTGCCGTCAGAGGAGGAGGGCTCCAGGCAGGGGCACAGTTGTCTCCAAAGGACCCCATGCAAATGCCCAAAGCCTATGCTATGCCCCTGCCACCACTCTCGTTTCCCTAGGTCGGGAGGGACCCCTTCAGCCAGCCAGTTGTGCTCACTAAAAACCCAGGGGTCCACCTGGACGCTCCCCTGCCCCTAACCTCCAATCACCAAGTCCTGTGGGTTGTCCCTGGACCCTGACAGTGTCACTCTGCCTCCATCCCGTCCCAGCTGCCATTTTCTCTCCCCTGAACCATGGAGCAGCCCCCCTCCCCGCCCCCAATGGTTCCCTGCTTTCGTTCTTGTGCTCTTCCTACCCGTACTCGTTGTTCTGATAAATCATCTTTTGGAAATGCACGTTTGCTGGGACTTCCCTGGCGGTCCCGTGGTTAAGAGTCCGCGCTTCCACTGCGGGGGGCGTGGGTTCGATCCCTGGTCGGGGAGCCAGGATCTCGCGTACCGCGCGGCGCGGCCAAAACATAAAGAAAAGCACGTTTGCTCCCGTCCCTCCTTTGCTTATCCTCGACACGGGCTTTCCTTTTTTTTTTTTTTTTTTTTTTGCGGTACGCGGGCCTCTCACTGTTGTGGCCTCCCCCGTTGCGGAGCACAGGCTCCGGACGCACGGGCCCAGCGGCCATGGCTCACGGGCCCAGCCGCTCCGCGGCATGTGGGATCTTCCCGGACCGGGGCACGAACCCGCGTCCCCTGCATCGGCAGGCGGACTCTCAACCACTGCGCCACCAGGGAAGCCCTTTCCCTTTGTTTTTAGGATGAAATCTGAAATCCCTAACGTGCCCCTCATGGCACCCTTTGTGGGTGGCTTCTGCTCTCCTCCTGCGGTCACCTGGAGCTACTTGCACACTCCCTCCCTGGGTTCCTGCCGCACTAGCACTAACCTTTCGATTCCTTGAAAGCCACCCCAGGGCCTTTGCATAAGCACTTACTCCCACTTACAGTGATACGTCTCATCTTGCCTTAAAGTTTCATCTCCAACCTCAAGGGGCCGTGACCCACGACCTCACAGCTCTTTCAGGTGTGTAATGATGTACTGGGTACTTACCTAAGCCCACCCTCCTGCTCCAGGTAGGCTCTGGGGAGCAGGGGCATCTCTGTTCTGCCCACCATTGTAGCCCCAGTGCCTAGCACAGCCTGGCACATGCTAGGGGCACCACAATAATTATCGTGGAAATCTGGCTGGCAATGGGTGAAGATGCTGCGGAAATCCTGGATCTCTCGCCTCCTTCACTGTGATCCAGCTCGCCCTCACCTGCCAGACCCTTCGGGGATGGAGAGCAGCTTTCTCCACTTCTATCCCCTTCAGCAAAACGTCCTCAGAGCTGCTACCACAGAAAGCATTTTGCAGCAGTGGAGCCACTCCGGACCCCTCAAACATCCTCTAATGGGGGGCTTCTGACTCTGATCGCCCCTTAGACCCTTCTAAGGAGGTCATCATCTAGGTCCTTCAGCTCTTGTTGCACGGAGGGGTCCAGGCATCACACGGTTGGTAAGGTAGCTGGTACGCTAGCAGTGATTTTCAGAACTTTTTCTTTTTAATCTGCAGAACTGTTTTCTGACATACAACCCAAGTGGAGCCCAGCACTTGAAAACTGAGCTTCTCTGCTAGACATGGTGCTGGGCATCCTGCTTGCCCCCCTTCATCCTCCACCAAGTCCCTCCGTGGAGCCTGAGGGGGTGAGGAACCATCTCTTTACAAATGGGACCAGAACTTCGATCTTCTGATCATCTCTCCACCCCACCACATAAGCTGTCTGGTAAGCAGGTGCAGGTTTCCA
This sequence comes from Hyperoodon ampullatus, assembly GCF_949752795.1. Taxonomy (NCBI): domain Eukaryota; kingdom Metazoa; phylum Chordata; class Mammalia; order Artiodactyla; family Ziphiidae; genus Hyperoodon; species Hyperoodon ampullatus. Next base: position 7,305,457 of record NC_136915.1, on the reverse strand, counting down.
AAGCAAAAGTCAGCTCAAGATTTTTGAACAAACAAAAAACAACTCATCATTTTCTGTAGCTTTCTAGAATGCAACCAGGCAACGCATATAAAAGGTTCAGAATCCTGAAAACCTTTGATAGAGCAACTCAACTCTCAAGAATTATCCTAAGAAAAGTCTTCAGTACAGACGACGTAGGTTCCTACAAGATGCTTACTGCTGTCCCAATTATAAAAGCAGGGAGAAATGATAAGCCTTCTACATGCTCAGCAGTAAGGGAAGGTAAAATTACCTGCTTGTGCTCACGGGGAAGGCAGCCTTTAAGAGGGACGAGAAATCACACTTGATTTGGAAATAGGCCCATGATGGTGTAAAGTGGGAAATAAAGTGACAAACTGTTGTGGACAGAGAGATCCCATTTTCGTAAAAGAAAAAAAAAAAAAAAAAAAAGAAGATATGTATGTAGAAAAAAAGGGTAGATGCCAATATTTTAATTGTGGGATTATGAGTCGTCTTCTTTTTTTTTTTGCTCACTTGTACTTTTAGATTTTCTACAATAAACGTATTTCCCTTTTATAAGAAAACAACAGGACTTCCTTGGTGGTCCAGTGGTTAAGAATCCGCCTTCCAATGCAGGGGGACACGGGTTTTGATCTCTGGTCGGAGAACTAAGATCCCACATGCCACAGGGCAACTAAGCCCGCACGCCACAACTACTGAGCCCGCACGCCATAGCTAGAGAGAAGCCCGCATGGCACAATGAAGAGCCCGCGTGCTGCAACGGAAGATCCCATGAGCCACAACTAAGACCCAATGCAGCCAAATAAATAAATAAATAAATAAATAAATATTAAAAAAAGAAAAAAAACAACAGATGACATTAGTAAGATAATAATAGACACACCTAAAGGAAGAAATACCTCACAGAAACAACTGTGGTTGAGCCTCCCCACGGCCCCCCTCAGCTGGGTTTCTTCTTCCCGGCACAGGGCTGGGTGGGAGCCCTGAGCAAGGGGACCCGCGTGACTTGTAAGGGAGCCTCTGGTTCTTCCTGGGCAGGCACCTCGCAGGCTCAACGGAGGAGAGGGCTCCTAAGAAGTGGGTCCTTTGGCCCCCTGAGGTCACAGCCTCAGGGGACATCACACTCCTGAGGTCAGTGAACTCAGGGTGTTTGTGGCTCCACCTGCAGGCAGCTTGGCCCTGCTGCCCCAGAAGGTCGGCCGTGACCCGCGTGCGGTCGGAGTGAGCAGCCCAGCCCCATCCCTTCCCATCTGCCCCGCCGGCCTCAGGGAGCCAAGCACCCACCACCCACCCTCCCCATGGGTGCTGGGCCCGAATGAGGCCCTCTGCATCGTGTGGGGCTTTAATTATCCCCAGCTCAACCCTGGATGGTGGGCTTGTTACTTCACAGCGTCAAAATGAAGCCCATAAAAATGCAGACTCCGCAGTCACCAGGCAGCCTGGGCCCAGAACTTGTGCTGGGACGCTTAGGACGCCGGCCCGCTGGTTGGGACGGGATCTCGGAGAGACGGCTAAGCCCCTGCTCACGCTGTTTGCCCAGAGCCTCCTGTCTCTGCTCAGGAGACTCCGGTTCACCCTCCCGCCGCCAGTCCCGTCCAGGCTGATAACGTCCTGTTCAAACCCTTCAGTCTGTCTGGGGACACTGCCACTCAGCACCCACCACCCTGGGCTCTGTATCCAAGAAACGAGTGAAATCACTTCCACGGCAGCCCGGGCTCCCCCGCCGCCGCCCCGGCCCCCAATCCAAGGCCTGGGCTGCCCAAGCAAAGAGAATAAAGACGAGACAGACTGAGGTATAGTTCAAAGGTTGGTATCTTTTTTGGTTTCCTTTTTTTTTTTGCTTTTGTAAAGAAAAATAAGGTTGTGTTTTTTGTTTGAAAGAAAACATAAGTCAGCCTCCTCCCCGCCCAGCCTCTCCCCTGCCCCTGGGGGGACGCTAGGACCACCGGCCCTGGGCAGGAGGGGCCAGGCTGGCCCAGGCGTGAGAGGAGAGGGCTGGGCACTCGGTCAGGGCTTCCTCAGAGCCAGAGAGGAAGGGCATTCGGGAATGGAATTTGGCTTGGTTAGGCAAACAGTAAAACTAAAAAACTCGACGCCCACGCCCACGGTACGAACGGGGGCCAAGAGGCACCACCTCCGAGCTGGAACCATCTCTGGCAGCTGGAGTCTGGGGCGTGGCGCGGCCCCCGATCCCCCTCGTTCTGGGGTGAGGGGCAGGGCAGGAAACAGTAGCTCTCAGGAGTGGGGGGACGTCAGAGCAACCTCCTTCCCCACATGGTAAAAAAAAAGTACTAAAAAAGCACCCAAAGCTTAATAAAACTAAACCTCCCCGGCAGGGAGAACTGGGGGCATCCTGCTTCCCAGCAGAATGCCTTACCTGGCAAAAATGTGTAGAAAAATAAAATTAAACTTTATCCCTGAATGACAGAGTGAAGACCCTTCCCCTGCCCTCATGACCCTCTCCCCACAATGAGTCTCAGAATTCACAGAGGCTGCCGCTTCCTCCTGAAGGGGCACGAACGCGCGCACTGACACACGCACGAGTGTGCACGCACACACACACACACACACAGCCCCACACCTGGGTCCAGGGCCCAGGGCAGCGGGACGGGGATTCTGACACCCACAGGCAGTCTCTCATTCGTCACGGCATCTTGAGGGTCCCTGTGCCAGACTGAGACCCATCCTTCCTCTTCTCGGGGGCAGGATGGGACCCCAGCACAAGGGCAGGTGTAGGGGGCAGACCTGCAGTATGGGTCGGAAGGGTAGTGGCAGGACCAAGGGCAGGCTAGCCACAGTGGCCTGGAGACAGAGGTCACGCGGAGCCCACCGTGACAGCAGAATGCTGAGGGTGGGCGTGAGGGTCCAGTCTCATCAGAGACCTGCAGGCTGAGGGGTCCAACACAGCCCCTGTGGACAGCGCACGAGGGAGGGGCCTGGAAACGGGGCGGGGTGGGCCCTGGGTAGTGCTCTCACGGTTGCAGGGCTGCTGCCTGGGGAGGTCACCAGAGGTAATAAAATGGGGGTGCAAGCAGGGAGAAGTGAGTCTGGGGGGGTGGTGCTTACACTAGTCCAGCTGGGCCCCTGAGACTCAGGAACTCTGAGGGGCCCTGGGCAGGAAACTCACCTGCCCACCCAGGAGAGCCAGAGGGAAGGCCTAACCCACAGCCCACAGCAAGGGGCAGGACAACGGCAAAAGATGCCGGTCCTCAACGGGGCCTGCCAGGGGAGGTTTATCCTCCACCCGACTGGAGGCCTCCCCTCCCTCCTCCCCCAGGGAGCCTGAGGCGGCCCACAGGACAGAGGAGTACAGTACGAAGATGTAATCACAGCCCGCGGGGGCGGGGTCAGGGCCAGCTCCTGATCCCGTCACAGTAGTCGTGGCATTCCTGCCAGGCAGGGCTGGATGGTGGGGAGGGACCCCAGGGTCATGCAGCCCCTCGGGGACCCCTGGCTTCAGGATCAGAGTGTCAGCACCAAACACACAACTGATGTCAGCCAAGGAGGTGGGCGGGGAGGGCTGTGACCCCCAAGACCATGCCCAGCCCCGCAGTCTGTTAGGTGGGGAGAAGGCTTCCGGGAACAGGACTCCCTCTGGCGAGGTCAAGGGCCCTGGAGAAAAGGGCGGAGGCGGCAGCCCCTCGAGGAGGGCTGAGGCCGGCAGTGGTGGAAGCGGCATGCACCTGGGCGCACCCTCCGAGATTCTCTGGGTGCAGGGAGGCTGCGGACCGCGGGTCAGCGCAGGCTCTGGTACAGGTAGGCCGAGGTGAAGAGGGCGTTGACAGTCAGGCTCACGGCCAGGAGGCCCCGGATCAGGAAGGGGCCTAAACGACCTTCCAGAGAGAAAACGAGAGACCTGTGAGCGATGTGGGGCTGAGGCCCCGCCCCCAGGGAGGCGCTCCTGGGCTGAGACCCCGCCCCCAGGGGAGGTGCTCCTGGGCTGAGGTCCCACCCACCCCAGTTCTTTCCGGGCACCCAGAGGCCTCCCCATCTGAAAAGACCCGGGAACGTGGGGTCCCTTGGTTAAATTCTGACTCCTTTTTTTTCTTTTTTGGCTGTGCTCCGCAGCTTGTGGGATGTTACTTCTCTGACCAGGTACTGAACCCGGTCCCTCAGCAGTGAAAGCGGAGTGCTAACCACTGGACCACCGGGGAATTCCCAAGTCCTGACTCCTTGAAGATGCCTCTTTTCCTGACCCTGTGCCACCAGGCAGGTACCGGGCTAGGGTGGTACACACCTGCACCTTGCCATGGGGTACACCAGCTTTACAGACGGGACAGGATGAGTACCCTGCCCAGGCCTCAAAGGCGATAAGCTGCTGACTGGGGTCCCCCACCCCAAGTTGATGCTGCTGGGTCACATCCCAGACCCCACCTGATTTGGGAGCAGCACCCATTTCCAGTCAGCTCAAAATGATCATTCCAGGAGAATCCTCTGTCAACATACATGTCTCCCACACGTCTGGGGGGTGGGTACCAGGAGCTGACTGCTGGGCTTTACACTGAACTGGGATTTGACGTCACAGCCCGCCCCCATCCCGCAAGCAGAGGAGCCAGGATTTGAACCCAGGCGACTCAGTGCCCTGCGCAGCCTGCAGCCTCTGCACTGGCCCCCAGGGCGCCCACGCTGACACCCTCCTGGGGAACTTTCTCCAAAGGTCAAAGCGGTCTGTATCTGTTCTGTCCAATCAAGCAGCCACAGGCCACACGCGGCAGTGGAGCACCTGCGATGTGGCTGGTGCAGCTAAGCAAGTAGATTTTTATTGTTATTACATTTTAATTGTTAGATGTAAAGAGCCACCTGTGGCCAGAGGCTCCTGTAAGAGCGCAGACACAGACCCTGATCTGAGCGGGGATGCTGTCACAGACGGGGTCCAGGAGGCCTCGGGTGGGCTGTCTCACCCTCTCCTGTCACCCAAGAGCCCTCGAGGGGCTGTTCTCGGACAGCTCTCAGGAGGTGGCTGCAGACCCGCAGACCCCGCGCGACCCTGCCCCCCTCCCGCACATCACGTGGGGTGCAGACCTCGCCAGGCGGGGGCCTCCTCCGCGCACCCTCTGGTGGTGGTGTCCACCACACAGGAGGATGACTGGGACGAGTCGTCCTCTTTCTTGATGGAGCGGCTGCTGCAGGTGCTGCCTCCCTCCGGCGCTGACTTCACGTCTGCAGGGAGAAGGGGCGTTTCAGTGGGAGCTCACGGCTCACCCCCAGGCACAGATGCGGGGCAGCTCCACCTCCAATCCCAGGATGGTCCTCGGACGTGGCCGGCCAGCCAGCCCTGCCGGCCCCAACTGGCTCGGCCCGCCCCGGGCAGTGGGCAGTGGGGGGCTGGGTCCTCATTCAGGTCCTGTCTGAGTAGCTGCCGTGAAGGGAGCTGGCTTTAGATCAGGAGCAGCAAACTCAAACACCGCCAGGCGGTGCGAGACGACGGCCACAGGCGAGGCTGCAGAGGGGGCAGGTCGGTGGGGCAGGGAGTGGCAGGGGCTGGGGCCTGGGACCTCAGCCTGCCCTTCCACCTGTCTGGCCCAGCGTGGCCAGATCTTCTGATATAATACGAGACACAGGAAATCCACACATTCATGTGAAAGTTCTAGATTTTAAAGGTTGAGGCTTAATTTAAAAAATTCTAAAATGCTTTGCAGAAAAACTTCATGTGAGCAAAACAAAAACATCTGCACCCAGATGCAGCCTGATGCATTTCTGATCCATCCCAAGGAACAGAGAGGAGCCTCCAAGTCAATTGCAAAAGAAGAAAATAAAAGCCAAAAAAGGGCAACGTCCTGAAGGGTTCAAGGTCACCAGAAGCCAGGCCAGGGATGTCTGGACTTGGGAGAGTGGCCACACAGTCAGATAAGAGCCAGGACAGGCCCCGTGTGACCTCTTGACGGTGTCGCCACCGCTGCACACTGACCAGAGGCCTCCCACGGCCCGCTGGGCTCTCCTGCCTCCGAGAGGGCGGTCAGAGGGCCGTACCCACGGTGTGCTTCGTGTCCCGCGCCGGCTGCCTCTGTGGGACGGGGGGCGGCTCGACGGTGAAGAGGCCGCCGTTGTGGGGCGAGTGTTCGTCGGAGCTGCTGGGGGTGTTAGGGGCCTCCCCAGGGGGCGACGGGAACAGCAGCAGCTTCTGCCCCTCCAGGTTGAGCCGCGCAGGGCTGATGAGGGGCCTGCGGTGGCGCAGAGAGCCAGAGCTGGAGGCCACGGAGCCAGCCACGGAGGGCGCTGGGGAGGGGACGGGGGAGGAGGGGCAGCTGCCCGACAGCAGAGAGAAGTAACCTGGAGGGCGGGAGGGTGACAGAAACAAAGAGGACGATATCGTGTCAATGTCTGCTCTGGTTATAGGAGCCGCTTTGATCCTGGTGCTTTTTCCTGTATTGACCCCGGGAGAAAGGCAAGGCTGGGCCTAGACTGGGGGGCAGAGGGGGAGCCCTGTTGGGAACTGAGGGAGGAGGGGCCTGCACCCCACCAGGCACCCGAGAGAGGGGAGAGGATCCCGGAGCCTCAGCCATGCCCCCCCTGCCCCCTTCCCCCCGACTTCTATCCGAAGCCCCTGGTTCCTCCCTCAGCTGAGAGCAAGGCCCGGGGAGAAACCAACCCTGGAGACCTGAGGTCAGCGACCCTGAGCCCTGCTGACGCCGGCACCCCAAGTGCCGCCTCAGTCCGTCGCCACTGTAAGGACGACAGCGTCGTAGCTGATCCTAGAAACTCTCACGCCCATTTCACAGAAGTGGAAACTGAGGCACAAGGGCAAGAAGCACTTGCCCAGGGCTGCACAGCTGGGAGGCACAGGGCTGGGGTTTGAACACGATCCCCTCTGGGGGCCCGTCTGACCCCAAAGCTCACGCTTAATGCGGCTGCTGTCCCGCCCTGCACACGCTCTGGAAACGCCGGCCCACACGCTGCCCCGCCTGAGGCGGCTTCCCGGTCACTCGTCTTGGCGTTCTGTCCTCCTCACCTGAAACCGGAACCTCTCTGGATCGGGACACCTGAGATGGTGGGCGGCTCCCACTGAACAGATACCCTGAGTCTGGAGAGGAAAGAGAAAGGCAACACAGGTCCGTGCGGAGACAGGGCCCCGGCTCCAGCCCCCTCCCCACCTCGCACGGTTGCTCTGCCAAGACCGTCACCCGCGTGGAGCTTTCATGAGGGCACGTTCCCACCTCGCAGGTGAGGAGACCGACACCCACAGCAGGCCGCACGGGAGGTCGCGTCCCGGTACCTGACCCGCGCCTTCTTTGCTTCAGCCGTTTGGAGCCCTGCCCCGCTCCACTAACCCGTCGCCTGACCACCTGCGCTGGGCCTTGGTGCGCAGAGCCCGCCGCCTCTTCCTCAGCCAAGTGCACCCCAAGGGCAGGGGCTCCATCTCATGAGCCCCTTGGTCCCCCAAGTGCCCCGCTGATAGCCGAGCGTGCAAAGACCCGGCGGCCTCCACGCGCCCGCGTGGGGGCTGCTGCTCCCCTGCCCGAAGGGTTCTGAGGGGTCCGTCGGCCACAGAGCCCCGCCTGCCCCTTCCACCCACCGGTCCGGGGACGCAGACCCAGGTCAACCCCCAAGTGGCTGTGTGAGGATGGCCACGTGGCCCAAGCACAGCCGGAGTCCTTTCCAGAACTGGGGAGGGGCCTTCCTGCTGGGGGTGAGCTGCAGGGACGCAGGGGTGAGGCCTGCAGCGAGAGGTGCAGAGGCAAGTAGAGCGGAGAGACAGAGACGGGAAGATGGACCCTGGCACTGCGCCTGCGCCCCGGACCACCAGGGCCTCCTGACACCTGAGCCGAGGACCCGCCCCAGCAGTGGAGACTCCGGGATCCCACCCTGAGACCAGCCTGCGTTCCACAGAACGGCTCTGCCACCCTCGGGGCAGAGGGCCTCCTGAGCCCTTGCCTTGGGCCTCCCAGGGCAACCGGGAGGCTGCCTGTTGACATGGTGTGCAGGGTCCACACCCGCGCTGTCCTGCAGAGGCTCAGGAGCTGGGGTCCCTGCCCCACCCTGGAGGCCTGGAGCTGGCGGGCAGCTCCAGAGAACACTCTTCCGGGGAAGGGCCCAGCTTCCGGGCCCTCCAGGTCCCCGGGCCCAGGGCATTCCATGTCCACTCTGCTCCCCTCCCCCCGGCTCCAGCTGCTGTTCACGGAGGGCCCGCAGAGGCCCTGTCCATCAGCCCCAGGGCCTGAGCTGGGACTCGCCGGCCACGGGCTCAGGAACTCTGCTGAATAGCCACTTCCAGAGGAGGGCAGGCAGCAGCCACCCTCGGCCAGCAACATGGCTCACGTTTGGTGACACAGAAGTCCCTGGAGTCCAGGTCTCCGTACCACTCGGGGCTCTCACCCCTTCAATCCCAGCCTGAAGGCCTCAAACACTACCCACCGCTCAGCTCACGCGCTGTGTCCAGCGAGCCGCGTCTCCTGCAGTGTGGCCCACCCTCTACCTACGAGCACGCTGGACTGCACACAGCAGACGCTGGGCGAGTCCTGGAGAGAAACAGGTTCAGGGGGGTGTCGGACTGGAGGGGGAGCCCCCTGCTTGGGGGAGCTGCTCAGGGGCTTAAGAGAGACACTGCACGTCAGCAGCCCGGCTTAACCAAGATGCCGCCCACCTTCCTAGAGGCTGGATCCTGCCGCACAGCCCCGCACCCCAGGCCGCACCCCGAGGGTGAGGCAAACCCCATGGGCACCGGGTGGCTTCCCAAAGTGAGGAGGGTCGTCACGGAAGACCCCGCAGGGCTCCCGGGAAGACCCTGCTGGGGAAGCGGAGGGATGAGACGGAGCCTCCCGTGACAGGGACCAGGTGCTGGTCACACCGGGGCTCCATAAATGCCGCAGACCTGAACCGAATCCCTGCCCTCTGGACCACACAGAAAGGCCGGGGCAAAATTTCCAGCCCCCAGTGTCTCAAAACAGTTAATAATAACGGTGAGAACAGTGATGAAAGACAAAACCCCACGGGCGGGGACGTGGACCCACCGGATGCCTAAGCACTTTAAATACACCACCCGGTTTAACCCTCACGACCACCCACAGGGTGGGTTCCACTACTGGCCTCAATTTTTTTTGAGGGCAACTGAGGCTCAGCATGGTTAAGCCCCTTGGCTAAGGCAGCCAGTGAGTGGACACAGCAGGGTCTGAACCCAGTTCCACCCGTCTCTACAGCAGAAGCACCACCACCCACCTCGGGCTCAGCCAGAGTCCCCGAGCCCAGCTGCCCCCAGCCCCGCGCTGCCCACCACTGCCCGAGCGCCACTTACCTGCTCGCGTCAGAGAGGGGATGGTTCCCAGCGAGAGGGCCCGGCTGAGGCGGCCGGGCAGCGAGGAGGGCGAGGCCCGGCGGGGAGACCGGAACAGCTGCTGGTTGGCAAGTGGCAGGAAGCCGGGCGGGGCAGGGATGAACAGAGCCGGCGAGGGGCCTGCGACGCTTGGGCAGGGGACGGCCAGGCTGGGGCCGGCGGGGAAGAGGCCGGCAGAGTCTCCCGGGAAGTACCTGCGAGAGAGAGCCCGGCGGGCATGGGAGAAGGGAGTGGGTCAGCCCCGGGGGCCTCCGGAGCGGCCTCCGCACGGCGGGCCCCCTCCCCTCCCACGGTGCGAGGTGGGGCACGAGTCGGGGTCCCAGAGGAGGCGTGTGTTAGTTGCAGCAGAAAAGCGGTCCGACCACATTCACGCCATTAGGAGCGGGTGGCTGGGAGGTGCCAGCGTGACCCACCCCTCCCGGCATGCCCCCTCCGATCCCCCTCAGCCTCACAGCAAACTAGGTCCACTACGAGTCTCGGTATTAAAGTGACACTGTCGCCCTCACCAGCCTCACGCCAACCCTTCACCTCGAAGCAAAAAACGCCCAGCCCTGCGCTGGCCGCTCCATCGGGCCGACGGCCTTGGGCTCCGCCGCGCCGCTTCCCGCTCGGGGCCCAGAGCCTCCTGGCAGCGGCCGAGCTCGGGGAGCCCCTGCTCCCCAGGGCCCGACCCTGGGAGTCCTGCCGCTGCCCTCTGGTCTCAGACACTCCTCGAAAGCCCCTGGAAGAGCGGAGCGGAAGGCAGCCAAGCTTGGGAATCTCCGGGAAGAGGCTCTGGCCGGACACCAACTTGAACTTAGAAAGACCCGTAACGATCGCAAGGCTGCCCGAAAGACGGAAGGTGACAGTGTCTCTTTAACTCGAGAATGGTACAGATCACACAACAGGACCCGGTGGCCCCAAGCCAGAATGTCAACCATGCTTCTGATTAAGGCAACCGATTACAGAGGGGGAGGGACAGAGGCAGTTAATACATGATTAGTCCGCCGTCTGGACGGAGCTGCGGGAGGTCCAGCCTTACCTCGGTCCCCAAGGGACAACTGAGCCCATGGATAATGTGCCGACGGACGGGCAGGCTGGCTCAGTCCCTGCAGCAGAGCCGGGGGGCTGCCTAAGGTACCCACCCCGTGCCCACCACGACCTTGAGCTCGGGGCACCGCTGGCCAAGCTCCACTCCACTGATTTCCCTATTTTTCATCCTTGTCCCTCTCTTTAAACAACTTTTACGAGAAAAGTGTGGGGTCAGCTGACGCCCTCCTGGAGAAACACGTGACCTCCTTAAAGCCTTTCAAAGCACCAGGAAGCCACCTGGACTTCAGAACCAAAGCCGGGGCCCAGTGTTTGGGGGACACGGGGAAATCAAGGCAGGAGCTCATCAAGCAAATCTACAGCGGAGCCTGGGCAACCTGGCTGGCCCCAGGCTGGACGCGCCTGCATTCCACCCGCTGACCCATCCTGCCTAAGCCTGTCTGACCCCTACACCTCCTTTCCCCCAAGACGCCTGCGGAAGGTTCTGCCTCTAAATACAAGATACGATTTTGTGCTGTCATTTTAGAATGACATACCGTTTGGCAGGACAGACGACCTTGAGGAGGGGCCCAAGGTGGGGGGACACTCGGCACCTCAGTAAAGGGCAGTGAAGGTGCACTGGGACCTTTGGCCAACTTGCTCCCATCACACACGAAGCCCCGCCCCCTGCTGGGGCCTGCACCTCCCAGAGGACCCTGTCTGCCCTGTGCAGCAGCAGCCTGATGAGGGCAGGGCACGTGGGCCATGGGGGCGGGCATGCCCGGGCCCTTCCAGCGGGTGGCAGCGCAACTCTGCCCGCACTGGGCTTCCTGTGCTGCCCCACCGGGCAGCCCACAGGCCAGGCCAGGCCACGAGTCGGCCGAGGGCCACCTGCAGTCATCGGCAAGTAAGAGGGGAGGGTCCAAGTCGGGCTGCAGGTTTCAGAGGCGGCCAGCTGGGCCCGGGAGAAGCTGGGTCTCGTCAGCTCTTTCCTACTCTTCCCAGATCCTGCTCACACCTGGGGCTGCCCCAGAGCTTATAACCTGAGTCTCTCAGCCACCCGGCACAGGTGCTTTTCCAATCTCTGATGCTACTAAAAATGGTGGCACCGAGGGGGAGACGGTTCTTTGGTCTGACCCTCTCGCTGGGACATGCAGTGGCGTCACTCAACTAGCAGATCCTTGTGAAGCGCCAAGCGTGAGCGCTTGTCCTGGCTCCGCAGAAGACAGGCCCCAGGAGGCCCCTGTCAAAGGAGCCCCATCTCCACCAGGCTCCCGAGCGCTGCACAGGGACCGACACTTCCTCTGGCGAGGCCCGCCCAGGCTGCCCGTGCCTTCAAATCCCATCTCAGAGAGGCCCCGGCCCGGATCCAAGTCTGTGTGTCCGCCGGGACACCGGGGCTCCAGCGAGGGGGCCGGCAGCTGGCTGCACTGCCTCCCATCTGACACCGAGGGGGGACCTTTGATTTTCCAAGCCAATCCCAGGCCAAGCCGGGAACAACAGGAGAGAGAGGACTACATTTTAAGCAGCAGTTTATGGAGATGAGGAGAAGTACGAGCCAGCAGGGCACCCGAGGATGGCGGGCCCTGAGCCGCTTGGTGCCCACGCTGCCAGCTCCCAAACCTGACTCTGGTGGGCACCCCCGCCCCCCGAAGCCCCCGCCCCCGGCACAGAAGCCTCTGAAGGAACGTGAAAGAAAAAAACCAGAAAAGACGTGGTGCCTGACGCCCACCGGTCAAAGCAGGGCCCCGGAGGCATTTATTGAAAATACAGCATCAAAAACACTACATCTATGGCCAGGAGTTGCAGTTACAGTAATGAGAGGATCGATCACTAGACAATCATCCACGTCTACACAAGACAGGACGGGACACTCGGTGACAGCTGCAGGCGGAAGGGACACGCGCCCCTCCCGGCGGGCTCCTGGGCAAGCGTTACGAGTGAGCCTGCTCGGCCTGGGGCGGGGACCCCAGAGCCGGAGGGAGAAGATGGCCCCTTGATCCCAGGTGGTCTGACTGTCGTCCCCAGCGGAGGGGAGAGAGGCCCCCAGCAGGGCCGACACATCCCCAGGTAATAAGCCACGATCCCAGTGGTGCCCGCACTTCCTCAGCTGTCGCCAGTAATGTCGGAAGGTGCTGGAATATGCTCTATGTCATGAAACTTTAAGGGACAGGTGGGTGATTTTAAAACATCACACCAAACACGAAAGAGGGCAGGAAGCCTTCCTCGATGAGCTCCATCTCAGTGACATGAAGGTGTCTTTCCGTCCCCACTAGAGGGCAGGAGCGACATCTGCTCAGCAGGCTCCTGGCCAGCAAGAGAGCTGGTTAGGGTCGTTATAAATAATTTAACTTAAATACACACGTACACACAGATGTCCTGCTTCTACTCAACACCAAGAAAAACAGTGATTAGCATCGCGCTGCCAGCTTCCTTGAGAACAGGAGATTCCAGAGGGCAGGGCACGCACGGCCAACAGACACGGGCTCCCCGCCTGGCGCCCGCTGCCCCTTCTCCCCGAGGCTGGCCGCCGGGCCGAGGGACAGCCAGCCCGCTCCTCCTCTGCCTCGTCAGCGTTCTTCCACCTCACGCTCCACCCGGGCGCTCCCCACCCGGGCGCCGAGGGCTGAGTGGCGAGGGGCGGCCGCCTCGGAGCCCGAGAACCCGAGGACGGAGGGGCCTGGGCGCGACTCCTGTTCCCCGGGGGCTCTGCGAGGGGCCTGAGCCGGGCACACGCTCCACCTGCCCCTCAGGCTCAGCCAGCTGGCGGCCCTTCCCTGAGTGTGACCCGCACACGCGTGTGATCCGCTCTTGCCTTCCCTGGGCTCCCATGTGTACAGCGGAGGTGTTGGCGCACTTGGGGCCACACCTGGCGGGGGCTCGTGCCTGCAGCGAGGAGTGGCAGGACCCAGGGCCCTGGAGGGGCACACGGCCTTGGTCCAGCCTCCTGCCACGGCCCTGGGAGGGCAGCCCCCAGGCTGGGAACTGCCTCCAAATGTGGACGGCACGTCAGCCTCCAGAGCACATCCACGCCAAGGTCAGCACTCAGGGGCCCTGGAGAGGGGTCCAGCTCTCCCTCCACAGGCGGTAAACAGGCTGGCACAGCAGGGCCTGGCCCAGGGAGAGCGAGGCTGAAGCCCTGGGGGGCCTGCGGCTGCCCTACAGGGAAGTGGGAAGCAGGAGCTGTGGTGCCCTCCCTGAGGGGCTCTAGGGGCCAGGAGGAGGGCAGTGGCAGGCCAGAGAGGGACAAGGTGACAATGACCTGGTGTCATGGGCCTGCGTGTCCCTTGGGCTCCTCACTCCATGCTAACCTTGGGCAGCTGGAACTCTTCCCAGGCATCATACTGGAGGAAGGGGGTGAGAGGAGGAAACCGGGGACACCCCTGGCATGGGGGGAAGGGAACAGGGCCGACGAGAGCAGTCCAGGCCCCGCGCTGCCTGCCAGTCGGGGCCGCCTCGGCCCAGGAAGCCTGAACCCCAGTCCCTGCAGGGAGCGAGTGGAGGGCTTGGCCATAAAGGCTGGGGTCCTGCCTTTCGAGGGCAGAGCCAGGGGCTTCCCAGGAGAGTGGGCAGAGTGTGTATGCCCAGGGTCTGCCTAGCTGGCTCACAGTGGTGCCCAGAAGATAGAGAAGTAAAGGAGAGAGTATTTAGACCTTAGACCTCCCCCCAGCCCGGGCCAATTCTCACCACGGCCTGGCTGTTAAGACACCTGCTGACCACAGGAGAAGCAGGATTGCCTCCTGTCCACCTTGAGAAAGGCCTCACCCCACACACTCATGGTCAAAGCCTGTCTGGGCCTAAGAACTGCACTCTCCATTCCTGGGGAAGGAGGCTGAGGGATGTCAGGGTCTCAGAGCAGGGAACCCAGGGGGCAGCCCTGTCTCCTCCTGGTTTCACCAGCTCCACGGGGCTTACGGGGCAACGGGCAGGACCAAAAGGACAGACCAGAGAAGCAATGGTGGGACGAGGTAGGGGGCTCCGCTCTGGCCCCGGCTCAGCAGCACCTGCCCATGACAAGCAGCCCGAGTGATCAGGCCATGCGGCCAGGGCCCAGCCTGCAGCCACCATCACCAACCCACGTCAGGGGGCCCAGAGAAGGGGCAAGGTGAGAGGAGAAGCAGGCAGCAGGCCTGCAACCCTCTTCCCGTGGTGTGAGAGCCAGGAAAAGGGCCGTGGCCAGCGTGGGGTGCCTGGAGCTGCCGGCAGGAAGCCACGGGTCAGAGGCAGGCAGCGTGGGTGCTGCCCGTGTTCCAGGCTCAGGACAGTGAGGGGGTCTTTGGCCAGAGAGGTGGTGGCGGTGAGCAGCTAGGGAGCACTCGGCGGGGTGGGGGCTGGGCTGGGGAATGGCTTAGTGGAGCCAGAAAGGAAAGGTGGGCAGGCCTGACTCCTCGGGGAAGTGGAGGGGCTGGGCCAGGACCGGGGGCCCTAGGCTGGGCGGGGGCGGAAGTGAGGCAGGTAAGAAAGATGCAAGACAGAGGGGCCCTGTCTGCGCTGCGGGCAAAGCCCTGGGCCTGTCCGTCCGTCTGTCCTCCCCCCGCAGTCACTGCTGCTTCTCTGACCTTCGGGGCCGGAACCTCCGTGGGCCCGTCGCCTTCCTCGTGGCCACGGCTGCTGTGAAGCCCACCAGGCAGCACAGGGACGTGGTGCTGAACTTGAGCGTGTCCAGCCAGCCGGGCGAGGCAGCCTGCAGGTACTGCTCGGCCAGGTGCAGCGCCAGCAGCAGGGCCCACAGGCCAGTGGAGAAGGCGTCGATCCTGCGGAGCCTGCGGGGAGAGCGGGAGTGAGGGCCCCGCGAGGCGGGTAAGCCGACCCCTCCCACTCTGCCACCTTCATCCACCCCCAGCCCTGCTCAGAGGACAGAACCCAGGGCCATGAGGAGAGCGTGGGCCTCTGAGTGCCGCTTCCAACAGTTACAGGCCGCGTGACTCTGAGTCAGTGTTTCTCTGAGCCTCAGTGTTCTAGTCTGTACGATGGGGCTAAGAAACCTCCCTCTGAGTCACTGGGAGATGATGTGGACACTGCCCGGTACAGGGTCTGCAACCGCACGGGGAAGCAGAGCGAAGGCCCAGGGGCGCCCACTCGACCCTCCAACAGCCCGTGAGCTAGGTTATCCTCACCCGGCTCTGCAGATGAGGAGCCTGAGGTGGAGCAGCGAGGCAGTGTGGCCCCGGAGGCCCCCCTCAGAGCCCCTCCCCTCCAGCCTGGAGCTTTGCTCCCACTGTGCCCCGCCCCGCCTGCCCCCCACGCACCTGATGCGGCCGGCCAGCAGCATGGCCAGCAGGCAGGTGAGCAGTCCCAGCCCCACGACGCCCATCTGGTGGCTCTGCCCAAAGGCCCAGGCCTCGTGCAGCTTCTCTGCCGCGTGCTTGGGCAGCAGGCCCAGCAGCTGCCGCCAGCCCTCGGCCCCAGGGGCTGTGCTGTTGTCAGGCGGGGCCGAGCCATTGCTACCAGGTGGCAGGGCCGGGGGCAGGGGCGCCCCCGGGGCAAAGGGGTTGCTGGTGCCATACAGCGCGGTGGTCAGCAGGAAGGCGCAGGCCAGGAAGGCGAGGGCTCGGAGCACGATGACCTGGAGCGGGGCCTTCACCATGGACGAGCAGAAGCTCTGAGGGGGGGAGGGAGGGAGGGAGGGAGAGACTGGTCAGCAAGAGGGTCAGAGCCACCGACGTCCATCCTGGTGCCCACCCTGTGCACGGCGGTCTGGCCAGGGGCCCACTTGCTGCAGAACCCACCAGTTCCTGATGATCAGAGAGGCCCTAAATTCTCACACACTCCTGGCTTTGTTTCTGGTTCACCACTGGGTCCCATTACCCTGTCTCATGTCTGGGCCGTCACCCCACTGCGAGCTCCTGTGTGGGCAAGAACTGCGCTGCCACATTCTCTACAGAAATCCTTTTGATGTGACGGTGACCTCTTCTTTCAAGTACGTTGTTTTCACTCGTTTTCAAATTCTCATAAAAAATTCCTACTGCGGCTTTAACTGGAATTGTAATACGTATACAGATAACTCTGGCCAAAACTAAGTTTAAAAAAACAGCAGTAAGTTGTTCAGTCTGGGAACACGGTGGAGAGGAGGAAAGCAAGGGTCAGAGCATCCCACTGTGCAAATGGGCGTGTGGCTGGCGTGTGGCTTTGTGGTTGGGGGCCTGGCTGCAGACTGGAAACCACACACCAACCAGTCAGCGAGATGGCCACAACCAGCAGGGCACCTCTGGGGACCCAGGGGGTGGGTGGGAGTTTCTTTGGGGAGGATGGTTTTTACTTCTAAACCCACTTGCTACTTATATCACATTTTTTTAAGCCAGGACATTCCAGCATCTGAGTACAGTGATAAAAATTAACAATGGTTTTAGCCAGCCAGTCCTGGGCTCAAATCCTGGTGACACCACACACCAGGTACATGGCCCTCTGCAAGTGACTTAACCACCCGAAGTCTGGTTTCCACGGCGCCTTGGAGAGCACCCACCACGAAGGCGCTGGGAGGTGCCCAGGCTCAGCAGGGCAGCTCAGAAACCCGTCACGCACGCAAATAACAAGCATTCTCCTTAGGACCCCTGCTCCGCTCCGTGTCTGGGGACAGGTTGGGATGTGGCCCCACGGGACAGTTGTTGCCCCAGGGAAAAGGGCCTCAGCTCTGCAGAGCTGACCCCCAGTCACTGGCCCAGCCCTCTGGGAAGGGGTTTCCTGCACAGACCCAAGGGCTGGGATGCCTGGAGTGCCCCATGGACGCCCCTCGGACCTGCGTGTGGGTCTGGTCGGCCTCCCGGCGCTTGAACTGGTGGCTGAGCAGCAGGGCGCGCAGCTGGCGGTTCTGGTGCTTGATGTAATGCTCGACGGCCGCCTGGCACGGCCGGCACAGCTTGTACATCTGCTCCAGGTGGTGCCGGTACACCTCAATCTCCTCGTCATATCTGCCCTGCGGAGGGGGACAGAGGCTCAGGGTCTCCAGGGGGCGACCGTGTGCAAGTTGGCCCCAACCTGCACCTGCTTCCCCCACTGCCCAACAGGACAAATGGATGGGAATAAGGGTCGCCCAGAGGCCAGGACACAGCAGGGCCCTCAGGTGACAGGAGACACTCCAGCCAATTCTGTCGCTCAGAAGGACGTACCTTGAGGCCAGAGTCTGGGACGTGGCCCCTGCTTCAGGCCCTGCTCCCGGACTCCAGAGCTCCAGGAAGGCAGGTGACCCACGGGGGAAGGGAGCTCTGGGCTGACACCACCTGGACGCGGGCAGATGGACAACCCAGAGGTGGGGCTGCCTCCCCGCTTAAGCCCAGTGGTCTAGAAGACACTGGAGAGCCCCTGGCCGGGCCAGGGCCCTAGCGGAAACCAAAGGGCCTTTACGTTTCAGGAACAGCCCAGGAGATTCGAGTCCCACCCCTCCTCCCCCAAGAGATGCAGCAACACACCCCTCCCTCCCTGCTTCCAGGGGAGGGCGGGAGGGTTATCAGTTTGATCTCTCGCTGGGACTGAATGTGCCAGAAGAGGCGCCCTGGCTGCCTCATCGCACACGCCTGCCCTTCTCTCTGCAGCCTCCTTGCCTCTCCCCTCCCAGCCCCAGCTCACCTCCATTTCCCTCCCTCCCCCACTCCCAGGCTGGGCCTTGGGAAAGTCAGTGTCTCTGGGCTTCAGCTGGGATTTTCTCCTGAGGTCACGGAACCCCCCAGACTGGGCGAGGTGACATCAGCTAGATGACAAGGCTGCTGGGCTCCACGGTGGACCCGGGGGAGGCAAAGCCCTAACACCAAGCCTCTCGGCAGCACCTGTCTCCCCCCTCCTCTCCCACAAGCCGGGACATCGTCCACCAACTCCAGAGCAAACTGCCCGCCAGCCAGTGGCTAAGACTGACTCAGAGGGACACGGACAGGATGGTCCAACAGGGCCCCAAGGACCCTACCTCCCCCTACCCAGGGACAAAGCCCTCTGGGCTGGCAGGAGCTGGGCTTTCCACGATGCTCCCAGGCTTGGGGCTCCCAGAGCAGTGACACGAGACAGGAAGAGCGAGAAGCGAGTGGCAGCTGAGATGGACTAGATCACACACGCGGAACGCAGGGCCAGCGTGGGGCTGGGGTGAGGAGGGGCCTCCCCTCCACAGCTCTAACCCCCAGCCCCTCCCACACTCCGCTCACCTCATCGCGTGGCGAGAAGGCGGCCAGCTGCTTGATCTTGGTGGTCTGGTGGTGACTGCACCGCCGGCACAGCAGCACCTGGCTGCTCACCCACTGCGGGGGCTGCATGGGGGCCCGGGGGCTGGGTGCGCCGCTCACCACGTGGTTCAGGTGCTCCAGGTACTGGGCGGGGATCGGCTTGTTGTAGTCGCCGTTCTGGGGGGTGGGGGAGGACTTGAGTCAGGGGGAGCCCCTCCCTACGGGCAAGAGGCCCCCCATGGGTTCGGGCCAGGCGCTGGACGGAGGGCCCGCATGCCCACACTCCACGGAAGTGGATCGCTAACACTCCCTTGCTTTACGTGCAACGCAGAAGCCCTTCTTCCAAAAAAACTTCACGGGAACCCCCAACACAGGCAATACGCTGAGGGTGCAGCCTGGACCCCGCCCCCTGCCCACACCCCCACCTGGCGTCCCTCCTCAGGACCCAACAGGGGCTGGCACAGGGGTCGGCAAACTCTGGCGATGGGCTGGCTGCCCACGTCTGTGAATAAAGCTTTCCTGGGCTTTATTCACAGCCACACGCGTTACGCATGTCTGTGGAGGCTCTGCAGTGCCGAGCAGTCGCAAGAGACCGCGTGGCCTGCAAAGCCTGAACTTTTCACTGCCCAGCCCGCAGAGAGCCTGCTGACCCCGGCCTGGTGCACGGCAGAGACTGGGCTTCAGAGCCAGAAAGATCTGGGTCTGAACCCAAACCTGCCAGTTTCAGAGCTGTGACTTTGCACCAGTCACCCTAGCTCCCCGAGCCTGTTTGGTCCTCCTCAAACGAGGGGCCCAGGGCCCACAGGTCCTGGATGGGAGGGTCGCACCTCCTGGAAGCCATTGTACTGTTCGCAGTGGGGGCAGTCCCAGCAGTTGCGGTTCCCATAGGGCACCACCGTGTCCTGGTTGCAGAACCAGCAGTTGACGACGGTGTGTGTCGGCTTCATCCTGTGGACGAGGAGAGTGGAATCAGCGGGAAGACCTCCGTACCCAGGCGACAGGAGACCAGGGAGAGCGTGTGGGAAGCGGGATGGGGACCCCGAGCTGGAGACGCAGGCAGGCGGAGGAGGGCAGGACGCTGTATGTCCAATGGCAGGACCTGGGCTTCTCCTTGGCCTCTGAGGCCAAGCCTCCCCCGAGCTGGAGACGCACCAAGAACCCAGGGCCAGCCAGGCCACAGGGCCGACAGGGACCAGGCTCCAGGACCACCCACCCTCCCCGCAAGGCCCGCAGACCTGGGCCTATTCCCAGGATGCGGAAATGGTGCTCTCTGGGGAGTTTCCAGATGGAAGGCACCTCCTGGGCTTCACAGAAGTCCCCAGGAGAGCGAGGGTCAAGGAGGCCAAGGGGTAGGGACTGCAGAAGGCTGCTCAGCCTGGGGCCACCCCTCCCCGGCAGGGGGACAGGACAGGCTGGCCACAGGGGCCCTTGCCAGCCACACGTGTGCTGACAGGTGGGGTGTGCAGGATAATCCCGGCCCAGACACCGACGGATCTGTGCTCTGGGGCCCTCCATCCATCTCCCTGGCTGTTGGGGGTGTGTGTGTCGAGGGGGTTGGGGAATGGACATGGCAGCTACCAAGCAAACCCCTCCAGTCCCGAGAATCTAAAACAATGTGGGCGACAGGTGGCAGCTGCTTGAGCCCTGGGGTCCTGGCCTTGCCACTCCTGTCTCCCTACTCACCCCCAGAGTCCACCTCCAGCTCTGGGGGTGCCGCCTGGGCCTTTGCCGGGATGGGCAGCCATACCACACACGGACACCCCTACTGTCCACAGGACGGCACGGCCCCGAGCTTCCGCGAGCCGGAGCCCCCGGCTCTGCCACCTTCTCCTCTCCCAGCCTCGGCCCACATCTGCAAAGTGGGAGCGATCACAGAGCCAGGGCATCTGCGTGTAACAAGGACCCAATGACACAAGACACGTAAAGGTGCTTCGCAACGCAGGGCGCTGGCTGTGTCACTACCCTGTCCCCGGGATTGTCAGGGGCCTGGAAGAAAGGCTGGCCCCCCGGGAAGCAGAGCTGCTGCTTCTGACACCGCTGATGCTTCCTGGCCTTGCCCTTCCACTGACCATGGGCAGGTTACTAGAGTTCTCCAAGCCTCAGTCTTCTCACCTGTCGACTGGGGACAAGACATGTCAAGTGTGGGAAGCGCTTACAGTGCCCAGCTAAATACCCAGTAAATGACAGTTTACACGGGGAGGGCAGGGGAGGGGAGGAGAAAGCCCGGACAGAGACAAGGACATGAAACCAGACCTTGCAGGGAAGGGTCCCAGGGTCCACAGAGGGCACCTGCAGCTCCAGTTCAGGCCAAGGCCCTCAGAATGGACGACAAGGGACTGCACGTCTTCGGCATCACTGAACCAGAGGGCAAGGCCCAGAAACAGCAGCACTGGGCAGCGCGGCTCGTGGTCATGGTGTGGCCTTTGGGGAAAGTCATTTCTTTATCTGGCCAAGGGGGATAATGATAATCCCTGCCCCCAAAAGGTTGCCGAGGGGATCGGACGGAAGGCACCTCCTGGGCTTCACGGAAGTCCCCAGGAGAGCAGCTGCCACCTGTCGCCCACATTGTTTGAGATTCTTGGGACTGGAGGGGTTTGCTTGGTAGCTGCCATGTCCATTCCCCAAATGAGAGAATTTAGGGAAGCGCTGAGCTGGGCAGGTGATCAGCGGAGGCATTTTGACAGCTTCACCGGGCTTCAGGCAAAGAGCAGTGGAAGGAGGCGGCTAGCGGTATGGGAACCTGCTCTGCTGAGAAGCCGGCACTTGGCATTCCTGGGCAGTTAAGCACTTGGCTTTCTCTTTGCTAATTTGTACCTGCTTTACAGGCTTCTCTGTTAGAGTGCACAGTGGCGTGTCCAAAGGGGTGATGAGGCAGGCCGGAAAACCTCTCCCCTCTGCCCCCTTCACCCCAGAAGCTCACCGCACCACACCCCGCCTCTGTGGAGAAGCCAGCAGAAGAGCTGGCAGCCCACGAATAAAGAGAGATGGGAAGGGAATAAAGACGACCGGTGGCAGGCGAGCAGGAACTGAGGCTTTGGTCCAGGGGGCCAGGCACGAAGCCCCTCGGCCCAGGAGGTCATCATTTCCACCCTGAACCTCCAGCTCTGTTGCTAGGGAAGTGAGCCTGGCCTGGAAGGAGAGGCTGGGGATGAGTCCTGGTCCCTGGGCCAGCGGCTCTGGCTTGGTAATCCCTGCCCAGGGTTGGCGGGGTGAGGGTCCTCTCTCGTGGACAGGGCAGCTGCCTGCCACCTTGGCCAGATGGGGTCCCCGTGCCAGGAAGTCACCTCCCACAGCTCCCATGGGGTAAGCCCTGAAAGAGCGTGCAGGCCTATGAGCGGCAGACGGACCAGCAAAGCTACGGGGAGCTGGGTGTGAATGGCAGCTCCCCAAGCACCAGCGCCGCTGCCGCCCGCCCGAAGCGTCACGCGCCAGACACGTGGATGAAGTGACTCACATTCACGGGCTGCACTCGACGGCTGACTTCGCAGCTCGTACGTACTGTCCCCACAGCCACGGGGCAGGCCTGGCCTCTGGGCCTGCACCCACCTCTACCAGGCCTGGCGCGGGAGCCCCTGGGTCAGCCTATTCTGTGCCCGCTTAGCCGGGGTCCTGCTGCTGCTCAGGGAGACGCCCCTCCAGCCTGCTCCCCTCCTGCCCCTCAC
The DNA here is from genome assembly GCF_949752795.1 of Hyperoodon ampullatus. Taxonomy (NCBI): domain Eukaryota; kingdom Metazoa; phylum Chordata; class Mammalia; order Artiodactyla; family Ziphiidae; genus Hyperoodon; species Hyperoodon ampullatus. The sequence goes on along the minus strand of NC_136915.1, from coordinate 7,283,375 downwards.
CCGCTTCTCCCGCAAGCCGACAACCTCCGTCCCCAGTGAGGCTCTGCGTCAAACCACTCTTCGTGGTGGACAAGATCTGAGGGGACAAGACAGAATGTCCCTGTGACACAGGCAGGAGCAAATTAGATGGGTCCAGGCCAGGCCACCTCAGGTGGAAGGGTGGGCCCCAGAGGGTGAGCGGCCGGGAGGGTCTGGAAGGTGCTCACCCAGCTCCTGCTACCTGTGTGCTGAGCTCTCAGGCTCTGCGGGGGTTGGAGGAGGCCTGAGGCAGCCAAGGGCAGGATGGGCCCCTGGTCGCGGGGGGAGCCAGGGGCAGCTGCATGCTCTGGAACCGTCCCTCCACAAGCCCCAAACCCACAGTGGGGAAGAAAAGATGAACACAGGCCCGCAACAATGGTATCGCCCCCTCAGCCCCAAACATGGACAGTTAGTTACAACAGAGCTCCTGCCCTGGCATCCCACCGTGCCCTACAGGTCTGGTGGGAGCGGGGGGTGTCAGTTCTAGCCCACCACTGGCCCACCTCTCTGAGGGCTGCAGCTCCAGGCCCTCGGCCCAGGACCCTGCCAGGGGGCGGGCACCTGCTGTGAGCCCAGCACTGTGCCCCATGGAAGAGACACTGCATGGGGCTCAGTCCCTGTTGGGGGGCGGGGGGTGCTCAGAATCTGGGGGAGGCCCATGCGTCCACCAGTCTCCGCCGGGCCCTGAGAAGTTCCCCGAGAGGGTCTGGCACACAGCCTGAGACCCTGGGCACCACGTGCTGGCCTGGCGGGGTCTGGAAGATGGTCTCTGCGAGCCAGGCTGGTTCCCTCGGGGGCCGAGAGGTCAGCCTCCAGCAGGGCCCCGAGGGGATCCCAGGACAGGCTCACAGGCGAGGGGTCCTTGTTGGACCCCACACGGCTCCTCCCTTGCTCCTCTGTGCCCTGAGTGCTGTCCAATCCACCAGAGAGAATCCAAGGAGCAGCCTCCTGGGCAGCGGGACAGCGGCACCAATGTGCAACTCAGTGCCACCAGGACCCAGCGGGCCTCCAGCCACCCGCGCCGGCCTCAAGGCAACTCACACTTAGGCCCACAGCAGTCCAGCCAACACCAAGACAGAAAGCCCGGATCCGCCCTCGGTGGACCACGCCGTCCCTCAGCACAGCCCCCGCTGGCTGGGCACACGCTGGATCGCAGGGAGGCAGAGACGAGCGAGGCTCTCCACTCCTGACCCGGACACAAGGACGAGAACGACGACCTCCCAGGGCAGCTGGTGACAGATGCCACAGGAGAGAGCCAACAAGCGGCGCATTTGCCGTCACCCGGGTTTGCCGGCCAGCAAGGCAAACGAGCAGGTGGCCCTCAAACAGATGGACTGCGGGCAGGGGGGGCCCCACCCGGCACGTGTGCAGAGAGCAGGGTCCCCCCCCCGCCAGAGTGCGCAGCACCGGGAGAGCCTGGCGAGAGGTGAGCGGGAACCAGGGACCCTGGACGCCAGGCCGAGGCTCCGCTCCTTTACCCGGGAGGCTGCATGCTCTCCACCTCCAGACACCAGAAAGTGGACAATCCAATAACCACCTATGGGGGCCTTCAGAGGTCTTGAGTAGGGATGTGCTGGCAGGAGATGGACACGATGGCAAGCGGCAGAGCCCGGGGGTGGGAGTTTGGGTGGGGGAGGCACAGGAAGCCACCAAGACTGCCTGGGTACAGGGCGCGCCGGCCTGGGGAAGTGTAACTGGGGCTTCCACCTGGCCTCCTATGGGTGCAGAGCGACAGCCAAGTTGCTCAGTGAGGACCCAGAGCACGAGGCTTGGTGAGGGGCTGAAGGGCAGGAGTGAGGCAGGGCTCTGCCGTTTAGCAACTTGGTGTCATAGGGCAGGAAGCCCAATCTCCCTGGGCCTCTGTTTCCTCATCTGTAGAATGGGGCCAACAGCAGCTCCTGCCCGCACCCCCCCAGCCCCCAGGTCACAACACACGGTCCGGTCAAGAGGACTCCGTGGGTGGGAAGCCAGGGTTGGCCCTGCCCGAGGCTCTGGGGACCGCAGCCCTTCAGAGAAGCGGGCTCTTCCCCCCACTCCCCGGCCGATCCTCCGTCCAGGGCCCTCCATCTCTGTGCTGAGCCCCCAAACACCCAGCTGGCCAAGTCCATTTCCAGAAACAACTCTCCTCACATGCCCTCCCCAGGGTCACTCAAAAGCCACTCCTCACTGTCACTGTTTCCCCCACAGAGGGAGAAGGGCTCAGCCTGGTCTTGCTTCTGAATCGTGACAGTGGCTAATTTATGACCCCCAGACAAAAGCCAGCGCTCTGGTAGAATCTCAGAGCCTCCTGGGAAAGGGCTGGTCCTTCTCAACCAAAAGATCCCAGCGCCACACCACGACTCTGGTGTCACGCCACACTGGTACCCTCCTGGCTCCCCTCGAAGCAGCTCGCCCAACACTGCACCAAGGCCTCAGACTCCTGTCTCCGGGAGAGGGAAAGCTGTGGCTGGCAGCCCAGGTGGGGAGACGGGACCCCCAGGAACAGCCGCAGCACAAGACGGGAGCTTGAGGCACAGTGAGCAAACCCAGTGCGAATCCAGCCACACCAACACAAGTGAGAGCTGCAAAGCCTGGAGACAAGGCCCGGCCCAGGCTCGGATCCTTGGGCTGACATTCCCTGCCCCCGGTAAACTGGGAGGCAAACCAGGCTCTGGACACACCTCTGCTGTCGACACGCTCTGGGAATCTGAGCAACAGCAAGCGGCATGCACCTCTGCACCTCAGTTCCCTCGTGCATAAGATGACTGGTTTGAACCAGCTGGTCCGGCAAGCCCCTCCAGCTTCCAAATTTTGGGCGGAAGCTGGGACACGTGGAGCTGTGCGTTGTCAGGGGCCCCTTGAGGCCGCCCCCCTCCTCAGCCTGCCAGTCTGGCTCATCCTGCAGACACAGCTGATGTCCCTCCTACCCCTTCCTCCCCCGGGAAGCCTGTGACTCAGTCGCCCTCACTTCTTTTCCCTTTGGGTGAGAAGCAGTACACGGTGGTGGCTAAGGAAGAACAGGTTCAAGTCCCAGCTCCCCCGCTTGCTGCCAAGTGACCGTGGGCAAGTTCCTTCGCTTCTCCCACCTAAGAGCTGCGCTTCCACATCCCCTGCTGAAGCTACAAGCCCACCCATGCTGTCTCCAGAATGTTCTCACAACCCCACCTTTTTTCCCTATCCCCTGGGAAGGCGGATCAAGTGGGGAGACAGTGGGGCTGCCCCTGAGGTCCTCCTGAAGCAAGAGGCCGTTAAGCTTTTATTCCTGACCATGGAGGCCAGCTGTGCACAGGGGGGTCAGCATGATCTCGGAGCCAGGGTCGGGGGTGGAGCGCCGCCACTGAACCCGCTCGGCAGCCCAGCCCGGCTTAAACACCTCTGAAGTATGTCAGGCTTGCCTGCTCTTGGAGGCTGTGGAGCCCGGGAGTTAGGGATGCAGGCTCCAGGGTCAGGATGCTTCAGCTCACACCCTGACTCGTCTAATTAATAACAATTTATGTAGCTCTTTTGTCCCTCAGCTTCTCTAGACACAGCAGAGACTGTGACTCTGAAATGGGTTTATGTGAGATTAGAACAACGCCTGAGACAGCGTGTGCGGCTCAGAAACCACCGGCCGGTGTCCACGCGACCCAACGTTCCCCTGAGGACCAGGGATCGGGGCTCAAGACGAAAGGAGCAAGGCCCGACCCCCGCTCGACGCTCCCGCAGGGTTTGGGGGCCCTGAGACCCTGCGGCTGGGCCAGCGCAGATCTCCGCGGGGGAGGAAGTTCGTACGTCAAGCGCTGGCAGTCCCCGCCCGCCCCACATTCCTGGGGTCCCCCAACCCACTCCTCAGCCGCTTCCCGACTGGGGATCCCCAGCCCGGTTTTCTTTCCGGGGGCGGGGCGTGCACGGTGGGTCTCGGCGCGGGGACACGCGGGCCGGGCCCCACCGCCGCGCCGCGGCCTCGCCGCGCACGGACAGCGAGGCGCGGGCGGCCCCGAAGCCGGCGGGCTTGGGAGGACGGCGGGCGGAGGGCGGGGGCGCGGGCGTGATACTAGCCGGCCGCGTGGGCCGCGCGCACTCACCTCCGTGCGATCCGGTAGAGCAGCACGCCGGCGGCGGCGCACGCCGTGACTCCCAGGCCGCCGGCCAGGCCGGCCGTTGGGTAGCGGGCCAGCAGCGCGCTCATTCTCTCCATGGCTCCTGGCGCGGGCGATGGGCGGTGGGCGGCGGCAGGCGGCAGGCGGTAGGCGGCGGCGGTGGCGCTGGCGGCGGGGCCGAGGGCCGCGGGCGGGACGCGGAGCGGCGGCGCGCGCCTCCACCCGCCGTGACCTTCGCCGCTTTGTAGCCGGCGCGGGCCCGCCCCCTGACTCGGCGCGCTCCCGCCGCGCAGCCAATCGGAGCGTGGGGCGAGCCCGGGGGGCGGGGCGCCGGCGGAAGTCGCCGTACCGTCCAGAGCGCGCCCTCCCGCGGCCAGAGTGGGGAGGTGGCGCGGGGCCCGGCCCGGCCCTTCTCCGCTCCCGCTTCGCTCGCCCGGCGCCCCAACTTCAGCATCCCGGACTAATAAGTCTTTCCCCGGCTAGTCCTGTCTTCCCAACGCCTAGCGAAACCGGGCCTATGCGCGCGACGCTGTTTTACGGCAAGTCGGAGCTTCTTAAACCGCTTCCACTGAAGCCACTCCAATGGCCAAAAAATTAGTTTGCATAAACATGAACCCCGCCCCCTCCCGCCATAGGGAAGAAGGTAACTAGATCATGGGACAGCCATGCTACGGACCGTAATTCAACTATTAGAATGTCAGAGCTATAGGTATTGGCCTAGAGGGATGAAACACTTTTAAAAAAAAAAGCAACATGCACATTAATTTTGATAATACCTAAGTTTGAATAAACTCCTATAATACGTGTACGTTTATTGGAATAGACGATGGTTAACATTGAACTGCAAACAGCTACCTCGGGGGGTGAAGATTCGCTTCACGAAAGTGTTTTAGTATTATTGGTTTGTGCTAAATTACTTTTATAACTTAAAAAAAAAAGCTTAAGTTGGGAATATTTATATTTAATTCCGCAATATCTATTTCAGTGTTCCACAACTATTCGTGTTTTTTGAGGTCAACATTAGAATCATTACCGTCCTGGACAGTGATGGGTGATTTAGCAGCAAATGTTACCTGTTTCCTGTTGCTGGTTAATCTGTCCCACATCCTAGTCCTGTGCCTTCGCCAGGAACTGCAGACAAGGGGGCAGGGCGCGAAGCCTGCGCAGAGATGAGAGTCTGCCTGGACGCTCCACTTTCTTGGAAGTGTAGCCACAAATGAACGAATAGCAGTGAAGCTTCCCTTCAAAATGTGAGGCGTTGTATTTAAGCACCATTCTCTTTCCAAGGAAGATTGTCTGTAGAACGTCCCACTCAAAGCAAGGGCTCTGTGATCTATGTGGACAAAGAATGCACCCAACAGTTCTGTCCTGGGCATGACTGGAAGCTCACCTTGACTGGGGTGGAATCGTAATCCTTAAGTGAATTGAATGGAATGGTTTGCTGGACCTTAGCTTCAGAGTCAGATCATTGCGTAGGCTCGGATGCCCATTCCACCTTACATTCTTACATTCTTACATACTCAGCAAGCAGCACAAACCCACGACTGGTCCAGTTTACTACTTACCTCCGGCGAGACAGGCAAGTCTCAGAGCCTCTCTCATTTGTAAAATGTGCATGATGGTAATACGTGCCTCACAAGTTTGTCAGAATTAATTTAAATGAGAAAGTAACACCTTGCACAGTGCATGGCACACACGGGTAAGCAATGAGGGTTTTAAAAGTCTTATACATGACTACTGAAAAATGGTGAAATGTCAGTGACTAAGCTTGTGGAAAAGAGATAAATCAATCATGGGATTTTTCCATTAACAGCTCAGTGATATATGCCACTTCAAAATCCAATAAGCCCCTTTATAGAGGAAGCATCACTTTCTTCCTGCTTGTTCTCTTCCTACTGCTGGTACTCAACGTTTCTTTCATTTCAATGCCCTGGTGCAGAAGCAGAGAACTAAATTATACCAGCTTAACGTCAAACTTATTACCTCAAGAATGTATAAGTGAAAATTATTTCCAAATAATTCTCATACCCAACTAGTGAATATTAAGCAACCTAACTTTTGACCTTCATTATTAGATAAAATCTTGAGGAAAAATTCAGGCTTTCGTATGAACATTAAAATAGGAAGGTGTTGCTAAGTGCCACTATTAAACAGGTAAAATGAGCTTCTGGAATAGAAATATCTTTGCTACAATATCACGCATTGTAGAATCACTGAAGTTTGACTGAAGTCATTTATTTTGACTTCCATTTAGTGTTGACAGTTGTAGCAAACTATGCTAGAGGGCTCAGAAACACCAACCAGCCTCCTTTATGACCAAAGGTGAAGAGAATTAAACTCAACTGTATTTCAACTTGAAAATATCCTCTTCTCATCCCTACCAGAGTATCTGCCACTGAATCTGAAGTGACAGTGCATCAGTGATTAGAATCAAGTACCTTTCTAGATATTCAGATTGAAAAATAACCTTAATGTACAGTATATGCAAATTCAGTGAAAGAGTTCATGGGAAGACCATCTATCTCACCTGCCTTCTGTCTTATTATCTTTCTGTCCTTTATTAAATTTCCTTTAAAAATGAGGGGGGGTTTAAAACTCTGGTGATTTCTCATTTCTAGGATTTTTTTTTAAAACTTAAATTCTAGGGTATTTAAACACCATCAATGCCTCCTGTCAGAATAAAAGAGCACTCCCCTAGGGGTGGGCAGTCAACCGTGCTCCCCGCCCCTCTTCTCCAGTGGTGGAGCCCCGAGAACAGGGCTGCAGACGCGCCACGCTCCACACTCACAGCTGACTCGGGAGGCTGCCCTCTGACACTCTCACAAGGGACCTGGGCTTGACTAGGCTGAACTGGGGGAAGTACATCCAGGGCCAAGGTAATCGGTAAACCATTCTTTAAAACTCTTGCCTTTGGTTCAAACTGGGGATAGAGGATAACTTCTGGAAAAGGTTTATAGTTTAAAATATTTAGTGTCAGGAAGCTGTACTTATTTTTTAAAACTCAGCAGCCGGAAAGCTTAAATGATCAATCTGTGGAAGGTTTTTGGAGACTAGATGGGAAGTCTGTCCTGGTCTGCCCTGTGCCATCAAGATGTGACACTTCCTACCTGTCCCACAGTGCAGGATCTTACAGTCAGATTAGAAAACAACTGTACCTTGACTTGATAGTTTTTCTCTGCGTTTCTAGGCTTATGCTTCACTGAAGTCCTTAGCTACAGTTTACCCTATGGTGGACATAAAAGAGGACACAAAACAAATTTATACTTAAATACCATGGTTTAATTTACTGGCTGCTTAATCCTGAATTCTCTTAAGTTAAAACAAAACAAAACAAAACAAAAAACAACCAAAAGTTATAATTAACTGTTAACGTTAATGAATTTAAACCTTCCAGAAAGCATGAATCCAAAAGGAAACGTCCAACAGGTGATACAAGCCAGATATTCTACGGCCTTTCCTGTTTCGGTCTCAAACATTCTACACATCAATGGAAAAAAAAATTCTCTAGAGTTTCTCAGTTTTATTCTTCTAGAGCACAATGTTCTGGTCTGTTACTGAGCATGGTCTTCTAACAGGTACACAATTAACTCATAGGTAGACAACACAATGGCAGTATTTGGTATCTGCCGGATGAGCTGGGCAAAGAGTCCTCTATAAAAGGCTAGGTAGCCTTCTTCCCGGAAGACCAGCCGAGCAGTCTGGACAAAAGACTTGTACTTGGTGCCCTCCTCCCGGAGCCGTGTCCTTATGACTTCTGCAGAGAGAAACACACGTCAGGCTACAGATGAACTGTACTTCCAAGCAATATGTGCAGAGAACGCGAAGCACACAGCTTTATAAACGTTAATGTACAGCTATGGCTCTTTGCCATCTCAGCTCTATTTGGTTGGGGTAGTCAGAGAGAGACAACAAAAAGTTCTTTTCAGAACATTTTCTAACTCTGGGAATTGGTCAATTAGGGAATTGGTCAATTGTCCCAAGACTGATGTATACATACAAAAGTACCAAATAACTTCTAGGGGTTTAAAAAATAAGCTTAGTTTGAATGGGACTCAATTTTAAGATAGTTTATGGTTTTCTACTCTCAGTGAAGTAAACACTGTTGTTTCCCTGGAGGCGTATTTGTATTATGTATGGCGACATCTCCAATAAAAGTTTCTTCTTATGTACTCCCCAACTTTCTCCTCCTACCAGGGTCCTTCTCCACTCTGTCCAGCCTCCTCCTTTTTCAGACCCTTGCCCACCTGGCCCTGCCTCACCCTGGCACCCACAGCATGACACTTGTGACTGCCTGTCAAGCGGACTTCAGGGCACGTGACCCGGGAAGCATCCAACCCCCTCTCTGCAAGCCCGTGGGGCTGCTCGGTGCCCCAGCACATGACGGAGACTCAATGACCTGTGAGAAGTTGACCGTGTGCATTTGTCACAGCTGACAGTGCAGCGGGTGTTTGAAAACAAAACCTGTTTTTCATGGCACAATAAAATAAGCTGTTTTTTTTTCTTTTTAAAGTAGCTCAGTAGAACATTAGGTCTATTATTAATTCCTTAAAAAGTAAACTTACCCTAAGTAGTTTTCCTCAGCACTCCATTCAAAATGGAAGCTGAATTTTTTTTTTAAAGCTTGGCTCCTACATCATTTTTTTAAATTGAGGAATTTTAAATAAAATCCAGATTTTTGGCTTCTTTGGAAACATCAGAAGTTCCACAACCCAGGGCCCACATTCCACACAGCCAGGTTTTGGCCACAGTCTGCTGGAGCCAAGTAAAGCGGAGTTCCCACTGCCGCGTGAGCTGCATTCATGAGCTGAAGCCAGCTGAGCTGTGCTCAGCTACCCTGTCACCTGCGGGTGCTTTTGCACGTCCACCTGAGAGCTACGGAGGTCTGGATATACTGACACACACTGATGGCTTTTTTCCTGCTCCGGAAGGAAAAGCAAAACCTACCATGGGGGTAAGCGACACAGGATGCACACCCCTTGGAAAGAGCAGCAGCTGCCATAAGTCCAAAAAAATTTGTGGAGTTTTTCTCAGTCCCATTTGTAGAAGAGGCTAAGGGAGCTTCTTTCAGATACTTCTTTAAATTTTCATAAATAGCAAAACAGATGATGGTTTCTGAAATTCCAGCGTACGAGGCAGTTAGTCCCCTGTAGAAACCACGAATGCCTTCCGTCTGGTAAACATAGCGAGCACACTGGAGCGTGTTCATCTGCTTGGAGCCTCGCACTCTGCACAAAGGAGACCAACGAGAGGCCGTTATGACAACACGCTGAGGAGCCCGCCTGCTGCGCCGAGCCACAAAGATCAGCTGAAAAGAAATCGCATGGTGGGCGCCACAGTCTTCCCTGGTCTGTGGTTGGCTGAGCCCGGCCTGCTGTGAGGCCAGGCCCATCAGCCGGGACACCTGAGAGGTCCACAGGATGGGACGTGCACCTGTACTGAGTCACAGACTCGTGCTCAGGGTCTTTGATCTACTTTTGGAAAGAGCTACATGGAAGGTGTTCATCACAGAGGAAAATACGACTGCAACAGAATCAAAACAATCCCAACGTCTACACATGGGGATAGATACGTAAACCGTGGTACATATACTAGATTAAAACAGTTGTGAAGGCAGTCAGATACGGGGAAGTGCTTAAAGTGGAGAGCCGGACAAAATTACATGTGAAGTATAATTGCGATCGTTGTACAAATATGCTTTAAGAAAATACTGAAGGAAAACTCCCCAACGTTCCGACAGGGTGGTGAGCATGAGTATTCTTTCTTATCGTTCTAGTCTCCAAATGGTATATTTTGATTCCATTATTTCTACATTTGTAAAATTATAAACACAGAATAGACTATACAATAACTAAAAAGCCTTCGGCTTGGATGCTCCTACCCCACGACAGGAAGTTTTCATAAACCGTCGGGATACAAACAGAATCCCAGGACTGGACGGCGTTCACACAGGGCGCACGTGGGAGGCCCCCCTGTGGGGAGCAGAACCGTGTCCTGGGCCCCCAGTCCCACCCCCTACCTGGCGTGACCTTTGTGACACAAACGCCAAGCACCTCGCTCCCCTGCTTAACATCCCCTCGGGCAGGGCGGCTCGACCTTGGCGCTATAGGTATTTGGGGCCAGGTAATTGTCCACTGGGGGCGGGCATATGCGTGGTAGGAGACCTAGCAGCGGCCTGGCCTCCACCCACTAGATGCCACCTGAGTCGGGAGAGAGAAAGACATCTCCAGACATGGCCAGATATCCTCTAACGGAGGACAGACAGGCCCCCTGAACCACCGCTCTAACGCTTCTCTGCTGCCTCAAAATAAAGCCAAGTCCGAACGCCCATTCCTCCCCAGGGCTTTTAAGGATGTGGCCCTCTCTTTTGGCTTCTCCCGTCTTATCTCCCTGCACCTCCCCCCTTCTCCAGCACATCTGCATGCAGGACACACCCCTTCTTTCTGCTGCTCGGAATGCTTTCTTGCTTTCCGATTTTCTGCACAGCAGATTCCCTGCCTGAGGCACCTTCGCACCTGCCGAGGCCCACCGGCCATCCTGTAGATGGGAGGGTGGATGCCACAAGAGCCCCTCCCTGGCTGCATGTCCTGCCCAGACTGCATTAAGGACCCTCCAGGGTCCTGGAGCACCTCAGGCCTCTAATCCCACCAGCCTAGAATTCTCTTTATTTTCTGTGAAGCTGTGAGCTTCTGGAGGGCAGGGCCCATGTCTCTCTCATTCCCTGCTGTTTCTGCTATGACCAGTTGCACAGGAAGCATGCAACAAATACTCATTGTCAAGGGCTATGTTAACAAAGCCCACACAAACACAGCTTTCAAATGTCCTAAGCACGGGTCATTACCAGCCAGATTTAAAAGAATGCATATAAAGGAAGGCTCTCAGCTGACTCATGCATTTATCCACTGCTAAACAGAAGTGACATTAGGACACTGTGTGCACACCTGGAATTGGGAGTGATTGCCAAAGGTTTCCAGGAGAGGACACTGGTCTGAAGCTTGCAGGACAAGGTGTTCTTGAGGGACAAGAAGGGGAAAAACGGGATTCCCGCTGAGGGGACGGCAGATTCAGGGAGATGGAAGCATGAGAGCACATGACGTTTTTAGAAAATCGCAAAGGACCCTGAATGTTAAGCCAAGTGAGGATTTAACCCTGAGAGTAACTGACATTCATCGAAGGATTCTGAGCAAGCAATCTATTCAAAATGATTAGACCTGATGCATTTTAGAAGGTTCTTTCAGACAGAACTGATTAGGGGGAACACAGAATCAAAGACCAATTCAGAGGCTATGGGGGGGTCATTCAAGAGAACAACAAGCTAAGGCAGACCTCACCTCCACTTCCAGGGGGCGCTCTTGCTCGCTCTCTCCCGTGCTTTCTTTACTGGGAAGCTTAAGGTTAGACTGGACTAGCTGGAAGTTTCCAGCGCCCCACACAACATTTCTAGGCAACCTAGTAACAGAAGGGTTCTTAGAATCCTATCACAAAGCATCGTTTACCATCTTCACTAACTTGAAATTACAGTAGTTATGGGGATGCTCTTTGATCTTGTTATTTAATGTGTTAAAGAATTATATTACTATATTGCAATTAAAAAAAACCCACTGATAATTGTATTTCAATAATTGGTTTTCACTGCTTTTAAAAATATTGTTCTAAAAAGCACCTGTACGCTTCTCCAGAGACTGCCAAGAGAACCCACAGCATGAAAAATCTCAAGAATCCCTGGCTAGTTTCAGCACAGGAATCTCAGATATCTGAGGGCCTTGGAGATTAGAATGCCCCTTCTGAGACCAGGGGCATTTGCTGTTCTGCCGTTCCTGGCCATCTTCCCACTTGAAAGAGAGGCCACCTGGAGGAGAGCCTGCAGCACTCCAACTTGGGGGCGGTGGGGTCATCCAGGAGCAGAGACCCACCGACTACCCTGCAGATCAGGGGCCACAACTGAGCAAACTTCCGACACCCCCTTGTGTGTTATTTCTGTTGGCCTTTGTCTCCCCACAAGGCTTGGCAGTATCAACCTCAAGACAAAAGGAGTTTCTACATATGCTTATATTCAGACAAAACAAGGATGGGGATGGCTAAGGACGATCTCCCTCCACAGCTGGAACTGGTGGAAGAAAAAAAGCCCTAAGAATTCTTATATTAAGGAAGGAACAATTAACAACTTACTTCCGTTCTAGCTGCATCCGGGTTTTAACCATCCATATAGGATTCATTAAGGAATTTGTGACAAAAGCTGGAAGAAAAAAAGAATAGAAAATGTTATCAGTGAACAGAGTTAATGCTTATTAAAGCTGTCTACTCCATGTGATAAACTTTGAAATCAGGCTTTCAATGGCTTAATAATAAAAACGGATGGTAGGAAGCAGTTATATTTCCATACTACAGATGAAAGCTATAGTCCCCTAAAATGTAACATCTACTGGTATGTAGGACCTAACATATATCTCTCAATTTTCTAGAGCCCTGTCTAGTCCATTCGGCCGCTAGGTGGTGCTGTTGATATTCCTGTTAATGTGGTTCCATTGGTAAATATATATGAAACTATTCTAAAACTCAATTGAGAGGTTCAGGTTCAGAAATAATTTGTTTTAAAAAGTTGCTGATCTTATCCAAAAGGGTACCTGATATATAACTTAAATAGAAGAAACTAAATCTCCATTTACCTGAATCCAAACTTTGACATTTTAATACCTGACCATTTTAGGAAATCAAAGTTTTAAGACCGATCTGCCTATAGTAATCATTTTTAAAGTAAGTCTTCTCCATCTTAATATTGTTAATCATTCCAGACCAACCAAAAAAGCAGTACCGACCTGACACGCAGTGAGTCCTCTGGAATACCTCATCCCCTCCACAGTCTAAGTAGATTGATTAGATAATAGGACACTAGATAGTGGTTTAAAAATCTCCCTCCACAGATGAACAACAAGGACCTACTGTACAGCACAGGGAACTATATTCAATATCTTATAATAAACCATAATGGAAAAGAAACTGAAAAAGAATATATATGTGTGTGTGTATACATAAGAAACTGAATCACTCTGCTGTACACCTGAAACTAACAAAACTTTGTAAATCAACTATACTAGAATTACAAAGAAACCCAAAAAACTGAATGTTACCAGGAAGGAGGAAAAAAAAAACAAAACAAAAAACAATAACAGCAACATCAGCTCCTTAAAACAGCAAATTAAAGACTTCATTAAAAAAAAAATCTCCCTCTAGGTCTGTTTTATTTACCAAGGTTCCTCTATGTTAATTTTGCAAAAGTTACAGAACTGGGGCACAGCTTTTTGCGTATGGCTAACTCCCTATCGGCCTCGGCAGTGAAGCCTGACCTCCTCTGAACCCCACGCACTCCTCTCAGAGCTCCATATCCTGTAAAACACCTTTCTTGTTGTGAAGCAGCTCTGCTAATGTCATTTCCCATTTGGGGTCCAGAAATTATTATCCGTAACTATTCAGATGGATTACTAGTACTTTTATTTGGAGTAACAGGGACAAGGCTGATACGTACAACTTGGAGGGTAGAAAGTTTTCATAAAATGCCAATTTAATTACCTAAAACACCCTTCTATTAAAATAGACATAAAATCTACATCGAAAAAGACATAGCCTTCTCTCAGCAATCTACATGTCCATGTTTTTGCCAAGTATTTCCTGGGGAAAAAATCCTTTTGTGAATTTTCCATGGTAGCTGGAATGATTCCCTCAAAAAAGAACAGAAGCTACCTAATCTATCACTGGTCCTACTGCAGGAATCCCACTACAAGCCCTGAGCCCTCATCACAGAATCCAACGGTTAAGGACAGATGTGCCAACTGTACTCAGGGTAGGCTAGACACTGTCGGGAGCCACAGAAAAAGCAGCTCGAATTTTAGAAAATAATGTAATAAAAAGGCATGAAAACACATTAATATTCCTTTAAAAGATACATCACACTAACCAGTAGCATGCATGAGAACATGTCAATTTTGAGGGAGAATAAAAAGCTTCAGGGGTAAAAGAAAACGGAAGCAAGTTACAAACCGCTCTCAAACACTCATGTTTTATCACTTCTAACATAAAGCTTTAGGAAAATGATTTTAGATGCAAAAGAAGCAGAGACCTAATTTCTAATTCCTGGAGAAAGCTGTTTGGTACAACACATGCTTTAGGAAAGTGAGCAACTCATCTCCACTCACTATGGTAACATACCTGCAGAGCCAGCTGAGAAAATGTGCACAGTATTGCTATTAGGCACGAAAATGCCATTGAACTGCTCTTTGGCTTTGGAGTAGCATGCAAAGTACACAGCCCTGTTAGAACAAAGAGAGAATGCTATCAAGACATTGGTTCGACACTATATAATATGTATGTCCTTCCGCAACCCCTGACAAATCTAGCAATGTGGGAAAGAAGTTAACATGTAACCGAAAGCTTGACCTTATCTGTGCTAAAACCAAAACCTGCTGCAGGCATCTTCAGGAAGCTCCTGATTGGCTCTCCAGAAAGTACTCAATGATGACGGGAGTGCCCAAAACAACTGAGGAAAATGAGGTTTTGGTAATATACATACAAAGTCCGTTTACGGTCTTCATCCTGGATGAATGCCAATCCTTTTAAGCACCAACATATACCACAACTGTTAAAATTTATAATACATTTCTAAAACATACCACACTTGCCCTGTCTTACACCAAAATGAGTATGTCAGATGTACTGTGAACTCTTTTCCTGATGACTCAGGATCACATAGGAACATGTACGGTGGCACACGTGTTTTCGTCAAGTGCACCCTCCACTGACGTGCTCCCAGCCCCAGAAAGGGACCGCTGGGGGTGGCGGGCCCCCCACCTTGGCTCTCCGGTCTTCTCTTCTCTGCCTCTGTCTGCTTCCCCGCTTCTGTCTCCTCTCCTGCTGGGGCTGGAGAGCAGAGCCTGGCTGTGAGTGTCCCTGCTTCTTCACCAGCAATGTCAGGGAAAATGCTTTTTTTTCAGCTGGACCGTGGATCAATTATAGAATGTATTTTCAACTTAGGATCCTGACTACGTATCATGAACGTGTTATAAAACAGTCTTTCATTTTTTCTAGGTCCCAACTGTTCTAAATGGGTGTGGTGGCCAGAACTCTATATCAGATTGACAGGTGTTACCAAGTTAGCACTGTCCACAAGTAGATCTGACTCCATTTAGAAAATTTACTACATATATGCAGTATGTTTGCCTTCTCTTAATAATGCATACCTCATATAACCTCACGGACTAGTACTTTCTATATTTTCAATAGATTATACACATAAGCTACAGAATTCCAAAGGAACAAAAGGATTTAATAAGAATCTGCATTTTTTTAATGGCATATAATTGCTTTACAATGTTGTGTTAGTTTCTGCTGTACAATGAAGTATATCAGCTATATGTATACCTATATCCCCTCCCTCTTGGACCTCTGCATTTTCACAACATCCTCAGGAAATCTGTGTATAAACTGGAGCAAGTATTCTAGAAGCTTTTAGTCTTCACTTTGTATAAAACAAAATTCTCATTTTTGTTATAAAGATTAATTTTGCTTAAAGTCTATTCAAGTACTATGTGGATTCACATAAGTGACCCTTGTCACTGAGCTTCCCCTCCCAGGAGGCAATTTCTAGAAGCAGTTTCTTACCTACTTTTCAGAGATACGCTGCTATGAGTGCGCACGTGCACACACACACACACACACACACACACACACACACACGCAGAGACATTCACTTTCATATCCACACAGCTTATCCTCTGTATCAGCACTGTCGAAAAGAACTTTCTGCAGAGATGGAAATGTTCTATACCTATGATCTCCAATGCAGGAGCCACTAGCTACATATGAATGCTAAGTAACTTGAAATGTGGCAGGTGAGACCAAAGAACTGAATTTTTTTTTTTTTTTTTTTTTTTTTTTTTTTTTTTTTTTTTTTTTTTGCGGTATGTGGGCCTCTCACTGTTGTGGCCTCTCCCGTTGCGGAGCACAGGCCCAGTGGCCATGGCTCACGGGCCCAGCCGCTCCGCGGCATGTGGGATCCTCCCAGACCGGGGCACGAACCCGTTTCCCCTGCACTGGCAGGCGGACTCTCAACCACTGCGCCACCAGGGAAGCCCCTGAATTTTTAATTTTAATTGATTTAAGTATCCCCACATGACCAGGGGCTACTGCATTGGGACAATGTAGCTTGATATATTCAAATAAGTTTTAAAGAGAATTAAACCTTGTAACACAAATAAGAATATTTTAAATAAAGTAAGCTTGGAAGCCTTTAAAACTGCTTTAGATCAGTGCTTCCAAGTGCATATGAATCACCTGTGGGTCTTGGCAGAATGCAAATTCTGATGTAGGTGTGGGGTGTGGTCTGAGATTGCGTAGTTTTAACAGCCAATGCTGCTGACCACAGGCCATACTTAGAGTAGCAAACACTCAGAGAAGACACCACGTGATGGGAGCAGAATAATTCTCAACTTAAGAATAAAATAACTAAGAATCTCTTTCTCACGCACACACTGAAAGACATGCCAACAGTTATCATTACTTCTATATGTCAGATGCACTTTGGCAAATCCCCCACAGAAGAAGAAACTAGACATCTAGCGGTATTGCCCCTCCAGTAAGAAAGGACTCGGTGTATTAGATACTGTATGCAGTGAGCTAGCTGAAAGATTAATGCTTACCTTGATGGTGCAACTCCAACCAAATTTGGACCCAAGCCTCTAAAAAGTGACTTTGGTCCCTCCTTCTCCAAGATCGACCTGAATAACGAGAAAAGATGTATCTTTAAAAACCTTAGGGGCTTCCCTGGTGGCGCAGTGGTTAAGAGTCCGCCTGCCAATGCAGGGGACACAGGTTCGTGCCCCGGTCCCGGAGGATCCCACGTGCCGCGGAGTGGCTGGGCCCGTGAGCCGTGGCCGCTGAGCCTGCGCGTCCGGAGCCTGTGCCCCGCAACGGGAGAGGCCACAACAGTGAGAGGCCCACATACCTCAAAAAAAAAAAAAAAAAAAGAAAAAAAAAAAAAAACCTTAGGCAAGGCCTGTGCAAAATGATAAGGGGTCAGCCTTCACATTAGCTCCCTGAATAAAGAACAGAATGTTTACAAAACCCCAGGGTCTTATCTGATTATATTACAATACAAAATCAGAAGACTGATGAATACTGCTTTCATTACTACAGTGAAAAAACATGCTTCAAAATCTCCCTTGTTCAGGCAGGAGCAAGGTGTTCAGGGTTTGCACTACCCACCGACATCCTAGGAAGGCAGAGAGCAACAAAGGGTCTGATACAGGAAATGATGTCCTTGTTATGACAAGATTCACTGAGAAACAGGTTGAGAAATTTCTTTGGATGGTATTTCTTTTGGATTTATTCCTTATTTCTAATAATCCTATCTTCTAGATCTTTACCTATTATAGGAGAGCCCTAAACAGGGAAATGAGGAATAGAAAAATCCAGTAATTTTCACGGGACAGATGATTGCTCTTTAAAGCCAAAGCTTAGTATCTCAAGTTCAAAGAGAATACTGTGCCTGCTTTTTCTTTAAAAACTTTTTTACTGTGGTACCATATACATAAATTTTTTTTACCATTTTCCATTTTTAAGTGTATATAGTTCAGTGGCAATAAGTACATTCACACTGTTGTACAACCATCACCAGCATCCATCTCCAGAACTTTTTCATCTTCTCAAACAGACTCCAGAGATAGCCTCATCCACCAGAGGGCAGACATCAGAAGCAAGAACTACAATCCTGCAGCCTGTGGAATAAAAACCACATTCACAGAAAGACAGACAAGATGAAAAGGCAGAGGGCTATGTACCAGATGAAGGAACAAGATAAAACCCCAGATAAACAACTAAATGAAATGGAGCTAGGCAACCTTCCAGAAAAAGAATTCAGAATGATGATAGTGAAGGTGATCCAGGACCTCAGAAAAAGAATGGAGGCAAAGATCGAGAAGATGCAAGAAATGTTTAACAGAGACCTAAAAGAATTAAAGAACAAACAAACAGAGATGAACAATATAATAACTGAAATGAAAAATACACTAGAAGGAATCAATAGCAGAATAACTGAGGCAGAAGAACGGATAAGGGACCCGGAAGACAGAATGGTGGAATTCACTGCTGCGGAACAGAATAAAGAAAAAAGAATGAAAAGAAATGAAGACAGACTAAGAGACCTCTGGGACAACATTAAACGCAACAACATTCGCATTATAGGGGTCCTAGAAGGAGAAGAGAGAGAGAAAGGACCGGAGAAAATATTTGAAGAGATTATAGTGGAAAACTTCCCTAACACAGGCAAGGAAATAGCCACCCAAGTCCAGGAAGCACAGAGAGTCCTATCCAGGAGAAACACGCTGAGATACATAGTAATCAAACTGGCAAAAATTAAAGAAAAGTTACTGAAAGCAGCAAGGGAAAAACGCCAAACAACATACAAGGGAACTCCCGTAAGGTTAACAGCTGCTTTCTCAGCAGAAACTCTACAAGCCAGACGGGAGTGGCATGCCATATTTACAGTGATGAAAGGGAAGAACCTACAACCAAGATTACTCTACCCAGCAAGGATCTCATTCAGATTCGATGGAGAAATCAAAAGCTTTACAGACAAGCAAAAGCTAAAAGAATTCAGCACCACCAAACCAGCTCTACAACAAATGCCAAAGGAACTTCTCTAAGTGGGAAACACAAGAAAAGTACCTACAAAAACAAACCCAAAACAATTAAGACAATGGTAATAGGAACATACATATCGATAATTACCTTAAATGTGAATGGATTAAATGCCCCAACCAAAAGACACAGGCTTGCTGAACGGATACAAAAACAAGACCCATATATATGCTGTCTACAAGAGACCCACTTCAGACATAGGGACACATACAGACTGAAATGAGGGGATGGAAAAAGATATTCCATGCAAATGGAAATCAAAAGGAAGCTGGAGTAGCAATGCTCATATCAGATAAAATAGTCTTTAAATATAGTCTTTAAAATAAAGAATGTTAGGAGAGACAAGGATCCCTACATAATGATCAAGGGATCAATCCAAGAAGAAGATATAACAATTATAAATATATATGCACCCAACATAGGAGCACCTCAATACATAAGGCAACTGCTAACAGCTATAAAAGAGGAAATCAACAGTAACACAATAATAGTGGGGGACTTTAACACCTTATTTACACCAATGGACAGATCTAAACAGAAAATTAATAAGAAAACACAAGCTTTAAAGGACACAACAGACCAGATAGATTTAATTGATATTTATAGGACATTCCATCCAAAAACAGCAGATTATACTTTCTTCTCAAGTGCACACAGAACATTCTCCAGGATAGGTCACATCTTGGGTCACAAATCAAGCCTCAGTAAATTTAAGAAAACTGAAATCACATCAAGCATCTTTTCTGACCACAGTGCTATGAGATTAGAAATCAATTACAGGGAAAAAATGTAAAAAACACAAACACATGGAGGCTAAACAATACGTTACTAAATAACCAAGAGATCACTGAAGAAATCAAAGAGGAAATCAAAAAATACCTAGAGACAAATGACAAAGAAAACATGACAATCCAAAACCTTCGGGATGCAGCAAAAGCAGTTCTAAGAGGGAAGTTTATAGCAATGCAATCCTACCTCAAGAAACAACAAACAACTCAAATAAACAATCTAACCTTACACCTAAAGGAACTATTAGTAGACGGAAAGAAATCATAAAGATCAAAGCAGAAATAAATGAAATAGAAACACAGAAAACAATAGCAAAGATCAATAAAACTAAAAGCTGGTTCTGAGAAGATAAACAAAATTGATAAACCATTAGCCAGACTCATCAAGAAAAAGAGGGAGAGGACTCAAATCAATAAAATTAGAAATGAAAAAGAGAAGTTATTACAACATACACCACAGAAATACAAAGCATCCTAAGAGACTACTACAAGCAACTCTATGCCAATAAAATGGACAACCTGGAAGAAACGGACAAATTCTTAGAAAGGTATAAACTTCCAAGACTGAACCAGGAAGAAACAGAAAATATGAAGAGACCAATCACAAGTAATGAAATTGAAACTGTGATTAAAAATCTTCCAACAAACAAAAGTCCAGGACCAGATGGCTTCACAGGTAAATTCTATCAAACATTTAGAGAAGAGCTAACACCCATCTTTCTCAAACTCTTCCAAAAAATTGCAGAGGAGGGAACACTCCCAAACTCATTCTATGAGGCCACCGTCACCCTGATACCAAAACCAGACAAAGATACTACAAAAAAAGAAAATTACAGACCAAAATCACTGATGAATACTGATGCAAAAATCCTCAACAAAATACTAGCAAACAGAATCCAACAACACATTCAAAGGATCACACACCATGATCAAGTGGGATTTATCCCAGGGATGCAAGGATTCTTCAATATATGCAAATCAATCAATGTGAGACACCATATTAACAAACTGAAGAATAAAAATCCATATGATCCTCTCAATAGATGCAGAAAAAGCTTTTGACAAAATTCAATACCCATTTATGATAAAAGCTCTCCAGAAAGTGGGCACAGAGGGAACCTACCTCAACATAATAAAGGCCATATATGACAAGCCCACAGCAAACATCATTCTCAGTGGTGAAAAGCTGAAAGCATTTTCTCTAAGATCAGGAACAAGACAAGGATGTCCACTCTCACCACTATTATCCAACATAGTTTTGGAAGTCCTAGCCACGGCAATCAGAGAAGAAAAAGAAATAAAAGGAATACAAATTAGAAAAGAAGTAAAACTGTCACTGTTTGCAGATGACATGATACTATACATAGAGAATTCTAAAGATGCCACTCGAAAACTACTAGAGCTAATCAATGAACTTGGTAAAGCTGCAGGATACAAAATTAATGCACAGAAATCTCTTGCATTCCTATACACTAACGATGAAAAATCTGAAGGAGAAATTAAGTAAATACTCCCATTTACCACTGCAACAAAAAGAATAAAATACCTAGAAATAAACCTACCTAGGGAGACAAAAGACCTGTATGCAGAAAACTGTAAGACACTGATAAAATAAATTAAAGATGATACCAACAGATGGAGAGATATACCATGTTCTTGGATTGGAAGAATCAATATTGTGAAAATGACTATACTACCCAAAGCAGTCTACAGGTTCAATGCAATCCCTATCAAATTACCAATGGCATTTTTTTTACAGAACTAGAACAAAAAATCTTAAAATTTGTATGGAGACACAAAAGACCCTGAATAGCCAAAGTGGTCTTGAGGGGGAAAAAACGGACCTGGAGGAATGAGACTCCCTGACTTCAGACTATACTACAAAGCTACAGTAATCAAGATAATATGGTACTGGCACAAGAACAGAAACATAGATCAATGGAACAGGATAGAAAGCCCAGAGATAAACCCACACACCTGTGGTTAACTAATTTATGACAAAGGAGACAAGGATATACAATGGAGAAAAGACAGTCTCTTCAATAACTGGTGCTGGGAAAACTGGACAGCTACATGTAAAAGAATGAAATTGGAACACTCCCTAACACCATACATGAAAATAAACTCAAAATGGATTAGAGACCTAAATGTAAGACCAGACACTCTAAAACTCTTAGAGGGAAACATAGGAAGAACACTCTTTGACATAAATCACAGCAAGATCTTTTTTGATCCACCTCCTAGAGTAATGGAAATAAAAACAAATGGGTCCTAATGAAACATAAAAGTTTTTGCATAGCAAAGGAAACTACAAACAAGACGAAAGGACAGCCCTGAGAATGGGAGAAAATATTTGCAAATTACAGACAAAGGATTAATCTCCAAAATATATAAACAGCTCATGCAGCTCAATATTAAACAAACAACCCAATCCAAAAATGGGCAGAAGACCTAAATAGACATTTCTCCAAAGAAGATGTACAGATAGCCAAGAAGTACATGAAAAGCTGCTCAACATCACTAATTATTAGAGAAATGCAAATCAAAACTACAATGAGGTATCACCTCACACCAGTTAGAATAGGCATCATCAGAAAATCTACAAACAACAAATGATGGAGAGGGTGTAGAGAAAAGGGAACCCTCTTGCACTGTTGGTGGGAATGTAAATTGATACAACCACTACGGAGAATAGTATGGAGGTTCCTTAAAAAAATAAAAATAGAATTACCATATGACCCAGCAATCCCACTACTGGGCATGTACCCAGAGAAAACCATAACTGAAAAAGACACATGGACCCCAATGTTCACTGCAGCACTATTTACAATAGCCAGGACATGGAAGCAACCTAAATGTCCATAGACAGATGAATGGATAAAGAAGATGTGGCACATACATACAATGGAATATCACTCAGCCATAAAAAGGAATGAAATTGGGTCATCTGTAGAGACGTGGATGGATCTAGAGTTTGTCATACAGAGTGAAGTAAGTCATAAAGAGAAAAACCAATATCGTATATTAACGCATATATGTGGAACTTAGAAAAATGGTACAGATGAACTGGTTTGCAGAGCAGAAATTGAGACACAGATGTAGAGAACAAACACAGACACCAAGGGAGGAAAGTGGCGGGGATGTGATGAATTGGGAGATTGGGATTGAGATGTATACACTAATATGTATAAAATGGATAACTAATAAGAACCTGCTGTATTAAAAAAATAAAGAAAATTCAAAAATTCAAACAGATTCCATACCCAGTAAACACTAACTCTCCATTCCCCAACCCCAGCCCTGGCAACCACCCTTCTACTTTCTGTCTCTATGAATTTGACTGCTCTAGGGATCTCATACAAGTAGAATCCTACAGTATTTGTCCTTTTGTGACTGGCTTCTTTCACTCAGCACAGTGTCATTAAGGTTCATCTATGTTATAGCATGTGTCAGAATTTCCTTCTTTTTAAGGCTAAATTATAAATCCATTATATGGATGCCCCACATGTTCACCCATTTATCCGTGGATGGACACTTGGGCTGCTTCTGCCTTTTGGCTACTATGAACGTGAGTGTCCAAATATCTGTTCAGGTCCTGGGGCAATTAAGCCCATGCGCCACAACTACTGAGCTGGCGCGCCTCAACTAGAGAGCCTGCATGACACAAACTACAGAGTCCACATGCTCTGGAACCTGCGCGCCACAACTAGAGAAGAGAAAACCCGCAAGCCACAACTAGAGAGAAGCCCGCGCACCACAACAAACATCCGGTGTGCCACAATTAAGACCCGACACAGCCAAAAAATAAATAAAATAAACAATAAATAAATCTTAAAAAAAAAGTAGGTTAAGTGAAAGGAGCTGGACACAAAAGGCCATATATGCTGTACGATTTCATTTAGATGAAATATCCAGGAGACAAATCTATACAGACAGAAGGAAGATTAGTAGTTGGTTGTCTAGGGCTGGGGTCCTGGGGATGGGGAGTGACTGAAAACAGGTTAGGGGATTCTTATAGTGGGGATGAAAACGTTCTAGAATTGTGATGGGTGCACAAAACTCTGAACATACTACAACAGGAGAACTGTGTGCTCTAAGTGGGCAAATTGTATGGCATGTAGATTACATCTTAATAAAGCAGTTAAACAAACAAAAAAAACCCTAGAAAGCCTCACTGAAAAGGTTCTTGAAAACAGAAGACATATTGGTAGGAACAGAGTTTTAAAACAAAATTTAACCCTTGTGCTAAATCAATCGCTTAACAATAGATAAATGATAAAACTGGAATATAGACTGTAGATTAGTTAAAAAGCAGTATATCAATATTAAATTTCCTGAATTTGAAAACTGTGGTTTTAAGAGAATATCCTTTTTGTAGGAAATAAATGCTAAAGAATTAAGGGTAAAGGGACATAATGCAATGTAACCTATTTTCAAATGGTTCAGAAAAAAAAAACATATGTATATAGAGCAAAAACAAATAAGCCAATGTGGCAAAATGTTAAAAACAAGTGACCTGAGGTAGAGTATATAAGCAAGTTATTTGTACTGATCCTGTAACTTTTCTGTAAGTTAGAAATTATTTAAAAAAAAAAAAGTTCTTAAAAAAAAGCTATAGGTCATAGGTTATAAAAATACTGAACTCATGTTTGTAGCCCACAAAGCCACGAAACAAGGGTTGGGGTAAAGACAATTCGTGGGTTTCTGTAAACCTAACACTCCAAATGAAGGACACGGAGTTTCAGTGCATTTTCACACTGGCCAAAACCAAGCCATTTGGTCCTTAATACAGGCATCAGAGTTTAGTGTTTTCAACTTTAAATACTTTACTGTTACTCTTTCTCAAAACAGGATTGGGCTTTTAAAAAGCCAGGCTCTCTCAACCAAAACTTCTCTCAAATAACACCCTGAAGTGACCTACACCTTATAGTATAGCATGTAAAAGATTTCAAACGGTCAATACATTCAACATTTTTTAAAGTTCAGACTCCATCTTTGGTCCCCACGACTGTTCACCGTGCAGCCGGCCCAGGGGTCACCTACACACAATTAAGGGAATCTCTGGCTCCAGGGAGCTGGGAGCCGCTCATCTATAATGCAGTAGGGAACTCATGTCCTCAAATGACTCAGGCCTTTTAAGAACTGCAGAAAGGCTGTCTCCATAGTTACGCATATTAACAGTGGGCAAAAAGTCAAATCTGTTACATAATTCAAACTGCTAACCTAGCTGGATGTTTACAAAACTTTTCTGCAACAATCAAGTTCCTACTATAAGTGGTACTCCTCAGCTTGTTAGGACCCAGACTAATTTTCCCACAGTCACAGAAACTTTCATTTAGGAAAGAAATGCAGAAAGAAATTAGGGTCCTGTTTGGAGCATTTCATTCTCTTCACTATTTTAGATCATACTATGCATACCACAGACCAATCCAGGACAAGGCTCTCATCTGAACCCATCAGTTTTTAAAAGAGAAAAGACCTCACTAACATATTACTTTTCAAAGAGGTACTTCAAAAAACAAAAATAAAGTACCTGAAGTGGTTTAAAGAACAGGAGTTCTGATTAGGAAAAAAAAAAAAAAAAGAAGTCTAAGTCATAAGACTTTTTAAGGCAGATACCTGAATAAAAGGATTATTAATTACCCCTTGGTAAATTTAATAGTGAGAGCCTAATTGTTTTAACATCTTGTCTGTTTTCTTTTTAAGTAACTATATTCAAAATATAAAGGTAATTGATGCTCCACTGGAGAATATTTTTTCTCTAATAGGTTAACCTAACACGAGACACAAGCAAACACTGATTTGTACTTTGAAAAATAAACTTCCTGTACACAAATTCTGTTGTCTGTTATGTCTTTAAATGCAGTACTTCTTGGGCTTCCCTGGTGGCATAGTGGTTAAGAATTCGCCTGCCAATGCAGGGGACACGGGTTTGAGCCCCGGTCCGGGAAGATCCCACATGCCGCAGAGCAATTAAGCTTGTGCACCACAACTACTGAACCTGCACTCTAGAGCCCGTGACCTACAACTACTGAGCCCGTGAGCTACAACTACTGAACCCACGTGCCAGAACTACTGAAGCCTATGTGCCTAGAGCCCGTGCTCCGCAACAAGAGAAGCCCGCGCACCACAACGAAGAGTAGCCCCCGCTCGCCCCCACTGGAGAAAGCCCGCATGCGGCAACGAAGACCCAACGCAGCCAAAAATAAAAATAAATAAATAAAAAGAAGTAAGAAAAAAAAAAGATAAATGCAGTACTTCTTGGAAGAGTAAGACTAATAATAAGCAGCTTAGTTTTAAATGAATAATCATCTGATAAACCCAATGGCTTCTAAAACTGTGAACAGACAACCTTGATGGGCTTTGTGGCATAGAGAAAAGGCCTGGATCTCTGTCCTTGGTTTACTATTTCCTGGATAGAGCAGGCTCTGAAGACCATCATCACTGCCCTAGCCTGGGGGTGATAAATGGAAGAATCAAAAAGCAGTCCAATGATCCAGATGAGCCAGGAGGGTGGTGGTAAAGTGAAAAGTAGTCATCTTCCATTAAAGCATCCTAAAAGATAGGCTTCTTATGCTGGTACACCGTCTGATGTAAGTACTGGGTAACAGACTGCTTTCAGAACTTATTAACAGGAAATGACATATATCTGCCCCGAAGAGCAAGTGTGCTTTCTCCAGATGAGAATTATGTAGTGTGATAGTCCCGTTTTTGCCTTGGCTACCAAGAAACTCAGTTATAATTCTTATGTTTCAAAAGTACAGAAAGTATGTATTATGATAGCAGCTAATATTTGTTATTTACATGGTGGGGGGAGGACTGTGTGTTAAGCTCTTTACATTCAGTATCTTACTGATGTGCCACATTCTATTTGTCCTGAATTCTTGCTGTGTGACAGGCGGCATTCTCAGTGCTTGGGGATACATTGGTGGTCAAAACAAACCAAAGTCCCTGCCTCTGAGGTACTTCCGTTCTGGTGGGGGCAGGGAGAGAAAAGAAACAATATAAATAAGTAAACTACACTGTGTGTTGGATAGAGGTGAGTGCTGTGGATAGAAACAAAGCAGGAAGGAGGCACAGGGTGTGACGGAAGGGCTCAGTTTTCAACAGCATGGTCACTGCAAGGTCTTCCTGCAAAGGTGACAACTGAGGGCCAGCCATGCAGATAATGTCCAGTAGAAAGGCCCTGATGTGGAATGTTCCAGAGTTCCCAGTCTTTTAAAGGGACAGGAGGAGGCTGGTGTAGCCGAAAGGGTTCGGGAGGGGAAATACGAGGTGAAGTCAGGGAAGTAATGGGAGAGGTGGGTGACAGGGGTGCTGAGACCGGCAGGCCCCAGAGGTAGCTTTGGCTTTTACTGGGGGGTGGGGCATGGGCCTTGGAGGCATCTGGGCAGAAGTTTCTCCACTGCTCCTGAGGATGGAGAAAGGGGCAAGGTCTCTCGCCAGACCACTTAGGAAAATGGGTTTTCTTGCGTGCGGTGTGGGCACTGTTCATGTGTTTTAAAAGATGGAGAGGCTCTTCTTCCCCTTTGGTTTACCTTTTAGTAAACAATTGTCCTAATTGGGGAAAAGCATACATGGAGAGAGATTTACTGGAGACAGAGAGACAGAGGTACTGGGGGCACAGAACACGCACCCTGAAACACTTGAACTAGAGAAGCAGTCCCATTTATCTACGGGCTTGGCCCCGGTGACACCCTCAACTTCCGGGCAAGAGCTTCCCAGTTACAGTAAGTAGATGAATCCACTCGTCATGCGTTGTTGGCAGGCATGCAGGAGGAAGTTCACCTTGGATGTTAGCAGAGTTGGCAAATTACCTGTTTCACTAGGTCCAAAGCATTTTAAGTTCCTCAGAAGAAAGGTGTCATTTGAGACACTGCTAGTGACTACACTTATAAAAAGGCGAACTGAGACGGGGTGTCTTCAGAGCCATGTTTCTGGAGGAAACGGGCTTGTCTCTCTCCTTACTGAGAGCAAAGTGTGCCTCTCGTCTCTGTGCGTCCGCCTTGCTTGCGCCTGCCCCTAACTTTCTGCCTTTTGTGCCTCCCCAACCCTTCTCAGTGTTCAATTAAAAAAAAAAAAAAAAAAAAAAAAAAGATTCTCCTCAAGTCTTGGGTACCAGCCGCCTCTTTCCCTAGTTGGGTTTCTGATTCTCCCACTTGGGACCTTGCCCTCGGCAGCCGGTCCTGCTGCCCAGTTTTACCCGAGCTTGGATGCACCCTCGTACGTGTGTTTGGCATGGGTGCCTGAGTGACTCAGAAGTCGGCTTTACAAACAAAACGTACCTAAAAATAAATTAAGTGCTTTCCAATCCATTCTACCTTATCTAAAATGTGACGGAATTCTGCCCAAAGTGCGAAGTGTCGCGGTTATTAAGAAAGAGCACTTCCATTTTACTGCATCTTTTCCTAACACTTCCCAATTAAACACACACACTGATACCCAGCCGTGTCCCTCTTGAACCCACGCTCTCCCAATGATCAGTGCTAGAGTTCTGAGTATCAGTGTAGTCAAACTCAACTATCATTTACTGAACATCTCTTTTAAAGCACAAGGCCCCAAGATAAAACGCAGACATTGCCAAGCGCTCTTCTGAATTACTGATTTTGCCTTACACACAGAGACTGATAAGCCAAATTCGACCTAAGAACATTTAGCTACTTTGTAAACAAATGAGATATTTTAATGCAGTAAAAATAACAAATTAGGAAGATAGCCTAGGTATGAAACAAAAATTTTAAAGACCATTTTACTAAATATATACTTCAACTTTTCTATAAATGTAAAATTATTTCCTAATAAAAAGTAAAAAATTGCAACATTTTATTTCCATATTACTTCCTCTTAAAAATATTCACAACCCTCCTCTTGTGTAATTTAAAAAATTTTAGGGCTTCCCTGGTGGCGCAGTGGTTGAGAGTCCACCTGCCGATGCAGGGGACACGGGTTCGTGCCCCGGTCTGGGAGGATCCCACGTGCCGCGGAGTGGCTGGGCCCGTGAGCCATGGCCGTTGGGCCTGCGCGTCCGGAGCCTGTGCTCCGCAACGGGAGAGGCCACAACAGTGAGAGGCCCACATACCGCAAAAAAAAAAAAAAAAATTTTAATTTCACTACCACCTCAGAGCTTCTCGCTAGCCCTCAGAAGATTTGGGGCAAGAGCAACACTTTGATGCAACAGTTTAAACATGGATGTTGGGTTTGCTTTGTTAGGTTTACTTTAACTGTCCTTGCACGTTGATCACGTGCACACAGGGAGCCCTCAGGCCAAGAGAGAAAGGTCAAAGTTCAAAGGTATTGGTACAGAAACCTAATTCTTAAATTTGGACAAAGCCTGTACAAACAGAACATTCCATCCGATGGGCCTGATAAACATTCTGCATTGACAGTGGGGGCGGGGGGCTGGGGGCAGGAGTTGGAACCAGGACTGAACTTACTTCAGAACCTGTAAGAGTCCAGGCGTCACTGACGTTGGTCTCACCATCCCAGCTCCGCTGATGGTTCCCAGATGAACCTGAGGATAATAGACTGTCCGAAGAGCTATTCTTGAAGACTGCAACCTCGTCTTAATGACTTCTAGTGGACAAGTGAAAACAGCACCAACCGTGCCTCCACACCTGTAAGAGAAGAAATCACAACAGGATCGGGAAAGCTATACTGTTCTGTACACAGATGAAATGGGAAACTGAACTTTTCTCTGTTAAAAAAAAGAGAGAAGGTACCTATGTTCATCTCATAATTAGAGCATACCAAGAGTTTAAAAAAAAATTAGTTGAAATCCCAGCAGCTTAAAAACATAACCACTGTTAGTTAACACGTTAGTACATCCTTTAGGGCTTTTCATTAGTGGTTTTTCAATCTCACATATTTTTCTTCTTATCTAGATATTGTGAATGTCTTTCCATGTCAATATACACCTACACCACCATTTGTAATGGTTGCATACTATTCCTCTTTATCAGTGTACAATATTTTAACCTATTTCCTACCGTTAGACATTCATGTCATTTCCAATTTCACTCTCATGTTGCAATGAATATTCTAGAGAATGCATCTTTTCACAGTGAAACAAAATAGTTATTCAGGTAATGCCACTATTTTGAAAATCAGTATTTATTACAACCCAGATTTTCATTAAAATCTGATTAATTTGGACTCCGTTGAAAACCAAACTAAAGCTTACTTTTTAATCATTAAGTCCTTGTGTTTCCCTCAGTCAGAACTAATCAATTCATCCTCTGGGATTTCATTAGATGCACTGTCTCTGTGGGTCAGCGTTCCCCAAACTACCCTTTACAATTTGTTCATATTGAAATATTACCTGAACTTAAAATTTAAATATTTTTCACCTATTTATCCTAGAATACCTACTTTCATCTTTTCTTAAACAATAATATCCACGAAACTGCACGTCTGATGGGCTGGTTCTAGGTAATAATGTCCTGTACCATCTAAAGCCACCCCCATACCACCAGCGACACAGGTTCTATCTACTCTTTGGAAAACACTGAAGATCAGGACCTGCGTTGTATTCATCTTTGTATCCCTGGCATTAAAATGCACAGGTTCGGGACTTCTCTGGTGGTTAAGATTCCGCACTCCCGATGCAGGGGGCCTGGGTTCGATCCCTGGCCAGGGAACTAGATCCCACATGCATGCCACAACTAAGTGTTTGCGTGCCACAACTAAGAAGCCCGCATGCCGCAACTAAAGAGTCCACCTGCCACAACGAACACCCAGTGCAACCAAATAAATAAATAAATATTTTTTAAAAAGAGCCATGTGCTTGAAAAACAGTGTAACATTTTAAACAATGGAAAACTTACAAGCTCCAGGGTAAGATAAAGAAATATCTGAAGTCAATAACCTGACTTCATGTCGCTGAAAAAAAATAAAAATAAAAAAATAAATAGAGCTTTGGGTAAATTCTTTCATCAGAAAGTCAACAAGTTCCAATATGATATGGGTCAACCACCTTTGGTTTGTTCCCAGGCCAGCAGTGCTCCTTACCTCGGCCAACTGTCATCCACACCAATGCCACCGATCAGAGGATGGCCTGCCGGACGGTGCCTGCTAACAAAGCGAACGCCCAGTGATAGCGAGCTGGGCACCTCCTGGGGATGGCAGGCCACACTCACTCCACAGCCACTGTTCTACACATTACACACCGTGCCCAGGGCAGGGGTGGAGTGGTGAAAAGGTCCCGGCCTCCTTCAGGGCAAGCTGAGGCTCTCCAGCCTCACAGCATCACGGGGAACAACTAAAAACTGGGAAAGCACTGTCAGCTGTAAACTCAGTAGCTAAGCCCTTCCTCATCTACCAGGAAAAAAAATCTTAGATGAAAAACACCCAAAGGACTTTTTTTTTTTTTCTTGGCTGCACAGCTTGGCATGCAGGATGGCATGCGGGATCTTAGTTCCCTGACCAGGGATCGAACCCATGACCCCTGCAGTGGGAGTGTGGAGTCTTAACCACTGGACCGCCAGGGAAGTCCCCCCTGCTGAATCTGAAGAGAATCATTAAGCTGTGTTGGATACAAATTCACGAAAATACTCTTAATTAGAAGACAAGTTCTGACATTAAATTAAATTGTCCAAAGAAGATTCTTCCTCAAATTTAAGACATTTCACAGCAAAATTTTAAAAGTTAATCTTTCAGTTCAACTGCTTTTTCTTTCTTCATGAACCACACGTACTGGACATGCATCAGTCTGAGGAGATAACATCATATGAATCAAAACACTGCCTTCTCTGGATTGGCTTTCCAAATTTTCTAGAGATATTTAGTCAAGTTGGGTCCAAAGCACTTCAGAGTACAACAAATTATATTTTTTGTAGGAAAAAAAGGTCCTGTCAATTCTCAGTTCTTCAATGCAAAGACCTTCAATATCAGCCCGGCTCCTCACCCGGTCAACTAGCTGGGATGAAGCCCCATCCACCGTGACCCTGCAGAAGGCATTAACGGAGCTTTTCAGGAATCTCCGTTCAGAGACGGTGTAGACCTCCGCTCCGTCTGCCAGGCCTCCCCGGCAATGCTTTTCAGCTGTGCTCCACCGAATCCTGCCTCTCCTATCCTTGCAGGTGTTCAAATTCAGTCTCGTGAACACATTGAGGGGACTCGGTCTGCTCTTTCATCTTTTTTTCTTCCCTTCCTTTTAGGGCTCTCTGGGCACGAGGACCAGGAGAGAAGCACTCTTATGTAAATGGTCCAGGTCTAGCTGTGGGTCCACCTGGCCACGTGTTCCGTATACTGGTGGCCACGTGTTCCGTATACTGGTGGCCTCCGAGAATGTTATGACCAGTAGGGGCTGGTGACAGGGAAGGGGACAGTGATGGGAAAAGCCTCTCTCAACACTCCAAATGCCACAATGCTGACAACTATAACCTTTCTGCTCTGCATATACAGCCTGGGGTGCAGCGGTCAATGGCAGTCAGGCAAATTCTGCCACTTCCTTCTAAGTCTTAGAGTAGGTTCAGCTGAGGGCCCTGGTAGCCAATGCTCAGAGGGCAGGAAAAGTCACATTCGACATTGAGCTTCACGGTGACGCAGTCCTGGCATCACACAGTCAAGAAACTGACTAATTCTGATTGGATACCCATATCTTAGACCACTAAAATATGCTGAGTACTTTCCTGAATCACCATCCTGCCACGTTGCTGCTTGTTCAGCAGTTAAATTACACATGTCTCAAAGCAGCCACAACAGGTAGTTGTTCTCTGAAACCTATTTGCCTAATTTTCTAAAAAAACCCCTATAACCTGTATTTTTCTGCACCTTTTTCATCTTTTACTACTTGTTCCTTCCCCTTCCCCTCATTCTCTACCTTCTCTCATTCTTCCTGCTCAGAAATGAAGTCTTGTGTTTATTACATAAAGATGTATTTAATGGTTTACCTTTACCCACACACGCCTTGCTTGTTTTTTCCACCTGTGGATTAGACTCCTCCCCTCCACTTTATAGCAGAACAAAACTGGACTATTACTACTACAGTATGTACACTACATTAATCTACAATCTTTATGTGATCAGAGACAAAATTTTTAAATTATGTACACAAATTTTTACCTTTTAACTCTGAGTTTCAAGCAACAAGGAGGATTTTAAAACCTAGATGTTTTCAACAAGAAGCTGTTTTCTATACACTCACTCATTTTAGACACTGAAGCCAAGACCAAGATGCTCTTTATTATAATTGCTACCCAACTGATAGTAAACTGGTTTCCAGACTCACAGCTTATACATTAACTACAATATGGATTCTACTAACTAATAATACGGTCAGACACCCTGTGATCCCAATCTTTGGAGCTTTTGGTAATTTCCTCCTTTCATCTGCTACCTCTATTGTCACTACTTGAAAAAAAAAAGAGTGCCTCTTTATACATAATTTTCTGGAATGTTTTATTTGAATACCTAGCATAGGGCTTAGAAGATTTTGATTATGCAAATTCTGTATTCACTCAGTAAAAGCAAAACGCATATTTTTTGATGCAGGTAACTATCCTTTAGATGCCATTTTCTATATTCTACCTCATTTAGAAAAAAAATCTGAAAGAGCACCCGAATAAAAAAACTCTGCAGGCTTCCCTGGTGGCGCAGTGGTTAAGAATCCGCCTGCCAATGCAGGGGACATGGGTTCGAGCCCTGGTCGGGGAAGATCTCACATGCCATGGAGCAACTAAGCCCATGGGCCACAACTACTGAGCCTGCGCTCTAGAGCCTGCAAGCCACAACTACTGAGCCCACGAGCCACAACTACTGAGCCCTGTGCTACAACTACTGAGCTTGCATGCCATAACCACCGAGCCCGCGTGCCTAGAGCCCGTGCTCCGCAACAAGAGAAGCCACCACAATGAGAGGCCCGCACATTGCAATGAAGCATAGCCCCCGCTTTCTGCAACTAGAGAAAGCCTGCGTGCAGCAACGAAGAGCAAACACAGTCAAAACTAAATAAATAAAATAATTTTAGAAAAACCTCCACAGTACCTGCTGAATCTGAAGAGAATCATTATCTTTCACAAACACACAAATCCAAAATAATATTACCTTATGCCAATTCAGTTTCAGCAAATCTTACTACAGAACCATGTTCATAATTCACAAATAAAGTACTGCTTTTCTTTATTTGGGACAAGTTAACAGGCCACATCAATTAGTTACTCATTAAACAAGTATCAGTGAAGTATCTCTAACATGTGGGGTGGGCACTGTACTTAGGATGGACCAGTGAAGAAAAGAGACATGGGTGCTACCCTCATGAAGCTTGAATTCTAGCAGGAATCTTTCATCCAAACACAATACATTTTTTAAAATGTCACATATATGAAATACACTGGATGAAATCAAAGTTAATTTATAGGCTTAATACATTTATATAAGCCTTATATAAGACAAATGGGCACACTATATCAAAACTTCTTTCATCACTGCAAATAAATCTTGCATCTTCTCTACATCGTTCCATATATATATATATATATATATATATATATATATATATTTTTTTTTTTTTTTGGCCGCGTTGGGTCTTCGTTGCTGCCACGGGCGGCGAGCAGGGGGCTACTCTATCGCGGAGCATGGGCTCTAGAGCACAGGCTCAGTCGTTGTGGCGCACGGGTTTAGTTTCTCTGCGGCATGTGGGATCTTCCCAGACCAGGGCTTGAACCCGTGTCCCCTGCATTGACAGGAGGGTTCTTAACCACTGAGCCACCACGGAAGTCCCCTTAGCAGATATATTAACATGTGCCTAACACTTCACAACTAACCATTAGCTGATACAGATTAAATCTGCAGGGACAAGGACAGTATAGGAGTACACCAGGTGACAGCTGTCCGTAATGGGGGGAAATATTGAATTATGAACATTATCTTAGGTTACATATTTTAAAAACCTTAAAGACATACCATATCCCCATTAAAATACATTTTAAAGGCTATGTAAGTACATTTAATGACAAAACCATGCCATAAAAATAAGACTTAATGCACATTATCGAGGCCATCCACCTCTAATCTAAGGGCAGCTTAGCACAGCTATTTCAGGTGCTGAGTACTCTCCTGAATTGCCACCCTGCCACGTTGTCGCTTGTTCAGCAGGCGAAGGACATCACTAACACTACACGCACAACCAGAATTCCCAAGTCATTTTGATAGGGAAAGTAAAGAGATTTTTCTCAACAGACAGGCCTAGACACAGAAGGGCCACTTCAGAGGATTTCAGTGTTTCTCTTAATGGTCTGGTTTAAACAGTAGAAAAGGAATGATAGGTTTACAATAAAATTTGTTTAGGTTTTTTGTTTTGACAACAATACTACCCAGATTTTGGGATAGGAGAAGAGAAAGCAGAAAACAGCAGAATCCCTAAAAATACTAAAAATCGACATCAAATGAATGAGGTTCCCTCACAGAGAAGCAAACCACCCTAAGAGATGGCTAATGAAGATGCTGGTAGCTATCAAAAGCCTTAAAAATGTGTTTTGACTCAGCAATTGTACTTCTAATGGTTTATCCTAAGGAAATAATCAGACAACTACACAGGTACACATAAGGATGTCCAGTTTATAACGGCAAAAAATTAGCCATGAAAGATCAGAAAGAAATTATGTAATCAGAATAAATTAGGTAGTCCTGTCATAAATCACTATAAGAGCCTCCCTGAATTCCTGTCACTGGGCTTGGAAACTGTTTACCTTCTTCACTGCAACCACAGAACAGTAACGTTTGATTAGGAGTACACTCAGAGAATTCACTACCATGCTGCCATCAAAACCCAACATATTTCTAAGGAGGAAGTAATGTATAAAGAATGGGAGTATGTATGTATGTATGTATGTATGTATGTATGTATGTATGTATGTATGCATGCATGCATGCATGCAGTACGCGGGCCTCTCACTGTTGTGGCCTCTCCCGTTGCGGAGCACAGGCTCCGGACACGCAGGCTCAGCGGCCATGGCTCACGGGACCAGCCGTTCCGCGGCATGTGGGATCTTCCCGGACCGGGGCACGAACCTGTGTCCCCTGCATCGGCAGGCGGACTCTCAACCACTGCGCCACCAGGGAAGCCCGGGAGCCTATTTTAAAATTAACTATGAAATTACACATTTGGTGTAATTTGGTGCACATATACACACACAGACCTGATTCTAAAGTGCTTATTTCTAGGTGTTGGTTTGTGGGTGTTTCTCCTCCAGTTCTCTTCTTTCTTAAAGGGCAACACTGTATTAAAAAGATGACTATTACAGGTTAACTTAGGAGTATTTTTGCCTTGCGAAGAACACATAAAACTGCTTTAAAATTTTTTTAAGAAATTTAAAAGACAGTGAGTTATTTTGGGTGTCGTTTTTACTTTCCAGGATCTAAAATTAATTTTCAACTATTCATAAGCCTGTTATACCTGATAAAAATATTTACTCAGTATCATTAATTAGTTATAGCATTAAACTTGTTCGATGTTAGTTTCCAATGGCTATTCAAGAGTCAGGAGAAATGTCACAGAGCCCCCCTTAAAAAGCAGGGGCTCTGACTCCTTTTCAAAGAAAGTACTCAGTTCTTTGGAAAGAGGCCAGCTTAACAGTGGAAACTAGTTACTTGGAGCAAAGCAGCACAGCCTTCTACCACACAGGGGGGGACCATTGCACTGACTGATTTTAACTGCATGATACACCCATTTGATACTTAGCTCCTTTAATGATCTTCCCTAAAAGAAATGGAAGTAGTATATTTTAGGCTAGTGGGAATGAGTCGAAATCCAATTAGTTACTCTGAAAGCATCCTTTTCGAAGATTTATTTTCTTTCTTGCATATCTGCAAGGAATCCCGAACTGCTAATGAAGGAAAGGAAACCTATTAAATACAATAGCCCCAGGCACCCCTCTAATAAACTCCAAGTTTTAATCAGTCCAGAGCTGTGTGGCTACTGCAGTTTTCCTCCATCACAAGTAAGAGGCTGGTGCTCCGGGAGGAGAATCAGCAGCCAGAGGGCACTGTGAAGGTCGTGTAGGAAGATTCATGTCGACAGGGGAATCAATTACCAAGCAAGCCTCACAGAGGCTGCTCCAGAGCAAGTAACTCTCCCAGTTCGGAATACAAGAATTTTTTAAAAGACCATCTCACTTAAAAACTGTAAATCAAAATCACTGAGTATAAAATCATTAAAAAAATGATTAGCTATCCTTCTTAGCTTGAGAAATGACTTAAATAACATGGTCAACTTGTTTAAAATTCCCCACAAGGACAAATTAATGTACTGTCTTAATTTAGGAATCCCTCCCCAAACCTTGTGTTACTCTCAAAGTATATATCAAGGGGGAGATGAAGCAAAAGGAGGGGGATTGATAGGGAAGAGCTGAATGAGAAATCGTTCCTGTGTATGAAGAACAACCAATTTTCTGACCGGGAAACAACGTAACTGGGTAATCCACTACGATAAGAAGTACAGAGCGCTCAGACACACTCTCATCATGGTCATTTTTGCAAATAAATTCTCAACCATTACTTGTTTGTAATAAGGAACATATCTGGGTAGTAACTAAAACACTAAGCTGCAACTAAAATACACAAATCAAGATAATAATCCAGGATAAAGTCTACTTTATGCAGAATGTCCTACACTTAAAAATGGCTGTGCCAGGCCTGTGAGGTCCTCAAATAAGACTCCAGACATCTAGAAGACTCCAAAAGGACCCAAAGGCTGTATTAAAAGAAAACAAATTACTAATACAAAACATTTTTACTTTTATTTTCTGAAAAAAAAAAAAACACCAGCTCCCTTCCTAACCCCCTACCACCCCACCTCCCTAAAAATACGTTGCCTCCACTGAAAAAATACAAGGTGCCATGACGATTAAACTAATGATACTTTCAAAACAGGGCACATCTTAGATTTAATGTTGTTTCTGACGTTGGACGCTTCAACCAGCAGGTGAGAAGCATTTCAGCACACCTTCCCGACTTCACTTAGTCCCGAGGTCCCCCATCAGCTCTCCCACAGGTTGTTGTCCGCTGCATCACGGTTCACTAGCACTTTCCAGGCCCCTGCTGATGCCCAATACGGGCAGCCCTCTCGACCATGTGAACTCGCCCCTGCGCTACCCTGAGGGACTCCCGGGACTCCCCAAGACCGCCCAGAGCCTTCGGGAAAAGGCCCAGGAGGAGAATCTAGGCAGAGGGTCGTTAAGTGCAGCGTGGCCAGGCAGGACCGCCCCCGAGTGACACTCGTCAGACCAGCCACTAACTGTTTAAAAGGAGAAAAAGCTGGAGGTGCCGTGGGGATGGGGATGGGCGTGGGCGCGGCGCACGCGGCGTAAAATCACCCTCCGGGGATGCGACCAGGAGGTGGGACAGGCCTTGCTCCCCCCGGGGCTCCCCACCACCCCCACGCCGGGACTTCCTCTTTCGGGAGGCGGAGCTTCAGCCCCGGGAGGGCCGGTAACCGGCCCCGGCGCACCGAGGACGCGGGGCGGGGGCGCGGAGTCGGGCCGGGACACTCACCCGCCGGCGAAGAGGTGAAGCAACGTGTTCTCCTTCTGCTGACTGCCCGTCGCCATGGCCGCGCCGGCTCCTCGGCCCGCAGCCGCCGGGTGCCGCGGGCTCGAGGCGGCTTGACGGATGCACGAGGTGGCCGCTCCGCTCTCCCGGTAGTTCTCAGGCGGCCGCCGGCACCGCCTCCATGCGCGCGCGCCCCCACAACTGGCTCCCTCGGCCCGCGCCCTCTGCCGCGTGGCCACAGACGCCTCACCTGCTTCTGCGGCGCGAGCCCGGCAACCAGCGGGAGCCCAGCAGCCAGCGGGAGCCCGGCGCGCGGCTGTCACGTGCGGGGGCCGGGCCGTGACGTCACTCGGCGGCGCGGGCCCGGGGCGGTGCGCGGCGGGGGTGTGGACCCGGATCCCGCACACCCATTGGCTGGCGGGAGGACATGGGCGGGGCGACTGCCTGAGCCAATGCGCGTGAAGCGAGAACCGGCCAAGGCTGCCTGGTCCCTGATGAGGGAGGGACAGAAATGGGGTCTTCGTTGAGCGTACTGAGACGCTGCGCCTGGCCTTTTTTCCTTTTTTTAGTCAAGTTTACTTTGGGATACGCTGTGTAAAACAGTATATAAATTACATATGACATCTCACAGCTCTGTAATCATCACCCAGTTTAGGGGAAAAACAAGATCCAAATAGCCTTAACCCCCAGTGTACCCGTGGTATCATTTTGTGTATCTTTGATTTTTCTAGAAATAGCATTTTATGCTGAGATACGGTTTTTGGCCTCTTTTCTGATCAACTCCAGCCCAGATTTCTGAGCATCTCTATCCGAGCTGCTTTTCTGCTTGTATGTCCTTGGGTCACCGTCAAACTCAGCCTGGCAACTTCTTAACTCCAAGTCTGGACACACAAGCCTTCCTTGGCCCCCCCTTGCAGCACACTCAACCACATGACTCTGCTCAATTTCCTCACATAGGCTTCTGCAGTCACTTTGTTGTTTTATTTGTGTAAACTGTCCTTCCGCCCCTGGAGCGTAAGCTTCAGGAGTGCAGGGACTTTGTTTCTTTTGTTCACGGTTTTTCCTGACAAGGTATCTGCCACTAGCAATGCCCAAGAAACGAATGAATAAATGTCCTGAACAGAACTCGTGACTTAATTCTTCCCCTCCCCCAAACCTGTCTGCTTCTTGTATTTCCTGTCCTGGAAGATGGTGACACCACCATCTGCACAGTCACCAACGCCAGAAACTTAACTGTTACTTTGGACTCCTCTCTCTATCTCTCCCCTACCACCACCCCCCACAGTCCACCTGGCACTTCTGTTTCCTGGAATTCTCCCAAAGTATCCCCCTCTCTGTGCTCCTTCCACTGCTGCTGCTGGTTTCAAGTCTTCATGTCTCTTGTAACAAAACTCTTCTACCTGCTCTCACAGGCCACCCCTTCAACCCTTTAGTCGTCGTCCTCCACTCTCACCCCTCTCCAGAGGCACCAGGTACAGAATATACCAACACTTTGTTTTCAGTCTCCCAGAGCTGCTAAAAGCAGTACCTTGACCAGACCAAGCTGCTAGATGTCCTGTGTGTAAACACAAGAGCTTGAGCAGAAGGGAAATTGTGTGCAAACACAGGAGCTAGGTATTTGATTGCTGGGAGGACTCTTTAAAAACAGCTCTCAGGAGCAGTCATCCAAAATACAAATACAGTGAATGCTGTATATTAAAGCCATTACTCCCCCTGGGAAGGGGGAAAGCCATAGTAGTGCTCCATATTTGGGGAAAAAGAAGGAAGGAAGGAAATGAGGGAGGCAGGGAAAAAAGAAAGGTTTTTCTTCATGCTTCCTGGATCTCCCAAATCCCTTGATTCAGTTGCTCAGAAAGTCAGTGCTGGTTTTAGCTGAAGACGATTTATGAGGCATGAGTAGAAACAGGAGAGAGTAATGCAACCCTATTAACCAGGAGGGAGCTGTTCCCATCCGGGTGGGATTCTAAACCCAAGGAGGTTCCTTCCTTGGAGCACTGCCCTCCATCTTGGCTGCTCTCCCATAGAGGTGTCTGAGACTGGGACCCAGGCTTCTCACACCCCAGCAGCACCCTGCCCCCTCCTTCTTTCCCTAAGGACTGTCAGTCTAGGCTGTGCTGGACACATAAACAGGCTTCCCCATCCCCTTGTTAATAGTAATGCTGCCTTCATGTTAAGAGTTTTTGCAAGGTCTTTCATGTATTTATCTCACTGGACACTCACACTCTTTGGCAGCCCTGTTGTTTTCCTTCCCTTTTTATGGATAAGCAGGATAGATTTGCCCAAGGTCACACATCTAGTTGGTGGCTGATGCAACAATCTTTCATGCCTCCCTGCCTCGGAACATGCTGTTGCTTAGGATGTCCCCTTCCTCCATTGGCCAGACTCTTCTGGACCTTGTCTGAGACCAGCTCAGAAGTCACCTCCTCTGTGAAGCCACCCCCTGCTTGCCTGGGGAAATGGAGTGCTTTTTTCTCCTGTCCCTCACGGCTCAGCCAAGGGACTGTGGCTGTGGTTACCAGGCCATGTTGCTGTGCCTTGTGGCAATGAGCTGGACCAGCATTCATTCCCTGATGTATGTGTTGGTGGGAGAGAAGACTGGGACATTTTCAGAGGGAAGTCTGGACATTTCTGACAAAATGTTGAAAAGCATACATTGTTTGATCCCCATGTCGAGGAAGCTATCTGATTCATTCAAGACATTTTTATTGAGTATCGACTCTGTTCAGAAAAAGCATTTGACAACACAGGATACCCATTCCTGTAAAGAGTTCTTAGCAAACTGGAGCAAGGACTTCCTCTACCTGCTGAAGGGTGTCAAAATAAACCTACAGCTGGCGTCATAATTAACGGCATAAGACTGCATGCCTGCCCCCCTAAGATTGGCAACAAGGAAAGATGTCTGCTCTTGCCATTTATTCAACATGGTACTAGAGGTCGTAGTCAGTGCAATGAGACAAGAAAAAGAAATAAAAGGCATAAAGATTGGAAAGGAAGAATTATAACTGTCTTTAGTCATAGGTGATGTAATAGTTTACTAGGAAATCCTAAGGAATCTTAGGATTCCTTAGCTGCTAGAACTAATTAGTAAATTTAGCAAGCTCAAAGGAGACAAGGTCAATATACAAAAAAAGAAATACTTCTTTTGCTAGCTGCAAACAGTGTGAATATGAAGTTTAAAAAAATTTTATTTACAATAGCAGCAGAAAACCCCAACAATAACAACAAAGAAGCTGGACATAAAGGAGTACATGATTCTATGTATGAAATTCTAGAAAAGGCAAAACTAATCTACAGGGACAGAGAACATATGAGTAGATGTCTGGGGCTGGGGCTGGGGCTGGGGCTGAGCCTGGGGCTGGGAAGGGGGTTAACTACGAAGAGGCCAGAGGAACTTCTTGGGGTGATCCAAGTGTTCTGTATTCTGGTCAGGGTATACACACTTGTCAAAACTCATTAAAACTTATTCTTAAAATGGGTGCATTTTATTGTATGTAAATTATATCTCAATAATATTCCTTAAAAAGAAAAAAGTAAGGCAGACTACATAAATGCATATGTGTACATCATATCAAGTTTAGAAATGTGGAAGGGCACAGACAGATCGTTACACCCGGACATCCACTTAGGCATTGTTTAGTTTCAGACGTGGACTACTCCCAGACTTGGTGGGGTCTGGAGGAGAGACTTGCTTGGGTTTTTGGTAATGAAACCTGAGGTTTTGGTTTTGAAGGTCCTGAGGCTTCCTGCTGACCTGTTACCGGTTTCTTTTTGCTTTCTTCTTCTGACAGTTGGCTGTCAAACCTTTAATTGCTTCTTTAATCCTTGTTTTTCTGAAAAAGGGACACTATTGGGAAAACATCCCACCACCCATCCCACCCCCAGGGCCTGAGATTTCATTTCTTTGCAGAGATTCGTAAGGAGCATTTCAGTTTGCAGAGTCTAAGGCTGGGCAGGGACAAGTCTCTCCTGGTGGGTCCCACATCTCAGGAGATGCTGAAAGGCCTGTGCCCGCCTGGGGGCTGGAGGGAAGCAGGGGCAGGTGGTGTGACTGGGGTCACAGGACACAGGCCAGCAGCCTCTCTCCCTCCTTTCCTTTCTCTTTACCAGACCCAGCCTGAGTCGGGTTTCTGGTTACCGTCCTAATGAGGCTCTGCAAGCCAAGCCTTCTCACTAATGAAAGGCTGTGTTGTTCTGGCTCCTTCAAGGGTAAGCCACTGCCTGTGGGTCTCCCTCTCCTTGTCCACAGGCTGGAACCTGTTTTTCCAAATGCTTTGTGAGCTCATTATTCCCGACACCACGTTTTCCTGACCGTTTCTTAGAAGGAAAGCGCCTTCGGTAAAATGTAAGTTCTAGGAGGCCCAGACTTGTGCTTCTGATGTATTTTGAATAAAGCTCGGGACTTGACTGGACAGTCTGTCCGGCTGGGCAGGCACTGCCGGGGTGGATAAGGCCCTTTTTCTTCCCTGCTCCCTCCCTCCCACTCTTCCCTTTGTCCTGACTTCTGGGAGGCAGTAGAATATAGCACTGTGTCACCCCACTGCCAAGTTACTTAGTCTCCTCATGCCTCAGTCACCCAACTTGTTCAACCAGGCTAGTTATGGGATGTACTTCAAAGTGAAGGTTAATGATACTAATTCTGCTAACACTGAGTATGTGCTACATGCTGTTCTGAGTCTTTCTAGGACACTTCCAGTTGGAACGATGACTGTATCCCCATTTACTATGTCACGGGATGAGGGGGGGTCATCACACAGCAGGCTTTGCTAATAAGTGACAGAGCTGGGATTTGAACAAAGGGAATGCGCTTAACCACCCAACTACGGGGTCTGAGGTAGGACACATGAAGAGCTTAGAGCCCTACCCGTGATCGATACTGAATACACAGTAGTTATGACCAGGATTCTCACCAGGTATCTATTTGCATCCATTGAAATGCACAAGAACTCTCATTTCCAATTTAAAAAAGCAGAGCAGGCTGGAGAGAGGGGTTAAGGACATGTGTGACCTAAGAGAAGAGAGAACGGTTATTTACTGATCACCTGCTCTATGCCAGCCTTGTGCAGAGGATGCTATAAACACAACCCCTTATCCAAAACCCTGGGGTGTGTGTCACAAGTCAGAGCTATTCTGATGATTTTAGAAACACTGGACAGTGCATATACTGCAGGCTAGATGACACCCCAGGCCCAGGGCAGCACTCCATCAGCAAACACAGAACAGTTCTGGACAGTCACACCATGTGGGATTAAAAAACACTGTGTAAATAGCCTCATGATCCAGCAAGGTCAGAGTCTGCCGCCACATGAGGTGGCTCCAGGTCAGGTTCTGCTGCCAAGGGAGTTAGCTTTCAATGTTCGGGGCTTTCTGCGTTTTAGGATGGTGGATGAGGGATTGTGGAGCAGTGGTTCACTTCATCCTCCCATCAAGCCTGGGAGGTGGGTATTATTCCACCAGAGAGGCCAGGCTGAGGACTTTGCCTGGGGTCACAGAGCCCTGAGAGAGACAACGGTAAGAGCATTCACGCTAGCCAGGTCCAGTGCTATCTCATTTAATCCTCCCAACAAGCCACGACCTCTTATTATACCCATTTTGCAGCTGAGCAAACTGAGCTTAGGTGAGGTTAAGCAAGCTACCCTGCCTGCAGAATGGGAGTGCTTTACCACCAAGTGGCGGCAAAGGTTAACCATACCCACCTAGAGTCAGGCCATGTGGGTTCAATTTCCAGAACTTTGGGCAAGTCACTTAACCTCTCTAAGCATCTGTTCCCCTACTATAAAGAGGGATAGATACTAATAGTGCTTGCCTCTCGGGGCTGTGGAAAGGATTACATAAGCTAATTGTGCCTTGGCCAGAGAAACTGCCAGTAAACCTAAGTCTCATTATTATCATGCTTTTGGCTCCCCAGCCCCTTGATATGGGTTTAAGCTACATTGATTGGGGAGGTGGCTGCTGCTGGCAGTTGGCAAGGCTGTTGGGTGAGAGACTTTGAGAAGCGGGGTCTGGGTTTTTGTCCACAGGGTGGGGCCTTGAACTGGGGAGAGGCCCCTTGTTCTCCTCAACCTGGTACCCAGTGCTGACTGTGCTGACCTCTGAGGGGTGCTGGGCCAGGAGCATCAGCGTGGATGCAGCCATCCCACAGGGAGAGGCAAC
Organism: Hyperoodon ampullatus; assembly: GCF_949752795.1. Taxonomy (NCBI): domain Eukaryota; kingdom Metazoa; phylum Chordata; class Mammalia; order Artiodactyla; family Ziphiidae; genus Hyperoodon; species Hyperoodon ampullatus. The sequence goes on along the minus strand of NC_136915.1, from coordinate 7,239,190 downwards.
GGTGTCTAGACCCAAAGCAGCTTCCAACCACTGAGGCGGATGGGGCTGAGCAGGAGAGAGAAACAGGGCAGACACTTCTCATTCATTCGTGAACAAATACTGATTTGCCCGCTTCTCTGTTGCAAACCTGAGCCTGGCACACGGCATCCTTAGTGGATGAATTTTATAGGGTCCTGCATGCCTGGGGCTTCAGTCTCTTGGAGACCTGAAGATTGACGTTGAATGAACCAGGCTAAAAGGAGGGGAGAGAATGGCCCATGGAGGAAGAGCAGCCGGGGCAAAGGGCCTGAGGCCTGGAGAGAAAACAAGTCCCATGGGGCCGGAGAATGGCAGGGAGAGAGGGCAGCCAGGTCAAACCAAAAAGGCCCAGGATTTTGCACTTTATCCTGGGGGGAATGGGAAGCCACTGAAGGGTGGTGGTTTCAAAAGGGCAGTGGTAGGACCTGAGAAGACTTCTGAAGATGCTTCTGGCTGCTGTGTGGTCAAAGAATTGGTTGGTGGAAGATTAGAATCGGAGAGATGTTTGGATGGTACAGACAAGAAAAGAATGGTAGCCTAGAGCAGGGTCAAGACATAGGGGGCAGAGGAAAGGACTGTGCATTTATTTAGATGACAGACTGTGTGAGGGACGGCTGCGAGGTGGGGATACAGACCGTGGTCCCTGTGGCAGACAGCTGGTTTTCTGAGCTCACGTATAATGGAGTGGGGGGTACTCCTGTTACAGCCTTCGGCTGGCGGGGCATGGCTTCCTCTACCTCCTTCCGCCAACTTGCTGACTGTCACGCTGGGCTCTCCTGGCCTAGCCTGAACCAGTTATGATTTTAAAGTGGGGGCCCAGGGACTTCCCTGGTGGTCCAGTGGTTAGGACTTGGCACTTTCATTGCTGTGGCCCCGGGATTCGATCCCTGGTTGGGGAACTAAGATCCCGCAAGCCGCGCAGCAGGGCCAAAAAAAAAAAAAAAGTGTGGGCCCAACGTAGATGGCCTAGAGCCAGGGTGCTCGTGCCAACTCTGACACTGATGATGGCGGATGTCAGAGCCCAGTGACGACCCCAGAGTTCCCCTTCACCCTGCTCCGAAAACCACCCACCCGTGTAAGCAGAACAGGAGAAATGCACTGAGGATCTGCCTTGGGGAAGCTGGGTGGAGAAGGGCTCTTTTTCTTGGGGCAGCTTCAGCTCAGTTGTACCTGACACAAGTGGGGGAAATTACAGCTCCCTCTGGCTTCCTGTAGGACCACAGGGGAGTTGGTAGACAGGGGACATGAGAGTAGGGCTGGAGTCCCGGTGGGTCCCTGCAGACGTGCAGGAGGGCACAGGTGCCTGTGTATCCTGGGACTGTCCTTCAGGCTCTGACGGCTGACTTCTCAATGGGCTTTTTTCCTGGGCTGCCTGGCCCAGGGAGGGGGATCCAGGGCACCAGGCTTTGAAGGCTTCATTAGCTCTTGGAAATTATCCCACGTTTGCTGTCCTCCCAAGGGGAGCTGGCTCTGGTTGCAGGCCTGGCAGCCCCACAGTCTAAGTGGGGCAGAGCTGGGCTGCTGTTACCCTGGGCCCAGGTCAAGGGAGGGGGCAGGGGTACAACAGGGAGCCAGAATCCTAGTAGCCTTTATAGAGCACCTGTGCCTGTATTAACTCACTCAACTGTCCCAACAACCCGTGAGGTGGAGAATGTTATTCTTGTCCCCATTTTACAGATGAGGAGACTGAGGCACAGAGGCTTTGAACCAGTGTGGTTGGGCTCCAGACTCTATGTTCCAGCCTCCCAGGACTGGATTAGGGGCTCTCAGCAGAACGCATAGTTATTCTTTCTCCCTGATCTGTAAGCCACCTTGCCATTGATCACCCCTCTTTGTGGATTTGTAAATCTATTACCAGTGAAGGGAGAGGAAGGCAGGGGTAGGGAAAGAAGACAAGCTGGGTTCTCATTACCAGAGGGCTTTGGCTGCCACGGCCATGGCCACGAGCATCAAAGCTAATGATAGCTGAGCGTGTCACTGTGTGCTCTGCCACTTACGGGCTGTGTGACCTGGAATGAACCTGACTTTCCTCTTTTATAAAAAGATGCTTAAAATGCTTACTTCACCGGGCTGTTCAGAATCTCCCCAACACACACCCTCTCTCAGAGTTAGAAGTGGCCCCTCCTGCTTCCTTGGGACTCAGCCCACTCCTTCCTTGTAGCTCTCCCACTAAACTGTGGGGTCCAGGACGGGGACAGGTCGTTCCCAACATCAGCATGTGAGGACACTGGGGGAGTGTAGTTGGATTATTGCTAAATAAAGTCAGTCACGTGCCCCACAGTAATTTTACAGATGGGGAAACTGAGGCTTAGAGACGTTGCATCTCGATAGCTCTACAGATCGTAAGGGACAGAAATAACAGGAGACCTGAGTCTTATCATTCCCGATTCCATGGGATCCCGATGCCCATCCCCGAAGGCTACGTGCTGGGTGGTTGACAAAGTGTTTTAAATGTGGTCCTTACCGCTCAAAGACAGCTAAGCCACCCAGTGCTGTGACTGGGGGCCAAACCCTCTCTCTAGGTGATGTCATCAAGTTCAAGACTTAAAAACCATCCATATGACATTCGTGTTGACTCCCAATTTCTATCTGCAGCTCCACCCTTTCCCTAGATTTGTTCTGGAATATCCGCCTACTTGACACTTCCAGATGGGGATTGAATAGGCAGGTGGGGATGAACATTGACAAAGCCCGTCTACTGATTCCTCAGCCCACCCTCCCCAGCCCACTCATCTGCCCCACTGGATGGTCTCCATCAGAAGGACATCGCCACCCACGTGTTGCTTTCTAGGCCTGGAATCAATTCAGGACTTAATGGAGTCATTGAATCACGAAAAGTCTGATTTTTTTTTTCTTTTTTCACAGCTTCTAGCTGAATTCCTTCTGATCTGGGCACTAGGGACTCAGGTAAAAACAAGAAGTGGTCCCCACCCGTCACAGAGCTCAAATTCCATTAGGCAAGACTGTCAATAAACAAAGGAACAAATGGTACAAGAGGTAAACTATTACCTCGTGTCCAATGCCACGAAGGAAGTAAGTGGAACACTGTGATGGTAAATGCTTTAAGTATCTAACATTCCCTTTGGAGAGGGTGGTCAGGGAAGGCCTGTCTGCAGAAGTGGCATTAGGCTAGATGTGGAGGATGCAAAGGAGCTAGACATGTAAGGACCTGGGGTGAGTGTCCCCACCAGCGATATAGCAGGTGCAAAGGCCCTGAGGTGGGAGTGAGCTTGGATTGTGTGAGAAGCTGGAAGAAGGAGGTCTGTGTGGCTGGGGGCTGGTGAGCAGGGGAGGGGAGATGCCAGGGGATGGAGAGGTAGGTCCTCACCAGGCCAGGCAGGCTGTGTGCACAGACACAGACTCCAACCTTCAGGACCTGTTTTTACCCCACCCCACCCCCTCCCCCTGAGTCTGGGGATTGGCTTGCAGCAACTTACATTCTGAATACCTCCTTGTTCATATGCCGAAACTTCACCGATTCAAGCCCCGTGAGTCTGTAGCAGTACAGACATGGCTGAATCACACAGTCAGGGAGAAACAGGCTCGCAAAGCAAACCAACTGTGTTTACAAGTGTGTAAAGGGGATGATGACAGGGATGCCGAGGGACCTTCAAGGCCCTTCACTCCTTGGTCCCAGAGCCTCTGTTTCTGGAAATATGACTGGTTTGAGGTCCCCAAAACACCTTTTGCTACAAAACTCCTCCAAATCCAAGATGAGACACAAAGGATAACATTTAAAACACAAAACCAAGTTATTCTCTGATTCATTTATTTATTTTTAATTGTAGTAATATAGACATCACACGATTTACCATTTTAACCTTTTTCAAGAATACAGTTCAGTGGCATTAAATGCATTCACCTTGTTGTCCAACCATCGCCCACATCCATCTCTAGAACTATTTCATCCTCCCAAACAGAAATCCTGTCCCCTCTAAACTTTATCTTTCCATTCCCGCCCTGAGCCCCTGGCAACCACCCTTCTACTTTCTGTCTATGGATTTGACTGCTCTAAGTACTTCCTCTATGTGGAATCCTACACTATTTGTCTTTTTGTGACTGGCTTATTTCACTCAGCATCATGTCCTCAGGGTTTGTCCATGTTGTTTTTGTTGGTCCTTCCTTTTTTATTTTTTTAAAGATTTATTTATTGTTTATTTATTTATTTTAGGCTGTGTCGGGTCTTAGTTGTGGCACGCAGGATCTTTCATTGTGGCGCGCTGCCTTCTCTCTAGTTGTGGCGTGAGGGTTTTCTCTCTCTAGTTGTAGCGCGGGCTCCAGAGTGCGTGGGCTCTGTAGTTTGAGGCACGCAGACTCTAGTTGTGGTGCGAGCTCAGTAGTTGTGGTGTGTGGGCTTAGTTACCCCGTGGCATGTGGGATCTTAGTTCCCTGACCAGGGATCGAACCCGTGTCCCCTGCATTGGAAGGTGGATTCTTTACCACTGGACCCCCAGGGCAGTCCCAGTCCTTCCTTTTTAAGGCTGAACAATATGGTACCATATTTTGTTTACCCATTTATGTGTTGATGGTCACCTGGGTTGCTTCCACCTTTTGGCTTTTGTGAATAAGACTGTTCTGAATGTGGGTGTATAAATAAATGTCTGCTTAGGATTGCAGACAGCTTTCAGTTCTTTTGGGTATTCCAAAGAAGTGGAATTGCTGGATCACGTGGTTGTTCTATTTTTAATTATTTGAGGAACTGCCATATTGTCTTCCATAAAACTTCGAGAAATTACTCCAGGGGGTCTATGGAGAGGGAATCACGACTACCCTTCAGTTGTTGGCTGAACTTTGTAGCCGGGATGTTTGGCATGAGGAGACTGAAGGAATAAGGGCGCAAGGGCCCTTCCAGGGCCCAGAGCCTCTGTGAAGGTGGATTTTAACATAACTGCCAGCAAAGACAGGTGAAGAAATGTGTCTGTCCAGCTGGACTCAGGAGGAAAGAAAAAAAAAGCTCCTCTGAAAATCTGTGGACTTCCCTGGTGGCGCAGTGCTTAAGAATCCACCTGCCAATGCAGGGGACACGGATTCGAGCCCTGGTCAGGGAACTAAGATGCTGAGGAGCAACTAAGCCCGTGTGCCACAACTACTGAGCCTGCGCTCTAGAGCCCGTGCGCCACAACTACTGAGCCTGCGCTCTAGAGCCCGTGTGCCACAACTACTGAGCCCGCGAGCCACAACTACTGAGCCTGCGCTCTAGAGCCCCTGCACCACAACTACTGAGCCTGCGCTCTAGAGCCCGCGAGCCACAACTACTGAGTCCGCGAGCCACAACTACTGAGCCTGCGCTCTAGAGCCCCTGCACCACAACTACTGAGCCTGTGCTCTAGAGCCCGTGAGCCACAACTACTGAGCCCGCAAGCCACAACTACTGAGCCTGCACTCTAGAGCCCGTGAGCCACAACTACTGAGCCCACATGCCACAACTACTGAAGCCCGCGCACCTAGAGCCCGTGCTCCACAACAAGAGAAGCCACCGCAATGAGAAGCCAATGCACCGCAACGAAGAGTAGCACCTGCTCGCCGCAACTAGAGAGAAGAACTATGTGCAGCAACGAACACCAAATGTAGCTAAAAATAAATATATAAATAAACTTATTTAAAAAAAAAGACAATTTGTGCCCACAGGCCCGCCTTCATGTGAGTCTGGGCTTTGAAGTTATACCGCCTTGGTGACCCAGAAAGACCCCAGGGTCTGTGAGAAAGCCTGGCTGTGGGCAGCTGGTGGGGCACATGGTCCCAGGCTGGGCAGGGAGGTGAGTGGAGGGAGGGAGGGTAAGCGGGTGCCAACGAGCTGTTACCACTGCGGGGATGTGGAGCCAGACCCCACGGGGCCCCAGGGAGGCTGAGTGGATGCAGCTCAGGACGTCCCTGAGGGGGCTGGGGGCTGGGCGTCTCTCCCTCAGATTTGCTCCTGGGCGACCAGCTCCTGGTTCCCTCCGACCGTGTGTGTCCCCGGCCCGGGCACGTCCTCATGGAGGACTCGGGAAGCCACTAGGGCTTGCCTGGGAAGTGTCTGCCATGACTCTGGGGCTGGCTGAGGGGATGCAGGTGGATGCCTGAAAACATTTAATCCATTAAGTTAAATAGTCCGGGGAGCGGGGTTGGGGGCATCTAGCAGAAGCCCTACACCCTCAACCATGGCTCTGCGGGATTCCCATCCTAAGGCGCAAGCTGAGTGCGAACTCAAAACCACCATTTCAAAGCACAATCAGGACTTCCCTGGCCATCCAGTGGTTAAGACTCCGTGCTTCCACCGTAGGGGGCGCGGGTTCAATCCCTGCTGGGGGAACTAAGGTTCTGCGTGCCCTGCATCGCAGCCAAAAAAAAAAGCACAATCTACCCCGGGAGTGTTCCCAGATTCTTCTGCCACGTGACACTCTTTCATGCCCCCATGCCTTTGTATATGCTGTACCCTCAGCCTGGGACTCTTTTCCTTTTCCGCGCTGTAGGTTTACCTTCTCCCCGACCCAAGCATTCTTCCCTCTGCACCCCTAGGACACCTCAGCCAGATGTCCCATTTGTTTACATTTGTCTTTCCTGCCTTAGTGTTTACTGCCCAGCCGGTGGCCAGCCCAGGAAGTACACGTGAAGTGAGTAGATAACAGAGTGGTGAAAGGGGACCAGGTCTGGGGACCTGCCTAGACCTCCCTCTCATCCCCTTGTCAAGGGTGAGCCTTGCTATGGAAAAGCTGGTCAACTTAGTTTCAATAACCCTGTGTCCGTGAAAATAATAACACTTAATTCTTTAAAACAGTCTGTGAATTTTAGACCAGGTCTCCCTTTAAAGTGTGGATATCTATGTTTTTGTCTTTGTTTTAAATTGAGGTGAGATTCACCTCCCGTTCAGTGTAGAGTGAGGTTTGTTTTGTTTTTTTTAATTTATCTTATTGAAGTATAGTTGATTTACAATGTTGTGTTAATTTCTGCTGTACGGCAAAATGATTCAGTTATACATATATATATATATATATATATATATATATATATATACACATTCTTTTCCATATTCTTTTCCATTATGGTTTATCACTGGATATTGACTATAGTTCTCTGTATTATAAAGTAGGGCCTCGTTGTTTATGCATAGAGTGAGGTTTTAAATGTGTCTCTTGGTTTGGGGTATGCACTGGCCGACTTGGTGCTGCTTCCTTTCCTTCTCTGTTTGTCCATCCCTGGGAGACCAGCTGGTCCTGGCAGTGGTCCCGGGAACTTGCTGTACTGTGAGGTTGGAGATGTTTCCTTCCTCCGCTCTGCCCTCTCTCCAAAGGGCTTCCCCTGGGGGACGATAGGGAGGCTCAGCTGATGCTCTAGGATAAGCCTGGGGTTGCCAGCATTTCTTAGGCAACCACAGGGCCAGGCCAGTCTTCCAACCGAGGAGCGGAGCTGGCACTTCAACCCCGATTGTTAGGGACACCGGGCAGGGACTTGGCCCCCATCTGTGCCCTCACAGGGGACCCCACAGTCATGGATCACATTTCCATCCCCAGAATTTGAGAAGCAGATTGGTCACAAGTCACAAGTCTTGAGTGAGGAGTAAACTGGGAAAGTGAATTTAAGTGAATGTTTTCATTCCAGAATCAACTTCCCAGGAGGAGGTGGAGGTGGGGGTACCTATCCTGCAGAAACATTCCTATCTTTTTTTTTTTCTTACTTTCTTTTTTTCTGGGCCATGCTGCACAGCGTGTGGGATCCTAGTTCCCCGACCAGTGTCCCCTGCAGTGGAAGCGCGGAGACCTAACCACTGGACCGCTAGGGAAGTCCCGCCATCTTTTTCTTTTTTAACTGACGTATGGTTGATTTACAATGCTGTGTTAGTTTCTGCTGTACAGCAAAGTGATTCTTTTATATATATATATATATATATATATATATATATATATATATACACATTCTTTTTTTAGTATTCTTTTCCATTATGGTTTATCAAAGGATATTGAATATAGTTCCCTGTGCTATATAGTAGGACCTTGTTGTTTATCCATCCTATATGTAATAGTTTGCGTCTGCTAATCCCAAACTCCCAATCCTTCCCTCCCTCCTCCTCCCTCCTTGGCAACCACAAGTCTGTTCTCTATGTCTATGAGTCTATTTCTGTTTTGTAGACAAGTTCATTTGTGTCATATTTTAGATTCCACATATAAGTGATATCATATAGTATTTGTTTTTCTCTTTCTGACTTACTTCACTTTGTGTGATAATCTCTAGTTGCATCCATGTTGCTGAAAATGACATTATTTCATTCTTTTTTATGGCTGAGTAGTTTTCCATTGTATCTGTATGTCACACGTTCTTTATCCATTCATCTGTCGATGGACATTTAGGTTGTTTCCATGTCTTGGCGATTGTGAATAGTAGAAACAGCCCCATCTTAACTTTGATTTTTGTAGCTCAGATATGACATCAGGAATCATATCCATCAACAAGGACTGAAACAGAGGAACCCTGATGAATCAGTTAGACTCGGGGTCATCTTATTATACATCTGGCTTGATGAATTTTTTTTTTTAATTAGAATAAGGGTCCTCAAACTACAGCCTGTAGGTCTGTTTTTGTATGTCTCGGAAGCTAAGAATGGTTTTTACCTTTTTAATTTTTTTTTTGTTTATTAAGAAATAAATAAAAATTTTGGTCATGCCACGTGAGATCTTAGTTCCCTGACCAGGGATTGAACCCGTGCCCCCTGCACTGGGAACGTGGAGTCCGAACCACTGGACCATCAGGGAAAGCCCTGGTTTTTACATTTTTAAAGGATTGGGAAAGAAGCACCAGAAGAATACTATTTTGTGACAGGTGAAAACTACAGACATTTAAATTTCTGTGTTCTTAAAGTTTTGGTGGGGCACAGCCATGCCCATTCATTTACATATTGCTTGTGGCTGCTTTCCCTACGAAGGCAGAGCCATGTAATAGAGACATAGATGGGATGGCTGCAAAGCTGAAGTTACTCTTTGGCACTTTGCAGAAAATTCACTGAGCCTTGGGTTGGGATGTTGGTGATAAATGAGTTAATGATGCTGCCGCACCTGGTAAAACACCCCGCTACACTGAGCATTCCTTGCTTATCGAAGGACAGACAGAAGGAATGGATGGAGTGAGCGAGCAAGATCACCTGGCCTCACGTGGAGACCAGTGCTCTTGTTCCCAGATCCAGGTTGCACCAATGTCAAGGCCTGAAAGAGGACTTGGTGGTCACGGCCCCCTGGAAACCCACACACTTCTGGAGAATGAGGGTTCATGCCAGCGTGATGAGACTCAGGGCATCAGGAGACTGCCCCCTGGCCAGCCACCCAGGAACCCACCCACTCTACCCAGGAATTCACCCCTCCCATCCAAGTGGGTGTCCGTGCCACTCCCTCTTCTCAAATGTCAGGTTACCTAATGTCTTGGTCTGCTTGGGCTGCCTGAACAAAGTACCAGACTGGTGGCTTCAACCACAGACATGAATTTTCTCATAGTTCTGAAGGCTGGAAGTCCAAGATCAAGGTGCCAGAGGTCTGGTTTCTCCTGAGGCCTCTCTCCTTGGCTTGCAGACAGCTGCCATCTCCTTGCGTTCTCCCTCACCTGGTTTTCCCTCCCTGGTGTCTCCCTCTTTTCTTAGGAAGACACCAGTCCCATTGGAGGACAGCCCACCTGTATGACGTCACTCAATCTTAATCACATCTTTAAAGGCCCGGACTGCAAATACAGTTGCATTCTGAGGTCCTAGGAGTTAGGACTTCTGAAACTGAGTCCGTCTCAAACCGAGTTCTCCTGCCCAGTCTATGATTAACCTCTTTTTCCAGAACTTTATTCTCTTTCTCGCCCTGTCCCCTGTTCCCCTCAGGATTGAGGAGTATCTAAGAAAAGGGGGATTGAGAGCTTGTTTGGAGGTTCTGGAAGGGGAGCGCAGCTACTCGTATACCCTTGACCGAAGAACCATCCTCCCCTATCGGGGAAGGTCGTCCTCTTCGACACAGCATGCAGCTTCAGGAGGGACGCACGTGGAGTGGTGAGGGAGGAAGGGGACACACGCCTAGCCAGCCAGATCCGCCGAATCAACCCTGGCGATCAATCGGGTGACAGATATCACAGCCAGATCGCCCTCACATCCAGAAAAGGGGGATTGAAAGTAAGCAGGACCCTCCGGGGTCCTCCTGGGTACAAAAGCCCATCCGTGTCCCCTGTTTCTTTTCTGTAGAAAAAGGACTTCAGTCTCCTAAGGCTTCCCCGGCGTTCCAAAGAGCAGATCCAGCAGTTAATGATCATAACAATACAGTTACAACAGGACTCCTAGTGCCTCCTGAAGAGACGGAGATAACAATCTGAAGCATACCTTTGAGTTGTTCTGCAGAAACTAAGACTCCCACCTAGTGGAGGATGATGACGACATGCTAACCGCAAGCACTAGACCCCAGACTGGTTGGACCCAGAGGTTGATGATTGAGATTCTGGAAACATCTCCCTATTACCTTAGCACCAACCAGTCAGAAGAAGGTGCATGAGCTGATCAGGCAACCTACCCCCTAACTCTGTCTTTAAAACCCTTTTGCCTACAAGCCATTAGAGAGTTTGAGTCTTTTAATCATGAACTGCCCCTTCTCCTTGGTGCCCTGCCAATAAACCTTCTTTGCTTCAAACTCTCTGACATTTTGGTTTGTTTGGTCCCACTGTTAGTCAGGCACATGGATTTGGGTTCGACAATAACTTCAACATATGAATTTTGGGGGGACACAGTTGACTCCATGACACTTTATTTTCTTCTTCTTTTTAAAAATTTTTTTAATTAAAAAAAATTTTTTTTTTTTGCGGTACGCGGGCCTCTCACTGTTGTGGCCTCTCCCGTTGCGGAGCACAGGCTCTGGATGCACAGGCTCAGCGGCCATGGCTCACGGGCCCAGCCGCTCCGCGGCATGTGGGATCTTCCCGGACCGGGGCACGAACCCGTGTCCCCTGCATCGGCAGGCGGACTCCCAACCACTGCGCCACCAGGGAAGCCCTCATCTTTTTTTTTAATGGTAGCATGCCATACTTATTCTTTTTTAAAAAAATTAATTTATTTATTTTATTTGGCTGCGTCATGTCTTAGTTTTGGCATGCAGGACCTTTCGCTGTGGCGTGCAGGCTCTTTGTTGCAGACGCATGGGCTTCTCTATTTGTGGCGCGGGCTTCTCTCTAGTTGTGGCGCGTGGCCTCTAGAGCGCTTGGGCTCAATAGTTGAGATGCGTGGGCTTTGTTGCCCAACAGCATGTGGGGTCTTAGTTCCCTGACCAGGGATCGAATCCACGTCCCCTGCATTGGAAGGCGGATTCTTAACCACTGGACCACCAGGGAAGTCCCCGGACACGTAATTTTCTTTAAATCAAAGTATATCTGCTCCGGGGCTGGGTCATGCAGCACGGAAGGGAAATTCATTATCAGGCTTCACTGCAGCTCCGCCCTCCTGCTTTCCCACCTTCGGAGACGCTGAGGGTCCTCTCAGGCCATTGAGACGTTGGGGCAGGACCCTTGGAACTTCTGGCTTCATTGGTCGCTGCTGCTCTGCCCTCTGTCCTAGCTGCCCTCTTCTGGATGAAGCTGGGAGGCCCAGTCCCACCTGGTCCCCACATCCTCCAGGTGGCTGTTCCACTTGGGCCCCCAAGGACACAGGCTGGCCCTCAGTCTCCCCTTTCCCTGCCTGCCACTCCCTCAGCCCCCGGCTGCAGAAAATTCAACTCTTTTTGGAGAGTAAAAAACCTCTGAACTTTATCCCAGAGCAGAGGATTCTGAGTGTCCAGCCTCAGAGCCCAGTCGGTATGTCTTAAGGTGGCAAAAGGGAGAGAGTCCCAGATAGTTGCGTTTTTTTCTTTTCCAAGAGTAGGGAGGCAAAATGCTCATATTCCATAGTTTAGTAGATGACGCCAGCACATTCAAGCTCTGTGCCCTCCGCTGGGTGCTCTCCCAGCAATGGCCTCTGCAAACCTCCTCTTTGCTCAGACTCCACCCACCCCCCTTCCCGGCCCCTAAAAGACGCCAGCTTGTCTGCAAAGGGAAAACAGATGACGGGCTGCTGCCTTGAACTCCCGTGGCTTCCTGCCAGGGACCCATGCACACGGCACCATCCCTTCTCCCCTCCTTCCTGGGAGGTGGAAGGGGGTGGGGCCCAAAGCTCCCACATCCCCTCCAGCTCCATCCCGGTCCCCTCTTGTATGTTGTGGCTTTGTTTTCAAATAGAACTTTTATGTTTAGAATCGTTTATGATTTACAGGAAAGTATACAGAGAGTTCCCGTACACAGCCCTCCCACCCAGTTATACATTATTATTAACTAAAGTCCATACGCTCTTCAGATTTCCTTAGTTTTTACCTAATGTCCTTCTTCTGTTCCAGGATCCCACCCAGAACATCACATGACATTTCGTTGTCACGCCTCCTTAGGCTGCTCTTGGCTGTGACAGTTTCTCAGACTTTCCTTGTCTTTGATAATCTTGACAGTTTTTGGAAGTGCGGGTCAGGTGTTTCTGTAGACTTCCCCTCGTTTTGGGTTTGCGTGGTGGTTTTTGTTTTTTCCTCATGACTAGACTGGTGTTTGTGGGCTCTTGGGAGGAAGACCACACAGGCAAAATGCCATTCTCGTCACGTCATATCGAGGGTGTCTGCTGCCAGCATACTTCCCACCGTGGACGCCGACCTTGATCACCTGGCTGAGGTGATGTCTGTGAAGTTCTTCCTTGTCCTCCCATACTGTGCTCCTCGGAAGAAGTCACTAGGTGCAGCCCCTACTTAGTGGGTGGGGAGTCGTGCTTCACATCCTTGAGGGGGTCGATATATATATTTTTTAATTGGAGTATAGTTGCTTGACAATGTTGTGTTAGTTTCTGGTTTCTGCTGTACAGCAAAGTGAATCAGCTATACGTGTACCTATCTCCCCTCTGTTTTGGATTTCCTTCCCATTTAGGTCACCACAGAGCACTGAGTGGCGTTCCTTGTGCTATAAGGAGGTTCTCATTAGTTATCTCTTTTATTCAGAGTAGTGTATATATGTCAGTCCCAGTCTCCCAGTTCATGCCATCCCCTGAAGGGTCAATATTTACTTCAATTATTTAGAATTTTCCTGTACGGGAGATTTCTCTCTCCCATTTATTTGCTGATTCAATCATTTATTTGTATCAGTGTAGACTCACAGATATTTATTTTATTCTTCGAGTTTTTATCAAATACATTATTATTATTATTATTTTAAAGCTGTGGTTTTCTTTTTTTTCTGAAGATGTTGGGGGTAGGAGTTTATTAATTTATTTATTTATTTTTGCTGTGTTGGGTCTTCTTTTCTGTGCGAGGGCTTTCTCTAGTTGTGGCAAGCGGGGGCCACTCTTCATCGCGGTGCGCGGGCCGCTCACTATCGCGGCCTCTCTTGTTGCGGAGCACAGGCTCCAGACGCGCAGGCCCAGCGGCCATGGCTCATGGGCCTACTTGCTCCGTGGCATGTGGGATCCTCCCAGACCAGGGCTCGAACCCGTGTCCCCTGCATTAGCAGGCAGACTCTCAACCACTGCGCCACCAGGGAAGCCCCAAATACATGATTTTTTGTTCAAATTGTTCCAACGTTTGCCACTGGGGGCTCTTTTGTTGGCTTTGTGTTCCTTTGACTAGCCCCATCACTTTGTTTTGGGAGCACTTCCTTCCTTACTTCCTGGCTTTACAAGATGCTCCAGGCTCCTCCCCCAGGCTAGAATCAGCCACTTCTCCAAGGAGCCCTGGTGTCTGTTACTGAGGAACGGGCTTAGGAATCCAGGTCTGGGTGCTGTGTGTGCTCCTTGCTATGTGGGTATCGTTGCTTCCAGCCCTCTCAAGGGACAAAACTGGAAATGTATGTGTAAATATAAGAAACCTGTGTATAGACACATACTTAGGATTTCTGTGTTTATGCATCTATATTTATATAAGCTAAACATGAGTCTCTACTGATATCTCCAGCCCTAAACCAGTACCACGGGGTTCATTCTAGCTTCCCCCTGGCTTATCTGTAACTTCCCTCTCTGACAGGGAGAGACCAGGCTTCCACCACCCGTCATCCCTTTACTTGTTTATTTATCCGTGAGGTTCAGGATTGTTAGCCTGTTTACCATGAGAAATGACTCTATCAGCAAGAGCACAGTGCTACATGCAGCTCCTTTTGTCTGAAGACTCTGTCTAAAGTCTTACGGTTGCCACTCATTCCCAGAGTTGCTTAGGTAACTTTAGATCAGCACCTCTTCTTCCCCACCTCCTTCAGGGAGGTTATGTCACTTTTCTAACGCACTTAGATTCTCTTCTCACAGTCTGCATTCCGTGCTGGCATCCCCCAATCTCCTAATTGAGTTTTTAAAAATTCGCCTCCATTAAAGTACTCTGTGCTGCCGGCTTGACAATGGGCAATGTCACACATCCACCACCACAGTATCATAGAAAACGGTTTCACACCCCCCTGCAAATCCCCTGTGCTTCACCTATTCAGTCCTCCTTCCTACCCTTGGCAAGCACTGATCAGTTTTCCATCTCCATCTTCTGCATTTTATTTATTTATTTTATGTTATTGTCTTTTCATGGCTCTATAGCTCATTTTCTTTTTTAAATTTTTTTTATTGGAGTATAGTTGATTTATGATGTTGTGTTAGTTTCAGGTATACAGCAAAGTGAATCATATATATATATATATATATATATATATATATATATATATATATAAAAAAGGCCACGTATTATATGATTCCATTTATATGAAATGTCCAGAACAGGCAAATCTATAACCAGAAAGAAAAGAGTAGTGGTTGTCACTGGCTGAGGGGAGGGAGAATTAGGGGGTGATGGCTAAGGGGTAAGGGGTGATGAACACCTTCTAAAATTGATTGTGGTGAGGATTGCACAAGTCTGTGACTCTACTAAAAACCATTGAATTGTACACTTCAGATGGGTGAATAGTATGCTATGTGAACTACAGTTTAATGAAGCTGTTACAAAACAAAACAAACAAAACCATACCCTTATCGATTGCTTTAAGGTGATATCCACTGAGATTAGTCACACTCACCAGTGAATTCTCAGGCTGACTCAGGGTTACTTTCATGACAGCGCCAACTTCGGCTTCAGGCTGACTCAGGACCTGCCAAGGAGGCTTATTCAAAGGTGCCCAGATCTGTCCTTACACAGGAGCTTGCCATGCACACCTGTGAAGCCTCTTAGGCTGTGGGTCCCAGAGGTGGAGAAGGTCGTGCACAAAGAAAACAGTCACGGTCGTTTCACCTTTGGACCCTCACCTCCCTCTGCTCTAAGACGCGAATTGGGATTGGAATGGGGGACAATTTTGCAAGTGACAGAATTTTAGTCCCGTCTGCAGGACTGCGACCCTGTCTCGGGGCAGGGACCACTTTCTGATGCCAGATCAAACGTGATTACAGCAGCAGGGTTAGGAAATAGCAAAGCAGCCAAAGAAATCAGTTCCAGAAGCTAATCTGAGAGGGAGCGTCACATGTACAGAGTCACACGCATCTGTTCTCAATGAGAGTGACCTGTCACGGGGGAAGCAGGGGGAGGCCAGGTGGCTTTTCAGAGCAATTACGAAGAATTCGCTCTCCCTCCATTTCCAGCTCTACCTGCAGACCTGTTGGCCTTGCTTGTAACCTCTCAGCACGTTGGTGGGGAATCTGGACGCTCCGTGTTTCCTGGTGCCCGGTTCTCCCCGTCCACCACCGGCGGGCATTGAAGGAGCTGGTTTATCTTCCCTTTCACCATGAACTCACGTGGGGTGTTAGGCCCCGTGGTGGGTTGAATGGTGCCCTCCCCTCCCCAAAAAATAGGTCCACCCAGAACCTGTGAACGTGACCTTATCTGGAAAAAAAGGGTCTTTGCAGATGTGATTAAGAATCTCTACTTGAGATCATCCTGGATTATCTGTCATTGGCCCTAAATCTAATAACTGGTATTCTCACAAAAGCCAGTAGGAGGAGAAGGTCGTGAGGAACAGAGACAGAGACTGGGGTGGGGCAGCCACAAGGCAAGGAAGGCCTGGAGCCACCGGAAGCTGTTAGAGGCCAGGAAGTTTCCTCCCCTGGAGCGTTTGGAGGGAGCCAGTTCCTGCCGACACCTTGATTTCAGACTCTGCCTCTGGAACTGTGAGAGAGTACATTTCTGTTGTTTTCCACCACCCAGTTGGTGGAAATTTGTTATGGCCGCCCCAGGAAATTAATACAGTCCTGAGTCTCTGTTCTTCATCTGTAAGGTATATTAAAATAAAGCAGCATTTGCCATGTGTCAGGGACTATGTAGGCTAAGCCTTAACCTACTTACACCATCTAATCCCTGGAATAACCTACGCGGTGGACGCTAGTATTCCGCTTTGCCCACGTGGGAGGGAGAGGCGGTAGGAGGCTGTGATCGGGCCGTGGCCAGGCAGGGACCTGCTCTGCGGTCAGCTCCCCCAGGGCTCTTGCACTTGGCTCCCTAATACTCAAAAGAGCACTGGGGGGCTTCCCTGGTGGCGCAGTGGTTGAGAGTCCGTCTGCCGATGCAGGGGACACGGGTTCGTGCCCCGGTCCGGGAAGATCCCACATGCCGCGGAGCAGCTGGGCCCGTGAGCCATGGCCGCTGAGCCTGCGTATCCGGAGCCTGTGCTGCAATGGGAGAGGCCACAGCAGTGAGAGGCCCGCGTACAGCAAAAAAAAAAAAAAAAGCTCTGGGAATCTAATTCAGATAGACTCTGGCCTGGCCTCTCCCTGAGATCTTCCATTCCAGCACCAGCTAGCACTGCAGGAACCTGAGGGGCGTGGGGTGGGGAGCTGGGGGGGATTAAAGGGTTAAACCCAAACCTCAGTGGCCAGGCCTTGGAAGTGGTCCTGGGGGTCATCTATTGCCCTGCCCATAAGGTCCTCTCCTCGGCAGCTCTTCCCACCCCTAAAGTACCCTAGTCAGGAGAGGGATGCTTAGTCAGGCTGGGAACCAGAGGTCAGACCCGGAAGTGGCCCCAGAGAGCATCCTGTCTTTGTACAGGGAGACACTGAGTCTAACCTGGATGGTGACAGGCAGGTTGGCCTGTTGCTTCCTTTTGGTGTGTGTAAGCGGGATTGGCGGCAAGATGTTGACAGCTTGGCGGGGCACAGCCCGGCCCCGTGAGAAGGGACAGTGCCCATGGGACAGTGGGCTCACTGAGCCCCACGAGGGTGGCGACCCCTCATCCCTGCACACAGCCACAGCTTCTAAGCCCGACGGCTCTTAGGAGTCTGCCCACGTGCACCCCTCCTCTCGCATCCTTTTGCCCCAGAAGAAAGCAGCACGGGTTGTTAAAACACATTTCATAATAAACACGTTTGGGTCCCAGGCTGAGGGGCTCTGAGGGACACTCGTTCAAAAGGCAAGTAACATGAGCCCCGTGACCTTTCCCACGCTGGCCGGGTGGGAGCCTGTCTACCTGTGGGACCAGAGCAAGTGCACCCATGAAAGTCACCCGAGACGCCTTCTGCAACTCCCTCCTTCTCCAGCAGCAGATAACAGCTCGCTGATGCCACGGGTGCCAGCTGAGGCCCAGGCGGGACGGCCTGTACGCGCTGGCTCCAGGGCTGGGGCCACGCCACAGTTATTTATAAGCTCTGGCTGCCGCCAGCCCTCCTGGATCAGAGCGGTTTGTTTGAGTCTCTGGTGCCAAGTGTTTTCCTGTTTCTCTTTCTCCAATGAGACTCTGAACCTGAACATCGCCAGGGAAACCCAGAATCAAATCACTGGATCAATACTTTCTGTCATCCACTGTCAAGCCTCGAAGGTAAAGATGTGTGGTTTGTCTTCCACTCTCCCCCAGGACAACAGTGGGGCTGTGGGCATGGTGGGGGGGCCCCAAGAGCATCTGCCTAGAATTTATCCTCCACTGTGTCCTATACAGAGCTTCGTTGTTATTTGCAAAGTGGACTGACATCCCCGAAGAACGGGCGACCAGAACGTTCGCACACTGTAGGGCTCAGGGCTGTGCTGTGACTTCCACGGGCCCTGAGAACTTCTGCTTTCCCGGGTCCCTTCTTTCATTAAAATTTTTTTAAGATATATTTTATAAGTGCATAAAGACAAACATAATTCAGGCTGGATTTCCCTCTCTACATTCATTACTAATATATTCACTTTTTTTCTTCCGATTTTGTAAAGTAATTAAAACAGGTTTGTGGTCTCCTAAAGGTCCCAGAGCCCGGTGCCTCCTGCTGGGCCTCCATTCCACTGCTGTTTTATTCTTTGATGGTTACCCGTATGCAGGTTTACATGCTAAGTGATTTACATGCAAAGTCCTATTTCTACTCCGCAAAAAGTCCGTGCGGTAGGTGGTAGCCTCGCTGCCCCAAACCCATAGATGTGGAGGCTGAGAAATGAGGTGACTGGTCCAAGGTCATGCACAGCTGGGGCTGGACCCGTTGCTCACCACACCCACAGCCTTGTTCTCCATCTCCATG
This sequence comes from Hyperoodon ampullatus, assembly GCF_949752795.1. Taxonomy (NCBI): domain Eukaryota; kingdom Metazoa; phylum Chordata; class Mammalia; order Artiodactyla; family Ziphiidae; genus Hyperoodon; species Hyperoodon ampullatus. The sequence continues at coordinate 7,220,751 of NC_136915.1, read as the reverse complement.
CTAGATGCCTCTTCACCCACACTTGACTTTGAAAAGTTTACACGCCCACAGCTCATGGTAAAAGCCGCACACAGCTGCCTGGAGGCCTCCGTTAATCAGCAGCCACTCGTACCTGGCCCAGTGGGAGCCACCAGGAGAAGAAAGTCCAGAACAGGGGGAAGTCCAGGGCTGAGGCTGAATCTGGAGCCATGCTCTCCCCTCCCCCTCCTTCCCTCGACTTTCCTGGGCCCAGCATCCTCAGTGCTGTTCAGCACCGAGGCAGCTGGCTTCCTCCAGCCTCGGCTACCCCAGGCTCAGGGCCATTGCCCTGTGAAAATTTGTAAAAGGCATCCCTTCCTCAAGACCCTTGATGGTCAGGAAACTGGTGCACTAAACATACAAATCTATGATGTCCAGCATGCCTGTGATGTGAATGGTACCCCCTTTGATGTGCAATGTGCACATCCCGCCCGACCGCACGGGGTAGCCCTGTCCGGGCTCCCAATGCCCGGTGCCACTGAGCACTTTCAAGGATGCTTTAAATGATGCTTCTCTAGTCTTGGGAGAAGGATGGAGATTAAAGTGCTTGCAGCAGAAAGGAGGGGGACTGGGGAAGGTCTCATGCTGGCACCAGAGGGAGAATTGGGGGGATGCAGTTGGAGCTGAAAGCAGAAGCCCAGGCTGCCTGGTGGGACATGGTGGCCACATAGGGACCAGCACTACACTCTCCTAGGGAGTTGTACTTGGGGTCAGGAATATCCAGTGTAGCGTGAACCAAAGGTGGGCCTTGGAGCATGCATCAAATGCTGTAAAAGCAAAGACAAAGGGGCAATTAAGTCTGCCTGAGCAGGAAGGACAACCAAGAAACGATTCATGAAATAGAAAGCATTTGAGCTGGGTTTTGCAGGATGAATAGGAGTTTGCTGCACCAAGAATCCAGGAAGAACTTTTTTTTTTTTTTTTTGGCTGTGGCTCGTGGGATTTTAGTTCCCCAATAGGGACGGAACCTGGCTACAGCAGTGAAAGCACTGAGTCCTAACCACTGGACCGCCAGGGAATTCTCCAGGAAGAACATTTAAAAAGGTGAGTAGAAGAGAAGGAACAGAGAAGCTGGAGACTGCAGAGCTTCCAAAGACCCCCGTGTCACCCTTGTTCTGGCACTGACTCCCCAACTGTGTTACAGGGGTTGGTTTACTCACATCTCTTTCCCACAGCACTGAAGGCTCCTGAGAGCAGGAACTGGGTCTAGTTTGCCTTGTATTGCAGAACCAAGCTTAGGACCTGGCATAAAGGGACTCTTGGTAAGTATGTGCAGGATGAATGCACCACCCGTTGATTTATTGTCTGTTGTAGCCAGAGTTTAAGGGGCCGAGAAGTGGAGTGGGGAGGTAAGAGGAAGCAAGGCTGAAAAGGCCAGCTGGGGACATTGTGTGGGCCTAGGGGCTCGGCGACAGAGCCTGTGTTTCACCATGTAGGGGATGTAGAGTCAACAGAAGGGCGATCCGGACCTGCTAGGCCCCTGATCTGTTGCCTAAGGTTTGGGGTGGCTTCCAGTTCAAGTAGGCAGAGCCCTGAGATAGCAGAGGAGAGAGGAGGAAAGTGTCAGGATTGTGGGCTCTTGGCCATATCTACTTGTTCTAAAAAGTTGGAAACTGAGGGAAGGAGGGAGTTCTCCAAATCAGAGGCATGAGTTAGGACGAGCATTGCAATTTCATGCGTCAACTTTGTTGGGGTGGGCGGGTGTGGTAGCACTTGGGATGCATAACGTGTCACAAGGCTAGTGCATAAAATTATTCACTCAACACCATGACCAAGTGGGATTTATGCCAGGTATGTAAGGCTGATTCTACATTCAAATATCAGTGAATGTAATCTATCACATCAACAGCGTAAAGAAGAAAAAATCACATGATCACATCAATAGATGCAGAAAAAGCATTTGACAAAATCCAACACTCATTCATGACTAAAACTCTCCACAAACTAGGAAGAGGGGAACTTCTTCAACTTCATAAAAAAATCTACAAAAAGACTACAGCTAACATCATCCTTTTTTTAAAATGTATTTTTAAAAATTTATTTTTGGCTGCGTTGGGTCTTTGTTGCTGCACGCGGGTTTTCTCTAGTTGTGGAGAGCAGGGGCCACTCTTCGTTGCGGTGTGCGGGGCTTCTCACTGCGGTGGCTTCTCCTGTTGCGGAGCACGGGCTCTAGGCACGTGGGCTTCAGTAGTTGTGGCACACGGGCTCAGCAGTTGTGGTGCACGGGCTTAGTTGCTCCGCGGCATGGGGGATCTTCCCCGACCAGGGATTGAACCTGTGTCCCCTGCATTGGCAGGCGGATTCTTAACCACTGCACCACCAGGGAAGTCCCAAGACTATGGGAAGCTTAAATGTATGTTAGTAAGTGACAGAAGCCAATCTGAAAAGGCTACATACTTTATGATTCCAACTACGTATATGACATTCTGGAAGAAGGCAAAGCTGTGGAGATGGTAAAGGATCAGTGGTTGCCAGGGGATGGGGGGAGAGAGGGGTTAATAGGAAGAGCCCAGAGGATTTTTAGGCCGTCAAACTGCTCTGTATGACACTCCAGTGTTGGATACCTGTCCTTATACATTCCTCAAAACCCATAGAATGTACAACACCAAGAATGAACCGCACAGTCAGGCATGAACTTTGGGTGATGATGTGTCAACGTAGGTTCATTGACTGTACACTTGGTGGTGGATGGTGGTAGTGGAGGAGGCTGTGAGTGTGAGGGAGCAGGGGGAAAATGGGAAATCTCTGAACTTTCCCCTCAATTTTGCTGTGAACCTAAATCCGTTCTAAAATATAAAGTCCAGTAAAAAATTATTCACTGGGCTTCCCTGGTGGCACAGTGGTTGAGAGTCTGCCTGCCGATGCAGGGGACACGGGTTCGTGCCCGGGTCCGGGAAGATCCCACATGCCGCGGAGCGGCTGGGCCCGTGAGCCATGGCCGCTGAGCCTGCGCATCCGGAGCCTGTGTTCCGCAACGGGAGAGGCCGCAACATTGAGAGGCCCGCGTACCGCAAAAAAAAAAAAAAAAAAAAAAAAAAAAAAAATTATTCACTGAGCCCAAAACCCCTCACCCTGGTCATCAGCCCCTGATCTGGGAGTAGAAGGAAAGCTGGGGCTCACAGGAGAAGGGCCCCCAGGAGAGGCTGTCTAGAGAGGCGAAGGACCGCCGTTGTCCCACATCCAGGCCTGCCCGGTTCAGCCTCATCTCCCCAGGTCTCATCAGCCTTGGAGGGGACACTTGAGGCGCCAACGGTGACTGTAAAACAGGGGCTGGGTGGGGACTTCCCTGGCGGTCCAGTGGTTAACACTCCGCACGTCTACTGCAGGGGGCGCGGGTTCGATCCCTGGTCGGGGAATAAGATCCCACATGCCGCGCAGCCGACAACAGCAGCAGCAGCAGCAGCAGCAAAAATAAAAAACAAGGGCTGGGTGGTCTCCCACCTGTGGGCAGACTGCATCTGGGCTCCAGTCCTGCTTCATCACTTTTCATTGGGGAAACTTGCCAAGTCTGTGGCTGTCTGTAACATGGCGATGGCACCTCCCGTGGGCGTCGGTGAAGGTTACCGAGGTGACACGGGTGGATGGCCGGGGGTTGACAGCTGGACAGCAGTGGCGGGAGGGAATTGTCAGTTCCCTGAGTTCCTGCTGGCACCGCTGCGCCCCCTCGTGGCCGCATTGGGAGCGGCCGCTCTGGCCGTCTCTTGGCCACACTCGCCCCTGCAGCTGCCTGCAGCTTGCTTTGCCAGCGGTTTATAACGTACTAATCAAGGTCCCCAAAGGTGGCCATGCTGAGTTTTCTTCCAGCTTCCTCTTCTCGGGTCCTGGGGTCGCCATCCCCAGGACAGGACTGGTGGATGCTTGCAGGATTTTGCTCTAAACCCTTTCACACACCCATAACCAAATCTACCTGGGATGGAGACCCTACCCCTGGTCCTCTATTTCCCCCTACCCCATGCCCCTTGGGCTCTCCCAGGACACATCCCCAGAGGTGGAAGGAGACAACCCCTTCCCCTCTGGAAAGCCCACACCAGCCCTGGACAGCCCACCCCACTAAGGCGGACTGCTAGGGCTGGGTATATAGACAGGTCCTCCCTTGGGACCCTCCCTCAAGGGGCAGAAAGTCCAGGGAAGGGCCCTGCCACCTGGTTTTTGAGGGACGCTGAGTGCTAGCACTTGGAGGGGATTTATCCACTCCCATCTTCTCCAGCAATCACAAATAAGGATAAAAAAATTGGCAAACTATGTGTTTCAAGTTCCCAAATTGATGGGACTACTGGTTAACTCATGAAAGGAAGAAATTAAGAGAAAACGATAATGTACTGGCGGAGTCATTGATCGGTCATTAGGGGAAAATTCTAGATTCCGCTTTAAAAAACCCTATTAAGTCACGTGTTTGTAAGGAAAAGTATTTATTTATTTACTTAAACATTTATTTAAAAATTTTTTTTAATTTTTTTAAAATTAAATTTATTTATTTTTGACTGTGTTGGATCTTTGTTGCTGTGCGCGGGCTCTCTCTATTTGTGGTGAGCGGGGGCTGCTCTTCATTGCGGTGCGCAGGCTTCTCATTGTGGTGGCTTCTCTTGTGGAGCATGGGCTCTAGGTGCATAGGCTTCAGTAGTTGTGGCTCGTGAGCTCTAGAGCACAGGCTCAGCAGTTTTGGTGCACGGGCTTAGTTGCTCCACGGCATGTGGGATCTTCCCGGACCAGGGCTTGAACATGTGTCCCCTGCATCGGCAGGCAGATTCTTAACCACTGCACCACCAGGGAAGTTCCGGAAAAGTATTTATTAATAACATCTTTCTGGATTATTTTCTGGTGCTGTCCTCAATTGGCTGATGACAACTTTCATGTCAATGTGCCCTCAGCTCTAGCCCAGCTAAAGAGCCACCCCCTAGCCCTCTGATGAGGGAGCCCTGGAGCCCCACCCACCTGGCCATTAGTATCTTAGTAAAGGTACCCATCGCAGGACATCCTAAGTGTGATTGGATTCTGGAGGAAACTGGCAAAGGGCACAGGTCTGCTGACCAGAAGCTGAATGGAGGTCCCCCAACCGCCGCCACTGCTGGGAGAGCAGAGTGGGAACCACGGGGGAGGAGGGCAGAACACTGTGTGCCCGTGTGTCCGTTTGGGGTTTTAGTCTGGACCTGAGCCGGTTGTGAAATCAGGGCATTTGAGCCATGTTTATCTAAATTTCAAAGGGCCAAGTTGGCCCAAAGTGACATCTGAATCGGTCACAATATTTAAAATCAGTGATGTTGCCTTGGATATCAGGGTGCTGCCAGCAAACAGGCTGTGTGACAGGGCCGCCAGGGCTGGAGGATGGCAGACTGCTCTGGAAGGAGAACAGAGGAGGGCCTCCGAGCTCAGGGAGGAGGGGCAGCTAAGAGAGAGGGGTCCAGGGCTCCCTGTGTAGACCGGGGCCAACTTGGGAACCGAGCGGGGGCCTCACCTGCCCAGACCTGGACTCAGGATCTCAGAGATCCTTGTATTTCTCACCGCCTCCTTCACAGGCTTGGAGCTCTCAGAAGGACTTGGACAAATTTTAGGGTCTGGTCATTTGAAAGACATCAATTGTGTGGTCTTTGTCATTTTTCTCTGACAGAGTCTCAGGTGTATTTTCTGTCTTCAAAATCGTTTTTCTATGATAAAAGTAATAGAGCCACAGAGAGCTGGGAAAACTGGGACAGAAAAGCAAATAAAACTGTAGCTCCAACCACAAACATGGTCGGCATGTGGCTCCGTTCCCTCTGTTTGTGAACACGGCTGCAATCCCAGGCCACTTGCAAATCTAAATTATGGGTTAAAATAGAAAAACGCTGAGAGAGTAGGTCTTAAGTGGTCTCACCACAACCACTCACACCCCCCCCCCCCACATAACTATGTGAAGTGATGGATGTGTTAATTAGCTTGATTATGGTAATCATTTCACAATGTATACGTATATCAAATCTTTTTGTTGTACATTGAATGTATATAATTTTTTGTCAATTATGCCTCAACAAAGCTGGAAAAAATAGAAGAGCAGTTTTCTTCAACAAATAAGATGCAAAATGAACAGGGAGCCTATAACCTTTCTATCTAAAAGAAATTTAAATGTCAGACCAACCAAACTTCGTGGATCCTGATTCAAACAGTCTGTTTAAAAAAAAAAAAAAGGAATATTTTTGGCATTGAGGAGACTATTGATGATATGACACTAGTAATTTAATTATGTTGAAGATTTTTTTTAGGTGTGACAGTATTGTGGTGAGATTAAAAAGAGTCTGTCTTTCATGCATTCAGAAATATTTACAGATGGAATAATATGCTCTCTGGGATTTGGTTTAAAATAATACAGATGGAGGGAGTGGACGGAGGTCAAGACAAAATGAGGATGAGACTGGCCACGTGTTGGTAATTGCTGAAGCAGAGTTGTGGCTACACATGGGTTCGTTAGGCTATTTTATTTTATTTTTTTATTATTTTTATTTTTTGCGGTACGCGCTCTCACTGTTGTGGCCTCTCCCATTGCGGAGCACAGGCTCCGGACGCGCAGGCTCAGCGGCCATGGCTCATGGGCCCAGCCGCTCCGCGGCATGTGAGATCTTCCCGGACCAGGGCACAAACCCGCGTCCCCTGCATCGGCAGGCGGACTCTCAACCACTGCGCCACCGGGGAAGCCCTATTTCTTTCTTTAAAAAAAAAAAAAAAGTTTGCAGTTCTCTATAATAAACGCCCATAGTAAAAAGGATTTAAATTTTTTTAAAGGGTCACACAGGGGCTAGAACTGACCTTCTTTGGGTGCAAAGGGACTCAGACACCAAGAGGTACCCCTGTGGGCTGGGAAGAGTATGCCAGGCTATTCAGACTGGTCCAGCCGCCAGCTCCCTCCGTATGCCCCTTTCTAAGGCTCAGTCCCCAGTGTCCACCAGGGGGCGGCTGAGACCACGTGAATTGACCCAGAGCAGAGGGGCTGGACAGGTCCTCCTGGCTCTTTTCTCCACCTCCTCTGAGATGTGCTGAGATTTGACTCCTCCGTGGGGGAAAGTTTGGGCACAAACCTAAGAGATGTGCATGAAGTCAAGGCGAGGACCGAGAGTGCAGGAATGTTGCTGAAAACTTGTAGATGAAAACTGGGCTTTCCTGCTGTTTTCTTTAGAGAACTTTATTTTGTTGGCTTCTGTCCCAGAGTTCCTCCAGTCTCCCTTGTGGGTCTTTTTTACACAATTGTTCTGGGGGATATAATTTACATATCATACAGATCGCCCACTTAAAGTGTACAATGCAGTCATTTTTAGTATATTCAAAGATATGTGAAACTATCACCTCCTACAATGTTAGTTTTTTTTAAATCACTTTAAAAGGAAACCATATATGGTTTAGTTATCTCCCGACTATCTTCCCATCCCCTGTCCCCAGCCCTAAGTCATCATCAATCTACTTTCCGTCTGTAGATTTCTCTACCCTGGACATTCCCTTGTGGTTTTGATGAACGAGAAGGCTTTTTTCTCTCCCACCCTGGAAGTGAGAGCATCACGGGACCCCCCAGGGGTCTCCTGCCCCTCCCTCAGCGAGCTTGGTCCAGAACACGGAAGCTGCCGGTTGCCATGATACTCTCTAGACTGGTCGATAAAACTGGCTTCTCTAAAATTAGAGTCTAAAGAGGTTGGGGTCCACTGGATCACACCCACCCCATACACACATGTGTGCACACACAAGGAATTAGAGCAGGGTGATGAGCAGTTACAGTTCAAAAAGACTCTGACCGCCCTCATACATGGTTGGGGGGATTGTACAATGGTGCAGCCCCTGTGGAAAATGAGCTGGTAGTTCCTCAAAAACTTAAAGTCACCACAAGACCCAGCAATTCCAAGACTAGGTTTACACCCAAGAGAACTGAAAGCATAGGTCTGTGCAAAGAACTTGTACACAGATGTTCATAGAAGCATTATGCACAATAGCCAAAAAGTGGAGACAACCCAAATGTCTATCAACAAAGGAACAGATAGGGCTTCCCTGGTGGCGCAGTGTTGAAAGTCCACCTGCCGATGCAGGGGACGCGGGTTCGTGCCCTGGTCTGGGAGGATCCCACATGCCGCGGAGCGGCTGGGCCCGTGAGCCATGGCCGCTGAGCCTGCGCGTCCGGAGCCTGTGCTCCACAACGGGAGAGGCCACAACAGCGAGAGGCCCACGTACCACAAAAACAAACAAACAAAAAACAAAAAAAACAAAGGAACAGATAAAATGTAGTAGAGCCGTACTGAATACTATTCATCCATAAAAAGCAATGAAGTACTGATCCATGAGTGAACCTTGAAAACATGATGTTCAGTGAAAGAAGCCAGACACAAAAGGCCACATATTGTATGATTCCACTGATAGGAAATGACCTGAATAAGCAAACTCATAGGGACAGAAAGATTAGTGTTTGCCTGGGTTGCGGGGAGGGGGATTAGAAATGACTGCCAACGGGGGTGGGGTTTCTTTTTGGGGTGAAGAAAATGTTCTGGAGTCAGAGAGTGGTGACGGTTGTACAACGTTGTGAATGGGCTCAAAACCAGCGAATTACACACTTTAGAATGGTTAAAATGGTGAGAAAAAAAAAAAGACTGAACCTGAGAGGCCGTTTTTCACCCAGGTGGGCAGAAGGTCTGAGGACTCCTTCTAGAACTGGGGTGCAGAGCGAGATCTGGAACGTTCCCAATCTCAGGCTCCGGGTGCTGTTGCCCTCACCGCTCCCCCGCGATGGCTCTTGGGTCGCGGCTGACGCTCCCCTGGTTTTCTCCTGCTTCTCTGCTTCTCTGCCCCTCAGTTCCGCCTGCTGGTCCCTCCTACTCGGCCGGCTGGCAATGCTGGTGTGCCCTACACCCAGCCCTTGGACCCCTGCTCTTCTGGTCACTCCCAGGTGCCTCCCAGCCATCAGTCCAGCCCGAACTGTCCCCTGACTCCAGACTCCCCCATCCACCTGCCTCTCCATCTTGCCGAGTTGCTCAACAGGAAGCTCAAACCTAACTTCTGCAGATCCACTTCTGCCCTCCCCACCCCAACCGGCTCCTGACCCCTGTGACCTGCACTCCATCCTGCCAGTTGCCCAGGCCAAAGACATCGGGGTCATCCCTGGTTCTTTCTCTCACACTCAACATCCAACCTGTCAGGAAATCCTTTCAGCTCTACGTGACATGAGAAGATGTTCTGGATTTGACTGTTCTCACCACCTCCCCTGCTTCCTCTCTCGCCCGATTACTGTGATAACCCCCTATGGAGTCTCCCTTTTGCCCTTCTAGAATCTTCTCAACACAGCAACCACATTGATCCTTTTAACCATAAATCGGATCATGTTTCTGCTCAAAACCTCCTGCGGCCCCCATTTCACTCAGAGAAAAAGCTGAAGTTTGTACAAGGTTCACAGGACCCTCTTTGATCAGACCCCTTGTGTGGGCCAAATAACAGCGCCCCAAAAGATGGCCATGTCCTAACCCCTGGGACTGGTGAATATGTCACCTTACCTGGGAAAAGGGTCTTTTGATGATGTGATCAAGTGAAGGATCTTGAGAGGAGGCGATCATCCTGGATTATCTGGGTGGGCCCTAAGAAGATGCAGGAACAGACTGCCCGGGAGCCTCCGGCGGGAACCAACCCTCCCTACACTTTGATTTTAGCCCCATAAGACTTGTTTTGGACTTCTGACCTCAGGACACCACAGGAAAATAAATTACTGATGTTTTAAGCCACTAAGTTTGTGATGATTTGCTACAGCAGCATCAGAAAACAAATACACCCTCCTCATCTCTTTGACCTCGTGGCCTAGTCCCTGCTCCCTCTCTTCTCATGGTGGCTCCAATTGGCCAGGCACTTGCTGGCCTTGGGGTGTTTGCTCTGGCTGACCTCTCTGCTGCAAACACCCCCAGATGAACCCATGGCCAGCTGTCTCGCCTCAAGTCCTGAGAAAAGACACCTTCTCCAGGAGGCCCACCCTGACCACTCTATTTAAAAAGGCAGCCCACCCCATCCTTCCACCCTGAGCACTTCCAAAATCCTTTCCTTGCTCTGCTTTTCATAGCACTTACAGGTATCACTTTGAGCACAGCATGCCAGTGACTTAGTAGCCAAAGCCAGGTACCGCTGATGATAAGCTTCCAAAGTGATAAAGCATAGTACTTAGAGCATGATTTGCACGTGCATGTGGAAAAGACCCGGAGAGGATGGAACAAAGACACCACCAGGGATGGTCTCCAGGTGGTGGTATTCTAGACGACTGCTGCAGTCCATAAACTTTCCTATATTTTCAAAAATTTCTGCCAAAGCTTAAAAAGTGCCATTTTCATTTTTTATTATGAAAAATGGTGAGCATATACAAAAGTGGACAGAATATTATAATGCATCTCTACGTACCTGTCAGCCAGCATCTGCAATGGTCAACTCATGGCCAGTCCTGTTTGGCCTACATCTCCACTCACTCCTCCGCATTTCTCCATCCTGTATTATTTTGAAGCAGATCTCGGCCATCATACTGTCTACAAACAACAAGACCCCCCGAGGCTAACTCCGCTTCGTTGCTGTAAGGAAAACGTCTGGGCCTCCCTCATATCTTGAATGGCAGAATGGGCAAATGGGCAGGACAATATCATATCAGGTTCCCTTCCAGCCACGTTACCCAGTGAAGGATGGTAGAGCTGTTGTGTCAGCCAAGAGGGGTCTGCAATGCCAGCCTGGAGCCCCATTTAATTTTCGTTTATTGTGGTAAAATACACGTAACCTGAAGTTTACCATTTTAATCATTTTAAAGTGTATACTTCAGTGGCATTAAATACATTCACCATGTTGTGCAACCATGACCATTATTTAGTTCCTGACCTTTATCATCACCACAAAAGGAGCCCCCCACCCATTAAGCAGCTACTTCCAGTTCCTTCTTCCCTCCAGCCCCTGAAAATCACTTGTCTGCTTTCATTTCTTTATGGATGTACCTATTCTGGACATTTCTTTTCTTTTTTTTTAAATGAAAAAAAGAACTTAAAAAAATTTTTTTTTTGGCCATGCCGCATGGCTTGCGGGATCTTAGTTCCCCGACCAGGGATTGAACCTGTGCCCCCTGCCATGGAAGCCCAGAGTCCTAACCACTGGATCACCAGGGAATTCCCTCTGGACATAAATAAAATGGAGTCATAGAATACGCGGCCCTTTGGGTCTGATTTCTTTCACTAAGCATGTTTCCAAGGTTCACCCGGGTGGTGGCGTGTGCCAGTGTTTCATTCCTTTTTATGGCTGAGTGACATTCCATTGCATGGCTGTGCCACCCTGTGTACATCCAGTCGTCTATGGACACACGTGTGGTTTCCACCTTGTGTGAATAGTGCTGCTATGAACATTCGTGTCCAAGTTTGTTTCATGTATTTAATATTAAAGGGGTAAATGTTAAGGCCTACCCAGAAGAACAAAACACCAATTGCTCAAGTACAGGAAAGTTCTGTGCCCCAAATCTGGAGTTTTCCTGCATTCTCATCTCATTAAGGACCTATGGTGTGATGCAGTTCTTGGGGAAGTAGATGCACGAGTGCAGTCATTGGAGTATCTTTTGTTCAGCTTGGATCAGAGACCAGAAGTGCATTGGCTGTTTACTCTTGGAGGTAGAGCAGTGTCTTAAGAACAAGTCCCTCTTTTTTTTTTTTTTTTTTTTTTTTTGCGGTACACGGGCCTCTCACTGCCGTGGCCTCTCCCGTTGCGGAGCACAGGCTCCGGATGCGCAGGCTCAGTGGCCATGGCTCACGGGCCCAGCTGCTCCACGACATGTGGGATCTTCCCGGACCGGGGCACGAACCCGTGTCCCCCGCATCGGCAGGCGGACTCTCAACCACTGCGCCACCAGGGAAGCCCGAACAAGTCCCTCTTTACCAGAAGTACCAGCCCCTTGGTGTCCCGGCTGATCGGCCACAACCATTGAGGCATTACGGGTTCCACAGGAAAGGTGAGGCCTTGGGTTCAAATTCCAGTCCTGCTGTTTCCCGACTGTATGGCCAAGTTTGTTACTTAACCCATCCAACCCTAGCCTCCACTCCCTATAATGGAAACCTCCTAGGATGGTTGTTTCAGAGGAATTAAGATAATGTGGCCAAGCCCTCCGGTATTACCTGCCACATGGAAGATGCTCCACGGACGTTTGCAGGGGCCCTGGGATGCTGGAACGACCAGCGGAGGTGGCTGGCATGGGCCCAGGGCTCCAGGATTACCTGCTGAGCCCCACGGCTTTGTTCCTCAGGTTGAATGTGCTTTAGGCAGAAACAGATCATAACACAAAGCAGTTTCCTCTTACAGCTTGATAAAGAGGATCCAGGGAGAGCAGGAAAGTAGGCTGGGAGTGGGGAGAAAACCCACGCTCAGATAAAGCATGTAATACCACGAGTATCGCAAATAGGCTCGATCCAGCCAAAATCGTGTCTGCAATCAGGCTGATGAGAAGTCCTTGCACAAAAATAGCACCCTTGGAGATAAGAAGATGTTTCTTATTGGGAGAATTTTCTTTTGGGTCTTCACATGGAGAGTTCACCGGCGACTCTGGAGGAATTTTGAGGAGAAAAGGCAATAAAAGTGATGAAGAGGCTGGAGGGCCTGATTATGAGCAAAGATGAAACGACAGCTTGGCCGTAGCACAGATTTTGGGGAGACTCAGCCTCATCTGGCAGATGTGAAGGGTCCCAGATGGAAGGAGAGGTTGGGAAAGTCTGGGAGGATGTAAGTAGGAGTAAGGGTGTGATATTATGAAAAGAAAGCGATAGGCTGTGGATCAAGATGATTTCTGGGCAAAGAGCCTGTTTAGGAGAATAATAGCATCCCAAGGGCCGTAGACATGCTCCAAGGCTCGATACAGCTAACATTTGACAAGATCAAAGTCTTAGAAGCTGCTCTGTTGGAAGTGGCCACCTCCTCCCCAACTCAGATGTTTCATCTCCAGGCCCCTTGTCTCTTTCACGAGTTTGGAAATGCCGTGTGGGTTTGCAGCCCAGGTCTTCAGGGCGGTGGACGGGGCTCTGGCCTGTGAACACAGGCTTAGAAGACAGCTTAGCGAAGAGGAGCAGACGCATGAGCCGGCTGGAGAGCATCTTTATCCACCCAGGGAGCGAAGGATGGATGGAGGACCAGATGAAGGGGATGCTGTTGGAATACCGGGGTAAACAACCAAGGCCCTTCTGGCCTCCGGTCTGAGCTGAGCACACACTGGGCTGGTCCCTCCCAGGCCAGTCTCTGATTTCTCTGGCTCCTCTGCCCACGGGGTCATGATGCCTCAACGTTTCCGGCTGACAAGGCACTTTCATGCCTATTACCTCCTTTATCATTGTTACTACTTGAAGCTGACCTTCAGAGCGGCAGAAGTATTCACATCATTCGATTTGCTGATGAGGAAATTGAGGCCCGCAAAGAGCAAGTGACTTGATCGGAGGCAGCCAGCGCTCCCAGACCTTGCACGTATAACGCAGAGACCACGGCGCATGACTCCATGCCCGTGACACCTACGAGGGCAACGCTTCGCTGAACTCCAGGAGGGTGCCTCTGGGAGGAGAAGTGGGTGGCTGTGGGTGGACAGGGGTTGGAGAGAGATGTACTGTATTCCCCTTGCGTACATTAAAATTTTTTAAAAGTATATTTATTATTTTTTGGCCACGCCACATGGTTTGCGGGATCTTAGTTCCCCGACCAGGGATTGAACCCCGGGCCCCAGTAGTGAAAGGGCCGAGTCCTAACCACTGGCCCATCAGGGAAGTCCCCCCTTGTATACATTTTAAATTCGAGGCCATATACATGTAGTACTTATTGAAAACTAATATTTACAAGAAAGAAAGAAGGAGGGGACTAGGGTACCTGGGACAAAGGTGCTCCCTTTGTGGTGGAGGAACTGAGCTCAGGGAGTGGGGTGTGATCAGGCAGGCCAGTGTCAGGAATTTGAGTTCTATCATGGCTAGCTGTGTGGCCTTGGCCAAGCTACTTAACCTCCCTGGGCCTTTGTTTCTCAGGGGCAATGAGTGAAGCGCTTCAGTGGTGCCTGGCAGACAGACCCCTATTAAAATCATGTACTCGTCCATGGAGATGGGTGCCACGGGAGGGCTCTAAGCAGAGGCGTGACTTGCTCTAGAGCTTATGCTGTCACAGGGTCCCTCTGGCTGCTGTGTGAAGGGGGGTCAAGCAGAGACCAGGGAGAGATGAGACCAATTAAGAGGCTTCGGCCTCCATCCAGGTGAGAGGCCAGTGGCTGGGGCCAGCAGGAGCAGTGAGGGTGGTGAATGTATTTTGAGAGTCTGGCCAATAGAATTTTCTGATGGATTAGACAGGGGCTGAGAGAGGAACAGAGGGCTCAGGGGCGACCCCAGGGTTTGGGGGCATGGCACCTGAGATGGGGAAGTCCGTGAGAGGAGCAGGTGTGGGGCATGGAAGCCTCGAGATGCCTGCCCCATATCCACCTGGAGGTATGAGTGGGAAGCTGATGGCCTTAAAGCCCCGACGTGGGGTGAGCTCACAGTAGGTGTGAGGGTGGATGGAGAAAAGAAGAGCCCAGGCCTGGGCCCTGGGGACCAATAACCTTAGGGACTAGGAGAGGAGGGGGAGGGGTGGGGGTCAGGAGAGGGGGAGGGAAAGAGGAAGGCTGAATTATTCCCACAAGCCTTTATTGAGCACCTACCATGTTCCAGGCCCCGTGGAGGCCCTGGGATGGGGATGGAAAGCCCAGGCTCCGCAATTAGGAGCTTCCAGGCTGATGCCTAAGGCCAAGGAGCAAACCGCTGTCCTCAGACTTGGCATCAACGACACCGGGGCCCAGTTTTGGGGCTCAAGCGATAAAGAGAAGGGCATCTAAACCTGACTGTGCATTGAGAGAGGCTTCCCAGAGTGGGATGCTTGAACTGGGCCTTAAAAACAATCAAGCGTAGGAAAGGGAGGAAGAATGATCCAGAAGAACCCACAAGAGAGGTGTGAACTGAGAACCGCAGATGTTACGTGGGGGTCCATGGGGGGGTCCAGGGGGCCCTAACTGGAGGAGTGCAAGAAGCCTCGTGCTTGGGTTTGATCCCAAGGGTTGTGCAGCCATCATGTCAGGGGTGGTTGGCCAAATCCAGCTACAACCTGTTTTTGTAAAACCTGAAGACTAACAGTGGTTTTCACCTTTTTAAACGCTTAGGAGGGAAAAAAAGCAAAAGAAGAATGTTATTTCGTGACACGTGAAAATAATATGAAGTTCAAATGTCAGTGTCTATAAATAAAGTTTTACTGGGACAAGCCAGGCCCATCCTTATGTACTGAACAAGGCAAAGCAGCCGTGGCAGAGTGATGGTCTCAACCGGGTGGTGGGACCTGTGGACTTAAACAGCGGGTTGTCTCGTCCTTTACAGGACAGACGTGGTGAAGAAGACAGAAGTCGGGCCCTGGTGGAGTTTCCATCCGGGTGAGGCTGTCCCAATCCAGAAGCTTCCCCTTTCTGAGAGCAGAGACCATTTGGAACATGATCCACTCCTGCTTCTAGAATTTCACCTGTCCATTTTCCCAGGAGAGAGTCAGTGCTCACGAGGGAGGCTGCAAGCTCCTAGCCGGGCCGCCCTCTGAGGCTCCCTCCCAAACCCCTGGGAGAGGTGATGAGGCCGCTGGGGCCTCAGAACGTTCTCTCTGGCTGGCGTTCACGTGGTGGTCAGCGGTCCAGGCGGAAGGGACCACAGGGGTCCTGGAGCTCCCTCTCGGAGCCCATCCCCCCTCACTGGTAGAAGGAGAGGCCCTTTACCCAGTGTCAGGTTTCACCGTGTTGCTTTTCCTTCAAAAACAAACAGTTCATTCAAGTTGAATGGGGGTGTAAAACCTTGTTCTGAGGGGTGGGAGGCCACCTCCTGCTCTGCACTGCACAGACCCTTGTGGCTCCTGGAGTCCACCCCTGATGGCTGGTGGACAGAGACAGAGCTATCCGGCCTGAGAGCCCTACCGCCCTGCGTGGAGCCCTCGGCTCGGCTGACCTCTGACCTCAGAGTCATTTAGATCCCGGAGGGCTGGCTAAGAGCAGGACCAGAGCCAGACTGCTGGGGTACAAACAGCACTCTGCCACTTAGCAGCTGTGTGACTTTGGGCACCTCAACCTCTCTGTGCCCTGTGCCCCCCAGCTTCCATAAAATATGGTTATAATAATACCGACCCCACAAAGCTCTTTTGAGAATGAAATGGCTTAGTGTTTGTTCTTAGAACAGCGCCTGCACCGAAGGCTCTGTAAGTTCTTGTCACATAAACTAAATCAGGGAGGGCGAGAGCCTCAGAGGGACCCCGGCTCTCTCGTTCTCTCCCAGGTCCCAGAGCACTCTGTCACTGTGCTCTTCTGGCACTTAGCAAATATTTTTTGTTTTTGGCATGCTGCACGGCTTGCAGGATCTTAGTTCCCCTACCAGAGATTGAACCCGGGCCCTTGGCAGTGAAATTGTAGAGTCCTAACCACTGGACTGCCAGGGAATTCCTGGGCACTTAGCTATTTTTAACTCATATTATTGTTATTGGGTCCAGGGTGGGCACTGCCTTAAATCTCTGCAACCCACACACTACCTAGCACAGCATCTGGCTCATAGTGGCTCTGGATGAAGGTTTCATAAATGAATAAGTGAATGAAACATCCCTCTTCTCCCACATTAATAGACTGTTCCTGGAAAAATGAATCCTTAAGAAGCCACCTTTGACTCTGGCAGCTGGGTCCCGTGCTCACCCGCCGGGGCAGCTGGGTCTGGTTGGGAGCTTGTAGGGTCACTGAGTGACCCTGGAGGGGAGTACAAGGGCCATGCAGGCGCTTCAAATGCAGGCAGGTGTCTGGTGAGTGACTTGGCTTCTCAGAGGATGAGGCTTCCAGTCCGCCCGGTCCTGACCTGCTGATCCCAGGAGAGAAGCCAACAGTGGGTTCCCCAATACCTGCCAGAACAGTGGGACCCATTCTCCCTGAGTAAGTCCTAGGATAGGCCGGGTCATTAGAATTCTAGGGTCCAGGTGTGCAGTTGGTCCAGGGAAGTTAGACCAGCAGTTGCAGGAGGCACGAAGTGTCCAGAGAGGCAACTTTTACTCCCTGACAAGTGACTGGAGGGACTGGTGGGGGAAGGAAACCACTGGGAACCAGCTAAAGTTGCCTATTATTGAGGCAAAGGCAACTGTGCATCTTCATCCTTTGACTCAGGATAGCCAGTTCCCAATGTCCACAGTACCCAGCTCAGCCCCACCCCAACGGTTCACACCTTAAGCAGCATCCAGAGGGGCGGTCCCTTCTGGGACACCCAGAAACAAGGAAAAGCGTGCCTGGCAGGCTCCTAGCCCCACCCTGCCACTGTCACCTCCCGACGCCCCTCTCTGCTCACGGAGGCTCAGACATTGCATTTAAGTGCATGGAGCCAGCTAGCCAGAGGCAGGCAGAGGCCTGACTTGATTGCCTTGGCCGGTCTGCAGATCAGTCTTCGGTGAGGAAGGGGAGACGACAGATGACCCCCTCTGACAGCCTCCGGGCTCTCACATTTAAAGACATGATTGTGGCTGCTACGAAAAGCCTTAGACAGGCTTTGGGTGGCATCGAAGGGCCTGATCAGGATCATCCCAGGCTGGGGGAGAGATCTTCGTGCTCCCCGGCATCAACAGTAGGAGTCAGAGGTCTCCCTGTGAGCGGGTCCCATCTCTCCCCATCCTCGCCTTCCCCCAACCATGGGCGGGGGTGGTGTGGCTCCAGGGAGGGGAGGGCTCCAGAGTCCAATCTCAGCCAAAACAAAGACCAATCACTGAAATATTAGACATTGCATCCTTTTTTTTTTTTTTGATTTTCAGAATCTGAATTTTTATTTTTTTATTAATTACTTTTTATTGCAGTATAGTTGCTTTACAATGTTGTGTTAGTGTCTACTGCACAGCAAAATGAATCAGCCACACATATACATATATCCCCTCCCTTTTGGGTTTCCCTCCCATTTAGGACACCACAGTGCATTAAGTAGAGTTCCCTGTGTTATACGGTATGTTCCCATCAGTTCTCTATTTTATACATAGTATTAATAGTGTATAGTGTCAGTCCCAATCTCCCAACTCCTCCCACCTCGCCCTCCCTTCCCCCTTGGTATCCATACATTTGTTTTCTATGTCTGTGTCTCTATTTGGACATTGCATCCTTAAGTACAGGACAGAACAGAGCTGACGCTTGCCTGGATGAAGGCTGCTGCATAAATTTAAATCTTTGGGAAAAACTTGGGAAATAAGCTTTCCTTTAAAGCAGTTCAGGGACTTCCCTGGTGGTCCAGTGGTAAAGAATCCGCCTTCCAATGCAGGGGATGCGGGTTCGATCCCTGGTCGGGGGAACTAAGATCCCACATGCCTCGGGGCAACGAAGAGCCCGCACCGTATCAAAAGATCCCGCAGGCCTCAGCGAAGACCCCACATGCCGCAACTAAGACCCGACACAGCCAAAAAACTAAAGAAAAAGAAAAATAAAGCAGTTCAGCCTCACTGTGGCCCAAGCACTGTACTGTCAGCAGAGCCAGGCACACACTTGGCCCTGGAGGATCCCTATTTGGGCGGGGTGGAGACCAGACATGGGCAGATAATGAACAACAATGTGTGGGCAAGATCTGTGACTGAATCGCACGCAGGGCTGTGTGGAGCCCGGGGGACATGCCTTTCTGCTGGAGGAGAGGTGGGGCACTGAGTCAGGGAAGGCTTTTTGGAGGAGGTAATGCCTGAATCAAGTGATAAGGGATGAGTTAAGTGTTTGGGAGTCGGGTGGGGGTGATGAGAGCATTCTGGAGAGAGGAGACAGAAAGAGCAGAGACCCTAAGGCAGGAAAAGCATTTTGTGTGTGTGTGTGTGTGTGTGTGTGTGTGTGTGTATGAACTGTGTGGCTGGCATATTAAACAAGGAGGGGGTGTTATAAGAGATGAAGGAGGAAAGAGACAGGGCTGCATCAGGAAGACTGTATGTTCCTTGCTAAGGAGTTGTATTTTATTTCATAAAGGATGGGAGCATGCAAAGGCAGGTGAGTGAAATGCCACATGTATTGTTTGGGTCTCTTTTAGTTGCATATTACAGAAACCCAGTTCCAATCAGCTTGATCACAAAAGGATGCGATCGACTTTCAAAAGTGAAATGTTTTGAGGATAGTGCTACCTTCAGGCAGAGTTGAATCCAGGTGCTCAGACAGTGTGGACAAGAACCAGCCTCCCGCTGAAACCGACTAATTTATAATTAAAATAATTTATAATTAAAATTTATAATTTTAAATTTTAGAATTATAATTAAAATTTATTAGTCATTGTAATGACTAATTTATAATTAAAATAATACCCAGGTTTCTGTTCTTGGTCTTCTTATTCCTCTCTGTCCTAAGCCATACCTGTTTGATCACGTTTGCCTAATTAATAAGGAATAGTGAAGGTCATGTGCCTTGAGCCACAGCTTTCCAATAAGCATCACAGTTTATGTGATGTTCTGGGATACCTTCCAGGTCAAGATGACCTGTACAGATTATGTCGACACAGATGCCCCCTGGTTCACAGACCACAGGTTCAAAGACACATAGACCACAGATGATTAAGATGATTAACCCCAGCTCCTTTGTTCTTCCCCTTTAGAAATCCCTAACTCAGAGACCAAGTTGGAGTGGATCTGAGATTTGTCTCCCATTCCCTTGCTTGGTGCCCTGCAACAAAATCCTTGCTTTGTTGCAAACTCCCGCCCTCAGTTTGGCTTTCTTTGCTTCGGACACACGAGCCCTTTGCGCGGGTTCAGTGCTTTGTCTCTGCTTTCCTTCAGGTGGGTTTCTTTCCCAGGTGGGTACTCCTTCCATGGTGACAAAGGTGGCCGCCAGCAACCCCATTCTCCCATTCTGCTGATTCAGTGAGCCAAGCAGAGAAGCCACTGGCTCCAGAAGTCCTGTGGCTGCTCTCATTGGGGGAGATCGAGTCACAAGCCCATCCCTGAACCAATCACTCTGACTGATTCGCCAGGTTTGAGTCATGCGCCCGCCCCTGCACGCAGCGGGTGGGCAGCCAAGTGGACTTAGGGGAGCGGTGGGGTGGCTTCCCCAAAATGAAGTGTGGGCGCTGCGATCAGAAGATGGGGAAATGGGGCGCTGGGCAGCTACGAACAACAGATGTCTAGTTTCATATTGTATGGCTCCATTTATATGAAATGTCCAGGACAGGTAAATCCAGAGACAGAAGGCAGATTGGTGGTTGCCAGGGGCTGGGAGGAGGGGGAACGGGAGTGATCGTGGTTTAATGGGCAGGGGGTTTCCTTTTTGTGTGATAAAAATGTTTTGGAACCAAATAGAGGTGGTGTTTGCACAACACTGTGAATGTACTAAATGCCACTGAGTTGTTCACTTTATAGTAGTTCATTTTATGTTATGTGAATCCCACCTCAATAAAAAATTGTTTAAAAACCACAGAAAAATGGCATACCCAAATTACGAGAAGAATTTCTTTGAAGAGGCAGTAGATGAGGAAAATGTGACTCTTATATTGATTCCAGTGAATGAGGGACTTGTTGAAGACCATCAAAGGGAACCAGGTGTTTCTTTAACTTCAGAAGTCAACGTGGAGGGACCTCCCTGGTGGTCCAGTGGGTAAGACTCTGCGCTCCCAATGCAGGGGCCCGGGTTCGATCCCTGGTCAGGGAACTAGATCCCGCATGCATGCCGCAACTAAGAAGAAGTCTGCGTGCCGCAACTAAGAAGTCTGCATGCCGCAACTAAATGATCCCGCGTGCCACAACAAAGATCCCGTGTGCCACAACTAAGACCCGGCACAGCCAAAATAAATAAATAAATAAAAATATAAAAAAAGAAGTCAGTGTGGAGCCACCGAATACAAATGATCAAGCTCATCCTCCTCAAACAAACGAAGAGCTCAAGGCTTGCCCCAAATCTAGTTGTAGTAAACCAGTTTATCCCTTGCCGACCACGATGCCTCCAATTAATAAAGTGAGTTGGGACACCTTATGGAACTGTACCGATGGCCAGAAAATAGGGATTTATCTGAGACTCCAGAAACATGCTTATCCTGCAAAAGATCAGTGTATTCCTCAGTCATCACAGGAGTCCAGATTGCAGTCACGTTCAAGGAAACGTAAGATGGTGACCAATAGAACAGGTGTTCGGAAAAGTAGGATGAGGGAGAGCAGGAAAGGTCTACTGTGGTTGGAGTGATAACTTCAGCTCAGGAAGCCACGTTGGCAGCATGGTCAAGAATTGCTGCAAGAACGTTCAACCTAAGGCTGTGAATTCACAGCTCCTTCCCACCTCTGTTGAGTCCTTTCTGCCACAAGCCTCAGTTGTCCAGTGGTGTGTGGTCCCTGGCAGACCGCTCTTGGCAGACACAGAAGGTTGGATTTGCCTGCAGTTCCATGCGGGTCAGGCCTGGGTGCCTGACACTCCCTGGAGGATGATCTCTCTTTATGTTACTTGCCTGCACTTTCCCCTCCCCAGACCCAGAAGATAATGTGTTATACCCTGAATGTGCTAAGAGGAATAAGAAAATTAGGAAAAGATAAATTGCAATGGGGAAGAGGAAGAAACCTGGTTTGGACATACCACCATCATTACTTTTAGATGGTCCATGTTGGGAATTCCCTGGTGGTCCAGTGGTTATGACTTGGTGCTTTCACTGCACAGTCAAAAAAAAAAAAAAAAAGGAAGTTAAAGAAAAAAAGGAACATAGGGCTTCCCTGGTGGCTCAGTGGTTGAGAGTCTGCCTGCCGACGCAGGGGACACGGGTTCGTGCCCCGGTCCGGGAAGATCCCACATGCCGCGGAGCGGCTGGGCCCGTGAGCCATGGCCGCTGAGCCTGCGCATCCGGAGCCTGTGCTCCGCAACGGGAGAGGCCACAACAGTGAGAGGCCCGCGTACCGCAAAAAAAAAAAAAAAAAAAAAAAAGGAACATAGATGGTCCATGTCTTAATACAAACTAAAAGGTTACCAGAGGGGAAGGGGGAGGGGTGGGTGAAATTGGCGAAGGGGTGTGATTGTATGGTAATAATGGAACTAGACTTATTGTGGTCTATTATTTTGTAGTGTACACACATATCGAATTACTATGTTGTACATCTGTAACATAATGTTATATACCAATTTTACCTCAATTAAAAAAATGTTTGTTAGAAACAAACAAACGAACCCCAAACACAGTGGATGTTTACTCTCCGGGCATCCTGGGATGCTTCCTTATTTCACAGGGCCGCCTGGATGGTGTGACTCCTTTCCTTCCTTTTTTCCCTGTTCTTTCCCTTCTTAAACCTCAGAGGGTTTGGGACTTGCAGTGAATTTTAAGCCAGAGGTGATTCTGGGTGTGGCCACTGCCCACTGCAGTGGCCCTGGAGACCTGGGTGGTTGGTCCAAAAGCTGAGCTCATGTCTTTTCATGAGACCTGGTACCGAGGGCTCTAATGAGGTGCCAAGGACGTCTTGTTCACCAGCTGTACCTGTTTTCCTCCCCGCTTTGGGTGGGGGACAGGAGCTGTACTCCCTAGGGTACGAGGCTGCAGCTCCAATTGGCCGGGAAGGCTTGGAATGCCGGATTTCCATCATCGCTTGGCACTGAGGGTGCACAGATGACGCCACTATGAAAGGGCTGGTCTTGGGGAAAAGCTATTGGCGCTGGAATTGTAAAGGGGAAAGAGGGTTTGGGCTCATTCTCTGGGCCTTTCCAAATCCTCCATGCTGGGGTTTGGGCAGAGCCCAGAGCTGCCTTGGGGCTCTCCCAGAATGAGCTTGCATTAGGTCCTTCAGGAATGGGAGTTTGAATCCAAACACTCCTCCTTGGGTTGCTCGGCACCAGCTGGCTGTGGTGGGAAGAGGCCCTCTGGTCCCTGGCAGGCCTGGCCCTCTGGGCTCATCTGGCACAGACATGGGGAGCGGTCCCTCTGGCTGAGCTGTGCTCCCTGCTCCTGCCTTGAGCTGTGACGGGCTGATCTTAACCCCAGGGTCTGATCTCAGTGATGCTTCGGGGATTCTCAGGACATGGATGGTTTTGGACCCACCTGCATCACGTGTACCTGGTCATCTGGGGTTTAGGGTCCTGTTTACGATGCAGATCCAGCTGACTGGGTCAGAACCTCTGGGGGGATTTTACAAACTCCGTTCGGGGATTTGTTCACCAGCTGAAGTTAGAGAGTGACTGGAGGATGGGACAGTGTTTTGCTCCCCAAAGCTGAGGATTTCCTACTTGTTTTACCCCCTGCCTGGACGTGCAGGGTAGGAATTCTTGCAGACGCTGGTCTCCGGCAGAAATATTACAGTGGTTCCTGGGGCCATGGGGCCTGAGTTTGAATCCTGACTCCGCTCCGTCACTTTCCAGCTGGGGGGACTCCAGACCAACCACCTTGCTTCCCTGGTCCCCGGTTTCCTCATCTCTAAAAAGGGGTCCCTCAGGAATTCCCTGGTGGTCCAGTGGTTAGGACTCCATGTTCTCACTGCTGAGGGCCCGGGTTCAGTCCCTGGTGGGGGAACAAATATTCCACAAGCTGCACGGTGTAGACAAAAAGTAAAAAAATAAAAAAACTAAAAAGGGGGCTCTCGGAATTCATGTCCACCCAGGCCCTCCGAATGTGACCTTATATGGAACCAGGGTCCTTGTCTATGTCATTAGTTAAGGATCCCCAGATGACATCAGCCTGGATTTAGGGTGGACCCTAAGTCTGATGACTGGTGTCCTTGTAAGAAAAGGAGAGTAGGGGACTTGCCTGGTGGTGCAGTGGTTAAGAATCCGCCTGCCAACGCAGGGGACACGGGTTCGAGCCCTGGTCTGGGAAGATCCCACATGCCATGGAGCAACTAAGCCCATGTGCCACAACTACTGAGCCTGCATGCAGCAACTACTGAAGCCCGTGCACCCTATAGCCCATGCTCCGCGACAAGAGAAGCCACCGCCGTGAGAAGGCTGCGCACCGCAATGAAGAGTAGCCCCCGCTGGCCGCAACTAGAGAAAGCCCCCGCGCAGCAACGAAGACCCAGTGCAGCCAAAGAATAAAATTAATTAATTAATTAATTTAAAAAAAGAAAGAAAGAAAAGGAGAGGAGGACACACGGAGAGATACACAGAGTAGAAAAGGCCATGTGAAGACAAGGCAGAGAGGGGAGTGATGTGGCCATAACCAAGGAAGGCCTGGAGCCCCCAGAGCTGGAGGAAGCCAGAGAGGATTCTCCCCAGCAGCCTTCAGAGGGAGCATGGACTGCCAACACTTTGATTTCCAGCCTCCGGCCTCCTGAACTGTGAGAGAAAGAATTTCTGTTGCTTTAAGCCACCCCGTTCATGGTCATCTGTAATGGGCACCCTAGGAAACAAAAACACTCCCTCAAAGGACAGTCATCACCTCGAGCATTTGACACACAGCATACAGAAGGGGCTCAATCACTGTGTAGACGGAACAGCAGAGAGGGCAATAAATTTTCAGGGAGCAGCCCGTGGCTCTGCAGAGGACCAACCGGTCAAAAGGAGCCTCCCCGGTGTGTCCGGGGCCCGGCCCTGCTGGTGCACTGCCTCACTCCACTCCCTCCTGGCTTCCAGAGGCTGGAGCCTGGGCAGGGAGCCGGGAGGGAGCAGCACCAAGGAGAGGGCCGGGAAGGGCAGCCCTGGCCCAGGGCGAGGAATGCAGCCCCGTGAATCATGGCGTGCGGGCCAATGGCTGCCTGCTGACATATCACACCCCAGGGGCAAGACAGTGGTGACCTAATGCTGGTGTCAAACACTCAGGGCCCCTCCCAGCACCGCCCCCATGCTTCAACGTTGCCCAGAGGGAGCTGTCCCCACCCCACCCCTGCCCAAGCTTGTGTGCTCTTCCCTCCCTTGCACACACAGCAGGACAAGCAGACCGCCTGAGCCAAGACTTCAGTGGAGGTTTATTATTTGGATGCTTCGGAATGGGCGAGGCGAACAGTTTCCACTTCCCCGAGGGCAGCCGCATCGTAAATCCTGGAATACGCACTGCACATCTGCCACAGCTGCCCCGGGAGAGTGTGATGGGATGAGCTTCGCAGGGACAGTTCCCTGGGCTGGAGTCCCACTCTCTCTCTCTCTCTCTCTCTCTCTCTCTCTCCTCCGTCTATAAAAATAATGGCCTACAGATGGGGAAACTGAGGCCCAGAGCTGCTAAGGACCTGTTATACACCTCCAAGTCAAGGAGCTTCTCGGCAACAGAGCCGGAATTGGAATGGAGAATTTATCTTGGGCAAAGTTCCGTTCTACTTCCGGGACCAGGGTCGTCATCTTCTCGGCCACTGCTGCAAATCTCGGCACACCTGCTCCTGGGTCCTGGAGGTGTCCCCCTCCGCCCCCACCCCCGAGTCAGGGCATCGTGGCTTCTGGGCTCTAGAAACAACTGTTATTTTCTTGGCCCTCACCTTCTGAAAGTGAGTATATCTTACCCTCAGCAGTGATTTGAGCTCCATGAATTTCCTCTGTGCCCACTCCACCTTCAGAGAGAAAGTGTTCCCGAGGCTCTGGATTGGGGCTCTTGGCCTCTGTATCACCACACGACCGTGAGCAAGGATTTTAGGACAGTCTGTCGAGACCGGGCGTCTAGTATGGTGAAGGGTCCCTGAGTATCCGGGGCACACGCAGCCCCTAACCTGTGCTCCGTACCCCAGGAGAGAGCTCCATGCTTCTCTGCTGGTGAGCCAAGTCCAAGTCCTCGCAAGGGCTTTGACAGGCATCTGGAACACCGGGCAGGGCCACTTAGAGCTCCCCAAGGCTTCTGCTTATTTATTTTACCATCATAACCTGAAGCCAATATTTAAACATTACCAAGGCAACAGCCCCAATCTCCCAGCCCTCGGCCCCCGGCCAGCCCCACATGGAGGGGACTAGGGCAGGAAGGGAGCAAGGAAAATGAGTCAACCGTCCCCCCACCCACCCCCGACCACCTGGGAAAACAGTGACCCAAAAATCAGATCCCAGCTTCTCTTACAGGGTAACTGTTCTTTTTGGGGGGCCTACGACTCGGCGCTTTTCACACAACAGGAAGAGAATTGAGCAAGACTCTGCCCCGATATTTTATTTTGTTTTCGCCATTATGGTTGGAAACGAGAGGTTCTTCCAACGTTTTATTGAAGCATAATGTGCATGAGGAAAGTGGACAAGTTATAACGGTCCAATTTTTTTTTCCGCAAAGTGAACTCTCCCTTTCACCAGCACCCCAACAAGAGCAGCCCCCACAAAGGTCCCCTGTCCCCTCGTCACTATACCCCCAGGGTGACCAGGATCCTAGCGGCTCACAGTTTTGCCTGTTTTTGTACTTCACATAGAGGGAAGTGTACGCTATGTTCCATCTTGGGTTGAAGCCAACAGCATGTTTAGGTTCTAGGAGGTTCCCGTGGCCCTTCTCACCACCATTCTGGGGAGGAGAGAATGCAGAGGAGGAGAAGACACCTTCCCTGTCCCACAGGCCATGTGGGTGTCAGGACAGGGACGGAGAGCATGTAGAGAATGGGGTGGGGGTGGTCTGTTATTAGAAAAAAAGCCACAGCATCCTTTTCCCTTGTGCTGTGGATCTCGAGTCTCCACCTGACGTGCATGATGGGAGAAAGGAGGGGGCTGCAGGGTCACAACAAAGCTGCCCAGTGGGTCTCCAGAGCCCCACTCCCAGAAGTCCTCGTGTCTCGTGGCAGGACGCTGGGGGCACCCACCTCCTCTTTACTGTCCAGTGAACCTTGCCACTGCAGGGCTGGCTCTGATCGCCCTTGTTTTTATGCCTGGTCGGGGCAGGGCAGGGATGACCCTAACCTGGGTGTCTTGGTGGGGTTGGCAGTCCTGGGCTCAGTACCCCTGTGTAGCCCCTGGTGCCACGCGGATTTCACTCTCTGTCCCAGGATTGAGGAACGGATTCTTTCTCTCTCTCTCTCTCTCTCTCTCTTTCTTATTCGGGGGGGGTCAGCTTGCGGGATTTTAGTTCCCCGACCAGGGATCGAACCCGGACCCCCTGCAGTGGAAGTGCAGAGGCCTAACCACTGGACCGCCAGGGAAGTCCTGAGGAGGGTTTTTTTCTTGGTGCTTCACATCCCTTGGGCCAGTGAGTATCTGAAGAGAAGGACCAGTTTTCAACATTTCCAAGCCATCACAGACTGCTGCCTTTGTGAAATACAATAGCCGTGACACAGGTGAGAAAAAGAGATGGAAGAAATAAAAGCCATCCAAAATACAAGCTCCCACTTCTTTTCTTATTATTAGACTCAATGGTCACAAAATTGCATTTCACAAAATCTAACAGGACAAACCTAACGAGGGGCAAAAGGCATATAGAAGTTTCTGAGTGCTGACTCTCGATTTCTATACTTATTCTGTGGGTCGTGGGCATGCTGTTCGCTGACCAGCGCAGGTCTGTGGGCCACACTGGGAGCAGTCTTGCCTTAGACCGCCCTCTGCCCCGCCCTGGGCTGACCTGGAGTGGTCCCTGCTGTTTGCATCTGCCTGGGGCCCCCTTCCCAGCTCCTTGCAGGTCCCGTCCTCTTCCTATTCCCGTGTATGTTGCTTTAGCAGAAGTAAAAGAGAGAGAGAAACCTCTGCCCACCTTGTATGAGACCCTGAGTGCAGAAGCCTCGCTCTTTTCAGTTCCTTACAGATCCTTAGGAATTGCACCTTGCTTCTTTTGGCACCTCGTGGCTTCTCTGCCTTAGATGTGGGACAAGTTTCCTCTGGAGCTGGGTTGGAATACTACGCGGCTGACATGAAGACGGCGCCTCACCCGGATCCTCCCTCTTCCCTGTGCTCCCCCCTCCCCCAACCCACTGTATCCTGGCAGCCCGATGTCACCCTCCGGGAGATGCTGAGGGCATGGGAAGGGGGTTCCTGGAGGGGGTACGGGGCATCTCTGCCCCCTCCTCGCTTAAGAGTCTCTGTCCTGTGGTTCAATCCTGAGCCCACACGTCTTGGGCTTTTCCTTGAGGGAAGGCTCTCAGGATCCAAGTGGGCTGGCAGCTTTATCCCGGCTGAGGTCACCACCAGGGACGTAACCAAGCCCTCCGCCCACTACGTCCTCGGTATTCCCACAGGAAATCCGTGGTCTCAGTTCCTTTCGCTCAGGGACATGTCCGAGGCTGCTCATCTTCCCTCACCGTTGTGGAGGGACAGCTTCCCTGTGACCAGCCACGGTGTGACCGGCCCCTCCAGAGGGCAGCCCACGTGACCTCTCTGGCTCTAAGAGCCCCCAGCCCCATCCGACCAGTGTCATGGGTACGTGTGGGATGGTGAGGAGGGAGGAGGGCGTTTTCTACCTGCGATTGGTTTTGTTGGGGCTTCTTTTGGGACAGGTGGGCTCAGTGAGGACCCAGTAAGCCCAGCCAGAGACACACGCAGAACCAGTGGCATTGGGATTTACGAGCTGTCACCGGTCCTGCTGTGTACAAGCCTTCCTGCCTTTCCCTTTCCTCTCCTCATTTTTCTGCTTTTTTTTTTCTTTTTAATAACCCTGGCTGCATATTTTCTCTAAACCAAACCATCTGTTTACTAACTTTTCTAAGCAGTACTAAAGACAGCAGAGATCCGAGAGCCCCTTGGGTCCAGGAACCTTCTCTGGCTGTCCCCAGGTGGCCCAAGGAAGGAGTTAAGTGCCCCAGAGTGGGGCCTGGAGGTCGCGTGTCCGGCAGGGTCCTTTCCTTTCTACCTGAAGTTGCCTGTGCAAGGCAGTGTCTCCTTGGAAAGGGGCTGTGTCTGCCTCTCCAACGCTGCCTTTTGCAGTTGATCACAGGACAGTGGGGTCACCTGCCCGCGGCAAGGTGCCTGCTGGATGTGGACGGAGCTGGAGCTGAGGCGCTGGGCAGTGAGGCTGCTGGGCCATCCGGGCTTCCCGGGTGCCAAGTTCTCTCCAAGGGAATGTACTGAGTTACGAGGATGGGTGAGACCAGGAAAACATTTCGACAACAATGCCGAGCGCCTAGGTGACAGAGGAAAAAAAAGAGGAGTCTGTTTGGGAACAGATTTCGGCCCTCACATCCAAGGCATTAGTAATTCAAGCAGCAGTGAGTGTCATATTTACTTGGGAAAGTATGAGAAGTCAAATAACAATGTTCTCTTCACAGCTTTCATCATCGACGTGCTGGGTTCCCAGTGCAGGCAGCCACCTAATCATAAACAGGGGTGCGCGCTGCCATCTGGCAGCAAGGGTGACCGTGCTGCTGGCAGCGGGGACCCAGGCCCCTCAGTGCCAGGTGGACTCCATCACCAGGCCTGGTGTCAGCCGCGCGGCCCCTGGAAGCCCAGACTGTCCCCCGCAGTCACTGTTGTCAGGATGGCACCACCGCACACCGCTTGGACTAGGAAGCAGCCAGCGTTGGCGGTGCTGACAGCAGCACCATGTCTGGCCCAGTAAGCTGACCAGAGGAAAGATGAAGTCTTAGGTCAAAAAACCTCCACTTTATTGTGTTATGTCGTATCATTATTATTATTTTTTTGGCCGTACGGCATGGCTTTTGGGATCTTAGTTCCCCGATCAGGGATCGAACCCGGGCAGTGAAAGCACTGAGTCCTAACCACTGCATCGCCAGGGAATTCCCTCGTGTTACGTTTTTTGTTGGGAGAGAAGGATGGGAAATGAGAGGGAGGGTGACCAACCATCCCGGTTTATCTGGGACTGAGAGGGTTCCGGCCTACAGGACTTTATGTTCTAAAACTGGGATAAGCCGGTCACCTTGGTGGAGGGGGTGTTCACAGCAGGAAAAGGCACAGGCTTCAATGTCAGCATTCATAGTTTGCCCCTAACTCACTATTTGCAAAATGGGGTAACCTCCCCGGGGTTTATCTATAAAAAGGAGAGACTGACTATTAGGGGAGGAACAAACTCAACTCTTTACAGGCAGGGTAGATAACCTGACAGGGAAGGGGGCAGGTCTGGGGACACAGGTGGCCTGTGGGATGGTGACGACCAAGGAGACCTGGAAAAGAGGCTCCTCCCCTCAGCCAGCCCATCACCTCCAGGCAAAATGCAGGCCCTGGGCTGCCAGACGTCTGATTTTTTAAAGAATTTTTTGTGAAACTTCCCAAATTCTGAAATGTTGGCTCACAAATTAAGGACATCCTGTATAGGCCACACAAACACCTCTGGTTGCCAAGTTGGCCTCTGGGCAACCAGTTTGCAACCTCTTCACTACACAATTTCTAAGTTTCCCGTCAGTTCTAAAGTTCAATGATTTTATTTAACCAGCCAGCCGTCCCCTCAGTTAACCGGAAACGAATCACATGGTTTACTTTGAGTAAGCTATATAAGCAGCTATATATGTTACAAAAGCTGATTCCAGGGGGTTCATTCTAAAAAGCGTTTTCTCCAAAGGAGGCATTATGCTTCCAGAAAAATCTCAAGGGAAAGTATTGCAAGCAACAGTAGTAGCTGTTGGATTGGGCTCTAAAGGAAAGGGTGGAGAGATACAACCAGTTAGCGTTAAAGTTGGAGATAAAGTTCTACTAGAATGTGGAGGCACCAAAGTAGTTCTAGATGACAAGGATTACTTCTTATTTAGAGATGGTGACGTTCTTGGAAAATATGTAGACTGAAATACTTCACTATTGAAGTGGCATCATGTGAAGTTGCCCATTCCACTGAAGTTCTGATATCTTTTCATCGTGTAAATAATTTCCATGTTTCTTATAATAAACGAATGATTTTTTTTAAAGAGGTTTCTGCAAACTGTCCCAAGTTGGTCTACCTCTCCGTTGATTTAGGTGCTGTGGATCAATATTGTTAAGATGTCTGTTATAACCTAGATGAACCTGGAAAACAATCTGCTCAGTGAAAGAAGCCTGACACAAAAGGTCACATGTTGTATGATTCCACTGATATGAAATATCCAGAAGAAGCAAATTCATAGAGACAGAAAGTTGATTAGTGGTTGCCTGGGGGAAGGAGTGATGGGAATTAACTGCTAATGGGTACAGGGTTTCCTTTTGGGGTGATGAAAATGTGCCGGAATTTGACAGTGGTGATGGTTACACAATGTCGTGAGCATGCTAAAAACCACCGAACTGTACACTTTAAAATGGTGAACTTTATGGTATGTAAATGATATCTTAATTTAAAATATACTGTCAAGTTTTTAATTCTCAGATTGGTTTGTAGATTTTATGCAATCTCAGTCAAAGTTCCAGCAGGCTTTTTTGGGGTAGAAATTGACAAACTGATTCTAGAATTCAAATGGAAATGCAGTGGACTTAGAATAGCCAAAACAACTTTGAAAATGAAGGGCAAAGGAGGAGGTCTCACACCACCTGATTATAAGTCTTGTAAAGCTACAGTAATCAAGACAGTGTGGTGTTAGTGTAAAGACAAATAGATTAGTGAAGCAGAATAGAGAGCCCAGAAATAGAACCAAACAAACATGGACAACAGATTTTCAACAAAGGTTCAAAGGCAATTCAATGGAAAAAAGATAGTCATTTTAACAAATGTTCTGGAACAACTGGATATCCATATGCCAAAAAAAAAAAAAAAAAAAAGAAAGAAAAAGAACCTTGATCCATAACTTGCATCATTTAAAAATATTAACCTCAAACAGACTTGAATATAAAACTTAAAACTATAAACTTCTAGAAGAAAACACAGGAGAAAACCCTGTAATCTTGGGTTAGGCAAAGATTTCTTAGATATGGCACCAAAAGCACAATCCATAAAATAACAAATTAAAAAACTGAGCTTATCCAAATTTAAAAGTTCTATTTTTTTGAAAGACACTGTTAGAGACTGAAGACAAGCCACAGACTGGTCGAAAATATTTACAAATCATATGTCTGATAAAATATATAAAGAACTTTCAAAAGTTAACAAAACAACCCATTAAAAAATGGGTGAAATATTTGAACAAATAAATAATGCTTATTTTGTTTAATAAGCTTGTATTTTTCTTATTGGATGGTCAATAAGCATATGAGAAAATACTAAAATCATTATTCATTAGGGAACTGCAAATTAAAACCACTGAGATATGGCTACACACCTATTAGAATGGTTAAAATTAAAAAGACTGACCATGCCAAGTGATGGAGATGAGGAGCCACTGGAACTCTCATATATTTCTGGTGGGAATGAAAAATAGTACAACCACTTCGTTTTCTTTTTACTTTTTTTTTTTTTTTTCCGGTACGCGGGCCTCTCACTGTTGTGGCCTCTCCCGTTGCGGAGCACAGGCTCCGGACGCGCAGGCTCAGCGGCCACGGCTCACGGGCCCAGCCGCTCCTCGGCATGTGGGATCTTCCCGGACCAGGGCACGAACCCGCGTCCCCTGCACCGGCAGGCGGACTCTCAACCACTGCGCCACCAGGGAAGCCCAGTACAACCACTTTGGAAGATAGTTTGGCAGTTTTAAAAAGAGTTAAACATACACCAGCCTTATGACCCAGCCATTCTACTCCTAAGAATTTATCCAAAGGAAAAGGAAATATATGTCCCTACAAAAACAAATGGTCATAGCAGCATTATTTATAATAATCAAAAACTGGAAACAACCTGAGCCTCCATCAACAGGTGAGTGGATAAATTAATTGTGTATCTGTACAATGAAATATTGCTCAACAATAAAAAAAATGAACTAGTGATACATGCAAAAACATAGATGAATTTCAAAATAATTATGCCTCATGAAAAAAGAAAAAAACCCACACATACTTATATTAATTTGTTAGGGCTGCCATAACAAAGTACCACAGATTGTGTGGCTTACACAACAGAAATTTATTCTCTCACATTTCTGGAGTCTAGAAGTCTGAGATCATAGCATTGGCAGGTCTGGTTTCTTCCCAGGCTTCTCTCCTTGGCTTATAGATGGATCTCCTTCTGGTGTCCTCACATGGTCATCCCTGTGTGTGTGTTTGTATTCTGATCTCCTCTTCTTATAAGGACACCAGTCATATTGGATTAGGGCCCTCTAATGACCTCATTTTAACTTAATTACCTCTTAAAGACACTATTTCCCAGTTTTATATTTTACATTTGTTCA
The DNA here is from genome assembly GCF_949752795.1 of Hyperoodon ampullatus. Taxonomy (NCBI): domain Eukaryota; kingdom Metazoa; phylum Chordata; class Mammalia; order Artiodactyla; family Ziphiidae; genus Hyperoodon; species Hyperoodon ampullatus. Next base: position 7,187,811 of record NC_136915.1, on the reverse strand, counting down.
ATTTTTATGTTTTAATATATTTTTTTAATGGCCGCACCGTGCGGCATGCAGGGTCCTAGTTCCCCAGCCAGGGATAAGTCTGCACCCCCTGCAGTGGAAACATGGAATCTTGACCACTGGACTGCCAGGGAAGTCCCCCTGAGGTCGTGGGGGTCAGGAGTTCACCATATGAATTTGGGAAGGGGGGTACAATTCATTCCACAAAATACTGTATGATTGTTTTTATGTAAAACTCTAGAAAATGCAAGCCAATCTATAGTGACAGATCAGTGGCTGCCTGGGGATGGGGGAGCAGAAGCGGTAGGAGGAAGAACTAATAAGGGGCCTGAGGAAACTTTTTGGCATGATGGATATGTTCATTAGCTTGATTGTGGAGGCGTTTCCGTGGATGTATACGTATGTCAAAGGTTTTCAAATTGTACACTTTAACTATGTGCTGTGTATTGCATGTCAGTTATATCTTAATCAAGCTATTTTTTTTTAAAAAAAGCGATTTCAGGGGTTTACTTTTCAAAGGCAGTCTCCTCCAAGTGTCCTGGGCTTGGCTTACTTCCAGCTCTGTCCTGTCCATGGCTGTCTACCACGACCCTGATGGTTGAGAGGGTCTCGCCCTGCAGCTCACCCCCTCTCAAGCCATGCTCCACATCACATGCTTTCCTGAAGCCCATGCTGGCCTTTCCATCCCTCATGCAGACCAAGCACCTTCCTCCCCCAGAGAGGATGCTGCCTCCAATGCCCACATGTTCACCTCTTCCTCCTGCTCCAGGTCTCAGCATTAACCTCTGCTTTTGCAATCCCACTCCTGGGCGTATATCCAGAGAAAACCATAATTTGAAAAGATACTTGCACCCCCATGTTCATTGTAGCACTATTTACAATAGCCAGGAGAAGGCAGCAACCTAAGTGTCCATCGATGGAGGAATGGATAAAGAAGATGTGGTACATACATACAATGGAATATTACTCAGTCATAAAAAAGAACGAAATAATGCCATCTGCAGCAACATGGATGGACCTAGAGATTGTCATGCTGAGGGAAGTAAGTCAGACAGACAAAGACAAATATCATATGATATTGCTTATATGTGGAATCTAAAAAAATGGTACAAATGCACTTGCTTACAAAACACAAATAGACCCACAGACGTAAAAAACAAACTTATGGTTACCAGGGGGGACTGGGTGGGGATAAATTGGGATTGACATATACACACTACTATACATAAAATAGGTAACTAATAAGGACCTACTGTATAGCACAGGGAACCCTACTCAATACTCTGTAATGACCTATATGGGAATAGAATCTAAAAAAGAGTGGATATATGTTGTATAACTGATTCATTTTGTTGTACAGAAGAAACTAACACAACATTGTAAATCAACTATACTCCAATAAAAATTAATTTAAAATATATAATAATCTCTAGGTCAAACAAACAAATAAACCTCTGTTCTTGGCAGAATTTTAAAAATGCCCTTCCCCATTCTATGTCCTAAACCCTGGAAGCTGTGAATGAGGAGACATCACATCACTCCTGCTGTTGTGTGATGTTCTATGACACAGCTGACCTTAAGGTGGGAAGACACGAGCCCTTAAAAGCAGAGTGTTTTCTCCAGCTGGTGGCAGAAGAAGTCGAGGGCTGTAAGGTACGAGGAAGACTGGTTACTACTGTTGCTTTGAAGATAGAGGGGTCACGTGAGAAGGAATGTGGGTGCCGCAGAGTTGCTGAGAGTAACCAACCCTCTGCTGACACCACCCAGAAGATAGTACCTCAGTCCTTGCCTTTGTTTTGTTCTGGCTGAGCCACGGGGCTCGCGGGATCTTAGTTACCAGACCAGGGATCGAACCCGTGGTGCCTACAGTGGAAGTGCAGAGTCCTAACCATTGGACTGCCAGGGAACTCCCATTTCAGTCCTTGCTATAGACTAAATGTTTGTGTTCCCCCAAATTCAGATGTTGAAACCTAGTCCTCAGTGTGGTGGTGTTTGGAGGTGGGGCCTTAGGGAGGTGATTAGGGTGGAGCCCTCAGGGATGGGATTAGTGCCCTTATAAAAGAGACCCCCCGAGAGCTCCCTGGCTCCCTTCTGCCATGTGAGGACACAGCCAGAAGAGAGATGTCTACGAAGCAGGAAGTGACCTCTCACGAGACCCTGGATCTGCTGGCGCCTTGATCTTGGACTTCCCAGTTTCCAGAACTGTGAGAAGTAGATGTTTGTTGCGTAAGCCGCCCAGTCTATGGTATTCCGTTACAGCAGCTCCAACAGAATAAGACAGAGTCCTATGGTTGCAAGAAACTGGATTCTGTGAACAACTGGAATGCGCTTGGAAGTGGATTCTTTCTGAGAGCTTTCAGGGAAGAGCCCTGCCCAGGCAACACCATGATTTTGGCCGTGTGAGATCCTAAGCATAGAACCCAGGTGAGCCCAACCAGACTCCTGACCTACAGAACTGAGAGCGAATAAATGGGTATTGTTTTAAACTGTTGAATTTGTGGTAACTTGTTATGGCAGCAAAACTAATCCACCTCCTCAGAGGGAATTCCCAGACCATTCTGTCTGAAGCAGCCCACCCCTACCCCCGGCCACCCAACACCTTTGTAATTTTCTCTCATTCCTCTGTTACCTTCAAAGAAATAATTTTGTCTGCTTTGTCTGACTCTCTCTGCCATACTCCAACTTAGCCCAGGAAGGGAAAGACACTGTCTTTTTATTTTGTTCGCCTGTGGATCTGGAGCACCCAGCCCCCAGGCCTGACCTGCAACTGGCCCTTAATTAGTGCTAGTGAGGGGCGGAGGGAGGGATAAATGAGGAGTTTGGGATTAACAGCTACACACTACTATATATAAAATAGATACACAACAAGGACCTACTGTACAGCACAGGGAACTATATTCAATATCTTGTAATAACTTATAGCAGAAAAGAATCTGAAAAAGAATACGTATATATATGTGTAACTGAATCACTCTGCTGTACACCTGAAACTAACACAACATTGTAAATCAACTATACTCCATTTAAAAAAATATTAGTGAATGGATGAGCGATCCTTGAAGATGGTGCATCCTAGCTGACAAGGAAAGTCAGATGATCTTCCCTGCTCCCTTCTTTCTAAGGGATGAAATTATAACGTGCCAAATTGAATTAGCATATTTCTCAGCAAAAGTTAAAACAAAATGGGATTTTTAAAAAGTATTACCATTGATTTCATCTAACCAAAGCAGCCGGTTAGCCAACTTTCTTAGCTAAAATTGAAATTTAACCCTAGTACTTGTTTAGAATCTTTCTGGAAAGGTCCGGTGATTCTGTTATTGTTTTGCCAGATATGACTGACCAACTCTTAGATGTAAAGTGACTAGGGGTGGAAACAGCCGGGAAGTTCCTGGAAAGATTAAACATAGAGTTTCCATATAATCCAGCAATTCCACTCTTTGGTATCTACCCAAGAGAAATGAAAACCTATGTGTAAACAAAATTGTGTTCACAAATGTTCATAGCAGCATTACTCATAATAGCCAAAAATTAGAAACAACCCAAATGGCCATCAATTGGTGAAAGGATAAATAAAATGTGGTATTTCCATGCAATGGAAAATTATTCATACCTAAAAAGAAATGAAGTAATGATGTATGCTACAACATGGATGAACCTTGAAATATTAACTAAAGAAGCCAGATACAAAAAGCAGAATATTGTATGATTCCGTTTATATGAAATGTCCAAAATGGCAAATTCATGGAGACAGAGAGTAGATTAGTGTCTGTCTAGGGCTAGAGGGGATGGGAAGATTAGGGGATGATGGGTAAAGAGTGCAGGGTTTCCTTTTAGGGTGATAAAAATGTTCTGAAATGGATTGTAGTGATGGTTACACAGCTCTGTGAATATACTAAAAACCACTGCACTGTATAAGTTTAAAAGGGTGAATTGTGTGTGAATTATATCTCAATAAAAAATGTATAGGTCACCAAAGTAAGAATAAGAAAAAAGTGAATAGGGGTGAGAGCTGTAGACATCACAAAGATGAAGAATGGATTAGGACTTCCCTGGTGGTCCACTGGTTAAGACTCTGTGCTCCCAATGCAGGGGGTACGGGTTCCATCCCTGGTTGGGGAGCTAAGATATCCCACATGCCACACGGCACGCCCCCTCCCCAAAAAGAATGGATGGACACATCAGAGGGAGGAAGGGAGTGTGGAGGCCTCTTCCCCCCAGGCCCAAGTCCCTCCTTGGAGGGCAGACTCCCCGCCCCCCAGCACAACCACCAAGGCTCTGAATCTGAGAAAGCTTTTGCTTCCCTGCTCCACTGAAAGTACAAGGATGTTTTCAAGTTTGCTCGTTGGTGTTCTTGTACTTCCAGAAAAAAAAACTATCTAAAATCTGGCATGTTAAGGCCAGAGAGTACATGCAAGCTTCAGACCGTCTCTAGTGGGGCCCATAATGTTGTGAAGGAATCTTCTGAGTTTCTTTCTCAGGGTCCCTTCTGGGCCTTCCTAGAGTCCAGACTCAAGGACCTTCAAACCCTCTGCAGGAGGTGGGCGCCGGCCTCCTCCACGTGTCAGGGTCCACTGAAGCCCCTCTTGCCTGGCTCTGAGTCTGTGGCCAAGTCCTCCAAGGAATATCAGAATGCTTGGAAGGAGCTCAGCTTCCAAATAACACATATGGTGGAGAGAGAAATTCCTATTGGATCCCCAGTGACTCGCGGTTCACGCCCAGATCCCCTGATCAACGCTGCGCAGCCACATATGTTATTTACGGGAATCAAATCATCCGCCCCTGAATGGAATCTCGGTCTGGGACCTGGAAATGTCAGGTGTATAAATCTGAGCCTGGAGAGGCTCTTGCAGTGTCGGGGCTGCATCCAGAGCTCACTCCCTATAACTTCCTCTAGGCTTTAACTGGGGCCTGGGAAGCACAGAATCCATCTTCTTTGGCCTTTCGCAAACTTTTCCACTTGACCCAGAAGATGAGTCCGGGTGTTGGGTTGTTCTGAGAACAGGCCCTTTAACAAGCATGTGGCTTTTGTTTTGAATCTTCCCTGAGAATTTCTGTAATCATATCTGACAAGTGCTCTGATCCCAGATGGACAGAGATGCTTGGTTCAACTTGGAGGCTTCCTGGTGTCTGCCCGGTCCTTCCTTATCTTGGAGGAAAACCCTGGGCCCCCAGTAGTGACAGCTGGCCGGTTATGGCTTCCTTGCCTGAGTCTTGTGGGCAGCGTTTGGGACCACAAGGCCTGGACCCCTCAGTCGTCTGGCCTTCCGTGATCTCAGCCCCTCCATGGTCTGTGTATCTCCCCTGGGATAAACACTTCCCTCCCCACTTGGCCAAAATCGGAATTAGGTCTTCCAAGATGGAACCACGTCAGCTCCACACTGCCCGAGGATGCAGACTCCGAAGGGCCACATGCAAAACTAGTCATTTTGGGTTTTGCACAAAGGTGGGAAGGTGCTGGGCCTTAGGAGACGATGGCCCGAGCCCGCGGGCGCCCACTCTGGGCACTCGGGAGGGATGTTTGGATCCGCTCTCGCCAGAGGGCGCCACATTCCTTTACTGCTACCCTGGTCTCGCTTCCAGATTTCAGAGGCTTGGGAAAGTGGGTGCACCTGCCTTCCAGATTCTCACAATCACCATTTTGCAAACTACTCACCGGCATCAAGGTTGCCTCTTGGGGAGCCTGACGATTTTATGAGAGAAAACTCAGCGGACCCGACAAGGGCTCTTCGATCAAATAACCAACTCTTGTACTGAACAACAGACCACAAACGGGGTTTCCTTCTTCGTTTCCATTCCATTTGATGACTCAAGAATAATTTCCCCATTTTCCAAGGACAGCATCAACCCCATTTGGGATCTTCAGTGGTAAAGAGATCTGAAAAAAGTACATCTGAAAAAATGGAGCCTTTCTCTAAAACGAGCCTGTTTACAGACCTGTTAATCTTGGATGCAGCTGCTATGCCGAGAAACTACACCAAGACCTTTTCCTTCTTGGTGCTGCTGTTGGTTGTTCTAAGGAGACCAGGACGGAAGAGCTCAGCCACACAGGGGGTGGGCCACAGTCCTCTGCAGGGACGCCAGGGGAGGGTGTCCAAGGACAGACTCTCCATTGTCACAGTACTCCCTGTGATGGGCCCCATGAGTGAAAACTGCTCAGATACTCTTTGGGGAAGCCCAGCCCAGGAGTCCTTGGAGAGGGATCTCAACTCTCCCACCAGGTGAGCGGAGGGAGGGGGTCGTACCACAAAACGGTGTGTGTACACCTGTGTGAGCACCTGTGTGTGTAAAAGTCACAAGGATGCAATCTGGGGTGGTGCCTTCCCCCCCCACCCCCATTCTGCCCGTCAGTGCAGTTCGCATTCGGGCCGCAGAAGCCAGGCCCTAGAGCAGTCAACGTTCTTGGCCCGGGGGTCTGTGTTGTTTCTATTTCCCCAGGCGGCCGGTCTCACTGTGCCTCTTCCACCCATGGGTGTTTCTGGCCTCACTGGGCTCCATGTCGCTGAATACGGGTGGCTTTCCCACCTGGTCCCCACCCACCTGCTCCAGGGAGCCCAGAACGTTGGGGAGGACGGCCCAGGAGGCGTCACAATCTAATACTTTAATTGCAGAGCTCCCAGGCCACTCCTGGGTTGGCTGGGGGCCCTGGATGGGAAAAGCAGCTCTGGTTTCAAACAGCGCCTCTACAGGTCAGCTTGGCCCTTGGTCCCCTGGGATCTGTGTTCTGGCCACCACCAGCCTGGATGGGACCGGCCTCTGTGCACGCACGCCATGCCCCTGAGCCTAGTTTGAGCAAGCTTTTGCCCTGGGACATTTTTACAACAGAGATTTCATGTGGTGATTGTTGCGGGGCTTGGGGCGTGGAGAGAAAAGGAAGCTCGGTCTCATTCTCAGAAAGAAGTCAGAAAAACTTGTTTCTCCCTGAAGGCCTACCTTCTGGAGCTCTCCCTGCAGAGGGCCTCGCTTACCGGTGCCAAGCTGGGCAAAGGAGAGGTGCCCTCAAGTTCACGGCCTCCCAGAGCCATTGTTTTCCTTTTTAATTGGAAGGACTTAATGTTTCTGACTTCTTGCTTTGCCAAGTAAGAACTTTAAGGGCAACAGACACATACTATTCTTTTTTTTTTTTTTAATTTGGCTGCATTGCACCGCTTGCGGGGATGTTAGTTCCCCGACCAGGGATTGAACCCATGCCCTCGGCTGTGAGAGCAAGGAGTCCTAACCGCTGGACTGCCAGGGAAGTCCCTATTCTGATCATTTAAAAAAATATTTTTTCACCTTTATTGGAATATAATTGCTTTACAATGGTGTGTTAGTTTCTGCTGTACAACAAAGTGAATCAGCCATATGCATACACATGTCCCCATATCCCCTCCCTCTTGAGCTTCCCTCCCCGCCTCCCTATCCCACCCCTTTAGGTGGTCACAAAGCACAGAGGTGATCTCCCTGTGCTTTGCTGCTGCTTCCCACTAGCCATCCATTTTACATTTGGTAGTGTATATATGTCAATGCCACTCTCTCACTTAATCCCAGCTTCCCCTCCCCACCCCCTGTGTCCTCAAGTCCGCTCTCTATGTCTGCATCTTTATTCCTGCCCTGCCACTAGGTTCATCAATACCATTTTTTTAGATTCCATATATATGCATTAGCATGTGGTATTTGTTTTTCTCTTTCTGACTTACTTCACTCTGTATGACAGACTCTAGGTCCATCCACCTCATTACAAATAACTCAGTTTTGTTCCTTTTTATGGCTGAGTAATATTCCATTGTATATATGTGCCACATCTTCTTCATCCATTCATCTGTCAATGGACATTTAGGTTGCTTCCGTGTCCTGGCTATTGTAAATAGTGCTGCAATGGACACTGGGGTGCATGTATCATTTTGAATTATGGTTTTCTCTGAGTATATGCCCAGTAGTGGGATTGCTGGGTCATATGGTAGTTCTATTTTTAGTTTATTAAGGAACCTCCATACTGTTCTCCGTAGTGGTTGTTTCAGTTTACATTCCCACGAACAGGGCAGGAGGGTTCCCTTTTCTCCACACCCTCTCCAGCACTTATTGTTTCTAGGTTTTTTGATGATGGTCATGCTGCCCAATGTGAGGTGATACCTCATTGTGGTTTTGATTTGCATTTCTCTAATGATTAGTGATGCTGAGCTGATCATTTTTTTTTTTTTTTTTTTTTGCGGTACGCGGGCTTCTCACTGTTGTGGCCTCTCCCGTTGTGGAGCACAGGCTCCGGACGCGAAGGCTCAGCGGCCATGGCTCACGGGCCCAGCCTCTCCACAGCATGTGGGATCTTCCCGGACCGGGGCACGAACCCGTGTCCCCTGCATCGGCAGGCGGACTCTCAACTACTGTGCCACCAGGGAAGCCCCGAGCTGATCATTTTTGAAAACGAAAGCTCTTCCCAAGGAATTGTTTACTCTTAGAATGAATGACCAATGGATGGCCTTTTTTTTTTGGCTGCACCACATGGCATGTGGGATCTTAGTTCCTGGACCGGGGATCGAACCCATGCCCCCTGCAGTGGAAGCATGGCGTCTTAACCACTGGACTGCCAGGGAAGCCCCCAGATGGCCTTTAAATGAAATATAGGTTTGCTTTATGAAACACTTGCCACCTTTGCCCTGGTGTTTTTGCATTTCCTTGCTCATCTGTGACCTGTCCTCAGGGCCCAGCAAGCCCTGCAGACCTGGGGCCTCTCTCTTACCGTCCTCTTATACCTTGGGTCCTGTGTCTGCCTCTGGTGGGATTGGCATTGCTTTATCACAAAGACACTTACTTGCATTGTAGCCTTTTTCACATCTCTGCGTGCTTGTCCTAGTGCACGTCTCTCAGGCGCCTCCAAAGTGGCCTCATTACCTTGAATCATGGTGGGTGGGGGCGCTGCTCAGAGTGGCTGGACCGGTGGCACCCAGCTTGTGTGTTTCCTCGCTTCCTCTGCTAAGCCCTGACCAAGCCAAGTGGATATGGGACAGAAATATATAAGTGAGGGAGGAAAAGTCTGGATTTGCATTGAAAAGCTTTGAAGCATTCCAAGAAGAAACCAAGAGTTTGAGTCAAACATCGAAGGGTCGGGAACATACCAGAACTTTCAGCAAGTTCCCAATCCCTCTAAGACAAGGCACACCGAAAATTTGACACCCCCTGGGGGCTGAGGACCAGGTGCTGCCCCTGGAGACATTCTCTGCCGAGCACAGCCCACACCTGCTGGTCCAGAGCATTCTCCAGCCCTGGCCTTGGTGCTGCTGGGCACTTCTTGTTCACAGATTGAGTGGCTGCCTCTCGGCTTCTCCTACTTCATACATTTAAAACTTATATTTTCTCCTTCCTCCAAACGGCTTCTCTTTCCACCTTCCCCATTTCGTCATCGCCCTTCCCCACTCTTCCTCATCCCCAGAGCTGACCCAGTGAGCCCCTCCTCTTCCCGCCATCAGCTCCATCTCTGAAAACCAATTAGCTGCCCTGGAGTGTTAATTCTTCCCATACAAGGTCATGGGGAAGAGCGCTTTTCCCTTCCTGTCTGCTCGAAGCACCATGGGCATGTTTCACCTCTGCTTTCTACACTTTACACAGTGTGGCCACCCATGGAACATATGATTAAATACCAAGTCAAAGTGCTCTAGGTTAAGTCTTTCTTCCTGCTAAAGAAAAAATTATTCAATGACAGTTGTTGAAGACGGGAAAGCAGACTTTATTCAAAGGGGGGCCGTGGCGACGGGTGCAGGGACCCCTGCAGTGGGGTCTTGCAGTGGGAGAGAGATTGGTCTCAGCTCTGAACACAGCGCAGGCAGGTGGGGATTTATAGCCAAGGAGCAGGGGTGGGGTCGGTGGGTGGAAAATTCCTAAGAGGAAACATCAGGGGTTAGGGGAGTTCTGGACCTCAGAGGATTCTTGCTGAAAACAGGCCAGGGTGGGCAGACAGCCCTTGGGGCTAGTGGGGTATAAGAAACTAATCAGATACCAAGGGTTGGGGGGCTCTTGCTGAACTGACTTAGCAGGGTTCTTGCTAAAACTGGATTTTACAAGGAAGGGCACAGATGGGCCTAGAAGGTTCAGGAGTCTGAAAACATTTGGTCAAGCAAAGAATCGTTGTCCTTTTCCAACATTTGCCCCAAGGACAGTTCTTATTTTTCTCGTCCCCTATGGTGCCAGGTATAAACTAAATCACACAGCTGCTCCATCATGCTGTGATATGGGAAAAATGACTTTCTTACCTTATGGGACCAGCATTCTTCTTAGGGAACAAAAGGTCTTTGTTTACAAAAGTACACCACTAAAGGGTGAAAGGCGAACCGGTCAGAGTTCGCAGGAAACGAGACCAAGAAACCAAACCAAACCCCAAACCCCTTAAACTATCCCGCATAATCAAAGAACAGGCCTTTGGGAAGAGAGAGAAGGGGAGAAGCCTGGAGGGAGAGCAAGAAGTGGAGTGAAGGCAGAAATGGCTTACGGAGGTTTAAGAACAAGCAGAAGGCTAATACTCCGTTTTAAGTTGTTAGCGTTTGTAAACTTGCTTCAACTCCCCAAACCTTCAGCCAGAGCACACAGAAGTGTCTTTGGTTGTTGTTACGATTATTACTTGGGTTTCAGATAGAAGGCCTGAGGCCACACCCGTGCCAGGGTGGATGCCAAGGTGGAGATAAAGCAACAGGCAGAATCAGAGCGGGGGCAGGGCAGAGCTGGACTGCGGGGCAGAGAAGTGTGATGGGAAGAAACCTTGGGGAGGCTTGGACCTGCCTAAGGGGCTGGAGGGGACGGTGCCTGCAGCCGCCATCTGGCGCCCAGCAAGTCTGCCTGGACTCATCTCAGGGACGGTCTGCACACATTACCTCCAGACAGGGGTGTAGACTGGTGAGTCTGCTCTTTCAACAAGCATTTATGCTGTACCGGCTGTGCCAGGCGTGGTGCCACCAGAGACACAGGAGGAACTTGCTCACAGAGCCACAGTTTCCCCTGCTCCCTGGAATAACGACCGCTTCCCTGCCTAGAAAGCTTTGCCAGCTCCTCCTGCCTGAAGGCGACGTTGGCATTAGTGCGCATTCCTGGGCATTGACAATGACCCTTTTTGGCCCAGCCCTGCTCACCTGTTCAGCCTTCTCCTCCGAAATCCCTCAGGAAGCCCCTCTCCCCTCAGGTCACATCTGATTTCTGGATGTTCCCAGAATGCACCAGGTCAGGCTGCAAAACCTCCACACCTTGAATTCTATTCCTTCCTCCCTGGACCTTTTCTGTCCGTCCCACCAGGTTAGCAGTCATGGCCTTGTGGTCCTCCCTGACCACTCCTTCCCCTCTCCTCACCCCATCTCCATTCCTCAAGGCCCAGCAGCCTCCATCACGTTGGTGTCTGTGTTCCCGTGGCGCTCTCAGCGGGCAGAGATGGACCACATCATCACGCTTTACTTTCACAAGGTCTCCCCTCCTGGACTGTAACGAGGAGAGGGGCCTGTCTTACTCATCTCAGGGCCCACCCGGCACCAGGTGCTCCGCCAGCATCTGCTGAATTGAACTGTCTAGGCAGCGAGACTGAGAGGTATTTTCACCTGAGGATCCCGAGAACTTTCCCCAGCGAGGACAAGGAACACCAACTATGGCTGCAGCCTGCCCTCTGGCTAATTTTCATCCAACTCCCGGTATAAATAGCTTCCTTTCCCCATATCAGAAACCACCTGCTCCCACTAGCTGCCCTCATGTAGCAGCACTATAAATATCCAGCTGGATCTAGTCTGCCTTGGCCCAGGGGCCCAGAGGACTCGGAGAGAGCCAGCACCAAGCCAGATGAGGGCCACGGGGGTGAAGACGCAGAAATTGCCCAATCTCATGCTTTTTGCACCTCTGGACACAGGCTGATGACGCTTCCCACATGGGCTTGGAAACCCCCGTAATATCCCTGGGAATTCGACAGAGACAGATAAACATCAGCTACTCCTGGTCTGGTGGTTTTCAACACACTGTCTGCCGTGTCTCTCACCAGCTGAGACACAGCTTGGAACTCGATTTGAGGCCACCCTTCCAATTCCAGTGGGATTCTTGCAGGATGGGAAATGATACGGCTTTGAAAGGAGTTGCTTTTCAAGCACATTTAAAACGGAACTGTGTAATTCTACGCTCCTTGAAGCTACTTTTTACTTTTAATAAACCAAAGGTCTCAATTCCACACGTTATTGTGCTCTAAAACCTGCACAGATTGCCAAGGAGGGAGAAAGGAGTTTAGTGTTTGGGAGAAGGGACCTGGGAAATGTTTGGGTTCTGCCTAAACACAAATCATCTGCAGGCATCACGCACCATGTTTGTGAAAACGAGGTGCGGCACTGATGGGGTTTTTGGATTCAGCAGAGTGAAACTCTCTTCTTTAGCTTCCAGGGCCCGTCCCATGCTTCCTGGGGGGCTGGTTTCTCTCTAGACACCGCCACTCCCCTCCCCAGGGCAATCTCTGCAGCTCTGTGACCTTCCAGCAGCCGGTGGATGGCAGAAAGTCTTCTGGTCATTTCAAGTCCACAGGGTCTCTGTGCAACATGGATGTATAGAGGTTAAATTTCTTCCCACTCAGCTCCAGAACTCCGCGCCCCGCCAGCAGCCTGCGGTGGGAGGTGGCAGAGGTGCCCTTCTTGAAGTTCCCCCTGTGTTTTAGGCTGGGGTCTCCAGAGAACGGATAGGAGACAGAGATATATATTTACCCTAAAGAACTGACCGTCACGGATCACGCAGGTGGAGCCGTTCAAGATCTGCAGACAGCAAGCTGGAGACTGGGGGGAGCTGAAGCCGTGAGTCCCAGTGTGAGCATGAGTCCAAAGGCAGGAGCAGACGATGTCCCAGCTTGAAGACAGTCGGGCAGAGAGGGAACTTTCTTTCTTACTCAGGTCTTCAATGGATAGGATGAGGCCCACTCACGGGTTGGGGGGAGGGCGATCGGCTTCAGTCAGTCTACGGACTCACGTGCTAATCTCGTCCACAAACACCTTCACAGACACACCCAGAAATAATGTTTGGCCCAGTATTTAGGCCCCCCGTGGCCTAGTCAAATTGACACATAAAATGAACGGTCACACTTGGTTTCTCCACATTTTCTGTCTACTCGCCTCCCTCCCACTCACTGGGCCCCTCCAGGGTGAAGTGATTGGGGCCCCCATGTAATCAGCCATTGCATGCTTTGGCCACTCAAAGCTGTGAGGGGCTTTGGAGTTTCTTGGAGACTCCCCATGAGCTGGGGGATTGGCTCACATGTGGCTCCCTCGAGGGGGGTGGAGACTCGTTCAGCCGGTGTTTTAGCCTCGTGGCTCAGCCCCTTTCTGCCGGCAGCCCTCTGGGGCCAGCTCTGCCCCGTGGGAAAACCAGGGGTGGGACTCTGTCCCTAATTGTGCAGCCACCTCTCCTTGTAATGACTTTAGGGCCTCTTTCTTTCTTTCTTTCTTTGGCTGTGTCGGGTCTTAGCTGTGGCACGCGGGATCTTTGTTGTGGCGCGTGGGCTTCTCTCTAGTTGCGGCATTCGGGCTCCTGAGCACACGGGCTCAGTAGTTGCGGCGCGCGGGCTTAATTGCCCCGAGGCATGTGGGATCTTAGTTCCCCGTCCAGGAATCGAAACCGAGTCCCCTGCGCTAGAAGGCGGATTCTTAACCATTGGACCACCAAGGAAGTCCCAACTTTAGGGCTTCTTGCTGTTAAGATTTCTCGGGCACGTGACAGACACCAGTTGTCTGGTCCCCCAAACTACTGGGCACGTATGTCAGCCCTGTGAATGGCCTCCTCAAAGCCCTCCATACTAGGCCCCCTCCTCTCGTCCACAGTTGGGGCCACAGCATCCAACAACTCTCTTTTAAAAAATCATCTAATTTCCAATCTCTCCCTCTAGGCCTTGCCACCTCCAACCTGTGGGTGGTCACAGCTCTTTGCAGGCCACGCAGACGTGGTCTAGTGCCTCCTTGCAACATGAGAGTAGTTGGGACCTACTGGTACTGCCTCAAGACCTTCGCCAGAGTTGAAAGAGAATCATTTTTTAACATCTTGTTCCATTCGTATTAGCTGAGAGTAGTAGGCCAGCAGTTAATTTTAATCGTGCAGCTTGTCTTCTTTGGATTAATGATGCTCCAGGCATTTCTGATGTCCTGTGATGGCCATAGTTACACCCGGGGAGAGAAGGTTGGCAGCTAGAGTAGCTTTTGTGCACTAGGCTACTAGCGGCTTTAGAGAGTTGGTTGGTCACCTCATGGTCATGATTGGCTGCTGCAGCTCCAGGAATCATGCCCACTGTCAAGGCAGGGAGAAGGGGAAGGGGCATCACCAGTCCTACCCATCTCATAGAAGAAAAGCAAAACCTCTTGCAGGGGGCCTCCAGCAGACGTCCATGCCTGTGTCCTTTGGTAGAACTGGGCCAGGTGCATTTGGCTCTTGCAGCCTGAGCTGAGGTAGACAAGGGAGGAGGGGGCTGGGAATGGTAACTTGTTAGTCACAGTGAGTCAGTGTCTGTCTCATTGAGCAGCCCACCTCAGCCAAGATGGTAACCGAGCTCGGGAAAACCTTTTCCATCATCATCGCCATCCTCCTTCTCCTAATTGTCAAATATTAAGGGGCTCTCATGAATGATGCTGTGTGGACAAGACACACGACATATATAAATTAGGTTTTGTTCTCAAGGGGCTCATCGTGGTTCTTGTGTAGTCTCTACATAGGCAGATACAGAAACATTACACTTTTTACTGTCGCTGTCGACGTTAATAAGCCATGGTGGTATTTCAACCTTGGCTCAAGAAAACTCAGATGTTACCAAATGACCTGGATGTACTGGGATGGACTCAAGGCATGAAAATGTGTATCAAACCATTAGGATGGGGACTTCCCTGGTGGCGCAGTGGTTGGGAGTCCACCTGCCAGTGCAGGAGACATGGGTTTGAGCCCTGGTTTGGGAAGATCCCACATGCCGTGGAACAATTAGGCCCGTGTGCCCCAACTACTGGGTCTGCACTCTAGAGCCTGCGAGCCACAGCTGCTGAGCCCCCGTGCCACAACTACTGAAGCCCGTGTGCCTAGAACCTGTGCTCCGCAACAGGAGAAGCCACCGCAATGAGAAGCCCGCGCACCACAACGAAGACTAGCCCCCGCTCGCCGCAACTGGAGAAAGTCCATGTGCAGCAACGAAGACCCAACGAAGCCTAAATAAATAAATAAATAAATAAATAAAACATCATTTAGGAAAAGAAAAAAAAACCCATTAGGGCAGAAAGGGGAAGTTTTCTGCAACTCCTGATAAAAATTTGGATGTAGCCTTAATATCTGTTTTCTTTCATGGAAATTTTAGTTTGCAATTGGTTCTATGTAGACCTTTCCAGATAGACTTGTTGTATAGGCTGTAAGTAGTTAAATTTCTGGTCTAAAATTAGTTTTCAGTTGGATTTCTCTAAGGGATCAAATGATTACCTGAAAGTAGGCTGGCTGTGCTTCCAGGCTAGTTCAGGGCTGTTAATGTAATTTACTACTTCAGTTCACTAAATCTTGTCCCTTGGGCCTAAAATAGCTTCAAAGTTACCAGATTCAGTGATGGTGGAGACACTTTGGCACCAGTAAGAATCTGGCTGATAAGGTGCTAAAAGCCTGTCAGAGCCACTCATGATGACATTATAGGTTTGGAAGTGGGTGTCCTCCCCACTTAAATCAGGACAACCAGTCAGAGGTAGGAGTCAGAGAAAATGAGATTGGAATGCTAGTGTCATTATTTTTATGAACCTGTTTGTAGGACATGGCTTGGGTGTGTGGGCCAGTGGGCTTGCTGATGTCGCCTTCCTGAATTGGACCTGCTGACTTACGCAGGCTGGCTGAGAGCTGACCAGCTGACCAGTGCGTGCTCCACAGCCAGGCTATCCCAGAGAGGAGCTGGGGGATACTCTGAGCATGCCCAGTTCTTCCCCATCTGCCCAACTGGGAAAATGGCTCCTCCTCCCCTGGGGTGAAAGGAGGAAGTGGTACGGGGAGGGGGAGAGGCAAGGAGTGTTACTCTAAGGAATTCCCTTTGCCCGGCAACCTGAAGAGCTGGGAGTAAGGGTCCGTCCCGCTCCCCGCATTTATCAACTTAAAACACTATTAACGGGCTTCCCTGGTGGCGCAGTGGTTAAGAATCCGCCTGCCAATGCAGGGGACACATGTTCGAGCCCTGGTCCGGGAAGATCCCACATGCTGCGGAGCAGCTAAGCCCATGCGCCACAACTACTGAGCCTGCGCTCTAGAGCCCGCGAGCCACAACTACTGAAGCCTGTGCGCCTGGAGGCCGTGCTCCGCAACAAGAGAAGCCACCGCAATGAGAAGCCCGCGCACCGCAACAAAGAGTAGCCCCCGCTCGCTGCAACTAGAGAAAAGCCCACGCGCAGCAACGAAGACCCAAAGCAGCCAAAAATAAATAAATAAATTTATATTAAAAAAAACACACTACTAACGTATTATTACGCTCTGATTTGAGCTAGAGCAAACAGCTGGGATTCTAGACTCTTCTGTTCTTTTTATGGATCTCCCCACACTAACTTAACTGTCAGGTCCTCTCTGTGGCTCAGTTTACTTATTACAACCAGAAGGATGATAATAGCCCTCATATTAATAGGGTTGATATAGAGGTTGTTCCATTTAAGCCAATTGTTGCCTTTATCTTATCATAGATTTTATTCTAATACTAGTTATTAGTAACTTATGTCACCCCATTAAAAAATCTGGCTGCTTAAATATATATGAAAATGGCTACATCCAGACAATGGCATATTATTCAGCATGAAAAAGAAAGGAGCCATCAAGCCATGAAAGACATGGAGGAACCTTAAATGCATTACTGAGTGACAGAGGCCAATCTGAAAAGGCTGCATGATTCTGACTATAGAACATTCTGGAAAAGGTAAAACTATGGGGACAGTGAAAAGATCCATGTTTGCCAGGGGTTGGAGGCAGGGGAGGGGTGAATAGGGGGAGCACAGAGGATTTTTAGGCCGTGTGACACCACCACGTCATTTTACATTTGTCAAAATTTTTGAATATACAAAACACGGAGTGAACCCTAATGTGAGGTATGGACTTTGGGTGAGAGTGATGTCAGTGTAGGTTTGTTGAGCGTGATGAGCGTGCCGCTCTGGTGAGGGGCTGTGCATGTGGGGACAGGGGGTGGGTGGGCACTCTCTGGACTTTCCACTCAATTTGGCTGTAAATCTAAAGCTGCTCTAAAAAATAAAGTCGATGAAAATATATGTACATATGTGAAAATGGTTAATAGAGAGGCCTGGGTATATTTATCTTGAGAAGTCCAGCCCGTTTCATTCCCAAGATCCGCCAACAAGTTCTTCCTCCATATTTGAAATGGATGTCTTGTCCGGCGGGGGGAGAACACCCCCGATGTTCTTCCATAAAGACATTTATTCAGGCGGCCTCACCTTCCTCTGCCTCCATCTCCCTCCAGGCCGCCGGGGGCTCCTGGTGCCTGCCTCGCGCAGAGAACATTGCCAGGTCAGCAGTATACACTGTCCCTCAGACACAAGGAGTAGTATTTAGTCTACGAACTCTCAAAGGAAATATCCGCTTGCACGTGAAAAATCTCTGGAATTTCTCTGCTCCTCTCACTCCAACGTCCCTGTATCTGTGAAACCGCCTTGAAAAGCTTCTATATACACAAGTGCTGCCTTGTTCCAGGGCTGACTACTGCAGGCCCAGCTCCAGCACACCTCTGTCCCCACTGGTGTCACTCCTGCCCCTTTGCGACTGGCTGTGCCCAGGAGGAAGAGGAGGGAGAGGAGGCGGGAGGAGGGAGGAAGGAAGATGGAGAAAAGGAGGGAGGAGGGAGGGGAGGAGGATGAGGAAGAGGAGGAGGAAGAGGAGGGAGGAGGTGGGGGGAGGAGGTGGGGGGAGGAGGGAGGGGAGGAGGGAGGGGAGGAGGGAGGAGGGAGGGGGAGGAGGGAGGATGGAGGAGGGAGAAGAGAGGGAGGAGGGAGAAGAGAGGGAGGAGGGAGAAGAGAGGGAGGAGGGCTGATGCAGGAGGAGGGAGGAGGGAAGAGGGAGGATGGAGGTGAGAGGATGGAGAGGAGGATCCTCTGAAGATCAGAAGGGAGAAGTCTGACACAACTGGTGAAATATAGGAACAAAATCCACACCCTTAAACCCCCGGTCCTTGAGTATCCGAGCCTCACCACTTTTCATTCCGTAATTAAGGCGAGGAAGGTGGGGGACCTAAATGGTAATAAAGACTCCGGGCTCCCGTCCTGACACGCAGCTCATCCTCGGTCTCCGCCTTCCATGGCCTGTGCTGCAGATCCCTCCATTTCCCCGTGTCCAGCCCCGCTCACCCCGCTTCTCAATTCGCCTGCTTCCTCTCTTGAGTGTCCCCTGCCCCCCATAGGCAACTGCTGTCGACAAATCTGGAGTTTATTTAGATTAGGCGTCCTGGATCCCAGGGGACACCCAAGGGCCTTACTAGACAGGCTGTGAAGGGATGAGTCCTGGGTGTCTGCCTTTGCCTCCTCTTTCACGCAAAGCCAGGGAAACCCTCCTTCCTCGCCATCTCTGGCCGCTCTCCACCCCTCGCCCTCCAGCACTGGCTCCAGGGCTGTCTTGTCTTCATCTGAGCCTGGTTCCGGCAGCACAAGACCACAGCTTCCTTGCTCCTTTTATAAATGTCCTTCTCTTCATGCCTTTGGGTTGGGTTAAACCCAGCAGGTTGGATTAAACCAGACTAGTGTGGAAAAAAATCCCAGGGAGAGAGGGTACCCTTTGGAAAACAAGAAATAGTCGAGTACCAGCTGTGAACGTTTTAAATAGAAACCTGCTTACACTGCACTTGTCATAACAACAGTTGGCACTCAGAGGTCCCAGTTCTTTTCAGAAGACTGACACTTAACTTCCAGACGGTTCCGGAACAGTCTTACCATCACATGAACTCATGACAGCAAATGCCCAGTGGCCTGTCCTGTCTGTGCATCTCAGATTCCTGGTTCTAAGCGATATGCTAAACCTCTCACATTCCGACACACACACAATGACTCTATTTTTCAAAACGCAGTCATACATGGGAATTTTATGACATCAAACCCTTAAAAATGTGGAAACTTCGGTTTCAAAATACTTCATAGGGGAAAATAATAAACCTCTTGATTTGCAATTTCTTTGCTCTGCTTATGGCTCGTTTCTGAAACTGTGACTGGCTGGGGGCTTAGGAGGCATAATCGAGTATTCATATATGCCCGGGCTTGGCACTGCAGACTGCTCACTCTGATCTGGAAATATTTTCCCTTCAGACAGGAATAGAGAGGTTACTTTTGGGTCACTCCCAATCTCACAAAAGGCTTTTCAAAAGGGAGGAAAGAAAAGAAGTTCTGATTTATTGGGAGAAACCAGCAAGCTTTTAAATGATCAGGATGCAGTGAGCGTCCTGGGCTGCAAATCTCTGGGGTGGGGAGGGGGTGAGAAAGGCAGGGTTATAGCGGGGCGGAGAGGGACGGAGGCCCCTCTTCCTCTAGGGGTCCTTTACGCAGACTTTCCAGCCAGGCTGCTGGCTGCAGGCTGCAGCCTCCGTCCCTCTGCTGTGGCTGAGGCATCAGCTCACCCCGCCAACCTCACCCCCCGCCCCCCCGCCATCTCTCTGGAAAGCTTGTGTAACGGCCCCGGCCGCCTGCATGTGGCTGCCTCGCCCACAGCTCGACCAGTCCCAGGGCTCTCTGTTAACAAGCAGGAGGTGACAACACGTCAGATGCATTTCCTCCTCAGAAGCTCGTAAAAAGCAGGCTCAGTTGGCCCCGGCAGAGCGAACACCTGTGTTCCTAAATCATAGAAGGTTCTGCCTTTCCTCTGGAATGAGCCCCCTTTCCTGTGTCTGTTGGGAAAGCAGAATATACAGAATCAAGGGGGCAGCGAAGGAGAGGGAGAGAGGCAAAGTATTTATCCAAGTCCTGAAATCTCTGCGAGGAATCAGGAGACACACAGCTTCTTTCAGCTTATAGGACCTACTGAGCTCCTTCAAGTAGAGCCCATGCCTCAATCACTGGACAAACTTGTGCAAAAACATCCAGTGTCTAGACTGGTGCCTGGTGTGCAGGGAACACTCAGTAAATATTTCAGGGTGGATACGCCAAGCTCTGTTACAGGTATGAGTCTGTGACGGTGGACAAAAGAGTCAAAAATCCCTGCCGGTGTGGAGCTGGTGTTCCAATGGGGGAGGTAGGTGGAGAACAGACAGGTAGTGGGTGCTGTCTGAGATGGCGTTAAAAGCTCCGGGGACAAACATGTATGGAAGGTGGACACACATGGGAGGGTCTGGGGAGGAGAGTGGTTGGAAGGTCTCACTGGCCAGCAGGCATGTGGATGAAGACCTAAAGAAAGGGATTGATGGAGCCACGTGGACAACCCAGAGAGAGTATTCCAGGCGGAGGAAGCAGCGCGTGCCAAGGCCCTGAGGTGCATGTGTGTCTGGTACGTTCAAGTGTCAGCAGCTGCAGCCAAGTGGACAGAGAGCCAAGGTGATGAAGCCAGAGAGGGTGAAGGAATGAACTTTGTTTAGGGCCTCATCTTCAAAAACTTCCAGAAGCATATTCAAGGGAAAAGATCATTTAGATTCGAAGTTGACATGACAACGGTGGATACAACGGGCAACAGAATCGCCAGCAAGTAACGGGGGTCTGGGTCACAGGAATCGGTGGACGGAGCATCTTGGGGTTGAGGCAGGTTGTACTCTTGAGGAAGCATGCCAGGGAAGTGATCTGAATCTGACTCGAGTCGAACAGGCTCTTCAGACCCTCCGGTGGGCAGAGACGTTCTGAAGTCTCCTGTGGCCGCTGGACCAACCCTTGGGATGAGACAGAGAGTGAAGTCTTTATCCTAAAACGCCCTCTGCTGAGGTCAGTGGAGGAGAGAGCTCACCGCTTCACATCTGGGACTGCGGCTCCTCCACGCTGTTCTCTCGCATCTGTGTCAGCAGCCCTCGGTCTGTTAGGCGGTGAGAACGTGGAGCGTGGCACATACTCTGCCTTCTCAGTGTGAGAAGGAGGAAGCTTCCTTGTTGAATCGGCCTTTGCCTCATGTCCTAAACCACGTCCTGCTCCAGATTCCCCCCACAGCCCGCAGATTTTGCATGAAACTGTCTCAGCCTATGATTCCCATGACCATTGTGCAATCCAAACCAAATCGCTGTCCCCAAGCTTCCTACGACCTTCTCTCACCGAGATAAAGCCATCCCCGCCAGAGCTGAGAAGGAGCCGCTTCAGACTTGGACTCCACACTTTGTCGCTGCTGCTGTCCCAAGGCTGCGGCTCAGGGTGCAGGGGATCAGATCGATGCCACCGAAGACCCCTGCTGCTGCCGCCGCTGCAGTCACCTGGAGCTGAGCCCTGCCGTGGAGCGCCGCCTCTCCTCTCTGCCCGCAGCAGGTTTCCCTGTCACCTCCGTGAACTTTGGGGATGTCACTCCGTAAACGAGTGTTTTGAGCCCTTGTGAGCTTTTGTTCTTGTTTTCACCAGCGTGGGGACTTGGCCCAGAGAACGCTCTGGCCTGTGGGACATAGTTACCTCTGGAGGTGGCTTCCAAGGTACTCTGAGTCACTCTCACGCCACACAAGTGGAACCATCCTGGAATAAATAATTTTAAAAAGCGACCCGGTTTCCTGGCAGTTCTGAAACTCAGAAGGGGCGAGATGTCGCAATGCCGGGGGGCAGGTTGAAGAGTGAACCGCTGGGCTGTGGGAAACTTGGATGTGATCTCATCACATTCAGGCTGCAGCTCGGGTTCCGTCTGCAGAGCAGGGAGGGGAGCCAAGCCCCAGAAAATGCCAGAGAGAGCGGCCAGCGTGGGTGAGCTGTGAGAAGGCGGCCCTGACATCCACGCTCAGAGGTGATCGGGAACGCTGTCTGCTGACCAGCGGCTCTGGTTCCTTTGCTGAAACCCCAGCTGTGCTGGGAACTGACCTCATTCATGAAGTAAACACTGAATCAGATACCAGCAGGCCTAACCCTGGATAAGTGGAAACAACAGGGACGTTTCCATAATTATGAGGCTGCCAATTGGATCTGGAGAGAGCGACTCTCAATATGTCAGCTGGAGTGAGTTCATCACCTGCCCTTTGCCAACTTCATCAGAAGCCAGTTTGCCTCGTTGCGGTTGAAATTATTTGTGTGAAAATGCTTTCCTTACATTTTAGTTTTTATATCCCGAATCATGTACTGGAAAGCAGCGTAGTCTAGCAACTGGAAGACAATCTTGGGACTCTGCCGATCAGAGCCCAGGCCCGGCCGGGTCTGCAGCCGTTCCTTCCCCTGCGTCAGTGGTCACTGCGCTCGCAATCCTGTTGCTGGAAGGCGGGGGGCCATGAAGCGAGGCCCCGTCTCACGGATCTGGCTTGGTTGTAACCCTGGGTCCTGGTGTTTGTGTGTCCCACGTCATGGTCACACTTACCGATGGTTCATGCCCTCCCCTCAGGATTCCGCAGGGCCTGTGCGCCCACCCGACAGGTTATTCACATCCCGAGCTCCTGTTTCCACGTGGCTCCTCCTTCCTTTTCACGCAGCTCGTTCGGGGGGTGAAAGAGTCGGTTTGTTCCTCCACAGCGGTTGAGACCACTGTTGGCAAGACATTCATAATTTGGGGGAGAAAGACCTTCCACTAGCTATTCCATTTTTGCCCTCATTTACTCACCTCTCCTGACTTGGGGAGCCGGGCTGCCTGAGTCCCAACCCCAGCTGTGCCCCTTCAGGGATGTGTGACCTCAGGCAGGTCGCTTAAACTCTGTTCTGTGCCTCCATCTCATAATCTGTGAAGAAACCAAGTGAAAACAGCACCGACCCTTCAGGGGTGCTGTCAGGATTAAAGGGTTAACTCACGTGCAGCACTTAGGACAGTGCTTGGCACACATACAGGAGAGCTAAGTATCCGTCTTTATTATCATTCTTATGGTTATTATTAGTCTGAGCAAGAACACACGGCAAGGGATGACCATTTTTACGTACGTTAGTGGTAAATTTACAGGGTGAAAATCAACAACTACCTCGCAGACATGGCTGTAAGAAGTCAGGTGGCCAGAGTTAGGACTGACTCATTATGTCACTTAAATCAGTGACCTAGTTTCTCTTTTAGTTTCTTTATCTGTTACATGGGGGTGTTTACTGTTCCTTCCTTAGAATAGTCTGGTCTGAGTTTTGACATAGAAGCCACTCAAAGAAAAGTGCCATCGTGTGTCATCAAGACGATTCTGTTGATGCCTGTTTTCTTCATTACGCCTGGAGCTGGATAACCAGAGGCCCCTCTCCCAGGCCCACTGGAGCTGTTTCTTCAGCCAATGACGAGAACAGTTGGCAAACCTCAGCCTCACAAAGACCCTCTTTCCCCTCACACTGGGCCGTTCTGCCTGCTTGCTTGTCAATACTGTCCAAGTTATTTATTAACCCTCCTCAGACTCCCTGGACCCTCTGTCCATGCTGGGAGCAGAGGGGACAATCCCAGTGACTTGCTCCTTCGTGATACGAAAGGAAACTGAACCAGGCTGGCAGAACCGACCTGTCTCCGCAGGGAGCACGGGACACTCCGACACTCAGAGTGCTTTCAGGAATCATGCAGAACAGAGGCAAAGGTCCCAAATTTTAAAAAGTTACGAATTGGATAAATGGAAGGCCAGTGAGCTTAGTGTTGATCCTGGGCAAAATTCTAAAGCAGATAATCACATGAATGGTTGACCAGCATTTAGAAAGGGCGAGCATAAGGGTCAGTATTGATCATCGAAGGAATGTCTTTCATTAGATTAGTAAAGCTGGTGAGCGTTTTGCCATAGAGTGATGACTTTATATCTATATCTATATATCTATCTATATCTATATATCCTTTTTTTTTTTTTGGCTGCACCGTGCAGCATGCAGGATCTTAGTTCCCTGACCAGGGATTGAACCTGTGCCCCCTGCAGTGAAAGCATGGAGTCTTAACCACTGGACCTCCAGGGAAGTCCCAGAGTGATGACTTTTGACAATAGTTTGAAAGAGTATCATGAAATCTTTATGGACAAAATAGTGACAAAAAGGCCACCAGAGCCTGAAGAGAAAATAGATGATCATGTGTGACATCTCCCTTTAAGGTGACACCACTTGCTCAAGACCATACAGCCGATTAGTGTCCGGGCTGGAGTCTGTGCCTGGCCCCTGTCCCAGGTGAAGGCTCCACCCACAGGCCATGGCTCCTGGGTGTGGCCAGGTAGAATCCTAACAGCATATGGGACAGTGTCCTCCCAAGGCTTTCTCCAGTGACCTGCCAAGCCGTTCTATCCTTGGCCCTAAACTCTTTAACATTCTATCAACAACTTGGATGAAGCCAAAGATAACTGCTTATCAACCATGCAAATAACACAAGGCTGTGTGGGAAGGCCAATATGTTGGAATCACAGAATCAGGATCCAAATTATCTCAGCAGGAAGGAATGATTGGTGGAATCCAGCAAGATAAAATTTAACTGGAATACATGTAAGCTCCTGCGGCTAGCTCCAAAATTTGATTGCAAAAGTATAGGATGCGATTGGAAAACATGTCCAACTTCACCCTTAATCAAAGAAATGCAAATTAAAGCAACCATGAGATAATCACTCTCCCCTATCAGATTGGCAATGATTAAAAGGATGAAAATTCCCCAGTTTGGTGGCAAGGGTGTGGGGAAACAGGCTCTTTTGTAAGAGCATACAAACAAAATCACCCTTTCTGGAGGGTAATCTGGAAACACAGAGCAAAAACTATAAAATGTGCCATTTGCCCCAGTAGTTTTGCTTATAGAAATGTATCCAAAGACAGTTATGTTAAGATTTATGTACGAGGATATTCATAAAATTACTGTTAAGAAAAGAACACTTTTGGGGGGAGGGTGGTGTTCGGTTTGGGGACAGAAGCCTTGGAGGCCTCAGAAGGGGACCATACAGCTATTGTCAAATACTTGACACTATAGAGAGGAGGGACCATGGTCTGTGCAGCTCCTCAAGGCCAGGCCAAGACTTACAAGAGATAGATGTGGCCTCATATTACAAAACAGATTCCAACAGTTCATTCTGCCCCAGATTAGGATGGGCTGCCCTGCAGATTCCCAATCACTGGCAGATGGCCCTCTGTCCGGAGTATCAAAGTGGATAGTTATTGCTCTTTCGCCACTGGGATGAAATGCTCATCTTGGTTCCCTCCAATGCAAAGAGGCAATGAGTCTTTGCTGCCTTAAGTCATCAGAGGGCAGACTCACCACTCAAGTTGAAGGTGGGAGGGAAGTGACACTGGGTTTCACTTCCTGATACGAATTCTAGGAATGAAATGAGAACACCGCCCACTCCCCCATCATTACTGAGAGCCTATGGGAGATGACCACCTCTTCTTCCCTCCAAGTCTTTTAGGATTACCTGCTGTGTATCCATTCCCCCAAGGTAAAACCTAAGGGAAGGCCTGAAAAAAAAAAAAAGACAAGTGTTCCTTCTCACCAAATCATTTCCACTGTATTTTGGCTTCCAGGAGACAGACATAGGGGGTAAGCATTCAGTGGCTCTGTCTACACCTTTTCTGTTTTGTGTTAGTTTCATCTAAAACTCTCAGGTTTTTTTTTTTTTTTTTTTTGTGGTACGCGGGCCTCTCACTGTTGTGGCCTCTCCCGTTGCGGAGCACAGGCTCCGGACACGCAGGCTCAGCGGCCATGACTCACGGGCCCAGCCGCTCCGCGGCATGTGGGATCTTCCTGGACCGGGGCACGAACCCGTGTCCCTGCATCGGCAGGCTCAACCACTGCGCCACCAGGGAAGCCCAAAACCTCTCAGTTTTAATTATAAATCACATCTGTCTAAGCTGTATTATATCCAGAGCCCCCAAATGTGGAGATTCCGTCCTTTTGGATGCTTCTCCTTACTGTGCTTGTGTGTTTATCACTTCAGTTTATTAAGCCCCTGCCTTGTCTCTTTTTCATCAGTCTCCCCATCAACTGTGTTGGGAGGGCATTATTAAAAACACTCACAGTTAACCCTTTATTGAGCCCTTGAGTGAGACCCTCACCGTGTAATCTATCGGGTAGTCCTCAGCACACCACAACCCTGGAGCTGGGGACAGCCTCCCTCCACCCACCATGGTCAGAGGAATCTTTTCATAAGACGACACCTATCACATCACCAACCACAGGCCGAGGTGGCCTCCAAGGCTCTGTGTGGGCTGCTTCCCCCAAACCCCAGCGTATCTCCTACCAAGACCCCTCACCCCGAGCTCAAGCCACATGGGCCTGTCATTTCTTCCAAGCTGTCACACTCCTTCCAGCCATGGGATTTCTGTGCATATTCTTCCTTCTCCCTGGGGTTCCCCTTGTCCCATCTCTCCTTCCTATGCATCCTTTTTTTTTTAAAAAAAATTTATTCATTTTATTTTTGGCTGCATTGGGTCTTCATTGCTGCACGCAGTCTTTCTCTAGTTGCGGTGAGTGGGGGCTGCTCTTCTTTGCAGTGCACGGGCTTCTCATTGTGGTGGCTTCTCTTGTTGCAGAGCACGGGCTCTAGGTGCACGGGCTTCAGTAGTTGTGGCTCTTGGGTTCTAGAGCGCAGGCTCAGTAGCTGTGGCACGTGGGCTTAGTTGCTCCGTGGCATGTGGGATCTTCCTGGACCAGGGCTTGAAGTCATGCCCTCTGCATTGGCAGGAGGATTCTTAACCACTGTGCCACCAGGGAAGCCCAACATCCTTTGGATCTTAATTAATGCCATGAGCTGAATGGTGCCCCCCCGCCCCATCATATGTTGAAGTTCTAACTCCAGGACCTCAGAATGTTACTGCATTTGGAGATAGAGCCCCTAATGAGGTAAGTATGTTAAAATGAGGCCGTTGGTGTTGGCCCAAGGCCGATCTGGCTCGAGTCTTTATAAGAAGAGATTAGAACCATCTGAAGAGACACCAGCGTTGCAAGTGCACAGAGGAAAGACCATGTGAGGACGCAGGGAGAAGGCAGCCTCCTGCAAGCCAAGGAGAGAGGCCTCAGGAGGAACCAACCCTGCCAGCACCTTGATCTTGGACTTCCAGCCTCCAGAACTGTGAGAAAATAACTGTCTGTTGTTTTTAAGCCACCTGGCCTGTGGTATTTGTTGCGGCAGCCCAAGCTGACTAATACAGCTAAGAAGTCACTCCCCAAGAGAGATTCTCCCCACCCCTCCCCCTTCAGCACTATACTGCTTTTCCTCTGTCACACTTATCACAGTTTGCAACTAGTCACTTATTTGGAGGACTACAGGGATATTGTCTGTGTCCCTTCCTCAGGCTCTAGACTCCAGAGCAGTGAGGAAATGTGCACTTAGGTTCTCTGTAGAGTCTCCAGTAACTAGCACAGTGCTTGCTGGTCACATGTGGGGGGTTCCATATTGTTGAGTAAAAGAAGTATTATTTCACTGACATTAAAAATGAGGAAATTGAGGGGGCTTCCCTGGTGGCGCAGTGGTTGAGAACCCGCCTGCCGATGCAGGGGACATGGGTTCGTGCCCCGGTCCGGGAAGATCCCACATGCCGCGGAGCGGCTGGGCCCGTGAGCCATGGCCGCTGAGCCTGCGCGTCCGGAGCCTGTGCTCCGCAACGGGAGAGGCCACAACAGTGAGAGGCCCGCGTACCGCAAAAAAAAAAAAAAAAAAAAAGAGGAAATTGAGGACTTCCCTGGTGGCACAGTAGTTAAGAATCCGCCTGCCAATGCAGGGGACACGGGTTCAAGCCCTGCTCCGGGAAGATCCCACATGCCACGGAGCAACTAAGCCCATGCACCACAACTACTGAGCCTGTGCTCTAGAGACCCTGAGCCACACTACTGAGCCCACGTGCCAAAACTACTGAAGCCCGTGCGCCTAGAGCCCGTGCTCTGCAACAAGAGAAGCCACCGCAATGAGAAGCCCACACACCGCAAGAAAGAGTAACCCCCGCTCCCCGCAACTAGAGAAAAGCCTGCATGCAGCACGGAAGACCCAATGCAGCCAAAAATAAACAAACAAACAAATGAATGAATTAATTAATTGATTGATTTTTAAAAATGAGGAATTGAGATTCAGTTAAACTTCCTAAAGGCCTCAAAGCAGCTAAGTGGCAAAGGAGGACTGGAACACAAGCCCCTAAAGCTCTGGCTTGAAACCAGTACTGAACCCTCTGATCTTGAAATGCATCCATTCACCCAGCAGATGCTTCTTGAGTACCTATCACTTGCTGGCCTCTGTCTAGGAACTTGGGATGCAGCCATGACAAAACAAAATCATCGCCTTCATGTGGAGAGGGATGTCACATAAGATAAAGAAGTAAGTTTCATGGTATATTAGGATGTAATAAATGCCATGAAGCCCAATGGGAATGTGGGATTACAGAGGCAGATGTGTAACTTAAAATCAGAGGTTAGAAGGCCTTTCTGAGCAGAGAATGTCTGAGTCTACATTGAGAGAGGGAGCCTTGGGGCTATTTGATGACGAGCTCCATGCAGAGGTAAAAGCAAGTCCAGTGTCCTGGAGGCATAAGGAAGCCTGGCAAAATGACCTATGTGGCTGCAGTAAAGGCAGTGAGGGAGTTGAAGTTAGGAGAGGTGGCTCAGCAAGCTTCCAGGAGCCGGGTGGTGGAGGACATTTCTGGCCATGATTGAACTTTGCCTTCTACTTGAGTGAGAGGGGAGTCTTTGGAAGGTTTTGCTCAAAAGGAGCCACATGATATGACTTTTAAGAGAATTACTCAGGCTGTCATTATGTGAACATCGACTGAGGAAGAGAGGGTAAAGGTAGAATCTGGGAGAACCGTTTGGAGGCAATTACAACAACCCTTTTACAATAATCCGTGAGAGATGAGGGGCTGGGTCTAAGGTGGTGTCAGTGGAGGTAGGATTCTGGGTATATTTTAAAGAAAAAGCCAATAGGATTTGCTGACAGATTGGACGCGGGATGAAGAACACAAGTTTTGGAGTCTGAGAAGCTAGAAGGACAGAGGCTCCATTCTCTGAGATAAGGAAGAGCACGGGTGAAGCATCTTTTGGCGGAGAAGCTCAGGAATTCCGTTCGGACATGATGAATTTGAGCAGCTGACTAGGCATCCAAGTTTTGATGTCATATAGGTAGTTGTAAACTCAGGTATTGAGATTCAGGGGAGAGGCTCTCATCAGCATATAGATGGTCTTTAAAGTCATGAAACTACATGAGGTCACCAAGATATATTAAGTGAAAAGAGAGAGAAATCCAAGGAGCCAGTCCTGGGGGTACTGTTACATTGACAGCTCAGGGGAATGAGGAGGAACCAGAAATTGAGACTGAGAAGTACAAGAAAGAAAGCCAAGAGTGTGCAGTCCTGCAAAGCAAGTGAAGAAAGTCTTTCTCAGGGGAGAGGTGATAAACTGTTTCAAACGTTGCTGACAGAGCAGGTGAGAAGAAGATGGGGAAGAAAGTGAGTATGCAGGAAGAGGATTCGACAAAGCCTGGGGAGAGCTGGAGACGGTGACTGTAGGCACTCTTTCAAGGAGCTGATATTCAGAGAAAGGAGAGAGATGAGGTGTGAGCTGGAGGGAGAAATGGAGTCAAGGAAAGGATTTCTTAGGAAGGAAGAAATAATATATTTATATGCTTATGGGAAAGATCTCACGGAGAAGAAATTGAGACTCAAACAGTTTAGGTTGGGACTTCCCTGGTGGTGCAGTGGTTAAGAATCCGCCTGCCCATGCAGGGGACACGGGTTTGAGCCCTGGTCCGGGAAGATCCCACATGCCGCGGAGGAACTCAGCCCGTGCGCCACAGCTATTGAGCCTGCGCTCTAGAGCCCATGAGCCACAACTACTGAAGCCCGTGTACCTAGAGCCCGTGCTCCACAACAAAAAAAAGCCACAACAATGAGTAGCCCCCGCTCGTCGCAACTAGAGAAAGCCCACGTGCAGCAACGAAGACCCAACGCAGCCAAAAATAAATAAATAAATTTATTTTAAAAAAAGGTTAGGTTACCCCTAGGACTAAGTCTTATGGTCCAGACTCTTCTTCCCATCCCTACGCTGTTTTAAGTGATAAACTTAAGCTTTAACGGGGCCTCCTGCCCCACGCAGAATAGGGTCTAGGGCACCTTGAATTTGTACTTTACTTGGACAAGTGGTACATCCGAAATTTACTACCGTAAGTCAAGAAGCCCCTCAAATTGAATTTTGGGCTCTCTTAACTTGGGGGGGGCGTTCCCGGAAATTGCCGGGCAGAACTGCGGGAAAGTATATGACTTGCCAGGAAAACCCGCGCACAGAGCTCCCCACAGCGCCTCCCGCGCGCTTTCGAAACCTCACCAACGTCAGATAACCAGCTCTCCTCCAATCCCGTCTCGGGGGTGGGGCTCGACGCCCAGTCTCCATTGCAACACCTTAGTAGGAGCCCGGGGGCTTCGGCACCGTGGGAGGCGCACTCTGATGACGTCATGCCCCCGCGGCGCTTGCATGACGTCAGGCCCAGCTCAGCAGTGGGCTCTGACGACCAGCAGGTATGAAAACGAGCACGGCCTCGGACTCTGCACATGTGTCATCTCAGGTTGGCGCATGTGTAGCTCTTAAACACCAAGTCGTGAGCGAGCACAGTTGAGGTCTGCTTGCTCTCGCAGCTGTTCCTTTAATTTTGACCAGAGAAATCGTCAGAGATGCTATAGTTCCAACTGGCTTTCTCAAAGCTAGCAGATATTCGAGAATCGGGCAGTTTGTCTCGCCTGTTACCTCTCCTGGTGCGTTGTTCCATCCATAATGCCACCTACTAGTCTGAAAATGCTAGTTGAATTCCCAGACTGTGTTGCCAGCAAGCTTCCTCTAGCAGGAAGCTTTTCAGCCAACGCTTGTAAGGTCAGCAAGCAAACTTTTTAGCACGAGTTGTAAAGTAAGGGTAACCAGACTCCGACTGAGGGCCTGAGAAGGTCTCCGAGCCAAGTGTTTGAACTTCTAAGGATTTGCGACTTCTGTGGACAGCTTGTGGTTCCTTTTACCTTCTTTCAGACTTTTAGCCAGGATCCAAGCAGTTGACCTGGCTAAGTAAATGACCTCCAGGTAAATGAAGTGTCACTGTTCTGGAACTTAGGAAACACCCACTGGTGCTGAGCCCTGGGGACACAGTGATGCGGCCAGCTCCTGCCATCCGTGACAGCTCATTTCATTGATTCATTCAAGAAACATTCATTGAACACCAGTTGTGTGTGGGGCAGGATTACTGTTCATTGAAAGAATGAAGTGAGATCTAGGAGATACGGTGCAGCCAGGAGTCAGGTTTGATCTTGATGTTTGGCCCTGCTCTTTACTTGCTGAATGATCTTGGGTGAGTTATGAACTCCATCTGCACCTCAATTTCATGATTTGTAAAAATGAGCATAATCCTACCTCCTAAAGATGACAGATGTGAGAGTTAAGCTTTGTGCTGTGGTTGGGGGGTGGGGGGGTATTCTTTCCACTTCCTTACATTTCTTCCCCTCTCAGTGCCTGTCTTTCTCAGGCCTTACACAGAGGACAACACGACTAGTGGGAAAACAGCCCCCTGACCGGCACACAGCCTCAGAGGTCATCCACAGATTCTCCTCAAATTGTTTTCAAAGCAGCCTTCATCCAGACGCTGCTTTTTGTGAGTCTGTGTGCCGAGGCCAAATTAGATTTAAGCAGAGCCCTCCCACCTCATCCCCAAACAAGTTCCACTAAAACCACCCAAATCCAAAAGGAAAAAAAATCCTTTTCTTAAGGTGCGTGGTGACTTGAAGCTAGGTGTTGGAGGGTGGCCTGTGACGGTGGGTCAGATCCTGGGTCACTGTCTGAGGGGGGATGAGGCACCGTAAGGGTTGGGGAGCGGGTGTCAGGCTCCCTTGTTACTACAAGGCCTGTGGTTTCCAACACTGTCTGCATCCCCATCCCACTAAACAACAGAGGGAGAGAAAACAGACGTGCACACAGGCAGGGACACACACACACACACACACACACACACACCCAGACTTGCACAGCCTTCAGAGGAAGTGCAGCACCAGATGTTCTGGGTTTCCTGTTCGATGCTTCCACAGCTGGTCGAGTCTGTGGTTGTGGTTTGTCTGTCTCGGGCTCATGTGAGAGACAAAAGCTGGGCTGACGGGAAACCTCCCCTCCCGGCCGCCGACCCCCCTTCCTCAGCTCTAACTGATCAGTCACACGGAAACCTGGCAGGTCAGACATTTCCTGAAACACCCAGAGCCTGGATTCTCCCAGGAGGAGGCTGAGTCCCCCTAGCCCCACGAAACAGCCCCTGGGCTGATGGTCGGCCCTCACAGATCCCGGGGACAATAGAAATCTCTCCAAATATACTATTTTTTTAAAGATATATATACATATATATTTTTTAATGTATTTATTTATTTATTTTTGGCTGTGTTGGGTCTTCGTTTCTATGCGAGGGCTTTCTCTAGTTGCAGTGAGCAGGGGCCACTCTTCATCGCAGTGCGTGGGCCTCTCACTGTCACGGTCTCTCTTGTTGCGGAGCACAGGCTCCAGACGCGCAGGCTCAGTAGTTGTGGTGCACGAGCTTAGTTGCTCTGCGGCATGTGGGATTTTCCCAGACCAGGGCTCGAACCCGTGTCCCCTGCATTGGCAGGCAGATTCTCAACCACTGCGCCACCAGGGAAGCCCCAAATATACTACTAAGATAGACCTGCATCCCTGCTGAATAGAATGAAGCCGAAGCCGGGTTGCCACGGTCACTAAGCCGGTGCCTAGCATAGAGCAGCCGTTCAAAAACACTCAGCACGTGGAGGGATGGATGAGGAACAGAGAACTTCATCTTCAGGGGTTGGATCTAAAAGCCCTGGCTTGCCATCACTTCTCATAAGTGGCTCTGGATTCAACAGACAAGGGTTTGAAGCAGCACCGTGCTACTGATTTGCTGCAAGTCATTTAACCTCTCTAGGCCCACTTTCCTCATCTGTAAAATGGAGACAATAATATCTGTTTCATGAAATTGTGAGGCCCAATGAGACACATGGATTCGCCTGATATGGAATCTTGCCTGTAGTAACTGCTCAAGAGATGCTGGTTCGCTTTTCTACTTGCAACACTGCAGTTTATTTAAGGGGATGCACTAAAAAGGCAAAAGAGATAAAGCAACAACCAAAACATTGTTCCCAGGACACTGCCTGGTTTGGAGGCAGGGCAAGAGTGCTGGTATTTGTGTTGATAATTATTGCTGCCATTCAGACTGCATTTGGACATGGGCAACAGGGACTCCAGCCTTCAACAGACTCCACTCCAGCCCTCCTCCAGCGGCATCCTTCCCTTTGAGATAAGGCTTCCACTTACACCCTGAATGTAGCCATTAGGGTCATTGCCTCTTTGGGGTTTTTTTGGCCGCACTGCACAGCATTTGGGATCTTAGTTCCCCGACCAGGGATTGAACCCTCGCCCCCTGCATTGAAAGCTCAGAGTCTTAACCACTGAACCACCAGGGAAGTCCCCAGGGTCATTGCTTCTGAAGTTTGACCAACAAGGTTCAGATGTTGACTCTGACACTTATGAGCTCTGCAGCCTTGGGCAAGTTACTTTACCTCTCTGTGCCTCTGTTGCCTCATTTATAAAATGGGTAAAGCAATAACCACATCATGGGATAGTTGTGATGTTTAAGTGAGTTAATATATGTGAATCACTTAGAACGGCTGCTGGCAGATGGTAAGGGATGGATAAATGATAACTCTTATGAATGTGCAAATGCATTTGATTCTTACAGCAGCCTAACTACGGGTAGGTTCTGTGAGTAGTTCCATTTCACAGATGAGAAAACTGAAGCTCAGAGAGATGAAGTAACTTGCAAGTTCACCCAGGTAGTAAATAGTAAGGCTGAGACTTTACTCCAGTTCTTTCTGACTCTTTCTCGTGTGTGAGGGTTTAACCATCTCCTGCAGTTGCATTTCTTTCTTCTCCTTGGAGTCCTCCTCCCACCCCCAAGCCCATGAGGCTCAGCCTCTTCCTGCAGTCCAGGACATCCCCGTCTGCAGCCTCCAGCTGGATGCACGCTTCCAGAGCAAGGTCTTGTTTCCCTGCACAAACTTCCCTTGCAGAGTGACGTCTTACAGACGGTTGTTCCTAGCTGGGGAATCTGAGTTAATTCACGAGAAAGCCTCACGTGTTTCTAGGACAACTTGTATTTGAACCCAAAGGAAGGGCTCTTTGGGGAGAATTTCACGAGCTGTCTGGCAGGGGAGACATTATGTTGTTTTAGTTGGAGAGGTGGTCCTTTGCTGCGCCCCTCAAACCCCACTGCTCTGATGGTGGCTTTGTCTGACGGAAGCAGGTGGTGTAAAGGTTCTCAGACTTAGCGAGCATCATTATTGCCTGAGGAGCTTTGAAAATGCAGAATCCTGTGCAGTTCCATGGTGTAATGGTTAGCACGCTGGGCTCTGAGAATGCAGATTCCCAGGCCCCACCTTGGAGTCTGTGAGCTACATTTTGAGAAATACTAGTGTTGTGATGACAACCACAGACCTAGGTTCAAGTTCCTTAATTAGCTGTGCGACCTCAGGAGGACATTAACTCCCTCTGAGCTT
Source organism: Hyperoodon ampullatus (assembly GCF_949752795.1). NCBI lineage: Eukaryota > Metazoa > Chordata > Mammalia > Artiodactyla > Ziphiidae > Hyperoodon > Hyperoodon ampullatus. The sequence continues at coordinate 7,153,327 of NC_136915.1, read as the reverse complement.
CAATATTCTCATCTTTAACATAGGAATTAAGGCAGTCCCACCTTCCTCATGGGCGATCACCACTGACAGTGCTTCATTTCCTGTTCAATGAGAGAATGTGAGAGATGACCATTTCTGTGCTTGTGTTCATCCAAGTGCTGCACAGAAATTCAAAGGAAGGCACAGACCCAGGCCCAAGCCTCAGAGAAGTTCCTTAAATCTTTGGTGAGACAGGGAATCGTGGGCCCCTGAATATAAGCAATCCTTTGGGTGAAGGCTGTTGGCCAGAAAGGGAGGAAGTATGGTTTTCCACCTCTTGCATGCTGGGCTCTCCCAGTGACAACATGGCAAAGTACACCAGAGCTTGGATCAGTCAGGGCATGCCAGGTAATGCTGCAATAACAAACCAACCCTGGGTCTCAGTGGCTGAACACAACAAGGGTTTTGCTCACGCTGTACCTCCCAGCAGATCAGCAGGCAGTTCTGCTCCACAGACTCACTCAGGGACCCAGGTGGGCGGAATCTCCATCATCTTATAGCCACACTATCTGGAACACTTGGCTTCCGTGGTCAGAGTGGCCAGGAAAGACAGACTAGACATCACGGCCTGGGCTTTTTACTGTTTCAGCCTGCAATGACATGCATCCCTTTTGCTCAATTTCATCGGCCAAAACTAGTCACACGGCACAGCTGGAAAAGGCAGGGGAGCAAATGGCATACTTGGGGAGCACCATTGATTCTGCTGCCGGGTACTTCGTGTGTAGAGTAGGGAGAGCTGAAAACTCTTGACCCAGATTTCCAGCAAGGGCCCAAAGACTGGTATCTCTCAGAGAGAAAAGGAAAATTTCTCTGTTGAGTTGCTCCTGCACCCTATGTGCTGAGAAGCTCGGCTTTCCTGTCTCGTAGAGCTGAGTTTTATTTGTCTGAGAATGTGGTTGTTGGTTTTTTTTTTTTCTCTTCTTCCTTTTTCTCATTCTTGCCTACCCTCAAAACATGGGAAGAAAAGCAGTCTGCTTCAAATAGCCAGCAGTCTGGCCTGGCTCCCTTGGCTGGAGGGGAGCCATCTGCCAGCGGGCCAAGAAATACCCCAGAGCTCCAGGGTCCTGTGGGCACTGGGTGGGAGGCTGACACAGCCTAGAGGCTGTGTGCCTGGCTGCCAAGCCCACCCTCAGTCCAAGTGCTCTGTGCAGAGTGCAGCCGAAAGCAACCCAAATATCTTCAGAAATGGAGAACAGTGGACTAGAACCCAGCAATTTGGGGTAGCAGTTTTTCTGGAGCACATAGCTGGGGAATTTGCCTTAAGACATCTCTCATTCCTAGAGTGTCACTGGATAAAGGGCACTTATTTGTTTAACCTCAAATCAAGCCACAGCCCCCATCTCTGGGCTGCTTTGAAAGAGTTGTTTTAAAATAGCTGAACAAGCTGAAAATCATGGGTCTGGTTGCTGGTATGGCTTTGCAGAAAGTGGCGGGCTCAGAAAGTTCCTGAATTTTCCATGACTGGCAGTGGTGAGGGGAGGTGGAGGCTGGGGAACAGAGCCTGGACACTTCTCCTGCACGTTGGCTGGACTGTTTCTGTGGCGGGTCCAGCCTTGGCCTGGTCAGTGTTCTCACGAGGGTTTTGGGTGGGAGGAAACCCTGGAAGATTCCTTTCTGAAATCTGCTCTCGGCAGCTCTGCATGAACAAAGTGGAGTTCTTCTGTTCTTTCTCTCTGACCCCCCTCTACTTCCCCTCTTTCGGTAACAGAATGTGTCTTTCCTCAGGAGAACCTGTTTCATTGGTTTAGGTAGGCCGACTCCGTGGCGTGTTTGTGTTCAACAGCCGGCTGTGGGGGGTGGAGTGGGGAAGCCCTGATTTCTAGCGTTTGCCAATTTCCATGGTGTAAATACAGGCACACCTCGTTTTATTACTCTTTGCTTTATTGCGCTCCACAGATACTGTGTTTTTTACAAATTGAAGTTTTGTGGCAACCTGGCGTTGTCAGAAGATGGTTAACATTTTTGGGGAATAAAATATTTTGAAATTAAGCTTTGTACTTTTTTTTTTTACAACTTTATTAGAGTATAATTGCTTCACAATGGTGTATTAGTTTCTGCTTTATAACAAAGTGAATCAGCTATACATATACATCTGTTCCCATATCTCTTCCCTCTTGCGTCTCCCTCCCTCCCACACTCCCTATCCCAACCCTCCAGCTGGTCACAAACCACGGAGCTGATCTCCCTGTGCTATGCGGCTGCTTCCCACTAGCTATCTGCCTTACGTTTGGTAGTGTATATATGTCCATGCCTCTCTCTGTACATTGTTTTTAAAGACATAATTCTATTGCACACGTAATAGACTACATAATTATGTAGTCTATAATAGACTACATAATTATATAAAAATTATGTGTAAACATAATTTTTATATGCACTGGGGAACCGAAAAATCACGTGACCCGCTTAAGTGTGATATTTGCTTTATTGCAGTGGTCTGGAACTGAACCCGCAATATCTCTGAGGTCTGCCTGTGCTCCCACCATGGCCAGTTTCAAGCTACAAACATGTCATCACTGAACCTTCACGGCACATCAGTGGTGCTGATTCTGCCCCATCCGGGGATGGGCACGTGACCCAGAGGTGCTGTATCAGAGTTCTTAGGGCTATCAGAGAAGACCACTTCTTTCCCTTGGCACTGATAAAGAGATAGTATGTTATTCTGGGGCTTTCAGCAGCCATCTTGTCGGCCACAGGGAGAGGATTTCTTAGAGACAAAGCAAGTGAGCAAAGGGACACTCATGATGTCACTTGAACTCCTGAATCCAGTCATACCTGAAGGTGATTTATTCCTGAATGTTCCAGTTACACAAATCAGCATTCCCCTTTCTTTGCCTAGGTAGTGTGAGTTGAGCTCCTGCCATCTGCCAGTAAAAATGCCGTGAATAATACAAATGGGCCACCCATAGCCAATTAAATAGATTTGGTTTTTATCTTGACTGTGGTGGTAGTTTCACAGGCGTATTCATCTGCTAAAACTCATTGAATTGTACACTTTAAGTGGGTACAGCTTATTGTAAGTAAATTATATCTCAATTAAGATGTTAAAAATTTTTTTTAAATTGGGGTGCGTGTATGTGGTGGGTGGGAGTGGTTTTCTCATACCTAATTCTGCCGGGCAAAGGCTCACATAGGAAAAGAAGGTGAAACTAGAAGGACGGTTCTATCTCTCACAGCAATCGGTTCCCGCTTCCACCTGTACTGTGATGTCTATCCACCCACCCGTTTCCCACCTGGGACCTCTTGGAGAAGCAAAGGATGAAGGAAGGATGGAAGGAAACAGGCCTCTTGGAAGCAGGAGAAGCAGAGCGGAAGTCGGGTGTTATCTCCCCCGCAAGCCCTGGAAACCAGCAGGGTTACCGCGATGCTTCATCCAGTGACAACAGCCTTATAGAACAGCAATGCTGGCAAAAGCAAATGGGCAGCTAGCAGAGCTTGGCCTGCTGTTCCTTTGAGGGCGAGTAGAAACAAACCGGGTATGGACTCATTTTCCCTTTCTATCTCTGGGGTGTGGGAGAGGCTGGGCTCCAGGTTGCAAAGATGGGGAAAGCCTGGGTCAGGCCTCGTGCTCAAATTCCACCGTTTGGTCCTGGCTTGGGGCTCTGAGGCTGCTGTCCCCGCCTGGGTGTCTGGGACAATGCCTCATTTCCTATACTCCGAGCTGAGAAATAATATCAATGACAGCAGCTACTTCTACTTCTTTCCGAGGAGACATTGGAGTGCCCACCCTGTGCCTGGCTTTAGAAGCACGAGCTGATTTCACTTTCCAAATCCTAGAGGTACGTTCTCTGACAGTCGCCATTTTACAGATGAGGAAGCTGATGCTCGGAGAGGTTAAGTAACTTGCTGGGGTCACACAGCTAAGAAGAGGCGTTGCTGGGCCTCAGACTCACGTCTGTCTGGTCCCAAACCTGGCTTCCATGCTGTACAGAGTGCGAAGCAGAGTGAACTGCATTTGTGTTTCTCACCTGGTGGCACCGAATTCATGATAAGCAGCCCCACACGAGGTGAACCATCCTGGGCAGATGAATTTCAAATGCCTGCCACCAATGTGAGTGTGCCCTGGGCACCATGGCCAGGGTAGAATTTTCCCAGCCAAGGTACGGATCCCCACCTGCAGCCCACAGGAAGGTCCTGGAGAGATTGCTGGGGGCAGAGCCGGGCCTCCCAGCTGCCATGGGCCAGATCAGCCTGGGATGGGCTCACGGCTCTGCAGGAGGGGCTGGGTGCTTGCGCTGTCCCTGGCTGTGGGCATCTCTCCAAGTGTAGCGGGAGCGCTATTCCAGGACAGGCACAGGAGGCCTCAGCCCAGTCTGCGCCAACATGCGCCTCTCGGATGACCGCCTGGCCCCAGAGAGAGGGAAGGCAGATCCAACGAGAGTTCCCCAGCCATCTGGGGCTCCCGGCAGGATGGACGCAGGTGTGGCCCTTGAGCCCGGTTCACACTGGTCACGTCCAGTTCTGGTCTCCTGACGCTCCCATTGGAATCACCTCGTTCCCCACCGCAGCCCTCGTCTGCGGAGAGACTGCTCCAAGGAGAGGACTCTCTTGGGCTGAAATTTGGGCCGGGTTCCAGGGAGCTGGCTTGGTCTGATTAGGTGGTGAGGATGGTCAGCCGTCAGAGGGGACGGGGAGGAGGTCATGGGAAGAGGCTGCAGGTGTGGAGGAAGCCGGGGGGAGAGGGAGGCGGGGATGGGTGTGAAGTGGCGAAGCGGTTCGGGGTGGGGTGTGGACAGAGAGGACAGGGAAAGATGGAGCAGAAAGGGGCTCTGAGGCCAGAAAAGGGGGAGGGGGCAGCGTGCACCCCAGGGCTAGAGGGAAGAAAAGCACCACGGTGATCAGAGCAAAGAGGGAGAGCCGAGGGGAGTTATAAAATGCTTATTGATCAAGGCCCTTGGGCGGGAGGGGCCGAGGGGTCCCCAGATCGAGGGCGGAGCTGCCCCAGTTTGGGGATGAGTGATGTCTGGGTGTGTCTGGCTGGCAGAAAGCTGGGCAGGGCCCGGGCTGCTGGGTTTGGGCTTCAGCGTGGGACACAGAGAGCAGCGGCAGGGCGCTCAGCCCCGGGGCCCTGGCGCCGGCCTGGTACCTAACGTGTGAGGTCTTCTAATGGTGGTGATATTTAACTCTGCCACTTACAGTCCAAGCCGTGTGACTCGCATAGCTCTCACCATGCCCAGCCCTTAGCACACGTTACGTACTTTAGTTGCCCAAGCTTCCTGCAGGCAGGGAAACAGGCTCCGAGCCCAGTCTCTTCCCAAGTGGTGGGACCGGGGTTGGGACCTGGGTCCTTCCTCTGGGCATGTCCCCCTGTGTCCATGGAGGGGGCAGGAGCCGAGGCGGGGGCTGCAGCTGCTGGGGGCAGTGGACACCAGCCAGCTGGTCCCGTTGACCAGGACCCTTCTCTCGTGGGGCAGCAGGGCCAGGTGTTCTGAGCCACGGGGAGGGTGGAGAGGGTGTGTGAAGGTGGGAGTGAGTGTGTGTGTGTCAGTGTGAGCCTGCCCTCTGTTCTGTGGCTGGGCCAGCCAGGAGACAGGACCTCCCACGGAGCCTGGCTGGGACAGGAAGTCGCTCACCCTCAGCATATGCAGCAGCCCTCCTGGGCCAGGACAGGATGCTGTGGTCTCCACAGAACAACGGGGACCAGGGAGGGACCTGAGGGAGGCAGTGGCTGCGAGGGTGGGGTGGGAGATAGGCCTGGAGTGGGGTGGGGGAGACCAGGGGCTGGGATGCTTGCAAGGTGAAGAAACTTCGGAAATGCTCCAAGACACTGAAGAGGGGGGGCGGGGCTTTGTCTCACGTCCCCGGGGATGTACTGGGGGATAAGTTCCGTACGTGCCCACCTGGAACTGACTTGCCCCTATGTCAGCCTGGCCTCTCACTGCTTTCTTACCTCTTGGGTTCCTCTGCATGGGCCCTAACTAACTGCCAAGCCGGGGCCCCGGGGCCCCAGCCCTGGGAGTGTGCTTTCCTTGACTCTGTCAGCAGGAACCCTACTCACCTTGGAAGATGTGGCTGGTGCATCAAGTGTGAGAAGCCTTCCCACTTGTGGCACAAGGGGTTTCTCCCTCGTGGCCCAAGCTGCTCATTCTTAGGATCTTAGCTCCCCAACTCTACTGGGGAGTCTTTCAGTCCTCTTCACCCCCCACAGCATCCTGTCAAATGTGGCAGGGCTGGACTCACAGCCGACACCACTGCTAATGATAAAAACCACACGTGTTGGGCGGATGGGGTCGGGGAGGGGGCATGGGGGAGGCAGGAGAGATCCCACCCCTGCCCTGTCCCCAGAGGAGCCTCATTCCTATTTTTCTTTCAACACCCTTTGTTAGGATTAAAGGCTGGGGAGTTGGGAGGGAGACTAACTGGGTTCAAGTTCACCCTGTTGCTTCATGTGTGGCCACCTTTCACACTGTAATCCCACATCTGGAAATGTGAGAATCTGAAGACAATAACCTCCAAAAAATGAAAGGCTTTTCCAGATGAAGATGTTCACAGCAGTGTTATTTATAACCGCGAAGAACTGGAAACTACCTGTATATGCTAACATGGGAGAATGGCTACAGGAGTAATGGTATTATCTACTGCATAAATATTAGATAGACATTTTAAAAGGTGCTTTGATGATTTTGTGGTCACATGAAAAAGGTTTGTAATAATGTAAGGTGATCACGGCTATGTGAAACAAACAACAGCCTTACATCAGACATGTCTGCATAGGAGAAATAGTGAAAGAAAACACAGTGAGGTGTTAATGGTTGACTGTGCCGTGGGTGATTTCTGATTTCTCCTTTCCACTTTTCTATAACAAGCTTGAATACTTATATCAAGATTAATTTTATTAAAAAAAATCTTTTTTCTTATCTTGAGAGTCTTTTTTTAAATTTATAAAACAGCACCAAAAAGAAGAAAACAAGCATGTTAACATTTTACGTATTTCCTTCCAGTCCTTTCTCCATGCATATTTCCACGTCTATAAATAGACACTCGGTTGACTAGAAAAGAAAAATCCCAAGGAATTTTGGAGGCTTTCTCTCTGGGCTTGGAGGTCCCAGTTCCTTGGAAGTTTCCTGTGGCTATGGGAAGAGTTAGGACATTGGCTCAGGCTCCAGGGACGAGAGCTGTTCCCTGCATGGAGTCTCGGGCTAGGGTGAGGCCACCACCGCCAACCTGAGAGCTGCCCCCCGGGAACCAGCTTGCTGAAGGGCTGCCCCCAGGCCCACCTTCTCCATTCTGGCCCCTAGGTCCTGGTCCTCTCCCTCCACTGCCTTTCTAAGGATCTCTAAGCAACTGATTTGCTAATTAATCCTGACCTTTGCAAAGTCTGAAGTTTCTAGCCAGTGGGAGACTTTCCCTTTCAAATGGTTTTGGCAGTTGTTGGCCACAGGCTGGGGGTTTCCATCTCAGTTCCATGGGTTGGCCAATCAGGCAGGTTTGGCCCTGGGGGTTCTGTGGGTCCCGGGCCTGCTGGGCCTTGCCCGGCCTTGCCCTGCTCAGTTGGGGACGTTTGCTCCAGGGCTCTGCCAAGGCCACCTCCTTGGTCCCCTGGTAATCTGCTAGCAGGATTCAGGTGTCTGTTGACTGATTCACCCCCTTGATCTCAGGGATAGTTGCTGCCTGCACTCTTCCTTGGAGATGCCGTGCACTCTGGGGAGGGGGGCAGGAGCGAGGCAGGGGATGCAGAAGCCCTGCTCCGTGCAGCCTGCCCTCGGCATAGGACTCGGACCCCCTACTCTCGCCCCATCCCATCCTGTGGCCACGTCTGCCCCATGAATAAGATCCCGTGATTCAGAACTTCTCTCTTCCCCCCAACATCCCTCCCCGTACCCCTCCTCCTCCTTCTGCTCCCCACCCCCACTCCCAGCCTCTCACTTGTTCTATGATAACCACAGCTGGGTTTCTGTCTTGGTCAGAGGTGAACATGAATCAAGAGTTACCGGGTTCTGCCCTGAGCTGACTTTCTTTTTCAGCAGACTGTTTCCACTTAGAAGGCAAAACAGGTCAGGCCAGCCAAGCCCTGCTTGCTGGGTCAGGGTGAGGACAGGGTGGGGAGGCTGGGCTCGGGACCAGGGACCAGGGACCAGAGCAGGCATGGGAGGGAGGGACGCAGCACCCAAGCACTGCCTTCTGCACTGCCCTCCAGAGCCTGGCACACAGAGGAACTTCAGAGTACTTTTGTAGAATAGATGCTCTTCCCCAAGGCCCAAGGGGATGTGGCACAGGGCATGGCCATGTTTTTATTTTTCAGTGATGGAGATTATTTTGGTTCCATTCTCTAACAGCCTACATCCATCAGAAAACATCTGCTAATCACCTACTGGATGCAGAATATATGGTTTGTTTTCAAAGGAAACCTCTGTCATACCACTGCTCACCTCTAGCCTAGACTTGGAGCGATGCTGTCTCTTACGTCTTAGGCCCTTCAGGGGATGGAGTGATGCTCTGTAGACCTGGCCTCCTGTCTAGGCCTGGTGTGTTGGAATTTAAGTAAAACTCCTTAGCGACTTCCCTTTAATCTATTAGACGTTTATTTTAGGTTGAGATTGTATTTCTAACATCCTTGTGGGTGGTACGAGGGGGCCTCAGACACCAAGGTGCCCCAGAATCAGTAGCAGAACCCACAAGGTGGCCACTCACCCAGGACAAGGTGGTGACCCAGAAGGCAGAGGAAGGAGGCCTGAACCACCCTACGTGCTGTGATCAGACTCTTCTGGTTTCAGGGACAGAAAGGTCCCCAGAGACAGGGGGGTCCACTGGAAGGATGACTGCACAGCTAAAGCTGGGAGGAGCCTCAACAAGCCCACCCCAACCAGGGGGCACTGCTGTTTCTGCACGACCAGCACCCCTCCCATCCCCTGATAGCAGCAGCCCACTATCACGCTGTTCCCAGCATTTCCAAGACCCGGCCTCCTCTCCTCAGGGGTGGGCCCATGACTCAGAGCCTGCCAATCAAGGTACCCATTCACACCTCTGACTGCAGTGATTGGCTTAGGCATAAGCACATGCCCCAAGCTGGCCAATGAGAGCCCTCCCAGGAATTTTCTGCTGGGCAGGAGCTCTCCTTCCTGCTCGTGAGGGCAGGTGAATTGGAAAAACGGCAAGTTTTAGGTTTCAGGTGCCCCCATGCCCCCCCAATCTGCTCCTAGAGAGACTTTATCTTAGAGAAGGATGGAGACCTGATGACATCATTTGACCTCATAGATCTTGATGTACCTGAAGCTGAAGCTGGCCCATCGTGAAGTTTTCAGATCAGAGCTCATAGGTTTTTCCCCCTTTAAGCTGGAATGAATTGGGTTTCTGGTACTATTAAGTAAGAGAGAAGACCACAGGGGTTACTGTTGCTGCGCCACTCTGCTGGATATGGCTTGGGTCCTCAGGAGGAACTGATGCAAGTTGATTTTTTTAACAACTGGACCTGGTACACAAAGTCTTGACCCAGATTCTTTCTGTGTCCTCATGGCACCCCCAGCCCCTAACACACACACTGCACAAGCTTCTCTTTGGCTGACCTCAGTGTGGTAGGCAGAATAAGGGTCCTCCAAAGATGTCCACATCCCAGTCCCCAGAACCCATGACTATGTGCCCTCACATGGCAAAAGGAATTCGGCAGATGTGACTATAGTTAAGGACCTCGGGATGGGGAGAGTATCCTGAATTATTCCGGTGGCCCCTGTAATCTCAAGGATCCTTATCAGAGGGAAGCAGGACAGTCAGAGTCAGAGAAGGAGAGGTGACAACAGGAAGAGAGGCTGGAGCGAATTGAGGAAGAGGCCATGAGCCAAGAAATGCAGGTGGCCTCTAGAAGCTGGGAAAGGCCAGGCAATGGATTCTCCCCTAGAGCCTCCACAAGGAACATAACCCTGACACTTTGCTTTTAGCCTTAGGTATGGTCTACTGGGTAAGCCATAACAAAATATCATAGTCTAGGTGGTTTAAACAGCAGAAATCTGTTCTCTCACAGTTCTGGTGCCTGGAAGTCCAAGATCAAGGAGCCGGAAAATTTGATTTTTGGTGAGGGCTCTTTTCCCGGCTTGGAGATGACTGACTTCTTGCTGTGCCCTCACCTGACCTTTTCTCTGTGCATACAGAGAAAAAATGAGAGAGCTCTCTGGTATCTCTTCCTTTTCTTATAAGGACACCAGTCCTGGGAATTCCCTGGCGGTCCAGTGGTTAGGACTCTGCCCTTTCACTGCCAAGGGCCAGGGTTCAATCCCTTCTCGGGGAACTAAGATGCTGCAAGCCGTGCAGCGTGGCCAAGAGAAAGGACATCAGTCCTATGGGATTAGGCCCCCACCCTTATGACCTCATTTAACCTTAATTATTTCCTTAAAGACCCTCTCTCTCTCCAAATACAGTCACATTGGGGGTTAGGGCTTCAATATATGAATTTGGGAGGAGGAACACAATTTAGTCTATAACATTCAGCAAGACTGATTTTAGACTTCAGACCTCCAGAACTACAAGAGAGTAAACTTATGTTGTTTTAAGTGCCTACGTTTGTGGTAATTTGTTACAGCAGCAGTAGGAAACTAATACACTCAGCTAGCAATGCCCTGTCTCTCTCTCTCTCTCTCTCACCTGCAGGTCTTCCCATATGCTGTGCCTTCTGCCTGGCACTCTTAGCTGGCTGGCTTCTTCCAATGCTTCCTGATTCCGCTCAGGGGTCCGCAAAGTTTTCCTTGGCTCCGTATAATTATCTGTTTATGTATCCGTCCCCCAGCCAGGCTGAAAACTCCCATCTCTCATTCCTCCATTCAGCAGGTATATATTGAACACCTACTATGGGTTCTGCAAAACCCAACATTCTTGTCCCCGTGGAGCTTTTGTTCCAGCAGGGGACAGTGGGCAGGGTCTCTTCCCCTCTCAGCTGTGTATCCCCAGCATCTGGCAGTGCCAGGCACCCAGTGGACTCCATAGCTCTTAAATTAATCAGAGACACAGTGGGTGAGTCTGAAAGAAGTCCACTGTTCCAGGCCTCTCTCTCCCACAAATCCCTATGGCTGCCATTCTGGAAAAAGCCCAGACTTCATGACTCCAGGATGGCAGATATGTCGGAGGGTGTTTTGCTGGCCCCTCCCAATGCCGGGGTCCTCCCACTCTTGCCAAGCCTTCCTGCTGCTCAGCCAGCAACCAAGGCCAACTCTGGGGCCCAGGGCACATGTAGCCCATTCATCAGTCTGCGCCCTCAAAGTGTCCACTCTGAGCTGGGTTCTCCCTGCTCCTCCTTTCCCAAGCCCGACGGTTCTCAACATGGGGATGGTTCTTCCCTCCTCTCCTGGCAATGTCTGGAGACACTTTTGGCTGTAGCCATAACTCTGGGTGTGGAGGGGTGCTAGGGCATCTGGTGGGTAGAGGCCAGGGATACCTCTCAACATCCTCTGATGCACAGGACAGCTCCCTTCAATACAACAAAGAAATGACCAGCCCCAAATGTCAGTAGTCCTGAGCTTGAGGAACCCTGAGGCCTGACTCCATGCTTTTGAACTGTTCAATATTTTTGGCTGAAGAGCTTCAGCATTTGGGTTATGAGACTTGACCCCTCTTTTTATTTTATTTTATTTATTTTTTATTTTTTTTGTGGTACGCGGGCCTGTCACTGCTGTGGCCTCTCCCGTTGCGGAGCACAGGCTCCAGACACGCAGGCCCAGCGGCCGTGGCTCACGGGCCCAACCGCTCCGCGGCATGTGGGATCCTCCCAGACTGGGACACGAACCCATGTCCCCTGCATCGGCAGGTGGACTCTCAACCACTGCGCCACCAGGGAAGCCCCTGACCCCTCTTTTTAGAAATAGATGGGCAAAGCTCTCCTGTACTGTGTTATGGAAAGGAAAAATCTGCCACCATGTTATCTTCTTTTGAAAGTCTCCTGTTGTTAACTTTGTTCTAGTGGATTCTACGTGCTGGGGCTGTGACGTCTGCAGGCTACACCAGACTGAGAGGAGTGTGTTCATGGATTCCTGACACAATAGCAACTCCCCAGACACACCTGTTGTGCAGTCCCTGCTCACGTCAGCCCCACTGAGCCATGGCATCAGACGGTCCTGGGCACAAGCCCTTGTCCTGTGGCCTCTGAGCCCCAGCTTCCTGATTTGTGAAGCAGGGAGACTAAATCCTACCCTTTCAGAGTTGTAGGGGGATGAGGTGTGCATTCACTGGATTGCTGGAGCCAGCTTGGACCGGCTCATGAGGGTGGAATCGTCGGTTTTCAGGAATTGCGTGAGCCAGAGGTTAACTATGGCCATCGTGAACGATTCAGTTTTACAAACTTACAATTCAATAAATTATGTTAAAAACAAAGCAAATACTCAAAACTCATCACTTCCTCATTATTTTACTACATTTTACTATTGTCTGTGCTCTGGAGGTTATTTATGTCTGTTGCATCTGCATGGTGGAAACATTGTACAACGGCGGCTGCTATGTGTCTCTTCTCAACTCCATGGTCAGTGACACTGCCTTAGTGGCTTGGAATCAGCCTTGGTGGAAGCTTTACACCAGGGAAGTGGGTAAACTCTATTAGTCAGGGCTTGCTTTGTTGTTTTGTTGATTTTCTAGGTTTAAGAAAGTGATGGGAAAAATGGTAATAATGCAGGTTAAACTTGAAAGTGAGTTGTGTCTCGGGTCACTGCATCGTGAAGAGCACAAACAATTAAGGACGTATTCTTCCTGTGTTCAAACACTGTGATGCAATTCAGCAAAAAAGTGAAGTTCCGATGTATATCTTCACTGTTTCACTCTTCCTCATGCATTAATATAAGTGGAAATATTAATCAACTTCCATGTCAGAACAGCACTCTCTGTTCAATGACGTGAATGATTTCTTTTGCTGAGGTGGATGGTAATCAAGCACTTATTTGTAGTAAAATTTATACTAAACGTATGTACATATATTTATGGGCACACCTCCCCCCAGAGAGCCGGTTGTTAAGCATTTATCAGCACAGCACAGAACATGAGCGTGGATGTCAAAATTCTTAACGCGGAGACAGCGTTCCATCCGCAGTGTCAGTTCAGCCGATGGCCCTGCAGCCGGAGCCCCGTGGGAAGGTGACCTGCGTCTGAGCTGAGATGGGGACTGGTTCTTGTAGCCATGGCCTGCAGGGTCCACTCTCCCTGCCCATCAAGACGCCTTGGCTGGGCATCCTTGTGGCTTCCTGGCACACACACAGGCTGTGTCCTGGGCGCCGGTGAGGTGTCTGAGAACCCAAGGTGAGGGCCTCCTGGTTTGGACGGGTCCAGTGCCCACCCATCCTGGGAGATGGCCCAGAGACCCCAGGTGAACCTGGGCTGAGCTCGTGGGAAGGGCAGGATGTGGGCCTAGGTGACCTTTGGGGATGGGGGGTGACCTCGAGGGGCACACTCAGGGTGAGTGCGGCCTAGCAGGCAAAATATTGGGCACCAGGCCCTTTGTACTGAGTCATTCATTTATTCAAACACCATTCAAAAAACATCCTGTCTGTGCCGGCTCTGGGCTGGGTGCTGTCATCCAGCTCATTTATCTTTCTTTCTCTTGGGGAGACAGTGTTCCAGGCAGAAGGAACAGGCCCCGGCAGCCCTAGAGCATGGCTGGAATTGGTGGAGGATGGGGGAGTGGCATCACGCGCAGGGCTAGATGGGGAGGAAGGGTCACAGTGACCGCTGTAAACACTAAGCTCTTAGCCAGGCTTACATGTCACTCTTGTGCTAGTAAAGCTCACAAGCGAATGTTGGTTGAACGAAGCCATCGGGGGACGGGAAGCTGACACCTGAACTTCTAGGCGGCAGGAAGGAAAGGTTCTCAAATGTCTGAGAAGCTGTGTGAGCCTCATTCTGGGAGGGTAAGCCAGGCAGGAGGTTCAAAGCCTGCAAGGACCCCCGCCTGAGCAAGCACAAGCTAAAAGCACATCCCTGGTGGCAGGACCAGTCCACCCGGGAGGATGATTGGTGCAGTGGGTCCTCGACTAAGATCACGCACCTCCTGCCTGGCAGGACTGGCCCCGGGGGACTGGTGAAGGCCTGAAGGTGGGAGGAGGGATAAATTGGGAATATGGGATTAACAGATGCACTAACAGATGCACACTACCGTATATAAAATAGGTAAACGCCAAGGCTTAGCTGTATAGCACAGGGAACTATATTCAATACCTTGTAATAAACTATAATGGAAAAGAATTGAAAAAAGAATATAGATATATACACATATATGTATAACTGAATCACTTTGCTGTACACCTGAAACTAACATAACATTGTAAATCAACTAGACTTCAATGATAAATAAATAAATGAATAGCAGGCCCAAAGGTGAATCTTCCCAGGAGATTTCATCCAAACCCCCTTCCCTTGCCCCCTCCTGCTGGGACCTGCCACGTTGCTCTGCAGTCCTGTCCCTAAGAGCGCCAGATTTAGCAAGTGAAAAGAAGACTTCCAGGTAAATTAGAATTTCAGATAAACGACAAATAACTTTTTAGTCTAAGTACATCCCTCGCAATGTTTGGCGACTCTGTGCCACCTGAACCTACCTGAACAGGCCCCTGGGTCGTCTTCTCCAGCCATCCCTCTGGGTGGGGTTCCAGACTCAAAGAGGAGCCCAGGAGCGGGGGGACGCAGAAGTGATGTGTCAGGCTGGACTGCTGGGGGCAGACCTGCACCTGAACCGGGCTCTGGTCTCCAACTTCTTAACTCCCACCTGCCAAAGGGTGGGCTGGCAGCTAGCTTCTCTGAGCCCATGTTGTCCCATCTGTCAAATCAGAATACTAATACTACACAATAGGTGGTCATGAAGGTTACAGGGGATGGAGGGTGCTGAGCACAGTGCCCGGCATATACTGAGTTCTCAATAAATAGTATCCATGACCATATACTGACCCCGTATTATCTATATTATGTTAATCATTTACCACAATAAAAAATGATTATTGCGGGCTTCCCTGGTGGTGCAGTGGTTGAGAGTCCGCTTGCCGATGCAGGGGACACGGGTTCCTGCCCCGGTCCGGGAGGATCCCACATGCCGTGGAGCGGCTGGGCCCGTGAGCCATGGCCGCTGAGCCTGCGCATCCGGAGCCTGTGCTACGCAACGGGAGAGGCCACAGCAGTGAGAGGCCCGCGTACCGCAAAAAATAAAATAAAATAAAATAAAAGATTATTACTATAGATTGGCCTCTTGTTTTGCCTACTGTTCTATTGCCAGCATCTAGAATGATGCCTGGAACACGGTAGGTGCTCAGTAATTACGTGCTGAGTGACTATATAGTAGGGGAAAGGTCTTTGCCTCCAGGGAGCTGGGAAGGGTCCAGGCACCCAGTCTGATCCCTGAGGCTGGCCCAGCCTGCCCCCACCTGACCAAGCCACCCGGCATTGCCCTGGTGATAAATAAACAAGACACGTGGGAATGCAGAAAATCCAGGCTGAAATGTGTGGCTTCGTTTCCACTGAGTTCTGGGAAATCAGACCCGTGACAGGAGGTGGGTGGCCTCTGGGTGCATCTCAGAATCCTGGCTCCCGTCGAGGGCCTTGTGGGGATGAGGGATGGCACGGTCCCAGCCCAACCCACCCCTCCCGGCAGATGAAGAGGAACCTGGGAAAACAGATGTGGGATGGGCAGCCACACAGACGTCCCCCTGTCCGTCCTCACCAGGCCCCACTCTGCAGTGTCCAGCCTGCCTGGCTGGGGTTGCCAAAGGACACAGCATCCCACGGCCCACGCCTGAGGTCAGAGTTCTGGTTTCCCGGGTATTTGGCCAGAGGCACTTTCAAATTCCTGGGACGCTAACAGAGATGCCCTACAAGCCCCACACTTGGCGGGTCTGAACCGAGCTCTGACCTTCTCCCACTCCGAATCTGCTTCTCCCCGGGGTCTCCGCCTCGGACAGTGGCCCCTCCATTGTCCTGGATCTCAAGCCGGAAACCAGGTCTCTCGATATTTCCACACCCTCTCTCCCCACATACAAGCCAAGCCCTGTCGATTCTACGTCCCAGATATAGCCCCTGCTTCTCTCCACACCCACCACCAGCGCCCCGTCCTTCCATCCTGCTGCATCCTGCCTGCCACGTCCTAAGATTCCCAGCCTCCAAGCTGTTCTCCGTGCAGCCACCCCTGAGTGCTGGCCTCTGCCAGGCTGCCCTCTGTCCTGGACACCTTCTCTCTCCTTTTCTCAGCTAATTCCTGCTCAGCCTGCAGGTGCCTGCCTCCTCAAAAAACACCGAAATATTCAAGCCGATCACAGGCACCGTTACCCTCACTCCTGAATATTTAAGCAAGTGTCTTCTAAGATCAAGATCAGTCTCCTGCATGACCCAAATTCCATTTTCATGCCTGGGAATTTAACTCTGATGCAGGAATATTATCTAATATACGATCCATGATTTAATTCTCCGATAGTCCCTAAAATTAGCGACTGGCCTTAGTTTGTTCAATCCGGGATCCAAGCAAGAATTACACGTGGTGTCTGGTCGCAGGTCCTTTTCATCTTGCTGATCCCTCTGGCAGCACCCGCCAGAGGTCACCCACCAAAGCCCTAATCCTCCCTATGGAGCGGCTTCTTTAATCCTCTGCTTTGCACGCACTCTGAGGGCAAGGCCGAGCCTGTCTTGGGTTTGGTTGTGTTCCCCGGAGTTCCTGGCATATAGAAAGCAGGGAATCAGTATCTCTTGAAGTTGAATCTGGAGACGACAGTTAATTCTGTGTGCTCACAACTATCCTTTCCTTTCATGATAAAATCTGTACCCTGTAAAGGGAGGGCAGTTGAGGAAATACTGAGAATTCAAACTCTCAGTCTAAACCATGGGAACCGTGAACCTTGAAAACAGCAAGGGCAGCTTGTCTCTGCCCGGTGGGTGGTGTCCATCTGAGACATGATATTGTCCTTTTGGAGCACAGAGGGAGGCATGGGACACCCAGGCAAGGGTGTGGGGGGAAGGGCAGGGTCAAAGTTGAGCGTCTTTCTGGGTCTTTCTGAGTCTGGGCCTCGCAGTGTCACCCATCCCTCTGCACCCAGGTTCATGAAGTCCCAGAAGGTCTGGACAGTTCCGGGTACGTGAAAATGCAAAGCTGGGACGCGGCACACGCTTCCTGGATTATCAGCTCGCCGGGCCATTCATTCTCCAAGGCCCTCTCACTAGCAAGAAGAAGAGTGACATGCTGGCTGGAATAACAATGGCCTGGACTTGATCTTTGGAGAGGCAGGAAGGCCCTAACGGCCCTGCGAGCTGGAGAGGTCATTCAGAGTCACCCATATTTATTGACACAGCCATGACTGTTCCTGGGACAGCTGTGAATCAGAGGAACTGCCGGGAATAGCACTCCAAGTCCAGACTCACACTGTCTGACCAGCTGCCTGCCGGCGTCTCCCCTACCCCCACCCCCAGCAGCGGGGCAGGAACCTCGCTGGGGCCCATCCTGCCCAGGCTCGGGCACTCTGGGTGTGGGAACCTGGGCGGGGGGCACAGCAGGGTACCTGCTTCTAGCCGACTGCATCGTGCTGAAGACAAACCTCATTCTTTCTTTTGTTCAACACATTTATATTGAGCTCCTACTATGTGCCAGGCAAAGTTCTAAGCACTGGATTTAGCTCTTCAGCGTACCTTTCTCGGACACCTACTGTGTGCTGGGCATTGTCTGGATACTGGGTTCCAGCTCTTTGTCCTTCATTTTCTTGAACACCTACTGTAATGTGTGTGCCAGGCATGGTAGTAGAATGCTTGCTCAGGGCAACCCAAGGCAATAAAGTAAATCCCAGAAGCAGGCCCTGCCCCCATCCCTTTGAGTCCTGGCACTGGTGCCCTGAGCAAGTGAGAGCAGTTTTCCCTCAGCCCAACAGGGATCTCTGCTCCCCAAGGTCAGCCCTCAAGGGGGCCGCAAGAGTGGGAGTACCAGCTCCAGCCCAGGGTGTCCAGGCCTGTGCAGCAGGCTGGCCTCGGCTCTCGCCAGCTCCCGGGGTGCCGCCCCCCTGACCCCAGCCTGCATCAGAGTGCCCCCCGTTGCTGGGAGACACCGGTACAAAACAGTGCTGGCCGTTCTGCAAACCTGGCGCCGCCCCCGGCCCCGAGGGCTCCTGCAAGGAGCCCAATCCCCTAATTAGAACCGGCCGGCTTGGCCCGCACCCGGCCCAGGCCCGAGCTGACTTCAGTGGCCGTAAAACTTGCAAACTCTTTCCTGTGGGCTCCCCCGGGATGCGGCCGGCAGGAGCCTGGGAGGCGAGTCACTTCCCCTGGCCGCCGGCCGGGCAGGTGCAGCTGCAGCCTCCTGGACGGCAGAGGCTCCAGGGCGGGGGCCTGCGCACTGGCTCACGCCTCCTAGAGCCTGAACTCTGGGCGCTGGGAAGGGAGGGATGGCTGAACAAATGAACCCCGGGCCCCCTCAGCCCTGCAGAGCCCTGTCTCCAGCATCCTCACCCCTTCCTGCTGACCCAGTCTGCCCGTCGTGCAGGGTCCAGCTCTGGGTCACTTCTCAGGTGGTTCGCTGGAGGCTTCTCTGGGCTTCTGTGCACCTGTGCAGACATACTGTGATGCCATACTTTACCTGTCTCCAGGGAATTCCTCTAAGCTAGGGACTGGTTTTGTGTATTTCCACATCTCAAAACCAACCACAGGGCTTGGCACAGAGCAGAACTCAGGGACATTTGTTGGCTGCTTGAATTGGAGGCTTAGCTGCTGGTCCCCAAACCCCTCTTGGGTCCTGGCAGGAAGGAGCCCACCCCCGTCCTCCGGGGGCCAGAGATCTCAAAGCCAAACTCCTCCTCCCTGCGAAGCCCCAGAGGCTCACGTGGTCTGGGCCATCGGTGTCTCCAGCCAGGTGGGCCGGTCTGATTCCAGCTCATAAGCCAACTGCTAGCCAAGCCTGGGCCGAGGTTTTCACTTGGAGAAGATCCCCATGGTTGGGCTGGCTGAGGACCCAACTCGGAACCTCTGACTAATCCCAGCTGCCCGACCTCTAGTCCTGGGTGCAAGGCAGCAGCTGGCACTAAACATCTCCCCCAGGTTCTCCTCAGCCCTGCCTGTGCGACAGGTGGCTGGGACGGGCTGGCCTCGACACCTTGAGGTCTTGTGGTTCCCCTTTGCACCCCAAAGCCCACGTCAGTTTGCAGAGAGCCATGGCCCCCATGGTCCCAGCCCCGAGAACTGCATGCAGCGGTTTCCAGCAGGCCCAGCCTGGCTGCATGTTTTCTGGAAAGATGGCTGCTCTTTTCACCCCAAAGCTCTGGGGGTGTTTGTCCACACCAGAGGCAGTGGGATCCCCTAGTGGGAGGCCAGAGGGAAGGGCTGTCAGCCGAGACAGGGACTTCAAAGGGCTCGTCCGGGCTCCCGGCTTGGGCCCCCAGCTGCAGGATGGGCTGAGCTGCCAGTCCGGCAGCTGGCAAAACAGGGCTCTGCTTGCTCGAAGTGCCAAATTGCAAACAAGGATGGTGCCCAGAGGCAGCCTGAGGATCAGAGTGACAGCGGGATCCTCCCAGGGAGTGGGGCTTGAGGGTGGCTCTGCTTACAGGCCCAGGCAGGGGCTCCGCCAGCATCTCCCTGGGGCGGAGCGGGGGCGGGGGGAGCCCAGGCTGCTCCTCGGTCACCTCCTCCAAGGGCACGCAAGCCAGCTCTTGCTGACTATTTACTTTCTAATTTGTGAGTGACCCTCCTGGGGCAAAGTGGACGCTGGAAACTCTGTGTCATGATATTAAGGAGGAGAGGACGCTGGCATTTATTGCCCCCCAACTGCCTGCCTGGCTTGGTGTTGGATGCTTTGGGGGCGGAATGAAGAAGGAGCAGCCCACGGGGGTGGCAGAGAGCGGCGGGATGTGAGTCCAGGCTGTGGGATGCCCTGGGATACTGGGGATGGGGAGGTTTGTCCCCTGTCCTTGTGGGTGGGGCCCGCCAGTGAATCCAGAGAATGAGGTCTTCGGTGGGCCACGTCCCTGGAAAGGAGGGAGGGGTGAATAGGCTGAAGCTACAGCTGGACCCTCCTCCCAGCCTTTTTCCAGCTTCACTCGCTGGCTGCCGGCCCCCTCCCCCCTGCCCCCAGCCACCTGCCTCCTGGTCTCAAATGGTCCCGTGTGACTCAAGAGGGTGGAGAAGCAGCCTGGAAGCATCTCAGCATCCTCTCCCATCCCCTCCCTGGCTGCCGGCCAGAATTCCCCACCTTTCCTATGGGACCCGGATGACCTGCCTGGCGCTTGGGTCCTGCAGGACACATGGGATGTGAACCCTGCTTCATTCCACTCAGGAAAAGCCTGGCTTGTCCAAGGGTGTGGCCGGCTGGCCTTGGCCAGAGGCCCTGTGCCAGCTGAGCAGCCGCCGCGGTGCCCGGGCTTGTCCACCCTAAACAAGCGTGCTGCTCGGTCTCACTGATTTCACTGAAGAGTCCTTTTAAATCTCTCCAGCTGCTGGTTGCTGAGGGCTGAACAGGGGATTCTGGACTCTGGAGTCCAGTCCAGGGGATAAGCCTGCTGGGTCTGGGAGAGCTCCAGCCCCCAGCCCCACAGGACCTATTCCTTCCCAGGAAAGAAACCTCAGGGCCCAGCCCGAGCCTGGGGACTTAAGCTGTGGAGGCCTCAGTCCCCTAGAGTCCAGCGTGACAGGACCTGGCGTGGGTGGTGTTGGGCTTTTACAGAGTGGCCCCGAGGGTGGCAGAAGGCAGCAGGGCAGCAGCCAGGGCCGGGATGCTCTCTTGGGAGCCCTTTCCTTTCCTTCCCCTTCCTGGGCTTAGCTGAGACCAGGACCCTTCAGCAGGGCCCAGCCCCTTGCCCACAAACACCACTGCTGGGGCCCAATGGCTGAGCAGAGGCCGCCAGGATCCTGCTGAGTGTGCAGTTCCATCCTGGACCTGCCAGCTCAGGGAAGGGTGACCATTTCGGAACCGATCCCCTTCTCCTCTTGTAAATCACTCGCTTTTTCTTCTTTTTAAAAATCTCTTTATTGAGTCTGGAATTCTGACCCGAGTCCACGTAGGTGGGTCTGAGAAAGTGTAGGGAGCAGCTGGGTTCCCTCCCTCCTTCCAGTGGGCCCTTCCCCTGGCTTTACCTTCCTGTGACTTCCTGGGGAGCGGGGGACAGTGATGCACCAGGCACCATGTCCTCTTGGCTTTCAGCATCATTGGGCCTCTCTTCCTCCACCCCTGGCCTGTTTTTTGAGAGGGTTCTCTGTCTGCCACTGGACTGAGTGCTGGGCCCCGTTTGCATAGGTCAAAAGTCGGGGCAGGATCTAACAGGCAGGATGGTTCTCTGAGGCAAGACTGAATAATTTGTCACTAGTAGGAGTTAGGGCTTGAACATTAAGATGGATATGAGGCTAATCCTCGCAGGGGATGTGGTAGAAGAAGAGCTGCCCAGAGATGTCTGCTTCCGAATCCCCAGAACTGTGACTATGAGGCCTTTCTGGCAAAAGAGATTTACAGATGTGATTAAGTTAAGGATCTTCAGATGGGAGATTAACCTGGATTATCCAGGTGGGCCCCCTGTGATCACAAGGGTCCTAACAAGGGAGAGGCAGGAGGGCCAGAAAGAGAGAAAGACAGTTATGGACTGAACGCTTGTGTCTCCCCAAAATCCACATGTTGAAGGCCTAACAACCCCCAACAACTCCAGTGTGGCTATATTTGGAGATGGGGCACCTAAGGAACTAACTGAGACTAAATGAGGTCATAATGGTGGGGCCCTGATCAGGTAGGATTAGTGTCTTTATGAGACATGGGAGAGGTTGTGCTCTCTCCCCCTCCCTCCCCCTCCCCCCCATGCTTCCTCTCCCCTCTCCCTCCCTCTCTCTCTCCCCCCCTCCCCTTCTCCTTCTTCTTTTGTTTCGAAGTCTTTTTTCTATAAGCTTTTTCTAAAGTTTTATTTATTTAATTAATTTATTTTTGGCTGTGTTGGATCTTTGTGGCTGCCTGTGGGCTTTCTCTAGTTGCAGCGAGAGCGGGGGCTACTCTTCATTGCATTGCACGGGCTTCTCATTGCATTGGCTTCTCTTGTTGCAGAGCACGGGCTTTAGGTGTGCAGGCTTCAGTAGCTGTGGCACGAGAGCTCAGTGGTTGTGGCTCATGGGCTCTAGAGCGCAGGCTCAGCAGTTGTGGTGCACAGGCTTAGCTGCTCCACGGCATGTGGGATCTTCCCAGACCAGGGCTCGAACCCGTGCCACCTGCGTTGGCAGGCGGATTCTTAACCACTGCGCCACCAGGGAAGCCTCTCCTTCTCCTCCTTCTTCTCCTTCTCCTTCTTCTTTCTTCTTCTTCTCCTTCTCCTTCTTCTTCTTCTCCTTCTCCTTCTTCTTCTTCTCCTTCTCCTTCTTCTTTCTTCTTCTTCTCCTTCTCCTTCTTCTCCTTCTTCTTCTTCTTCTTCTTCTTCTTCTTCTTCCTCCTCCTCTTCTTTTCTTCTTCCCCTCCTCCTCCACTTCCTTCTTCTTCTTTTTCTTCCCCTCCTCCTCCTCCTTCTTCTTTTCTCTTCCCTCCCCCTGCCCCCTCTGTCATGTGCATACACTAAGGAAAGCCCACATGAGGACAATGTGAGAAGGTGACTGTCTACAAGCCAGGAGTAAAGTTCTCACTAGGAATTAAATTGGCCAGCACGTTGGTCTTGGACTTCAAAGCCTTCAGAACTGTGAGACATAAATTTCTATTGTTTAAGGTATTCAGTCGGTGCTATTTTATATGGCAGCCTGAACAGAGAGAGAGACAGAGAAAGAGCAGGAGAGAGGGAGGGAGGAGATGGAGGAAGAGGCCATGAACCAAGGAATGCAGGTGCCTCTAGAAATTGGAAAAGGCAAATAAATGGGTTCTTCCTAGAGCCCCAGAAGTCAGCCCTGCTGATACCTTGATTTTAGGACTTCTGGCCTCCAGACTGTAAGATAATACATTTGTGTTGCTTTAGGTCATTTTGTGACAGTTTGTTATAACAGCATGGAAAACTAACACAGGGGTCATCGAGGTCTGCCCTGCTCTGTCCGGCCTTCCTTCCCCTTTCCCTGGTGGCAGCTCCTGGACCTTCTTCTGGGAACCTCCCGTCCCTGCTGTCACTCCCTCCCTGTGTTGGGTGGAACTGACCCCAGCCCCCAGCCCCTGAGTGGAGCAAGTGACCAGAAAATGAAAACATCACAACATCACATCTCCCCAGCCCCAGGGCAGGTGACCTGAATCAAAAAGGCTCTATCAGGCTTCCCTGGCGGTGCAGTGGTTGAGAGTCTGCCTGCCGATGCAGGGGACACGGGTTCGTGCCCCGGTCCGGGAAGATCCCACATGCCGCGGAGCAGCTGGGCCCGTGAGCCATGGCCGCTGAGCCTGCGTGTCCAGAGCCTGTGCTCCGCAACGGGAGAGGCCACAGCGGTGAGAGGCCTGCGTACCGCAAAAACAACAACAACAACAACAACAACAACAACAAAAGGCTCTGTCCTGGGACTTTTGCAGAAACCGTGGAGGAGAGTCACTGAGGATGAATGGGAGCTGGGAAGGCTGGCGGCCATCAGCCCCTGCCGGGGGAGGGGCCTCCTTGAGATGGAGCCCACGCAAGAAATCAGGGACCCAGAACTGAGAGGGGGTCCAGGTGCCTCCTGACCTCTTGGTCAAGCCCCGAGCAACCCGATCCTGAACTTGCTGACACATGAACCACTAGACCCCCGACTGGCTTAACCCAGTTTGAGGTGGGATTCTGTCACTTGCAATAACGATGTCACCCCCTGCCATTTGTATCGAGGTCCGTTTTCTCAGGAAAGAAAGGGATGGAGTCACAGCCACAGCGCGGGAAGTCCTCCCCAACCTCATCCTGCCTCATTCCTATGGCGGCCACTGCAGGGCTTGTCGTGGGTAATCAGGAAGTATTGCCCTATTCCTTGGACCATTTGACTCGGGAGCTTCTGCGATAACCTGAGTGCTCCCTGCTTGGATGTGCCCACCCATCACTGTGTTGCCTGGAAGGAAACAGAGAACTACCCCTCCCCAGGTGGCCCCCACCTCAGTCCTCCCAGACCCCCTCCTGGCGAGGGAGGCCCTCTTTGCTGATGTTTTAATCCACGATGATCTGGAACCGAGGGCTTGGGCTTGGGGCACGGGAAAGAAAGCACGTGGTGTCTCGCTGGCAAATCTCGTGGATGCCCAGGTTATAATAGGCAGAGAGTGATGTGCACAGATACCAACATTACCATCCTCAGCACAGACACGGGTGGCAGGACTCCTCACGCCCTCGGGCAGGCCAGGGTCCACCGAGGTCCCCGGGGCTTCGGTTTCCACCTCCTTGGGGATAGAAGAACCACAGCTCTCCCTTTGGGATCGGGGTGGGATGTCCTGTAATACTAACTGTTATCTAGTATCTTCCACTTGCCCCTCCAGATCCTGGCCTCAGCGTTCCTGCCTCAGAGGCTGCCTGTATGAACCACAGCGGGTCTGTGCCCTCCACCTTCTGGCTGGGGAGCCCCACCACAGGCTAGAGGGAGGGAGGAGGCTGAGACAAGGTGTTCATTCTCCCGGGCCCCTCCTTTCAAGGCCTGTGTTAGTTTCCTGGAGTGGTCACTATGGGCACCACAGACTGGGTGGCTGAAAACATCAGACATTTATTCTCTCGCAGTTCAGGAGGTCATTATGTTTGAAATCAAGGTGTCCTCCAGGCCACGGTCTCTCAGGGCTCTAGGGGACAATTCATCCTGGCCTCTCCCAGCTTCTGGCGGCTCCAGCTCTTCCTTGGCTGTGGCAGCATCACCCAGTCTCTTCCTCCATCTCCACACGGCCTCCCCTCTGTGTGTCCTCTCCTCTTCTCATTAGGACGCCAGGGAGAGATTTAGGATCACCCGAGATCCAGGGTGATCTCATCTCGGGATCCTTAACAGATTACAGCCACAAAGATCCTACTTCCAAATCAGGTCACATTCTGAGGTTTGGGGAGACATGAGTTTTGGGGGGCAAGCCCTCTTAGACTGGCTGTATCCCCTGCCTGAAGGTCACTGCCCGTTAAGGTGTCCTGCCCTGCACGCCTCTCTCTCATCATTGTCCTCTTGGACCTCGGGTGGTAATGGCTCTCCTGGTGCCAACCCTTGTTCCCACGTTCCCCTTTTCTCCCTTGAGGTTCCCCAGCTTGTGAATAAGCCCTCCCTGAAGGATCCAGAGGAGCCATCTGCTTCTCGCTGGGATGCCGATGACGGGCACTCCTGCCCCTACAATTAGTATCATCCCCACTTGAAAGAAGAAACAGGCTCTAAGAGGCTAAATGAGTTGCCCAAAGCCATGTGGCTGAGGTGCGGGGCTGTAGGACTTCTCCAGGCTTCACAGTCACGGACAGTACCCTCCTTCTCTCAGGGTCCCAGAAAAAGCCAGTTCTGCCTCCAAGAGGGGTCCTTCAGGGTGTGGAGATGCAGCGAGAGTGGGGTCTGACCACCTGGACTGCTTCAGACTCGTGTCGCTGCAGGTGATAGAAGCCCAGCTCTCACAGGCTTCGGCAGGAAGAGAATTTAGTGGCTCATGTGCCTTAGAAGCCCTGGGGGTGGCCTGGCCTGAGGCGCCTCTGGATTCAGGTGTGCAGATGATGGCCCGGAATAGGTGTGTTTCCCTCCCCTCTCTCAGCTCTGCGTCCCCCTCTGCTGGCTCCATCCTCCAGCAGCTCTGCCCGGGGAGGGCCCAGGTGGCTCTCATCCTCCCAGCTTCAGCCTCTCAGCAGAGAGTTGCTTTCCCACCAGAGCCTGCAGGAGTCCCAGGGCAGACAGTGGTGGATTGGATCACATGCCGGGCAGGCACCTCCCCCGGCCGAGGAGAAGTCAGGGTACCAGGGAGACTTCTGGAAAGGTCAGGTGCAGCGTCCTCCAGCTTGGTGAGGTAGGTGGGCGGAGGTTTTATCAGTCACCTGCAGCAGTGGGGGCAGGGCGGGCAGACGTGGGCCTGGGGCTTCTTCCTCCTTCGTGCCGGGGTCCTGCCTGGCCAGAGATCCAGGAAGCAGGAGGTGGGCAGTCTGTCGGGGGCGGGGGTAGGTGCCAGCTCCTGGGTGCTGGGTGCAGGTGGACAGGACTTCAACACCATAAACCCTCCTGAGGGACAGGGCTGCTACTTCACAGTCTGCCCTTGAAGCTCCAGACACTGCGGGCCCCTAGAGCTCCCCAGCTGCGCCGCACAAAGGCTCTGATGTAGTGAGAGAACAGGCCGGACCCCTGTCTGCCACATCCTCGCTGCATGACCTGGGGTTGGCCCCTCTGCCCTCTGGGCCTCAGTTTCCTTTGCTGTAAAAAGGAGGCCCGCTGCCTTTGTCGGGACAACTAAGTAGGACACTTTGGAGGAGAAAAGGTTGCCGGGGGCCTCAGCAGACATTCACGAGCACCCCGTCCCTGTCCGAGCCTGAGATCCCGACCTCTGAGTTCCATCTCCAGGCCTGGGATGGGCTGGTGTCTGCAGCTGAGGTCTGTGTTTCCGGTCCCCTCCGTGTCCTTCTCTTCACCGTGTGCCCAGCCAGGCCCATAGAGGTTGGGCTGCTGGTCCTCTGCTGTCCCTGCCACCCCGGCGTCTTCAATAAGTGCTTGTCGGGAGGCTGACGTGTGGGAGTGGGGCAGGGACGGCTCTGTTTTCTCCGGGTCGGACGTTGAAGAAACACGTCTTATTCCGACCCGGTGCCAGGCGGCGGGGGGCACGGGGAGGCGTAGGGGCCGGGCAGCCTGGAATCAGAGCCGCCTCTGTCTGAACTCAGGCCCCTCCCACCCTCCCGGCTGCGAGTCTCGCTTTGGGCCAGCCTTTCCCCGCCCTGGGCCTCAGTTTCTTCCTCTGTAAAACAAGGACAGGCAGCCAAGCTCCTGGAAGTGCGGCAGCTTGTAAGTGAGGCAGAACGTTCCAGTGCCCTGCAGGGGCCAGGTCCCCGAGCCGCAGGCTTCGCGGCTGGCTCATCAAACAGCCTGGCGTGGTTGGCCTGGACTTTGCTCCCATCACTTGCCTCCCCGCTGTGCACTGTCAGACCGCTCCTTCCTGGCCCTTGACTCGCAGATTTTCAATCACTTTCAATTTTACAAAGCGGAGGCCTCCGCATGCTAATTCTTTGGTCTCCTCCTTTGCTCTCCTCCTTCTGCTTCCCCGGCATCAACAGGTTGGAGGCATGAGAATCATCCAACGGGGGGACGAGTGGCCCCTTCTTTGTTTCCCTCCCCAGAATTTCCCCGGACCTCCTTCCTTGCAGCCAGGGAAGGAAGATGCCTGGGGGGGCTGGCCCCCCAGTAAGGGGAGGGCCTCGGGCCCTGGTGGTCGGAGTCTGTCTGTATGACTGGGGGCGGGTGTAATCTGGGGCAACAGGAAGCGTCTCACTCACTCTCCCCTTAGAACGTGGTGTTACTACCGAATGCTCGGGCCAGAAATCCCCTTGTTTTGTGCGCGCTGTCTGTTGGTGTGAGGGGAAAGAGAAGGCGAGGAGAGAAAAAGCTCTCAGGAGTGTGCAGTCTCCTTCCCGAAGAGAAAAAGGCCTCTGCCAGGACTGCCCCTTTGTCTGAGGCAGTCCTGGCAGAGACCTGTCTGCAGCCAGAGGGGCGAGTGGGAGGGTCCCTCCTCATGGCAGAGCTGCTCGGCATGGTTTGGGGAATTGCCCACTGAACATTCTGGCCTAAAGATGCCCTTTAGTTCCAATAGGCCAGAGAGCCCCCGCAGAAGACACCACTGCACCCTCCCGGCTATTTCTCTGGGGAGCTGGGGAATGGCCCAGGTGCACGAGTCTCATGGCACTGACCCTTTCCGTTCTACCTGTGGCCCCCATTTTCCTCTGACTTGGATTCCAGAGGTCCTGCCCGGTATGGATGGAGCCTCCCAACAAGCGCTCATCGAAGACGCTGGAGTGGCAGGGACAGCAGAGGACCAGCAGCCCAGCCTCTATGGGCCTGGCTAGGCACACAGTAAACAGCTCACAACTCCCTGAGGCCAGGGTCCATCTCAAAGCATCTGCCTTTTGGTTCTGTGTAAATCTTTCTTCTGCTTACCCAATGACCCCCGGGACTCCTATAGCCCACACCAGAGGCCACACTGACCATGGAGCAGCTAGATTTTCTGTTACAGAGACTCAATCTGGGGCAAGAGAGAGGAAGTGGCACAGGGCTGCCGTGTACAGATGTTCAGGTTGTGTATTGCACAAGGGCACCTGGCCTGTGAGGACAGTTGTCAGTGTAGATATAAACTGACCTATATGAGACCACGTGGGCAAGTGTGAGAATCCAGGCCTGTGCTTGTGGGGAGCCCCACACTGGCCTGGACACCCTCAGAGAGGTGCCTGCACACTCCTGGCACACACACACACACACACATGTACAGCTGTGCCATCCCCCACTGAGCTTGGGGGGTGCCCCAAATTTCCTCCACCTGCCTGCTGCTCCCAGGGCTCCCCGAGGGCAGACCTGAGTCAGAGTTTGAGGGACAAGCAGAGACCAAATAAGCGAACGAATGAATGAAGGAGGGGGCAAGTGACAGTTGGGGCAAATGATGACAAAAGGAGCGGGCAAGCGGCTGAAAATCCTGACCTTGTGCCTTGACTTCCTGGACTGAGCAGAGCTCTGGACCCTGGTCGGCTTTGGGGTCTGGGCTGGGTGGAGGGAACGCCCCTTCTCTTGGTTTAACCCCTGGTGATTCTGGGCTTGGGTCTGTAGCCTCTCTCAGCCCAGACCTGGGCCCAGGGACCAGTGGGTGGATCATTGACCTTGGAGTCCGAAGTTAAAGCCTCCAGTGGCCACCTGGGTGTCCACTGCTCCAGCAGCTGCCACAGGCCACGTGGAGAAGGGAGTACCGGGGTCCCAGCGGGCCCCTCCAGGGGTGCCTGGGCTCCTTCCTCCCCCCACAGGCAGTGTGGACTCCTCGGCCCCCCAGGTGCGGGGCTGGGGCTTGGAGGCGGGGCAGAGGCAGGCAGGGCGACGGGGAGCTGTATCCCAGCCAGCCCGCAGGGAGTCTGCTCTCCCTTCCCCAGGCTCTGGCGAGAGGCTGGAAGACAAAGCTATTTTTATTTATGACAGTGTCAGTGGGCTGGCCTCCGTCTAGACAGCTGGTGTTATCATTCGAGGCCATCCTGGAATGCGCAACCCCATTTATTGAGAACAGAAGACAGTGTGCAGATTAAACAGCTCATAAAAATAAGCTGGGAACAGCACTGGGCCAGGAGGACCAAGGTAACCCAGCTAGGTCAATGGTCCTCATTTGTTTTGGACATGGGGATGCTTTCAGAGAAAACAAGGCGTGATGTGGCCCTGGGGAAGCCCGCAGCTCTGCTGGTGCCCCTCGGCAGAGATCCATGGGGGGCTGGGCGGGGGGGGAAGCTGCAGAATCTCCCCCTCAGGGGCAGGAGGAGACAAAGGACTGCCACCTGGCCAGGACAGGCCTCTGGAGAAGCCAGGGCTCTATCTGCAGAAACCTTTGCCTCCCCGGGGCTGCCAAGCACCCAGCTGCTGTCTCCTGAGGCTCCCACCCTCAGCGCAGAGGCTTTTGCTGGTCATCCCAGTTATCTGGGCTTCAAGAGACAGCCAGGCTCTGGGTGACTGATCAAGGAGTCATGTGTCCGGGGCATACCTCCTATGTTCATTCATTCATTCACTTATCCATTCATTTGTTCATTCATTCAGTCAATTCACAAATATGTACTGAGCATTTCCCACAGGCCAGGCAGCAGTTCAGGTCTTGTCTTCAAGATGCTTCCAGAGGGACATGAGGGGAAATAGACGTGAAAACACAGGTTCGTGTCCTGGAGGAATGTTGGAGTGATCTGACCTCACTGCTCCCTTAGTTAAAGGGCTACCTGGTACCCATGAGGCAGAGGCGGGCACACCAGCCCAGGCTTCCTCACCACCAGCCTCATCTCTCCTCAGTGCTCGCCCCCTGCCTGCCTCTCTGCACCCTTCAGCCCAATGCTGGCGTCCCACCCTCCCCAGGGCCCCCCTTCCCCTCCTCGGAGCCTGTCCAGGGGCTGCTCACTCTCCTCTGGATGGTGTTTCCCCAGGTCCCACCTGGGGCACCCATCCCAGACGTGCCCACCTCGAAGCCCTGGCAGCGCCCACCCCAGGCAAGGGTTCTCACTGCCACCTCTGTGGGCTGTAAAGGCTCACTGTTCCCCTCGCCGTCTGACATCCTGGGAGGTGGGGCCTGGGGGCTGAGCACATGTGCGTGTGAGCCCGACAGGCTGGGGCCTGAACCTCCTAGTCCTGTGTGGACGGTGCAGCCAGCTGCCCTGTGCCTCAGTGTCCTCATCTGTAAAATGGGGATGACTTGGACCCTCCACCTCGGGGAGAGGACTGCGTGGATAAGAGAGCGCTGGCACGTCGTGGGGGCGTCCCAGTGTTAGCACTGCTATTGCTCTGTGTTGTCACTTGATCCAATTTCTACCTTCGGGGCCTACACAGAGTTGCAAGCTGGGTGTTTGCTGATGGCACGAACCAAGTGACAGGGGGAGGATTGCTGGGAAGTCTCCCTCTCTGTGAGCAGCTCCGGGATCAATTTCTAAGCTCCAAACACAGAAATGTCAGTTCTGGGAAAAGGGAAGGAAGAGAAGGCAGCAAGAGTGGACTTGACCCAGGCCTCCCCAAGGGGCAAGGCAGCTGCTGTCCAGGCTGCTGTGTGGACACAGCAGGGCAGAGCTGGAGGGGCCAACTGGGGCAGGAGAGAGCTCCCGTGGGGTTAAGCACGGCAGCACCAGCTCTGCCCCCAAATCCTGGCACCCCTCTGAGCCTCGGTTTCTGCTTCTGAGGAATGGGGACGCTAGTGGCTCCCCTGCAGGCTTGCCAGGGACGGAGCACCCGGGGCTTGGGATCGCAGGATGCTGCTTGGACACCTGGGTCCCAGCTTCTCCTGTGAACAGAAGGTCAGGGCGTGATAGCCCATGACAGATAAACCCTTCAGGCAGACTGGCCCTCCCACCCTGACCCCCGTCCAGTGCCAGCTGAAGGTACAAGTTCCCTCTTGGTCATTGTCTTAAAGGCTGCCCTGGCTTCTCAGTGTCAAGTCCTCATCCTAATATGGTCCCCTGCCTCATCCCCCGGGCCTGGGGCCTTTGTGGTCAGAGAAGACTTGGCTGCCTCTCCTTCACTTTCAGAAAGCCCAGGGGTTTCTCCTGCTGGCCCTCTGGGCCTTTAAGAGCTGAGCCCTGCATCCTAGTCTCTTGTTCACTCCATGTGTATTTGCTGAACATCTTACTATGTGCCAAGTTCAAGTAGGAAGCCAGACAGACACAATGCCTGCCCTCCCATTCCTGTGGCAGGTCAAGTCCACTCCGTGCCCAGGGACCACACCCAGGGCCTAACACAGCGTCCTGCACAGAGTAAGGGCTTGGTGGACACCTGCTGAATGAATGGGAGCATGGCTGCAGGGGTGGCAGAAAGCTCTCGACATCTTGAGAGAAGCAGTAGAGCCTGGGGTGACGAGTCCAGGATTTGGTGTCAGGGAGGCCTGGTTTTGAATTCTGGCCTCACCACTTCAGCTGTGTGACCTTGGGCAAGGGAATGAGCCTCTCTGAGCATCTGAGGTCATGGCAGCTCCTGTCACAGAGGGCTGCTGACGGGATCGCACGTGTTAATGCGTGCAAAGAGAGTCTGCTGGCCCAGGGCGAGTTCTCAGGGTTGCGTTTTTGCTTAGACATAGACATCGTGATCACACCTGCTTTGGAGGGTGGCTGCAGAGGCTCAGAGAAGTGCGTCATTTCCCTAGAATCAGCAACCAGTAGCAGAGCTGGGGCTGGAGACCAGGTCTTCACTCTAAGTCCTTTTTTTTTTTTTTTTTTGCAGTACGCGGGCCTCTCACTGTTGTGGCCTCTCCCGTTGCGGAGCACGGGCTCCGGACGCGCAGGCTCAGTGGCCATGGCTCACGGGCCCAGCCGCTCCGCAGCATGTGGGATCCTCCCGGACCGGGACACAAACCCGTGCCCCCTGCATCGGCAGGCGGACTCTCAACCACTGCGCCACCAGGGAAGCCCTCTAAGTCCTTTTTTGAACCCACGTCCCTCAGGAGAGGCAGACCCCAGCTCCTCCTGGACTCCCGCTCAGGAACGACTCTAGGGGGAAGGCAGCCTCAATTCACCTGGGGATTCTGGGCCCTGTTCCCCTGAACACACCCCAAGGTACAGCAGCAACATGGCTGGGGGCTGACCCACTGACAGCCCCGGTGCCTGAGGGAACGGTCACCGTGCTCAGAATAGGTCTGGGAGCACAGGACCCCCTTCCCGGGACATCTGCACTGCGCTGAGTGGGCTCCACGCAGCCACCGTGATGCTCCCAGACAAACCAGACACCAAAGGGCGGGGCTCAAGGAGCCACACAGATAGGCCTGGGCTCTTCTCAGGAGTATAGCCTCTGGTGGGTTTTGAGACTGGAGCACCCAGGGGAATTCAGAGCCAGAGCCTAGACCAGGAGCTGCCGAAAGCTGGAAGAACTTCTGTATGCAAGCAGAATAAAAGACCCTGGATTCCTGAAGTTCTGGGTTTAAGGTTCCTTCAAGGGGCTGCCCGTGGGAGGCAGAGAGGCTGTGAGCTTAGACAGCATTATTATTATTAGCAGTAGTAGTATTGCTGTTTCTACCCAGCCCTTAAATGGCACTCACTATGTGCCAGAAACTGAATCCTGTACCTTACAAAGAGCCACTCAATGAGGCAGGTCCTATCACCATCCCTATTTTACAGAGGAACCTACACAAATGAACTCACTCCCCTTCCCCCCAGAAAACTCCTATTCATCCTTCAAAACCCCGCTAGGGCATCCTTGGCCTGATCTCCTGGTAGAGTCCATTGCTCCTCACTCTGCCTCACTTGGATGCAGAGGCCCATCTCCCAAGTTTTTCTGAGTCTGAATCCCTGGTGTCCCCACGTGTCTGGCACAGACAAGGGGTCAAGATGGGCTTGCCTAATGGGATAACAAAGGCTGTGGCACCTCTTCTCCTCATTCCCACAAGGCTTCCTGCAGGAAGAGGTTGCTTTTCTCCCTCCTAGGTGGCCAGGATGACTTCAAGGGCCTGTCCTCCAGAGATGAGTCTGGGCAGGCTGCTGCTTCAGTTCATCCCCAGCTCACCCTTCCAGGAAGCTACGGGTGGGGTATACTCAAAGGGGATCTCCAGCTTCCAGGGATGGCTGCAGGGTGCACGAGGAGAAGCCATAGGACCAGAAGGACGGGTGCTTTCTGGGAGGGGCAGGCTTATCTAAGATGCTTATTTTTCCCACTTTCTTGTAAACAGATATTACAACCATCAGACCTCGGGCATGCTTGGGCTTTGCAACTTCTCCAGGCTTTGCCCCACACCCAGGCCTCATTTGATTTTTGCAACACCATGAGCTTGGCTAGAAGGTATCATTATTCCCACTTTACAGGAGAGGAAATTGAGGCTCCATAGGAGTGTCCAAGAGACACGGGGTTGGCAACTGATATTCTGAACCTAAATCCCAAACCCCAGCCCCTCCGCCCCCTTGCCTGGGTCTCTCTGTGCGTCTGTAGACTGTCGTGGGCTTCACCCTGCGGTGGGCAGGCCTGGGGACTTCCTAAATTCTGCCACCATTTCTGGACTGGGCACACGGGCTCTTGGGAGAGGGCACCCTGGTCGCCATCTCTCTCTGGTTCTCTGGAAGATTCAGAAGTTCAAAGCGAGCAGGGCTGCAAATGGGTGGTGCAGAGGTGGGTGCCTGAGGGCTGGCGGGCCGGCTGGGGCGTCTCCCCTTGTACCCCAGGAAGGCAGGCCGGCGAGCAGCTTCCCCTTCCCCACATCCCATCACCCACCCACCCCCGCCCCGCCCCTCCCAGCACAGCCCTCAGAGGCGTTTCATTCGAGGAGGGCGAGCCAGACACGGGCGCGCGAGCAGAGGATGTTTTCTTGCCCAGTGGACAAAACATTTCTGGCGCGTTCAGGAGGGGACTGAACACTCTGTCCACTTTGGCGGCCTTCAGGATTCCTGGACGGACACAAGTGTGCTTTCACATGCAACAAGATTAATTGCACAGCCCCCCTCCCTCCCGCCTCCTCCGCGCCCCACCTCTCATCCCCTCCCTTGTCCCTGGTCGCCTGCTCTGCTGCAGAGCAGACTTCTGAGAAATCATTCCAAGTGGCCTCAGGAAGTGAACACTTGGATCACGTGACTCTCGCCACAGGCCTCCTTGGTGGGGGGAGGGGACCAGAAACATCCCCTAACCCTGAGTCCTGTGGACCCCAACAGTCTCATGGGACTTCTTGGCCTGCTTGATGGGGTTGGCCTCTGGCCTGACACGGTGGCCTCCATCCAAAGGTTGGTCTTACTGGTGCCTCCCTGGAACTTCCCTGGTTCACTGGGATTTCCAGAGGTTTGGGAACCTTCCAGAACCACTCCCCTAAAATGAACTGTGGTCTCAGCCCCGGTCCCCTGTGGCCTTCTGTGCTCCATTGGAAGAGGCTGGCATCAGGTGGCCAAAGTGGGACCAGGACGGAAAAGCGGGGAAGAAAGGTTGAGGTCTGTGTCCACGCCTCCCAGGGGACAGCCCTGGCACTAGGGCCTGCTCCAAGGGGCGCTCACCGCAGAGCTGTCCTTGGGGGTCTCGAGGTTGGTTTTAGACCCTGCCTATACCAGGGGAACATTCCACAAGTTTCGGGTGCCTGCAAGATGCCCTGAAGTCAGGGCCACGCTGCCACCCCAGGTGGGTTGAATGCTTTGGAAATCGGACTCCCACTCCCGCTGCACTCAAGGAAGAGCAGGCCTGGGCTGCGCGGGGGGAAGTGGCAAAGCCTCTGAACAGAGGCCCGTGGGCCAGTGCCAGGGCCCCCGAACCCGCTGGGGCAAGATGAACTCCAGCGGGAGGCAGGCTGCTAACCAGTAAGCAAGTTGTAAAAACCCAGCTCAGACACAACATCTGGCAGCTGCTTCAAATAGTTCTCTGTCTGAAGTTGGAGTTGCTCGCAGCCCTCCAGTAAATCAAGCCATGTGCAAAGAGGAGCCCTGGGCCGACCTGAGACACCCTGCTTGGCCCGGTCCCAGCCTCGCCCCCGTCTCTCTTGCTCTTTAAATAGCCCGGGGTTCGCATTCCATTTCCTTGTACGATCAGCACAAGCGGGGCCTGGCTGGAGAGGCTGCAGGGATGCGAGCTGCCTCCTCCCAACCCCCCTGCGTCCCAGAGAAAGATGGAGGAAAGCGGGCAGTGAGACCCCACAGGGAACTTGGCACTTGGGCCTCCCATCCCTGGCTCGGTTTCCGAGGACCCCTGAGCAATGTCCACACCTTTCCAGACCTTGCGAGACCCGCTCACTATAGCCGGTCAGAGGGAGACCCGGAGAGAGGGGCCACATCCTCTGTCTGTGGTCATGCTTCAAGTTCTCTCCACATCCGCTGTGGTTTCCACACACAGCCTGGGCACCTACCTCACAGAAGACATCCATCAATTCCAGAGCAGATCTGCTCTCGTGGGACTGGCCATCAGAGGCTGGGACACAGGAGGGCCATGGTACCGTAGCTAGTAACTCTGGGAATTCTTGCATTTTTGGAAGCACCCATCACAGGTCTGGCACTGGGCTGTTTTCTATCTTCATCATTTCATAAATCCTCATGGTCATCCTATGAGTGGGTATTATTATGAACTCTGTTCTAGAGATGTGTGTAGACGGTTGAATGGTAGAAACATAGGTCTGTGTCCCAACCCTGGAACCTGTGCATGTGACTTTCTTTGGGAAAAGGGTCTTAGATGCCATCGAGTTAAGGATCTGAAGATGATTTCATCCTGGATAATCCAGGTGGGCTCTAAATCCAGGGACAATTGTCCTTATAAGATAGATACGGAGACACAGAGGGGAGAAGGGCATGTGACAATGGGGACAGAGATTGGGGGATGCAGCCCCAAGCCAGGGAAAGCCTGAAGCCACCAGAAGCTGGGAGAGGCAGGAAGGCTTCTCCCCTAGAGCCTTCAGAGGGAACACGGCTCTGACCACACCTTGATTTTAGACTTCTGGCTTCCAGAACTGTAAAAGAATCAATGTGTGTTGTTTTAAACCACCCGGTGTCTGGTAACTCACTGTGGCAGCCTCTAAAAACTAATACAATGTGGAGATTGGGGGTCAGAGAGAGTGGGCAGGACCACACAGCTCTTAACTGCTAGGTAGTCTGGCGCCCTGACTGTGAGACTGGTTTTTAGAAAAGTGACCTCATCTCCATCCAGAAGGACAGAAGCTCCCAGACCCAGGCAATTTCCCTGCAAGATGCCCTCCCGGGAAAGTCTCGTTTCCGACAGCGGCTTCAGGAGATTTTGTAGCACAGACAAGAGTCTCTGGGCGCCCCAGGCGCTGTGCGAATAATCACATCGGCTGCTTTTACTGACCACTTACTATGGGCAGGGCAGTGCTCTAAGTTTTTTACAGATGCACTTTAAAATGGTGAATTTGATGTTATGTGTATTTCACCTCAATTTCTAAAAAGAGCCAGCTGGAAAGTGGAGAGGCAGGGGTGCCTTGTACCAGGTTCCCTGATGTGCCCTGCTCTAAGCACACGGTGTCTCAGTGGACCCCCCCGGAGGAAAGTATTGTTCTCACTTCACAGATGGGGAGAACAAGGCTACTGGGGTTCTTGTTCCCTTCCGGGCAGTAAGGAGGGTAACTGGGCATGAATCCCGGGCTGTCCTGGCTCCGGAGTCCAGGCCTTTCCCCTATCAACACGCGAACCAGCAGAAAGGTGAGGTTCTTTGCTTTTTGGCTGAAGTTCCCTCTACCTGTACTCATCAGCAGCCCAGTGGTGGCTTTGCTTAACTGAAATCATCGGGAAGGCACTTCATAAACGGGCTCTGGTTGAAAATTTTTCAAAAGATGGGGCCTGGGGGTGCAGGTGGGAGGGGGAATGGAACGTCTGCTCCCTATGCCATGAAGAGACAGGGGCGGGCTGGGGGGTCGCCGGTCTGGGTGGGCGCTGAGCTTGTGGGAAGGAGCCGAGAGCATCTCCGGAGTGTCCAGCCCTGACGGAAGGCACGAGGGCAATGGCGCCTCTCAGCTCCTGGTTCAGCTTTCCAGGGGCTGATTTCCCTGGGGAAACCGAGGCTCAGGGGAAGAGCCCGGGCCTGAGGATTCCCCGCCCCCACTCCAGTGCTTCCCCTTGGACCCACTCCGTTCACTCCTCCAAGACAAGGGCCTCTGCGCCTGGGTGAGCTCTCTGGGGCTGTTGCTTACGCTCTGAAATAGTGGATGGAGCGGATTCTCATGGAACCTTCCACACCAGCGCTCGCCAAGCTTCTCTGGGTCACAGCCCCTTGCAGGTCTCTGAAGGAAATGAGGACCAGCAG
Organism: Hyperoodon ampullatus; assembly: GCF_949752795.1. Taxonomy (NCBI): domain Eukaryota; kingdom Metazoa; phylum Chordata; class Mammalia; order Artiodactyla; family Ziphiidae; genus Hyperoodon; species Hyperoodon ampullatus. Next base: position 7,116,187 of record NC_136915.1, on the reverse strand, counting down.
GGGGTTCTGTATGGGTCCAACTCTGCAGGAAACTCTGGGGCCCCAGAGGACAACGTCTCAAAATCAGCTACAGGGTGTTTCAAGATGCAGATTCCCAGGCTCCACCTACTGCATCAAAGTTTCTGAGATCTTGCTTTCTCCCCAAGGTCACCTGGTGATTCAGATGCAGGAGGTACTTGAACTTCAAGTTAAGGTCCCCAGGCTAGGTCTTCTTACTCCTGTGCTTCTCTAAAACACATTCTTAGGGGTGGCTGGAAGGTCCACCCTCAGAAGAGCCAGGGAAGGGATTCGTGAGGCCTTTGCCGTTTCTGCTTACAAAGTAGACCCAAACAGGCTGCCGCTGGGCTGGGTGGGAAGACAGACCCAGGGCAAGGTCAGTGCCACCTTCCATCTAGCCAGCTGCCCTCGGCCTGGGCTTTTCTGGCAGGAACATCCCCTCTGCCCAGGAATAGCATTATCAGACCAGCAGCTGTTCTCTGGCCCAGGAAGAAAAGTTCCAGAGAAGTGTTAGCTTTCTCTTTTAGAAAGAAAGAAAGAGAGAGAGAAAGAAGAAAGAAAGAAAGAAAAGAGAGAGAGAGAGAGAGAGAGAGAGAGAGAGAGAGAGAGAGAGAGAGAGAGAGAGAGAAAGAAAAGAAAGAAAGAAAAGAAAAGAAAAGAAAGAAAGAAAGAAAAGACAGAAAGAAAAGAAAAAGTCAGAGCCCCATGGAGGGCTCGGAGGGCCGAAGCTGGGACAGGATTCTGCTGAGTACACCAGGAGGATGCTCGGGCAGTCCTGCCCGGCGTCAGCTGAACCCCAAGAAACCGTCGGAGTGTCCTGAGCCGCTTCCTCCAAGCTCGCTAGGCCAGGACATCATTTGTTGATTCTAGAGCCCAATCCCTAGCTCATGATTTCCTCCCTGGTTGCCATGGCCCCGCGCAGAAAACACAGCAAACTCCTGGCCCCAGGCAGCTCATTTATTTCAAATATTCCTTGCAGCTGGCCTCCAACCATGTTTGGGTGTCTGGACTGGAGCATGAACTAATTGCTCTGTCTTCGGCCCCCTCCCCAGCTCCCCCTGCATACTTTATGGTTCAGTACAGCCACATTCCTCATCTCGCCGCCGCCGAGGAGGAGCGGGAGGGAGGGCGGGTGGGAAGCCGTGCGCAGGAGATGGACGGTAGGAGGGGGCTCCTGCCATCTACGGCAAAGCCGAGAGCCTGCTACCTGCTCGAAGGCGGGGTCTTAATTACAACCACATGGGCCAGTCTGCACGATGGTTTTATTAAGACCACTCCCTTCAACACAAAACCCTGTTCCCCTACAAGTCTCCCGGCAGCACAAAGGCCCTTATTTTCCCTGTGCTTCTCCTGCCGCCCCCCGCCCCGCCCCCCGCCTCACCCTTCTCCTCCTCCTGCCACCCCCTTGTCAGCAAGCTGGAGTTCCAACCCGGACATGAACTCCAACCTAAAAATAATTTCAGCCCCCCCACCCCTTTTCCTCCAACTGCATCTGGGGAAGGCATCTAGGGGTCCCTTTTCTCAATACGCATCTTGATCTTTGGAGACTTTACCTGGGAAGAAAGAGTATTTGTCAGGAGGTTGGTTGAGGGATGTTTGGTTCATTCTCAGAGACCAATTCCAATCCGGGAGCTGCCATTTTCCAGAAGTGCAGGAGCTAGGAAGGCATTTGTTCGCATGCTTGCTCAGAGGCCCAGCCCTGTTCTAAAGCTTTATTTCGCTCTTGCTACCCTCCTCCAAGGTGGGCACTATGGTGACTGCCATTTTGCAGAGGCTCATCCCAGATCACACAGCTTGTGAGGGTCAGAGCAACACTGGGACCCAGGCCTGACTCAGGAGGCCACGTGCCCCTCGCAGGTCCAGCCATACGCCGAAAGAATTTCCCTTTACCCTGCAACTTTTCCAGAGGCGGAGCTGACACAGTCGCCAACAGTGGTCTCCAAACTCTCTTAGACAAGGTCACTTGGGGAGCTGGAGAAAACTGCACATTCCTGGGCCCGGCCCCAGAAATGCTGATTCAGTCCATCTCAGGCAGGGCACTGAGACGAGCATCTTAACAAACACCTCCCAGCTGGTGCTGATGCAGGTGGCCTGAGGAAAGCTGGCCAGGAGGCTCTCGGCGAAAGGGACGTGGGACCTTGGTGCCAGGGGTCTTGGGCCCTCAGACCAGGGTACTTTTCCCAGCACCACCAGATCCTGACATGCCTTTAGAATTTAAAGTGCCCACAGGGAGCTGAATGCACTCGTTAATTCTTTGGAAACCAGTCACTCTTGACTCTTCACTTTATCACTTGCCAATCCTCTGAGCCGGAATTTCCTGTCTTCTCTGCTGGGGTGTGGAGCAGGGGGACTCTGCCCACAGCAGTTGGCAGAAGGGGTTCACTCAGCATCCCTGTGCACTTGGCTCTGGGGACACAGAGACGAAGGAAGGACCAGCTCCTTCCACTGAGTGCCCGGCGCTTGGGCTCCGAGCCCACATCTGGGCTCCAAAAAGCCCAGTCAACTCAACGACAAGTTGGAGGCGCTTGCTGATGTGCAGAATCCTTTCTACTAGGTCAGCAGTTCCCTTACTCTGAGCTGCAGGCTCACAAGCTTCTGAAAAAGGATGGGGATGGTCTAGGATCACCCCTCTGGAATTCTCCTTCTCCTCCATCTGGGGCTGCAGCTGGCATCCCACCCTCTGCTAAGGGGTCGGGGTGGGGGGGAAGCACCCAATTATCTGTTGAAAACCATGGACCCGCCCTTTTCCCTTCCCCCAAAGCACAAAGAGGGACTCCAAAGCGGCTGTGTATTTTAATAAACTTTCCTTTATTAGGTTACTGACTATTATCAACCATCATAAAATAGAACGGGAGTTTCAAAACTGTACAGGCCACAAGGCTCTGGGCTGAGAGGAAAGAAGGGTGGGGTCGAGGTTCAGGGAGCTGGGGGGCGGGAGGTGCAGAGACACGGCAAGGACCCCGGTGATTTGTCCAGCGTCTGTGGGAGACGGCTGGGTCAAGGCGATAAGGCTGGCATCTGTATAAGTGAGACCCTCTCATGTGTAACATTCATCAGAACATGACCCACCCCGAAACAGGAGTGAGGGAAATCTTTAGAGGTCTTACAGGTTAGGTTCCCCCCACCCGCTGGGGGACATAAAACCTCCAAATAATAAAGGGGTAATTTACATTCCTCACCCAGTCTTGGCACCAATTTTGTGCTTTAAAAAATATACTCCACTGGAAGACTTTTTTTTTTAGAGGTACCCTACAGCAGCTGTTTAAAACATAATTCTTACAGACAAATATATATGCATATATATTAAACATTTTAGACAAATAAAGTCATCCACTGTACCTGTACAGAAATGAACAGAAGGCAGACTCTAAGAGAGGCGACTTCAAGACATAAGAAACGGTGACTGTGGCGGCAGGGGCCGGGGTCTGCTACATGGGGGAGCTGTGCATGGGAGAGTGCATCCCTCTCCTGCTGGCTGCCCGCCCTGACCCCCCGCCCCACCCCACGGCTCTGGGGCACCATGATGAACCCGGACAGGGGCACCAAGCGGAGACCTGCACTGGCTTCTCGGACACGCAACTCCGCTCCGGTCTCCCCCACCCCGCCCTGCTCCCGGCCTCTCACTCATCCTCCCGTCTCGGTTCGGCGGTCCTCAGGGAAGCTAGAGCTTCTGAGGATGCACGTGGCAAGTCTCAGGTAGGAAAGCAAAAACAAAACCCAACCCACACCGAAAAACCCCACAGAAGACTAAAGAAATAAAACCACGCGCAAAGACGGATGAGCCCTAGCGACGGGTGGCTGCCTGGAGAGATACGGGGCGCTGCCACTGCCCATGCAGACGGGTCCCCCAAGGCACTCATATTGCACGTGAGGCTGATGCCCCCTCAGGGGCCCATTCGGGCACTCGGAGCAGAGCCCCCTGGAAACTGTAGGTCAAGGGACCCAGACAAAGACACCCCTGTGCCCACGTGGGGACCCACGACAGACACGACCCAGCAAAACGGCCAGGTGAGGCACACACATCCCAGGGAGGGGCAGGTGGAAGAAAAGCAACAGAACACTCCAGAGAGAGGCGACCCGAACAAGGTGTCCTTTCTAAATGGAATAAATAAATGGCTTCTGTTATTGTTAAAAGAATAAATACAGGGTACGGGGGCACCGAAAGCCAGGACTAACGCTGGGTGCTCACGTGCCTGGGGAAGGTCCAGGTTGGGTTTCTGCCTCGGTGGCCACGGTGAGCTTCTGACGTCCTGAGCTTCGTCTGGCGCGGCTGCCCCGCTGGGCGGGCACCGGCCCTCATCTAAGCACCTCTTAGCACCCCCGGGATCTGCTCTCGGCGCCGTGGGGCCCGGCAGGTGCGGGAGCACCCCGGCCACCCCGAGAGCAGATCGGAGCTCAGTGCAGGCGTTTATCCTCTGTGTCCTCTTCCCAGGAGGGGCTGTGATGCGGCATGCGGGGAACTTCAGCCAGTGTCCGGAAGGGGGACAGAGGGGCCCGTGTCCAGAGCAGTCTGTGTCCGGCGGGGCAGCCGGGGAGGCTGCGGAGGAAGAGCAGGACTTCCATGCCGCAGACGCCGGTCCAGGGCGCGGGGCGCGGCGGTGGCTCAGTGAATTGGCACCGGGGTGGATGGGGGCGGTCGTGCTGGCGGTCCCGGGTGGAGCATCACTGGTAGTGGAGGTAGGCCTTGAGGGAGGCGGGCAGTGGCAGCGCATGGATCTCGCCCAGGCGCTCCTTCCCCAGGGCCAGGCGCACCGAGCGGCGGCAGAGATCCATGAGCGGCAGGGGTTCCGCTGCGGAGACCGAGGAGAGACAGAGGACGCTGGGTTAGCACAGCTCTAGGTGGTTCTAGAACAAACAACACCTTGACAACAGCGACAGCCATCATTGATACTGGTTTTAACGCCCAGATGAGATGACTCCAGATTAACTCATTTTACACTTTACATGAATTATTCGTTGCTAGCACGGAGAACTCACTGGACCAGGCCCCTTTGCAAGCCCTCATTCAATCCTCACAGTGGTTTATTATGAATGATTTGATAATCACAGGGAGATATACCATGACCATCATCCCCATTTTACTGATGAGGAAACTGAGGGACAGAATCCAAATAACTTGCCCAGGGCCACACCGCTGGTAGGACACGGAGCAAGCATTCCAAGCCAGGCCGTCCCTGCTCTAACCCATCACACTGGAGGCCCCCTCAGTGCACGTCCATCCGGGGCACACAGGATGGACTCTCCCCTGCACGTACCCCCAGCACCAGACCCCACGCGGACCTTTAGAAGGGGAATCATGTTGTGTTAACCCAGTTGCTCACGGGGACTGTTCTCCAGTCCCTCTTACAGCTGAAGGCGCTCAGGCGCAGAGGAGACCGAATTGCCAGGGCTACAGGCTGGGATCCAAATCCCGGCAGTCTGGGCCCAGCTCATGGCAGAGCTGCCTCAGGAATCTGGATTCGAGAAGGGCTTCTAGCTGCAGCCTGCAAGGGCACCTCTGTCCTTGTGTCCCGGAGGGCCTGGGGCCTAGCTTCCTGCAAGAGAGGCTCCGTGCAGCCCGCGTCTCAGATAAATTCTCAGCTCCAGAAGGAACCGGAAAGTCATGTCCTCCAAGGCCCTGGAGGCTGCTGGGAGCATGGTGGGCCCTGCTCACCCCGGACCTCTTGGAGCTGACTCCTCCTAGCTCTCGTACAGGTGAGCACACCGAAACAGCCTGGGGTCCCCCCACGGCGTCCTGGACAGGCAAAGAGGTGAAATGAGGGCATCTGTGGCCTCATCCACGGTCTCCCTTGTGTGACGGCCAGTCTGTTGCTTGCAAACAGGCCTTTTCCCTCCTTCGTGAACAAAATAAAGGTCAGACCAAAAAAGTGAGAAACTCCCCACCATTTCCCTTGAGATCTCATTCCACCAATAAAAAGTGGACGAAAGTTCTGTAATATTCACCAGTGTGTCTCAGAATATTAAAAATAACATTTAAATATTCAGTTATTGGGAATTCCCTGGCGGTCCAGTGGTTAGGACTTGGTGCTTTCACCGCCGAGGGCTTGGGTTCAACCCCTGGTCGGGGAACTAAGATCCTGCGAGCCACATGGCTCAGCCATAAATAAATAAATTAAATTAAATTAAAAAATTAAAATTCGGTGATTGAAGGCCAAATCCTAAGGCTGGGGGCGCTGGGGGAAACGGGGAGCGACAGAGTAGGGGTTCCCTTTGGGGTGATGAAAGCATTCTAAGATGGCCCGCAGCAATGGCTGCACAGCTGTGAGCATGCGGGAGACCACTCCATCATGCGCTTTAATGGGTGAAATGTATGGCATGTGAATTATATCGCAATAAAGCTGCCATTAAAAAAAAAATAATAATAATACATCTTAGGCTTGATAGTGCATTTACTAAATTCCAGGCTTTAAAAGAAGACAAACAATGGCTCTTCATCTCCCATGGGCAGTCACAGGAGACGGGATGGAAGCAGTAAATGTTTTTCATGGAAAGCTTTGAAACGGGGCCTTCCCTGGAGGCAGGAGGATGAACTAAATGACCTTCCATCTTTGTGGGTCAAGGATTCCACAGACCCTGGTGGGTTGGGCTGGGATCTTCCCACCTGCCAGCCCGCAGAGACTTGGGTCTCCTTCACTGGACCTCGACCTGCCTCGGTGGCCCCAGATCTGGCCCCTCACTTTCACCCTGCACAGCAGCCTGACCTCGAGCAGATGGCTCCCTCCACCCAGGCCTCAGTTTCCCCAGCTGGAAGATGAAGGATGTGGACCAAAGGCTCCCCGGAGTCCTACGGGCTGAGCTCCTGAAGGCCAGCGACGCCTCACAGCAGCTCTCAGCCGGACCTGTGGTTGAGGAGTGAGTGGTCCTCTGAGCAATCGAGGGGGAAGTTCAGCTCCTCTCCTCTGCTCAGAAGCTCTCCTCCATCCTCCTCCGGCACCCCCGCCCACAAGGATGTGGCTCAGCCCCCACTGGGAGGCAGAGGGGCTTCCCCTGGTGGCCGAAGGCACTTGAGAAAGTTCCAAGAGCCACTGCCTGTGGCCCGAGGGCCCTGCCGGGCTGGGCCGGGGGGAGGGCCGAGAGGGAGGTCCCGTCACCACCTCTTGGCTAAATGGGTTTCGGGTCAACTTACCAACACCCTCAGGAAGAAACGTTTCTAAACAGCAGGTCAGTCCCACCCCACCACCACTGATCCTGCGGGAGGCAAAACAGCGATGGCCAGGGTCATGGTCTGATCGCAGAGACCGTGCGTGAGGCTACAGAAACGGACATGGGCACGGTGCCAGGGAAAACGTCTGTCCCACAGATTTTGGTTGGTCGCTCACAGGACCCAGAAGGCCTCCCCGACGATCTCAGTCCTTTCGCCTGGGGGGCTGCAGGTTCTGCATCCGGCTCCATCCACGTGGCCAGTGCTTTTGCGGAGGCGCGAGGGGCCTCTGGCTGCCACGTCCGCCTCTGGGAAGCCCAGGTGCCCGCTCCTGTGCGTGGTTTATATGAATGAGAAGGGGTGGTGCTCAGGGACCAGAAAGCGAGGCAGGCGCTATTCCTGGGAGCAGAAGGTCGAGCAACTGGACGAGGCCACGCGCCCACGTCCATATCTCCAGGAGAAGCGGCCACCTGGTGGCCTGTTTGAACACGCACGGCCGGGGCCACCTCCCAGTTCTCCGAGAGACTGCAACCCAGCTGGAGCCCCAGAGCCCGGTGCTGGGTCCAGTTCACAGGCTGTGAATGAACTTGGGGTCTGTGAGGTCAAGGATGAACGTCTCAGGTCAGGAAGTGCCCGGTTCACTGACGTTCCCGCCCGCCGCCTTCACAGCTGCCGGGACTGGCCCTACGCTCCCTCCTGCAAGCAGCTTGCCGTGAAAACGCTCCAGAAATGTGTTCTAGAAAGTCGTGGGTGGAGGATGACCATCCCGGGACCTGTGTGTATTTTCCCTCTACCTCAAGGCGTTTTTACAAAAAAGAAGCAAAAGAAAACACCAACCCCTTGTCTTTGCCAACTGGGGAAGGATGCCTGACACCCGGTCAGGTAACGTGGGCACGCTTGGTTCTCTGGCCCCAGTTCTGAGAACCTGCTGTTCTCATGTGACCTTCCCCCCGCAGAAGGAAGCCCCTGCAGGGCAGGGTGATCAGTCCCCCCGACGAGGAGCTCGCCCAGAGCCCAGCTGGAATGGGGGAAGGAAGGAGCCAGCGTCAGGTGCGGGCATCCCAGGAGGCTGGGAGGACACCAGGAGGAGGTCACCAAGGCAAAAAGCAGGAGAAGAGGTGGGCCTTCCCTGAACCCGCAATCATGACAAACCACACCAAATGTATCTGGGAGCCAAAAAAAGGGAGAATTTGAAAATGCTGAACTGCAGGGCAATGCTTCCTTAGTGGGAGGCACCCTTAAAAGCAGGAGGGAGCAGGGAGGGAGGACCCAAGGGTCAGGGACTCTCCCTTGTGTGACGGCCAGTCTGTTGCTTGCAAACAGGCCTTTTCCCTCCTTCATCTCCAGGGAGCGTGGTGGGCAGACCTAGGGGCCAAGCTGGGCCCTGTCCCCCACCTACAATGACCATCACTGCCCCTTCACCCCAGAAAAGAGCAAGATGACCCGGCAACCCCTCTGGTTGCAGCCTTAGCCCTGGAAGTCTTGAGCCCCTAGAAAGAGTCAGAACAAGTAGCCTGTGATCAGAGGTGGTTGGACAGTGGTGGAGGTCACATAGGGACACGCTGCCTTTGCTCTGGCCTCGGCCAGCTCAGCCCATGGCCCCAGCACTGGGGCAGAGACTCTGCGGGGGAGGGTACACCTGGCGTCCCGGGAAAGGCGGGCTGGGAGGACAAAATGCCCAGCGCAGCACCCGGGGTGGAGGGGAGGGGGCTGGGCACAGGCCTCTGGTGACTCCGGCTGACCTGCTCTGCAAACAGCTGCTTCCTGCTGAGGTCAGGACCTGGCGGCTGGGGTGGGGTGGGGCTGGGTGGGGAAGGAGGGAGCAGACTTTCCAGACAAGCCAGGGAGCACTAACAGGTCAGAATCACCTCCAAGACTGTGAGAGTGAAGCCCGGCCCAGGCCTGACACCAAGAAGATGTATCTGGCCAGACCTTCTGGCTGTCACTGCCTGCTCCCCCGGGTGGACCCTGACATTCCTCCTTCCTCAGCTGCAGTGGAAAGCCAAGCAAACCCTCCTGGGCAGAGGACTTGGGTGTCCTTGACTTCACTCCACAGACACTCCACCATCTGAGCGCTGGGCTCTGTCTGCCTCTGTCTCGTCTCCCCTGCAGGTAGTAGCACAGGGAGGGGGACGTGCTGTGGGTGAAGTAGCACTGCCCCTCCCCCCCCAAATTCAGGACCATCTGGAACCTCAGAATGTGATCTTATTTGAAACAGGGTCCTTGCAGATGTAATTGGTTAAGCAGAGGTCATACTGGAGCAGGATGGGCCCTGTCCTTATAAGAAGAGGACAGATACAGAGGAGGTCACGGGATGACAGAGGCAGAGGCTGAGCGATGTGTCTACAAGCCAAGGCATGCTGGCGTGGGACGGACCCTCCTCCGAGCCCTCAGAAGGAAGCGACCCTGCCCACGCCTTGGTTTCGGACACCTGAACTGGCACAGAATACATTTCTGTTGCTTTAAGCTCCCCAGCTGGCGGTCATCTGTTCCTGGGGCCCCAGGAAATGACCACACCACCCTCCTCTCATCTCTACATCAGCCCCTCCCTCAGGCTTTTGAACCCACCCCATCCTGACGACCCTCGTCAAGGTCACCAGTGATCATCTCATTGCCAAAGCTGATGGACAAGTCTCAGCCGTGAGTGTACTTGATCTGGCATCACTGTGTCCTTCTTGAAGTATCCTTTCCTCACTGGGTGCTCAGGACACTACTCTCCCCTCCAGCCCCACGGCTATTCCGCCTCTCCTTCCCCGTCGTCCACCCGGTGACGCGCCCCAGGGCTCGGCCACAGCCCTCTCCTCCTTCCTTTCCTTGGTGACCTCATCCAGGGGTTGCAGGTTTCAGCTCCATCCCCACTGACCAATGTCCTGGACCCTGTCTCCAGACCCGCAGAGCCTCCAGGATGTGTCACTTCCCCGCATCCAGGGCACCCACCCTGGCCCTCACCGCCATCACCTCTTCCCTGGACGACCGTCACGGCTCCTCCCTGACCTCCCGGCGGCCACTCTTGCCCCTACTGTCCATTTCTACACAGGAGCCAGAGTGACCCTTCTAGGACTGAGATCTAACATCCTGAGTGGCTGGGGATCCTGCCCCACCCTCATGGGGTTTCCCATCCAGATCCTCCAAAGTCAGCCAGCAGTGCGGACTGGGGCTCTTTCATGTCTGACCAGGAGCGGGGAGGCGAGAAGCCACGGGGGCCCTGGCACTGCCTGGCATTATGGTGGGGAGAGAGGGGCGTCCTCATCGGTAACCAAGGCTGTCGAGGGGGCCCAAGCCTCTGGGCACTTCCGGGGCACTTCCCCCCCGCCCCGGGTCCAGCTCAGGGGTAGCCTCTCGTAGAGCATGCCCATGCTACTCCTCTCCCCCTCAACCCCCTTTTAAGTTTCCCAAACAAGAAAAATTGCGAAAGCATCTGACCTCCCATCTTATGCAGAGCTGACAGGGCATCTACTGATCACGCCCGTCTGGGCCTCCAGGACTGTTTCCTCAGAACTGCTGCTGAGCCCTGTCCTGACTCGGCAGGGGAACAGTTCTGCTTGCTCGTGCCCTGACTTGCCACGGGGGGCAACAGGCCCCAGCCTCCTCCCAGCCACTCTGGGCTCTGTGTTCTGCCTTGGAGCTGGGCATGTAAACAGTGGAGCCATGTGAACCCCCCAGCACTGATGGACTTGTTTCCCGAGGGGACAGGGTTGCCCCGTTCTTGTAGAGGCCAACAGTCTCAGAGGCCTGGCAACAAGGCAGCGGACCCAACAATTCACCCATCTGGCGGCACACAATGGGCATTAAAGTCCCCGGGGCCGTGGTCACTCTCTGTTGGGAAGAGGGAGACAGAGCTGCAGGCAGGGTCCCCTGAGACCCTAGGTCCTGGGGCTTCCAATCCCTGCCCATCCCCACACAGGGCAGATGTGGCTGTGGACCTTCTACCCTGTTACCTGGAGAGACAAGACTCCCAGCACTCGCCCTGCTGGTTCCCTAGACCAGGTCTGAGGCTACTTCCTCAGAGAGGTTATCTGCTGGATGCACACCTAGCCGCCCCTGCCAGGAGCCCCAGGACCTAGGGTGCTGGCTGCACAGGTGAGGCGACGCCCCGCCTGGCTGCGGGCTCACTGTCACGGCCCAGCCAAAGCCTGAGAGGGGCAGCGAGGGAAAAGGGGCGGCGGAGGCCTCCAAAGACAAACATTTTAAGAGTTTGCTCTGACTGATGGCTCTGGATGTTTCCTCTGGTGTCTTCCAAAGACTAAAGTGGGGAAGAGGAAGAGTGGGGGAACCTGAAGGTTTGGAGGCTGCAAGACCAGAGGAAGCATCTGTGCTCCTGACCCTTGGCCTCCCCCATGGCTCACCTGGCCTGCAGGTGGGGTTAGATCTCAGGTGCCAGGCCATATCCGCCCCTTAAAGAGGTCAGTGCATGGATGGACGAAGCTTTCCAGCCCACCCCCTTTCCAAGGTGAGATCTGCAGACGGTAGAAGGGACTCATGAAGGAGTGAGGGTTGAGCGTGGGTATGGACAGTTCTGGAACGCTGGGGCCTCCTGCCGCCATGGGCTCCCAGCCACAAAGCCACAGAGCCCTCCGCTTCCCAAACCAGGGCAGTGCTGCCACAGGCAGGCTATGTTCACACGTGGTCTGAGAAAGGCCACTCCCTTTTCCAAAGGGACAGGTGGAAATTGCCGCTGATTCAGCCTGTTTCTAATCCATGTTCTCCTCTCCAAAGGCCTCCTGACATCATAACTAAACAAACCCCCTGCAGGGGACTGTGTCCCAAAGGAGCCCACTCAAGGCTCCAGCACCAGGAAAGACCCTAAACCTGTCTAATGAATGAGAGGCCATTGGCTTTCATTTACGTGAGAGGCCCTAGTGCCCCCAAAGCTGCAAAACCCAGCTCAATAATATGCTGGTTACTGTGCTACAATGTGGTCAACTGCAGATCAAACCTGGAGGCAGGTCAACCAGAAACAAACCATGTTTATCAAAGACCATCCATCCACCCATCCACCCATCCACCCATCCATCCATCCATCCACCCTTCTATCCATCCACCCACCCATCCATTCACTCCTTTAGTGAGCCAGCCATCCATCCATCCATCCATCCATCCATCCATCCATCCATCCATCCTTCTATCCATCCACCCACCCATCCATTCACTCCTTTAGTCATCCATTCACTCCTTTATTCATCCATCCACCCATCCACTCATCCATCCACTCATCCATCCATCCATCCACCCATCCACCCATCTATCCATCTACCCTTCTATCCATCCACCCACCCATCCATTCATTCCTTTAGTCATCCATCCACCCACCCATCCATCCATCCATCCATCCATCCACCCACCCACCCATTCATCCATCCATCCATCCATCCATCCATTCACTCCTTTAGTCATCCATCCACTCATCCATCCACTCACCCATCCATTTATCCACCCATCCACCCACCTATCCATCCATCCATCCATCCACCCACCCACGTATCCACCCATCCATCCATTCATCCACAAGGTGCTGCCATGTAATCTGCAGACTGGCTAGAAATCCTCACTTAACCAGAGGTAGGCAAGAGTCTCCTCCGAGGATCTGAATGCTGGGATGTCTACTTAAAGACATTTAAATTTCAACAACTGTAAACTTCTAGCTGGGCCCAGCGAGGACCAAAGGGGACAGAGGGAGTCCAGGGACACTGCCACCTTGGACAGAGCAGAGGACACTTACGGTCAAGTCCATTCAAGTAGCGCATGCGGATCTCACAGTGGCCCCAGACGGCACTCACTACGGGATAAAGTTTTTTGCCCTTGAGTCCCCGAAAAGCTACTCCCATGTACTGTCCATCCACAATGAAGCTCAGGGTCCCGTCGTCCATATCCAAGGCCACCAGGAAGGAGTCAGGGACAATGAACGTCTCGTCCGGCTCCAGAAAGGCTGGGTACGTTTTGCTCGGCTGGTTTTTGCCGTCATGGTAGAGCCGGTTGCGCCCCAAGTCCCAGCCCCAGGACTCGTGGTTATTCCCCACGAGTGTCGTGTACCCCACGGAGTGCAGGGGGGCGTCTGCCGTCGCCACCCCCACCACGGCGTGGGTGCCGCGCTGCCTCATGGCCCACGTGATCTGCCACACGTGCAGCCCACGCGTGTACCCGACTTTGCCCCTGATGGCGTCCGTGCTCTGGGCCACCGGATGCCGGTGAAAGATCAGCTTGTCGTCCTCCTTCACAAAGACATTGAGCGAGCGGTCATTGTTGTTCCAGGAGTGGAGCAGCTGGACGTCGTAGGACACGGGGGGCATGTCCAGCAGCAGGTCCAGGCGGGTGGGCTTGCAGTAGTCCAGACCCTGGAGCTCCTGCTTCAAGGGCCGGTACGTGGGGTCCCTCATGTCCACCGTCTTGATACCTCCAGTGACCTTCTGACCCATGTCGGCCTCCCGTTTCACCTGGTCACCAACGTCCAAGGCAAACTCATCAATCACGGGGTCTCTTCTCCAGTTTTCCAATCAGGCCTGGACGGCACTCCTAAGGGAGTTTGCTAGGCGGCCTCTGCCCGGTGTGGAGCATCTGGTACTGCCTAGTGGATGGAAGGAGAAACAGGAGGCCAAGTGAGCAGGAGGTGCGGAGAGAAGGGGAGAAATTAACTCGGTTCGTATCACGCCGGCACGTCCCAGCAGTCTGCCTTCCGGGCTCCAACCACACCGGATTCCGGGCAGGCCAGAGCCTCGGCACACAGTGAAATTCCCTTCTGTCCCCGCAGCTAGGTTGGCATAAAGCAGGGAGGCCGTCCACCTGACGGCCTTGGGGTGGGCACTACTCGTAACTGTGTCGGGTGTCCAGCCCGAGGCTCACCAAATACCTCATCACGGTTTCTCGGGGCAGAAGGCCAAGGTGGCCCGATGCCGAAATCAGCCCAGTGCAGTGGGCATCTCTCCTGGTCGAAGCAAGGGGACGCTTACTCCCTGCGCCCACTGTTTGGAAGGAAGGTGAATCCCCGAGTGGCAGCAGAAGCTGTTTGAGATGCCACCTCCCAGTCCCTCTCTCTTCCGGCACAGCCGCCTCCGAAGACGTACCGCCGGTTCACACTAGGGAAGGGAACCCCAGTGCGCACAGAGCTCCCGATCAGCGGTCCCTGAGGCCACAGCAACCCCCCAGTGGGCCCCGAGTCGGGTGGGCACAGAGGCTCTCAGCCCCGGTAGCTCTGGACCAACTCGTCGATGGCCACCCCTTCCCGCCCACACTCTTCAACTTCTCCTCGGGTCCCCACAGCCCATCTGGGGAGGAAGTCTGACTCCAAGATGCCTCACTCCCGCCCTGGCTCCACCATCCCTTGGCTCCTTTAAGGGAAATCGGAGCCTTGGGTTGGAGGAGAGATCTCAGTGCATCCGTCCCTCGTCCTCTGTCTCTGCAGCACCAGGGGGAGGGGCTGAAACGTGCGATGGACAGGACTCCGGCCATCCCTGCCACGCCTGTCCCCGGTGTCCGCCTTGGAGAAGGGACAATCACGAGCTACTTGGGTTTCCCGAGCCTCACGCAAGAGAGAAGGTGGTTCCCGCCATCAGAACCCCACTCCCGCCCCCGGCCCGCAGAAGGGACTCTTGGCTGCCTGGTTTGGGGGGGATGGGCTCCCAGGACTGACCAGACAAGGGAGCAGGCAGGCTCCTGGCTACATAAACACGACCAAACGAGGACACAGAGGAGCTGGGCGAGAGGCCATCGGTGCCTGGCTGATGGAGAAGCATCCCAGGGCCACTTGTTCCAAGGAGCACGATGGTGCCTGGGACAAGGAAAACACAAAGCAGCCCAGTGTAGGGGCTGCAGCGGGCATGTTGCTGTCCCACTGTGGCAGAAGACAGAGCGCCTGCCGGGGGACGAGGGCAGGGACCGGCTGCAGGAAATCTGGGAACCTGGGACCGCTGGCCTCCCTGTCGGGCGCCCAGGCACCAGCAGGGCCAGGAGGAGGGGTGGGACCTGCGCGGGGCCGGACGCCGGTCTGGTCTCTGGCTGCCCTGGAGACGCCTTCCTCTCAGCTGGGAAGAGACCCCATGAGACGCCGTCCTCAGGGTGGCCAGGGCCCCTGGAGACTGGCTCTCGGCAGACACCCGAGTGGGAGCCCTTGGCCCGGACCTCTTACCTCTGTGGGCAGATCACCCTTCTCGCCCTCCCCTTTGTGGTGTGGAACAAGAGGCTCCCTCATGGGCACTGCTTCAGAGAGGGGCTGGGATCCCTCGTGTCAAAGGTCTGCAAAGCTGTACAGAACTGAGGGGTCCCTCGGCGGCCGGGAGACCACCCTGGTTCTGGAAAGTTCTGTGGATCTGGTGACCTCACGACCTAGAACTCCCAGGACAATCCCAAGTTCAAGCTTTCAGTCCCATCAACTCTCAAGAGCCATCGAAACCTCCAGGACTCCCCCCAGGGCCCTGCTGAGCGAGCACCCATGGCTCTGGGGCCTGATGACCAGGATGCGGAGAGCCTGGGTTTGGTGTGGAAACGCGGTCCTGGTAACTGCAGAGACTGGCTGCTTGGCCTTCCCTGACCCCCCTCTTCCACGCCTCCCCAACAGCATCTTTCTGAGCCGGGGGAAAGCTGGTCCAAGGCAGATCTCAAAGTCAGAAGCACCCCACACCCATCTCTGTCTGGATACCCCCTCTGGCTGGTGCCCAGCAACCTCTCTGTGCAGGACCCCGTGGGGACACAGGTCAGCTCTCTGGGAGGACCAGGAGGGAATTAATATCTGAAGAGAGTTCATTTCACCGCTTCCTGGAGTGAAGCAGTCTGTCGCCGTCCTGTCGGCTGGCTCTGGCCTCACAGCAGGAAGGACCTCTCTCCCAGAATCTCACGGCACTGAAGACCCACTCCACCCACGACCCATGGGAACAGGTGGGAAGAGTCACGGGGAGGCTGGGGATCGGGGGAGGGGAGACCCGGGGCAGGTGGGCTGTGTGCGAAGGGAAGGTGGTGGGGAAAAGTCCTGCTAACACATTAGTTTAAAATACTTGGGAGAGAAATGGGTGGGAACAGAGAAGGGCCACAACAAGGAGGTTGGGGACAAGTCAGAGGTTGTGGGGTGGAGGGTTGACAGGGTGTGGGACGAGAAGGGAAGAGAGCGAGAGAGGGGCTCATGGGCCAGTAAACCTGGGCCTGTGCACACATATAACTCCTACTTCAGCTGGACCAGGATCAGGAAACTCTCTTTGTCAAGGGCTGGCTAGTAAATGTTTTAGGCTTTGTGGGCCCAACAGTCTCTGTGTAACTATTCAACTCTGCCTGTAGCACGAGAGCAGCCACAGACAATGCATAAATAAGTGAGCCTGGCTGAGTTCCAATAAAACTTTATTTACAAGAACAGACCAGCAGGTAGTCGGCCAACCCCTGAGCCACACTAAGGGCCCTGCACAGGGATCACTGCAGTAGGAAAGCACAAGACGGAGGCGAAAAGGAATCTCGTGGCAGCAAGGTCAGTCCAGCCTCAGAACGAGGGGTCAGAAAAGACAACGTAACCTCACAGTGACTTGTTGGCTGTGTGTCCAGGTCAGCTCCACCAGCGCTTCCCTTTCTGAGATTCTACCTCCTGGCTGCCAAGCAGGTTTACTTACATGGCCCTTGTGTTCAGCTCCTACCCTCCTGGTCCCCCATATTGGGAACCATCCAAGCGAGGGAGCCCTTCTGGCCCCTGGACCATGTGACCTTGAGCACAGGGATGTCCCTGGGAGGAAGAGGCTGGGGAGAGGGCGCGGACAGGGCAGGCAAAGATGCCTGAAGCATCTCAGGACCACTCCCACACAAGGGCACCCCGGGGCCTAGCCAGGGACGTGAGCCACCCCTTCTGCTGTTCCTGGGCCGTCCTGCCATCTGAGTCACCTCCTAGGTGGTCAATCACTGTGGCAACCCTAGGGCCACTCCTGACTCACCTGTCACCTGCCCAACCCCACCCTGTGTCCAGGCCGACACCTCCTGCTGTCCACACAGAGCCGCCTACTTGCCACGCAAGGCCACTGAAGCCATCCAGCTGCCCTCCGCTTTCCGTCTACTTCCAAATGTGGCCGCAGAGATCCACTAGCCCTCTTTTTGGGGACTGTAGCCTGGCAGGGCGCTCCCTTCCAGGCTCCGCCCCAACCTCACCACCTGACTCTGCATCATTCCTCCAACAGTCCTGCTCCCCCAGCTTCCAATCCTCGGCCTTCTCTGCCTAGGATTCGTCCTTAGCTTTTCTGAGCCTCAGTTTGCTCCTCTGTAAGATGGGTGTCCCACGCTTACCTAAGACTCAGCTGAGACAATGTTCCAGAGAGGACCTAGAAAACTGGCATTTTCACTTTTTTGTTTTTATTTTTAGACCGTGCTCCGTACACTGAACGAAGATCGCTGTTAGCCATCTTCTTGGTCACCATACCTGGTCCTACAGATGGACGCTGTCTTTGGGCCAGACCCAAGTGCTTGGAATGCTGAGCTAGAGCAGATCAAGTTTAAGGACCCTTCTAAGCCGGGGCCAGCAAATAAGGGGCCAGATGGTAAATATTCTAGGCTTTCTAGACAATATGTAAGTGAATGGGCATGGCTATGTTCCAATAAAACTTTATTTATAAAAACAGACAGTGGGACTGGATTTGGCCCAGGGGCCATAGCTTACTGATCCCTGTTCTAAACCCAAGCAAAACTGCTGACACTCTCGTTAAAATACCTGGACATGAAGGTCGGGGTGGGGGCAGGGGGGAGGGGAAGTGGGTTACATCATCCAAAAGTGCCGAGTGATGGAGATGCTGTTTTGGCCTGTGCTGATCCTGTTAATGCCGGGCCAAGGCGGGAGTCCCCGGTGGGCACCAAACTTCAGGTAGGAAGTGGGAGAAGCAGTACAGGCCCCGGCTCCGGGACCAGCCCCCTTTCCTGTGTCTGAGACACAAATGCGGATGTCCAGGCTTTGCAGGGCCTAGAGTTGCTACAGGAGTGTCAGGGCCTGGGCTGGCTCAGCAGGTCCTTGGTGAGTCCCCAGGAGGTGGGAGGACCCAGCCCTCATCCCCACCCGGGAGAAGCAAAGCCACAGAGGGTGCGGAGGGGGTGGCCGTGTATTGCCCTGCGGGGCTGGAAGAGAGAAGTGGGGGACAGAGGTGGTCTTGTTGCTGCCACCACTCCCCAGCAGTCACACGCAGACACATATACACACACGTGTGTGTGTGCACACTCAGAGCTCCAGCAGCTGTGGTGGCATCAGGGCTAAAGAGCAGGAGGGAGGCGAGGAGGTCCAGGCAGTGCCGTGGCCGGCGGACCCCACTCCCCTTCAGTGCCCTGACGGCAGTGCTCTTTCCCAGAAAGCATCGCACATTAGCTACGTGTTCCTAAGAGCACATCCACCCGTTCCTCCTCACGGCTGCCTCAAGCCAACCCTCAGACAACAAAGTCCTGCCCCCCAACCTCTGATCGCCCCAATAAGACACTGTTCTCACTGTCCTCAGTCCCTGAGGCTGCAGGGACAGGTTGCTGCAAACAAGGTTTCAGCGCCTGGTGCTTCCCAAAGACCAATGACACAGCCAGAAAGGGGTGAGAAGAGACACCAGCATGCCCCGGGCTCGGCGGGACAGGGGACTCTCGTGCTTGGTGGGCGGGTCATTACCCTTGTCAAATACAGCAGGATGAGTATCTCAACCAGGACTAAGAATACGTGTGTACAAATGAGTAACACACACACACACACACACACACACACCCTAGAAGCTTGGCAAGGCTTCTCGGATTTTGCATTTACTTTCAATAGAGTGAATGAGATCAAAAGCTCTGGGACAGGGCTTCCCTGGTGGCGCAGTGGTTGAGAGTCCGCCTGCCGATGCAGGGGACGCGGGTTTGTGCCCCAGTCCGGGAAGATCCCACATGCCGCGGAGCGGCTGGGCCCCTGAGCCATGGCCTCTGAGCCTGCGTGTCCGGAGCCTGTGCTCCGCAACGGGAGAGGCCACAGCAGTGAGAGGCCCGCGTACCGCAAAAAAAAAAAAAAAAAAAAAAAAAAGCTCTGAGACAGACGGGAAGGGACGTCTGCGAAGCCCTATAGCTTGACTTGGTTGGACACTTGCCACCTACCGAGAACCCCCTTCTCCCCCAATGCCACACACATCGTCCTCACTGGGTCAAAGGTCAGTTCACGGTTCACTGTGAAAAGGGATGCCACTTGGATCCTCTAACGGGCAGAAGCCTTCCATGCAGCGTTCCCAAGAATCCACCAGAGCCACCCGTCCATAGCGGAATTCTAAGTGGATGAACCTCCTCCAGCTGCTGCCACCGGCAGCCAGTTAAGTGCTCTCTGCTCAGGGTCCGGGGACCAGTGCTCCTACCCCGAAGACCTGCTTCAGAGAGGGTTTGCTGGGGACCACAGCTCTCCACAGGAAGGAAGACCAAAGCCTAACAAACCACCTTCCCTCTAGTTCCTTGGGCTCCTCCAGGTGGCCTCTCTGTGCCCATGGAGGGAGGGACAACAGATCCAGAATTAGTGGACGTGCAGGGAAGGAAGCCCAGGACTGGACGGTAATCCCCAGAGGGTGGGGAGGCGTAAGAAACACCCCCGAAGCGTACTGCTTGCGGGTCCGAACGGTGGGCTGGGTGAAGGGCACCCGGCCTTTAATGACCTACGGCAGTGATTCTCTCTGAAGGGGGAGGCAAGGGCATGCTCCTATCCGTGTCTCCTGGGCACACGTGGTGGAGAACGCCTGTTGGATACACCCATGGCTTTCACTATGCAAGTCACAGAGAAAAGTGATGCTGGCAGAGTTCTATGGGTGACGGGGGACCGGCAAGCCTCGTGGGATGCACAGGGTTAACAAAGGTTAAGGGGACCTGGAAAGGATGTTGGGGAAAGGCCGTTTGTGCACAGCTGTGGGCGTGGATCCCAGACAGACCCCAACTGGGACATGCTTCTCGGCGTGCAGGTGCCATGTGGCAGTCCCCATCCAGGTGTAAAATACACCGCGATCACCCACCGACCAGCTTTCCAGGGGTCTAGTCTACAAGACCCTACACAGCCCTGCCCAGGGACATGTGGGCAAAGATGCTCACTGCACCAGGAACTCCAGCAGCCTTGGAGAGAGGGAGGTAGCCCCTCAGATGTGCTGATTCAACACAAAATGCAACATGATGTTGTTAGATTTTAAAAAGCAGATCGGAGAACACCATGCAGAGCACGATCCCATGTCTGTAAGAACAGAATTTTTAAAAGATGCTATCTGTGCGCGTTTGTCCATAGGCATAGAGAAAGGTTTGGAAGGATAAACACCAAACCTTCCACAACGGTTAGTCCTGGAGGGGGGTGGTGGGAGGCGGGAGGAAAGATGCGTTCACTTTAGGGACTTTTTGAAATGAAAAAAAAATTTTTAATGCATGTATTCCCTTTTGCAATGAAAATAATGTTTAAGCAAAGAAATAAGAATTAAAGCCTGCAAAATGCTGACTGAACGCACTACAGTCACAAGCACAAGTTGTCCCCAGAGCAACTGTTCCTACAGGCTCTCCACGTGTGTCACTTCTTATAAAGCAAGCACAGGATAAATGTTTAATTTACCCAGGAAGATATACATGGAGACAGTAGGGCATTTAAAATAAAAGGACAAGAATTCCCAGCTACAGCTCTGGAGCCATCCCCAAAAGGGACAGTATTTCTATAATGAGCTCTCCTAAGACTTCCAATTACACTGTTTCCACGTCACAAATTTTAATTTTCCCAGCAAAAATGGGGTAGCTATCTGTCTCCGTGGGCCCCAAGCAAGAAAAGAACTGCTCCGTGCTCAGACTGGAAACCCAGCCCTGGCAGCTGTACGTGGTTCTGGGCCCCGCCAAGGCCAGGTGGGGAGGTGAGGAAGGAGGACCTCGGCAGGGGTGGGGCGGGGGGAGCAGAGGCTGGAGGGGGCAAGAATGCCAACCCTGGCTCAGCTGGGACCGCTCACTCAGCACCTGCCCGTAACTCGACGCTGTCCCTTCAAGTAAAGCCACAGCTCCGCAGTTCCGCCTTCCAAAAAAGCACGTTCGGATCAACTGGCCCTGGAACTACTAAAAATTATCCTTTCGTTTTGTTGTTAAAAAAAAAAAAAAGTTTGTTGAACGAGCCATACCCTCTGTTGGAGACACGTCCAAGGTGACCGGTGACAAATGGATGGAACAGGGGTGGGGGGCAGGGGACACACAGAGGCAGCCACTGAGGAGCGGCAGACGTACACTCACCCCCTTTCAGCTCAGTTCCCCCTCAGTGCGTCTGACTGACCCCAGAACAGTAAAACCATTGTTTCGACCCAAGATGGGGAAAGAATAAAATTCAGGATGTGGAACAAGGTGACCTATTTATAAAGCCTCCTTTCACCTGCAGATCAAATAAGTTCCCTCCCTCCGCCTCCCCACCTCACACGTCGCTGGTTGCAGCCCAGGATTTTGCAAGAGAAGCAGGCCTGAGCGATCGGTTATTAGATCAGGATGCAACTTCTGCAGCCTGCATATTAGGGTTTTGTGCTTCATCAGCCGGGGCTCCGGAACACATTTTGTTGGTGGGAGCGCCCAGGGTGGGTGTGCTCCGTGCAGCCTGGCCATGGAGCCCCGGCCAAGGTGCCACCAACCAGAGGACAAGAGCCATGTGGTTACCCTAACCCTAACCCTACCCCATCTCACCTGCAACCCTTGAGGAGGGATGCCCGGGAAGACCCAGGAAAGCTGTCTTCTTGCTCAAGCAGGATGTAAAAGTCAGTGTCTGGCCCTAGAATCAACCAAAAGTATTGGACCTTTCTGGAAAGTTCTGACGAGTGATTCTGGAGAGAAAATCCCACATGGGCCGGAGCTCTAGCCTCTGACTTCAAAAGACCAAAAAATGCACCTGCTGTAAACACCTACAGAAGGACCCAGATTACTCATGGCACTTTCAGAAAGGGCTCGAATCAGTTGAGCCTTGTCCCTGGGAAATAGCATCAGCATTCATTCAGAGACTAAAAATTAAAAAAAAAAAAGTCACGGCTGCAGCCAAGTCAAGGTTGTAACGGCAACGGCCTGTGCTTTGTTCAGATGAGAAGCTCTGCTCTTTGGAGGGAACTGAGTGACACACAATGACACACAGCGACCTTCCTGAAGTTTTCTGAGACAGCAGCAGATGTGCCTTTGAGCGGCAGTGGGAAGGAAGTCTAGATGGTGACCCCCAACCTTGCTCAGGCTGGGTGGTCCATCAAACTGGGCCTGCCTGGTCCACGCAGGAGCTGGGGGGCCCCGTGGAAAGGGGGCAGGAAGGCAGCACGGAGGACAGTGCCATAGCCACCTCCGAGGGAGAGCCCATGGGTGCCCAAGGGGAAAGGCTTGGGGATGCAGGTGCTTCCTCACCCCACCTGGCTGGTGGCAGAAGCCTACAATCCCCGGGTGGCCTGGTGGCCCCAGTGAGCTCACTCCGGTCCCGAGAAAAGTGGGGCTCACCTTCCCCGAGGTGGGCACCTGGAGAAGGCTCTACAGGGAAACAAGGGTCCTCTCTGGAGGCCCTGGCCTCCTGCAGGATGCTCGCTTGCCCGCTCACTCCACTGGCCGCCGGCCTCCATCAGGGTCCCTGGAACAAAGTCTGGCCACGCCCAGGCTTTAGGGCCCGGAGGCCTGAGTGGGAGCAGGTGACATTCTGGCCTCTTTCAGCGGGATGTGCCAACTGGGAAAGGTCACTCTGAGAGTGATCATGTGGGTCACCCCACATCCCTTCAGGAAGAATGAGCAGGAGGGAGGCCAGGGAGAGATGTAAGGCCGCGAGAGGAATCAGCTCACAGAGAGGCAGAGGGGCCCGGGTCCCCTTATCCCTCCCGGCAGACCCCGGTGATGCTCTCAAACCACGCGGGGGTGTAAAAGGAGGGGCAAGGGCAGCATGCAGGGTAGCTAAAGCACTCAACACAGCATCGGGCGTACACAGTAGGTGCTTAATACATGCTGCTCCCTGCCCCCTCCTGCCTCCTTTTTTTTTCTTTTTTTTTTTTTTTTTTTTGCGGTACGCGGGCCTCTCACCGCTGTGGCCCCTCCCGTTGCGGAGCACAGGCTCCGGACGCGCAGGCTCAGCGGCCACGGCTCACAGGCCCAGCCGCTCCGCGGCATGTGGGATCTTCCCGGACCGGGGCACGAACCCGTGTCCCCTGCATCAGCAGGCGGACTCTCAACCACTGCGCCACCAGGGAAGCCCTCCTGCCTCCTTTTAACATGAGGAGATAAATAAAAGGACAGAATCTTGAATGCCAAGTGCAAGAGAGCACTCAGCCAGGGAATACCAAGACAGGGGCGAGTTAAGTCCTCCCAGGGTGGCCCAAGGAGCCCAGTCCCATCGTGTGAGACCACCGTTCCAGCAAAGCCACCTGTCGTTGTACAACCTCTAAAACCCCATTAAATAATGTAAACCCTTTAGGTCAAGAGCAGGGGCAGAAGTCCCGTAAAATGTCTACAGTGGGGAGAGGCCGTAGGGATGCTCTCTTGCAAACAGGTTCACAGGAGTGGTTCTCAAAGTGGGGTCCCCGGATCAGCAGATCAGCATCACCCGTTAGAGATGCAAAGGCTTGGGCCCCACCCACCCCTGACTTCCTGAATCAGGGACGCTGAGGATGGGGTCCAGCACTCTGCATACTAATGAGCCCTCCAGGGGATTAGGACACTGCTGGTTTGAAGGAATTATAGCTCAACATTTTGGAATCTCAAATCCACATTAAGTGAGAACTGACAGGCGTGGATTGATGACCACAATTTAAAAAAATTTCTTGTTCTATCTTGATTTGAAATATTCCAAATGTTATACATGCTCATAAGAAATCTCAAAGAAATGCATACAGTATAAATTAAAGCATCCCCCTCCCAATCAAGCGCAGATACAGGGGCCGTCCACTTATAGCAAAGGATCACACCACACACACTTTTTCCAAGCCATAATATATCAGCTCCTACATCAATTTTATGCGTTAGTAGCTGCATAATATTCCATTATCACAATTTTGGTAACTTTCCCTTATAGAAGGACATCTGGGTTGTTTGACTGTAATGATGGTCGTGTGTGGGAGGTTAAGAATTTCTCCCTAACAAGCTGGCCTTAGAGCCGTTTCTTTTTTCTTTTCTTTTTTCTTTTTTTTTTTGGCCACACCGTGTGGCTTGCGGGATCTTAGTTCCCCGACTAGGGATTGAACCCATGCCCCCTGCAACGGAAGCATGGTCCCAACCACCGGACCACCAGGGAAGTCCCGTGTTTCTTTTCATTTTCACGGCCACCTCTCCTCTCATCACCCTCAAAATCTTGGGCCCTCAGAACCCCCCATCCCCCACTGTCCATTCCTTGAAGAAAAAAATCAAACGTGAAAGTAACCTACCAAAAGGCTTCCCGATCTTGGAAATGACCGTGGGGTCTGAAGGCGCTCAGGAGTTTCTGCACAACTAGTTGGGTTGAAGGTTTGTCAACTGGACCTCGAATGGACCGCAGCCAATGAACTTGGGCAGGATTCTAAAAGGAATGGGGCAGTCCGTCTCCTAGTGCAACCTAATCACCGTACCCTGGGTGGGATTTCACGGAACTCAACAGGATGCCAAGGGAGAGGTAAATCCCTGGGCCTCACAGGCCAGCTGGTGAAAAAAGGACTTAAATATCCTTTAAAGCCACAATAGCCTGCAGGAACTTCCTCTTTTAGGTTGCTGGTCTTCCTCCTCCAATCCTGTCAACCTGGAAAGTCCTGAACACCTGGGCTGATAACTCGACAAGGCGGGGAGGAGAGGGCTCAGCAAGCCCACCGGTGGCGGATAAATTCACCCTGAACCTCCAGGCAAGTGGAAGGGGCCGGGTGCTAGATTCCCATGGCACTAGCTGGTCACGTGGGGGTGATGCAAGGAGGCAGGAAGGGAGCTCCCCAGCCACATCTATGGAGATGGACACAGCCATCCAAGACGCTAGCTGAAAGGATCACTCTTTGAGAGGCACAGAAAAAGGTTTGCTGTCTTAGGTAAAAGGAAGGACACAGCTGTATCTGCCCTAAGAGTAAAATCTAGAAAAAATTATACAGGCACATGCAGGAAAAGAGATGAAAAGGAAGGTGCAAACATGGTGTTTCTCTGTTTAGAGTGATGAGCTTATGAGTTTCCCTTTCTTTCACATTTCCTTACTGTTGTCCTATTGTTGTTACAAAACCATAAATGGATGAATCCAAATGTCCATCCATGCATGATTGGATAAACCAATTGTGGAATATATATTCAATGGAATATCATTCAGCCATAAACAAGAATAAAGGACTGACACCTGCCATAACATGGATGAACCTCAAACCCTTTATGCTGGTGAAAGAAGGCAGATATAAAAGGTCACCTAGTGATGCTCCCACTTTTATGAAATAGCCAGAATACGTAAATCTGTAGAGACAGAAAGCAGATTGGTGGTTGCCAGGGGAGGGGGAATGGGGAGTGACGGCTAATGGGTCGGGGTCTCTTGTGCAGGGGATGAAAACATTTTAGAACTGGATGGAGGTGGTGGCTGCATGACATCGTGAATGTACTATATGCCATGGAACCGTCCTCTTTAAAAAGGTCACTGTTATGTGAATTTCGCAACAAATAAAAAAACATAAATGGATGAAAACCATGCACTTCTCCAAAATCCACACGGCAGGAGGCAAGTGTGGAAAGGGGCTGCAGAGCAGAGAGGAGCTCAGCGCTTGCAGAAGCCTGGCAGGCAGAGCCAGGCCCGTCAGCCAGGGTTACACATGGGTACACAGCTAACGATATTCGTATGTGGGGAGCGTGGAGCCTTCTAGAGCTGAGTTCTCTGCTCCCCGCCCCACCCCCCTTGTCTTTCCTCCGAAAGAAAAAGCACAGAGCTGTGGTTTGGCAACCCCGCTGCCTTGAGACGGCACCTGTAGATCGAGTTTCTCTGGAGGAATCCAGAATGCGGGCCTGCATCCTCATCCCTGCACCCAAAACGTGGTGCAGGCAGGGACTGACCAACACATGCACAGCTGCCGCTGGTCTGAGAATGAGGATGCACAAGAGCTGAGGTCATGGGGGACACCCCGGCCACACACCCCCGACTCTGGGTACAAGGCAGGGCTAGGATTCCCAGGTCCCAGCTTTTTCACAGAGCAGGTCAATACCCCAAGGCCAAACTGGCAAAGGCCGCGCACTCTGTGTTATCAGGAAAGCATCCCAGCCACTCAGCCCCTGCTCACTCCCTGTCAGTGCCTGTCTGCCAGCTAAGACGCCACACCACGGGGCTCTGGCTCAGGCCAGCCGGGCCCCAGGCTAACGCACAGTGTGACCGGACCTGCTGCCATATGCAAACCTGCTCTAATGGGTGGAGTTTCTGTGTTCTCGTGAGGGTCGTCGCTCAAGACCTGGAGAGACCCCAGCTTCTCATGCCAGGTGCTACCATCTCCCACAGACCCCTTCTGGCCAGACTTGCTCGTGGAAAACACGGAAAGTGGGCCCCAAAGGGCCATGCTCAAGGCCTATGTGTATACAGTAGGTGCTCATAAACACCTGAGTTGTTTACTTACCCGTCCCACAAGCACCTGCTAAACCCCAGTTGGGGGGCGTGGGCTTCCCGAGATCCTTTCTTTGTTCCTTAGTCCCCGAGAACCTCGATGAAGTGGATGATTCAAAACTGTGGGCCACAGATGGTCGGTGTCTGGGCAAGTAGGAGAATGTTCCACCTACGCTCCCAGAAAGCATCTTCCCCAGGTGGAAACCAGCAAAAACTGACAAAACCTACAAGATAGACACCTGGTCTGTAAATGTTCAGCTGATGAGTGTTTGGAAAACAGCCAAGTCCAAATAAGGTGATTTAGGGCTGGAATGCATTCCAAAAATATTTATTAGGCACCTACTATATACCTTATGCACATACATACTCTATAGGTAGAAATCATTGCCCCCATGGAGCTTACAGTCTAGTGGGGGAGACATACAGCCATGGTAACAATCACTTGAACAATCAATGCAAGCTTCAGGGCAGAGATTTTTATCTGTGTGTTCATGGTGGGAGCCCCCATGCCTAGAATGTTGCCTGGAACAAAGCAGGTGCTCAAGAAACAAGCGTTGACTGAATGAATATCTAACATAAGGCCAGGTAATAAGTGTTAAAGAAAAATGAAGCAGAGTAGTGAGGACAGAGCAAGGGATGGGAGAAGGTGGTGAGGGAAGGCTTCTCTGATACAGTGATACATGGACAGAGACCTGGGGGAAGGGGAGGAGAAAAGCATGCAACTATTCAAAGGGAAGTGTGTTCTGGGCAGAGGGAACAGCACGTGCAAAGGCCCTGAGGTCTGAGCATGTGTGGCATGGCGGGGGAAAAACAGAGATGCGGTATGGCCAGAGCAGAGAGAGGAAGAGGCTGAGGAGACAGTGCAAGGTGTGCAGAGGGCAGGCACACCAGGCCTTGAGGGCCACAAAGAAGGGTTTTGGATTTTGTCTTCAGTGTGACAAGAAACCGGCAGAGGGCTTTGTGCAGGCAGAGGGCGCAGTGCTTCCCTTCTAACAGAATCCCTCTTAGCTGCTGTGTTGAGAAGAGGCTGTTGACAGCTGGAGACCAGCTAGGGAGTCCATGCAAGGATGCAGCTTGGACCAGGGGGTAGTGGAAGTGGTAGGATCCAGAACGTTACCCAAACTAGCTATAGTCCCATAGGTGAGATCATACCTTGCCTAAGCAAAGGACTGCTTAAGCTTAAAAGGTGGCGGTGAGTGAGGACACAGACACAGAGCCCGGGAAGATGGTGGCCTGATCCATGGACCAAGGACTCCAGCTCTTGTTCCATCTACTTCTGTGACAACAGGGGTATCAGGCTACAAAGCTTGAGGCGCAAATCCTGGGGGCCTCTTGCCCGTTTCCCTGAGCTCTGGTTCAGTGCCTCCCATTTGCCCCTTTCAGAGGCAAATGCAAATCTTCAGTATACCGAGCGTCCCACCTCAGGTTTATACATCAGTCTCTCGTGAGTTTGGTAGATATCTCT
The DNA here is from genome assembly GCF_949752795.1 of Hyperoodon ampullatus. Classification (NCBI taxonomy): domain Eukaryota; kingdom Metazoa; phylum Chordata; class Mammalia; order Artiodactyla; family Ziphiidae; genus Hyperoodon; species Hyperoodon ampullatus. The sequence continues at coordinate 7,088,125 of NC_136915.1, read as the reverse complement.
AAACTGTATCAATATTGGATACACTGGGGGAAGAAGTCCAGTTCTTGAACCTGCAAAATGTAGATGGGCCATTATGACCCCAAGGGCCCAGTCCATCCCTTTGGGATCCTCATCTGAGTAGCCCTGAGGCCCCTATTCAAGACTTCTCAGAACTGAAACACGGTGGATCAAGGAGAAGATGGAGAAGACTGCAGTCTGGGGCTGGGCTGCCTAGGCTTAACCTTCAGCTCCACAAGCTGGGCGACCCTGGGCAAGTGCTCCAACCTCTCTGAGCCTCAGCTTCCTCATCCACTGAAATGGAGACAATGACTGTTCAATCCTACTGGTTTGCTTTAAGGATTAAGTGAGGATCCCATGAAAAGCTTAGCACTTAATAAAGAGCCAACACTGGCCATGTATTTGTAGTTTAGTGGTCTGAGAAGAAGGAAGGGAGGGCTTCTTGAGAAGGCGTCTCTGGTAGCTCCCCAACGGTAGAATGTAGCCATGCAAATCCTGACACCCATTCCCCACTGCAAACTCAGCAATCTCTCAGAGAACAGCCACCTCGGGGTGTCCATGACCCAGCTCTGTGGCTGCCTCTCGCCATCTCAGGCTCACTAATGGCGACACAGAGGTCTCCACGGGAAGCCCGAGGCTGGCAGTGGTTCTGTCTGCCTCTGCAGAACTCTCCCGATGCCTCCCCCTCATTCCCCGCTGTGCCTGCTCCGGGAAGGGGGCGATGGGCGTGGCAGCCGCGGCGGTGGGGTGCCATGCCTCCGTGCTCTCTGGGGCCGGGCAGTCAGGACAGACACATCTGGAGAAGTTTCTTGGCAAAGCAACTTGGATCTGGGTTGAGCCTGGTCCACTTATCACATTTGAGAACACAAAAGAAAGAAAGGGGAAGTGGAAAAAGGGAAATTGGTCCAATATCCATTTAATGGGCTAGTCTGGGGTGACAATCAGGGCAGAGGGAGGAAGAAGCCAGACGGAGGCACTTGCTTGTCTGGCAAAGTTGTCAGCCCCACTTTGGAACCAAGCAAGCCCAGGATGGGCCATTTGAGCTGGACCAGGCCCCCCCCCGCCCCCGGTACCTAGCAGGAGCCGTGCACCCGCCTCGGCCGGGCTGCTCTGCGACTCCATACAGACCGCGCTCAGAAAGGTATTTCCTCTGCAAGCTGGACTTTCCATAAAATCACGACAGCAGCGCATCACCTTCACAGGCGACATGGGGAGCAGAGGACGTGTCCCCCACCCCTCAGTGTCAAGGAAGGCCAGCCTCGTCACAGCCGCGGGGGGCACAGACCACAGACCCAGGTGTGGGGAGCCCTCCCCACCCCCAGGTGGGCAGCCAGGCAGTGCGGTCCCATAACTGCAGGAAGACCCCGGTCCCCTCCCGCCCAGCACACGGAGTGCTTCTAACGCTGTCCCAAGTTTCCGTTCCCATATCAAAAGCGCCTCTTTTCTGCTGAGGCGGCAAGACCTGCCAACAAAACAAGCCGCTGGGACCCGCGTTTCTGTAACACAACGCCTTCCCTTGAAACGCACTTCAATGAATCACTGAGGTTAAACAGTATCGACAGCTGGGCTGGTGGAAGGAATCCGTGTGAAAGTCGGACAGAGGCGCTCAGGCCCCGCCCCCTGCGCCGTGTCCCAGCCCCCCGCCCAGATAGCCCCGCCCTTGATTGACAGCACCCTCCCTCCAGGCCCCCAAACGGAAAAGCAGACGCGCCTGAGATCCTGCATGCGCAGCAGTACGAGTCCCTCCTTGGGAAGTGATCCCTTTAGGAGCGAGGGAGCCAGTCACCCCATGTGCCCTGCATCCGGTCACGCCCTGGGGAGCCCGTGGGCCCGCAGCCGGGGCATCACCTGGGAGCCTGTTGGAAATGCAGACTGCCTCTGAACGGCCCTAACACAGGTGCTCCGTGTGCCCAGGTGGATGGGGGACGTGCTGTGGGCCCTCCCCAAGGGAGAGGCCAGGAGGAAACACATCAGCAAGAAAGATAAATGGAGGCCCGTCCATCCCTCTTCAGGAAGCCAGTCCTGAAACGTAGCTGACTCCCAACACACCAAATCTAGAAGCCGACGAGTTTAACAGAAGTCACGGGCAGAGCCTGTCAGGGCCCCGTCGGGCGCACAAAACAGGCTGTGGTTCCCTGGCCCAGACGTTCTGGAAGCCCCCGGTCACTCGGGGTCTGGGAAGACCAAGGTGGGGGCAACACCACTTCCGGCCCCCCTCCCCCCACCCAGCTCCTTCTGAGCCCTCCTCAGCTCTCTCTCCAAATATCCCCGAGTCCCCCACCAGCCAAGCCAGTCCAGCCGCGTCCAGGAGCCTCACGCTTCCTTGCGGCCACACCTGTTATAACGCCGTTCCTTTCACTTCAAACAGCCCCCCGCCCCGGGCCAGAATCCGGCCATCCAGGATCGATCCCTCTCGACCATGGAGCCCTCCCTCGCTGGCCTCCACGACCTGGGCTGTTTCACAGCAGGTCTCCATTTCCCTGCAAAGTCTCCCCCAAAACGAGCTCAGGATCCTGGGTTCTGCCAGAATCTAGAATGAAGGTCACCCCCGGGCCCAAGCAGCATCCCGGCTGAGGTCCACAACCCTGCCCTCGACCCAGCCCCACATGGCCTGCCAGCAAGTGGCCTCACAGTCTCCCAGACACCTACCGGAGGATCGGAGTTCTGGAATGTTTCGGGCCAGTGCCCAGGCAGTGTCGGTGGGGAACCGCAGGAGGGAAGCCCTTGGTCCTCAGGCCAGGGAGAAGGAAGCGGAGTGCAGGCGGCTCACTGGTGCCCCGGGAGCAGGGTGTCTCCCTGCCAGTGGCCGGGCCCTGCAGGTCCCCAGGCCTCCCTCACCCGGGCTGGATCAGCCCTGGCCTGAGTGAGCTCCACCGTCACCAAGGGGAAGCGGCCCTTGGTTACCGCTGGCCAGGAGAACACAGAAGGCAAAACAAACACTGGACTCCCTCCTCACTGCTGGGAACAATTACAAGGTAACCGGCCAGTTTTTAAAAGCCCTCCAGAAGGGAGGCTGCAGGCCCAATGGGAGGCTGGTTTGTAACCCGTTCCCTTCCCGCTGCTGCCGCTGCATCCTCCCCGAGACCCAGGGACTCTCCCTCCACCCCACTCAGGGGACGCCCAGCAAAGCAAGGCTGGAGGCACAGAGGAAGCGGGGCAAACAGTCACGGGCAGGCAGTGCGCCCTTCCAGTGCCCAAGGCGTGTTCCAGAACAGCAGGTGGGCCCAGCCTGGCAGGTGTGGACCCCAGCCGGCATGCAGGGGCAGATTCATGACAGCATTCACCACTTCCCCCTTTCCAGATCCCCTCCCAGCAACCACCAGCTGTCTTGTTCCCAAGCAAGTTGTCATGAAACGAACAGAAATTCACCAGCGAAGAATAAAGTGCCCGCTTACCAGGCTCCAGCTGGGGCTGGTGGGCCATCCACCAGGACTGCCCCCGGGCCATGGCCACTGGCCAAGGGCTGTCCCCGGGGAGGGGGCTTCAGGTACACCCTGGGCTCTGATCCCCAACTGACGCCTGTCAGCAGACCTGAGACCCCCCAGCCAATCACACACCTCCTCCTGGGAACAGAGGACACCCCCTGCGCCCAGGGCCTTGTCTGCATCCAGACCCAGAAGCAGAAACCGTGGGGAGGCCCCAGTGGAAATGGGGGAGGGGGAGAGCTGAGTGACACCCCAGCCCCATCCCCAGGTCTCCCCCAGGTGCGGGGCACACGCAGGAAGAGGTTTTCTTCCCCCCACCACGGACCTGCATTTGAGCCTCAAGGTCCTCCAGGTACCGGTTTCAAGCCTCCCTCTCTTCCCTGCTCCCTCACTGGGAAGGTGGGGCACCTTTTGGGGGGCCAGACTGCTGACCTTGGATGGGGAATGTGGCAGCAGGTCCAAACCCCCGACAAACACGACCCGTCTCACCCTCTTGAATTCCCTCACCCCACCCCACAGGGCACACTGCTCAGTTTTCCCATCCTGCTGAAGTCACACTGGTCTCCGTGAGAAGAGTCCATCCTGGCTTCACTGGCCTCCCAGGGGACAGACAGAGACAGACAGACAGAGACAGAGAGAGACAGACAGACAGAGACAGAGAAGCAGAGAGAGACAGAGACAGAGGTAGAGATACAGAGGGACATGGATATAGAGAGACAGAGACACACACAAAGAGACAGAGAGAGAAAGAGATACAGAGAAAGACAGAGACACAGAAAGACGGAGAGACAGAGACAGAGAGACCCACACACAGAGACAGAAAGGCAGAGAGAGACAGAGACAGAGAGACACAGAGAACGAAGTGGACAGGAAGCAAGGGAATGGGAAGCAGGAGGGTGGAGACCCTGCAGCCTCAACAAACTTGGGCTCCGCGCCGCGGCTGGCCCAGCGTCCCCATCAGGAGGGCGGGGCTGAGGCTCTGAGTGGGAGCTGCCTCCCGTAGTGCCGGGGGCGGGCAGGCAGGGATGGTGGGGAGCGGGGGGCAGGGCAGGAGGTTGGGATGCACCTCTGCCCACCCTCCAGCCTCACCCTGCTCCCCCGTCCCCCCAAGAGAGGGTCTCCTGTCCGCAAACCAGGAAGGTCCTGAAGTTAAAACAAGTCAACGACCTCCCTGGCGGGGCGGGCCAGCGGCTCCAGGGTGAGAACCTGGGCCCCTGTGGGTGCGAGGACCTGCCTGGGCTGTGCTCTGGAACGGGGAGGGGATCCAACAGTGGCCACAGCGGCAGTGGCAGGCACCTTGAGGGGCCCCCCTTTATAAAAAAAAATCAAACCAGTACCTTTGGTGGTGAAGGCCTGGCTCACCTGAGTATCAAGTCCCCCCACCCACCCAGCCGAGCCCCTGCCCGTCTCAGAGGGACCTGGGGGCCAGCACCGGCCGCCCCCGCCCCAGATGCATAGAGCCATTGTTCAGGGGGCGCTGGGCAGCGGGGGTTATACCAGGCTTAGAGTCTCAGACCCGGCTCCGGCGCGCTGGGAACTGAAGTGGGGCATTTCTAGGACAACTGGACAGAAGCTACCAGAAAGGCCCCCTTCACCTCTCACTTGAGCTGATGGAGAAGTTCCTTCCAGACCTTCAGGTGTTGACGTTGACCCTGGAGGGGGACGGGGAGGAGCCAAGAATCACTGGACTAAGACGCCAGAGCCTCTTTGGTGTGCCCCCCGCCACGTCCCTGCCTCCTTTGGGGGCGTGGGCTAAGGCAACCGTTGCTGCTTTACCCACCAGGACCCCAGCTAGGGAAGAAGCCCCTTAGTGCTATTTTATGTTTGAACATCCATAAACTGGCTTTCTCTCTCTTTTTATTTTTGGCCGCGCCTCGCGGCACGCGGGATCTTAGTTCCCAGACCAGGGATCGAACCCGTGCCCCCTGCAGTGGAAGCGCGGCGTCTGAACCACTGGACCGCCAGCAAAGTCCCCCACAAACCGACTTTCTCCTCGTAGTCTTTCTCCTCACATGGTGAAGGAACATTTAAACCATCAGGAAAAAGTACAAAGAGTCTTGACACAGCCTCGTTCTTCTCTAACCACTAATGACCCGTTCGGCAAATTCGATGGCCTGTCCCGCGAGGCAGGGCCTGGGGCGGGGCGCGCACGGAGACTGAGGCCAGCAAGCCGCCTGATGCCCACAGCCTCACAGGAGAGATGACGTCTTCAGAGAGCTACAGTAGAAGCAGGATGCACCACCTGGGGGGCTGCTGAGACGGGTGGCGGTGGAGGAAGGGTGGAGGAGGGGTGGGACCCTCAGGGAAGTCCCCTTTGAGGGGTCCTGACCAAGGCTGGGGTTTCAGTAACAGAGATGAGCTGAGGGAAGAAGCAGGCAGACCCCTCCACCCCCTGGTGAGAGAACCCCGCCCCCCATCAGAGGCGGGCAGCTGTGTCTTTGGGATCCGAAGGGTAGTCAAGTGATGAGAATGCCATCTGGAAAATGTGAGCAGTAACTGGAGAGAGGAACACGGTGTGGACGGCAAGGGCCTTGAACGTCATGACAGGGATTCAGGACTCAGGCACTGGGGCCAGGTGGGGAGGCGACAGATCAGAAAGCCTGCTCCTAAAGTTCACCCAACACCCCGCCCCGCTCCGCCGCCGGGTTTCCGGATGGAACCAGAAAGCACTCAAAACGGAGAGATGACGTCCTCTCCTTCCACAGTGCAGCTACCCTTGCACGGCTTAACAAAAAGCGCAGTGAGAGGCAGCAGTTCCATAAATACTTTGGGGGAGGCAGGCTAAGAACCCGCAAGAAAGAATTAGAACATTTCTTTCAGGTAAACAGAAAATTTGCAGTGCGTTAACAGCCCAAGAAATAAACCAACATCATGAGAAAGCATCACTAATTTTTCACCTGCGAGAATGAGAGAGAGGGACTTCCCTGGCGGTCCAGTAGTTAAGACTCCAGGCTTCCACTGCCAGGGGCATGGGTTTGATCCCTGGCTGGGGAACTAAGATCCCGCATGCCGTGAGGCGCGGCCCCCCCAAGAAAAAAGAATGAGAAAGATAATAAATACCTATTCTGCAAAGATAATGAATATACTCAAAGAGGCCAAAAAGTTCCCAGCACATAGTAGGTCCTCAGACAATTCCGGATGCTTACACGGCCCTCACGACACGTGAGGCACTTTTGGGCACTTTGCCTTTCATATGTATTAATGGGTTAGGCGGCGGCTGTGATTATTACCGCCACATGACGTTCCGGTGAGCAAACCTTAACTCCAAAGGTCGTCTTCCAACCACTGACCACGGAACTGGATAACCACAACCTGCTTTTAAAGCACAAAGATATCTTAAAGATCACCCAATAAAAATGTTTCATTTTATAAAATGGTGCAGCTGCTGTGGCAGGTAGTAAGGCAAACCCTCAAAAAGTTAAACATAGAATGACCATTCCCATATGATCCAGCAATTCCACTTCTGGGTACAGAACCAAAAGATTTGGGAGCAGGGTCCCGAACAGATATTTATATACCTGTGTTCACAGCAGCATTATTCACAATAGCCAAAAAGAGGAAGGAGCCCAAGTGTCCACCGACAGATGAATGGATCAGCAGTGTGGAGTGTACACACACACTGGAATGTCATTCAGCCTTAAAAAGGAAGGTAATTGCGACACACACTGCAACGTGGATGCACCCCGAGGCTAAGTGAAATAAGCCAATCACAAAAAGACAAATGCCGTGTGATTCCACTCATACGGGGCACTGAGAGTAGTCAGGTTCATAGACAGAAAGTGGAAGGCTGGGTGCCACGGGGGAAGGGAATGGGGAGTTAGTATTTAATGGGGACAGAGTTTCACTTTGGGAAGATGGAGAAGTTCTGGAAATGGATGGTGGTGATGGCTGCACAACAATGTACTCAATGCCACTGGACTCTACTCTCAAAAATGGTTAAAATGGTAAATTTTATGTATATTCTACCACAATAAAAAATGCTTCATTTTCCCACGATGAAGAGTGGCCCCCGCTTGCCACAACTAGAGAAAGCCCTCACACAGAAATGAAGACCCAACACAGCAAAAATAAATAAATAAATTAATAAACTCCTACCCCCAACATCTTCTTAAAAAAAAAAAAAACCCAAAATCTTAAAAAAAAAAAAAAAAGCTTCATTTTATATGAAAATAAGGAAAATAAACCTGAGGCATAGAAAGTGATGAACGGGGGGTCCCTCTATCCTGATGCTACGGGAACAAACGCTGAACAAAGCTAAGGCATTTGGCAGCCATCCCTGGTCCCACCCCATGTGCATCTTTAAGCCAATGGCCAAGACGGTTCAGACAAGGAGCTGTTTTCCCAGGAGTCATGCTGGAGAGGAAAATTGGCAGAGAGACAATGTCACCATTTACTTGGCTAATGCGCTCCTTAGACCTCCTGGCCAATCTCCCTTCTTTTCACTTGGAATAAGAAAAAGAAGGACGTGAATACTCGCAGGCGTGCTCACATGCTGTTTCTCACTGCAGGTGCTTCACAGACCCGACCAGGAGACAGAACTGGCAGGAAATGGAGGTGGACTTCAAAAGGAAGATAAATTTATGAAAGGCCAAGCCCAAAATGGCTAAGAAGCTGGGACAGGTTGCTGTCCAGGAAATGACTCATGTCTCCCCAGCTCCCTCGGGGCTGCTCTGGGAACAGACACTGAACAGCGTAGATCAAGGTTCTTGAGGTTCTCGAGAGGAAGGCGGCTTCTGGTGGATTCCCCTGCGGACCCTGAGCCCGTCAAGCCCGTCTTGGACACCTGTAGTGGCAGGTGCCTAGCATGGCCCCCAAGGGCAGCTCAATCCACAGTCGTGGGTGAAGAGCATTGAAACCAAGCCGGAATGCCACAGAGCCCGGTGACGACGGGGCACTCTCCTGCAGCCAGCCACACTTCCTGTGGCCTCGGTCACCCTCCCTGCACTCAGGCGGCAGAACCCAGCAGGCTTGACTTCAGGCCCCAGCCACTTTAGGGAACGTGCTCTTCCAAGTTATGACCTGCTAATCGATAAATTGAACGGCCTAAAAAAAGCATCTTCTCTACCTCGCAACTACATTTGAAAACCCTGACTATGACCTTGACCTTGAAACACTGCTTTCCGTGATGGTTCACTCCCCGTTCTGCAAGGCTCCCATCCAGCTCCTTCACCAGTTTTTCCTCCTCCCCTTAAACACAGATGCTCTTGAGGGGCCCTCTTTCCACGGGCTCCTCTTCTCTCGTGGCTCCAGGGAGCATCTCTCCTTGAACTTGACACATCACCCTTATGGCATCTGCATCCCTGAATGGCATCACTCTTACGGCAACCCTGCCCCTCACTCCCCCTCAGCTCTTCTCCAGACTCAAACACAGCCCCCTCCCAGCCTCTGCATCTCTGCCAGGGTCTGTCCTCGTTCTCCTGCTCGGTCACCCAGATTCAAACCCCTCATCTTCCTGGATTTCTTCTCTTCTTGGCTTCCCACATCATCACCAGTTGGTATAAATTAACCTGTAACTGCCCAAATCTGTCCCCACTCTCACAGTTCAGGTCATCATCACACGCAAAGTTAGTGCAAGAGTCTCCAAATTGGTCTCCCTGCCCACAGCACCTCTCTGACCCCAACCGATCTTCCTAAAACACTCTCATTTAGGTATTGGTCTTTTTTTTCATTTTGAAAATTTGTAATTCAAACATGTACAAAAGAGACACATATTTTCAGCACCTAAAATGAACCGCTGTCAACAGTTGGTCACATTTGCTTCTGGTCCTTTTATTGCACATTAGTCAAATGGTCAGAGGACTTGAAGAGGCAACTCAGAGGAAAAAAGTAAATGCAAATGGCAGATAAACTTGTACCAAAAGACGCCCAATCTGTCTAGTAAACGGGGAAACAAAAAATTAAGTACTAATGAGCTATCGATCGCCTTGTGCCCCCCCAGATTACTACACAGTCAGTAGACAGATGGCGCCTACTGCTGGCAGGCAGGGGAGGAAGTGTGCACCCACGTGGCTGGTGGAATCTGAAATCTTGCAGCTTTGGGGAAACAAACTGGGGACTGACCCAGCAATTCCACTCCTGGGGCTTGGGTCACAGAATAAAAGCACCCGGGGACTTCCCTGGTGGCGCAGCGGTTAAGAATCTGCCTGCCAATGAAGGGGACGCGGGTTCGAGCCCTGGTCCAGGAAGATCCCACATGCGGTGGAGCACCTAAGCCTGCACGCTGCAACTACTGAGCCCATGTACCGCAACTACTGAGCCCATGCGCCACAACTACTGAGCCCACGTGCTGCAACTGCTGAAGCCCGTGCACCTAGAGCCTGTGCCCTGCAACAAGAGAAGCCACCGCAGTGAGAAGCCCACGCACCGCAACGAAGAGTAGCCCCCGCTCACCGCAATTAGAGAAAGCCCATGCACAGCAACAAAGACCCAATGCAGCCAAAAATAAATTAATTAATTAAAAAAAAGAATAAAAGCGCTTGTACTGAGGATATCTGTACATGTGTTTATTACAGAGGCACTGCCATTTTCTGCCAGTCCAAATTAAGTGTTTCCATCATATCTGACTCATCAGGTGGACGACTCTGGTGCATCTGCACCATGAACCATTCATCACACAGCAATGAAAAATCAAGGTAGAACCACACTGGAGCCTAGGGGCATTTCCACACGCATTCAGTGAGAAGAGCAGGGTAGAATATGAAAGGCAAGCCCATTTTAATCAAATAGCGGTGTCCCCACACATACCTACACATATATGCCTGGGAAGGCAGGAAGATATGGAGCTACTCGGGGTGTCTTACCCCTCAATAAAAGGTTGAGGTTAAAAAGAACTAGAAAAGAACAGATGTTGGCGAGGATGTGGAGAAACTGGAACCCTTGTGCACTGTTGGTGGGAATGTAAAATGGTGCGGCCACTGTGGAAAACAGTACGGCAGTTCCTCAAAAATCTAAAAATAGAATGACCATATTTCATTTCTGGGTAAAGACCCAAAAGAATTGAAAGCAGGGTCTCAAACAGGTATTTGTACCCCTGTGTTCACAGCAGCATTAATGTCCACCAACCAATGACCGGATAAGCAAATTGTGTAAATCCATTTGAACCTTAAATATTAATTGACCTTAAAAGGAAGGAAATCCTGTCATAGGCTACAACATGGATGAACCCTGAGAACATTATGCTAAGTGAAATAAGCCAGTCACAAGAACACAAATACTGTGTGATTCCACTTATACGACGTACCAAGAGTACCTCAAATTCATAGAAACAGGAAGTAGAATGGTGGATGCCAAAGGCTGGGGGAGGGAGAAACGGAGTTGCTGTTTCATGGGGACAGAGTTCCAATTTTTCAAGATGAAAAGAGTTAGGGAGCTGGATGGTGGTGATAATTGCACAACATCATGAATGTACTCAACACTAGTGTACACTTAAAAATGGTTAAGATCTTCTAACTCGAAAAGACACATGCACCCCAGTGTTCACAGCAGCACTCTTCACAATAGCCAGGACATGGAAGCAACCTAAATGTCCATTGACAGATGAATGGATAAAGAAGATGTGAGATACACACACACACACACACACACACACACACAATGGAATATCACTCAGCCATAAAAAAAGAATGAAAGAATGCCATTTACAGCAACATGGATGGATCTAGAGATTATCATACTAAGTGAAGTAAGTCAGACAAATATCATATGATATCACATATGTGGAATCTTAAAAAACGATACAAATGAACTTATTTACAAAACAGAAACAGATTCAGAGACATAGAAAACAAACATGGTTACTAAAGGGGAAAGGTGGGGAGGAGGGATAAATTAGGAGTTTGGGATTAATATATACACACTACTATATATAAAATAGATAAGCAACAAGGACCTACTGTATAACACATGGAACTATATTCAACATCTTGTAATAACCTATAATGGAAAAGAATCTAAGAAAGAATATATATATTTTTAATATATATATTATATATATATTATATATTATATATAATATACATTATATAATATATATATATCTGAATCACCTTGCTGTATGCCTGAAACTAACACAATGTAAATCAACTATCCTTCAATTTAAATAAAAAAGAAAAAAAAAAAGATGGACTGAATGTGTCCCCCCAAAACTCATATATTGAAATGCTAACCCCAAAGTGATGGTTTTAGGAGGTGGGTCTTTGAGAGGTAATTAGATCATGAGGGTGGAGCCCTCACAAATATAATTAGTGCCGTTATAGAAGAAACACGAGAGAGATGATCTCTTTTTTGCTGCCACGTGACTACACAATAAGACAGCTATCTGCAAACCAGGAAGAGGGCTCTCATCAGACACCAGCTCTACCACCTCCCTGATCTTGGACTTCCCAGCCTCCAGAACTGTAAGAAATGTCAACTGTTTAAGCAGCCTTGTCTAGAGTATTCTTTTTTTTCAGCCCAAGGTCACGAAGACGAACTTCTGAGACAAGCACCAAAGACTGTTCCCACACTGACCTCCACCTGCTTTGTCACAGAACGGCTTTCCCAAACGGTTCACGTGCTCCTGCAGCTGCTCCTGTCCCCTGTTTGGCTCACACACATGTCTGTGCTACTCCACGCCATCCACCCGCTTGGAAGACCGTCACTACAGAACCAGGCAGACCCTCTGGAGCCCTCTGCAAGCTCTCCATCACCTTAAACACCTAACTGAGCAACCACAGGGCGCAGTCCCTCACCTTTCCGTGAGCTCATGTTAGACTTTGAAACAAACCCTCCCCATGTGCCCGGTGCCCTAACGCAGACACCTAGCGACTGATTAAAAACTTTGGTGAGAAAGGGCACCCCGTGTACCCCCAAACAGTGGCCTGAGACCCACGCAGCCCATCAGGTTTCTCCTTTTCTCTGCACAGATGTGTGGCTGCCTGCTCCTGGGCTACTCTGAACCAGCTGTCCACCATCCAGGGCAGTTCTCCTCCCTGGACTCTAAGGCAGCAGGCCCAGAAAAAACCCTAAAAGCTCCAGAGCATCAACGTTTCGAGAAGAAAATGCCTGTAGATGACACCAGCTGCAGAATGTTCTCCACACCCCTCCCACCGCACACGTCCGCACTCAAGCCCACCATCCTCCAAGGCCGAGATCTTGGAGGTCTCCTGGACTCCGCCCTGACTTCTGGTTGGCTGTCAGGCTCACCTTCCAAGACAATCTCCACCCCACTGCCTTCTGCACCCTCTCACCTGTCCCCTCCACCACCCCCATCGCCTTTCCAGAGCACTCCCCACCCACAGGGTCATTCCCCTCCTGGTCTGGCATGAAGTCAACTGACCGTGGGGCACACACCCTCCATCCATTCGGGATCTCACCTTTGCCTTCCTCTCCACCTGTATGCCCCCCCCCCGCCATGGGAACCCCTCAGCTGGGGCCACCCGACCCTAATGCAGAACTGAACCACCTCTGGTCCCCCCTGTCCTGCTTCTCACCCTCGGAACTCTTCCAGCAACCTGCCTGGGACGCCTCCCCCACCGCCCCGTGCCCCCCGCCGAGAACTCTCCTGCACTCCATCAGAGCTTGGGCAAATCTTTCTACCATTTACCAACAACTCCAGGAAATGCAGGCTCCACACGGGCTGGCTTAAGATAGAACAGTGGTTCTTAACAGGGGTGATTTTACCCCCAGGGGATATGTGGCCAGGCCTGGGGACATTTTTGGTGGTCACAAGCGGGGTGACATCCAGTGGGTGGAGGCCTGGGATGCTGCAAAAAAATTATCCTGCCCGTAAGGTCAACAGTGCAAGGTTGAGAAAGCCAGAGACAGAGTGGGCTTCGGATGAAAGGATGCAGTGCATCCCTGGGACAAAACCGCCTTCATGTGGCCAGAAGCACAAGCCCGGACACCCGTATCTGTGACTCTGAGTCAGGGCAAGGCCACGCCTGGAGGGAGGTGGCTGAGTAGGGACTCAGTGCACATCCCAACACTGTCACCAGCCTCCTCTGTCATCCTGAGCAAGACATTCGGCCTCTCTCATTCGGGCATGAGGTTTCCACATCTATAAAATAAAGAGTCGAAGGAGATCAGCTCTTCCCCAAAGTGGTCTGGACAGATCCTTAAGCACCTGAAAAACTGTTTCTGAGTTTGGGGAAATATTATACCCCCTCCTAGAGACTCCCAGGGCCCATCTGTGTCTTAAAGGCTCTGAGAAGTCCTGCAGGCGTGGAGCTTGGTAGATTTCAACTCTAGTGGGTCCCACCCTGGAAGAGAAGGGGACATTATTCCCACACATTTTCCCGCCAAACCCCAGGGACAGCAGTTTGGAGGGCCTCTGAATCTCTCTTGGTTCTGCTGCTTCTCGATTCTACAACGAGCAGGGCCCTGCCTCCTCCCATAGCCATGCTTCTCTGGCTCTGAAGGAGGTGTGGAAGCGTGCTGCCGAGCTGCATGTTCTACAGGGTGATACAAGGGGCTGCTTCCTGCTCTGCCAACTCTCTGTGGGGCCACCCCTGCCCCCAAGACCCCCGAGGGTAGTGGACCAAGGTCAGGGGCTTGCTTTTTTGGTGGGTCATCTTGGCTGGTTCTGAGCGTCGCTGGGCCTCTCCTCTTAATCTAGCCCAGGGTTTGGCAAATGATGATGCCATGGGCCAATCTGGCCCACGGCCTGTTTTTGTAAATAAAGTTTTATTGACACACAGCCACTCCCTTTGGTTTACAGGTTGCCTCTGGCATTCCTTCTCGCCCGCTATACCAGCAGAATCAAGTAGTTGCAACAGGCCTAAATATTTACTATCTGGCCCTTAGAGTTTGCGAACCCTTGATCTAGACCTTAAGAAATGGTGTCGACCATGGTGTCTACAGGGGCCAAACTTCCCCCCCCAAACTCCTCTAAGAGCCTCTTCTACCATCCCCAGGCCCCCGTGTCCACGTGTACCTGGATGACACACAGTGACCAAAGCACAGGAAAGAAGAGCCAGGATCCTGCCGTCTGCCCACCCCACGCCCACGCCATCTGTCCCCTGCACCTACACATCCTCCGCCACAGCCTCCCCTGGACCCCAGTGATGCGCCTCCCTTCACAAACCAGAGCTCATTTACAGCAGAATATATCAGCCTTTTCTTGGTTATGCACCCCATTTGCAAACTTTTAAGCACGTATCCTCTGAAAGACAATATATTGTGCATGCATTATTCTCACATGCTTCTGTATCGCTAGATGACATGCATTATGAAACACACACCCAAAAAGACAGAAATTAAACAGGAGGACATAAAAGTATAAATAAAGCTACAAATTTCTACCCACACCCTGGCAGACCATCTTAGAAGCAGCCACTCTGGAGGCGGCTGGCTCACGGTGTCACCCGGCGCCCCCAGGTGCTCAGCACTCAGACAAGGGGCCTATGCTCATCCCCAACCAGCGGCAGCAGAGAAGGATAAGGACTCATCCTGACACCCAGCCCTGAGCGTCTGCCCCAGAAGACCCGGGGTGGGGGGGCGGGGGTGGGGGGAGGCCTGGGATCTCAGGACCCAGGAGCCTCGCCCACCTGGCTGCAGCAGGAAGGGAAGGATTAAGGACCCCCCAGAGAAGGCGCCAGCTGCTCCCAAGGCAGTGAACACCACAGTGCATCCAGGGGGATTTTTATGTTTTGACTCAGAGGCAATAAGTCTTTCAAATTAAACCAACGCAGACTAAACTGCAGTAATGAGGAAAGCCCCTTCCAAACCGTCGGCGGGGGGTTACCACTGCCAGGCGAGTGGGAGGGAAGACGGCAGGGCTGGGGAGCCGTGGGCAGGGGAGCAAGGGTGACCTTGCCCAGCGGCTCCTTTCTGGAAGGTGGGCACCGCAGCTGCAAGAGAGCAGGTGGGCACGGCAGCTTTGGGGGTCCTCAGACTCACCCCCCCAGTTCCTGGGCTGGGGCCCCTGCCCCTCACTCCCATCCTTCCAGGCCAGCCCGCCCACCAGAAAAACACTGGGCCAGAAGCAGGCAGTGACCCTAGAGGAGGGAGGTCCCATCTCACCTTCTTAGCCACTGCTCAGGGGGCCATTTGGGCCACCATTCAGACCCCACCCACTGACTTTCTGCCGGCACGTCGGGCGGCTCCGAGGGGTGATGCTTCCTTACCCAAGAAATCTCATGAGCACCAAAGGCCCCCCCGCCAGGCAACCACAGGCAGGCAGAGCAAATTCAGCCCCACAGAGAATATTCTGCTGGACCGCTCCAATGCCAGCCGGCAGCTCAGCCGTGCTCCTGGTGACCGACGGGACACAGGAGGTGCGGGGGGGTGGGGTGGGGCGGGCGGGTTACTATGACCTCACGGACCTCAGACTCCTTGTAGCATCTTCTCTGCTCCTGGGAGGAGCCAGGGCGAGCGAGCAGATCCGGATACCTCTTCCCTCGAGTTTTTATGGAGAAAAAAAATTCAACCGCAGGGAGTTTTGTGCCAGCCCAGGAAGCAGGGCCACCCAAGTGAAAAGGCGCACCGGGCAGCCAGCTGCTTTTAGAAACACACCCTGCTCATCCGCCACAAACATTAGCCGGCAGCTAAAAGAGGGAAGTGAACAAAACAGCTCTCCGGATAAGACAAGGGCTGAGAGGATGCTGGGGGCAAAGCTAATGATAGGATCCAACTCCGCCACCCAAATGTGTCCAGACAGCCTCATACGGAGAGGGCCGCGGGGGTGAGCGTGCCAGGCTGTTACAGGAGGAAGCGGGAGGGGGAGGGGGCTCCCCCCACCCCATGCCCGGGGCCCGGGGCCCAGCTCTGTGCTGGGCCCACCTGAGGTCCTGGCCCCAGGCCCCCTCCCAGCCGGCCTCTAGCCCAGCCCAGCCCAGGCTTCACTAGGGGTCTTCCCAAACGCTCATCTGATTGCACTGCTTCCCTGATTAAAACCATCTGGAGGGCATCCACGAGACATACAGGTCACCTAGGCAAGTGTACCAAGTGCCTGCTATGTACCAGGCACGGGGCCACCTCAAGGATAACAGTCAAACGCTCACATATGAAGGCGTTTTATGACCTGGTTCTGACTGCCTTCCTGGCCTCATCCCGGCCCCCTTCCCGAACACCCACCAGAAGAAAATATGCACGCTGTCCCTGACAAGGTGGGGTGGGCAGCTGAGCTGTCTGCCCAGCACCGGGCTTCTCTTGTTCTGGTGATGCAGCTCGATACTGTCTTGGACTCCCTGACCCCAATCCTGGCCCCGGGCTCTAAGGGTGGGTACACAGCCTCGGTCTGCTGCATGGGGACATCACCCACCCTTGTGACAGTGAGTATGCAGGCCAGTCAGAGCCAGTCCTGAAACTTTTGCTTAAATGACCTTCTGAGAATGAGGCCAGGAAGAAAGAAAACAGATGCTTAAACAGAGACAGAGGTAATTACTGATGCCAGGGTTTGAGCTTCTGGATCCAGCTGTGCCTGAAACCCCTTGACTTTTTAGCCGCTTACAGTTCAGCAAACCACTTGCCTTTTGCTTAGGTTGTGTGGATTGAGTTTTTTTATCTCTTGCAACTGGAAAGTTCTAACCGACCCAACAAGCCAAGCTTTTTAAAGACTCCACTTTTTTGCTCATGCTGTTTCTTCCACCTGGAACGTCCAGGCTTTCTTATCAGGCTTTTCCCCATGTGTACTTTGAGCTTGGACTCAGATTCCCTCTGGAAAGCCTTCCCAACCTCTCCCCAGTGTCATTTCGATGCCTCTATGCCGTGTCTTACGCTGTTGTACCCACGTGCTCTTTCCGTCTGTTCACGTGATCCTCAAATATGTGCTGGACAGCCAAGCCCTGGCCCTCAGTCCGCTCGCTCCAGGTGGAGAGATGCTGTGACTCCTGATCTTCTCACCTGTCCCACCGTCCTTGCAGGCAGGGGCAGGCTGCTCTCACCGGGCACACAGCAGGATGACGTCCGCAGGAGGAGGGAGCAACCCTGCCTCTCGGTGGTGCACTTCACGCCCGGCCACATTGTGTGTGTTGAAGAGGCAGAAATCCAAGCCCGTGCAGGAGTAAACCCCGGACCATCCATCTATCCAGAACCCGGCCACCCTCACCACCTCTGCCCTGACTGCCCTGTGGTTTTGCTCGGGGCGGGGGGAGGTGTGTGTGTGTGGGAGAAGCAGGTGCCTCACAGCCCCGCCTCCTGCACCTCCTTGTTCCTCCCCCCGACCCTCCCACGCTGTGTCCTGCCTCACTGGCCTTCTGGCTGTTCCTGCCACACGCCAAGCTCCTACCTCAGGGCCTTTGCACTTCCCAAGCCCTCTCTGCCTGGTACACTGAGCCTGGGTACCCAGATGGCTATTCCCTCACTTCCATCAGGCCTCTGCTCAGCTTGCCTCATCACAGAGACCTTTTCCAGCCACCCCACTTTAAATGGCTACCGTTCTTTGCCCCCAGAACCCCTGCCTCCACACTTTCCAATGACATCCACTTGGTTGTCTGCTTAGGACCTGTCCCCCTATAAGAACACCTGCCTCAGGTTTGTTCACTGCTGTGTCCCAGGGCCTGGAGCAGCGCCTGGCACACAGTAGGTGCTCAGGGAATACCTGTCGAATGAGAGTGGCTCTTTCCGTTCTGAGAAGCCACTTGCCCTCACCACCATGCTCCGCAGAAGCAGGGTTTAGAGTCCCCTCCTACACCACTTTCCTAAAGGGGGTGGTCAGGCATCCATATATCCTCCCCCGACCTGCTCTGGAACCTTCCTCCAACTGACCTGCAGACCCTTTATTCCTTGAGAACTCAGTCCCGAAACCCGGCAAGAGCTCATTCCTTCACAGCCCAAACAATCCTTAGTGTGCCCGGCCGGCTGGCACCCAGAGACAGGGGCAGCCTCGGTCCCTGCCCTCCTCCCGCACTGGCTCCTCTTTGCTGGAAAACCCGGGAGCAGAAGCAGCTCCGCCAGCTATACATCCCGGGCC
Source organism: Hyperoodon ampullatus (assembly GCF_949752795.1). Taxonomy (NCBI): domain Eukaryota; kingdom Metazoa; phylum Chordata; class Mammalia; order Artiodactyla; family Ziphiidae; genus Hyperoodon; species Hyperoodon ampullatus. The sequence goes on along the minus strand of NC_136915.1, from coordinate 7,069,813 downwards.
CCGGGGCCCCAGCTTCCAGTGTCCACATAAGCCCTCCATTCAGGGGGCAGCAGCCAGCGGGGCGGGGGGCTGGCTCCCAGACGGGGCTCCCGCGGCCCCCCACTGCCCGCTGGCACAGACCGGCTCACGAGATGCCTCCCATCACAGCCCCGTCCCTGCCGCCCTCACCCACTCGGTTTTCCGAGAAAGAATGTGTCTGCTCTGGCCCCGACGATGCCGGCCCCCCCCCGAGACACGGAGAACAGACTTGTCCCAAACACGACTGTCTGGACACTGTCTGGCCCCGTGTCGGCTCTAAGAGGTCAGGGGTCACAGGAGTTATCGTCCCAGAGAGTTGTGGCTCCGAGGTGGTCACGCCCGTTCCCAGGGAGTGTCTGGGCGCCTCTCCACCGCCAGGAACCACACACAAAGTTCCCTTTATGGGAACAAGGCGGGCCCGGGCACTGGCAGTTTCGGCCTCAGGGAAACTCAGGTTTGGGTTTTCTCCGAGGGCACAACCGGGCCTTTGTCTGGACTTTGCCCATCCCCACCCGGGGTTGGCCTCCTTGCTGGGTACACAGAGCATCCAGGACTCAAGCCCTTCCAAGCTGACCCTTCCGAGGCTGGGCACCAAGACACACCCCCAAAGACAGCACAAGGGATGTTCCCCACCAAAACCTCACCGAGGGCCTACTATGCACTGAGCCACGGAACCGCAGTGGAACCTGCTACAGAGGAGGGTGGCAGATGTGACAAAGCGAATTAGGCCAATTCACTGATGCTAGGAATTGCTGAGAGCCCCACTACGTGCTGGTGCTGTACCTGCAAAGCGCCGTCCACCTGGAGCCCATTTCAACTGCCTACTGCCTCCGACACACCGACTAGTTAAGAAAAGCAGGAACGTGTGATTGTCCAGCAGGGATTCAGCCCCCTGCTTTGGTGCACGAGAAAGATACGGTCTAAAAAACCTAGGGAAAAGGAAATGGAGAAAAACCTAGGGCCTGTGACCGAATGGGGCAACCAGGATGCCCCGGGGAAGAATTCGGGGGCCGAGGGAAGCTGGCCTACATCAAGCCTGCGTGTGAACCCCTCTCTGGGGTCTGTATCCCGGCTCTCCTTCTTGCAGGAAAAGTCCCCCCGAACTTCCCACTGGCCACAGGGAGGAAGAATCCGAGAGGAGGGAGGCAAGAGGTCCACAGTCCCACGGTTCCGAGGTCCCACAGTTCCGAGGTCTGGCGCTCGGCCGCTGCCGTCTGCGAGCACTGCAGCAGAAAGGTATTGCTCATTGCCATGGGAGCCCAGCAGCGGGATGTCGATGGTGTGGACATCAGCAATTGTCTTGCTGAGGCCCAGGGTGCCTTAAGGACCTGCAAAGGCCACTTCCCCAGAATCTGCCCAATCTGCCTGGTGCCCCAAGACCCAGGGGCGGCCAGGTGTGAGAAAGAAACCACCTCCTTGGAGGGAGATGGGCCTGGTGTTCTCCCCTCTCTGCTCTGTGCACATCTGGGTTCCATGAAGCCTGAAAATTAAGCCCAAGTTAAGCCCTCTGTGGCAGACAGGGTTCCAGGCCCGGGGGGAGGGGCAATGCTGCCCAGCACTGACTCTGGGCACCAGGCAATGTCGAAGCATGGACCTTCGGGGTCAGCCTTGCGCCCGGGCCACACAGCAAGCCTCTTCCAAGACCCACCATGATCTCTGCCAGCAGGCCCTGAGGGATGGCTCCCCAGGCCAGCCAGGGGGAGAAACAGAAAAAACCCCAGCGATTCTGCAGAAGGAGCATCCCCTCGGCTTCAGCCCAGCAGGAATCAGTCTGTTCCATCTAGACAGTCAAAGCTGCCAGCCCAGCTAGGGCACTTGAGGGAGCGGAAAAGGTCGGATGCTCAGACCGAGGGTCGGTTGTGTGGATTTCCTCTTTCTGATATGGCCAAGGGAAGGAGGGCCAGTGGCAGACGCAGCCGGCAGGCGCTGCTGCAGGGGCGACAAAGTCCTCGAAGGCCAGAGAGGGGAGGGGCAGCCACCCTGCCCCTGCACACGCACTGCCCCTCCACAGACAGCATCAGAGAATGACGGCCAGACACTGTCACCATGGGGAAGGTCACATGTGGGTCAGTGCCGGCAGCACGGGAAGGGAGTGACCTATTTCCAAGGCCCATTCAGGAACCTCCCTGCAAACCCAGACGTCTGACGCAGCCAGACAACAAAGGACAGGGGGCTGGGGGGGGAGGGCTGGAGGTGTCTGATGGTCCAAGGCGGCACGCCCCGCCATCACGGGGGCCCCCCACCGCTGCAGCTCGGCCTCCTGCTGACCGTCGGAGTGGCCGGACCGGATGTACACCCCCGCCTGCATTAGCTCTCCTGACCCTCTGGATTATTCTGCCACTTTTTATGCTCCGTGGAACCAGAGGTGGTCCTGGCCTCTCCAGAATTCGGCCCAGGACCTCAGAAGCACATCTCTCCCCAGCAGTTAGGCCACTTCGCACAAGGCTTTGAGAAACACGCGTCACCCTGGGTCTCATTCATAGAAACCCCTTCTCAATCAACTTCCAGTCAGGACTCTGAAGTCCCACTTTGCCAAGAGGTCAAATCACGATACAAACTGGGGAAGAATAACAAACGAGAATCTGTCGACAGCGTGTGGAAGTGAGAGACAGGCACGGGCTTTGGAGCTGACAAGCCGGAGTTCAAATCCCAGCTCTGACCTGAGATGTCCTGGGCCTCAGTTTCCCCAACTGTAAAGCAAGGACAATAACCATCTGTCTCACAGGGACGGTTTGAGGGTTGGACGATGCTGGGACACAAGCATCCCAGTGCCTGGTACACACCGAGCGCTCGCTAACGACAAGCGACAGAGATGGGGCCAAGACCAAGAAGAAGGAGCCCAGGCACCAGGGACTGAGCCCCAAGGGTCTGGGTCGTTAATAAAGAGCCACTCGTGACCCTTACAGGTGGGAGCTCAGGAACAGCAGGTACTGAAAGCCCCCGCCCGATGCTACTCCTAGGTGTGAGTTACCTGGGGTGGTCTTTGCCCACCTGTGAAACAGACTCAGCATGGCTGCTCCCCCAGAGGGTGAGAGGCTGTAGTGAATAAATGAACAGCGAGGGCCCAGAACTTGGTCAGCAGTGCCCACTGGCAGTGATCTTGCTGCTGCTACCACATCCCCAGCCCCACTCTGCCCAGAGACTGTCCCCCAAGGTACCCACTGCAGCTGAACAAACCTCTCCCATGAACTCGGCAATGCCCCTGGCCAGGACAATGCCCCCAATCCTGTCTCTCACGACTCAGCATGATTCACACCGTAACATCGCTGAAATCAGACTGCTGTTGAAGTCCATGGCTCGTTACAGGGACAATCAGAAGCTCACTACCAAATGGTGAATCTTCCTCTCGATGGGTCATGGATGTGATGAAATACAGCATCAACGAGCGGCCTGTGTCTGTCTCCCTCACTGGTTCATGAGCTTCTGGAACATCTCTCTTACCCAGTTTTGGCTGAATAGTCAGTGTTCACTAAAGGTCTGAGAACCGACCTGCTGAGACGCCTCTGTCTCGGGTAGCAAGGTGATGCCTAACAGGTCAGGGCGAGTTTAAATCAAGTGCAGGGCCTGCTCCCCCCTGAGAAAGGGCCCAGGTACTTGGAGGCCATTCTGTGCCATCCAGGATATTTGGAATTCCACCACACACACATGCTTTCTTTGTCAAGACTTCTGGCTTCACCCTCCATGTACCACTAACCCAGAAACTCGACACTCTAAAGAATCGGCTAAGCCCAAGGAATGCAAATGTTTAAGGTCCACCGCCTGTGATGCCTCTGCAGACTAAACTGAGGAGGTTTAAGAGCTTTTTTCAGCTGTGTGTGTGTGTGTGTAGAAGAAGGTTCAAAAGAAAATAGGACTATTTCCAGTACCTGTAATTACACTGCTACCAGTCCCACTGCCTTGGCCTGGGGAGGGGGTCAGAGACTCAGGAATTGAGACGTGAACAGAGCAGAGAAGCAAGATGACTATTTTGAAAGGTGAGGACGGTCTTCCACTGGAGCCTGACCCCTCCCGGTCATGCCGATCTTTCATGAGCAGAGCTTCCTGTAATTCCGTTCCACGAAAACCAGCCACGGTGGGAGGTGTGGCTTCAAAAACACCAGTGATATAAATGAAAAGTCCCCACAAGGAAACAAGAGACACGGAGCCCACCATCCAGGGCACCGTCAAAAGGAAGGACGTGATCAGTAGGAGTGGGGGGCAGCCACACAGGGGTGCAGTCAGCCCCTACAGCTGGGATAAAGTGACGGCTGAAAACGCATCAGCTGATTCAGCCCCATCGTGTTCCACGCACTGTCTTAGGCGCCGGGCTGCCTAACTAGGTAGATGGAGCCCCCGCCCTCGTGGAGACAGACAGTCCACAGAATCTGAGCTAATATGAGCTGATTCGATCAAGGATGCTAACTTTCCCACAGTCAGTGAAGAGGCTGGCTAGCTCATTCATTCATTCATTCCTCCAACAAGTTCCCACTGAGGCCCCACCAGGTTCCAGCCAGTGCGCTAGGCAGACACCAGGACCTGACCATAATAACCAAGATCTAGCCCTGGAGGGTGTTTCAGGGGCTCCCACCACATCCCCCAAGACTCCCACGGCCCCTCCTGGATTCCTTACAAACCCCAAGGCCCAGCTCTGTATCACCAGTTCCCAGGGTGACGTGGGGTGAATCCACCTGGCTGGGGGAGGGAGGGAGGGAGGGAGGAGGTGTTATGGGTCGACCCTGAAGATAGAGATGCACCCAACATACAGAGGGCAGTCCTGGCCGGAGAAACAATAATGGTTAATTATCACCCTCCAATCTATCTTATTGCTGCTATAACCTCCCTGCCTAGAACAATGGCCAGGATATAGTGGGTGCTCAGTAAATATTTATAGAAGGAGGTTTCTGCCATGTAAATTTAAGAGGGAGGCAAAGAGAAACCAAAGGTGGGGGGGTGCCCAGAAACAGTGAGAAACAAACACCAACCTGGACATCTGGAAGCCTTGGCAGAGAACTCTGGCCCTGTCCTGAGCAGGTAAGTCTGGCTGTCCAAAAGAAGTCACCTGACCCAATGGGCTTGAAGTATGGATTCCTCTCCACCCTTCTGAGAGTCCTACCTCCGACTCCAGGACCAAGCAGGCAGGTGGCCAGCCCAGGGCCAGGCCCAGCCAGGGTCCTCCCAGGAGGTCTGGGGGTGGATGCTTGGGGACAGGAAAGGCGGGGAGGCAGCAGCTCAGGTGGCCAAGGCACCAGCGGGTGTGGACTCAGGAGGTCGCTCCAGCTGGGCTGTCCTGTCTCCGCCCACCAGGCTGGACAGTGCTTTGAAGCCCCGCCCTTCCAGAAGTGGCCCTACCCACATCACCCCTGACCCAAACCACACCAGACACGCCTGGGCCTGGGGGGAGCCTGCACGTCAAAGCCCCAGAAACTCCATCACCCGCTGCCGCTGAAATGCAGCTGTGCTCCGCTCCTCCCCAGCCCCCGCGACCCCCTCCCTCTGATCCGGGTGGACACCTGAGGGCTTCTCCCCACTCACAGTCAGCCTCGCAGGCCAGGACTTCACCAAACTCCTAACCCCGGGCACCCCCCACCTCCTCCCCAACTTCAGAGGGGGACAGCGTCAGCCCGGGGGCCCGAGGGGGGAGGGGGCTGCAATGTCCTCATCCTTCCAGGCGGCCTCCTCTCCTGCAGTCCAAGGCCCCAGATGAGGAGTAGCCACTGGGGGTGAAGCCCTGCCCTGAGGGAGGTGCGGCGTGTCCCACGGGCAAGGTGAACGGCACCTGGCCGTGGTGGCCCCGTCCGTCTCTCTCGCCAGCCTGCCGGGTCCACACTCTGCCTGCAGCCCACGTGCCGCTGCTGCTTGGTGTCCGCTCAGCTCCCACCTCCCAGGACGCGCTGCAGCCCACACCGCCGGGGGCGGGGTCAGTCCCTCCCACCCACGCAGACGCTCCAGGGCAGGCCCGGGGCACCAGGAAGTCCCAGAAGAGCCTGGGCGCAAAAACCCAACAACGGTTGGTCCCTCCTTGGAGCTGGTCCCTGTACCAGTCATGCTGTGTTATGATTATAGCTCACAGGACTGTCCCCACCACGGACGGAAAATCCTCAGGGGTCCCTGCTGCGTCCAGAGTCTGGCAGAGACACTGACCTGGGCAAGCCGCCCGAATTGCCAGACGACCAAAGATCAATTCTCTGAATGAAGGCAACACCGGCCCCCGAGGCACCAGCCACAGGTAATTAAGTCCTTCCTTTTGTCCTTGTGGTGATCCTCATGCCCATTCTTACACACATGGAAACTGAGGCTCAAAGAGGCTGAGTCACCTATCCAGGATGAAAGCGAGAATCAAAACTCATGGTCTTCCCAGGCTGCTGGAAGCCTGACAGTAGAGGCGGGGGTGGCCTTGCGGACAAAGAGGAACATGGCCGGAGGGCCTCGCGTCCTACCTCCTGTCCCACCGCTGCCTGGAGATGCGTTGCCTCAGGCAGGGCCTACACAGCTGGGGAGGGAGCACGAAGAGGCAGGGGCCAGAGGGAATGGACTGCACGGGCAGCGCAGACCCAGGGGGGCCAGACTGGGGGAGGCACGCACGGCCACCCCCCTGGCCAAGGACCCAGGGGCATCAAGGGCCTCTGGGTTCCCATGTCCATCCTCACCCCTCGCCGCATCAACCCAGACTCCCTGGCCCCGCCCTCACCAGGCCACAGGAAGCGCCGGTTCCCCCCACACCGCCCAACATACACACACACAGCATCTTCCCGGAAAGGAAGAGGGAGAGCAGAGGCTTCCTGTGGTCCCCACCTGGCTGTCAGGGGTGCGACCGTCCACGGCATCCCCTGGCTCCCCGCTGGCTCCCGGGGGACGCTTGGTCAGACCCTCCCACCTGCCCCGGAGGCTCCAGGACAGGCCCGGGGCACCGGGAAGTCCCAGAAGAGCCTGGGCGCAAAAACCCAGCAACGGTTGGGACTCCCCTCAGGCCTTCGCCTGTGTCCCCGCTTCCTGTCTGTGCGACCAGGGCAGGACGGAGCCCGGCACACGGACAGAGGCCGGAAGGTCAATGGAGAATAAAAAGCATCCACCCAAGAAGCCCGCGGATCTGTGAGGGCTCAAAAAAACATCGGCCCCCTTTTGCCACAGGAAATCAGCTACGCGCGGCTTCTAAACCGTCTCTTCCCACACGGTGGCCTGAAAATCTCTACCCCACACCTGTGCATGTGCACACGCGCGCGCAAACACACACACACACACACACACACACTTCACCCCTTCACCTCTTGACTTGCGAAGGCAATGAGTTTGTATTCTGTCTTCCACCCTGGATCCTGGACAAATTACTCAGCTTCTTTGAGCCTCAGTTCCCACATCTATAAAAACACCTAAACTGAAATACCAGACACAAAATACCAGACACCTAAAGTAAAAACCCTGGAGTCCTGTTGATTTTGATGATGGTATTTATTAAGCGCTTACTGCACACTGGGGACCATCTAAGCTCCTGAGCATATGCACATCCCCTGCCACCAGTGAAAGATCACTTCCCTTCTTCCCTTCCTTCTCTCTCTCTAGTTCTTACACATCTGAAGGGCCAGCTTCAGTGTCACCTCCTCCAGGAAGCCTTCCTGGATTCACCTTCTGACCTCATCAGAATCCTCCAGAACTCCACTCACCTCTCATTGCTTTTATTACCCGATGCTTAACATGATATTGTTTGAGAGTTATCAGTATAGTTGCCCTTTTTCCCTTCCAGAAAGCACACAAAGCAAGCTCTCAAAGGCCAGAATTAAGGATTGTAAATTCCAAGGCATGTTCCCTCCTCGGAGCAGGAAAGCCCATGGGTGGTAAGGCCCCACCCCACCTCAGGCCTTGGAGCCCAGTTATAGAAAGGACAGCACCTGGCAGTTCACCCACGTCAACCCATTCCATCCATGGGGTCCTCTGACACCCCCCTTTCACAGATGGGAAACTGAGGCCCAGGCCAGAGAGGCAGGAAATACCACAGCAGGACTCTGGCCACCTCTATCTGACTCGGAAGCCAGGTTCATAACTGCTCCAGCCCCTGCATCCAGACTAGATGCGGCTTCTGGGGCGGCATCCTCCAGAGAAGAAACCGTGGGCCAGAGACACCAGCCAACAGAGCACCTGCGTTTGTGCTCTGAGGCACAGGGACACGTGTGGGCTCTGAGATCCCCAAACACTCCCAGACCTGTTGGGAAACAGCGACTTCTCTGAGGCCCTAGATGCCCCCTCCATTGACCAGCCCCTTTGCCACAGCCCATGCCCTCTCACCATCTGGCATGGCAGGAGCCCCAGGACCCAACCTCAATGCCAAGTCTGCTCTGCTTGGCCAGTGCCCACGCCAAACCAGCATGCAGACATTACACGGTGGAGCCTGTGTGGGCAGACACACACACACACAGACACACACACACACACACACACACACACACACACACCCCTTGCCCCTGGGGGTTGCCTCTCACCCCTTCCCCAGCAGAATCTACCGTGACTGGGCACACCACCATCTCCAACTCACCTGAAGCAGGTGGCCCGGCCATCTGGGCAGTGTCTCTTTCCCAGGCCCAGGCCCTTGGGAGATGCAGCCAATCCCCAGGGCAGGCGAGGACGGCTGTCTCACCTGGCACCTTCCCCAGGTGCCCCTCCCTGACCCTGCGGGACAGGGCTGAACGGGGAAGAGCCTGCAGGACCCGGTGGCCGCTGCACCTCCCTGACCTCCCGCACCTGGTCCCCACTGGTAAATGACTAAGCGATTTCCACCTCGGAGCCCGCCTGGCAAGAGGCCCTGCTGGCTGCGGATCGGCACCAGGATGCCCGGAGCCACACGCAGTAAACCCATAATTGGCGAGTCCTCTTCTTGGGAAAGAAAACCCCCTCCATGTTTTGTTTTGTTTTGTTTTCCCCTTAAATGAAACAAATCCACCCACGTAGTTACTGGAAACTCAAGCATGTGAAACTGAACCGTTTGTAAAGAGAATTAGTCAGCAACCTTGTGAGCAGACCAGCAGTCCCTCTGTGGGTGGAACTGCCTGTGCTCTCCAGGTTCCTCTCCAGAAGGGAAGCAGGACAGCATCGACCTCCATGCCAGGTTCTCCAAAGTCCAGGTGATGCCCTGGGGGTGGGTCAGCATGAGAATGCCTCGCCATTTGAGGGTGAGTCCACTGGCACCGGGTGGAGGGTGAAATGCACTTCTCACTACTGTACACACGGGCAATGGTGATAAGCCCAGGCTCAGGGTCAGGCTCACTTCCAAATCCCACCCCCTCCAGTGAGTTGAACCGCCGGGGCTCAGTTTCCTCATCTGTAAAATGAGGATTACAGAACGTGCCAGGTGCATCGTCAGATCACCAGAGACAATCTAGGGGAAGTTCTTTGTGCCTGGCGCTAGAGAGGCGGCCACAAATGCTGACTCTTGAGAAGGTGCCTTTCGTTGGGGAGCTAAGGAGGGCACTGACGTGACGGTCTTAAGGTTCTGTCCATTGGAGCTCTGTCCCCCTTGGTGCAGTGGAATTTGCTGAGCTGGTTCCCAGCCCCTGCTGCTTTATCCAGGCTGTGGCACAGCCAAGTGGGAAGTGGGACAGGTCAGGTGCCAGCAGGTACAGGTCTAGTCCCAGCGCCCTAAGCCCCAAGCTGGGGACTTCCCTGGTGGCGCAGTGGTTAAGAATCCACCTGCCAATGCAGGGGACACAGGTTCAAGTCCTGGTCCGGGAGGATCCCACATGCCATGGAGCAACTAAGCCCGTGCGCCACAACTACTGAGCCTGCGCTCTAGAGCCCACAAGCCACAACTACTGAGCCCACGTGCTGCAACTACTGAAGCCCGTGTGCCTAGAGCCTGTGCTCTGCAGCAAGAGAAGCCACTGCAATGAGAAGCCCACGCGCTGCAACAAAGAGTAGCCCCCGCTCACCGCAACTAGAGAGAGCCCACGCTCAGCAACGAAGACCCAACGCAGCCAAAAATAAGTAAATAAATAAGCCCCAAGCTGTGTGACTCCACTGGGTTCCTTGGCCCTGCCGCTCTCAGCTGTACAGAAAGGGCACAAACATTCTATTCTGTGTTGTTTCTTTAAGAACAAACAAAAAACCCACTAAGTTATTTGCCTACTTAAAAAAAAAAAATCTGGATTCCTGGCTTCTCTTAGGGGAGAAAGAAGTGGACGCTATAGTGCCCTGGACTCCACATCTCTGGGTAGGAGAGGCCCCCGCTTCTACAGGACACACGCATGCTCTTTGCCACAGTCCTCATTCCGCCCTATAGCCTTCCACTGGCTGCTTCATTTGCACCTCCTTCCTGGTCCCTGGGGCCATCCGAGTTTGTGACCCAGTTTAAAACCCTAATTTTATTTAGGAGCACAACCTCACCCACTTGTCACTGGAAATAGCCACAGGAAGTGTCCCTTGGGAAGGTAATTAAAGTCGGATGCTTAAGGCTGATTTTTCTCAGAGAAAAACATGACAATGTAAGAAGACTTATGCCCCACTGTGGCCAGGGGAAACCCAGGAAGGGGGCAGTAGTCTGCTGAAATTCCTTACGGGATTTACTAGAAAAAGAGCAGAAGCATGTGTCCAGGGTCCTGTCCTTCACTGCCTGAGCTTCCCTCCCTCTCCTTTGGCTTCTGAAGCCAAAGAGGGCTCACTCTTCAGATCTCGCCCCTCTGGATGTGCAGAAGGTGGGCAGTGGGTCAAGACGCTGACAAGGACCCTTTAGGAGGGTTCCCGGACAGCTGCTCACAGGACGGGGAGCCCCCAGCTTTCCGAGCTGCGTGGCTATTTCGTTTATTTAAGGGGGCAGGAGAGAGAGGATTCAGCAGACACGGCTGAGCCTACTCACAGCTCAGCAGAGATACTGAAACTGTCTAGTGGACATTTGAGGATATTTTCAAGTTGTCTGGGTCCCTCCTGAAGGGAGAAGTCAAGACTCAGGATCTCCCGTTTCCCTGCCTCACCAATGACACTTGGCAAATTCAGCCTCCACTGCAAAGGGCCGGCCATGGCGACACGGCAGGGCAAGGCTGGACCTGCCTCGACCCCGCTTTGCAGCATCACATGAACCCGTTCTCCCCTCCTTGTCTTGGCTCTCGTGCCTCCTCCACCTGGGGCACCGTTCATGGGCCCTTTCCTTTGCTTGGCTAAGGCTTCTCTCCTCCAGAAAGGTTTCTCCCCCACCATCCCCCCGGAGCACCTCAGGCACACCCGTAGCGCAGAACCGCCACTGTGCGGCCTCCCAGTGACTGCTGCCTCCTGACCCACTCCCCAGCCCCGCCAGATTATGAGGCTCCCCACACCCTGAGGCCATGTGGGGCAGTGATTCAGAGCAGAGCACAGACTGGGTCTGCGAGCAGCTCGACTTCTTAGCTCTGTGTGATCCCAGGCAAATGATTTGATGTTTTTTGTGTGCTTCAGTTTTCCCATCTGTAAAATGGGCATAATAACCCCCACTCAACGGGGTTCTTGGGAGCAGTATAAGTTAATGCATGGAAAGTGCTGAGAACGATGCCTGGAACATAGCAGATGCTCAGTAAACATTAAGCAAACTGGTCTAAACATAGGAGGAAAGAGTGGCCCATGTGCGCACGTCTGCTGGGGATATGCACAGCTTCAAGTCCGGTTTGAGCAACTGGCACTCACTGTCCCTGGTCACCTCACCTTGGCATCCTCCACACAGCCCAGAACTCCACCTGAGCAGCCTTCAATAGGTTCTTTCCAAAACCGCACTGCTTCCGTGAGATGATAAGACGTGAGGTCGTCCAGTCCTCAAAACTCAGCTCATGAGCTGCTTGCCCAAGAAACCTCCATGATCATACCTGCCTACATCGCTACCAGCACTTACGGACTCGGGAAAACTGCAATCCCCCTACCTCGGTTCCCGCCTGCAGAGAAATGAATCCTGCATTAGCTCCTACGGTTTACACTCTGAGCCTCGAAGAAGACAGCCTCCCACGGCTACAATATCCAGAAAGGTTGGGTACTGCCTGCTTTGTCTTATAAAAAATTCAGGGGAAGCAGTTACACCAACACAACATTTGGTCCCCAAGAGGCTCCCCGTGGCCTAAGAAGGGAGCCAGCCCCACTTTTCTACTTTGTCTGAACGCAGCTATTTTATCTGGCTAGGATTGAAGTGTGGTTCAATCCAAGGAGAAAAGTCCCCATAGAGGCTCCAAACCCACCTTCCTGGGAAGAAAACAGAGATCCCATCCTCAAACCCATAACATGGTGGATAAAACCACATCTTGTGCCCAATACGCGGTAACTCGGGCAGAACCATCCTAGGCGCTGCAGCTCACCCCGGTCCCGACCTTTATCTATTCCTACAGGTTTACTGACGCCTGTTGCGGGGAGGGCAGAGGCAGGAGTGGGTGGGAGAAGACCACTCCTAATCTGCCTCTGGGAGAGTGGCCCCCAAAATTATTTTTAGCAGCTCCAATGATTTTCCCCCCAAATTAAGCCTTGTACCAAACTCCACCCCACTCAAGAAAAAAGAAAAGAAAAAAGTTGAAGTTCTCTGTTCACATGGCCTGTCTTCCTGCTCTGTGTGGCATCCCTGAGGCTCTGCGGGAAATCGGGGGCTGGGGAGGTGGTGTCCACACAGGCATGGGACAGAGCCCTGCACAGCCTTCCGAGCAGGGGGTCCCGGGATGCCCAGTGCCCTTGTCAGAGCCGCCGAGGAAACAAGAGCACAGTTTTAACCCCCCAAAGCACGAGAGCCCCATCTGACCCTCCTGGGGCTTCGTTGTCATCCCTCAGCCCTATCTGTCCAGAAAGGAGGATGTCTCCTGCGCGCAGCTGAGCCGAATGATTGGGTGGTGCCCACTGCCAGTGTGGTGCAGAAGGGGGGCTCCAGACACTGGCCTCTGCTCTTACCTGTGTTCAGATTTTTCCATTAGGACTGCCCTGGTGGCGCAGTGGTTAAGAATCCACCTGCCAATGCAGGGGACATGGGTTCAAGCCCTGGTCCGGGAAGATCCCACATGCCGCAAAGCAACTAAGCCCGTGCACCACAACTACTGAGCCTGCGCTCTAGAGCCCGCGAGCCACAACTACTGAGCCCACGTGCTGCAACTCCTGAGCCCACGTGCCACAACTACTGAGCCCACGTGCCACAACTACTGAGCCCACGTGCTGCAACTCCTGAAGCCCACGCGCCTAGAGCCCGTGCTCCGCAGCAAGAGAAGCCACCACAATGAGAAGCCTGCGCACCACAACTAAGAGTAGCCCTCGCGCACTGCAACTAGGGAAAGCCCGCGCGCGGCAACGAAGACCCAACACAACCAGAATTAAATAAATAAATAAATTTATTTTAAAATGTTTTTTCCATTAAAATATACATGTAAACACTGACTGCAAAGCAAAACCTCAGCACAGTGAGACACCCTGGGGGTGAGGAGGGGGAGACACCCCAGTCATGGCTCGGGACTCGGCTCAGACACAGCTTCTGGGTCGGCGCTGTCTGGACACCTTCCAGTGCAGGCACTGTGGCAGCCAAGACAGAGGGGGCATTCAGGGAACACTGGTGAATGAGGAAGGAATTTAAAAACCCTTATCCTAAGCTGTCTAGACACCCCTGAGAGTGACACAATGGTGAGGAAGATGGGCTTTCTGGGGCCTTGGAGGGCACAAGGCAGGGGGTGCGGGCAAAGAGACAAAGATATAAAATATACAAAACGGCTCAAAATTGGCCCAATACGCTGGAACTGCAAGGAATGGGCGGGGTGGGGGAAAGCTCTATCTTTTGAAACTCACACTTCTCCAAAGATGAGGAAGATTTTTTTAAAGGGACCCTGACATTTATATATAATTTATACGTAATTAGAACAGATTTCACATTGGTGTTGCCCCTAAGGATGATCCTGCCAAGCTTCACAAAGGCAGGGCAACCGGTCTCATTATAGCTTCTTAAAAGCTCCAAAGTGAGCCACTCTGACAAGCAAAACCCCTCCCTCCTTCAGAAATCCACAGAGGGGCCCCCAGCGCTTGGCAGCGCCCCTCCCCTCTGAAAATCTGCCTTCCTCTGAATCCTTGGTTTAATCTCGGGGTTGCATGAGGCTCCCTGGCCTCAACCCAACAGGCAGATCCACCCTCGAGGCCCATTTCCCATGTGGCCTTCCCACCATGGGTGTGGGAGCTTACGGGGTCTCCCCATCAGCTCCCATTCCCGAGGGAAGATGCAGGGCCATAGAGGAGCAGCACCGCCCCAGCCAGAAACCTCAACCTCAGTCAGACCTGCAGCCAGATCGCCAAGCAGACGGCTGACGATCTGCCGGTGGGCGCCCAGTGCATCTGGGCAAAAGGACCAGGGCACTGAACCAATGCTCCTAAGAGGCCCTGGTCAGAGCGCGGACCCCACAGCCAATGGAGATGAAGTGTCTTGTTTATGCACGCTTCACAGGAGCAATGTTTGGGGCAAATGGGGGCGGGGATGCAAGGTCACCCCGTACCCACTGACAACCCCTGGACCCGGCATTCAGGGCTCCCTCCCACACAACAGCCTTCCCGTGATCCTCCTCGTGACAGCCAGTCGGTCCTCCTCGGGGTCACTCTGTGAAAACACCCATCCTAGAGCAAAATCTTCTGGACAGCCACAGGAGGCCCCCTGCGCCCACTCAGCACACCTGGCAACAAGCTAGTGTTTCCTGCACACACCTGTCATCTCTACCTGCTTGACCCCAGACTCCTGAGAGGCCGGGGCTGCATCCCACACCTCCAGCGTGAGGTCTGGCAAAGATCAAGCGCCCAATAGACGACGCGGCGTGTCCAGCTGTCACAGCAGGAAGCACACAGCTGTGGATCAGGCCAACCTTCTATCATCCACAGGGCCGTGTCACCTCCGGCGGCACAGAAAATGTCTCTGACGCTCACTTTTCTCATCTGTAAATGGGGAGGTCATACCTGCTCACAGGTTGTTTGAAGGATGAGAAATCCGTCTATGGCAGAAAGTACAGTGGCTGGCACATGGGAGGCATTCGATATAAGCTAAGACCATTTCTGGTAGAGCCATACACAGAGCAGACGGGAGTCAAGATACCCTCAACTAGGTGTTGGCCCAAGAATGGGAGGGAAAGGCGGGAAAATGTTGTCAGAGGGCTCCTACAACTACAGGGCCAGTGTGCTCCCGGGCAGTGACAGCGCAAGTCTCCCTCCCCCCGCCCCCGCCCGGCCTCTGTGCCTGTCTACAAAGTGTCTCCTCACCCACGGTCATGGCACCATGGCCGAGGACCTAGGCAAGGGTGGACACAGAGCAAATGGCCCCACCGTTCATGGACACTGGTCGGGGCATCACTGCCCCAAAGCAGGGCAGGAAGCTCTCGGTCACACCGCAGAGGAGACAGCGACAGTCAGGTCTCAGAAAACTGGGAGGAAAGGGGAAGAGAAAGTGCCTGGCTAAAGCGGAAGCTCTGCTCGCAGACGGGCCAGCAGGATTTGACAGTGGCACCAAAGTGCAGCGCTGTCAGAGACCAGTCCTGGAGACAGCTTCCACCCGGGGGCGGCTGGGGGAGAAGGAGCGCCACCACTCCCAGCCTCTGAGCTGGTCCACAAAGACACATGCGGCATCGCTGCCTGAGATGGGGCGGGGGGTGGGGAGGGGGAGGTGCACAAAGTGAGCCTGAGACCAGGTCACTCCCTGAAGGCCACGTCACGGGTTTGGGAATTCACCCTAAGAGCAAAGGATGCTCTTGATGGGCTTTAAGAAGGAAGTTGACATTGTCAGGTGCTCACTTTTAAAAGATCACTGGAGGGGCTTCCCTGGTGGTGCAGTGGTTAAGCATCCACCTGCCAATGCAGGGGACACGGGTTCGATCCCTGGTCCAGGAAGATCCCATGTGCCGCGGAGCAACTAAGCCCGTGCGCCACAACTACTGAGCCTGGGTGCCGCAACTACTGAGCCCGCATGCCGCAACTACTGAAGCCCACATGCCTAGAGCCCGTGCTCCGCAACAAGAGAAGCCACCACAATGAGAAGCCCGTGCACCACAACGAAGAGTAGCCCCTGCTCGCCACAGCTACAGAAAGCCCGCGTGCAGCAACGAAGACCCAATGCAGCCAAATAAATTAATTAAAATAAATAAATAAATAACTGGTTTTTTAAAAATGGAAAAAATGAGGAACAATGAAAAAGTTCACTGGATGCAAGAGGGCAGTGGCTGGGTCTTTGGTGGCTATGGATACAGGGGGAAAGGCAGGTATCTGCAGTTTCCTGCTTTTTCCAGGTGAATGTTTTAAGACAAGCTCTCATTTCCACCTTCAAGTAGCCCCCAAGTGAGCCAGGAGGGGGAATCCAGCTTCCTTCTAGGGAACACTTCAACGTGCTGTGCCCAACATAATTAGCCAGAAGCCAGACACAAAAGGTCCCAGAGTGGATGATTCCATTTATAGGAAATGTATGGAATCGGCAAATCCATAGAGACAGAACGCAGACTGGTGCTTGCCAGGGACTGGGGGAGGGTCACGGGAAGTGACTGCTTAACGGGTACAAGGTTTCTGTTTGGAGTGAGAAAAACGTTCTGGAACTAGATGGAGGTGGGTGCACAGCATGGTGAATGTACTAAATGCCACTGAACTGCTCACTTTAAAATGGTTAATTTTATGTTATGTGGACTTCACCTCAATTAAAAAAAAAAACCCATAGGGGCTTCTCTGTGGGCGCAGTGGTTAAGAATCTGCCTGCCAATGCAGGCGACATGGGTCCAGGAAGATCCCACATGCCGTGGAGCAACTAAGCCGGTGCACCACAACTGCTGAGCCTGCGCTCTAGAGCCCGCGAGCCACAACTACTGAGCCCGCGAGCCACAACTACAGAAGCCCGCATGCCTAGAGCCCGTGCTCCGCAACAAGAGAAGCCACCGCAATGAGAAGCCTGCCCACCGCAATGAAGAGTAGCCCCCGCTCGCCGCAACTAAAGCCCACGCACAGCAACAAAGACACAACGCAGCCAAAAATAAATAAATAAATTTAAAAAACAAAACAAAAAACCCCCATAGTCAGCCAATATCACAGAGCACATCAGCATATGGAGACCTCCTGGAGTCTGGAGCCACCAATCCCATTTCTGTTGGGGGGGGTGTCACCATTTCCCCATAAACCTGGAGCCACGTCTGACTCTCATCAGCCCCCTACACCCTATGTATCAGGCCACAGGAGATACCTGACCCTCTGGCCTGTCTCTCAGCTCACTCGTGTCTGCTGCTTTACTTCTTTGTGGCAGAGTTTGGTGATGAAGGGTGTAGACCCGGGAGAGCCAAGCTGCAGGGTCCAGCTCCCAGCTCCTGGGAAGCCCTGAACTCATCTCAGTTTCCTCATCTGTAAAATGGGGCAGCACCTACCTGCCCTACAGGCCTCACTGACATTATGAGGACTGGGCGACTTCACGCACACACAGCCCCTGGGAGCGTGCCCGCACAAGCCAGCCTCCGGTAGGTGGCTGTTGTGACCGTGCTCTGAGCCCAGCCTATGCCTGCATTTATGCTGCCCATTCTCCACCTGATCTCTTGTGTGTGGTTCTTCTTCCTACATTGGTGACTCCATCCCGTCCAAAGTGTCCAGCTTGGTGCTCAAGTGCCCCTAAGCCCATCCTGCCCATCCACCTACCCTCCCACCTCCCACACTCCCTCCCACCTCCACCTCCACCTCCCGCATCTGGGCTACAGGGTAGGAGGCATCCTGCAGGAAAATGGGTTCTCTTCCGACACACACACCAGTTCTGCTGTGCCCAGAGTCCTCTCCACGGTCAAAGTTTGCCTATTTATAGTGAAGACCTAATGAGCAAACTGCAGGTAGCATCTGCCATGAGAGTCAGCCATCCCGCTGCAGGGACCCAAGGCCAAGAAGGTGAAGACAGCCAACAGGAACCAGGCATTGCCCTGAGGCGCTCAGCCAGTGCCCTGAGGAGTTCAAGTCAGAGCACACCCTCCAGGTGCCTCCCCTGGGTCCCAGCCCCTGGATGGGAGCAGCCCCCAGTGTGCTGGCCCCTCTCCCCAAGGCCCATCTCCTGGTGTTCTCCAGCCTCTCTGCCCGCATTCAGCCCCACTCCAGCCACACACTGGTCCACGCTCACTTTCCACACCTGCCGTCCTTCCACCTGAAATACCCACCTGCCTCCCAGCCACCTTCTCCCTGTCAGTGTCTCCCTACGTCCTGGCGTCAGGTCATCACGGGAGACAGGCCTACATCTCCCACTAGACAGACAGGCCTCTGAAAGCGAGGTTTCCCCCGCCGCTCCATCCTCTGTATCCTCAGCCCCAGCAGACTGGCTGCATACTGTAGGTGCTCAGAAAACGTCTGAATGAAAGAATGAACACCAGCGGTCCAATAACAGCTCACGAGAAGAGACCTGTTTTGGAGTTCCTGACCTTCCACAGAGCCATGGCGAAAATTCTGGTCTGTGAATTGAAAACTTGGCAGTCAGGCCCCAGGACGAGAGTCCAGGAGGGGTCAACAGGATACAGATGCAGGTGACTGAAGCTGGGACGGGCGAGCGGGACCTGCGTGAGGAGGTGGGCGGCCTGAGAGGGATGTGAGGAGGGGGCGTGTGTGCAGGTGGGAGGGGTCTGTGAGGGAGGCATGGCAGGAAGAGCCAGGAGGGGCACAGCAGCGGCCGGGGCAGGGGAAGAGCTCTCTCTACGCAGGGAAGAGGCGCAACGGCACCAACGCAGCAGGGATGGCGCGTGGACGTGAACTGAAAGGTCCTCACGAGCGCGGGCAGTTAGCATGGTGACCTCCAGGGGCTGCTGGGAAGACCTAGAAGTGCCAGGGAAGTGAGGAAGTGGGAGCCAGGTGTGTGTTGCTCTGGGAACGAGAGGCTGGATGGCGGCTGCAGGGGCCGCTTCTCCCACCCTGACAGCACCTCTGGGGACTCGCGGCCAAGTGAAGCCTGAGCCCTGGGGCCCCTCCCTGCTGCAACCCTGGCTCCCCGGTCCCTGCAAGTCCCCACAAGGGGCCTCACTTTACCTCTGACCAGCTGGAGGGGGCAGCAGGCTGTGAGGCTGGGCCAGTCACATCGTGGCGGCTCTAGAGCCCCCAAGCCCACCATCAGAGCCCCTCCTTCCTCATCCCCACAGGGACCCCAAAGGTCCACGATGAGGCCCCTCCCTGGAGCCTGTAACTCGCAGGGAGAGCAATGAAAAACCAGAGACCAAGTGTCCACTCCAGACGAATGGAGAAGCAAGGTGTGGTCCATCCATACAGTGGAATGTTATTCAGCTGTAAAAAAGCAGGAGATTCTGACACGGGCTACAGCACAGATGAGCCTTGAAGACATGGTGCTAAGGGAAATAAGCCAGTCACAGAAGGGCAATCCTGGGCAATCCTGTATGATCCCAGTTACATGTCAGATCTAAAGTAGTCAAGTTCACAGAGACAGAAAGTAGAAGAGTGATCGCCAGGGGCTGGAGAGAGACGGGGAGATGAGGAGTTAGTGTTATCGGGGACAGAGTTGTAGTTTTGCAAGATGAAAAGAGCTCTGGAGGTGGAGCTGGTGGTCGCTGCAGAGCAAAGTGAATGTACTTAATTAATCCCACTGAACTACACACTTAAAAATGGTTAAGATGTAATTTTTTTTTATTTATTTATTTATTTTCGCGGTACGCCGGCCTCTCACTGTTGTGGCCTCTCCCGTTGCGGAGCACAGGTTCCGGACGCGCACGCTCAGCAGCCATGGCTCACGGGCCCAGCCGCTCCACGGCATATGGGATCTTCCCAGACCGGGGCACGAACCCGTGTCCCCTGCATCGGCAGGCGGACTCTCAACCACTGCGCCACCAGGGAAGCCCTTAAGATGTAATTTTGATGTCATGTGTATTTTACCATGATTAAGAAAAGAGAGAGAGAAGCATCAAAGCCCTAAGCCAAGAGAAAGCTCCCCAGATGGCCTTTGGGCACCCTGACGCCCACTGTGGAGACCCCAACACACACCCTCTTTGTCAGAGGTGGACCCTCCCAGGACATGGCAGGCCCAGACAGGAGCACCAGGCCGAGGGCTCTAGTGCCAGGGTCTCTTCCCTGGTTCTAGGTGGAAATGCCAGGAATGAGGGTTCCATGCCCTCTGCATGCTTCATCTCATGCCAAATGCTCTCTTGCTGATGGCATTAACTCTCTTTAAAAGAAGGTTCCAAAGTTTCTATCTCCAGCCCAGGCCTCTCTCTCGAGCCCCAGGCCTAGCTGCCACCTGGACACATCGGCATAGACCATTTCCACCTGGGACAGGTTCAAGGCACGTGTGTGTCCTTAGCCCCCAGCCCTCGCTACCGGGTCACCATCCACTCTGACCCCCCAATAGACACCCACAATTCTTCCCCCTTCTTTAACATCCCACGTCCAACTAGTTACCAAACCTGCCAACTCCACCCTGAAAACGCCACCTCCACCCTGCCCGGCAGGAAAACAGACGCAACGTAACCCAAGGAAACATTTTTAACAGTCAGAGGTCCCGAGAGCAGAGCCGGCAGCTGTGTGTGGCCACAAGCAGCCTGTCTGGCGAGGGCTGTTCACAGCTGGAGCAGCTGTTGAGACCCTGTCACTAGGTCGACCCTAGATTCCTACTCAGCGTGGCGCTACGCCCTCAGCCTTGGGCCCATATCGCCCACCGCCTCTTTCATTTCCCCAGAGGCACCCCGAGGGCGGCCAATGCTCCCACACGCCCCCCACCCACCATCATCCACAGGGGGAGTTCAAGACGGTTCAGCTTGGGTTTACGTTGGGGGCAGCGCTTGGGGACGGACCATTTCCGCATCCCTGACGCCCAGCCCTGCCCTGAAGCCCATGCCTGCCTTGCAAGGGCCCAGCCTCAGTGGAGGGACACGGACAACACACAGGGCTTGGTGGCTTCTCCAAGGGAGGCCCAGGGAGCCTGCGTGCTCTGTCTTCTGACCAGCAGACTCATTTATTTGTTATGTTGGACAACGAAGAGAATTTTTAAAACACAAAACAGCAGGAAGCTTCCCAAAGGCTTTGTGGGGGGGTGGGAGCTTTGGTGGCAACAAGGCAGATCCCCTGCCATGAGCCATCCTCCCCTGGGCACCGCCAGGAAGGACCCTCAGCTCCAAGTACGGAAGAGTACCCTTACCCCGGCTTGCCCTCTGAAGTCTACCTCTTGGAGACTTAACGCTTCCCCTAAATGCTTTTTAGAAAGTACTTACAGGTGACTGACATCATGTCTGAGATTTGCTTCCAAATAACCCAGGATGAGTGTGTGCATGTGTGTGTATGTGTGGGCATGGGCATGTGTGCATGTGTGTGCATGTGTATGTGTGGGCATGGGCATGTGTGCATGTGTGTGCATGTGCATGTGTGGGCATGGGCATGTGTGCATGCACATACGTATGTGTGTATGCGTGCTGACACTTGAAGCTGGTGAGGGAACCTTATATTTCTCACAACTTTGGTATATGTTTGAAACTTTCCATAATAATAACAATTTTTCATTAAAAAATTAACAAATGCTTCCTGAAGAAAAGGCTAAGGTGATGGAGGTGGGAGACTACTGGTTAAGGGTCTGGGTGCCAAAATCACGTTTAGGGTTTTCCTCCACCAAACAGTAGCAAAACTCTAACCTTGGCCAAGTCACGTGGCTGTTCCAGCCTCAGTAGAAGGTGGACGACGGGAAAACCCACTCACTGCCCTGGGTTCTTAGGAAGAGGACGAGGGTTAAGGACTCAGATCAGAGTCTGCTACTAGCGCAGGGGCCATAACACTGTTTCCCTCTGTCATTATTATTACTGTCATCATCATCATCATCATCATCACCAAACAAGGTCGTACCCACAAAGCACTTACAGCACAGTGCCTGGCACTTTTCAGTCTTAGATTGGGAGGGACGCTATCAGATAACAGGGAAATGGGAGAGCACTTGGCTGAAAGTCCAAAATAAAAGTCCTTTTTTTTTTTTTTTTGCGGTATGCGGGCCTCTCACTGCTGTGACCTCTCCCGTTGCGGAGCACAGGCTCCGGATGCTCAGGCTCAACGGCCATGGCTCACGGGCCCAGCCGCTCCACGGCATGTGGGATCTTCCCGGACCAGGGCACGAACCATGTTCCCTGCATTGGCAGGCGGACTCTCAACCACTGCGCCACCAGGGAAGCCCTAACGGTCCTTTTAAGTCTGGATTTCATGGGTCAGGCTCGTGGGGGAAGGATGAGGTCCACCTCCAGGTGGACCGAGGCGTACCTATACCTGCTCTGTGCTTCTGTCTGATAAAGATGCTCATTCTCAAACTTTTCAGGAACTAGAAGATAAATCGGTCATGAAAAACAGCCACCACCTAGTTCTTGGGAAGAATTGTTGCAAAATTCCCAGACTAAGCTCTTGAATACCGTTAAGAATCACAGGTTTTGCTAAGTGTGAAAGCGTGCGAGCAGGCAAGTCTCTGCTCACCCAGGAGGAGGAGGAAGGTGCGAGAAAGGACAGGCACAGCACGGGGGGAGCACAGCATCCTTCATCCTCAGCGAGCAGTGGGCAGCGCGGGCCTCCACCAGCTGGACACCCACCACGCTCCCCCGACCCATAGGAAGATGATTCCCCAGGGGGTGTCAGAGTTTTACCAGGCAACCCAAGGGAGCCCACTGACGGGTGGTTTCAGCCTTACTGGAGCAGCCCAAGGAACGCAATCTCGCCCAGCTCCAAAGTGACATCACCTGGGATCCCAGGCAGGACCACTTCTCCCTAAGAGGCCTGGAACCCCCAGAACCCACTGATTCTTCCTAGAGCCCCGACCTCCCTGAAGCCAGGCCTGCCCCTGCTCTTGACTGTCAGAGCCACTGTGGTCAACGTGCCACTGCTTTTATTCTCTCTGCTTCCCTGGTGGTAGCCAGACCGGGAAAGAAAAGGAAGTTTGTAAAGTTATTGCATTAGGTCACTCCACACATCCCCATCTATCTCTCTTGCTTTCTCTCTCTCTCCATCTACTGGGTAAAGCACTCCCTGCAGAAAACAAAGCAGTAAGGGGACAAGAGAAGTGTTTAAAATGATCTAATCCAGCCCATCACTTTACAGCTGGGGAGATAAGAAGTGCCTGGCACATGACCTCAGCACTGGTGACAGTAACCCAAGGCAACAGCTTAGGGCTCTGGAGACTTGGTCCACAGCCCCTGGCTGTACAGTATGGGTAAGCCAGCCACCCTCTCTGGGCCTCTGCACGGAAAGGAAGGGTTGGCCCAGGTGGATGCCCTATAAGTAACATAGGGCTTCCCTAGCCGCATGACTCCTCAGTGGGGGAGAAGTCTGCCTATACCGCTAACACTTAATCTAGCACGCTTTCCACAGTGGGAGTGGGGGAAGTGCCAGGAAGGGGTGCAGCAGAGAAGGTAGGGGCAGCCCCGCCCCCTTCCTTGCTCGCTGTCCACACACCCAGACCAAGGTTACAGGTCTGCCTCCCCCCAAAATGTTCTGCCCAGGAGAGAATTCTTCCAAGGATACCAACCTTTAGTCAGCAGAGATGGCATTTTTACCATCAACACCTGTCAAAACTCAACTCATGACCAGTTTCTGATGCTACTGGCTGGAGCATTTAATTAAACATTACTCACTCAGGAAGCAGCCCCTGCCAACTCACCTCCAAACCATACAGTTCATTTTCAGAGAAAAAGAGAGAGGGAGAGAGGAGCCTGAGCTCTCCTCAGCTGGTACCAGCAGAACTGCCCGAGTCCCCTGTTCCCCTGTTCCCGGGTCCAGCGCAGCGCTCTTTTGAGAATCAAGTAGGGAAAGTCAAGGTAAGCAGATCTCAAGAGCCAGCAGTCCCACTGCCAGATTACCATGGATGGCACACACACACACACTCACAGAGACACACTCACCACACACAGACACACACACAGAGGCACTCAGAGGTGCACACCAACTCACACAAGGACACACTCACACATGCACTCAGAGACACACACTAGCACATTCATACACTTATTCACGCACACACACACACAGACGGGCTCACACAGACACACTTTCACACAGCCCTCCCACACACAGACGTACACTCAGCACACACCATACACTCACACTCACACCTCGCAGTCTCTCCCCGCAGACCAAGCCACCGCGCCGCCAGGGCCGTGAGCATTCCGAGGAGCCTTTGCCTTGAACTTGAACAGGACCGTTACCGCCGACGGCCCCAGGCTGCTCCGGTTTTTCCGTTTTAATCGATTTCCTGACAGAACTCTTCGGCTCTCCCTTGGTGACCGGGAGAAGCCGCGGCGGCTCCGGGGCGGCACCGCCCGGGGTGTTGCCCGGCGGGCTCCCCGGGGTAGGCGCTGCGGGCAGAGCTGGGGAGCCCCGAGGGAGTTAGTCGGGCTGCGCTGCGACCCCAGATGGCGGGAAAAGCGAAAGTAACTTCGCGGAGCGGGGTCGCGCTGCCCCCCGCCTCGGCCGCAGGGATGGTCCCGGGAACGGAGGCCCCCGGGAATGCCAGCACCTACAAGTCGGCGGGGGCCGCCGCGCGTCCCGAGCCCCTTCCTGGGCCTGCAGCTGCCGAGGCTCAATCCCGGGTGCGACGGTCGCCGGGGCCGCCGGGACTCCCGCCCCGTCTCGTCCCTCCAGGTGGGACCCGGGGCCGCGCGACCTGCCCGCGCCTGAGGCGGCAGCGGCGCTGGGCGGGGCCCCGGCCCCCTCTCCTGGGACCCGCGGCGAGAGAAGGGCTCCCCGCGCACCCCTACCGGGTCCCCAGCCGGGACCCCACCCGGTCCCCACTGCCCGGCCCCGCGCCCGGGTGCCCACTCGGTCCCCCAGTGCGATCCCCGCGCGCACCCGGCCTGGCCCCCTATCCACCCACCCAGTCCCCGTGCCTGGTCCTGCCTACCGTTCCGGGGAGGCCGCCGCCGCCGCCCGCTCTCCGGGGCCGAGGAGGCTCCCGCCGCCGGGAGAGAAGCCGCCGCCTCCCCGCGGCCCCGGCGCCAGCGCCTGGAGCCTGGTTCCTGCGAGCGCGCGGGCTGCCGAGCGCGACTTCTGTGCGAAGAAGGAAAAGCACCCGTAGGCTTTAAAGTGAAAAAAGGAAAGCGCAGGGGGGCGGGGCCGGCCCGCCCCCGCCCCGCCCCGCCCCCCGACTCCGGCTCGGGCTCGGGCTCCGGCTCCGGCTCCGGCTCCGGCTCGGGCTGCGGCGCTCTGGGCGCTGAGCGCTGCAGCGGGGGCGGCGGCGGGGGCGCGGGGCGGGCGGTGTGTCACGTGCCCGGCGCTCGCTCGGCCGCCCCAGCCGCCGCCCCACCCGGAGGCCATCGGGGCGCGCGGGGCTGCGGCCGAGCTGCCGCGCGGGGCGGCGCCGAAGCCGTGGTCCCTCCGGAGGCGTCTTTGGGAAAGGCCGGGCAGCCTCCGCTGGGCAAGAGGCCGGAGTTGCAACACCCGGAGGACCGCGGCGGCGCTGGGCCCGGAGTGGGGGCGGGGGCTTACTAATAATAATTTTTGTAATCTCTTGGGAGGATCAGTGTTGTTTCAATAACCTCGGGAGCAAGGCCTTGCTTGCCTCATTTCAGATTCCCAGCAGCTTAAAGTTCCGTAATTCTAGGGCACAGGAGAGGAGTTCCTGGGCCGGCAGATAACCCAGGGACTCGCCGCCCTGCCGGAGCCCCGGGACGCATTTCCGTCTCGGTGCCCACAAGGACCCTGGTCTTGGGACTCCCAGACCCTGGGGGCCCGGCACCTTGGCATCCCCAGCTCCTTGATGGCTCTGGGCATACAGCAGGCGGCTTTGCCTGAGTGTTTGTTGAATGAATGAAGGAAGGAAGAAGAGAATGCCTGGTAGGTACCCACCACCCCCAACCCCGCCAAGACTTCTCTAGGTCACCAAAGAAATTCCTCCCCCGCCCTCAACAGAGCAGGCAGTTGCACCCTAGAACTGGGAAGATTGTAAGGAAAGAAGGTTTCAAAGACCAAAATCTCTTTACATTCCTCCACCCCTCGTTGTGTGTAGTGTCCCTGGAAGGGAATGGAGAATTAACATTATTAGAGAAGCTGCTGGGAAGAACATGGCTCCACAGTTATTTCATCTCTACTGTAACTAGGAGGGCGGGACTGTTATACCGATTGCAAAGATGAAGCAGTGAAACCGAGCAGGACCCTGTAGGGGCTCCTGGGCGTAGGGAGCCTTTCTGTGTAGCCTCCATGACCTTCTCTGAGTTCCAAAGGGCAGATTTGAACAGTTGCTAATCCGGGAAGAGAGGGGATGCAGAGTCAAGGGAGGAACACCCAAGAAATAGTCGTACAGCCTTGGGGCAGAGTCCTGGTTCCAGCTAAAGGGACACACAGAGTAATATCTTTTTTTTTTTTTTTTTTTTTTTTTTTGCGGTACGCGGGGCTCTCACTGTTGTGGCCTCTCCCATTGCAGAGCACAGGCTCCAGACGCGCAGGCTCAGCGGCCATGGCTCACGGGCCCAGCCACTCCACGGCATGTGGGATCTTCCCGGACCGGGGCACGAACCCGTGTCCCTGCATCGGTAGGCGGACTCTCAACCACTGCACCACTAGGGAAGCCCCAGAGTAATATCTTTAAACCCTTTTTTATGGAATTCAAACCCAACAAATGGAAGATGTCAGCATTCTCCATACCAGAGAAGACCACCTGAGGCCAGACTAAAGGAACCAGAGAAGCTCATCAAGATTACCTGAGGGGGGGCTTCCCTGGTGGCGCAGTGGTTGAGAGTCTGCCTGCCGATGCAGGGGACACGGGTTCGTGCCCCGGTCCGGGAAGATCCCACATGCCGCGGAGCGGCTAGGCCCGTGAGCCATGGCCGCTGAGCCTGCGCCTCCGGAGCCTGTGCTCCGCAACGGGAGAGGCCACAACAGTGAGAGGCCCGCATACCGAAAAAAAAAAAAAAAAAAAAAAAATTACCTGAGGGGCTACCCTGGAGGTCCAATGGTTAAGACTCACTCTTCCACTGCAGGGGGTGTGGATTCGATCCCTGGTCAGGAAACTGAGATCCCACACGCCTTGCGGTGCGGCAAAAAATTTTTAAAATAAATAAATAAAAGATTACCTGAGACCAGATTAAAGGAGTGCAGGTCCTGCACACACCCTGATCTTATCAGCAACCTCACCCTTTGAAGTATTGCTATAAAGCTCCTCACCAAATCCTCCCGGGTCGGGACACATATTTTTCGAGGGCAGGAACCTGCTGTGTCCCCCTCTGCCTGGCAAAGCAATAAAGCTATTCTTTTCTACTTCACCCAAAACTCTGTCTCGGAGATTCAATTCGGCACCAGTGTACAGAGGCTGAGCTTTCGGCATCAGCAGCAGTAACTGGGGAAAGGCCCCGCTGTAGCAGAGCTTGGGGCCCAGCTGGACTCTGTGAGATCCCAGAGTTTGTTGTCTTCTCACCTCACTGGTGCTGAAAGTCAGTTTTGTTTTGTTTTGTTTTGAATTTTAAAAATACTGTAGCAGTCATGGGCAGGGCGGGCCTGTGTTCCGGCCTTGGTTAACACTCGGGGTCTGAGTTGTCTAGTATGTTGAACCTAGGCCTGGCAGGCAGGGAGCCACTGCCAGCACCCCAGGGATGCTTTGCATTTAAAAAGAGCCCCGGACTCCCTTTAGCCGCTTGCGATTTGAGAACTGTTAGTTGTCCCAAGATGAAATGGGACTTGGGAGAACCATGAAAATGAAACCTTGTAATTCAGATTGGGACTTGGACCCACGGTCTTTTAACTGAGATCACACCTGCTCTCAGGACTTAGTGAAGCTCAGGTTCTTGATGTCTCATCACAGAAAGAATTCAGTGAGAGACAAAGTGATAGCTAAGAAGTGGATTTATTTGGAGAGAAACACACTCCACAGACAGAGTGTGGGTCATCTCAGAAGACGGAGAGCCGCCCCAGGGTATGGGGTTGTCAGTTTTTATAGGGATGGGTAATTTCATAGGCTAATGAGTGGGGGGAGACTTCCAGCTATTTGGGGGAAGGGGTGGGGATTTCCAGAAGTTGGGCCACCGCCCACTTTTTGACCTTTATGGTCAGCCTTGGAACTGTCATGGCGTCTGTGGGTGTGTCGTTTAGCTTGCTGATGTGTTACAGTGAGTGTATGATGAGGCTCAAGGTCTAGTGGATGTGGACTCGTCCACCATCTTGGACCTAGTTGGTTCTAACCAGTTTGTACCGTGTCCTATGGCTATGTCATTCTTTTAAAGGTTGTGCCCTGCCCCCTTCCCCCCTGTTTCAAAAACATCCAGGGTGGCAGGAAGTCTTTCCGAGTTCCTGGTGGACCCGCAGAGTAGCCTAATCCCTGCCAAGTACAGCTGCCTCTATGGCCTCTGTGCTTCATTCCTCTTCTGTGTTATGCGGGAAGTGGGCACCTCTCACTAGGAGCTGTCCTGGCTGGGACAGCGGGTGGGGAGAGCCTGGTGCTTCAGCCACATAGCCTGGGACCGTGATGCTGTCAGCCTTCCTGAGGGGAGCTCCTCCAGGCCTCGCCCTTAGCCTGGACGATATTTAAATGTTATTATTGACCTTCCAGGGCAGACCAAGTGTAATTCAAGTGGCAGAGTCCGTCCATTTGGGACCAGAGCCCCACTTCTGATGTGAGGGCCCTGAAACAGACCATTTCCAATCAGAAGTCCGCAGCGCTCCCACCCCACCCTCCTTCAGCATTAATCTGACCTCTCAGCTCAGATCCAGTTGGGTAATTAGCTCCTGCTGACCTAAATTTCCCAGAGCAATCCCTGGGGAGTGAGCCTTCCTCTCCACCAGGGCATGGGCAGGTAAGCCTATCGATGCTGGGAAGCTGGTCATCCAGCAGTGACCTGGAACAGTGTTGAGCAATTGTGGAGACCAGATTGTGTGAAAGGGGTGTATACTCATGCCATCAGCACTGATACTATTGTTAAAAGATACATAAACTTGTCATATTGTGACATCAGCCGATAAACACCATCCAGGAGTTTGAAGACTGACTCAAGTCTTAAACCAAGTATCTCTGTTCCACAGGGGTGAGTAGGGAGGGGGGGGTGGTGGCTGTGGCTCCTGGTGGTGTCATCTCCCCCCAACTCCACCTCCACCTCCACTCAACATTTCATCACTTACATCAGCACTGTTTGCTCACCTCTCTAATCTGTTTCAGGAAAATGATGGGGAGAAATTATTAGATAGCAAACTAGCTATCAGCTGCTTTTTCTGATGATGAAAAGTCTGTCCAGAGATGATGTCTCAGACACACTTTGAGCATTCAGAGCAGAATCCTGCTGCCCTCACAAGCTCCTGCCTCCTGGGGGCTCCCATTGCCTTTGAGTCCCTTTTGTTGATTGGAGTGAATGGACAAGGGATTTGGGGTTAGACAAGCCTAGGGCAAACCCCAGCGCTGCCATTCACTTGGGCAAGTTACTTAATCTTTCTGGGACCCAGTTTTCTCACCTGTAGAATAGCTCTACAAGTTTTCCAGGATTTGGTGGTGGGGGAAAAGTAGCAGTCATTCCACAAATATTCATTGAGTACAACATGTGCAAGGTATTGGGCTAAAATGAAATCCAGAGGGTTTAGAGGAATGTCAAGATAATAGGCACATTTTAGATATTATTGTTGACAATAAGAAAAAGAGGTTTCCTAAAAAAGCATGGGATCCGTAACACAAAAGTGTGGCAAGATCCACCAAAACAGAAAGAACGCTGAAGCATATTTTAAAAAATTTAAGCCCATTCTGCATCCCTAACACGACATATACTTAGCTCATGAAGTGAAACTGAAGTAGAATAGACCTTATCTTTCAGAACTTTGATCTTAAAGCATTCATGAATTAGTACACGGATTCTTTTCTTAGACTCTTCTCGGCCTTAAAGGTCTGTGGGTTTCACTCTTGATCACATAATTAGTAGACAGGGACACCTGCTGGCAGAGTGTGATATTGCAGTGTAGCTCTATCAGACATTGCCGGTCATCAGAACAAAGGGATGATGCTGAGCAAAGTTGCAGACGCTTTAAATGAGACACTGGGTGGCAACCAGACTTGAGGAGAGTTCCTATGGCCTTGAGAAGAAATTAATAAAGAGATGACCTTGGACTTGTGACAATAATTATTGCAAAGTTATTCAAAAACACTTTCAGTGACTTAAAAGTGAGCCAGCTGAGACCTCGATGCCTGTCTTCACTCTTCACCGGAGGTTTTCAATAGTCCTTCAGTGTATTTTTTTCCCCCGTGGGAACATCTTCAGTATTATAGTAAAACTCCAGTACGAGTGAAGCACCCCTCCAAGTATTTATTTTATTTTATTTTTTACTAAATATTGAGGAACTGAATGAATAAATATCGAACAGCACTCCTCTGCAGGCTGGAGAGAAAGTAGTAAACAAAATGGACCAGACTCCTGGCCATTTCCTTGTAAGTGAGGGAGACAGACGATAAACAGTAAATGAGATCATTTCAGAGAGTAGTAAGTGATAATAAAGAATCATTTTATGGGCTTCCCTGGTGGTGCAGTCATTAAGGATCTGCCTGCCAATGCAGGGGACACGGGTTCGAGCCCTGGTCCAGGAAGATCCCACATGCCGCGGAGCAACTAAGCCCGCGTTGCACAGTTGCACCTGTGCCCCAACTACTGAGCCTGCGCTCTAGATCCTGTGAGCCACAACTACTGAGCCCGCGTGCCACAACTACTGAAGCCCGCACACCTAGAGCCCGTGCTCCGCAGCAAGGGAAGCCACCGCAATGAGAAGCCCGCACACCGCAATGAAGAGTAGCCCCCGCTCGCCGCAACTAGAGAAAGCCCACATCCAGCAATGAAGACCCAGCGCAGCCAAAAATTAATTAATTAATTATTTTTTTTAAAAAAAGACTCTATGTAAAGATTCTAGAAAGTTAACCCTTCTGTCCCAAATGGCAGATCAGAGACCTCCGATAGTCAGGGACTCATATCTCCTTCCTGTCCCCCACAGCCGTTTGCCGTGTTTGGTAGACACCTTGAAATGACTTCAAACTCACAGGTCTGGCCTCTCTACTCCATCCTCATCACAGGATGCCCCATCTTCCAGCCAGGGGGTCAGCTGCCACATTCATTAAGCAAACATTTAGTGGGAGTGAGCTCCCATTCTGTGCTGGGAGATTCTAAGGTTAGCATTGGTCCCACAGGGACCAGTTTGGAGAATGAGATGACTCAGCTCCCATTCTGAATCAGCTCCCATTCTGCCTCACCCCTGGAAAATACCTCCAAGAGCTTAAAGCATCAGGCCTACCACCCTTCTGCACAAAGCCCGGCACTTGCCGGCTGGGAACTGGTGAGGCTCATTCTGGGTGGACCACTTCTTCATTGGGGATGTCCTGAATTTTTCTCTCCAGGAGGGATCAGGTTGGAAGAAGAAAGAATTAAGGCATCCAAACCTATAGCATGATCACAGACGAGGATTCTGAGAGTGGAAGTCTGCCCAGCCGAAGTTCCAGGCTGAGCAGGGAAGTGTCAGTTGGCCTCCTGCCTGCCTCTGGGGACAGGGTCTGCGAGGTAACTCCCAGACATGGGAACATGCCATCTGTCATCACAAGGAGGCAGGGGAGAGCAGGGCACTGCTGGGTGTGGCTGGCAGGGCAGCATGTTCTCTGGAGAAGTGCATCCAGGGCTGACCGCCGGCCAGCTGTGGGCTGTGAGACATCAGCGGGGCCAGTGTAATGAGGGGAGAGACCACCGGAGCAGTGAGGAAAGAGAAGAGCGAGTCCACCCCCAGGGTCTCCCTCTGTGGCCACCCCGTGAGGAAGTTGGACCGGCATCTCTACGCTCTTCCATGGGATCTTAACGCTGACCTTTGCAGGGTCTCCCAGAAACACTCTCCTGAAGGTCAGCACTGGGTATGTCAAACTTGCAAAGCATTCAGGACCCTCCTGGAATTCTGCATCCCTTTATTTCCCCATGACTAATCTTGCTCAAGCAAATATTGATTGAAAACTGCAGGAGAGAAATATTTATTGTCCTTCACCCCAGCCACTGGAGACAGTCCTTCCCCACCCTGTGACCTGGAGCTCAGACTTGGTGTGGCCAATGGGAAGTGAGCAGATGTGCAACTCAAACAGACCCTGAAATGAGCTTGCACCATTGGGCTTTCCTTCTTGGCTCCTCTGTGACAACCGGGAGAAGAGCTTCCCAGGGGTTTCCGCTTCCCCTTCTTCCCTGGGATAAGTGCATAGAACACAGCTGTGAGCCACATCAGGGAGCCCTAGAGCCCAAAGCAGAAGCACCCAGTCAAGCCTGGTGGGACCAGCTGGCCCCCAGCCACCCTGCAGACATGTGAGTGAGAAGAAATGGTTGTAGCTTGAAGCCACTGTGTTTTGGAGTGGTTTGTTACGCAGCAACAGCTGACTGATACAAGAGCCTATGGTGTACCAAGTTCTGAGATAAATAAGAGTGAAACTAACTCCTTTGACAAGTGTACAGAGGAAGGGGTACATGGGATAGTGTGCAATGGGAAAATAGGATCAGGCCAGATAGGATGGGAGCTGGGAGCTGGAGGAGAAGCAGGGGATGACTGTGAGAAGAAGGCAAGGAAGGGAAATCCAGGCAGAGAGGCCTTGGGGCAACACTTCATGGCAGGAGGGAGCATGGCACTTTGAGGGGCTGTAGAAGGAAGGAGCCAGGAGAAGTGTGGTGGTGGGGGGAGGGGGGGTCCATACAGGCTGAAGGGACAGGCAGAAGGCAGACTGCCTAGAGCCTTGTGGGCACATTAAGAATTCTGATACACAGTTTGCAAATATCACTTCCTCTGCTGAGTGGGAATCAGATGGGAGGAAAACAGTCAAGCAAGACAAAATAATAATAGTTTAGCCATTAAACAAAGTCAAGGACCTTTAGTTGCTCCTCAAGGACTATACATAATATTCTGAGCCATGTCCTTTGAGCTGTTTTGCAGGTAGTGAAGCCCCCACCAGGTGGAAGAAATTAAGTGCATGCTGCCCACAAGCACGTAGACCCCAGACCAGTTGGAACCAGAAGGTTGATGATTCTGACTCCCGATTACCTCACCACCAACCGATCAGAAGAATGTCCACGGGCTGATCACACACCCCACAACCCCTTTCCCTCACCCTGTCTTTAAAAACCTTTCCCTGAAAGCTTTCAGGGAGTTCAGGCCTTTTAAGCGCCAGCTGCCTGGACTCCTTGTTTGATGCCTGCAATAAACGTTGCGCTTTCCTTCACCATAACCTGGTGTCAGTAGGCGGGCTTTCCTGCGAGCAGGCAGGCGAGTGAAGCCAGGTTTGGTTTGGTAGCAGTGGG
This sequence comes from Hyperoodon ampullatus, assembly GCF_949752795.1. Taxonomy (NCBI): domain Eukaryota; kingdom Metazoa; phylum Chordata; class Mammalia; order Artiodactyla; family Ziphiidae; genus Hyperoodon; species Hyperoodon ampullatus. The sequence goes on along the minus strand of NC_136915.1, from coordinate 7,036,667 downwards.
ACCCCTGCCCCCTTCACCAGCTCCCAGGGCACTGGTGACCAAGGTTTTTCCCCACAGACAAGAGACTAGAGGGAGCTTTTTTGGGGAAACTAACCTGTCCAAGAGCAAAGACCTGCAGATCCTCACATTTGAGGGTCCTCGACAAACAAGGGCACTCCACGGTCGATGAGCACCACCTGCACCATCCCATCCCCCCACCCACACATACACTGAGTTTCCATCAACCTTCTAAGCCTCACTTTCAAACAGGAAGGGGAGCCAAGGATGTCAGACATCTGAGCAGAGTCTCTGAGTCGGTCAGCCGAGGTGAGGTTATGATGGGACCCAGCTCCCCACAGCTCAGAGCACTGATTTCTCGTCCACACTCCCTGTTCATCTCACTGTAGGGAAGCTCTGTTCCATGTTGCCCTCACTGAGGGACCCAGACCAGCGGGGACTCCATCATCTGTGGGCTGCTGTAGCAAAGAGGAGGCACGATCACTTCCGTAATGACTCTCTACCCTTATCGATAATTTTAGTTGTTGTTTTTCAATGACCTGAAACTTACAGAAAAGTTGCAGGAACAGTGTAAAGGATTTTTTTTCTTGAACCACTTGAGAGTTCCGGCATGATGCCTCATCACTCCCAAAACAAGGCTTCTCCCCTGCCTAACCAGAAGACATCCATCCAAATCAGGAACCTCACTTTGGGATGTGAGCACAGCTAATCCCCAGACCCTACGAGTTCTGCCAGTTGTCCCAATAATGGCCTTCAGAGCAGAAATCCCAGTTCACAATTACATGTCACCTTTAGTGGTTGCATCTCTTTGCCTCCCTTCTATCTCTCCTTGAGTCTCATGACCTGGCCCCTTTGGAAGATGACAGGCCAGTTATTTTGTGGATGTCCCTCCATCTGGGTGTGTCAGTTTCCTCACGGCTAAATTCAAGTTGGGCCTTTTTGCCAGGAAGATCACAGAAATGATGCTGGCTTCCTCTCATGGCCTCCCGTCAGGTGGCGCTTGATTTTTATTTGTCCCATTACTGGTGACATTAACTTTGACCATGTAATTAAGGTAGTGTCTGCCAGACTTTTCTATTGTAAAGTTACTCTTTTCCCCTTTGGAATTAACACATATTTTGTGGGTAGGTGCTTTGAGACAACGTAAAGATTCCATTTCTGGTCAAACTTCCATTTTATTTCTCTGTTTATATTGGTATGAATTCATGGATTCCTACTTCAAAGGATTACAATCCATTACTATCATGATTTATTTTAATGCTCAAATTGTGCCTTTTTGGCCAGTGGGACCCCCATCAAGCTGTCTTCTGTAATGTCCTTTTGACAAATCTCCACCATTCTCTGAACATTTCCTTTCCTACGCAGCTAGATGTTCCAGGCTCATTTTATGCTTACCCTGCAACCAGCCATTTCTCCAAGGAGCCCTGATTCCTTTTGCAGGAGAGGGATATTTAGAACCCAGGATCTGGGTGTTCATTCTCACGGGCCCTTGCCTATGCTGGACCCCTGCTCAGGGAGCAACCATGCTGGCTTGGAGCAGGAGGCTGGAAGGCTCCAGAAGTGGAGCTGATGGATGACCATATTGAGAGGAGAGTCACAGTTTTCTCAGGGATTTGAGGGGAAGAACTAGTGATAGGAAATTAAAAGACAAGGCAATAATTAACTACAGGAAAAACATAACAAAATACATACCAGAAAAGAAATTTAATTATGGTACACAATGTGGCTCAGCTGTAAATGATATTTGGATACTCATTACAATAGATACAATAAATGTTTATTTAATCAAAATGGTGATATAACTAAATTATGAATTTGGAAGGAAAAGAATGTGGATTCTCATCTCTCATAGATGGAAGATAATAATAACAGTAAAAATGATGATGATGTCGATGGTCAACACTTATTGAGAGACTCTTACGTGCCAGGCCCAAAGTACATGTGTTGGTCCATTTCTTCCTCACATGAGCCCCATGGGGTAGATACTAGTATCCCACATTATAGGTAAGGAAACCGAGGCATGATGAGATAAATAACTTGTTCATGGTTGTTCCTCTAGTAAGTGCAGAGCCTGGATTTGAACCCAGGTAATCTGGCTCAAAAGTCAGCATCTTAACCATTATTCTATGTAGTTTCTTAAATTTTAGACATTTGGATGATGTTATAAGTGAAAAAAGAAATGAGACAATAGTATTAGCAAGCTGTTGAGAAATACAGCTCTAAATATCAGAAGAAACAGCTAAAAATAATCGCAAGTAGCCACCTCTTGGGTGTAGCAACTGGGCCTGGGGAGGAGCGGGACAGGAAATTGCTGGGGGTTTTTTGTTTTACTTGACTCCGATATTTTAAAAACTATTTGCATGCATTATTTTTTTTAAAACATCCTTTTTATTTTTTAATTTTTATTGGATTATAGTTGATTTACAATGTTGTGTTAGTTTCAGGTGTACAGCAAAGTGTATCAGTTATACATATACATATATCCTCTTTTTTTATGTTGGGGGTAGGAGTTTTATTAATTAATTAATTACTTTTTTCTGTGTTGGGTCTTCGTTTCTGTGCGAGGGCTTTCTCTAGTTGTGGCAAGCGGGGGCCACTCTTCATCGCGGTGCGTGGGCCTCTCACTATCGCGGCCTCTCTTGTTGCGGAGCACAGGCTCCAGATGCGCAGGCTCAGTAGTTGTGGCTCACGGGCCTAGTTGCTCCGCGGCATGTGGGATCCTCCCAGACCAGGGCGCGAACCCGTGTCCCCTGCATTAGCAGGCAGATTCTCAACCACTGCGCCACCAGGGAAGCCCCGCATGCATTATTTTGATTAAAATACAAATCAAGTCCAAAAAAGGAGCTTCAAACAGTACAAAAGGGCTCCCCAGTCCCCTCCCCCAAGGCAACCCTCTGGCCAGCTTCCTGTGTGTTATCCAGACCTGTCTGTGCTCTAACCTGGGGGCTATATACCACACATGGCTCTCTCCCTTTGCTTCTCTCTCGGAGATGGTCCAGTCCAGGCACTAGCATCTCTCCATTGTGTTCCATTGTGGCTCAGGATCAAGACAGGTGTCTCGGCTGGAGGGGGCCCTGGGAGAGCTCTCCCCCACGTGCCTGAGGATCCACATGAAGCCAGCCACCCAGACATGGGAGCAAGGCTGTCAGGTCCAGGCAGAGCTCAGAGCCCCGGTGTCTGACACAGAGGGAGAGCTCCTGCCCGGCCTCCAGGCCCATGGAGGATCTAGGGGAGGTGAGGTCAGTAAGCCAGGTGGCCCGGGGCATCAGAGCCCCCTTTGCATTTTATGGGCCGTCTGGTTGCCTTTGTCCTCTGATTTCTAGGTGCCACAGAGACGCCCAGTGCCTCTCAGGACGCATGGCACTCTGGGACATCGGGTCCGCCCTGCCCCAGGAATCTGCCCTCAGGAGTGGGAGGGCCCCTCCGTGTCCCCCACCCTGTCCTTGTTCCATCCCCAACGGCTCAGTGTTGGGGAAGCTGAGTCTGGGTGAGGTCCCCAGGGTGCCCACTCACTACCCAGAAGGAGGAGGACTGGGGTGGAGTGAGTTGAGTTTCCTTTCTATTTAAAGAAAAAAACCCAAGTCAATATTTTTAGGTGCCAGCTAAGAAGTTGCTTCCTCTGAACAGGGTCTTTGTCTGCTGTGTGGCGGGGAGGTGGCTGACCCAGCCTGCAGAGTTGGGACGGGGAGAGGAAGGCAGGGTGGTGTCCGGCTTCCTGGGCTGGTTCAGGACAGATGCTGACATCTGGTTTTAAGTGAAGGGTCTCTTTTTTTCCCCACTCAGCCAGCGGGTTTGTCTGGAGCTCCGAACTTTCAGGAAATTAGTGGCAATTTGAACCCAGGCTCCTTCTGGCCTCTGGATTTCATTCTGATACCAGACCACCCAGGTGGCTGGCACGTACCAAGAGTGAGCTGAGCTGTCTGGAAGCCACATCTGGGCGACACTCTGCTGCAGACGCCTGAAGCCAGGGCCATCTGCGGGATTGTCAACCTGCGTTTCTCTGCGCCCAGCAGGGCCAGTTGCAAGGTTCTCCAATGACTGTAGCTTGTGCACATGTGGAGGTCTCCTCTGTCTCCCGGGGTGGCTGGGAAGGACACAGGGACTACAGCCAAAGGCCCAAGAGAGAAGATCAGTGTCCCCTTAGGGGCTTCCGGCCTCTGGGTGCCCCTGGGGAGGTGAAGGCCTGGGCACGTGGGCAAGGCAACTGCTGAGGCGGGGGCTGGGTGCCCCCGCCCCCAGGGCTGGGCTGCTGGATGGACAGATTTGCTGGTAAATCCGCCTCCATAGCCACACCCTGTGAAGGCCCTGTGCTTTCCAAGGGCTTCCAGGTCATAAGTGGGAGTAGGTCCTCCAGGACCGTGGGGAGGCCTGGGAGTTACATCCCATCAGGCTGCCAGGACCCGAGAGAGAGCCATCCTCTGGGGTTCTGGCAGCTCCAACACCCTTGGCTTGTGGATCATGAGACCGAGGCCCAGAGACGGCCAGGGGCTGAGCCTGCGTCCTACAGCAGCCTTTCCTTTCCTGACTCCCAGTGCCTGTGAGATCCCCCTGGGGTGGGTAAGCGCCCCTGCCATGCACTCCCACAGTTCCCAGCCAGGCTGCTGTCACCTGGGCCTTGTCTCTCTCCCCCACCAGACAGGGAGTCCTGAGGAGGGTCCGCCTAGCCCTGTGCCTGTTTTATCCAACACCACGCACAGTGCCTGGCACACAGTAGGTGCTCAACAAATGTGGGTGGATGACTGTGACACCAGTTGTCGGCATTTCCTGAAGACGTAATTTGTGACCCAACTTTGGAGCTGTTTCCTGACTCCCTGCCTTACTCCCCGGAACCCTAGAACTGCCATCTTTCCCAGAGCCTTGCTGCTCCAGGCCGAGTTCAGCACCTGAGAGCCTGCTGTGTAAGACAGAGGCCCTGGCACCCAAGAGACCCCAGCTGTCGGAAGAGTGGGCATGGCGGAGGACACACGACCTGCTCTCGCTGGGGCCCGGGCCTCCGGGCCGTGGGCCTCTCCTGACGAGGGCCATGCTGAGCCCCTGGCTCTGTGCTCCTTCCCACAAAGCCGGGTTCATCTTCCCGGTTAGCAGAGGAGGAGACCAAAGTTCATAGTGGTGAAACTGGGCCATCACTATGGAACTAAGCAGCAGGGCCAGGATTTGAAGCCAGATGTGACTGACTCCAGGGCCGGACTCTTAACCCCACAGAGCGCTGTCTTCTCCCAGGGATCCTAGGGGGGCCCAGGGTGGCAGGACCCGCATCCTTGCTCTCAACATCCTACCGAGGGGCGGAAACTGTGCCACAGGCTAGTCGAGCACCCTCACTCCTTGCACAGGCCTCAGGCCCGAAAGGAAATCGCTCTTGGCAGGAGCGCTTCTGGAGCGGGGGCCACTGTGTGGACAGAGCCGGAGTGGGGACCTCGTGGGGGCAGCAAGCGCGGCCTCTCTGCGGATCCACAACACACGGCCGCACAACCTGACGAGCTGGTCCTGAAGCCGGCGCTGACTCCATCGACGAGCACTAACTGGGTGCCAACTGTGTACCAGACAGCAGGGCCCCAGAGACGAGCAGTCGGCCGGGCTAGTGGGGAGCGTATGTCACCAGGCAAATCACAGGTTGCTATGGAAGGGGGGACCCTGCCTGCCTTGTTCACGGCTGTGTCCCCAGCACTTGCCACAGTGATGAGTTATTTGTGGAATGGATGGATGGATGGATGCATGCATGCATGGACGGATGACTCCAGGGATGGACAGTTTGGCTGATCCCCGTCTTGCTGAGCCCTCACACCACAACCAGACCTGGCTGGACCCCTCCCCAGTTAGCAGCCCCCTTGACGACCCCACCATCCCAGGAAGTGATGCTCCAGCTTCCCCTATCGACCATCCTAACCCAAGTGGGAATATCTTGGTATCTTGTGTTTTATATTGGAAAGGGATAGAAGTTTACTTTCTGCTCCAGCTTTGTTTTAGCATAAAAATGTTTGCCTTCAACTCTTGTAGCACGGATTTTGTCCTAGGATATGGTGCTTTGTTTGTCCTGTGGCTTCAAGTCCCCCCCCAGCTCTGTGTGGTGAAGTTTTTGAGAAGTTTGAGAAGCTGGGACCAACCCGGGTTAACGTCCACACTCCTTGGCTGGCCTTCAAGGCCCTGAAGTCTGGCCTCTGTCGCCTCTGCTGCCCACAACGGCCACTTGGACTGTCCCCCCCAGCAGCACAGGACTGTGTGTGCCCCCCCCCAACCAACACAGGCTGCTTCAGGCCCCACCCTCCTCTTCTGGCTGATGCCTACTCACCCTTCAGGACTTGACTCAGCACCTTCTCCTCCAGGAAGCCCTCCTGGCCCCCAGGTGGGGCTCAGTGCTCTGCCGTGTCCTCCAGCCCCCCCTTGTTTATCACACTCCCAGTGTAGGGTTAGAATAACGCTCCACGTCTGTCCACTGTACAATCCAGCGGATGACAAAAATCCAATAAGCTGGAAAAAGAGGTGGGATGGATTGATTCACAAAACTGGGAAGGCATGGGCGGGGCAAACCTGGGAGTGACAGGGATGGTTGGAACCCTGTGTGCCTCTTGTCTAAGTGGCTTCTTTCTCTAGGACAGGAGGCCTGGCTGCCTGCTCCCCAGGCAAACACACAAACAGGTCTGAGTCACAGAAAAAAACACTCTTCCACCAGTTCCAGGTAAAAAATTCCAGGGAAGCTGTATCAGTCTGGACCCCAGCCTGCTGGCTCACACACATTAGGCTAATTTGAGGAGAGCTGCAAAGGGGGCCCTTTACAGAGGCCTGGGCCCATTAGGGAAACCAGGGGGGACAGCACAGCCCTCGAGATGGGGTGGGAGGGCTGTTCCCACCCCCAGGTCTGAAGGGCCCGTGCGAGGGAACAAGCACTGGAACCCCAAGGGAGAGACACACAGGGAGTCTGGCTGCACAAGCGCTGTGACCCTCCTTCAAGGACACGGCCAGCCCAGGGGACCCTTCACAGCTGGGGTAATAAATTACCCTCCTCACTCTTGTCCCATCGATGGATCCGACTGGAACCGGGGGCCAAGGGAGCCTGAGATGTAGCCCATGCAGACCAACCTGCTGGGTCCCAGATGGGGGTGAGGGGTGGCAGGATGCAGCGTGGGCCACACGGAAGACCCCTGTGCATCACCCTCTCTCCGTGGACCTCTCTGCGGCCGGGGAGGGAGCCTGGCCAGTCCAGCCTCGGGCATCTGCCCTCCTCGGGGGGGTGGGGGCAGGCAGAGGGAGGAAAGCGTGTGGGAAGGTGAACGCCACAGTCTTGACACCCACTCAGCACACCGGGCCCCAGGGGTCAGGGCCTGTGATGGGCCTCCTCTCGCCGGGGCTCAACACCAATCAATAAATGTTGAAACGGATGAAAGAGGCTGTCCCCAAGCCTGGTGCTCAGGGGCTGCTGGACACAGATGTGTTCAGCCGCCTCCTGGGCAGTGAGCGAGGCCCCAGGCTCCAGCCTGGGGTTCAGGCTGCAGGGACAGCGGGAGGGCGGGGCTTTGGGCTCCTTCCCTGCCACGCTCACACCACACAAATGGCTACTCCAGGGCGTGGCGGACAGGCCGGGTGTCCTCAAGATCAGGCCGGGGAAGAGGCCCAGAGGGACGGCCTCCCTGCTGGGCCAGGCTGAGCGGGTACAGCAGGCATCCCTGAGCGGAGCTGCTGCGTGGATTCTGGGGCACTGGGGTGTGGGGACAGGGAGGCCTGGAGAGCAAGGAGGAGAGAAGGCCCGGGCTACGAGAGTCCCTTTCTAGGAAAAACCGAGCCTGTTGGTGATGGAGTCGCCAGGGTGGCCGCCCCAGGATGGGGACACATAGACACAACCCTCACAGGGGAGGCTGCAGCGGGACCCTGGCCCCAAACTGCTTCAGGGTCACCTGAGGTCCAGCCCAGGGACCTTCCCCCCTCAGGTGACCAGCGCACAGCACCTGCAGCCCCTCGCAGCCCGTCTGTTGGGTTCAACCAGCTTGGAACGTCGCTCAAATTCAAGACACGGGCAACTGCGCCTCTGCCGTCCCTGGCCGTCTACCCCACCTTGTAGGATTTTGTGACAACCCTCCACAGAGGCACAAGAAGTCATAATATTTGCAAAGAATCAAACCACGGCTGCAATGGGAGAGGTCGTTGTTGCCCTGGACTTTCTGAGGCACTGGGGGTAATTTTAGCGTTTGCTGTGGGGGAGGCACGGAAAGTACCATGGTTGTGCAGACCTTGAAGAGCACGGGGACCCCGTGGACACTCCCTCCCGCCTCACCTTCTAACTTGGCTCCCGAACACGGGCGGGCATCCGAGCAGGTGACCCGAAAACTGGCTGTAAACTCTATCCTCAGCTTGGGCTTCTTGGCGGATGACTTGCTTCTGAAACAGCTTTAGGACTAGAAAAACTTTTGGGTGGATGTTCCATTCTCCGGAACACGGAATAACTACTGCTAGAATGGTTATTTCTATTCACTAGACGGCCCTGATTTCTAAGGACTGGAAGGCACCGAGTGAAAAGTTTGAAGCTCTCCAGCATGCGTTCAGCCTGCTTGGTGGGTCCACGTGGGTCTGGGCGCAAGCGCTTCTCCTTTGGCAGCGACCCACCTGATGATCGCAACACCCCAGGGATGGGCAACTGCCCCCCATCCCCATCCAGTGATCAATTCAGAGACGGGTGCCACCCAAATTCCCATGAGGGAGGGGCTTTGGGGCAGGAATCTGATTAAAAAGGGGAGCCCAGTACTTGCCTTTGGGATGCACTGATTGCCCAGAACTTGACAAACATTGAGAAAACCTCAACTGTTCATATCCAAGAATTTTCGGGGTGCTCTGATGGGGTGGGGAGGGAAGTGAGAGGGCTCTCCAGGCACCTGCTGGTGCCGCCACCACAGTGACCCTTGCTGGACCCAACCAAGTCCTCCCCAGGGTGTCCCAGGCAGAGCCGTGAGCCCGAGGCCCTCTGTCCCTTGGGCATCCCGGGGCCATGGAGATGCTGTGAGCTGCCGGCAACCACCATCCCTCCCAGGAAAGGCCAGGTACACGAGGCAGGAATGAAGCCAGCGTGCACAGTAGGATCGCCAGATTAAACACAGGCCACCCAGGTAAATTTGCATTTCGAATGAACAACAAATAATGTTTTAGTCTAAGTCTGTCCCAAATGTTGCCTCGGACATACCGCTACTAAAATCGTTATTTGTTCTTTACCTGAAACTCAACCTTAACAGGGTGTCCTGTAGATTTATTTGCTAAATCTGGCAGCCCTAATGAAAGGAGAGCCTAACAGCTTCCTGGTGACACTGGCTGACTTCCCTGAGTCCAGCCCGGCTGAAGCTGCTCCCACCCTGGGCTTTCCAAGGAGAGGAGCCGGCCACTTCCTTCTTCTTTCAGATCTAGTTTGAGATGGGTTTCTGTCATTTGCGACCAAAGGGGTCTGGGTTAAAATAGCAAGTGATGGCCACCATTCAGCAACAAAGTAGCAAGTGGCCTGGGAATCCAGGGGCTTGGAAACCCAAAGTATAGCGCCAGGGGCCCAAGAACTCTTGAAGGAGGATTTCTGGGCCTGGCGCCCCAGCCTGCAGCCTCTTCTCACTTCTCTCTCAGGGGTCGTGCCCCCGACACAGCCTGTGGCCGTGCCAGCCCCATGGTTCCCTCCTCTCTCTTCTGACCTAGAGGTTTCCAGCCTCCTCCTGTGTCTTCAGATTCTCCCCCTCTTTCCTTCCTAGGCCATTGATGATTCTTGTGGTTATAATGATTGTCGTATCAGGGTTTGTTTCTCGATTACAAAGTAGTTCACGTGTACCGGGTCCTTTGAAACCTCATATTTCTGTAATTTTAAAAGAATAAAAAGGGTTTCTGCCTTCTAAGTACGCTTTGTTGCAGCATTGTCTTCCAACAGGTAAAAGCGAGACATAACCTAAGTGTTCAACCACAGAGGACAGGACCTGTTAACAGGATGCTATCAGTTGATGGATCTCACGCTTGCGTGGAAACAAAGTATGAAGACCGTGAGGACGCGTGGAGAATGCTCGCGATGAGATAAACGTGAAGTAAAGCAGGACACAAAAGTGTGACGACAGAGACCGCTGAGATGAGAGTCTCATGGGCGAGGGAGGTGGCCGGACACAACAACGATTATTAGGCAGGGTGGCAGGCGCTGTGGACAACTTTCCTCTGTTTCATGTTTTTAGTGGTGTCTGTTTTATACGTAAATAGAAATCCAAACGGGAGACAAGGCACCTTTTCCAAACTGCCTCCCCTCTTGATTGGAAGTGAGAGGGGGGACAGACCTCAGCTTTGGGGGCCACGTAATGAAATTCACAAAGAGAATCAAGGAAGAGGACAAGACAGCAGTGAAAGCAGGAGTCCCCCAACCCCAACCAGGGCTTCACTCTCAGGGTCGGCGGACACTGCCCTGGTCCCCCAGATTCAGTGTCAGCCGGCAGGTCTTGACGATGGTTACCTCTTGATGACCATCAGCGAAACGAGGTCTCGCGCCTGGACTGTTTTGGCTGCCGCTGGGGAGGCCACTGAGAAATCTGCTGGTGAAGAGGGCACGGAGGAGAAAGAGGAACTCAAAGAGGGATGGACGGACGGGCCACCCAAAATAAAGGGCAGATGGAGGGATCAAGAGGACGAGGAGGAGAGGCTCCCAGAGGACACGAGCTCTGGTTCACCTTTTGCTAATATTGCTAATTTCTGCAGTGGAGGGGACTGGACTGCAGTGATTTTTTTTTTTTTGAACATTCATTTCTGTACTTTTTGGCACTCTATGAATTCACTTATAATAAGTAAGCCTTATTTTACCAAAATATTTGTGATGTTTTTCCTTAAAAAAAAGACAGCAGGCGGGCTTCCCTGGTGGCGCAGTGCTTGAGCGTCCGCCTGCCAATGCAGGGGACACGGGTTCGTGCCCTGGTCGGGGAAGATCCCACATGCTGCGGAGCGGCTGGGGCCGTGAACCATGGCCGCTGAGCCTGCGCGTGCGGAGCCTGTGCTCTGCAATGGGAGAGGCCACAACAGTGAGAGGCCCACGTACCGCAAAAAAAAAAAAAGAAAGACAGCAGGCAAAGATCTTACAGTGGTTAATACTGAGTGGAAGTAATCTGTATGGATTCGTAGTCTTGTCTTTGCGCTTTTCCCCATATTTTTCCTTCTTTTTTTTTTTCTGTAATTGAAAAATAAAGGTTTATGGAACAGGTGTGTGTGGGCGGGGGGCGCTGAGCTCAGTTTTACCGTTTTTATTTCCAAGAATGCTTCTTCAAGCAAAAAATGTGATGATAGGTTCCCACAAGCCAGGGGGTTGGGACAGGAAAGAGGACGGCAGAGCAGAGGGTGAGGCAGGTGGCGGGCAGACGAGCAGAGCCGGGCTTCGAGGCCCTCACCTCCAGTGCCCGGCAGCTGGCCCCGACCTCCCAGCCCTGCTCTCCACCTGCAGCAAGTGGGAAAATCGCCACACGTGGGGCTCAGACCTTGCCTTGCTTTTGTCATGCCTCCCACCCCATTCCTCTAGTGCCGACAAGTGCTGGCCCCCGACGTGGATGGACCACCTTTCATTGCCTCCTCGGCCCCAGACCCCTGTGAAGGCAGGAGATCCAGTCTCCCCTAGAGATGACCACCCAAGGCCAGGCTCCCCTCTGGCTGCCACCCCTGCCTCGTCCTCCGCCCGTCCTGTCCCGCCTCTCTGCTGGCCGCCCCAGCTCTGAGAAGCTCCTGTCCAAGGTGCCGGCTCCCATTCTCCTCTCCTTAGCTACAGACAGCGGGCCTGGGGCCTGCACGCCCTCTTGGGTCCTGCTGGCGGACCCTCCTGAGCCTCTCTTGGTGACTCAGCCCAGGTCCTGAGCCCTGGCTGCTGGGGCCACCTCTGTCTGTTTCCCGGCAGACGGTCCTGCTCAGCATCTTCTTCAGGAGAAGGGGCCACAGCAAGTGTCCAGGCGGCCCGGACCACGACACCTGGGCCATCCAAGAGCTCTACCAGCTGCAGCTGATGCTTCCTCTCCTGCTTTCATGATTGCCCTTCATTCACTCACACATTTACCGCAGGGCACTACGTACCCGAAATGCAAGAGACACTGGAGTCTGCAGGCTTGGTCCTCAGCCGGACAGGTGAGGGGTGGGTGGCGTGGGGTGGGGGGGAGCTGGAGCCACGCTGTCCCCTCGTGTTGGGAGCTGGGGCAGGCGGGGTGACACCGTCTGGCACAGCCAGAGGCCATCAGCAGAGACCCGGGAATGCTCCCCAGCTCTGGGCGCCCTCCCCGAGGGCGTGCGTGCGCCGTGTGTTCCCAGGCCAAGGTTCCATCAAGGATGTGACTGCAGCCTTCGGTTTCCAGCCTCCATTACTGCCCACGGGCCTTCCCTTCTTCCCGGGGGGCGGGGGGCGGGGAGGGCTCTGGGTGTGTCTGTCACCTGTGCCTCTCGGTCCCTCGGGATCCCACCCCCTCTGGATGTGCACGCTGCTCCTGTCCCCGCCTTGTGAGGCCTCCAGGTCTGCTTGGGTCCTGCACACCGTGGACAACAACCAACAAATCCCTGGCTCGTGCACCCAGTGGTCCTGCAGTTTTATTCGACTCCCCCAGAAGCCCTGTGTTCCTAGGATCATGACACAGGCTGGAGTGATAGCAGAGGACGTAAGAGAAGACAAATGATGGCATCAGGCGCTGCTGCTTCCGAAGGTGCTCCGTCCCGACCTCCCCCTCAGACACCACAGTAAGCACCCTCTGGGTGAGGCTCTGTCCGTCGGTGGGCTGCCAGCTAGGTTGACGGGGATTGGGGGGACAGCTTTCCTCAGACTGCTTGGGAATCTATGAGACCCAGTCGTCTTACCCCCCCACTGTCTCTCCCAGGACCCCAGGGGCCCTCAAGCAAGTAGAGACCAGCTGGTTGCTCAGACGTCCCACCTGTGATGGGCACGGGGGTAACTGGGTCTCCCTCCCCGCCCCCTGCTCCAAGCACACACACAGCCGTCACACTCCATCTCCCAGAGAAAATGAAAGCATGAATTTTGGCAAAACTATTTCATTGTTTAAAAGAATAAATGGTACATTTGACATACAAAAAGGCATTTTAAAAACTCTGTTCTGAATATGTCTCATTGTCAGAGGCATCGTTAAAAGTGTGCAGTATTTCCATAAAAACCAGGGGCGGTTTCTGTCTCTGCAGAAAGGCATGGCATGTTCTTGCCACTGGCGGCGGGCGGGGCTGGAGGTGGTCACGTCCATGGTCTCCCAGCACATGAGGGAACAGACAGGCCCTCTGAGAAAAGAGTCTTCCTGTCTCTCTTCTCTCCCGACAAAAGTCCGTGCTGTGCTGGCTTTCCCAGCTCGGGACAGAACGCACGGACACGACCCAGATTGCAACATGCCCTGATTTCAGTGCCCACACGCCCACCCCCCACCCTAATCTAGGTCTCATTCTGGCACCCGCTAAGCACGGCGCCAACGTGCTGGAAACGAGGCCCTTCACTCAGCCATGGGCAGCAACGGCTCTTGGACCCAGCAGAGGGCCCACGGTGTCTGTTCTCAGCCCGTTCTCCCACATGAAGGGCCAGGAGGGGCAGACTGTACAGGCCACATCTCGGAGAAGTGGATGCAACTGGGCCCTTGACTACCAGCTCCTCCAGGGTCCTTTCCTCTTATACTCAAGTACCTCATACCATTTATAACCGACCCTTCTAGACTTCTGTGGGGTACAGCTAAAGACCCAAACTGACAAATACATGTAGTTCTGTTTACACTTCCACTTTCAAAGCTACTCGCCATTCAAACATACTCCACGCAGCTTTCAGTGAATGAAAACGTGTTTATCCCTTCCCACGCTGGACGGACAGAAAAGATGCAGAGACTTCCTTTAAAACGCCTGAGAGGAAGGTAAGAGTTTTAAACAAAGACGATCCTGGGAATGAAGACTAAAAGCAGCGTACCTCATCTAGATCCCCGCCCATCCCCTCCTGTGGGTCACACACACACACACACAGTCACAGTGCTGGGGACCCGCTATGCAAACAGATGGGCTCCCGAAAGTTGGCTGGAGAGGAAGTTTCATCAAAGGGATCCTTTTCCCTGGCTGGCTGTGCTATCAGAAGTGCCTCCTCAAATCTCCGGCTTCTCCTCTCCGGTGCTGACAGCTTTAGTTAAGTCTGCGCCTTGCTTCGCCATGAGCCTCGGAATCCTGGGAGTTTCTCACTCCGGCCCCACCTCGAGCTGCTGACGGTGTGAGGCCGGGAGTACGCGCCTCTAGACGAGGGTCCCGGGACGTCCTAGAAGACGCACGTGCTCCAGAAACACAGGCTGGCGTGTGTGGCTGGCTTCCTCCGGTGAAGGCTGATCTACACAGGAGGCAGCAGCCTGCTCCAGAGCAGGAAGGGTGGGAAGCGGGGTTTTCATCTCATGTGGACACTACATAGCAAAGGCCCACAAAGCACACACTGGCGCCCAACCCCAAACTTCAAGTGACCAACAGAAGATGGACCTCGGACAGCAGGCTGACACCTGGGCTGACACTGGCCGGCCAACGGGGGCAGAGGGGTGGGTTATTAGAGGGCCGAATCCATGACTGCGACCAAAATGCTCGGGGCCTCCGAGAGCTCTTCGTCCCGGGCTCTGACCAGCTGCCAAATGTGGATGAGGTTGGAGCAACCACCCTCCTCCTCGCGGAAATCTCCCTGAACAAAGCGAGCACCTCGAGTGCCACGTGCTCAGCTGCAGCCCTGAGGTCTGTGGTGCCCAGAGCAGCGCCTTGGGAGGGCTGAGGGCATGGGGCTGCTCTTCAGCTCCGCGGGTGTGTGGTGGGGGGGAGGGCACGGCCCCTGGTGGGCCACGCGGGCCACACGGGCAGCCTCCTAAGGCCTCCCCGCTTCCCAGAGTCTATGTTTGCGGGGCAGGCAGGCGCTGATCATGTGGGCCTGCCACCACGGCCAACTCCCCCCTCGTGTCACCACTGGCCTTTCCTGTGACTTGCTCATTCTCTGACACGGACACGCTGCCCGGCAGCTTCTCTACCAATGGACTGAGGTCCGCAGGGCCCGTCTCCTAAGGATAAAAACAGAGCTGGTAAAGCTGATGCAGAAGCTGCTCCTGCGAGGTTGCATGTATTTCTGTCGAAGGAAAAAAAAAACTAGTTTCTGAGAACTAACTTGTAGCAAACTGCCCCTTGAGGCTCTGCAGAAGCGTCTCCCTCCCTTTCTCAGTCACACCATCCCCAGCTCTCTGTACAAATGGGGAGGAGGAAGCCCCCAGACCAGGGAGACCAAGCCCTGTGTTCCGGAACAGCAGCCCTCGAGGGAGTGTTCTGAAACAGCGCCTGCTGGCAGACAGCTTGGGTTGTGCTGCTCCGCGGGAGGCCCAGGACTGGGAAGAAAGCACTGTCTGCAGAGGAATGAGAAGCCAGGCAGGTCAACAGGACTGTTCAAACTTGTGGTTAACAGAAAACTTTGCCCCCGGAGCAAAATCAGAATCCAGCTTACAGCAACCCGGAAAGTCCCAAATTCTTTCCCTACAGCTAATGGTAGTAATGCCTGCTCTAGAGATGGGGATTTGACCCGGCTTCCGGGAGGAGGGGCCCTGCTGCCTTTCACAGGCCCACACGGCCTCTGACGTGGGGTCTGCTCCGACAGCCTGGGTTCTGGGAACTGCGGCTGCACCGAGCTCGCTGGGGAGGTGGTGGCAGCGCAGGGTGGTTGGGAGCACACGTCTAGAACCCTGAAGGCTTGGGGTCCACATCTGGCTTAGAACAACTGGCCTGTTGTCATTAGACAACTGCAGTTTCAGTTTCAAAATCATTGGTAAATCAGGATTCCTCCACCTCCTCACAGGACTGTCGTAAAGATTAAACAAGGCCACACGGTGCATGCGTTTAGTACTGAGCCTGGAACGTATCACCCTTCTGTAAAGGGCACATCGTCATCGCTCCCACAAGCCCCAGGGTTCTGGCCACCTTGTCTTCAACACCTACTCCTCCCCTCCCTCGTGATGGAGGAAGCAAGCATCCCACCACAGAGGCTGGAGCAGCATCACCTGGGACTGGCCCGAGGCGTGAAGCTGCAGGAACGGGAAGCCTGGGTACCAGTCCCAGTGCGGTCACGAGCATTCCCTGTGTGAGCTGGGCTCGTGTGCTCCCTTCCAAACCCTGGGGCCTCCGCTTATACAACAGGGTAAAGTCAGATTAGAGCAGCACTTTTCAAACTTTGTATCAACTCAATTTAGCAAATTACAAGCAGTATTTTTAAAAATAAAAATTAGAGAAGGTATCCTGAACTCTCAGAGTGAGAATTCCTTTATGAAACTTTTGCTTGAGACGTAGATTCATGCATGAATGTGAGCACTGACTCATGACGTAAAGTGTGTTTTCTGCTGTGGATCATGATCCAGAAAGTTTGAAAACCGCCATCACAGGGCAAGGGAGGGAAAGGGGAAAGGGGGCAGGTGGAAGCAGGAACACGACAGTGTCTCCCAGGGGATCTTCCTAGTGTGACTTTAAGACAGCACTCGATTCCGGAAAGGACACCGGCCCCTGCCCCTAGAGGCGCTCTCCACAGATGAAAGTACATTTTGAGGCAAGGCGCTCCTCTGAAAATAGGACGTGCCAGGCTCAGGCCCGCAGTGACTCACTATTATTCAGAAATGGTCTTGCAATGACACTCAGGTATGTGGAGGTCCCCTTCTTTCTCGCAGAGGAAGAAGTTCCTAAAGAACAACGGCGGGGGCGGGGGCGGGGGGCCTGGGGAGTGGGGGTGGGGGCGTTGCTCAGAACCAAGGGGCCGGGGAAGCGCAGGAACCTGCGCGGAGGGGAAACGCCTCCACGCTCCAGACAGCAGGGATGGTGCGAGGGCGCCCCCACGTGGCCAGAGGCGGCACTCGGGCGACGACCACGTGTCCGCTCCTGCAGGCCGGCCCACCAGGTGCACCAAAGCTAAAATACTGACTCTTCAGAAAGGGAGGAGACTTCCTGACCCCGGCACTGTGCACTTTTTGGCCAAGGTGAGCTCTCTTGGCCTAAAGAGAGATGTCCCGTCTGGACCGGGTCGTTGGAGACCAGGGGAAGCCAAATTTCAACAGGTGCAGGGCCCCCGGCCAGCGCCCACCTCACACGCACACATCTCAAATCACAGCAAGAACTCTTTTAAATTCTTGAAGAAGTGTAAATTGCCTTGAAGAAAGTGTAAACAATCAAATGTAGAGAAACAGATTTCATGATGCTCCTTCTCACCCAGGAAAGCCCTTGTTGTGACCTTGACACTTTGTATCTGCCTGATCAGATGTATCTGCCTGATACAAAATGTGACTATAAGATGGGGAAACAGTCACACGGAAATACCTGTCTTATCCTTTATTGACATATCTTGGGGACATGGCTATGTGGGAAGTTGAAATAAAAATTAAATGTGTTCTGAGAGGGCTCCCCTGGTGGCTCAGTGGTTAAGAATACACCTGCCAATGCAGGGGACACAGGTTCGAGCCCTGGTCCAGGAAGATCCCACATGCCGCGGAACAACTAAGCCCGTGCACCACAACTACTGAGCCTGCGCTCTAGAGCCTGTGAGCCACAACTACTGAGCCCATGTGCTGCAACTACTGAGCCCACGTGCTGCAACTACTGAGCCCACGTGCTGCAACTACTGAAGCCCGTGCGCCTAGAGCCCCTGCTCCACAAGAGAAGCCAGTCCCTGCTCGCCCCAACTAGAGAAAGCCCGAGCAGCAATGAAGACCCAATGCAGCCAAAAAAACACAAAAGAAGTGTCCTGAGAAGCTTGATTTTTAAAAAAGAATTTTGGAGATGCCCCTGCCTTGGGGGTTTCAGAAAAACAGGTATTACTGACCCATGGCTTCTCAGGAGCGGACTACCCACCTACTCTTAACGAGAAGCTTGTTGGTTTCCCCCAGATCTTCAGCAACGCGTTAGTGGTGAGGTGAGCGCTGCTGGCAGGAGGGACCGGCAGTCAGGAGGCCGATGCCGCCACGAGGTAGTATGAGAAGGGCAGGCGGCGGCCGCCCTCGGCGCTGACCATCAGTCAAGTCCCTGAGACGGTCGTGGGCAGCCAGCGCTGACATGAGCTGCAGGGCCCCACCAGGGAGGCCTGGCTCAGCCTGGTCAGATCAGAGCACCTGGATGGTCGCGATCACCTGATGTCACATCTCTCCCCCCAAATGAGATGTCACCGTCAGAGAAAGATTTAACTGGATCTTCCCAGGTAAAACAAGAGGGGACACCGAGAGTGGAAACACTCACTGGGAAGTCCCCTGAGACACAAAGGACCCTCCTGTGGGATCCCTGGAATGGCCTGATCATCTATCTCCAGCGTGTTTCACGCAGAGTTGGCTGGGGACAGGAGCGCAAGCGTGGGGGCAGTGGTCTTCCCTGACAGAGCTGGGGAACCAGAGCCTCCTGCCATCAGAGAAATCCATCTACTGAGAAAAGGAGCTGCAAACCACAGTCGCACGATTTCTGGATCCACTTTAACATCTTGTTTGTCACCGTGTTACTGTCATCATCATCTGTCCATTAATGGGGCGTCTGAGAGAGAGCAAAGAAACAGAGAGGGGGTGGGAAGATCTCCATGGTTGGGACTGAAAAGAAAGAGAGCCGAGATGCAGAGCAGGTGGAGGTGGCCCTGGAGGAGACAGGACAGCAGGTGAGTCAGAGGCTCAGGAAGAAGGGGACGGAGGAGGGTGCGGGCTCCCAGCGGCCTGCTCTGGCGGGGGGGCGCAGGGCCACTGGTGCCGGGCTGCTGCTCTCTGTCATCCACGTCCTGCTCTTCCACCAGAACTAGTTGAAGGGTCCCGGCCCGCAGGAAACCCCCCATGAACCTCGGCCCACCACATTCCTGCTCACGCGGGGAGCTTTCAGACCGTCCTATTTTGCGCTGGTTGGTGTTCACATGCAACTGCTGCAGGTCTTTTCTAAAGGTGGACATTTCTCTCCTGACTTGGATTTGAAGCTTCTCAAGAGCACAGATTCCATTTCTTCCTTGTTCCGGTGTGTACCCGCCACCACTAGGCGGGGACGGTCACAGGGGCTGGGGAGGGGCTTTGTCCTTTGTCTCCGGGAGCCTGACCACGAGGCATCAGATTCCAGAGAGCAGGGCACGCAGGCTGGGGCAGGACTGAGAGGGCGGAGAGAGGACGGGTGAAGGAGAGCACGGGGGCGAGCGACGGGCAAAGGCACCGTCACCCCAGAAACGCGTCATAGTCCATGTACCACACCAGCTGGCCAGAGTCAGGCAGGACGCCCGAGATGGGCCACTTCTTGGGCTCGCGGCCCACGCGGCTCACCAGCATGGCGATCTCGCGCTTCATCCGGCCCATGACCAGGACCACCACCTTGTGGGCGCGGTTGATGACGGGCAGGCTGAGGCTCATGCGCCGGCGCGGGCTGGAGGGGCTCGTGGTCAGCACCACCAGCTGCTGGCCGTCCAGGCCGACGGGTGACTGAGGGAAGAGGGAGGCCGTGTGCCCGTCGGTGCCCATGCCCAGCAGCACCAGGTCGAAGCTGCTGTTGGTCACCAGGGTGGAGATCTCCTCGGCATAGGCCTGGGCGCCCTGGTCCTCCTCGGCACAGAGCCGCTGGCGCCGGTGCACGGGCATGGGGTGGACGTTGTAGTAGGGGACCCGCACGTGCTGCAGCAGGTGAACCTGCAGGCCCTGGAAGTTGGACTCGGGGTCCCAGAGCGGGACGCAGCGCTCGTCCACCAGCCACAGGTGTGTGTGGGCCCAGGGGAAGCCGTAGTGCCCCATGGCCAGCTGCTGGAACAGGGCCACGGGGCTCGAGCCGCCCGAGAGTGCCAGGTGGAACTCGCCAAAGCGCCTCACAGCCTGCACAGCTGCAGCCTCGATGTCGCCGGCCAGCCTGGCGATCAGCTCCTCCGGCCAGGCCGATATCAGCGGGCTGTCTCGGTACTTGGCCCCGAGAACCTGGAAGTCGCTGGGCATGGGAGCGGAATCCGGCCCCGGCACCACCTGCTCCGGCGGCGGCTGGGAGAAGGACAAGTGGCTGCCACCGAACTCAAAGTCCAACAGGTGTCCGTTCTCCGCTCCTCCTGGGTAGAGGCGTGGGACCTCGTGGGCCAGGCTGTCCAGCAAGGGCGTCCAGAAGACCCAGGAAGCCAGCAAGTTCTCCACGGTGATGAAGGAGTCCTTCCGGCAGTGGAAGATACGAGAGATGAGGATGGAGTAGGCATCCTGCTCCCTCACAGGGCTGTAGGCGTAGAAATCAGACAGAGGGCGGCCGAAGAGGCGAAGCCCAGGCTGGCCCTCCACCTCCTGCCAGCTGGCGGAGGGCAGGGAGGGCCTGAACAGGTTCCTGCTGACCAGCACGGCTGGGCCGCCCAGCTCACCGTGGCCAATGTAGAAGATGATCTGCTGAGGAAGGCAGTGACTCTGGGCCGGGACCCAGCGCTTCTCGCTCTGGGCACAGTACGCCCGGTCCTTGAACAAGATCCGCACGTAGCCCACTCTCTCATCCAAGGCTTTGCCGGACATCAGGATGAAAGGGACACCCTCCCAGCGAAGGTTGTCTACGTGCACGAGGATGCCTGGGGCAACAGGGGGACAGTGGAGGTGATGCCCCAGCGTAAGAACCAGGTCCTCTCGGCCCACTCACCTTCCTCTCCTTTCCTTCCTGCCAGCAAGCCTTCCCCTCTCCGAGCCCTCCTCTGGGCACCCCTGGCCTCGCCCCCATCTTTCACCTCTTCTGTTACCTTCTCTGCCCAGTCGGTGCTTGAAAAGCAGCCTCTGGGGCCACCTCGGACACCCAGCTCCCTGAGGCACCTCTCGGAGTCATCGTCCCCAAGCAAAGGGGAACTGGACTGAGAGGCTCCAACCCAGAGGCTCCGAGAAGAGTCTCAAGGAGGGTGGGCAAGGCAGCGGCGATCCTGACCGAGGGGGTGTGGGTTCCTAGGGAAACGGACTTCCTTCCTGTTTGCAGAGCCCTCAGGACGCGCTGAGGCCGTCACATACAGGGAGAAGGGGAGGGTGGACAGGGCTCTCAGCCACAGGCCAGTGGGGAACTGCCGTGCAGGTGAGGAGACCTGCAGCGGGGACCACGGCGGTAAGAGCCGGACGCCGAGTGCCCTCCGGACTCGAGTGCCAAGCCTGGTTCACCCACATACTACCTCTGCGTGACCTCGGGCAAGTTTTGGCCACTTGACTGAGCCTCACCGTTCCTCACCTCTAGAGGGGCATGATAATCACACCTGCCTGACGCGTCTGTACACGTGAGGATTAAATGAGATAATGTATATAAAGTGCCAGGCACGTGGTCAGTGCCCGACAAGCAGCTGCTGCTCTGGCTGTGGCGGCTGTTATCTCAGTGGCAGGGAGCCAGCTTCCCCCAGAAAGCTCTGAGCCTGTGGAAGTGTCCAGAGGATGGCCCCGCTGGGCATCTGCCTGACCAGCGTGGTGCCTGCCTGCTGGGGGTACCCCCGGCTGCAGCAGGCAGGCTTGCAGCCTCTCTGGGGGCTGATGTAAGCTCCACAAGGGCAAAGCCAGGTCTGAGCCCAGACTGGTGAGCCCCGGCAGGATCCGTGGACGTGGACTAAATGGAGACCGCCACTGAGGTGTCCTCCGCCCACAGGGAGCCAGCAGGTGACCTGCTGCTCTGAGCTCTTGGGAAGTCAGAGAGGCAGGGGCACGTCTTACTCACCATTGAGCACCCCTGTGAGAACCCCACTTCACGTCCCTTCCAACCCAACCTGAAGGGCTTCCGGGTTGGGAGCAGTGCTTCCATCTGGGGGATATGGGTGGGGGCGGCCCAGCAGCCCACGCCCAGCCCCGGAGCCCACCTGCAAAGGTCGGCGTCAGGCTGTGGAAGCTGTCTGGCTTCTGCAGCTCTCTGCGCACCTGCCCGCGGTAAGCCTGGTACTGGCCCACGACAGCACTGCCCCTCTGCAGGCCCCGCAGGGCCCGGAAGGCCTGGAGCTTGCGCCCCAGCACCGCCTCCGAGCTGCTGATGTTGAGGGGCAGCTCCATGGCCACCAGCATGAGGATCTCGGTCAGGTGGTTCTGCAGGACATCGCCGATAACGCCGTACTCCTCGTAGAAGCTGGTGCGACCTGAGCGGGAGGAGGGCGAAGGTCGTAAGCAGCTCCCCGACGAGCGCCAGGAGCCCCGCCTGTGCTTCGGGTCCCCAGTGCGGAGAGCGGGCCACAGGGCAGCACAGGTGGGGGAAGGAGCGCGGGCGGCTCTGAGCCACCTCCCTTCAACGAGAACCGTTCTGCCAGGAGGTGTCAGGCCCCTTGGGCGTCTACAGGCACCTGCCTGGGGAAGGCTCTGGTCCCCGCAGACGCCAGACTGCACGCGCGGATCCTGGGCCCTGGCCAGCAGGTGTGGCCCTGCGCATTACAGCGAGGGCCTGGGTGGCCTACTAGCGCACGACCCTGACGAGTTACCTGACTTCTGAGTCTGTGCTCTGCATCCTGCCATCAAATGGGGCTCACTGCCACCCCCTACCAAGCGCACGAGGCACCGGGCAACAGACAGGTCCTTGCCCGCAGCTTACAGTGAGTGGGAGGGAGGGAGGGAGGGAAGATGGGAGGGAGAAAAGCCAACAAAGACATTACAGACAGAGCTCATGACAGAAGGGAACGGGCGGGCCCCTCTGAGACCTGAAGAGGCAGCCCTGCAAGAAGCTGGGGGGGGGCTTCCCTGGTGGCGCAGTGGTTGAGAGTCTGCCTGCCGATGCAGGGGATGCGGGTTCGTGCCCCGGTCCGGGAAGATCCCACATGCTGCAGATAGGCTGGGCCCGTGAGCCATGGCCGCGGAGCCTGCGCGTCTGGAGCCTGTGCTCCGCAACAGCAGAGGCCACAACAGTGAGAGGCCCACGTACCGCAAAAAAAAAGAAGCTGGGGAGAACATTCCGGATGGAGGGGAGCTTCGAGAGGGAAAGCCTTGAGGCAGGAACAAGCTCGGCTGCCAGGCGCCCAGAAGGAGGTGAGCGGGAGGGAGCAGGCAGGAGGGCAGGGCTCGAAGCACCTGGGGACGAGGCTGGACTTGTGTCTAAGCTCAGGGGAAGCCACTGGAGGGTCTGAGGCAGCACACATCAAGCTCTTCCGTACATTCACGGACGCCCGGCCTGCTGCGGGGAGAGTGGCTACAGAAGCAGGAGACCGAGGAGGAGGCTGTGCGGTTGCCCAGGGGGAGACGGTGGGGCCTGGGCTGAAGTGGCATCAACAAGGCAGCTGGAGGGAGCGGACGATGCTTTCTGGGGTCAGAACTGACTGGACCCGCTGACCGATGCGGTAAGCGCGAGCAAGGAGGGACCAAAGACAACTCCTAGGACTCGGGCCTGAGCAAAGATGGGCAGCGGCGGCATCGACTGAGATGAGGAGACTAGGAGACGGATGGTCTGGTGGAGGGGAAACCAGGAGCTCCGTTTTAGGTGTGTTTAAGCTTAAGACATACAGGTGGAGACGGCAAGTTGCCCGGTGGACAGTTACTGAGAGGCTAAAAGAGGGGGACACACCGAACACTGATCACAGAACCCGGCAGTGACAACACCGACGCCTGCTGTGCCCGGGACAGTGCGGAGATGCTAGGCACCCGCCCCCTGGTCACACCCACGAGATCCCGCATGGAGGTACCACGACTGTCCCCTCACACCCACGAGATCCCGCACGGAGGGTACCATGACTGTCCTGGCTCTAAGCAAGAAGAAAGAATCAGAGGCCCAGGGCTAGGACGAGCAGAGTCAGAAGCTGGTTAACCACACACGTTACTCTCCCTCCTCCAGACCTTGGCATGAACTCTGATTATCAGTGACTCCAGTACATACAACGCAGTGGTCTAAAGGCTTAGGGTTCAAATGCACAACAGCTCAGACGACATGTTCACATTCAGCTGACTTGCCAAGATTTGGGCCAATCACAGCCTTACGTACAGAAAAAGGCGACATCACAATAGGAAGAGCAATCATTTACCCAAGGTTCATGAGCACCGCCTGTAAGACGGGACCAGCTCTCCCACCCAGCAACTCCTACTCTTCCTTCGGGTCTCAGCTTCTAGGAGATTTTTACCGATCTCTTGGCCTCTCCTCCTGGGGGTCCTGTCTTTGGCCAGTTCACCTGACTGACTTGGTGCCTGTTTATCTGTCTTCCCTGGAACCCTCGAAGCTCCACCAAAGTAGGACTGCATCTGTCTGCTCCCTGCGGCATCCCGAGCACCAGATGCACTGCTGCAGTCACATCGCAGAACACTGTATGGCCGAGAAAGTGAACACACACACATCGTCAGGAATCAACCTCAAAGGCACAATGCTGAGAGAAACCTGATTGCTCTGATAAAAATTCAATTTGAAAATATGACATAAAATGACCAGAATAAACAGAATTTCAAACAATGAAAAATATAAGGGGAAATCAGAAATTCCATAGATGGGTTTTATGGATTAGGAACAGTTGGAAATAAAGTCAGTTATTAGAAGATAGATCTGGAGAGATTATGGTGAATGCAGGTTAAAGAGACAGAAAGACTCAACTCTCACACACACACAGTGTGACGGTTCTTCGAAATGAAACAGCGCGTTGTTTAGGGAACCGGACACACATAGAAACAATAAAGAGAAGCAAGGGGAAAGTCCACCTGAAACTTGGAACGCAAAGGACAGGGACTGGGATAGAATCTGGGGGAGGGACACAAGGTTGGCAGGTACCCTGGCATTCGTCACACGTAGTTCTGCATATCTTCCCTGGATTGTGTAAGCATTCTTTTTTTATCCGGTCAATATTTAATTCAAACAAACAAAAAGAAGTGGCTCCCGGTTCAGACCTGCCTGGCCCACCTGCCCTGACCCAGCTCACCATCTCTCTCAAGCCAGCTGGATGGTGAGCAGGGACCACGTGCCCTGAGTTCAGCCCCACAGGCCAGGCTTGGTGGCGGCACCAGCGCTGCGGGGCAGGAAGTGAGGCCCACAGCCAGCTCGTGGGAAGGTGCCTTCATCCTCAGGGCTGGAGCATGAGGCTGCAGCTCTGGCCGAGGAGGCAGAACCCCAGACGCACAGGACAACCAGCCCGGCGTGACTGCCGCTGAGAAGCCATGGCTGAGCTCCCAGCCCCGCCGCGGTATGGTCTCCAAAGTTCACAAACCATCACTGAGAAGACATCAGGAAAAAGACAGTAAGGATAATATTGGTAATAACAGATGTATATCAGTCCATTTACCCCTCACAGTAACAACAGATAAAGGGGTCCTACTGCTACCCCCATTTTAAAATGTAAGGAAACTGAGGTTCAGAGAAGTCAGGTAACTGGCCCAAGGTCACACAGCTGGTAGAAGGGGGTAAACATGAGATTTGCACCCAGGCAGCTGGCCCCAGAGCCTGCAGTTCTTTGTGCTGTCACAGCCCCCCTGTAGCTGCCCAGCACTCCCATCTGAACAGTCTCCTGTGTGGAGCCGAGCAGCGCAAGCTCCAGAGGCTTTCGGAAGTGGAGCGCGATGGTCAAAGCAGCAGGCCGAGCTGGGTCTTGGAGGGATGGTCTAGGTAAGAGGTCAGGGACCCCAGCACCTAGCAGGCCAGGAAAGGTGTGAGAAGGACAAGGTAGGGCTGTGCCCCTCAGCTGCAGTCCGGTGGGGGGTACCTCACAGGTATGTGGGCCCACGGTGACCAAATCTTGCAATTTTTAGAGAACATGAAAATCTGCATCATTAAGTATCATCTCACTAGCTCAAATAATTCAGATTTTTTAAACTGTCGTGTGTCTCAAAGAAATATATGTGTGGGCTGACTCTGCCCCTGGACCATGTCCTAGCTGGGGTGAGAAGCATGAGCCGGAGATCAGAGGCCCCGACACGCAGGTCAGATGGTGAGGGTGAGCCTGGTCTGGCAGAAGTGGCCAGGTTGCGATTCGGAATAGCAGATATCGAGAACAGATGGAAAGGGCTTTGGAAACTAGACGGAGGGGTTTGAGGAGCTATTAAAAGTTCTTGACCTCACCAGTTAAACAGAGTTACTGTATGATCCAGCAATTCCACTCCTAGGTGCATACCCAAGAGAAATGAAAACATATGTCCACGTAAAAACTTGTACATGAATGTTCAGAGCAGCGTTATTCACAATAGCCAAGGGCTTCCCTGGTGGCGCAGTGGTTAAGAATCCGCCTGCCAATGCAGGGGACACGGGCTCGAGCCCTGGTCCGGGAAGATCCCACATGCCACGGAGCAACTAAGCCCATGCGCCACAACTACTGAGCTTGTGCTCTATAGCCCATGAGCCACAACTACTGAAGCCCGCGCGCCTAGAGCCCGTGCTCCGCAACAAGAGAAGCCACTGCAATGAGAAGCCCGCTCACCGCAACGAAAAGTAGCCCCCGCTCGCTGCAACTAGAGAAAGCCCGCGCGCAGCAACGAAGACCCAACGCAGCCATAAACAAATAAATAAATAAAAATAAAGTTCCCTTCACAATAGCCAAAAAGTAGAACCAACCCAAATGTCCACCAACTGGTAAATGGATAAAATGTGGTACATCCATCCACACAATGTTATTCAGCAAGAAAAGGAAATGAAGCACTGACACAGAGAACCCTGAAAACATTATGCTTAGTGAGAGAAGCCAGACACAGAAAGTCACATATTGTATATTCTATTTACATGAAATGTCCAGAATAGGCAAATCCATAGAGACAGAGAGTAAGTTAACAGTTGCCAGGGGCTGGGGCAGGGGGAAACCAGAGGTACAGAGCTTCTTTTGCGGGGTGATGAAAATGTTCTAAAATTGATCGTGGTGACGGATGCACAGCTCTGTGAATACACCGAAACCCACTGAATTGTAAACTTTAAATAAGTGAACTGTATGATATGTGAGTTGTATATCAATAAAACTTTTTTTAAAAAGGTGTTAAGAGTAGGGAAGTGGACCCCTGAAGGAGGCGCTGTGGGAAGATTAAGCCATCTCTGATTGGCAAGATGAACAGAGAGGGGACTGGTGGAAACGAAATCAACGGGGCAGCTTTTGCTGCAATCAAAGGAAGTAACAGGGGCCGGAGCAAACAGTGTAACACAGAGACATTATTCAGTGCATGAGTGAAGACTGCATGGTCACTGGCTGGATCCATGAAAGGCAGTGCAAGAGTTGTGATCTGGAGTCTCTGGAACCAGGCTGCTCGGGTTCAAGTACCCACTCTGCCACCTTTCAGCCCTGTGACCCCGGGCGAGTGGCTCTACATCACATATAAAAGAGGACTGGTCACAGTACCTGCCTTGTAGGGCTGCTGTGAGGATTAATGGGGCTTGGAACAGTGCCTGGCATGCAGGAAACACTAATAAACATTGGCCGGCATTATTATTACAGGGGCTGTGAGAGAAAGGCTACCAGCTGGGCAACTCAGAGAATGGTCACCATTTGAAAATAAAGAAGTTAGAAAAAGCAGACGGTATTTCATGAGAAAAATGCCATGATGGTTTAAGTTCTAAATCTGCTGGGTCTGACGTGGTGATACACACCCAGTGAAAATATCTCAAGGGTAGCTGGAGGTGTGATACTAGGGCTTGGGAAGGCAATTAATGCTGGAGACAGACTAAATCTCATCACATCAAAGATGCCAATGATGGTGAAAGCATCATTATGTTGTCACCACTAAGAAACAGGCTGCCAATTCAACGATATCACCCCGTCAATGGTAAACCCAGCTTTAGAGAGGTTCAAATATGTAAAAATGTGTGTCTTAGAATCAATGAAATACAGGAGATTAAAGAGTGTAAAGAGGATAATTAAAGCTTTGAGAACAGATGAATTCTTTATGGAGAGAATACAGCAGAGTCTTAAAAAGCCCTGTTGTCTGCTTACTAGTCATTAGTTCAGCAAATCCCTAAGGGGCCCCCTTCCTATTTTTATCCTCTCTCACTCCTGGGAAGAACGCATTCACAGGTTTACTACCCGCTGTGCAAAAGACAGCTTCCTTCACTCCTTAATCTCAAGCTTCGGGATGGGGTGGAGGTGCGCCTGTGTGTAGCACAGCCCGTACGTTTGTGGACTTTGATCCTTTCCTGCTTAGCTGTACTTCCAGTTAACGTGGAGTGATCAGGCCCAGGGCTGGCACCTCATGGGGGAGAGGACAGGCAGGGAGAGGAAGGTCGGGGCTGGTCCTCCTGACGGCACCCAACAATGTGATTTCTTCTGGCTACCACCAGTTATTGTGGACTGATGTTTCCTGAAAAGGATCCATAATGACTCCTAGCATCCTTCCTAGGTTGAAAGCTGAGGGGTAAAAACCCGTCAATACGTGAACAAGGACAGAATAAAGCATGACCAGGTGGGACGACAGGAACAAAGACCCCTATGAACTTGGCTCCCAAACTGTTGAAATCCAGAGCTCGTGCAAGTCACAGGATCACAAGCACGGGAGACCCGTCACTTTGCCCCTTGGTCGTGCTGCCCTCCGAAACCTCATGGGGCGGCACCCCACGTGGGGCAGAAGCAGCTGTGTCCCACACGCCTGAGAAGAGCTGCCGCAAACCTACCAAACCGGCAGGAACAGGGGACACGGGGGCGCCCGACGTGGGCAAAGCTGTAGGAACACCACTAGTGATGGACGCTGCTGTTGCGAATTTTCTGGAAAACAGTCCCATAAGATGTAATAACCGCCATGAAGTCGTGTTCACCCTTCTGGCCTAGTCATTCCACTTCAGAAGTATACTTTAAGAAGAAACACTTTTTAGAACACTCATAAATATTCCAGAATTAGACAATGGTTGCGTGACTGTGTGAATATATTAAAAACTACTGAATTGTACGCTTTCAAAAAGGGTAAATTTTATGGTATGTCAATCGTATCTTAATTTTTTTAAGTGTGCAAAGTACTATTTAAAATAGCAAAAAGTGGAAACTGAGGTGCCTAATAATAGAATAATGCATATTCTGTGATATAAACAGAATTGAACAGAAACACAGAGCTACTGAAAGGTATATATTACACAAAGTGTCAATACATGGAAATTTAAATACATACGTAAGTGAGAGAGAGAGATAATATTATGTGAAAAATGGACATAAGAGGGCTTCCCTGGTGGCACAGTGGTTGAGAGTCCGCCTGCCGACGCAGGGGACACGGGTTCGTGCCCCGGTCCGGGAGGATCCCACATGCCACGGAGCGGCAGGGCCCGTGAGCCATGGGCGCCGAGCCTGCGCATCCGGAGCCTGTGCTCCGCAACGGGAGAGGCCACAACAGTGAGAGGCCCGCGTACCGCAAAAAAAAAAAAAAAGACATAAGAGAGAAACTGCAGATCAATTACGGGTCTTTATATAACCCAACACAAGTCACCTACAAGCCACGTGGAGCCCAGAGAGACGGAGAACACTGCTGCTTCCACTCCCTGCCAACCTGGAAGGAGAACAGCATCTCCATTTGTAGAGTATTTCCATGCACATTATCTGCTTTAATCCTTAAAAGAATCCCAAGAGAGAGGTAACAGGGGTTACCATCATTATGTAGAGATCGTGCTGAAGATGCAGCCTTCAGATCTGGGACCAGAAACCCCCTCCTCATTGCCTCTACACTGTGGGAGATCCGGATTTTCCCAGCAAAACAAAACAAAACTAAAAGCCAGCTGCCATCTCTACCAGTAGCTTCTGGGACCACTAAACATAAAAAGGCGGAGGGCCAAGGAGAGTGAGGGTCCACGGGCTGGAGGCCCGGCAGCTGCCCTGGGCTCACCTTGCAGACAGCCCTACAGACAGCTGGAAGGAGAGCTGAGCGACCTCTCAGCCCCTCCTCACACACCAGGCTGGGAGGCGAGACAGCTGGTGCGTACCTGGGAGGATGCCGGCTGCCTTGGTCCCTCAGTGAGGGGTACGGAATGATCACTCCAACCCTCAGAGGTCAACGTGCATCATGCCAATGTCTGAACGGGGACCCTCCCAAAGCAGTGACAGCTACACTGTCCTCAGGAAGTCTCCCTCCTTTCCCCTGCAAAAAAAAAAAGAGGCTTCCAGCCAGAGGGGAATCTAGGGCAGCAGAGAGACAGCCCGAGCACATCCTGGCAGGAAGGCCAACTGCCGACGGCCTGGACAGACGGACGCTGCAGGCGCAGTGGTTAGGAGCTCGGGTTCCGGGGAGCCACCAACCTGGGACCATGTCCCAGCACCCCCGGAAGAAAGGGCAGCCTGGCCTGCACGGCTGCACCTCAGTCCATGAGCGATCAGCCCCCCTTTCAGCACAGCCCTTCCCAGTGGCCGCGATGAGGGCCGGCAGGGGTCACCTCCACACACAGGCTAGTGGCCCAGCCAAGGTCACTCTTTGGACGGCCCGGAGTGCTGCTTCAGGAGACCCCGGCAGGTACCCAGGGTTTTTGTGACTCTCAGGGCCTCACTGGACAGGGACTCCCTAGAGGGGTACCCCAGATGAGGCTGAGAGCGAGCTGGGCGCTGGGGCTGCAGGACCACTTCTCCTCCCGCCTCCCCTTTGCTCTCTCCTGCTCCTGCCCACGCAGCAGCCTTGACTACAGCAAACTCCTCTGGGCCAGAGGCTACGGCAGAAAGGGAGGAAAAATCTCTCCCACGGCCGCGGAGCGGGGAAGCCGGGGGGCCTGGAGGGTGGGGCTGGGGGTCGGGGAGACATCCAAACCACCTTGCAGCTCAGAAGCCCCCGTGCCAGCGCCCGCAGCCCCTCCCTTACCAGCACTCAGGCTGCAGTCTAGGCTGCCACCAGGAGCTGGGCCCTCCGGGGCCTCCTGGCACAGGAGTCAGCAAGGGGGGTGGGGGAGGGGGAGTGCCGCCACACTGTCCTTCTGCTTAACGGCCAGACCACGCGGCTCGGAATCCTGCCTGGACGCTTGCTGGCCACGCTCAGTCCTGCTGCGGCAGCTCGCCTGCTGAGCTCATCAAACGACATCAAGACACGGTGACCTCTGGCGGGGAGGGCAGTCTTTCCTCCTGGAGCCTCCCACCCCCAACCCCACGAGGAGGCACAGCCGAGGCCCTGATGTGCTGGGACGGGGCCTACTGGCCATGGTGGGGCGGCTGCAGGGTCCCCAGCTCCTGCAGGACCTCCCTGGGGGATGGGCTCCAAAACAGGACCCAGAAGGAAAAGCAAGGGTCCGTGCTGGGGCCACGGGGCTGTACCAGGCCGCTTCCTCGGGCTGCAGAGAACCCTGTCATTCTGGGTCCCCAAGCCCCAGGGGAAAGAGAGACAGGCAGACAGAAGGTGGGGCGGGGGAGGGAGGGAAAGAGACAGACACAGACACAGAGAAGAAGAGACCCTCCGTTCTCACTGTTACCGAGGACCCAGGTCCACAGCCCCACCCTGCGGGGATGAGCACAGAGGCAGGAAGTCATTCCACCATACACCATCAATGCCTGTGGATCCCACCGGCAGGTAAATGGGCCGACCAGGGAGACCCAGCACCCAGGACAGCCACAGTCCTGCTGGCCACCTCGGACAAGGACAGTGGGCTGAACTATCCCCCTCTGGCTGCAAGCCCCTCAGGGTTGGGGGGGTTCCTGCCGCCTGCCCTGCTGTGTCTCTCTCTGCCTCTGGGCCAAGTGAAGCAGCACGTGCTCTGGGGTTAGCAGCAGTGAGACCCACTGCTTGGAGCCCACACCCCGCAGGCGACAGGGCCTGAGCTTTGGTCACACACAGCAGCCCTGAAGGCAGAGGCGTGGCGCCACCCTCCTTCCTGGACCTCGGCTGTTACAGTGCCGTTCAAACCCGAGACTCCCTGCCATAGGCCTGCCGTGGCAAACAGACCTGCCCAGGCCTCTCCCTGCCTTTCTGTTTTGCCTTGTTTTCCTTTCTCCACCATCCAAAGGTACCTTCGCAAGGATAAGCAGGCCTGCAGTTTGCCTAGCCCCTGGCTCCGCAGGGATCCTGCAAATGACATCAGATAGCAAGAAGGATGGGGTGGCAGGGCTGGAAGAAATAAGAGGCAACGACGCCAACTGGTAACTCCAGACGTCACGGCTCTTCCCCAACCCAGGGTGGGCCCGGGAAGGAGTTGCCAGAGATGGGCTAGGAGAGAAGACCCCGTGTCAAGCCCAGGCAGAGAGGCGCTGGCCCCTGCCCCTGGCCCACAGCTGGGGGGACAGAGGCCGCCTCTCATCCCGCCCTGCGCTCAGCGCCGGATCTATAGCTCATCTCTCTGCAGATGAAGCCAGGGCACAGCCCAGCCCTCAGTCCCGCCAGGACACCCAACACACACAGACACAGGGAGGAAACCCATGGCCTGAGCCCTTGCTGAGGACGGGACGGGAAACGTGGGGGGCTTGGGAAGGATCCCCGAGACCCACGAAGGCTCACTGCAGTGGGGAGAGCACCTCTTTTCTCATATGGGTTCCAGATGGAGGAACCCAGCTCCCCTGAAGGACAGCAAAGCCCTTCGAGGCCTGCCTCCTGCCCGACACCCCAGCCCACCGTTCCTCCCCTCCCTCCCCCGCCCCGGCCCCAAAGCACCATCTGCATCATTCACTGTAGAGCTTGTCCCGATATATTACCTCCCCTGGTGAACCCCTGAGGTATCAGGGGACTGCGGCTGGGTTTCACACCTCTCTATCACTGCAGCCCCCAGAGAGCTTCTATAGCACTAAACACACGTTCAAAGACAAAAGGGGAGAAAGCTGAAGAGAGTCACCAAGGGAAAGAGAAAGAGACAGACCTCCTGGGCCCTCATCCAGGCCCGAGGGGCCCTCCCCTCCGCCCAGGCACACGTTGTGGGGTGGGGACGGTGGCCTCTGGCACTGCTGCTCGGGCTGCGGAACACAGTGGTGGGGACGAGCTGACTGCAGTGGCGCAGAGCCTGGTGCCGGGGCCAGACTGCCTGGACCAGGACCCGGCTCCACCACTTCCGGCCGTGACCTTGGGCTCGTCACCAAACCTGGTCTGTAGGTGGAAGCTAATAACAGTGCCCATCTCATATGGCTACTGAGGGCAACAGCAAACGGTAAGAATTAGCTTTAATGATTTGGGGTAAGAACCGATGCTTTGAACACACACAGTCAATGCTCGCAAGACATGATGGAATCACGGAACGCTAGAGCTCAAAGGGGCCTCAGCTGCTGTTGTCGACACAACCCGCTGGCCTCACAGATGAGGGACAGGAATGGGCATGCTGAGGTCACTCAGATGCAGAGACAGGCCTGACACTCAGGTGTCCCTACTCCCAGGTCAACACCGCTCATTCCTGCAGTGTTTGGTCAGCACTTCCCAGGTGTGTGCCAGGTGCCAGCGAGGAGCTGGGAAAGGCAGACGGGGCGGGGATGAGATGAGGCCAAGACCGCAGAGGGGCAGGGAAGGGAGGCACGTGAGCTCTGAGTGTGCGGCAGAAGCGGACCTTGTCGGGACGGTCAGCAGAGGCTCCCCAACCGAGTGACTAGTGAGCTGAGAACGAATGCACAGGAGGGACAGGAGGCAAGCAGGGGGCAGGAGAAGGCAGAGGGGGCCGCTGGTGCAAGCACTGCATACAAGCCCGGGAGCCCTCGTGCTAGCTGCCAGCCTCCACCACACTCACAGGAAAGCCAGCTTACCTCCCAGGGTTCACTGCTGGCCAGTGTTTCAGCACCTGGGCCAAGGCTACTTAACGGGACTGCACACTCCCTAAGGGCAGCAATGACCATGTGGGCTTTGCCTGCAGGCACCCCGGGGTGTAGCATGACCCAGAGCTGGGCACACGGCAGGCCCTGGAGGGAGACCACACACCGGCAAAAGCTCCCCTCTGAGCAGCACTGGCCAAGGCGCGGGGGCCTGGCAGACCCTCCAGTCCTGCGGGCCGACGCCTCACAACAGACGCGGGGCGGCAACCACTCACACACCTTCTGCGTCCACGGTCTCCTTCATGATTATCTCCACCCGCTCCACGTGGTGCCGGTTCCAGAGGCCATCCAGGGCCTTGCGGTTCTGGTCTCGGAAAGGCAGGATCTGGGCCACCACCTGCCAGGGAAGGAGACTGTGGTGCTGTGGCTCCTTTCAGGACGAAGAGGGAATCCTGACCCAAGGAAGGGCCCCCAGCCTCTCTGCCCCCTTCTCAGAAGAGATGCTCTCGGGAGCAGCGGTCCCTGGACGCCAGGGCTTCACAGCCCAGTAAGGACTCCAGAAGCCTCTCAGTCACCTATACAGGGTTACCAGCTTTTTAGTTTGCAAAGAAAGAAAATATTTAAGGATTCTCTATCTTCTATTATCATCAATTTTTAATAAAAGAGATATTTTAACACTAAAAATGGAGCAAGAAAAGCTTCAAATTGAATACCATCCAGTTTTGGGGTTTTTTTTCTAATTTCTCCCATAAACAAGTGAAAAAACCTACCAGGATGGGCAAGTGGCCTGAGGACCTGTCTTTGGAATACTGCAACTCCAAATAGGGCTGGACGGAAGACGATGCCTCTGCCCCAGATGACTATGTGGTGCCCACCCTGTGGCCCTGGGCCCACGTCCTGGTCGGCACCAGAGAACACAGGTGCTCGTGTATTCTCTGCTGCGGTTTCCGGGAAGAGGTGTCCCAAAGGGGCCCTGAAGGTATGTTCAGAGAGAACTGGCCAGCTGACTAGCATCACCCAGGAGGCCAGCCCCTCGCTCCATCACAGGGCCTGGATGAGAAGCATGGACTTAGGGTCCCTATTACATTTTAAGATCTCGTTACCAGCCTTCTGGTTCAAAACAGAACTCAGGAAGAAAAAGGTACTGAGAAAGAGCCGGTGGGTGTGGAGTAAGGAGGTTAATTCTAATTCCCGCAGCACGCCCAGCTGGGAGCCAGGTCCAGACCCCAGCGTCTCAGGGCCCCCTCTGCAGAGAATGCAGGGCAACGCGGAGACATCAGAGCCCGAACCCTGGCTGGGAAACAAAGAGGACAGGATACACTAAAGAACAGGTGGCTGGACACGTGGACGTGAGCTGAGGAGTCCTGCCCTTGCCACTCACCGCCTTCCCTCCGGCCTCTTACCTCCCGCCCACAGTCAAGATGGCCATGGGAGCCCAGATTTCACGATGCCTTCAGGACCAATTCCGCCATCGGTGTGGCCCTGTGGACGGGGTCTACCTGCACCAGCTCCCTCCACCCCAGCAGGCTCCTAGATGCAGGCTCACCTGCTTGCCCAGGTAATGGTCCACCCGGTACATCTCCTCCTCTTGGAAAAAGCTCCCAAGTTCTGTGGCCAGCTGCTGGGCTGAGCGGTGGTCATGGCCAAAGGGTTTCTCAAGGACAACGCGCAGCCAGGCACCTGGGCCTGGGCGGCAGCTGCTGTTGATGCTGTGGGCAATCTCTGCATAGGCGAAGGGTGGCACCGAGAAGTAGAAAATCCTGCCGGCCTCCTGGAGGCCTTCGTGCTGGACCCGGGCCTCTATGTCCTTGCTCAGGGCCAGATAGTCCTCAGGTGTCTTCAAGCGGCGGTACTCACTCAGCTGCTGGAACTGAGCCTTGAGTTCAGCGCAGCGACCAGGAGCTGTGTCCCTGGGGCAGGAGAGGGACTCCAGGACCTTGGCTATGACCTCCTGGCCCTGCTTGGTGCTCGTCAGAGCAGTCCCGTGGAAGCGAAAACTGTGGCCCTTCCCTGCCTCCTCCAGGTACAGCTGGAACAGCCCCTGCCATAGGTATTTTCTGGCCAGGTCCCCGGTGGCTCCCAGCAGGATTACGGAGACGTGTCCCTGGAGCTCCTGGGCCTGCAGGCAGCCCAGCAGGGCCATGCACACGGCCGCCGTGAGCATATTCCAAGTGCCTGCGTGCCTGGGGCACATGGGGAAGACAGACAAGGAACAAGGAAGGATCAGATACGGCTCGGGCAGCTGCGATGCAGGAGGGAAACACACTTCTAGGTTATCAAACGCTTCCTGCCTGGCAAGAAACAGCCACCTGGTTCTCAGGAAAATGTTACCATCCCGCAGCTTCCCTCTCCCTCCTCAGCAGCTTGGCTTCTCTGCCTCAGTGGGTCAGGAGCCTTCCCCGTACGCAAGGATGATGCCACTTGCTAGAGGTGGGCCATTCTGCTGCAGGAGCGGGGCAAGGTGGCACCAGCCCCCAGGGAGGTCCCAGTGAAGCCGTGCGCTTGCAGCTGTCCACTCGACGACCGAGGCCAGTCTCGTCCACAAGCACGGGGGGCCGGGACCATCGGAGCAGCAGGCCTTGGTCTTGGATGATGGCTGGAACTTTGGAGGGAGACATCACTGCCCCCTCACTTCTTCCTCTGCTCTTCCCTTGTCTACTGGGCTCCAAGCACAAAATGATCACCATTCACCGCTACAGCACAGTGATCAAAAGCACGGACTCTGGAACCAACTGGCTGAGTTTGAATCCCAGCTCAATCCTTACTCTGAACAATTATTTAACCTCTCTGGGACTTCCCTGGAGGTCCAGTGGGTAAGACTCCGTGCTCCCAATGCAGGGGGCCTGGGTTTCATCCCCGGTCAGGAAACTAGATCCCACATGCATGCCACAACTAAAAGATCCTGTGTGCCGCAACTAAGACCCAGTGCAGCCAAAATAAATAAACAAACATTTTCAAAAACAATTATTTAACCTCAGTTTCCTCATCAGAAATGGGGGTATTAGTGGTACCTACGCCATAGGGCTGTTAAAAGGATAAAATGAGTTAACATTGAAAACGTGTTTAGGACAATGCCTATCTCCTATAATGCACTATATAAGTGTAGCTATCATTATGGAATATTGCTAATAGCAGCAAACACTGAACGCCAGCATGTGCCCAACACGGAGCTAAGCACTTCTGTTCATTGGCTCTCACTGAATCCAGACAAGAGCCCTGAAAAGAACCAGTGGAGGGGGTACTATCATAGCCCCCCCCACCTCATTTTGCAGATAGACAAGCTGAGGCTCAGGCAGGTGAAGGTCCCGTGGTGGGAAAGCGGGGAGCCGGGCAGGCACCAGGCTCCTTGGCTCCAGAGCTGACGGGCAGCAATTACACGCTGCAGCCTCGCCAAGGTTAGCCTAACTTCCTGGCTAGTTCTCAGCCTCAAATGTGAAGCAGCTGACGCGCAGGAAAGGCGAGAGGCCTTGGACCTGTCACAAATGCACCAGAGGGTTTAATTTCTCTGGCCTTCTGCTCTGACCAAGGCTGTAGGGCTTGATATGCTCAATTCCTACCCCATGGCTCTCCCATTCTCCCGTTTCCTGCCAAGGCCAATGCTTTGAAGGAAAGGCAGAGGAAGCGGGAGGAAAGCAACACGGGTTCTCAGACATAGGTGGGGGGACCGGGGCCCAGCCTGGGGTGTGGGAAGACTGAAGAAGGAACAATAATCATTACTATATGGCACTTATTATATGGTAAGTATTCTACCGA
This sequence comes from Hyperoodon ampullatus, assembly GCF_949752795.1. Classification (NCBI taxonomy): domain Eukaryota; kingdom Metazoa; phylum Chordata; class Mammalia; order Artiodactyla; family Ziphiidae; genus Hyperoodon; species Hyperoodon ampullatus. The sequence continues at coordinate 6,999,490 of NC_136915.1, read as the reverse complement.
TAAAGGATTAACAAAATCCCCAACCATGAGGCCACAGTCTCGTTATACAGATAGGGACGATGAGGTTTAAAGAAATAGCAGGACTTCTGAAAAGGCCCTGCAGACCTTCCCACACCCCTTTACCGTCCCCTGTATCAAGGGACCAGACCTGCCCCGGACTCTGACATCGACCCCCGCCTCTCACTTTGCCCTTTGCCTCTTTCCCACCTCTCTTGAGATCCATCTCCAAGATGGCCCTGGTTAGTGGCCAAACCAAGATGAGGTTCCGGCAACAGTGTCTGCACCAGAATCTATAGGACACCAGACATTCCCATCATTGGAGCTTTAACCGAAGGACCAAGGGACCACATGAGCAGCCCCCCAGCTTCCTCTTCCACGGTCCCTTTATCTGCACTCACACCCCAATCCACAGATGGCCCGGAGAACCAGTCCACTTTCTCCTGCTTTCCTGTCCTTGGCCCTTCAAGCATTTCTTTCTCACCTGGCAACCGCCCCTGTCTGGAGGGAAGGAAAAGCTGCAAGGTCAGTGCAGGAAAGAGGCAGCGAGAAATCCGAAGCCCAGAGAACAGCCTGGAGAAGGAGAAGCGGCCAGCTGGCAGCCGCGTCTCAGAGCTCCTGCCCGGGTACTGGTAGCCAGAGGTCTGGACGTGCCTGGATGGGCAGGCGAGGGAGACCCCAGGGCCAGCACATCTACCCCACCCCCAGAAAACTGCAGAAAGCCGAGACGCTTGGCCACTTGGCCTGAGCCAACCCCTGGGCCTCTATTTAACCCTGTTCTGACTCTGAAGTCTGCTGCGGTCTTCCCTGCCCAGCCCTGTCCGGGCTCCCAGTTCTCAGGTTAGCCACCCTTATCTCTTGCTTACGTTCCCCGGCCTCCTTTAAACAAACACAGATCAGAAATATCAGTTACTGCAACATGGTTGCTTACTCTGTGGTTGCTAAACAACCAGAGAACAAGTCAGGGGGTGTGGTTCTGTGTGTTTGGTTTTCTTATCACCATGTTTTTTAACCTTAACAGTGCTTCTCAAACTTATATGTGCTTATGAATCTCTTGCGGAGCTTTTTAAAATACAGATTCTGATGCAGAGGATTCGGGGACGGGGCCTAAGGTGCTAAAAGCTGGTCCAAAAAGCCCACTGCAAGGAGAAGGACTCTGGGGCACTGAGCGGTGAAGCCCAGAGCCAGGGCTGTTGTCAGAGGAGCATCTGACGAGCTGGAGGGTTTTCACTGCCTCCTACTCCCTTCACCAAGGCAATGAACCGCTGATCCAGCAGGCCCAGGGCAGGTGCAAACATGGGTATTTCAAACCCGCCTCGGGTGGCTGAGACTTGCCCATCCCCCTGCAAAACCTGGTTGCTAACGACCTCAAGCTTAATACCTGACTCAAGCCTAATACCTGACGTTTACCAAGCAGTCAGCGTGTGCCAGACGATGACGTAAATGCACCATCTCAACCTTCCCTCAAAACGCTGTTGGGAAGGAGCTCTGCAAGGATGCCCATTTTACGGATGAGGAAACGGTAGGTGAAGTCAACTGTTGAGTCCCAGAGCCTGAGGCCCCAGTCACTGTGTTAAACAGCTCTCTTAGTCGAGTGGAGGAAGGTGGCCTTTTGGGTAAGAGGATGGGCTCAAGGCCACCTCTGAGCTGTGTGACCCAATTAAGTCACCTAGTCAGTCCTCACCTTACAAGTGGGCTAATACCCCCAGACTAGTGGAGGCTTGCGAAGATGAGCTGAGATGGTAAAAGCCTTGCCATTTCCTCCTCTCAGGGTCTACAGAGCCCAGCCCTGCAGACAGCACAGGACACACCCCAGCATCTGCTGGTCCTTACACCCTGAGAGGAGGAAGACGGGTGCACAGGTGTCCTCCCTGCTGCCCCGACAGAGAATAAACAGGCTCAGAGAAGCCCAATTACGTCAAGGTCGAGGTCAGGGTACCCACCCTGGGGCAGAGGGGAGGTAACAGGGAACCAGATGGCTCTACACCCACCTGTGGCCTAAACTGCTCTTGGGCTGCGAGGCTCTGCTATTTTTTTTTTTTTTTTTTTTTTGCGGTACGCGGGCCTCTCACTGTTGCGGCCTCTCCCGTTGTGGAGCACAGGCTCCGGATGCGCAGGCTCAGCGGCCATGGCTCACGGGCCCAGCCGCTCCACAGCATGTGGAATCTTCCCGGACCGGGGCATGACCCCGTGTCCCCTGCATCGGCAGGCGGACTCTCAACCACTGCGCCACCAGGGAAGCCCTAGGCTCTGCTTTTGAAGGATTTTCTGAAGCACTTCCTCCTGCCTCCTTGTCTACTGTGAGAGGAACAGGCTGTGAAATACAACTCCCACTAAGATTACATACTTGAACTTAGCCAAAAAACACGGAAGTGGCATTCCAATGGCTGATCCTGCTATGCATCGCTTCTATTTTTAATTAATAAATAAGAAAACTATTAGTGCAAAGTTTGAGCCGCTCCAAGACAGGAGGACAGTGTATTAGACTGTGGATGGGAACACATGACGATCCTTCCCCAGTAGAATCTAAACACCACGTAACCTTGAACATGCATGTACCCTGGTGGGCCTCAGTTTCCCCATCTGTGAAGAGATGGAGCTAAAGGACCTCTACAGCACTTTCCTGCCCCTAAACTCTGTTTTCCAAGGAAAGGAGATAACATCTCTATTATCAGGGAGACGGCCACAGCCTTTCTGTAAGGGCAGTTTAGTGCTTGCAGCCTTAGGCCAACGCAGCAGGGCCGGGAAATACAGGACTGAAATAGGAAGCACGGAGCTGATAACTGAATGTCACCCAGAAGTTAAGGCCAAACTCCTCGAAGCTATAACTTCAGTGTGTGGAGGATGCGATTTCATTTATGACAATTATTATTCAAGATACTTGCCAGAAACACACTACGCTACCAAGTGCGGTGCCGCGGAGGCATCCTCTGGGGGTGACAAGGCTCATCCCAGAGTCGGGATTGAGCGGGCCCACGTCCAGAGTCCAGGGCACCTCGCGCTGCCCCAGCTCCAGGGTGAGGGGTTCCTACCAGGCATCCTGGGAGACTCACCTTGTAAAGTGCGGCTCTGCTAACATCCCCAAAGCTGCGAGCACTGACGTGGCCAGCCAGAGGGTACGGACCAGAAGCGGGGTTCCCGTCTGTTCTGCCCAAAGTGAAAGAGGCAGATGTGGGGTGCACCCAGGACCAGTCCTGGCACAGCACCGGCCTGAGCGGGCACTCCAGCTGCAGAGCCGTTTCTGGGAAACCACAGGACGAAGCACCTCTGATCTGGTCCCAGCAGACAAGTGGCAGGAGAAAGGAGCTGGGAGGTGAACACCAGTGGCTGCTGCCACTCTGACCCCTTTCCCAATGCCACGTCCACACCTTTGATCCGTACCTTCTGTTTGCCCAGCAGGAGGAAGGGGGATTTCCTTCAAATCACAGCTCAGGAGCTTGGAATGTTTAAAAGAATGCATGGGAGTAAAACAAGAGTTCAAAGTGAAGGTGGGGGCTCCCCTGGTGGCGCAGTGGTTGAGAGTCCACCTGCCGATGCGGGGGACACGGGTTCGTGCCCCGGTCCGGGAAGATCCCACATGCTGCGGAGCGGCTGGGCCCGTGAGCCATGGCTGCTGAGCCTGCGCGTCCGGAGCCTGTGCTCCACAACGGGAGAGGCCACAACAGTGAGAGGCCCGCGTACCGCAAAGAAAAAAAAAAAAAAAAAAGTGAAGGTGACTTTTAGCTAAAGTACAAGGGGAAGTGCCCAGTTCCTTCTACACTCACCAACTCCAATATGCTTCCTGCACTCTCTCCTTTGCATCCTGGGTCCTCCGTACGTCCCCAAGCAGATGCCAGCTGGACCCTTCACGATGAACTGTGACCTGCATGCGTCCCCCTCAAGGCTGGACAGGGGGCCGAATCCATAAGATCAGCTCTGAGGCTTTTTCCTCCCTAATCTCAGAGAATCCTTATTCCCATCACCTCGTTAGGTATCAATCCTGGGTCCCTGTGACCCAAGTGGTGTGCTGGAGCCACCGCATACCTGCACACAAGATGCCATTGCTAAATCTTCAGGCATTTGTCAAGTCAGTTGTTAAACACAGCCATTATTAAAAACCGAACTACACAAATTTATAACCAAAGAAGTTATATTAAAAACAAAGGGATTAGGGGAATTCTCTGGTGGTCCAGTGGTTAGGACTCCAAGCTTTCACTGCCAAGGGCCCGGGTTCAATCCCTGGTCAGGGAACTAAGATCCCGCAAGCCGTGTGGCTCAGCCAAAGAAAAAAATAAATAAACAAAACTCTTAAAACAAAAACAAAACAGAAAAAGGTATTAAATACTCAAAACTCAACACTCCCTAATTGATTTACTTCATTTTACTATTATCTATGCTCTTGACATTATTTAACCTATTGTGTCCGTAAGGTGAAGATAGATACTCTGTAACGGTGTGCTTGAGGCTGGCCAGGGTGGGAACATTTACACAGCAGGTGTCTGTCGGCAAATGCCATCAACCTGCCTCCCCACCACCAACCGCCACCCTTTCAGAGGTTGTTAAACATTCACCAGCACACAAATGCCCATACACCAAGTGGTTATTTCCAGTCTGGACTTTCTCCCCCTAAACTCCCTTCTCGTACAATCAACTACTACTCTGACACCAACAGTTGGGTGCCCGCAAGACTTAACCGCGGTCAAAGGTGAACTGCCTTATCCCCCAAATGCTCCAAATGCAGATCTTCCCCATCCCTGGCAAATGGCACTTCAAACCTTCCAGGTGTCAGGCCAGAAACCTTGGGGTCATCCGATCTGTCAGCAAGTCCTATAGTTTCTGTGACCAACACTTACCTAGCATACAACTACTTCCCACCATTCTCACCTCCTTCCACCTCTGCACTCTGGTCCCAGCCACCATCACCTCTGTCTGGACCACTGTAGGAACCAGCTCACTGGCCTCCCGTTTCTATCTTCGCCCGAACCCAGCAGAGTGATCTGTTTATAGCATCAGTCAGATCATGTCATTCTTCTGTTGGGTGGCCTGCGGGGTCTACACATTCTGCCTCCCATCTACTACCTCTTTGATCTTTTCTCCTATTCTCTGCCCCTCTCTGGGCTCCAGCCACCCATCCTCCTGCCTCAGGGCCTTTGTACTTGCTGTTCCCGCTGCCTGGCCTACTTTTCCCTGCAGATGTCCACGTGGCCCACTCCCTCACTAACTGCAATTCTTTGCTGAAATGTCACCTTCTCAGTGAGGCTTTCTCAGCCGACTCTGAGTAAAATCGTAACCCTCCAACCCTCATCTCATCCCCTGCTTTATTTCTCCCCATAGTACATATCTGTATGTGATAAGTATATTTATTTTGTTTATTGTCTGTCACTCCTCCGCTCAAAAACGTAAGTGCCAATGAGGACAGGGGTTTTTGTGTTTTGTTCACTGTCCACCTCCAGGGCCTGGCACACAGAAGGTACACTATAAATATTTGCTGAATGAACAAAAGAATTCCCATTGCCCAAGACCACCATCACCTGTGTATGAGCACCTGTATGTGAATGATGGCACGAAGGAATACATCTCTAATGGTGACTTCAAGCACTGTGACACAGCACACAATAGCAGCAGCTCACTACCTGAAATGATACTATGAACAATAAAAGAGAATATAGAGTATTTAACTAAATGCCAAATACTGGGCTAAGAGCTTCACAGGCACCATGCCATTTAATTCTTGCCACAGCTCATGAGATAGGTACTATTATTGTCCCCATTTTTAGAATGAGTAGAGAGAAAACTAAGGTGCAGAGAGATAAAATAACTTACTGAAGGTCAGGCAGCTCAGAGGTGAGAGGATTTGAATACAGGCAGCCTGGTTCCAGCACTTACTTCCCACCTACCTGTAAAACGTGTGACTACAACCCCAAATAGCAAATTTAAAACACTGTTTTAGGGGCGTTCCTGGTGGGGCAGTGGTTGAAAATCCACCTGCCAATGCAGGGGACATGGGTTCGAGCCCTGGTCTGGGAAGAGCCCACGTGCCACGGAGCAACTAAGCGCACGCGCCACAACTACAGAGTCTGCGCTCTAGAGCCCTTGAGCCACAACTACTGAATGCCACACGCCACAACTACTGAAACCCGTGAGCCTAGAGCCTGTGCTCTGCAACAAGAGAAGCCACCACAATAAGAAGCCCGCGTACCGCAACGAAGAGTAGCCCCCACTCGCCGCAACTAGAGAAAGCCCGTGTGCAGCAATGAATGCCCAATGCAGCCAAAAATAAATAAATAAATTACAAAAAAAAACCCAAAAAAACCCCCACTGTTTTAGTGTGGACACTGATTCTGCTCCCCTCCAAGACTGGAATGACGGTGGTCTAAACACTCACGTAAGTGACCCAAGCTGGTCGGCAGCTCTGCTTCCCTGCTGTGAATGGCCGTGGCCTCCCATGTCCACTCCAGCAGTGATTCACTCACCTTTGTTCTGACGTCATGAAAACACTGTAAGCCTGAGTTGCTTTCTTTAAACCTGGAAGGCCCTTTGCCGGGGAAGGGCTCGTTTCTGGACTCCTTAGCCACTTAGTAGCTGTGTGAGCTTACACACGTTATTTAACCTCTCCCAACCTCGACCACAGAGTGAGGAAACAAGTCGATGAGAAGCACAGAAGGAGACAATCCATATAAAGCACTTGGCACGATGCTCGGCACGCTGTAAGCGCCCGAGAAATGTTAGCCTCTGTCACTATTAAACCAAGAACATCATGAGCAAAGCGACTTCTCTCGCTTGTCTCTTGGAGCTGCTGCGGAACCAGTTAACTTCCCACAACAGAAAAACATGCCAAGGAACAGCACATCGACAACTTTGTGACCTTCCAGTCATACTGATGATAAATCAAAGGGATATAATGCTGAGATGGTTAAAAAAAAAGTCCCCACCCCAGCCCATGAGGGGTTTATAATCTGGCCCAAAGAATACAGGAGTAAACCTCTAACTCTGCAGCCCTGGGCCTTTCACTTAACTACTGAGGGCCTTTTCTCCAGCTGGAAAATGGGGATCTTCCACCTCATTTTAATGTCTGGAGGAAAACCCCCCGTATCATGACAGTGAAAATACTTTGAGAGGTAATGGTGGTAGACAGAGAGCCACCCAGCTCCCAGCTCACGGCAACAAAAAGCAAAACCAGACATCCTGCTCTGTCCATGGGTTCGGGCCTGGCAGAGTCCATGGTGAAATTTGGCAACACGCAATGACATTTTGCCTCGTTCCACCAATAAAGTGAGAAGTGGGTAGGCCACAGATGACCAAAGGTGCCTCCTGGTTCCCCTTTGCCCACAGATTTGACTGTTTCCCTTTTAAACAGCCTAAAACCATCTGACAATAAGAGTCACTTAGTAAATTCTAGTCCTTGGATAAAAATAACTTTGAATGTTTGCCTGGAGTGGTTATTTGCTGAGCAGTCATGTACCTCAAAGTAACACGTACACAAAATACTGCCTAAAAATGAGCTCTGTGCATGCCAAACACTGAGCCTTTTTATCTCAGGTGCTCCTAAAACTTGCCAAAAGATTAGCCTCATAAGCTGATCACTGTAGAAAATGTACAACATAATTTAAAATACACCCAGCCTGCTGGATGCTGGTGGGGGACCTCGACGCCCAAGGAGACAGGAGGAACCCCCAAACGAACCGGTAGGACGTGGGGGGACTGAGCGGGGAGGAGAAGTGGAGGCCGGAGGGCGCCCCTGAGGGGTGGCTGAGAGGGGGGAGGGGTCCCCACGCCTGGAGGGACCCTTGGGGGCTCGGATCAGGGGGGAGTACGCCCAGCATTTCCTCTGCCCAATCGGCTGGGGAAGCCTGCCCAGTTATTGGGCTGGGTCCTACGCCCGCCCTCAGAGGCCCCCTCAGGGCCCCGTTTGTCCTGGGGGCGTAGGACGGAGGCCGGGGGAGAACAGGAAAGGCAGGCTGGAGGGGAGGAGCGGGAGCGGGAGAGGAGCAGAGAGTGTTGGCCCCGCCCACTCGACCCTGGGAAGCTTTCTGGGCTCCCAGGTGGGGTTCCCGTGCCCCCTGAGACCAGAGGCGGGAGGCACACCTGGGTCCCTTCTGTTCCACTGAGCCTAAGCCCCACCCGCCACACCTCCCGGGGCCTTTTCCAGCCCTGTGGTCCTAAGCAGAGGCCCCGCCCCGTTTAGGCCCTGCCCTCCACAGCCAAGGTCTTTTCCACCTTTTTTTTTTTTCCTCCTCATTTTTACTATTGCAGTTCTGTTTTACCTTCCGGTTGCTGTTTCATCTACATTTTTATTTTTATATTCTTTCTAACATATCTGTTCATTTCCTAGTCTAATTTTTTTACTTTGTTATTGTTCTCTCTTTTTTTTTTTTTTTTTTTTTGCCACCCCACACGGTGTGCCGGACCTTGCTTCACGAGCCGGGTGTTGGGCCAAAGCTCCTGAGATGGGAGCTCCAAATATGAACCACTGGACAAACAGAGAACCTCAGACCCTAGGGAATATTCATCAGAGTGAGGTCTCCTGGAGGTCCTCATCTCAGCACCAAGACAAGCTCTACACAACAGCCTACAAGCTCCAGTGTTGGAAGCCTCAGGCCAAACAACCAGTACGACAGGAACACAACACAATCCAACTCATAAAAAAAAAAAAATGAGGGCTTCCCTGGTGGCGCAGTGGTTGAGAGTCCGCCTGCCGATGCAGGGGACGCAGGTTCGTGCCCCGGTCTGGGAAGATCCCACATGCCGCGGAGCGGCTGGGCCCGTGAGCCATGGCCGCTGAGCCTGCGCGTCCGGAGCCTGTGCTCCGCAACGGGAGAGGCCACAACAGTGAGAGGCCCGCATACCGCAAAAAAAAAAAAAAAAAATGAGATGGCAAAAAAATATGTCACAGATGAAGGAGCAAGGTAAAATCCTACAAGATCAAATAAATGAAAAGGAAATAGGCAATCTACCTGAAAAAGAATTCAGAGTAATGATAGTAAAGATGATCCAGAATCTCAGAAATAGAATGGAGGCATGGATTGAGAAAATACAAGAAATGCTTAACAAAGATCTAGAAGAACTAAAGAACAAACAAACAGAGATGAACAACACAATAACTGAAATGAAAAATACCCTAGAAGGAATCCATAACAGAATAACAGAGGGAGAAGAACGAATAAGTGAGCTGGAAGACAAAATGGCGGAAATAACTGCCGAGGAGCAGAATAAAGAAAAAGGAATGAAAAGAATTGAAGACAATCTCAGAGACCTCTGGGACAACACTAAACACACCAACAATCGAATTATAGGGGTCCCAGAAGAAGAAGAGAAAAAGAAAGGGTCTGAGAAAATACTTGAAGAGATTATAATGGAAAAGTTCCCTAACATGGGAAAGGAAATAGTCACCCAAGTCCAGGAAGCACAGAGTCCCATACAGGATAATCCCTAGGAGAAACACACCAAGACACATATTAATCAAACTAACAAAACTTAACTTCAAAGAAAAAATATTAAAAGCAGCAAGGGAAAAACACAAAATAACATACAAAGGAATCCCATAAGGTTATTGGCTGATTTTTCAGTGGAAACTCTGCAGGCCAGAAGGGAGTGGCAGGATATACTTAAAGTGATGAAAGAGAAAAACCTACAACCAAGATTACTCTACCCAGCAAGGATCTCATTCAGATTCAACGGAGAAATCAAAAGCTTTTCAGATAAACAAAAGCTCAGAGAATTCAGCACCACCAAACCGGCCTTACAACAAACGCTAAAGGAACTTCTCTAGGTGGGAAACACAAGAGAAGAAAAAGACCCACAAAAACAATCCAAAAACAATTAAGAAAATGGTAATAGGAACATACATATCAATAATAACCTTGAATGTAAATGGATTAAATGCCCCAACCAAAAGATACAGACTGGCTGAATAGATACAAAAACAAGACCTATATATATGCTGTCTACAAGAGACCAACTTCAGACCTAGGGAAACATACAGACTGAAAGTGAAGGCGGGGTGGAAAAAGATATTCCATGCAAATGGAAATCAAAGGAAAGCTGGAGTAGCAATGCTCATATCAAATTAAATAGACTTTAAAATACTGTTACAATAGATAAGGAAGGACACTACATAATGATCAAGGGATCAATCCAAAAAGAAGATATTAACAATTATAAATGTTTATGCACCCAACATAGGAGCACCTCAATACTTAAGGCAAATGCTAACAACCATGAAAGGGGAAATCGACAGTAACACAGTAACAGTAGGGGACTTTCACACCCCACTTACACAAATGGACAGATCATCCAAACAGAAGATAAATAAGGAAACACAAGCTTTAAATGACACAATACACCAGACAGGTTTAATTGATATTTATAGAACATTCCACCCGAAAGTGGCAGAATACACTTTCTTCTCAAGTGCACATGGAACATTCTTCAGGATAGATCACATCTTGGGTCACAAATCAAGCCTTGGAAAATTTAAGAAAATTGAAATCGTATCAAGCATCTTTTCTCACCACAACGCCATGAGATTGGAAATGAATTACAGGAAAAAGACTGAAAAAAACACAAATACATGGAGACTAAACAGTGCACTACTAAATAACCAAGAGATCACTGAAGAAATCGAAGAAGAAATAAAAAAATACATAGAAACAAATGACAACGAAAACACGACAACCCAAAACTTATGGGACACAGCAAAAACAATTCTAAGAGAGAAGTTTATAGCAATTCAATCTCACCTCAAGAAACAAGAAAAATCTCAAATAAACAATCCAACCCTACACCTAAAGCAATTAGAGAAAGAAGAACAAAGAAAACCCAAAGTCAATAGAAGGAAAGAAGTCATAAAGATCAGAACAGAAATAAATGAAATACAAACGAAGAAAACAATAGCAAAGATCAATAAAACTAAAAGCTGGTTCTTTGAGAAGATAAACAAAATTGATAAACCCTTAGCCAGCTTCATTAAGAAAAAAAGGGAGAGGAGGCAAATCAATAAAATTAGAAATGAAAAAGGAGAAATCACAACTGACACTGCAGAAATACAAAGGACTATAAGAGACTACTACAAACAAGTATATGCCAATAAAATGCACAACCACGAAGAAATGGACAAATTCTTGGAAAGGCACAATTTTCCAAGAATGAACCAGGAAGAATTAGAAAATATAAACAGACCTACCACAAGTAATGAAATTGAAACTGCAACTAAAAATCTTCCAACAAACAAAAGTCCAGGACCAGATGGCTTCACAGGCGAATTCTACCAAACATTTAGAGAAGAGCTAACACTGATCCTTCTCAAACTCTTCCAAAAAATTGCAGAGGGAGGAACACTCCCTAATTCATTCTATGAAGCCACTATCTCCCTGATACCAAAACCAGAAGACGATATCACAAAAAAAGAAAATTATACACCAATATTACTGATAAACACAGATGCAAAAATCCTGAACAAAATACTAGCAAACAGAATCCAACAACATATTAAAAGGATCATACACCATGATCAAGTGGTATTTATCCCAGGGATGCAAGGATTCTTCAATATACACAAATCAATCAGTGTGATAAAACACATTAACAAATCAATGATCATCTCAATATATGTAGAAAAAGCTTTTGGCAAAACTCAACACCCATTTATGATAAAAACTCTCCAGAAAATAGGCATAGAGGGAAACTACCTCCACATAATAAAGGCCATATATGACAAACCAACAGCAAACATCATATTCAATGGTGAAAAACTGAAAGCATTTCCACATGATCAGGAACAAGACAAGGATTCCACTCTTGCCACTCTTATTCAACATAGTTTTGGAAGACCTAGCCATGGCAATCAGAGAAGAAAAAGAAATAAAAGGAATAGAAACTGGAAAAGAAGTAAAACTGTCACTGTTTGCAGATGACATGATACTATACATAGAAAATCCTACAGATGCCACCAGAAAACTACTAGAACTAATCAATGCATTTGGTAAGGTTGCAGGATACAAAATTAATGCACAGAAATCTCTGACATTCCTACACACTAACAACGAAGAATCAGAAAGAGAAATTAAGGAAACACTCCCATTTACCATCACAACAGAAAGAATAAAATACCTAGGAATAAACCTATCTAAGAAGGTGAAAGATGCGCACTCAGAAAACTATAAAACACTGATGAAAGAAATCAAAGATGACATAAACAGATGGAGAAATATACCATATTCTTGGATTGGAAGAATCAATATTGTGAAAATGACTATACTACCCAAGCAATCTACAGATTCAATGCAATCCCTATCAAACTACCAATGGCATTCTTTACAAAATTAGAACAAAAAAGTTTACAATTCATATGGAAACACAAAAGTCCCCAAATAGCCAAAGCAATCTTGAGAAAGAAAAACAGAGAGGGAGGAATCAGGCTCCCTGACTTCAAACTATACTACAAAGCTACAGTAATCAAAACAGTATGGTACTGGCACAAAAACAGAAATATAGATCAATGGTACAAGATAGAAAGCCCAGAGATAGACCCACGCACATATGGTCACCTAATTTACAACAAAAGAGGCAAGAACATACAACGGAGAAAAGACAGCCTCTTCAATAAGTGGTGCTGGGAAAACTGGACAGCTACATGTAAAAGAATGAAATTAGAACACTACCTAACACTATACACAAAAATAAACTCCAAATGGATTAAAGACCTAAATGTAAGACCAGACACTACAAAACTCTTAGAAGAAGACTTCCCTGGTGGCACAGTGGTTAAGAATCTGCCTGCCAATGCAGGAGACACGGGTTCGAGCCCTGGTCCGGGAAGATCCCACATGCCGAGGAGCAACTAAGCCCTTGTGCCACAACTACTGAGCCTGCGTGCTAGAGCCCACGTGCCACAACTACTGAAGCCGTCACACCTAGAGCCTGTGCTCGGCAACAAGAGAAGCTACCGTAATGTCAAGCCCACGCACTGCAACGAAGAGCAGTCCCCGCCCGCCACGACTAGAGAAAGCCCATGCACGGCAGCGAAGACCCAATGCAGCCAAAAATAAATAAATTAATTAATTAATTTAAAAAAAAAAAACTCTTATAGGAAAACATAGGAAAAACACTCTTTGACATAAACCACAGCAAGATCTTTTTTGGCCCACCTCCTAGAGTAATGAAAATAAAAACAAAAATAAACAAATGGGACCTAATTAAACTTAAAAGATTTTGCACAGCAAAGGAAACCATACATAAGACGAAAAGACAACCCTCAGAATGGGAGAAAATATTTGCAAATGAAACAACAGACAAAGAATTACTCTCCAAAATAAACAAACAGCTCATGGAGCTCAATATCAAAAAAACAAACAGTCCAATTTAAAAATGGGCGGGGCTTCCCTGGTGGCGCAGTGGTTGAGAGTCCGCCTGCCGATGCAGGGGACATGGGTTCGTGCCCTGGTCCGGGAAGATCCCACATGCCGTGGAGCGGCTGGGCCCGTGAGCCATGGCCGCTGAGCCTGCGCGTCCGGAGCCTGTGCTCCGCAACGGGAGAGGCCACAACAGTGAGAGGCCCGTGTACCGGTTAAAAAAAAAAGGGCGGAAGACATTTCACCAAAGAAGACATACAGATGGTCAAGAGGCACATGAAAAGATGCTCAACGTCACTAATTATTAGAGAAATGCAAATCAAAACTACAATGAGGTATCACCTCACGTCGGTCAGAATGGCCATTATCAAAAAATCTAGAAACAATAAATGCTGGAGAGGGTGTGGAGAAAAGGGAACCCTCTTTTACTGTTGGTGGGAATGTAAATTGATACAGCCACTATGGAGAACAGTATGGAGGTTCCTTAGAAAACTAAAAATAGAACTACCATATGACCCAGCAATCCCACTACTGGGCATATACCCGGAGAAAACCATAATTCAGAAAGACACATGCACCCCAACGTTAACTGCAGCTCTATTTACAATGGCCAGGACATGGAAGCAACCTAAATGTCCACTGACAGATGAATGGATAAAGAAGATGTGGCACATATATACAACGGAATATCACTCAGCCATAAAAAAGGAACGAAATTGAGTTATTTGTGGTGAGGTGGATGGACCTGGAGTCTGTCATACAGAGTGAAGTAAGGCAGAAAGGGAAAAACAAATACCGTATGCTAACACATATATATGGAATCTAAAAAAAACAAAAAGGTACTGATGAACCTAGTGGCAGGGCAGGAATAAAGACGTAGACATAGAGAGTGGACTTGAGGACACGGGGTTGGGGGGAGAAGCTGGGGTGAAGTGAGAGTGGCATTGACACATATACGCTACCAAATGTAAAATAGATGGCTAGTGGGAAGCAGCAGTATAGACAGGAAGATCAGCTCTGTGCTCTGCGAGGACCTAGAGGGGTGGGATAGGGAGGGTGGGAGGGAGGCTCAAGAGGGAGGGGATATGGGGATATATGTATACATATGGTTGATTCACTTTGTTGTACAGCAGAAACTGCAGAAACTAACACAGTATTGTGAAGCAGTTATACTCCAATAAAGATCTATAAAAATAAAAAATACATGGAAAAAAATTCACCTGCAAAACCATTCACTGGATGGATGTGTTTGAAACGCTGATCGAAAACTGAGCGCTAATGCCAAAGATTAAGCAGATTCCGAGGTGGGGGAGTGGGGAAGCCGCAAGTTCCTCCTCTCACTGAACTGAACTGCAGAAAGCCTGGGAAAGGGGACGCCGCCGGCCCCTCGGGACCAGCCTCGACTGCGCCTGGCTGCCTCCTGCCCACCCGCCACCAAACACAACTGCCGCGTCAGGGGATCTACGGAGGCGGAAGCGAACAATAATTTATTTCGCGGAAGGAAGGCGGGGAAGGGAATTCGGGCGGGTGGGTGGTGGCGGGGGTGACTCTTCCCAACTGAACGCCCAAGGATTTCACCGCCACAAGAGGCCGGCCTCCCGGGCCTGCGGGTTCGGCTGGGCGCGAGCACGCGGTCGCCCTCCGGCTGTAAATAATTCCTGCGGCCAAAGGAGCCGGAGAGAAAGCGGGGGATGCAGCTTACTTCATCTCGCCCGTCAGAGCCGGCCGCTTCTCCGGGAAACGTCGGGGGCTGCGCAGGGCGCCCGGTGCTGCGGGCCGAGCTCTGGCCAGGCAGGGGCCCCACGCATCCTCTTCCGCCCGCCGGGCCCACCCTAACAGGGGCGCGTCACGCGGCCCCGCGCCTGACGCGCGCTCGGGTTTCGCCAGCGACGCCGGGGGCGGCGAACGGGGAGGGCGCGAGACCCTTCCTGGCCCAACCCGAGACTCTTCACTGTCCGCGAGGGGGGTGCATCCGCGGGACCTGGGCCTCAGACCCCTGCGGCCTTGGGGCGCGCGCGCGTGCAGAAGAGCCCCCCGGGTCAGGGACGCGCACGCGCAGTGGGACCAGGCGAGGGGCGCGCGCAGTGGGGCCGAACCAGGGGCAGGCGGCGGAGGCGCAGGCGAGACCACGCCCCCTAGCTCTGGTCGCTGGGGGTACGGGTCGGGGGCGGGGCCCTTCCAGGGGCGGGGCCCTCCCCACATGCTTCCTTGGTTCCCATGGATGGGCTGGACTTAAGAACGAAGTGAGCGGACCGTTCTCTGTCGCCTTGGGTTCTCTTGTGCATCGTAGAGGCCGCCTTCTGGGCCACACGAGGGCCGAGGGAAGTGGTTGTGTCGAGGAGCCGGGTTGCCCACGATCTGGCACAAGCTGTGGGACCTGGAACAGGTCACTTGACCTCGCTTTTCTCCATCTATGGAACGAGCGGCTCGGTGCATCCCATTTTTAATATCGAGAAGTAGTGATTTAGGGGTGGGAGAGCAGGCTATGGGCGGTGTCTCCACCAGACAGCTTCAGCTCTCTGCCTACACTCGTGTGACCTTGAAGACACTAGCCTGTGATAAGTGCCCAGGAAGTGGTAGCTTGCACCTGTGTGGCTTTATTAGCAAGATCGAGGATGGGAAGAAGGCCTTCTCTGCGGGGTGATGGTGAGGTTATAAAGAGGTGACAGGCCGAGCTCCCTCTCTGAGCGCTCAGTGGGTGGTATGCCGGTCCTCTGCCCCCACTCGTCACCATTATCACGCAGTACCTGACTCTCACCTTCATGCCCACTTTCCTCCCAGCCCTACAGCGTGGTCAGCGCCCCCTGTGGGGCCGCAGCCATCAGAGAAGCTGCTGCTCCTTCCTGCTTCTCAGCAGACCCTGGGTGACCTTGAGTTAAATAAGGCAGGGCTGCTGCTACATTGACCATCCAGACCACCCAGGACCACCTCCTGGATGGTCTCATCCCTACCCCTGAGCATCTTAGCTCTTTCCCTTCTTCAGACCCACCTTCCTCCCGTCCCAGAGACAGGAGAATGCCTGGTCACCTGTGCTGCAGAGCGCTTGACCGCCCAACAGAGGGCATTCTGACCAGAGAAAGAAAACTTTTAGCAGCATTTGATTCCATGAAGGTTGCATTAGAGGTAGGAATGTCAGGAACTAGCAGAAGGAACTTGGCAGTGGCCAGCAGGCCTAAGTAGGGCCAACAGGCGTGATTACCACACAGGATATTAAGCAAGAGGGTTCCAGGAAGGCTGGGGAGCCAAGGGGGGCTGGGCTCCACTGTCATCAAAGCCAGGGGCCATCTGGGGCCCTGCACGGAGCTGCTGGGCCTCAGCAAGGATTTGGCCGTACTGGGTGGGACCTGAGGGGAGAGTCAAGGAGCCAGGTCCCTGCCCGGCTGCCTCCATAGCTGGAAGTGGGTGGGAGGGTCTATGGCAGCGGGCAGCTGAACCGTGCTGGACGATGCCAGGACTCGGCCAAGAGCCCGTCCCATGTTCGTGACCCTGGGTGCACTGTGCACTCGCATAGCATGTAAACCGGGGCCAAAGGAGGCACAGGTGGGAGAAGGCAGTGCTCAGAGGCTGATATGAGCGGTGGGGACGTTTCCCAGATCCCTGTACAGCCAACGTCCGTTACCTCGAGGGCACCTTTCAAAACATCCCAAAGCCAAGTCAGCAGTAACCAGCTTATTAAGAACATGCCTGTGTCCACTTAGGTGTCAATGGGGTGGGGACTGGGGAGTGACATGAAATGAGCCTAGGGTGTCACAGCTGTTCTCCCTGCCAGTACTTCCATGCCCACACATAGTTCAGATGTTTTCATTTCTCTACCCTCCTCCCTCACCCTTAGTCCTTATCTCAGGCTCCTCAGCTCTGTACCTTCTAGTCTGATCTGGACCATTACTTTGCTTTCTTTCCATCATGAAAACCATTTGGTTTCATCCAGGTGTGAGAGCATTGCCCCCTAAAACCAAAAATCTCAAAGCTTGTCCATGGGGCTTTATGATGAGCTTTAGCACCTTTGCATACCTAAAGCTTTTCTCAATTCTTTGCTAACAGCAGCTACAAGGCCACATCACAAGGTACGCCACATCACAAGGTACTCCACATCACAAGGTACTCCACATCCCATGGGACCAGGTATACCCAAAACCCTCTGAAGGAAGCCGGAAGAAAGGAGTGATGCCCTGTGGTGGTGATGGAGGGTGTCCCATGACCTGAACTGTGTCTGCAAGGAGCGCCCTGGAGCTGTTTGAAGCTGACTTTTTTTGTCTTCCTAAACTGTGGGGTAGGCAGAAGTCAGGGTTAATTCAGCCTGCTTCCCAGATGTGGAAAGTGAGACCTGGAGAGATGAATGACTCACAAGAGAGGGCAGTGGAGTTAGAAATAAAATCGTGTTGCTTCTATTTTGGGGGCAGCAGTCACTAAGTCAGTTCTACTCTTTCCCCCTGCTCTTTGTACAGGGTGGGGAGGACAGAACAGGTGTCATGGATTTTCAACCACCAGGACATCTTTTCATCCCCAGGCATGAGAAAGCCCAGCACTCTCTCTCACTCTCTCTCTCTCTCTCTCTCTTTTTTAAGATTAGCTTCATAAAGTCTACATAAAGTAGCTACATATTGGTTTCCTATTGTGGCCATAACAGTTGACTACCATTTAGTGGCTCAAACAAAGCAAATATATTATCTTACAGCCCTTTAGGTCAGAAGTCTGATGTGGGTCTCACCGGACTAAAACCAAGGGGTGGCAGGGCTGCTGTGTTCCTCTCAAGGGGAGCCCTTTTCTTGCTCATCTGGGTGCTGGCAGAATTCAGATCCTTGTGGGTTTAGGACTGAGATCCCTCTTCCCTTACTGGCTATCAGCTGAGGGCCATTCCCAGCTTCTAGAGGCTAGCACATTCGCTGGCTTGTGGCCTCCTTCCTCAATCTTCATAGCCAGCAATGGCAGGTCAAGTGCTTTGTATCTCTCGTCATTATTTTCAGGTTCATCTCTCTCATGCATCTGGGAAGGGACCTCTGCTTTTAAGGACTCATGATTAGACTGGGCACACTTGTGCAAACCAGGATCATCTCCCCATCTCAGAGTCCATGTGTTTAATCACAGCTACAAAGTCCCTTTTGCCATATAAGGTGACATACTCACAGGTTCCAGACATTAGGGCCTGGACATCTTTAGGGAGTCATTATTCTGCCTACCACAAGTTACAAATTTCCACACTCTCAAACTCTCTTGATTGTCCAGGATCTTTATCACATGATTTTTTTTTTTGGTTATAGCTTTACTGAGATATAATTCACATAATACACAATTCATCTGTTTAAAGTGTACAATTCATTGTTTTTTAATATAGCCACAGACTTGTGCAACCATCACCACAATCAATTAAAAACATTTTAATCGGGCTTCCCTGGTGGCACAGTGGTTGAGAGTCCGCCTGCCGATGCAGGGGACACGGGTTCGTGCCCCTGTCTGGGAAGATCCCACATGCCGTGGAGCGGCTGGGCCCGTGAGCCATGGCCGCTGAGCCTGCGCATTCGGAGCCTGTGCTCCGCAACGGGAGAGGCCACAACAGTGAGAGGCCCCTGTACCACAAAAATAAAAGAAAAAAACATTTTAATCACCCCAACAAGAAACCATGTACCTATTAGCACTTGCTCCCTATTTTCCCTGAACACTCCCAGTCCTAGGGAACCACTAATCTACTTTCTGTCTCTGTGGATTTGCCTATGTTGTATGTTTCATGCAATGAAATTTCATAAATGAAATTTCATAAATGAAATCCTATAATATGTGGCCTTTTGTGTATATATAGTATGTTAGATAGACACATATATATAATATGTGTCTACATAATGTTTTCAAGGTTCATCCATGTTGTAGTATGTATCAGTGCTTCATTCCTTTTTATTGCTAAATAGCATTTGATTGTACAGATATACCACATTTTGTTTATCCATTCATCAGTTCATGGACATTTGGGTTATTTTCACTTTTGAGCTATGATGAATAATGCTGCTATGAACATATACCTGTTTTTATGTGGACACAATGTTTTCGTTCTCTTGGGTATATACCTAGGAGTGGAATTGCTGGGTCATATGGTAACTCTGTGTTTAACGTTTTGAGCAACTGCCAGATTATTTTCCACAGTGGCTGCACCAGTCTGCATTCCCACCAACAATGGATGATCCTGTTTCTCACATCGTCATCAACACTTGTTATTATCTGACTTTTTGATTCTAGCCATCCTTGTGGGTGTGAAGTGGATCTGACTGTGTTTTTTTGATTTGCATTTTCCTGATGGCTCATGGCATTGAGCATCTTTTCAGGTGCTTATTGGCTGACTGTATATCTTCTCTGGAGAAATATCTAGTCAGATTATTTGCCCATTTTTCAAGTGAGTTATCTTTTTATTATTGAGTTGTTAGAATTCTTTATAAATTCTAGATACAGGCCCCTTACCAGATTTGCAAAAATTTTCTCTCATTCTGTGGGTTGTTTTTTTACTTTCTTGATGGTGTCTTTTGTAGCATAAGAATTTTTTATTCTGATGTCCAGTTTATCTATTTTTTCTTTTGTTGCTTGTGCTTTTGGAATCATATCTAAGAAGGCTTTGCCTAATCCAACATCATGAAAATTTATGCTTGCATTTTCTTCTAAGAGTTTGTTTTAGCTCGTACGTTTAGGCTTTTGATTCATTTTTGGTTAATTTTTGTGTATGATGTGAGAGGTAGGAGGTCCAACTATATTCTTTTTTTAAAATTTATTAATTAATTTATTTATTTTTGGCTGCATTGGGTCCTCGTTGCTGCACACAGGCTTTCTCCAGTTGGGGCGAGGAGGGGCTACACTTCATTGTGGTGCACGGGCTTCTCATTGGGGTGGCTTGTCTTTGTTGCAGAGCATGGGCTCTAGGCACACGGGCTTCAGTAGTTGTGGCTTACGGGCTCTAGAACGCAGGCCCAGCAGTTGTGGTGCACGGGCCTAGTTGCTCCATGGCATGTGGAATCTTCCCGTACCAGGGCTCAGACCCGTGTCCCCTGCATTGGCAGGTGAATTCCCAACCACTGCGCCACCAGGGAAGTCCCCCAACTTTATTCTTTTGCATGTGACTATCCAGTTGTCCCAGAATGCTTTGTTGAACTGTCTCATACTGTGCCCCAAACACATATGCTTGGATATCTATGCAACACTGACATGACCAAAGTCCCTCCCCGGTCCAGTAAGACAGACCCCAGCAGACAACTGCCTGGCAAGCAGCAGATCCTCAAAAAGTGTTTGTCAGATGAATGCCCCCAAGTTCAGGGGTTGGAGTCCCCTTCACTCTGCACATGACTCCGGAAATGTTTCCTCCAAGAGACCACTTGGCCACAGTCTAAAGAGGTGACTTGGTACCCTTGAGTAAAGGGGGCAAACTAGCAGTGCTCCTACTGCCTGAACCAGATCTCAGGAAAAAAAATCCCCAATTTTGTTTTGAGGCTGCCAGGGAACAGGGGGGGTCAAGGGAAAGGAAGAGAGAAGATTGGGGAGCAGCTGGCTTGGATGTGACCCAGGACAGGGGACCTTGAGTAACAAATGAAGAAGAACCTGTACTCAAGGTCAACATTTCTTGCCTTAAGCTTCAAGAGGCAAAAGCAGGGGAAAGCTCTTGGCTGGCAGATGAAATGAAAAGATAAAAGTGCTGGCAGCCACCCCAGACATCTCTGCACCGGCAAAAGCTGCATCATATCCTTTGGGCCAAGTGGAGACGCAGCCTGGGGACAGCCAAGCTTCTGGAGCAGGGACAGATGAACCTGGGGTCTGCGGAAGGAGAAGGCACCCTTTCAGGGGAAATGTGCTGGTCAGCAGAACCTCACGAGACAGAGGCTGGCTTCCCGTTGGCTTCTCCAGGAAGCAGGCACTGTCTGTCTCTCCCAGCCCTGACACTGCAGTAGCCTGATATGAGGCCAGGAGCTGGGGAGCCTCTGGTGAGCCAGCAGCTTCCAAGTGGCTGCAGGGTCACAGCAGGGGACAACTCCTTACTCCTCAGCCCCTTCCACTCCCCTCTCCAGTCCTGGAAACACAGGTAAGGTACCCCTCATTCATTCATCCAGTACGACATGCCAGGCTGTCTAGGCTCAGGGAACACAGCCATGAACAAGGCTCCCGTTCTCAAGGAGCTTATGTTCTACTCCGTGGCGGGGTGTGTGGTAGAGAGATGGACCATAAAGCAGTAAAAGAATAATTACAGAGTGACAAGTGTGATGAAGAAAATAAAACAGAATGATGGAACAGGATGTCTGACTGTACAGTTAAGGAAGGCCTCTCCAGGGGTGATATTTGACTGAGACCAGAGGGAAAAGGGCCAGTCACACAAAAGCTAGGGGAAGAGTGTTCCGGGCAGACAGAACAGCACGTACAAAGGCCCCAAGGCAGGAAATAGTTTGGCATCTCTGCAGAACTGAAAGGAGGCCAGTGTGGCTGGAGCACTGAGCAAGGGGAGACCTAAGAACAGGTTGTAGAAGCTGGGACACGTGGTGCCTTCCAGGCTACAGAAAGGAATGTGGATTTCATTCTAATTTGTAGTGGAAGCCCCTAGGGAATTTTAAAGAAGAGAAGGAGGCAATCAGTTTTCATTTTGGAAAGTCCCTGGGCTTCTGGGCTGCAGGCCTGAAGGAGAAGCACATTGAGTGGGTGGGGGTTATTGTAGGGTCCAGACAGGCTAGGGGCACAACTCCAGGATGTATTAAAATGTAGATCAGGAGATGACTGCCATTGAGAAGGTGGTTTGTTACAGTTTCCAAGAAGAGTGGGCACGCCCTGCCACCCACGCCGGGCCATGTGGGGATGCACCAGGGTCAGCCAGGAGGCAGAGGGCGTGAGGGAAAATGTGTACAAGGGCCTTTATAGTGGTTTCCAAGGGAAGCATGGGCAAGGCAGGGTCAGCAGGCTTAGGATTGGCCAGTTTGAAGAGTTTCAGCAGGCTCTGGGGCGTAGGGGCTGTCCCCTAGTTGTCTGTATCTGGTCTAGGGTGATTAGGGCAGGTAGATAGTGGCCCTGAGTCTGAGAGCCTGATAAAGAAGGAGGTTGGAGCTTAGGGATCTGGATGGGTTTGTTTGCATATGAAAGGCACGCGCCAGAGTGAATCACAGACTATTTCTAGGAATTGGCTAGCCCTGGGAGGGGCAGTCCCTCCAGGGTCAGCAAGGCCTCGGATGTCAAAGCATCAGAAACACATGGTTGACATACAAGGGACATCTGTATTCTGTGGAGAGAGGCTTCCGGAGAGGAAACTGATGGGATTTGCTGATGCGATAGATGTAGGTGATAAGGGAGGAGGAATAATCAAGGATGCTGCTTGGCCTTTTGGCTTAAGCAGTTGGGTCCCCCCACTCTCAAGCAAGTCTTTTTTTTTTTTTTAATACTTTATTATTTATTTATCTTGGCCACACTGCACGGCATGAGGGATCTCAGTTCCCTGACCAGGAATCGAACCCGTGCCCCCTGCAGTGGAAGTGTGGAGTCTTACTCACTGGACCGCCAGGGAAGTCCCTCTCAAGCAAGTCTTTGAGGGTCCAGGAGACACAGCTACCCTCAAGGAGCTTAAACTCTCATAGGGGAGCCAGGTTTCAAGTAGGGACAGTTGGCAAGTCAAGTCAGTGCCATTAGGCTCCCTGAAATATGAGTGTACCTTGCCTTAAGTAACAAAAATGTTGCTGGAAAACAACATGTAATTCAGATACAATATTTCCCTCATGTACTTGTATTACCATTTCAGCAACCATAATTTCTGTTTGGCTTTCACTTGTCCAGGGCCCAGGACTCGTGATGAGGGTCTCTGCTGATATTGTCCAGAGATTTAATGCTTCTATAAACCCATCTTATCTGTGCCAGAAAACCTCTTCATAAGAATTTAAGATGAGGGCTTTCAAAGCTACAGACTCCTTTGATATATAAATGATTGCCTTTTAACTTTTTGGTTTTGTAAGATCTACTTCTGTTAAACTCAATGATATATAACAGTAAATAACTTTTATTATTATTATTATTTTAAAATCAAGATTAAGAAAGCAGAGCGCCCATGACATAAATTAGGCGCTCAATAAAAAATGTTCCTGTAATTTTTTTTTTTTTTTTTTTTTTGCGGTATGCGGGCCTCTCACTGTTGTGGCCTCTCCCGTTGCGGAGCACAGGCTCCAGACGCGCAGGCTCAGCGGCCATGGCTCACGGGCCCAGCCGCTCCGCGGCCCGTGGGATCCTCCCGGACCGGGGCACGACCCCGTGTCCCCTGCATCGGCAGGCGGACTCTCAACCACTGCGCCACCAGGGAAGCCCTGTTCCTGTAATTTTGATGATGTAGCCTCCATGAAAGGTGGGACTGCTGATGTATTTATATGTTTCAAAGCTACAAAGGAGCTCTTTCCCCAGATATAATAACCTTGACCTGGTTAGGGACCAACTGAGCTGGGAAAGCTGTAACACCTGAGGTTAATGTTCTCAAGTTCTTG
Organism: Hyperoodon ampullatus; assembly: GCF_949752795.1. NCBI lineage: Eukaryota > Metazoa > Chordata > Mammalia > Artiodactyla > Ziphiidae > Hyperoodon > Hyperoodon ampullatus. Next base: position 6,975,696 of record NC_136915.1, on the reverse strand, counting down.
CTAGTTTAGATGCCATACAGCGTATGGCATACGGTACAGATGCCGAACTGTGAGGATGGCAATATTGATTGCTGGTGATAAATGTGATCGTGCGGTTTGGGGCAGGTGATGCGGAGTTGTGTGGCTTTCCCCGACCAACCTCCCTTGGTGCGGGGGCACTTCCTGTCACATCCGATTGGAATTCACACATTTGGAATGATCGTATGTCAGTTGCCAACGTCCACTGTGGTTGTTTTTCAGCCTCTGTTTTACGGGAAGTGTCTTGTTAACTAGACTATAAATGCTTTGAAGGGGAGCTGTCTGGTGGCTACTATATCTTGTGAAAATAAACCCCAGAACGAGGGTCTCCTTAATACATACTTGTGGGTTAAATAGATGAATTAATTAACATTACATAGCTGTCAGCTGGCAGATCTTTGTCAGATCAACTTTTTTTTCAACGTATGCAAAAAGTCCCATTTGATTGTGCATCAAAGGACCCTAGAGAGTGAAAAGATAACCCACAAAATAGGAGAAAATATTCATAAATTTATAGTGTTTAGAATATATAAAGAAACGCCACAATTCAGCAACAAAAGAAACCAAACCCAATTCAAAAATGGGCAATGTGGGCTTCCCTGGTGGCGCAGTGGTTGAGAGTCCGCCTGCCGATGCAAGGGACACAGGTTCATGCCCCGGTCCGGGAAGATGCCACATGCCGCGGAGCGGCTGGGCCCGTGACCATGGCCGCTGAGCCTGTGCGTCCGGAGCCTGTGCTCCGCAACGGGAGAGGCCACAACAGTGAGAGGCCCGCGTACCGCAAAAAAAAACCCCAAAAAACAAAAAGGGCAACGGATTTGAATAGACATTTTTCTAAAGAAGATATGCAAATGACCAAAAAGCACATAAAAAGATGCTCAACGTCATTAGTCATTAGAGAAACGCGAGTCAAACCACGAGACACCACTTCGCACCCACTAGGATGGCTGTACTTAAACAACCAAACAAAAAAGGGAAAATATCAAGTGTTGGGGAGGACGTGAAGAAATCGGAACGCTCATGCACTGCTTGTGGGAATGTAAAATGGTGCAGCTGCTATAGGGAAAACAGGTTAGAGGTTCCTCAGAAAGTTAGACACAGAATTACTATATGATCCGGCAATTCCATTCCTAGTTACATACCCAAAAGAACTGAAAGCTGGGACCCAGATACTTGTTCACCAACATTCGTAGAAGCATTATTCACAATAGTCAGAAGGTGGAAACAACCCAAGTATCAGTGAACAGATGAACAGATAAACAAAATGTGGTACATCTGCACCATGAGATATTATTCAGCCACGAAAAGAAACGAAATTCTGATACATGCTATAACATGGATGAACCTTGAAAACATTATGCTAAGTGAAAGAAGCCAGACACAAAAGGACAAATGTTGTACGGTTCCATTTATTTGTGATGCTTAAAACTGGCGCATTCATAGAGACAGAAAGTAGAATGGTGGTTGCCAGGGGCTGGGGGAGGGGAGAAATGGGAGTTGGTGTTTATAGGGTACAGAGTTTCTGTTTGGGAAGATGAAAAAAGTTGTGGCAATGGATGGTGATGGTGGTTACTTGGCACTTTGAATACTTAATGCCACTGAACAGTGCACTTAAAATGATTAAAGTGGTAAACTTTATGTTGTGTATGCTTTATCACAATAAAAGAAAATACTGGAAAGAAAAAAGAAAGTCACATTGGGGCAGCATCCCATGGATGAGGATCTGAGAGGCGTCTGGCTTGTGCAGTATCATTTAGCCCAGGATACCCTGCCCGCCTGTCTCCCCTGTGCCCTGGGATTAGAACAAGCCAGTCATCCTTTGACCTTTGTATGGGGAGTGCTAGACACACAGAGGTTTATCCCCAAGACTGACACTTTTCAGACCTGGGACAGCAGCCAGTGTCCACACAGCAAAAACCTCTTCAAGGGCCCAGTTCTTGTTTCTACTTCTGTATCCCCCTCAATGCCTCCTCAACTGTCCAGCTGCAATTTTATTGTAAAAGGTAATTATGTGTTAGCTAAAATCAGACACTTTGCCTTGATATCAACACCAGTCCAGTGTAGGAGAATGTTGAGTACATGAGTCCCCATTACAAAGTAAAAGGCATATGAAACTCAAACATATGCCAGGGTCTCTGAAATACTTCATTCTTAGAACCCATGCAATTGGGTAACAGGCTAACGACGTTCTCCTAATTCTTCTAGAAGTAAGTGCCACATGGATGAGACCCCCAAATGAGTTTATCTGTATTAAGTTCCAGAAAGTTGGCTAATATTAGAGCATGGCTCCCAGGTACTTAAAGAAATCCGAATTACAAATAGAACAGGAATGAGTGCAGCCATTAGAAGAACCAGCTCCCCATAAACAGGTACTTAGAGGTGAAGCAGGAAGTGTAAATGGAGCCCTAACTAATGCCTTGCTTATTGTGCTTTCCTGCAACTGGGAGATTAACCCTGAGATGTTTTTAAAGCTTTCACATGTAGCTGGTACCTTGAACAAGTGGGACTCATTGGGTGCAAAAGACAAAACTTCATCTTGCCCCACTGCCGGTTCAAACCTGCTGGGACGCTTTCTCCACCTCTGGATGAAATCGGAAACTGAAATCTTGGATGAGATCTGACTTTCTCAGCCTCTCTCCAGCCAGGATTTTAAATGTCTAGTCCCATATAATAGTCAGAACCCCAGAGTTACAGCTTTTCCCTGCCCCCAGCTCCTGGAGGGGAGGGGCTCGGATACTGTTCTTCTACCTGGGCGGCCCTCCGGTTGCTAGCTGTGGCCTCTGCCTGCTCTCGAACTGCAGGAAGAAGACACGAGAAAGCGACAGGTGAGGTTGCCCTGGTGGCATCGCTGCTCGCTGGGCTCAGCAGATCTTCAAAGCTTATCACACCAGGCACTTTGAAGGGTCTTTGGAAATTTCAACAGGGAAGAGCTGACACCTACTGTTCTTTTGACTCCTGTGAAAATGCCTTCTCTGGCTGGCTTTTTGTTATTTGTAATTCCATCCCCAGTCCCTGGAGATCAGACCTCTTCCTCTGAGATCTCTTTTCCCCTCCAGGCAATCTATTGGGAAGATCAAAGACTCTCCCAGACACACACCTGGTCCCCAGAAGCTCCCACCTTGAACCGGCTCTCAGGGAAAGAATGTCACTACCAGGGGGTGCTTTAGCCAGGCGTCCCTTCGCCACCTTTCGATTTCTCAGGCAGGAGTTGCACGGGGCCCTGGGGCACCTGTGTTGCCCTCTGAGTTCTTTACGTAAAGATCCCTTCAGCCAGCTGGCGGTAAGGGGAAGCAAGTCCCCGCTCCTCCACGTGGGGGCGATACTCGCGGGACAATGACCACTGAAAAGCATTCTTCCCTCGTCTCAAATGTGATGCATGCACCTTTTTCTCTCTCAGAGTAGTTATTGAGCTGATGGATGCAAAGCAGTCACTTGACCCCTCCTTCACATGTTTGTCCCCGTGGAGCTGGGAATGGTGGCCTCCCAAGACTGGACCCATGACTGAAACGGAGCTGGTGAGTCCCTTTAGAACATCTCACTACACACGCCTTTAATGATCCAAAGATTGAGGGCAAAGCAAGGATTTCTTTTTCTTTTTTTTTTTTCCATCTTTTAAGAGTTTTGCTTCGTACGAAATCTAAAGGGTGAAATATTCTCAGCAGAATTCAAGAGACCCACGCAAATCACTGAGTGATTTCAGGAGACCCAGAAAATTGCCCCAAAACCTGAGTCACTGAGAAGAGCTGCAGCTGCTAATGAAGGTTTTTACAGCCCGTGTGGAGCATCATAGGACCAGAATTCTCCTCCACTGGATGAGTTTTGTCAGGAATATGAGTGATTTCCCCACCCAACCTAAGCAGTCTCTTTCCTCACCTAACCTAATCAGGAAGGAACCCAGGCACTATCTCAGGCCATTTCACACCCATATATCACCTCCAGGAGAGCAAGCACCCTGTGGGTGGGCGCCAGGCAGTCCTCCTTTTATCCCCTGCTTCTACACCATGTCGGGCACATAGTAGGATCTGGGCAAAGCCTGAATTGAATTACAATCTAAGGGGAGAGTGGGGAGAGCCACAGAGACCGGAAATTTATTCTTCAAGGAGTTTACTCTTCTCCTCAAAAAAATTCTTTTAAATTAGATTTTAGATATAAAAAGATCAATCTGCTGCTTTATTTTATTACTCTTCTGTTATATTGAACTGTAACCCTTGGTGGCTTAGGATCGTAACAAGTGAAGTCTATAAAACAAAATAGCAGGTGTGTTAAAATTGCCTATATTTTTCAAAAGTGGGCCCTTAAAGTCCTCCTGCGGAAAGGCCAGTTATCCTGATATGCAAGGAAAGAAGACGTAGTGTTTTATTGTCTACCTGCCTACCTAATATCCATTCTCCCCTTCTTCTACTAACAAATCCTTGAGTTTTTACAGTATGGCAATGTACACAGTTACAACACTACATTTCCAAGCTTCTCTTGCCGCTAAATAGGGCCACGCGATTAAGTTCTGGCCAAAGAGTTGTAAGCAGAAGTTATCAAGTATTATAGAATTTATGAAAAGGGGGATAGACAGCTGGCATGTGCTTTTTTCCTATTCTTCCTCCACCTGCTCCTTGCTTCTTGCCTGGAATGCTGATGTGATTGCTGGGGCTCCAGCAACTCTCTTGGCTCAGGAGGTGACATTGAGTCTGGAAGTCACATGCTAAGAATGAGAGAAGAAAAAGGTAGGAGGAGCCCAGGTCCCTGATGACACTGTGGACATTTGACCTCCGGAATTTTTTTATATGAAAGAGAAATAAACCTCTGTTTAAGTCTCTACTTATGGCTTCTGTCATTTACACAGTTCTTCTTTTTTTTGGCCGTGCTGGATCTTCGTAGCTGCATGCGGGCTTTCTCTAGTTGCGGCGAGCAGTGGCTACTCTTCATTGCAGGGCGTGGGCTTCTCATTGAGGTGGCTTCTCTTGTTGCGGGGCACAGGCTGTAGGTGCATGGGCTTCAGTAGTTGCAGCACATGGGCTTCAGTAGTTGCAGTGCGTGGGCTCAGTAGTTGCGGCCCATGGGCTCTAGAGCACAGGCTCAACAGTTGTGGCACACAGGCTTACTTGCTCTGTAAGGCATGTAGGATCTTCCCAGACCAGGGATTGAACCTGTGTCCCCTGCGTTGGCAGGCAGATTCTTAACCACTGGACCACCAGGGAAGCCCCCATTTACATAGTTCTTACCTGTTACATCTGTTACAAAGGATCACTTAAGCACTCATCATTTTATTTTACCCATTTTGGAAGGAACTCTCTCTAGAATACATTGCACATTCTCTTCCTTTTTAAAATCAAACATGTAGTGAACCTAGGGTTGCTAGATAAAATATAGGAAGTCCAGTCAACTTGAATTTCAGATAAGCAACAAATAGTTTTTGAGTAAAAGCATGTCCCAAATATTACATGGGCCATACTTAGACTAAAAAATACTTTGTTGTTCATCTAAAATTCAAATTTAACTGAGAGTCCTGTATTTTTATTTGCTGACTCAGCCAGTCCTCACTGAACAGGCTCTTTTCCTGCTGTTCTCTATGATGAGGTGTATGGTGATGCCTTGGGGACCTTTTGAGGCGTGGAGGGCTCTTAGCCCTTATGGAAATGGACCAGATTGCCGTGCTTTTTATTCCTATTCTGCTCTTTCTAACGTTGCCATCTCTTCTTTGGTTGCCAGTCTATTGATTGCCCTGCCTGCTGCTCTCTAAGTGGGCCTGCCTCTCCTAGCCCCTCACCCCACCGATGATGTGCCCTGGGAATCTGTGGGCAAACATGGTGTTTGGAGCACATTCCCTGAAGCTGAAAGTCTGGGTTCCACTCCAGGTCCCCCCACTTTCAACTCTATGACCTGGGGCAGCTCATTCGACCTGTCCAAGCTTGGTTCCTGCCTACGTAATATGGGGGCCGTCAGAGCCCCCTCCTGGGTTATGTGAGGCATAAGTGTGGGAAGTGTGGGAGCAGCACCGGCCCTTAGTAAGCGCTCAGCAAACGGGGTAATTGCTGTGTGGTGGGCTGAGCCACCGGCTAGCCAAGCCCGAGAAACAAGGATCTGAGCAGAAAGCTTCTATAAGCAAAACATGAGCAATGGGGACACTCAGATAAGTAGGAGTGGGAAGGAGAATGGGGGCCGAAGGCCAAGGTCAAAGGAGAGTGGGAGAGCTCACGCAAGGCAGCCAGTGATGGCGGGGGTGAGTGGACAGCAGGTGTGTTATTAGGTGCCCCCCGCAAGATTTGCATGCTGAAACCCCACCCCCGGGACCTCAGAGTGTGACTGTATTTGGAGATGAGGTCTTTAAAGAGGTGATGACGTTAACATGAGGTCCTCAGGGGGCCTTGGTCCAATCTGACTGGCATCCTTATACGAAGAAGAGATTAGGACGCAGACACACACAGAGGGAAAAACCTGTGAGGACACAGTGAGAAGACGGCCGTCTGCAAACCAAGGAGAGAGACCTCCGGAGAAGCCAACCCTGCCGAAACCTTGGATCTTGGACTTCCAGCCTCCAGAACTGAGAGAATACGAGAATACATTTCTGTCGTGTAAGCTGCCCAGTCTGTGCTGCTTTGTTACGGTGGCCCCAGCAGGTTAATACAGGTGTCGAAAGAGAAGGCTGTGGGGACAGGGCCATAGGCTGAGTGCCCGGGAGCAGTCATGCAGCCCTTGATCCAACAGACGTTCTCGTTGATGTTGGAGGGGGCTGGGGCTGGCATTGATACCAGGTATTCTTCCTGCACAGGGTATCCAGGGGTGAACACCGTCCTTCTCCTGAGAGAACAGATGAACCAGAGAATCACAGACAGTGACAGATGCCGGGCTGCGGGGACTGATTGGGAAGGAGCAGGGAGCCACTCCAGGGAGCCCATCAAAAGAGGCTCTTCCAGGAAGGGAGCCAGGCTGACACCTGAAGGTGAGAAGGAGCTGTCAGGGGCTGTTCAGGGACACCAGGAGGAGGCCAGGGGCTGCTGGAACTGCTGAAGCTGAGCAGGAAGGAGAGGTCGGCCAAGAGGAGGTGGGAGGCTGGAGGCAGGGGTCAAGGCTGGACCTCATAGCCTCCTGGGCCTTGGTAGGGTGTTTGCATTTTATTCTGAGATGAAGGGCAACTCCAAAGGGGTGCACTATGGCAGAGGGACGGCCTGCTCGGCCCACCCTTCCCCCCGGCCCGCGTGTCGGGGAAGGACAGCAGTGACTTCCTTGGGACGAGATCTGCAGAGTCGTCATGTGGGCTTGTGGGAAGCCAGCTTTCACTTATGGGGGAAAATTAGAAGTCCCCAAGCGGCGGAGATCGTAGGTTTGCCTGGAAATGAAGAATTCCACTGGCACAGATCGAAAAGAAAGGGAATATGTTTGTTCATTTATTCATTCAGTCATTCATTTACAAAAATGTATGGAGCTTCTACTGCCCACTAGGCACTGTCCTAGTGCTGCGAACACAGCAGTGAGTGAAACAGCCAACCTCTCTGCTTTGGGGGAGGTGGCACCCTGGTGTAGGGACACAAATGCTAACGAATAAACAAATAAGTGTACAATGTCAGGTGCTGATATACCTGCTCAGAAGGCAAGGAATAGAGTGAGGAGGTGGTCCTGCTGTGCTGTTTTGAAAAAGGGAGTGACTCTGATAAGGGGACATTTGGGCACAGGCCAAGAGATGCAGGTTCCATGGGCACAGTGAAAGATGCTTACGGCCGAGGACCCCAAGAAGGCGTCCTTGCACTGAAAATATTTTTCATCAGGCAGCCAGGACCTGAAGATGCCCCCATCATCCCTTGGCAGTTAACACAGACATCCTGGGGAAGAATCTCAGCTTAAGCTATGAACCTCCAATGTCTCAGCAAAGATACATTAACGATCTATGGAGCGCAAGCTCACCTTTAGCCCAGTGTGGACAGAGTGTGTGGCTCTCCACTGCTCTGCACATAGAAGGGGCTCAATCAACACTTTTTTTTTTTTTTTTTTGGCCACGCCACACGGCATGCAGGATCCTAGTTCCCCGACCAGGGATCGAACCCGTGCCCCCTGCAGTGGAAGCACGGAGTCCTAACCACTGGACCTCCAGGGCAGTCCCTCAATTAACACTTTTTAAATGAACAACTGAGAAAACTCACAAAGTGCATATGTAAGCTGGCAGATCTAATATTTGAGCATTTATGGTTTTTTTGTTTGAACAGACTACGAGGCAGATCAGGAGGGTAGGAGATTGCTGTCCCCCAGCTGACCATAAAGAAGTAGGAGGAAGAAACAGTGTGATTGTTTGGGATGGAAGAGCTCTAATTATAAAATGCATTTGACTCTGCCGTCCTTGTGCCCTCACATGGCATTGCTCGGAGCAGAAAGAACTCTGCCCAGCGCAGCTGTCAAACAATGTAGGAGATTCAAGGCGGGCAAAGCCTTTATCTTCTGTTGAAGACGCTGAAAGCCACCCTCTTGGACCCCTCCCTAGTGATGGTGATTTTGTGTTGATAGAGAAAAGGCCAAGCACATGGAAGTCATCACAGAAAGCTTTGCTCATCCGTAAAGAAAAGCCACTGTGATGCATTCAACGATGTTCTCCAGTCCCAACCCAGATGCTTTGCTATGTAAAGGTCAAAGGACTTTTTATGATGTAAGAGGCAGGGAATCTCCTGAGTCAGATGGCCATCTCCAGCTTATCTCCAGACAGCACTTCTGGGCCTTCAAGGGTTCTGCCTTGTCCTTAAAAGGGAAAGACCCTGATCTAGAGTAATATTTTAGAACAACTTCCAGATAGGACACTTCCCCTAGGTTGAACCTAGTTTTCTACTACTGCTACTGAACATATAAGAGACAGTGGGATTGTTGCATATTAACCCCGCATAAGGCAGCCGATGAAAAAAACTGGGGCTGTATCTGCCTTCCACCCAGCAGTTTGTGTGCAAAGTGCTCAAGTTATTTCTCAAGGCCTAAGAAGAAATCTAACATGGATTAGAACTTGTTCTTTCTTTTTTAAAATTTATTTATTTGGCTGCATTGGGTCTTCGTTGCTGTGTGCGGCTTTCTCTAGTTGCAGAGAGCGGGGGCTACTCTTCGTTGCGGTGTGGGCTTCTCATTGCCGTGGCTTCTCTTGTTGCGGAGCACAGGCTCTAGGCGCGTGGGCTTCAGTAGTTGCGGCATGCGGGCTCAGTAGTTGTGGCGCATGGGCTTAGTTGTTCTGCATCATGTGGGATTTTCCCGGACCAGGGCTCGAACACATGTCCCCTGCATTGGCAGGCGGATTCTTAACCACTGAGTCACCAGGGAAGTCACCCTAGAACTTGTTCTTGAAGAAAGTGAAAGACTCACCAGATTTGCTAAAACAGCCTGGGAAAGAGGATCCAATGCAAGAACCACAATGTTGGCATCTCCCAAAGACCACCGTTGTTCCCAAGTTTCTTCATTCTTGTTGATTTGAAAATGGATGCTTGTTTTTGTTTCGTGTTAATTACTGACCTGACGGGTGTCTTGTTGATCACGAGGGACAAAGATGTGCAGTGACATGTCCCCTCCGTTCTTAGGGTAACCTCGTGGGCTTATCTGCACGGTTTACTTTCCTGAGTCCCTCCCGTGTGTCTAAAGGCTGCAGAGGCATCCCTGGTAGGGATGGAAAAGGACAATGCCCAGAATTTAGATCAGCACAGAGCACACATTCAAACATGCCCAATAAATATTTGTAAAAGAAACAAATCAGAGATGTGGGTTGGATAGAAAATCAATGGTTGAGAGAGAGAGAAGTATCTGCCACCCCAGCACGATTGAGCAGAAGTGTGGGTAAGAGCACGGGTTCTGGAGCCAGATGGCCTCTGTCCTGCTACTCAGTAGCTGTGTGACCTAAACCTCTTTGTGCCTCAGTTTCCTTGACTGTAAAATGGGGGTGATGATGACAGTACTTACCACAGAGGATTGTTGACAGAATTAACTAAGTCGACACAAGTAAAGCACTTAGAGGCCAAGCATTCCGTACACATAGCTCTTAACTCCTTTTTTTTTTTTTTTTTTTGGCCTCACCGCAAGGCTTGTGAGATCTTAGTTTCCCAACCAGGGATCGAATCTGGGCCCTTGGCAGTGAAAGTGCAGAGTCCTAACCACTGGACTTCCAGGGAGTTCCAAACTTCTCTTTTTTTTAATTTAATTTTTATTTTATTTTGGAGTATAGTTGATTTACAATATTTTGTTAGTTTCAGGTGTACAGCAAAGTGATTCAGTTATACATACACATACATCCATTCTTTTTCAGATTCTTTTCCTATATAGGTTATTTCAGAATATTGAGTAGAGTTCCCTGTGCTATACAGTAGGTCCTTGTTGGTTATCTATTTTATATATAGTAGTGTGTATATGTTAATCCCAAACTCCTAATTTATTCCCCCCCTCCCTGCACCTTTCCCTTTTGGTAACCATAAGTTTGTTTTCAAAGTCTGTGAGTCTGCTTCTGTTTTGTAAATAAGTTCACTTGTATCATAAGATTCCACATATAAGTGATATCACATGATATTTGTCTTTCTCTGTCTGACTTATTTCACTTAGTATGATAATCTCTAGGTCCAACTATGTTGCTGCAAACAGTATTAAAGGGCTCTGTGTTATGGCACCTCCAGAGACTGGGAGGGGATCAGCACTGTGATATTCCATTGCTGTTGCTGCTCACGTGAAAACTTTCAATGCACAATACAGTGGGTTGAAGGATGCCCCCCCACACACAAAAAACAGATGTGGAACCTGTGATGACCTTATGTGGAAAAAGGGTCTCTGAAGATATAATTAAGGAACTCAAGACAAGATCATGCTGGATTAGGATGGGCCCTAAATGCAATGACAAGTGTCCTTATAAGAGAAGAGACAAATGAGAAGGGAAGACATCACACAGAGGAGAAGGCCACGCACATGAAGACAGAGGCAGAGATTGGAGCGATGCATCTACAAGGCAAGGAATGCCCAGAATTTCCAGCAATCGGCAGAAGCCGGGAGAAAGGCATGGCATGAATTCTCCAGAAGGAACCACCCTGCTGACATCTTAATATCAGACTTTTGGTCTCCAGAACTGTGAGACAATAAACGTCTGTTGTTTTAAGCCACCAAGTTTGTGGCAATTTGTTTCAGTAGCCCCAATGCAGATGACCCTGTAGGTCTCAAAATCGGAGGAGACTGAAAAACCCTTGCTTTGATTCCTAAGCCTTAAGTATGGTCTTGCCTCTGAAGGCAAGAAAATGACTTGGTGTTTTTCTCACTTTCAAAGAGTTGAAACTCCTTGGCCTAAGTCTACATACCATCTAGGGAGGGGAAATTGACTCACAGAACAGAGAGGTGATCCTCAAGGTCATATGAAGGAGGGGCAGAGGAAGTCGGCTCACCTAAGGGGCAGGGGGTTGGCAAATACAGTGCCAAGTTCACAGGACCAAGGATCTGGAGATCCAAGTTCTAATCCAGCTTCTGCCTCTCACTGGCCAGGTGACCTTGCGTGAGGCCCTGCCATTTCTTGGGTGTCAGGACTACCTGACTGTGAAATGGGAGGATGGGGCTGTGTGCTCTCTGGGGTCCTTTCCACTGGGACCCTCTGTGAGTCTGCGGCCACCCCTGCCACAACAAGGGGTGCAGCATGGAGGGTGCCAACAGCCTGACCGTGGCTGGTCCTTGGGTCTGCCTGTCAGCATAGCCCGTGCTGCACAGCCTTACCTGTCTGCCAAAGCCTGAGAGCCAGGAAAGTGGGTGAGTGGCCAGCGGATGCGGTGCCCACGTCGGCGCTGGCGCACTGCAGCAGGGTGGCCCTGTGTGTCCCAGGCAGGATGCCGGCAGCACAGCCTTCCCCCTGGGTCTGTTTAGAAACCAGTCACACACCAGGTTTTACTTCAGGAATGAAATGTACATGAAATTGATGCAGTTGGTCCTCCTGAACAATTGATTTAGGAGTCTTAGTTTCCCTCCCACCTTTCTCCTTAATTGACTTTTCTCAGACTCTCAGTCTGCCTTAAATTCAAAATCTGGGAATCCCTTCTTCTCCCCTCACCCTGCTCTCCATCTCAATTTATCTACTCTGCTTTCTCTCTCGTGGATTATATTAGGATGTGCTATTTTAACCGTATCTGCATTGAAAGTGCTGCTCTCTCCTAGAATTTTCCCAATTAAATCCCTATCTCAATCTTAAGAGATATTAACTTTCACAGAGGTAGGAGCAAAACCTTTAAGAATCACAGACATGTCAGGACAAAAATTTACACTCTGTGGCCATCTTGTACATTTCACGTGCCTGCCAATTTTTAAAACGGGATTTTCTTGAAGGAAAGCAAACATAGCGATTTTCCCAAACTGTTGAAAATTTGCCAGCAGACAGAGAGGAATTTTCCTATTCTTCTTACCCTGTGTCTACCTCTGTCCTTTTTTTGGGTAAAGCGATGGTGTAGACTTTTGTCTGAAGCAAAGCAGACTTGTCACTCGCTGCTTCTCCTCCTCCCTGGGCATCAGGCTGCAGTTCTCAAACTTCTGAACAAGTCACACCTTCTCTAAAATGTGGTCCCAGGAAGGAAGGAATTAAGGATTCTGCAGTCCCTGTCTTCTTTTCGTTGTTTTTTTTTTTTTTTTTTTTTTTTTTTTTTTTGCCGGAAAAGCACCTTCAGGTGAACAAATGTGGGAGGTGGAGCAAAGCCTTGGACCTGGTGATAAGGAGGGTTTTTGGAGATGCGCCTCCGTAGGAGCGGGCATCTTGCAGTGTCAGGGGTTTAAATTAAACCAGGATGGGGGAGGGAGAAGGGGAGAGACCATCCCCGCGCCTGCAGCGTTGACTCCTGGCATCATTTCGGTGCAAGGACCCAGCTGACACTTCTTATTTTGGGTCCTGCCTTCCCAGCAGAAGTCTGCAACTTGCCGGCATCGGGGCAGGACGGCAGCCGGCAGCCGCTGAGCAGAGGAGAGAGGTAACTTTCCGGGAGGGGTGTGTGGGTTTCTTGATGCTAGATCATCAGCTCATTTTACCCGCTCCTTAGGTAGCCGGCAGAATGATTCCCTTTTCTTTGGGTTTTTTAAAAGCTTTCTTTTCTAAGAAGCTGAAGCCCTCTCCCTGCACTTTACAGCAACTCTGGGCTCCATGAAGTTCATCCAGGTTCCTCCCCGCATGGCTTTCCGTACAAGGAAAGCTGAGTCAGTTGCTCACAGGAGTAAAATTTTCCAAATATTTTTAAAATGTTGTTCGAATTATTTTTTTAATTCGGTTTCCTTCTCATGTTGGTTTTATGTTTGCACCTTGTGTTTTAATTCAGCTACGATGAATATAAGTTTGTGGAGGAAATTTTGGTGGTGGTTTTGTGATTTAAAAAAAAAAAAAAAACTACTCCATTGCAGTCGTGCTGCAGTCCCAGCAACCTGGTTTAACTGCAGAGGCTATCACGGTGCAGTCTGCCTCTCCTCTTTACCCTCGCTAGAGTCTGAGTCTCTGATTCCCACCCGCCTGGCTTCTCCAAGCAAGCCCCCCATGCCCCACCTCCTTGCCCACCCACCCTCTGCAAAGGACCCCCGGTAAGTGCGCTGATGTCTGTGACACTTGGGGTTTGAAGGAGAATTTGGACACTGCAGCTTTAAGAATGCCGTACTGCGAAATCTTTCTCCTTCAAGTGACTGCAGAACCTCAGTAGCGGGGGGGGGGGGGGGGGGGGGGGGGGGGAGGAGTAGAGAGAAAGGGATGCCCACTCTCGGGTCAGCCCGTTGGGTAACTCAGACTGGGGAGCGCCGAGCCCTGGGCGAAATCCAAAGTGCGTTCAGGACCTGACTTCGGGTTGGTTCACATGCTTGGGCACGGGGAGACCCCACAGACTCACTGATGAGTTTAAGCGTAGTCCTTGCCTCAGCGCGTGCGTGCGTGCGTGCGTTTGTGTCTGGTTAACTGGCTCTGTAAGCCGTGTGGAATCGGGCTGGAGAATTCTGGTCTGATCTCTGTTGTGATCTTTCCAGCCTGGCTTGAACCCTGGGAACACAGAGGCAGCCTTCACTGCCTTATTCACTGGGGGTGGAGGTTTTCTTCTTGTGGGTTTATTGAGATGTGCTCTGGAGGGAAACTTGAAACAATGATTTGCGACCGCAGGGGCAGAGGCTGTAGCATTTAAGAATGGATGAATTCACTGATGTGTTAGTAGTGGGTGTTGAATTATGATGCACGGGGTGCCAGGCAATTGTGGGGGGCTCCATAAGAAGCCCATCTAGATGGGGATGGGGTTCGCACAGATGCAGCAGAAAGCACACTTGGGGCAGTGGCTCTTTCCGGGGAAATGCACAAGGAGCCCAAGGCGTCTGAACTCCCGTCTCCGGGACCAGACTCCTCCCCATCTGGCCAAAGGGCCGCCCCAAAGGCAGTTGCTGCCTCAGTAAGTGCCGGCTGGAGGAGCGCCAAGGCTGGCACCACTGGCGTGGCATTCCAGGACATGCAGGGCCTGGATCCAGGTCTGCATTGGGGGTGATGCCACGCAGGGCCAACGGTGGCATGTGCCCAGGTGGTCCCAGGCACTGGATGGGCTGAGCTCCTGTGCAGTTCTTCCCAAAGCAAAACGGTATCTTTTTACAAAAAAAACAAAAAAAACAAAAAACTTTAGGTCTCTCACTAAATATGCTCTAAGGATGCGCAGCAAACCTCTCAGATATAAATTATCCAGGCAAGTCCCTGAAACAGCAACTGGGCCAAGGCTGGCAGTGTGCCATGACCTCTGTGGGTTCTGCATTGTGTTCTGGGTCTTGCTGTAGACTGGAGCCAGACTTGGAGGCTCATCTTTAGAAAACCCTGCCTGCACTCTGGCAGGGGCTGCAACAGTTGAAGCTCCTTGGGGCATGAGAGGTGGTCTCATTAAACCCTCTGCAGGCATTTGGGGAAATTCGGGCTCATAGACAGATATTTTATAGGGTCTTAGACCGCATAATTGCCTAGATTGGAAAAGCCCTCTGCAGGTGAAAACAAACCTCCTCCCCCAAATTAGGAGCACCTTGATACTTCTCTACTTTCAAAATCCCTGTCTCTCTGACTCACTCCACTGGCTTTTTATATATTCCCTGTGTATTTAACACCATCTTTGACCTCGGCTCATAGATCTGTGGCATGGGCTTGCAGAACCTCCTGAGACATAGAGCAACTTAATTTTTCCAGACTGACATCCTTGGATGTGGAACAGTTTGAGCCTGGTGTACCCAGATGAATCACTGGGGTCCCACACACTAGGGTCTTTGGTGGTCAGTATCGTGTGGTGTTGATGATGGAGCCTCATTGGTGCAACAGGCAGAACTTGCCCCTCCCCCCAGAAAGCTGCTGGGATGTGCTGTTTGGACAAACCTTGACAAATTTTCCCTTATCAGTGGGATGGAGGTGTCAGCGGCCTCTCTGCCCCGGGGAGCAAGAGACTGGAGCTGGCATGCCCAGGCAAACTCCTCTCCCATTCAGTGCCTCCCTCCCCTGCCTGGATGACAAACGAGCCTCCTTTACATCTGGAATTAATTCCTTTATATCTGGAATTAGCCAAGAGAAAGGCCTCTTGTCCGTGGCTGCAAAGCAAATGCCACTGTTGGCCCCAGCATCCCGCCCACAGCCACTAGTCTCTGGTCCCCTAAGGGGAGGTCAGGTGAGACAGGAACTTCACAAATGTGCCCCAAGGGGAGCAGGTGACCCCAGAGCCCAGCCCTCAGACATCACTGGAGCTTGTGAAATGAATGACACGCACTGCCAATATGAGATGAAAAAAGGGGTTTCTACAAGCTTCCCATTGTGAGAGCTCTCCTTCCCTCAGCAGGTGCTGTCAGGGCCAAAGTGACCCCATCAAGGCAGTCGGGGAAGAAGCAGCCAAAGTGGCTCAAGAGCCTCAGGGATGGACAGGTGGGTCTTAGCCCCTGCAGGCCCCTGGACGCCCTCGTCTCTCAGGGAGTAGAATGGGGAAGCCAGCTGCTGAGGAGCTGGTATGGCGAGAGCTGGCCCCATGCTGGACAGCGAGGGACCAGCATTTCCCAAGGTTTTCCTCAGGCAGAAAATCCAGTGCAATTGATGACGACCACTACCCTGCCCCCATTTCCACCAGGCCCGACCCACTAGTCCAGGGGCTGCCGGATGGTGGGAGCAGGAAGAAACTCTCCCCCACCAGGCCCACAGGTCAGATCCAGGGGCTGCCATGGGCCTGGGTTGATCTTTAAAAACAATTCTCTCTTTCCATCCCCCAGATCACTTAGAGCAGGCGCATCCTAGCCCTGTGATTGTGGCAGGGAAACAGTGAGGCTAGAGCTGGTCCCTAAGTTAGGTGGGAGGTGTGCCTGGAGGGGTAGGAGCGGGTGTGCGTCTTGGTCCCAGGCTCCCCGGCGGCGGCTCGCAATGCACCAGTGCTGACTCAGTGCTTCCCGCGCGCTCTCCTCTCCCACCCCGTCACCTGCCCCGGCCTTGGCCCGCGGAGCCCGTGCTGCTGGTTCTCCGGGTCTCCTTGCGCAGGGGCGGTTGGAACCCAAGCTGCTGCAGGCCCTCCCCCGCCCTCCGCGCCGCCCGGGCCAAGTCAGCAGTGCTGGCTGCCGCGGGGCTGCAGCAGCGGGCGGTGCAGAGGCCCTGCACCACTGCTCCGGGCTGGCGGGCGGCGCGCCACTGCCACGCTCGCGTCCCGACGGCCACCTCCCGGCGGCTGCGCGCAGCCGGCGCCGAGACAGGACTCGGTCCCTGATTGGTGCAGTGAGTGAGTCTCGGGCTTTATTTATACAACATTTTCTGCACGACTCTACTTCATCGGAGTTGAGGGCTGGGGCCGGAGGCAGCCTCCCCGGTTGGGAAGGATGACAAACGGAGGCTCCTGTACAGACCGGCTTCGCGCATCCTTGGATGGGCCATTTTCACAGGCGCTTCTGTATGGAGCATCCAGCAAGAGTGAAGCGTGATTTGTCGAAACCTCCACAGAAGAGCAAGATGTGTGGCACCTCGGAAGGGATGGGAGGTTAATGAAGCCTTTGGGCTGAGCCCAGGGATGCTGTGTCTGGGTCCCGGCTTTGGACCTCCTGCTCTGAATCGTGGACACCGGTCTGGAAAGTGAGACTGTCTTTCCAATTGCGGGGGTGGGGGGCTAAGAAGGGATTCCCAACTCAGGCATCCCCTTGGGTGAGGGCAGAGGGACCCTCTCGGAACGTATTCTTGAATGCTCCACTCAGGATGTCTGGGAAAGCCTCCCGAGACAGATTGAGGCACAAAGGCGCTGGCAGAAAGGGTTTTTCCCAGTGTCGAGTTAGTTGCAGAAGGTTAAAGTTGGATGTGGAAGAAGTCCAGCTTCCCCTACAGAGGGAAACAGGGCCAGCACATGTGGCTGGGGTCTGGTAGCTGCTGACCCTCCTGGGTGATGTGAGGGGCTGAGGTGGCAGGAGGGAGGGGCTGGGGACAGAGAAGGCAACCCCAGGGAGCCCAGACAGCACCTTCTGCCCAGAATAGCAGCCTCTGGTGCGGGTCTTCATTTATGCCAGTGGCATGAAAATGTTGCCCTACTCGTCCCCTGGGGCCTGTTCCTGGCAAAAGCCCTGTCTCCTGGCAAGATGGGAAGTGATGTCACACTGCACACATGAGCCTGCTCTTCCGGGGCTGTGAGACAGTTCGGAGACCGATGCCTCTCACTGCCCCGGACCCTGGACTTCTGCGGGGAGAGCCTGGGTGCTGGTGGCTGCTTCCTCCCATTGCTGGCTTGAGTGTCTCCACCTTGGAGGCTGCCCTTGGAGCCTGCACTGCGCTGGGAGGGGGAAGGAGATGGCAGAGGGGGAAGAGGAGGGGGAGATGGCAGGGGTCGTGGGGCCTGCAGACCCTGCTCTCTACTGATGTCATCAGTTTGGGGGCCTGCACAGATCTGACACGAGGAGCCTTCCCGCTCAGCCTGGGACAGGCACAGTGCTGAGGCTGCCTGTCTTCCTCCCAAGGACGTGGGGACAGGCAGCTCTCGGGGGACTGCCTGCACCCTCCAGGCAGAGCCAACTGTCCAGCCGAGTCCCTGGGGCTCCTGCAAGGACTAAGGTATAAGGCAAAGGTAAGGGCCGTGAGAGCAAATGGTGGGCCTGGATTTCAGCAGGAAATGGGACACTGGTGGTGCCCACCTGGTTAAAGGAGTAGCACCCCAAATCCCGAAGACAGGGAGGGCCAGGAGGCAGGCTGGGGTGGTGGGAAAAGGCTTCAAGGTGCTGCTGGGACCCTAGGGCTGCAGGGCCAGATCCTCACCCATGGCACTTCCCCACTGACCGTTTTTGCTTTTCACCCAATGCAGAGTCAGCAGCTTCTCTGCTGTGCCCATTCTCTGCAGATCTGGTTAAGGTTCCGAACCTGTCTTTCCTCTTCTGAGTGCAAACTTTAGCCCCACAAATGAAAGATACTTTGACATCATCTGATGCCAGCCCCGAGCTCAGAGGCAAGGACCGGGAGGCCTAGAGATTAACCGACTTGCCCAAGGAGACAGGAAGCTCAGGGCAGGCCTACAAGTCCCTGGGATGTGTTTCAGCCAGCATGTGAGACAAGGATGAAGTCATCAGCGCTGGACCCATCGGGTGCCCTGACTCCAGTGAAATAGGACAAGGTAAGGAGATTGGGGACCTGGAGGTGACACAGACCTGAGGCCCTAAAGACCATGGGCAAAACTTACTGGACATCAGGAAGTGCTGCTCCGGGAACTGAACCCTACCTCTAAGCAGGTTTGCAGCACCCCTGGTTTGCGACTCTCACTGGGCAAAGTGTCCAGGGGAGAAAACATGGGGCTTTTTTCATAGGTGTTCCTCTTTGCAATTCCGGGAAATCGGGGCCCCTGGAGTCTGGCGGTTGCCAGTCTGGTTATTAGTGCTGTAACTCAGGGTTCCTCCAGCAGAGGGCGCCCGAGGACGCAGGAAGGAAACAAGCCTCTCACTGCGGGGCTGGGCGTTTGCGGAATTGGGGATGTGAGTTTTACTCGGTCCCATGCATTCAGGCAGAAGAGTTTTTCTGGGTTTTGTTTTGACACATAAAACAGAAAGTTCACCTAGAAATTTCCCTGCCATTCAGGATCTGTGTCATCTCCTAGGTCTGCCCACACTTCATTTTGGCCTCTTAGAAAGGTTGTGGAACACAATACAGAGGGGTGTGCTTTCCTTGTTCACAGTTCTCAGAATAGGCTTGATGGGTCGTTTGTGCCTCTGTTGTCTAAGGAAATTTCACAAAATTCCCAGGGAGAGCTGGCCATTCTTGAATTTAGGAACACAGCAAGAAGTTGACCTGTCCCGTGCTGGGGCTCAGATTCCTATTGCAGTGACCAGGTCAATACCTGTCACTTGATTTCTGGGGGCAACTTGCTTCAGGATCTATCTGCTGGGAGTGAGGCATCTGGCCTGGGCTCCATGTTCAAAAAGGTTTTTCGATTTTTTATATCATTTCTAGCAAACAGCTCAATTCTCTCATATTTGAGTCATGTGTTAAAAGCATTCAATTTTATTTTATTTTTAAAAATTTTTATTGGAGTACAGTTGATTTACAATGTTGTGTTAGTTTCAGGTATACAGCATAGTGATTCAGCTATACATATACATATATTCATGCTTTTTCAGATTCATTTCCCACCTAGCTTATTATAGAATATTGAGTAGAGTTCCCTGTGCTATACAGCGGGTGCTTGTTGGTTATCTATTTTATATATAGTCGTGTGTATATTGTCAGTCCCAAGCTCCCAATTTATCCCTCCCACCCATGTTTCTCCTTAGGTAACCACAAGTTTGTTTTTGAAATCTGTGAGTCTGTTTCTGTTTTGTAAATAAGTTCATTTATATCATTTTTATTAGATTCCACATATGAGTGCTATCATATGATGTTTGCCTTTCTCTGTCTTACTTCTAAAAGCATTAAATTTTAAATGGTTAAAATGCATTTTTCTAATCCTGTTTTGACATTTCTTCAGTCTGTAAACTCCCAGGTCCCCTAAGACATGGCAATGGCCTGGATGTCTCACATCCTCTGAAAGGCCCTGCCACGTGCAAGCCACTGCCCCTTTGTGGTCTGAAGGTCACCTTGCCCTGCAGCCTCAACATTGTAAATAGTCCATTCAAGGTCTCAGAGATACCAGGCTTCCGTCTGTGTAATAAACGTGCTTATTTGACAACAAGGGCTTGACCAGACATAAATGGTTTTTAAAGAAAAGTACAAATTAAGTTTTTCTTCAAAACAGAAGGAGTAAGATAGGGCTGACTCATGATAAAAATGTGAAATGGGCCCAGCTTGTCTTTGATGTTCCCCTACTGCCTTCACCCCACTGGCCTCCCAGGCTACCCCGGGGGCTCAAATGGACCCCGGGTCACCAAGGAGCCTCCACTTAGCGCCTCTGCTCAGCCTGGCTGCCTGAGCGCCACGTTTCTGTTGCGTCCGACCCGTCTCTCTCTTCTACCCTAGAAATTTTCAGAGGTTCCTCCTGGCAAAATCCCCCTTTGGAGAGAAGGTTGGTGAGGGAGATTTGAACAGACCTGCCAGCACCTGCAGGCCGCCTCCGTGCGTACCTGGTGCTGGAAATGGGTTGTTTTTCACAACTGCTTTGCTTCTTGGCTTCTCTGGGTCCCCGGAGGTCAAAAGTGACTGCCCTCCCAAGGCGTTCCTGCCAGGCAAGCGGGAGAGACACACCTCCAGCGAAGAAGCCCTGTGAGTGCCCCTTGTCTCTTCCAGATGCCTGCAACACATGGTTTTCTGAGGACTGTGCTAAGCATTCTTCCTATTTATAGAAAGACAGGGGTGATGCTAACCTGCAGCAAACTACAGGGAACGGAGCGACGGCTGCAAATACGTAACTTGGCAGTATCCATCCAAGGGATTGAGGATGGGTGTTGGTGTGGCCGCTCAGAGAAGGGGTTCCGCTAAGGACAAGGATCCGGTGCATCATGCATGAGAATCATCCCTGTGGTCCTCATGTTCGAGATGTTTATATATTCTAGGATCTGGGAGCCTTTCTGGCTTTCTCGTTGATCTCAGCTCTCCTTTAGGGTAGACTGACTTCAGGTGAGCGGCCCCTTCCACCAATTACTGTGTCTTTTTAGCATCTGTCCCATTTCACAGTGGCCCCACCTGTCCTCGGCACTTCTACAGTATTCGCCACTCAACAACCTCAAAGCCCAAGTGTGGAATTCTGTTCAACTCAACCCCCAAGGATAACCCTCTCTTCTATAAAACAATCCACATTTCCTACTGGCGTGGGTTGACTTTTCCTTTCTTTTTCTTTTTTTTCCTTTCTAGTTAATCAATAGAATAGCGTAGTTATCTATGTCAGAAATAAAGTGCTTTTGGGAATTCCCTGGCAGTCCAGTGGTTAGGACTCTGTGCTTCCACTGCAGGGGGCCCAGGTTCGATCCCTGGTTGGGGAACTAAGATCCCTCAAGCTGCGTGGTGCAGCCAAAGGGAAAAAAAAGTTAAAAATAAAAAAAGTAAAAAAAAGAAAGTGCTTATGTTAATATTTTCTGAATTAGAAGAGAACTATCACTTTTTCCCTCCATGGCCCTTGGACTGTAAGAAATGACTGTTGTAACCTTGGGCCTAAGGACCTCCCTAGTGCTATTTCCTCTGATGTCCTCCTGGGGGCCAGGATTGATGGAAACTGGCTTAATGGCTTCAGCCTCTGGTCTTCACTGCCCATTGATAATGATGACGGTGGTGACCAAGGATGGTGGATTTGGGGCCCCAGTGTCCCTGTCTGGTTCCTTTGGCCTCAGGGAGGGGAAGAGGACTTCTTGGTGTGTCCCAGGACCAGCAAGGAGGCCAGTGTGGACCAGAGTCAGCAAGAAAGACAGTAAAAAGAAGTGAGGTCAAGAGCCAGTTGGGGGCTGATTCAGTTGAACTTTTTTGGCTTTGACTCTGAGCAAGGTGAGGTGCCATTGGAGGGTTTTGAGTAGCAGAGTGATGCGATCAGATTTCATTCTAAACAGATCAGTCCTGGATGCTGGGTTGAGGACAGACTTGGGGAGCAAGGGCCAAGTGAAACCAGTTAGGAAGCTATGACAGTCATCCAGGCAAGAAAGTGATAGTGGTTTAGAGTGGAAATAATGAATGTCACGAGAAAAAGCAGAGAGTGGTCTGGATTCCTGCTGTGTTTTGAAGGTGGAGCCAACAGGCTCTGCTGAGGGACTGGATGCAGGAGAAGAGAGACAGAGGTCAAGGATGAACCGCAGAGGAAGGAGTTGCCATGTGTGGAGATGGGGGAGACTTCAGAGGAGCAGTCTGGAGAGTCAGGGTGGAATCAGAACTTTAGTCTGGAATGTACCATGTTTTCAGAGTCTTATTACACACCCACAAGATTCTGGATTAGCATTTGGCTGTTGGAGTCTGGAGGTCGTGGCTGCAGATGTTAATTTGGGAGTTGTCAGCGTATAGATGTGATTGATAAGCTTTGAGGCTGGATGAGATCACCCAGGGAGGGAGGGTAGGTGACCCGAGCCCTGGGGTCCTCGAACACAAAAAGGGTGGGAGTGGGGGGGAACCAGCAGAGGAGACTGAGAAGGAAGGAGTGGTGGGTAAAGTAGGTGAGAACCAAGAGACGCTGGCATCCCAAAATCCAAACAGAAAGGAAAAAAGAGTTTCAAAGATCAGGGAGGGACCAGCTCTGTCAAACGATGCTGATGCGTCATGCAAAATGGGGGCTTGGAATTGGTCGTTGGGTTTAGCAACATGGAGGTCATCGGTGACCTTGATGAGGGACAAGCAGAACAAAAGCCAGCTTCAGTGCTGCCTTCCTAGACCCAGTGGCCTAGAAAGAGCATCTGCCAGACCCGGGCCCATGGCAGCAAAGCGGGTGGGCACTGACCCGGCAGCCTTCAGGTCCTGAAAGCCTCATTGGCTCAGACAAGGCCCCTCCCTTCTGCCATAGGTCTCAGCAGGTGCAGCTGCAGGGCCAAGGGGCCTGTCCTCTTGTCTCCAGTGACTGCAGAGAGACAGCCTCCGGGCCATTCGTCTACGGAGCCATCCAGATCTAGTTCTGGTCCGATTGGGAGCAGCCAGCACAAGTGACCCATCAGACCTTTCCAAATATCATGCCCAAACTCGATCACACTACTACCTGTCAAACACCCTCGTGTTCATATCCAGACGGCTGCTTTATCATCAGAGCACATCGGTTGGCTTGATATTGAAAAGCCTTCTGCCTTCAACTAAGCTAAAGGACAATTTGGTGATCAAAGAAAAGTCTCCTTACCAGGGTGCATTTGGGGATCCCAACCCCCAAAAGTGGATGGTCATGGAGACCCCTATTGATACCTATTATGCTTCAGGTAATGAACAGTGTCTTAGAGTAAAGCACAGTGGGTAGGGAACCCTGTCTTAGGTCTCTTTCTCATAAGACCCTAAAACACAAGCCAATGTGTGATGTGGCCCAGGTTGGCAATTCTCTGATGCTCTGGCTTAATTCAGGATACACTTAGAGCTGCATTGTTCCATACGGTAGCCACTAGCCACGTGTTCTAATGCACTGAGGAACTGAATGTTACATTTTACTTAATTACAACAGTCACATGTGGCTAGTGGCTACCGAATAGGACGGCAAAGACAGAGAACTTTTCCACCATCACAGACAGTTCTGTCGGACAGCATCACACCATTTTTAACCTTTTAAATTTGATGCGAGGAGGAGATAGGGAGGATGCAGGCAAGGAGTCTTCTGAAATTGTAAGTAAAATTTTGTGTGATGTGAATTGTTGGGTTTTTTCTTGGAAAAGGTTAATAGCTTTCCTCAGATTCTCACAGGATTATGTGACCCAAAAAAAAGTGAAGAACCATCAGGACTGGCAGCCTTGGGGTGAGCTGCAGCTCCAGAGTTCTTCGGGGGGATGGATCCATGTGCTTCTCACAGTTCTCTGGATGGGATCTTAGGGCCCTTGTCAGTTTAGACACTGAAAGGAAACTGGCCCTATTTTCCTCTTTGAACTGGAGAAATGGGAGGTAGCAGGTGTGTGTATTTATGAAAGCTGCAGGCAGCAAACAGACCCGGGCAAAGTCTCACTTCTCTGGACTCAAGGTAGGGGAGTTTTCACTCATCCCAACAAAAATGGCTGGGGTGCCCTTGTGCCTGCCGCCTTTGTCAAATCGTGCCCTTGTGTTTGGAGGTTAACTGCCTTTGGGATTCCGCAGAGGTCCAAATCCCAGGTCTGTTGCTTAGAGGCTGTATGATCTTAGATAAGGCCGTGGGACTGAAGCTTCTCTGAGGCTCAGTTTATCACCTGCTAAATGGGCATAATAGTAAGGATTTCATAGACCTGCTGGAGGATCCAATGAGATCCAGTCTGTAAAACACATAACAGTGCATAACGTATATAATAAGGACTTGATAAATGGTAGCTAAATAATGTATGTATGTGTATGTATCAAATATCTATTGATCAATCAATTGCTCCAAAGATAGATATCTCCTAAGAATAAGTTGACCTCTCTCTGTCCTCAATTAGGAAAAAGGTGAATTTGATGCATAAGCCACAGGGCAACCTTAGGAGCTGGAAAATAAAAGAAACTTAAAGCTATGTTTAGTTAAAATGCCCAGTGAGCACAGCAATGAGTAAACGCTTAAACGTAATTTTCCCCTTTGTACAGAATTTTGACTTCTTACATTTATTTGCTCTTTTTAATCCAGTGGGGATTTCTTCACCAACCCCACAAGTCAAGTTGCGCTTCCTTATTCAGAGGTGGGGTTTTGAAGAGTGCTTGCTGACACAAGGGCTTTGCAAGTGCTAGGTAGGCTCCCTGGAACACCCCTGCATGATACACACAGGTTCCCACCCTGGCCTGTCCACCATCACCCCACCAAGTGACTCTCTGATGTGCTGACTGAAAAAAACATGCACAACCAAAAGATGCGAGTTATGTTTTTTTCGGCAGACATTCTGAGGACTTAAGCCCAGGACGCAGCCTCTCAGCTCTGAGGGGCTGCTCCGAAGAGGCAAGGGGGAAGCCAAGAGA
This sequence comes from Hyperoodon ampullatus, assembly GCF_949752795.1. NCBI lineage: Eukaryota > Metazoa > Chordata > Mammalia > Artiodactyla > Ziphiidae > Hyperoodon > Hyperoodon ampullatus. Next base: position 6,950,762 of record NC_136915.1, on the reverse strand, counting down.
TCTAGGAGTTTTTGCAACAAAGACCAGGTAGTCAGAACATCAAAAGATGACTGTTAAAGAAAACAAGACATCTTAAGTTCAGTAATATAGCGCTTTTCTATGGATGGGAAGATGCAAGTGTCTGGGCTCACTGAAATCATTCCTTTGATCTGCACCTCAGCTACATGGGGCCAGTGTCCTGTGCTTTCTCATCCTGAGGCTCTTCAGGGTGCACAGTTGTGGGGTGAGTGCAGTAGTTGACTGCTAGAAGCGGGGGAACCCTGCTTCCATCCTGAGTTCCCTCAGGGCTCACCATCAGGGCGACTGTAATATGGTGGCTTGATGGCTGCAACATCCTTTGTTTACTGATACGGCAGGCAACATTTTTCATTCACAGATGCAGGGTTGCAGTGAAGAAAGTCCTCCCCCAAGCCCCCTTTCTTCTGCAGGGTCCAGTCTAGGAGAGCCCTGTGTCCCCGTAGTTCTGTATTCGAGGGCATAAAAGACAGGCCTCCTTGGACCTGTGGCCACTTGTTCCTGAGACGGCCACAACCAGGGCCGCAGCAGAATGGCTGCAGCCATAGGATGACTGACCCCCTCATGTTACCCACACTGGGATTAGATCTTCTATGTCAGGGGAGTTAGTGTTTATCAAGAGTGCCGGGGCTTTCAGACGACCTGCTGGGTCCATGCCATGTATTTCCAGGCAGTAAGGAAGAATAGTGACTCCCTTTTTTTTTTTTCTACTGAGATATAACTTACATACCATAAATTTCACCATTTAAAAGTATACAATTTGGTGGGTTTTAGTATACAGTCAGCCCTCTGTATCCGTGGGTTCTGTATTTGTAAATTCAACCAACGGTGGATTGAAAAAAATTAAAAGAAAAATTTCTAGGATGTTCCAAAAAAGTAAAACTTTAATTTGCTGGTGCCAGCAACTATTTACATATCATTTACATTAAATTTACAATTATTTACATTGTGTTTATATTGTACTAGGTATTATAAGTAATCTAGAGATGATATAATGTATACGGGAAGATGTGCCTAGGTTATATCCAAACACTACCTCATTTTATATAAGTTGAGCATTCTCAAATGTTGGGATCTGAGGCGGGTCCTGGAACCAGTCCCCCTTGGATACGGAGGGATGACATAGATTCACAAAATTGTGCAGCCATCAGTATGATCTAATCCCAGGACATTGTTATCCTATTTTTTAATTCACATTTTTGGACAAGATCAATCTCATTAGGCCGACTGGGGAACAGGACTCCTTGGGCCTCAGTGGTTAGACTTAAGACATGAATGCCTCCCGGGTGCACTGTTTCAAAGCTGTGTCTGGGGCGGGGGGCATAAATTGAAGCTTGTCCTTGTTACTTCTGTAGCCCCCTTTCTCCGTAGCCCCTTTGCCTGTTAGTCAGGGGTGTGTGTACATCCGAGTGCTGGATGGATTCTAGGGGAAATACAAATGGGCTCAACATCCTCATGCTTGGTGGGGTAGGAAGTGGTGAGACAGACTTTGGCATATGGAGAGGCCTTTGTAAACCAGCCCTCACTTCCACAAAAATGATTCAAGACCAAAAAAATGAGGCCTAGATATGGTTTGGCCTCTCTGGATGGAAAAGTGGATACAAATCTGGTTATTTCAGTCCTCTAGTTACCAGAGTCTGGTGTCTCCCAAGTGTACTCATTCATCTGTTAGTGGCCCAGGTCAAGGCATTTTGGTGGCTTTGAAAAGAAAATGAGAAGAAAGAACCAATGAGGGCAGAGGTCTCAGCCAGAAATGCTCCCAAGTGCCTATACACCTGGAGCAGGGAACTCTTGGTTCCTCGGGCCTGTGGCTCCATAGCGGTTCCTTTGATGAGCTGATGAATGCATGGAAGTGCCTGCTACGTGCAAGAACTCCATCTACTGCAGTCCTTACCATTCCTCTGAGGGGTGGGGGGGTCATTCATTCATTCCACCAATATATATTGAATCCATACCATGGGCCTCACGCTGTCCATATACATGAGGGCACCGAGGCTTGGAGAGGCTAAGCAATTCGCCAAATTGAGGCCGGATGGCAGGTGCTTAAGGAGTGAGGCTTGGGGGTCAGAAAGGCATGGATTTGGGTCCTGGTTCCACCCCCCACTCTCCTCCCTGCGATGGTGGCCAAGTTTTACCTTTCTGGTCCTTGATTTTCTCACCTGAAAATGGGGCAGTACTAGTATCTATCTCACAGGACTGTTTTGAGGATTGAAAGAGATTATCTGGGGTGGGTTTAGGCTGATGCCTGGCACTGAGCTGATGCTGAGCACTCAATGTGAGTTAGCTTTACTATTTTTTAAAAAATATTTATTTGTTTATTTCTTTAGGCTGCACCAGGTCTTAGTTACGGCATGCACATGGGATCTAGTTCCCTGACCAGGGATCGAACCCGGGCCCCCTGCATTGGGAGCACGGAGTCTTACCCACTGGACCAACAGGGAAGTCATTATTATTATTATTATTATTATTATTATTATTATTATTATTGCCAGAGGTCACACACTGGATCAGGATTAGGACCCCCTTTTCCCTCCACCTGCTTGTGCTGCCTCTAGAGCCATCAGCCTCACTGAATCCTCCTGAATCTCAGGATCTGCAAAGCCTTCCTCACCCCATCTACTCCGCGGTGATGGCCACCCTGGGGCGAGGGTGGGCGGGGAATTGTCCTCTCCCCCGGACTGCTGGTGTGGGGAAAGCTAGGCCTGACCTGCAGCTATCCAATGCACCTGGGCATTCTCACCTGCTAACTGGCTCTTTCCTTCTCTAGGACTATTCTAGAAACCCCGGAAAGGTCTGGGAACATGGACTCCACGCAGATTCATCCCTGTGAGCCTCGGGATGGTCGTCTGTCCAATGGGGACAGCTCACACCTGGCCTCCTCCTGCCCACCCCCCCCCCCGTGTGCCCAAATGGGATTACCCGTCTGGGCAGCGGCTGCTTCCCCCCCAAGGACCATTTTCTCCCAGTGCGAGCCTCATGAGTCTCACGGGGCCGAAAAGACCTTTGCCGTCAGCTTTGCGTCTGTGGAGGAGACAGGTGCCTGCCGGGTCGCAAGCGCTGAGTCTGCGAGGAGGGTTTGCTTCGGAGGAAGAGATTTCAGTCCTGCAACAACCCCGAGGGCAGAAACGCTCGCACGGGGAGACCCCGGGAACTCCTCTTTCCTTCATACCTGGGCGCGCGGGCCGCGGGGCAGTTCGTCTCCCAGGTCCAAACCTGGTCGGACTGGGTGGGATCTACGGTGGTTGGGGAAGGGAGAGTGGCTGGGGCGCCCCCTCCGCACAGCAGAGAGGGGTCTTCAGGGCCACTGCTGCACGTGCGTCCCCATCTACCCCGGGGGCGTCCCGCGCCACGCGCAGGGCAGCGTGGAAACGGGAGAAAAGGGAGGCGCGCACTTCGTGGGCTGTGCGGCACCTCCCAGCGTCTGCGTTGGTGCCTCCGGGAACCTTTAAGGCCGATGCTGGGGGCTGCGCCCGGCCCCTCGGCTCAGCCGAGCCCTGGCCCGCGCGGTCCCCGCCCGGCTCACCCGACTCTCGAGCGCCGCGCCTGGGCGATGCCCGCCGCCCGCCTCTGCGCCCCGGGACGCGCGAGCCCAGACACCCAGCGGCCCGCAGCGCCGGAACTTGGAGGCGAGGTGAGTGGGGGTGGGGCGCCGGGCCGGCGGGCGGTGGCCCCAGCGGGGTGCCAGTTTCTGGCCCTAGAAGTCCTTTCCCGTCTCCTTGAATCGGGGCTGCGTAGGACTTCCGAGCTCTCCAGGCTGGCAATGTCGCGGACACCGCAAATCCAGACCCGGGGCACCTCCCTCGCCTGCGCCCGGGACGCGGGTTTCTCTTTCCCTCTTCCCGGGGAGAGGCCCGCGGGCTGGGCATCGCGGCGAGCGGCCGCGTGGTTTCTGTTTGCTTTCTTACAGGCCCCCTTCGGCCCGCCCGGGCTTCGGTCCCGCCGCGGAGGGGCGAGGAGCTCCCGGATGAGTCGCGATGGCCGTGGGGTCCGGTCGTCGGCTCCGGGAGCGCGCCCCGGGATCCCGCCCCGGAATCCCGCGGCGGGCGGAGGCGAAGGGCGCTGCGCTGTCCGCGCTGTCACCAGGGCAACACCAGCCCAGCCGGGTGGCGGCGGTGGAGGGCCCGGGACCCGGTGCCCGGGGGAACCCGCTCCACGGCCGAGCGCGCCCGGTCCCCCAGCAGCGCGCCCAGCCGCCGCGCCCCGGGCCTCTGTCAACGCGTACACCCCCCCCCCCCCCGCTGCCCCGACGTGACCGGGCGCTCCCGCCCTGCTCCCCCGGGCTGGCGCCGCCCCCAACCGCCCCTCCTTGCCCTACCTGGGCCCTTTTCCTTTTCAGTTGGAGGAGCTGCAGACGCCCGGCCTGTCTGGAACGAGTCGACTCCACGGACCTGGGGCAGGAGAGACGCGTCTCTCGCCCCGGGGCCGTGTGGTGCGCGCAGGAGGCAGGACCAAGAAGCGGGCTCTGCCTGGGCTTGCCTGGGCTTGTTCAGAGCCGGGCTGCTTCCTCCAGTGGCCGCGCAGATCCGGGGGGATTTCGAGATTTTGCGGGAGCCTTGGAGCCAAGCCCCGGAGAGGAGGAGGCTGGAAGCCCGCGCGACCTGCTCGCCCCGTCCAAGGCTGAGCCCAGGTAAACGCTTGAGTTCTCGGTCAGTGTGAAAGTTGGTAAAGGAGGCAGGAGCTAAACGAAGTACTTTAACAACAATAATAATGGGAAGCCTGTTGAATTGTGTGGCCTCCGAGTCGAAAGAAGAATGTCCAAGAAACAACAAAATGCTCTTCGATTTCATAATCTTTGGAGAGAAAGGATTCCTTCTCGGGTTTTGCATGGCTGGTTGGTTGTTTCTTCCTCACTCTCCGTCGTGGGTGCAGGAGGGCTCCCTGGTCTGGGGGTGGAAATGGGAGCTCTGGTCTTCCTGCCGCTGCTCAGCCACGTGCCATCGGAGCAAATACCTTGACCTCCTGCAAGTGGGGGCATTGAAACTGCCCCCAAGGTGGTTGTGAAAAGTCTCAGATGTTTAGAGTGCTTTGGTCACGAAAGTAGTTCTTTGTAAGAAGTCAAGTCCGCCAACTCGCGTTTCAAAGAGAGGAACAGGAGAAAGGGGTTTCGGACTTGCAGTCCCGCCGACCTCTTCCACCCTCCCCCATCCCCTCTCCTGCCCACCCCGGCCTTCTACCCACCCCCACCCCCCCGTGGTGGGAACGGCGTCCAGCCTGGGAGCGGCAGGTCAGGGCGAAGGCTTGGGGGGAGGGCGCTTCTGAAGTCCACCCTCCGGGCAGTGCATGGATGCCCCCTCTCCCAGCTTAGGTGAATGAGGCCGGTAGCGCCGATAGGGCACCTGCTCCAGTGCCTTCACTGTTTCTGTGCCTGGTGGGGCACAGGGAGCAAAGGGACAGCATGGCTGGGCAGAAAGACCCAGGGCCCGTGCCCTCCTGTTACATCCGTGCTGGTCTCCTGCAGCAGGAAGTGGCTGGGCGTCCTAGATAAGTGCCTGTGGAACTCTGTAGCCAGGAATCTTGTCGCGAAGGCAAAGTGGTGCCCTGTAAGTTATGTGGGCCCAGTTCTGCCTCTGCCCCCAGGCCCAAGAGAGCTTTGGGACAAATGGCCGCTCCCCTGAGCCTCTGTGTAGCCATGACTGGAGTGGGTGGGCTGAGCGGGGGCGGGGTGGGGGGGCTCCTGTACTCCCTGACATTTCCCTTGAGGGTCTTTCCAGGAGCAGAGGGCCGATGGGGCAGCATCAGCTGGTACCCTGGGGCCCACTGGCATCAGCTGCCCTGTGGGTTAGTGGCCTGTTTCCTGAGCTTCCCAAACCCTAGGACTGGCCAGGACCGTCCTGCTCTGCCTGCCAATCCAGCTTTCTCTCCCGCCTCAAGAATCCCCTGGTTAACAGGCTGGGCAGTCCCAAGGACTACACTTCCACATGCCACCCCGGGCCCCTGGCACACAAATCAATGATGCTAAACCTAGACCGGCCTCCGGGTCCTTTTCGTCATAGCACGTCAGGCAGCACCTCCCACTGATCGTGCAACCTGATTGTCTTCCCAGCCCTGAACTTGCCCTTGTAACTGGCCGCTGGGCAAGAGGTATAGGAAGATGAAAAGATGTACAAGATGCTGCCTCTGGTTAGAGGAGGTCAGACATGTGCAACAAGAAAATGACTACGCAGCACCCATTCATTCATTCATTCAGCAAATACTTATGGAATCCTTGCTGTGTGCCTGCATCACTTAGCACTGAGAATACCGCAGTGAACTAGATAGGCAAATCCTTGCTTTTGTGGAGCAGCTGAACTTTTGATGGAGAAAAGAGGTGATAAATGAACAAATAAATATTTCAAATAATGTTAGGTCGTGATAAATACTATGAAGGGATTGGAGGGTGAAGAGTGCTGGGGGAGGTGTTAAGTCACTGAGGTGAGGGGAGGGCTTTTCAGGGTCAGCAAGTGCAAAGGTGCGTTTGAAAAATTTGCAAGGAAGCCAGTGAGGCTGGAGGTGAGTGGTAACAGGTTAAGTCAGGCAGGGGCTTTGTATGCCTTGAGGACTTAGAATGAAATCCAAAGGGTGATGTTCAGCAGCCTTTGGAGGGTTTTGAGCTGCAAACATCGTGATCTTATGTTTTCAAACAATCACTCTGGCTGCCGTGTAAAGAACATACGCAAGAGTGGCAGCCGGGAGACCTACTGGAGGCTGTTCCTTGGTCTGGCTAGAAACCACCGTGGCTGGGCTAGGGCTGTATCCTGGAGGAGATAGAGGCAGTAGGTTTTGAAGGCAGAGCCGGAGGAGTCTGCTGCTGGATGGACATGGCGGCGGGGGGGCGGGGGGGCAGAGAAAAGAAAGAGGAGACGAAGATGACTCTGAAGTCTGTGGCTTGCACAGATGGGTGAATCATTTATCGAGGTGGGGAAAACTGGGAGGCACAGGCTGCAGGGTTTACGGGGGATCCGGAGTTCTGATCTGGCTACAGTAGGTCACCTGTTAGACATCGGAGTGTAGGAGAGAGGTCAGGGCAGGGGGTCTCAGTGACTAAGATGGTACCGATGCCGTGAGACTGGGTGAGATTGCTGAGGGAGGGGGTGGGGGAGGTTTGAGGCAGAACAGAAGGTGGGAGGGAGCCACCTTGGGAAATGAGGAGAGAATGGACAAGGGAAGTGACAGAACAGTGCATATGGCATGTGCTTAACAAATATTTGTCGGGTGGATGGATGGACATGTGAAATGTCATAGGACTGCTGTGCAGTGCTGAGTATCTGTAGGCCCAGTGGGGAATGTAATGGGTTAGTAAATGGGCTGGGATTTCAGGGACTCAACAGGGCTGGGGAGAGGTCAAGGCAGTTTGTGGAAGTGGAAAGGATTTGATCTGAGCCAGGGAGAGCAGCCAGGATTCTGAGACAGTTGGAGAAAAGGGAAAGGTAAATTGAAGGGAATGGCATTAGCAAAATTAGGGACGCATGAGGCATATTTAGGAATCTGATACAGGTAGTGGAGTTAGACTGGGTGGAGGGTTCTTTCTTACAAAGGGGGAGTTGGTAGAGTGGGATGGCTGAGGTTCCCTCCCCCACAGGGGTGGCTGGAGGACGGACAGCCCATCCCCAGGCCCCATCTTCATTCCCAGGCCTACACCCTGTCAAATATTGGGTGAACAGGCCCACTTCTGCCGCCCAGCCTAGGCAGAGCGCCTGACATCTTCTGGTCTCTGTTTGCTAGGGAGAGCGTGGGGATTATGATCTTCGTTTTGTTTTGTTTTGTTTTGTTTTGATATCGGTCTTAGCAATATTTTTTTGGTTTTGTTTTCACTGAAGTACAGGGGATTTACAATGTTGTGTTAGTTTCAGGTGTACAGCAAAGTGATTCAGTTATACATACATATATATGTATTTTTTTCAGATTCTTTTCCCTTATAGTTTATTATAGAATATTAAGTATAGTTCCCTGTGTTATGCAGTAGGTCCTTGTTGGTTATCTATTTTGATCTTCATTTTTGATTGCTGAAAAGTGAGGAAGACCTTGGAACTCACCTCCCTAGGGAGTGATGTGGGTGCAGGCTCCCCCCAAAACTCTCCATCCAGCAGTTCCTGCCGAGTTTGCCCCAGTGGCCTTTGCTGAAGGGATTGCCTGTGTCTCATGTTTGTACCCCACCTTGAGAAAGAGAGTCCTGGCTCCAGCACCCAAAGAATCGGCATCATTTTGTTTTAATCTGTCTGACAACAAGGGCTGGGGTGTGTGTGTTAGTCGGGGGGGTGTGTGGTAGGTGCTGGCAGGGGCTACTTTTTAAATCCCAATTTCAATGAAAGCGTCCTTAGGAATGAAAGAATTTGGTGGCCAACCTTGGGCGTCCCCTCCCATTCTGGGTCTGGCTGTAGATGCCATGCAGACGCTGCCGGATGCTGCAGTCCATTAGCAGGTATGGGTCTTTTCTCTCCATTCAAAGGCATCTCAGTTCCCTAACGTCCATGAAGCGCATGGCTTCAAGTCAAGGACTTGCCTTCCAGGCCCATCTCTGTCCCTGGCTGCTTGAATCTGGAAATATGACTTAACCTTCCTGGATTTTAGTTTCTCATCTGTAAAACTGGGCTTATGTTAGGACCTACTTCATAGAGTCACAGTGTAAAATAAATTAGATAATGTACATCAGCCATGCAGGGCGTTGTGGTGGCTATTAGGTATCATCAGTGATAACCAGCTTTGCTTTCACAGATATTTAATACTTTCACTAAATCAGAAGGACCTTCCTTTACACGGATATAATGTAGTGAGGTTTTGGATTTTTTTTCTGTGTTGGATTTTTGCATTGCAAATATCCCTTTCTTCCCCTTCCTGAAGATTGGTGCTTTCATTTTTGTTGTTAACTAGTGTTGCAGATGTTGAAGTGGAGCAAAATGCCTTGGGTGGATGCAAAAAGGGTACACTCTGTTCCCATATCCCTGGCTGTGGGCAGGTGGTAACCGACCCTGGGCAGCTCTCATGCATGGCGCCCATGGTTGACCAGTCTAGTCCTGAGGCCCCACCCTGACCTCCATGGTACCAAGTGACCTCTTCCTGCACTGTCCTCTGATGCTTGTCTTGTCCCTTCCTGAGAAGGGTGCTGACTCACTGCTCCCAGCCTCCCCACCTCACTTAGCATCAGGCTGGGCAGCTCCTGCCTGATTCTCATTGCCTCCTCTGAACGGGCCCATCCTCCTCCTGGCAGATCAGCCTCAGGCTGGGTGCATCACAGCTCCCTATGGGGAAAGTGGGTGGAGGAAAGGGAGGTTCCATCCAGAGGAGAAAGAGCTGGCCTGACAGTAGTGGGGGAGGGGTGTTAGTTGATTTGAGCTGAACTGATTACTAAACTTGGCGTTAAACATATTCTGAGGCTGTCACATCATCTCACTACAAAATTAATTAAACTAGACTTGAAAGTGGGTAACTACTGCCGTTATAACCCCCTTTGATTATGAAACTCACCACCAGTGACGGGGTGAAGCAAGTTTAAATTCCTGGACCATGTCATCGGCCACTGATGGATGCAGTTCCTCGTCCAGGATCACCGCAAGGCAGGTGGTGGTTCTCAGAATTATCTACCCAAAACCCAAAGCAAATTCAGATCCCTTGCCTCCAACCTGGAGCTTCAGAGAAACTGTTCTGGATAACCTGCTGAGAAACAGCTGCTTGGGGGCCTGTGTTGAATTTACTTACCCTGGGTACCACCCAGCCATCTCCCTGCCCTGAAAGCCCACCTCCCTGATGGGGCACAGCCAGGGGAGGGATGTGGGCTGGGATGTAGAGAGACCCTGCGGGGGTGAGCAGGCAGCTGTGGTGGCCTTTTAGCAGGAGAGAAGGGAGGACGGGCCCAGAGTAATATTTCAGACCAAGCCTGCGCCGTGGGGCCGGATAGCTTTCCACCTCGGCACCCACTGAGGACTGTCCCATCCCCTCAAAAGCCGTTTAACCCCAACGTACTTCAAAACTTCCCTTCCCTGCAAGCCACTGCTAAGCCACATCATTCTACACTGAATTTTTTTTAAATAAATTTATTTATTTTATTTTCTTATTTATTTTTGGCTGTGTCAGGTCTTCGTTGCTGCACGCGGGCTCTCTCTAGTTGCGGTGAGCGGGGGCTACTCTTTGTTGCGGTGAGCAGGGGCTACTCTTTGTTGCGGTGCTCGGGCTTCTCACTGCAGTGGCTTCTCTTGTTGCGGAGCACGGGCTCTAGGCGTGCGGGCTTCAGTAGTTGTGGCACGTGGGCTCAGCAGTTGTGGCTCGCAGGCTCCAGAGCGCAGGCTCAGTAGTTGTGGCGCACGGGCTTAGTTGCTCCGCGGCACGTGGGATCTTTCCGGACCAGGGCCCAAACCCGTGTCCCCTGCATTAGCAGGCGATTCTTAACCACTGCACCACCAGGGAAGCCCTGAATTTTTTTTTAAAAAGCAAACCCTTCCCAGCCTCTCATTCCTTCCTCTTCCCCAGAGAATCACACCTTCTCTAGAATGCTTCCAGAAATGCAAGCTTGTGTACACAAAGTGCTAATTATGTTCAGTTATGTGAATTGTTTCCATTTAAGCCTCATTACCGTACTGGAGGCTAACACTTATCCTTAACTACGTGTCAGATTAACTTGGTTAGAAGTCGTGTTGAAGGCAGTGGAGAAATAGAAAGAACATTGTTTGGTAGTGAGATGGTCCTCGTTTTACCCCTCATTTCCTCTGTGCTATTGGGTAAGAATTTAACATCTCTCAATCCGTCTTCTTGGAATAAAAAATTCCCGTCCTGCCTGCCTCACAGAGGATCGCATCATGCACAAGTATTCTGTGATCCACCCCGTGTTCAAGACTCCGTGCGACAGTGGGCAGGACAGACCATCGCTGCCCACACGGACTTTGCCGTCCAGTCAGGACAACAGAAGGTGAATAAGCAATGCATAAATAGCAAACATGTATTGAGTGCTTACTGTGTGCCACACGCTGTGCTAAGCACCTTTCAAATATTCCCTTATTTAATCCTTGTAACAAGGCTGTGAGGAAGCTACTATTGTACCCATTTTACATATGGGGAAACTGAGGCTTAGGGGGTTTACATCGCTGGGCACAAGTGTGGTTATGGCTGAGGCTGGGCTTGAATGCAGGTAACATGGCTCAGAGTCTGCAGTCGTGGTCATTCTGCTGCTTCACCCATGATGTGTGGGAGACTACGGGGCCACCCAGAACCCAAATGGTGTGAAGGCACTTTGAGATCCGCAATCCTGCCACCTTAGCCCTCTTCTCTTGTTCAGAAGTAAGTCCCGGGTCCCATCCACACCCAAGGGGAGGGGATGGCACAAGGGCCTGAGCACTAGGAGGCCACAGTCACGGGGCCTGAAGGGTCTGTCCACCACCATTTCTAATTCTATTTGTGGACCTTTTGTTCCTCATAGTTTCTTGTCCTGCCAGCAATTTACAACTTTAAAAAAAGTTGAGACACTGGCGGCATTTCTTACAATTTTTCCTGATCCCCCTGGATTTTGAGGACTGCCCTCGTTAATATTGTCATGGCTGTTTCCATGGTTAAACGGTCCCAGGAATTTTATGAAAGAGAAACAGAGCCACAGGAGCTTGAGGCAGAGTCAGCAGAGAGAGAGGCCAAGCCCAGTGAGGAATTCAGACATTTAATCAAAACTTTAAATTCACCCATCTCTTATTGTTCCTTTATCCATTCATTTATGTGTTCCCGCGGCTGGCACGCTTGGTGAGCCCCTTCTGGGCTGTGGTCCCAGCTCTGTGCCAGTCCCCTCACTGCATCCAGGGCAGAGTTCACAAGAGGAGCGGGTGGGACACCTTCTGCCTAGGACCGTGGGCAGGGGGACAGGCGGACAAAGGGAACAGTATGCTTCTTAGAGCAGAATAAACACAGTTTTACCTTCTCCTGCTGAGCCAGACTATCACTCTGAAGATGCACGGCTGTGCTGTGTAGTGTGGAACGATGACCCGAAGGCCCCTGCCTCAGGGCACCGGGCTGTCGTACGTGTTAGTAAGTGTGTTCTGTAGCATTCGCATTTCTTCTCTGGCTCTGCAACCCTCACCTGTCTCTCCTTGGTTTTGTCCGTGAATCCGATTGCAGCAAACCTGTTCCTCCCTTCTGGGTGGCTGCTTCTAAATTACTGCGGGGCTAGAAACCCCCATCCCTACAGCAGGTTAGCACTGTGTGTAAAGTACGAGTTAATATGTGGATCTCAAGGGCAATCGTGCCCCGCCCCAATATCAGAATAAGGGAGTGGGTGTCATTTGAAAACAAAGCTTTGATTCGTTGCTTTTCATGTTAGTCATATCGTTTACTTGATTTTGAATTTCATCTAACTGTAAAGTTGGGGTGACTAGGCTTATCCAAGGAGAGTACTGATTAACAGAAAGTGAGACTATGAACAGAGCACAGCATGGGGGGTAACAGTACGTGCTGAGGAAGGGCGGGAGTTTCAGGCTGCTCAGAGGTCTCTGCTCACTCCTCACCCACAAGCCCCTGTCCCCTCCTCTTCCCGTTGCAGTGAGTTCCCTGATGACCCCAGGGGTATTTGAGGGTCTTATGGCAGCTGTAACAAATGACCACAAACTGGGTGGCTTAAAACAACAGAAATGTACTCTCCCAGTGTCGCAGAGGCGTTTCCAGATGCCTGAGGTCGGCTCTGAGCACAGGCGCTCAGCTACGTGGACTCCCCCAGGTCAGCGCACCTGCACACTGACACTGTTGTCCCTTTGGGCTGCAGCATTCCTGGTTCCCGGTACTCAACTAACAAACTTCTGAAGAGTCCAAATCACTGTTACCTTAGAAATTAGGTATGCTCAAGAGAATCTAACGTGTAAACATAATTCCTCACATTTACAGTTTCTGAACTACTTTCCCATCTGCTGCCTCAACCCGTGTTGTGCATCCTCTTGACAGATGATACACCTGCAGCTCAGCCTCGTCATTAGCGAGCAGAGGGTGTGAACCAGGGCTTCCTGACTCTGACAGCAGCCCGGGGCGTTGATGGGTGATGCTTGGGGTGGGCATGGGAGCCCACGGCCAGGGCATGTACCGTGCCTCCCCCAGGAGAGGAGGGCTGACCGAGACTTGAAGGACAAGTAAGGGTTGTTTGTTGAAGCTGGAAAGTGGGTGCTCAAGACAGAGAGGCTGGCCCCGCAAGGTGCAGAGGCAGGAGAGCCGGCATCCGAGTAAGCCGAAGGTTCTGGGCTGTGATCTCGAGGAAATCTCCCCTTCCGCTGCCACCCCCGCCCAGCCTCCTTCAGTGAGCTGGTTTGTGGCTCAATTTTACAAATTAGAGCTTCATTCTTCTGGCTTAAGCCAGAAGGCAAATTCACTCTACATTCAGATGCCAAATCCCTTGAACCAGCCGAGGCTCCTGCTCAGCCAGCCAGTTTGCAGGTTGTGGTGTCCGGTTCTTCTGAGGACAGGTTTTGCTCAGTGGATCAGCGGTCAGGCAGGGTTTGAGGACGCTGAGTACTTGTGGGCGTGGGTGGAAAGTGAGCCATCGGTATGTAGGGACAAGAGCAGAGCGGACGGCACTTGGGGTCCACAAACATCCCTCCTTTATAATTCCTGTCAGGCCAGCCTTGAGCTGTCTGATCACATAGGGACATTGGGTCCTCCTGCCCTGCCTCATAAACTAGACTAGATGCTCGAGCCTCCCTATGTGGGGCAGAGGGTAGGTTCCCCCATTAATTTACTGCTCAGTGCAGTGAGTTCATGTCTGCTTGGCTTCTGTATCTCTTCCATTCTCCCACCCGTGCATTCCAGACCCCCAGTTAACTTCCAGAGTCCAGACCCCAGGCTGGGGCTTCAGGGAGCTGCTCCCTTCTTGTGGGAATCAGAGGGGCATCATCTCCGTAGTATCCAAGTGACTTTTCCGTTTAGCCCACTGGGAATACTGGTTTTGTTTGCCTTTGCACCTGCATACTCTTTTTTTTAGTTTTTTAAATTATTGGGGTTCTTTGCTGTACGCGGGCCTCTCACTGTTGTGGCCTCTCCCATTGCGGAGCACAGACTCCAGACACGCAGGCTCAGTGGCCATGGCTTACGGGCCCAGCCGCTCCATGGCATGTGGGATCCTTCTGGACCGGGGCATGAACCCGTGTCCCCTGCATCGGCAGGCGGACCCTCAACCACTGCGCCACCAGGGAAGCCCTAAATTATTGTTTTATTGAGGTATAGTTGATTTATAATATTAGTTTCTGGTGGACAATATGGTGATTCAAAATTTTTACAGATTATGCTCCATCTAAAGCTACTTTAAAATATTGGCTATATTCCCTGTGCTGTACAATATATCTTTGAAGCTTATTTTTTTTGCATAGTAGTTTGTACCTTTATTCCCTTTCCCCTATCTTGCCCCTTCCGCCTTCCCTCTCCCCACTGGTAACCACTAGTTTGTTCCCTAAATCTGTGAGTCTGCTTCTTTTTTGTTATATTCGTTTGTTTTATTTTTTAGATTCCACATATAAGTGATAACATATGGTATTTGTCTTTCTCAGTCTGACTTCTTTCACTCGGCATAATACCTTCCAGGTCCATCCATGTTGTTGCAAATGGCAAAAATTTCATTCTTTTTTTATGGCTGAGTAGTATTCCATTGTGTCTATATATACACCATGTTTTCTTTATCCATTCACCTGTTGATGGACACTTAGGTTGCTTCCATATCCTGGCAATTGTAAACAATGCTGCTGTGAGCATTGAGGTGCATGTATCTTTTCGAATTAGAGTTTTTGGGGTTTTTTTGAGGGGAGGGGGCATATATACCCAGGAGTGGAATTGCTTGATCTATGGTAGTTCTATTTTTATTTTATTTTTTTGAGGAACCTCCATACTGTGTTCCATAGTGGCTGCACCAGTTTATATGCCCACCAACAGTGTAGTGTGTTTTTTTCTTTTTCTTCACATCCTTGCCAACATTTATTTGTGGTCTTTTTGATAATAGCCATTCTGACAGGTGTGAGATGATATCTCATTGTGATTTTGATTTGCATTTCCCTGATGATTAGTGATGTTGAGCATCTTTTCATGTGCCTGTTGGCCATCTGTATGTCTTCTTTGGAAAAATGTCTATTCATGTCTTCTGCCCATTTTTTTAATTGGGATTTTTGGTTTTTTGGGGGGGGTTCTTGTTGTTGTTTTGATATTGAGTTGTATGAGCTGTTTATATAGTTTGGATATTAATCTTTTATTGGTCACATCAATTGCAAATATTTTCTCCCATTCAGTAGGTTGTCTTTTCATTTTGTCAATGGTTTGCTGTGCAAAGGTTTTCAAGTTTAATTAGGTCCCATTTGTTTATTTCTGCTTTTGTTTCCTTTGTCTTAGGAGACAGATCCAAAGAAATATTGCTTTGATTTACGGTCAAAGACTGTTCTACCTGTGTTTTCTTCTCTGTACCTGTATATCCTTAAGCTAAAGACACACACACACACACACACACACACACACACAAGCTTTATTTATTTTGAATATTCTTTTCTCAACGTATCCATTTTTCTTTACAACATTTTGCAATGTATACTATACTGTTAAAATGTGATGTTGTTGTGGCCAAACGTTGCATTTCTAATCTTCCTTTGATGTTAGTGATGAAGTAGACGCCCAGAAGAATGTGAGAGCATGTGCGTTGTCCTACTGGGTCACCCCTGTCCCCCCAGCTCCAGCCCTGTCTCTGGGCGTCTGGGTCCCCCGTGCAGGACAGGGGAACCTGGGAAGGCAAATGGTCTTGGGGACATCTGTGTGTGAGTTATTCAACCAGGCTGTGGGTACCAGAGTCAGCGGAGGGGAGCCCAGAACTCCAGGGGTGGAGAGAAGTGAGTGGTTGAGCCCTGGTGACAATGCTGGGTCCCAGGCCAGAAGCTGATTGTACGTGGAAAACCAGATCTCGGGTTCCGCGGGTCCGAAGTGAGGTACACGAAGGTCAGCGCGGCAGTTCAGGGAGGCTGGGCCTTGTTCCAATCGTGAGCAGACTGGGTGGTGAGAAGGTGCTGAGCCTGAAGGTGTGGTGGAGGGCTGAGGCGGAGACACGTTTTAGCCGTGCATGACTTTCCTCCACCATCATGGTGACAGCCAGCTGCTCAGGGAGTGCTGGCGGGAGCTGTAGGGGTGTCGGGCCGGCAGCCTCCCTCCCGCCCGGGCTGCTGGCCTGGCCTGGCCTCTTCTTCTTTCCTGAGGTGAGCGGGACACAGCTGCTCTGTCTCATCCCTTTCTCTCTGGCCTTTGCAGAGTCTCCTTGGGGCAGCTTTCTGGGGCCTGGCGCCCGGGATCAGCAGCCCGATCAAGATAGCAGTGCAGGGCTTCCCTGGTGGCACAGTGGTTGGGAGTCCGCCTGCCGATGCAGGGGACACGGGTTCGTGCCCCGGTCCGGGAAGATCCCACATGCCGCGGAGCGTCTGGGCCCGTGAGCCATGGCCGCTGAGCCTGCGCGTCCGGAGCCTGTACTCCGCAACGGGAGAGGCCACAATAGTGAGAGGCCCGCGTACAGAAAAAAAAAAAAAGAAAAAGAAGAAAGAAAACAAGATAGCAGTGCAGAGATTCCCGAGCAGGTAAGGTGTGCTCCCGGGCAAGAAGGCGTGGACGTGAGATATCCTGCCCTCATTCTTCAGCTTTGTTAATGTTCTTATAAAATTATAAAATTAGTAGCAATGCTCATAAAAAGTCAAACAGTTCAGAGGTAGATGAAGTTAATGGGTGGGGCCCCTTCCGGCCCGCCTCTCCCCTTAGTCCCAACTCCGCAAAGGCGGCCACTGTCAGCCTGGGCGTGGGTCCTTCCCATCCGCCCAGCTCTTGGGGTGGTTTCTGTTGGCTGTTGGCTGAGCCCAATGGCAGAAAAAACCCCGGGAGCGTGATGTGCTCAGTATCCTTCCGGAGCCCCCGTCTCTGCGGGACTCACATCCAGACCCTCGACTGCAAAGTCTGCAGTTAAGAGCCAGGGTGACCCCCAGATGCTGTGCCATTGGCCCAGCTCCGGTCCCCGGTGGCTCACCCGGCAGGAGTGACTCTGCGAATCCTGTTCCTCGGATGCCCCCCGCGCTCAGGGGAGGCAGGGGATGGAGTCTGGCTGGACTCAGCTCGGGGGTCTCGGTCAGCTCCCAGCTTCCCACAGTGCCCTGCCTTCATGTGATGTGAAGGTGGGCACATGCTCTCCCTGTCCCATCCCCCGGTGCGCTTGGACGTGTGTCTCCGGCGTGTCCCACTGGCCTGGCAGGTCAGGAACGCAGAAAGACGGCTTTAATGGGCAAGGCTCTTATTTATTGGGGCGAGACAAAGTAAGTGAAAGTTGGTTGATGCCCGGGAAGCACCTGCCACAGGTGAGGACGTCTGCTGTGACGATGAGGACTGTCACCACTCTCTCTCCATGGCTTTACTGGGAGGTCTCCGCAGCTGAACAGTGGGGGGGTGGGGGTCAGTTCTGAGGATTGGGACCCTTGGCTGGGGGCAGCTGGCAGCTCGCCCAAGCTGGGGTCTGTTCCTAGAGGCCCCTGCAAAGATACTGACCTGTGATCGCCTGGCTCAGCAGGTAGCAGGTGGCCCTCTGGGCTGAGGGATATAGCCAGTGATTAAAGGTGACCATTTGTCCAGGACTTTTAAAGAAGAGAGGAAAATCTTTCTCGTGGTATTAGAGCCGTTTCCCAATCGCAGTACTGTTGCCATTTGGGGCGGGTCATTCTCTGCTGTGGGTCGGTGCTGTGCACGGTGAGATGTTATCAGCACGCCTGTACCCACTAGTTGCCAGGAGCATCCCCGCCTCCACTCGTGACCACGAGTAAGGTCTCCAGACATTGCCAGGTCTCCCCCGGGGGGCAAAATCGCCCCCACTGAGAGCCACCGGCCTCAAAGATTCAGAATGGGCTTTCAGTGACCACTGCCTTGGCATCGTAAGCTGCTTCTCGCTTGGGTGCAGTTTTCTTTGTTCCTTTTCCAAGAAGCTGACCTCATCGAGCTCATTTGTTTGTTTCGTTGACTCATCCAGCTCTAACCACAAGCAGCCTTCCTACTTTGGGGGATCCCAAGTGACTTATCATGGGACTTCGTACGTAAATGTAAAAGATTCCTGTCTACCAGCTTGGAGGCAGAGCATTCAAGGGCAAGCAGGGCTCCTGCTGACAATGTTATCGTGAGCACCCTTGCAGTTCAGTTTTCTGAAATCGCCAAGCATTTCTCTCCCATTAGTTTAGGTCTTAGCCCAGTGACTAGCAGATGACCTAAGGGTCAGGGCGGTCTAAAGTTGGCCAGTGCTCGGGGGATTTTCTTGAGGCCTCTGACCCAGGACTGGCTGTTGGAGAGGGAGGGTGGGGAGGAAGAGTCAGGTCCCCGCTGGACCCACCCAGAGTCACGCCTCACTGCTGTGCGTCAGGACCCTTGAGCAAGGCCTGGCCTGTTTGTGGCCCCTCTTGGGGCCCCAGAGAAAGCCACTGGCTTTGAGACGGGGCTTCACAAAGCACAGCGTAGCCCCGAGGACTGATGTAACCCTGAGGTCGGAGGCCACGCCTTCTCCTACCCACGTTTGCTGATCGAGGCTGTAACCCGGAGGAAGGAGGCTGGGTTCTGTCTGAATTCTGCCACTGGGCCTCTCTTGGGCTCCTTTTCCTGCCTCAATTCTTATAAATTTTTATAAAACGTAAGTGCAGAGGTCAGACAGCTTTGTGGTGGGTTCTATCCAGGGCTCAGCAAGGTCAAGGAGTTAAGCTGTGTCCCTCACCGACTCCTTAGGGAAATGGGTTCTGGTTTCCTAGTGGGGGCTTTAGATCTTAGAACCTGCCTTGCACTCGAAAACTCTAGTTATCGGAAGATCTCAGTGTGCCCAGAGGCTCGACTTAATTGGCTGCCTCGGAAGCACGCGATCCCCGCTGCCTACACCCCACCCCCCGGCCCCCCTCCCACCCGGCACCGCCTGTGGCCTCACACTCGGCCAGTGCCCAGAGTTCCGTGCTTGCTGTCAACTTACGCTGGACGGGCCAGAGAACAGTGCAAGGGAACAGAAGGGAACAGAAGCTAGGTCTGGCCGCCTAGTGCACTTCATCCTGGATTGGCAGGACAGTGATAGCCAGCGATGCTGCTGGACCAGATGCCACCAGCCCCACCGGCCATGCCCATCAGCCCCGGGTTAACACATCAAGTCAGGACCTCCTCTCACAAACCAGACAGTTCCTACTCCAGGTGCCCAGAGATCTTTACTGAAGGGTTGGAGCCAGGAGGCATGGGTGGGCCTGTGGGCGCTCAGAGTGGAGTTTCCGGGGCGCCCGGAACTTGCCTTTTGTTCTGTGGGGCTGTTCTCCCTGCCTTCACCTGTGCCGGTGCTGGCAGAGCTCTGAGTCTTCCGGATTCCAGCGTCCGCAGTAGCCAGTCTGTCGACTGCTGGAGCAAAGCTGCTTTCCCAAAATAGCCACCCGGAGGGAAAGAGCAGCCCTGGAATTTGACCCTGACCATCACCGTGAAGGCCCTGCCCAGGCTCATGGTCCCACCTGCCTTCACCTTGGACCATCACTGAGACGCTGGGTGGGTGTGGGCCTGGGTGTTTCCCCCTTCCCCTCCCTCCTTCCTCTTCCCTTTTGTTCTTTTCTCTACCAGCTTTAGATTTAGAATCCAGATGACTCAGGAGAGATGTTCCAGTGCCTGATTGGCTGGGGGGGCAGGTCACAGGGTGGGAGCAGAGTGGGGGAGACCCGTGTGCGGGCACTTCTCCAAAGGTGAACGCACACCTACGGCGGGTCCGGGCACTGGCAGTGAGCCCAGGCCTGGAGGTGTGGCGGAGAGCCCGGCAGGTCGGACAGGTGGAGCCAGCCCTGCGGCTGTAGGGCCACAGCCGAGGGTCTCATCCCAGGTCCTCCCCCAGCGCACAAACCAGGTAACCCACCGTCTTATCTTTTCTGCTGGTTCAGTTCACTGTCAACTTCAGGCAACACTTATGACTGAGTAAAAGGCCTTTGGGATTTTGGGGGGAAATCGTGAGCGTGTTTGGAGAGGATTTGCTCTGTCTGTGTGTGGGAAACTTGACCTTGACGTTAGAAAAACAGGTCTAATTGTCCGGTCCTTGGTTCTGAAAAGCAAATTTCTTACGGAGCCTGGATGCTGAATGGCAAATCAGGAAGGCAAGGTCCAGAAACGCTGAGATTTTTTTGTAACTGCAAACGGAGAGCCCGTGGAAGACTTTGTTGTGGTTAGGTGGGCTGTTTTCCTTTTCCATAAGGAGGATTCGGGCTGGGGGCTGCCTTGCCCTCAGTCCCTACTCAGAGAAGCACGGGGAGTGCTGGGCTTCTCCCAAAACTCAAAATTTATATTACAGCCCTTGGGCTGGGTTTTATTTTGAAATTGTTTGAAGTTTCAAATCACCTCTCCTGTTCAGAAGACTAGACTTGTGACAGCCGGTCTCCAGCACTCTCACCCAGATTTTATTTAGCCAGGGATCTGTTCCCTTAGTCTTTGGGGGGGGCATTTCTGTCCTGAGGGCAGGAAGGGAAAGAGCACAGGTCTGAAGAACAAACCCAGGACTACCCACCCCGAACAGGAACTGGTTTTGTCCTGTTTGGCCTCATTGAACCGTAGGTACCGCGTCCTCTCTGCAATCCGTGCCCTCCCCTATCTGCCAGCATCCCGGAACATCACCCGGATGCTCAGAGCAGATGCTGTGATGCTCTCAAATTGCCCTTGCACTTTACAGGGAGAGGAAAGGAAAGCTGTTTCTGCTGTGGAAACTTTTGTGACAGAGACTTTTTTGTTAAGTGGTTTGCTTTTTTTAAAATTTTTATTCCAAGGTAATTTGTGGTGCCTGAATTGCTTAGATTATGCAATATATTGATTAGGATTCCTTCCTCTGCAAGTAGGAGAAAACTCTACTCAAAATGACAAATAATAGAACATTAAAATTTTTATAAAACCTAAGTGCAGAGGTCGGGCAGCTTTGTGATGGGTTATATCCAGGGCTCAGCAAGGTCAGGGGATTAGGCTCTGTCCCTGTTTCTGCTCTGCCATCCTCCACGTACTGACTTGTCTCCCACCAGCTCCCCTCCCGCCTGGCTCTTCCTGGGGTCTCTCATTATAAGTGAGAAGGCCCTCCCCCGCTGACTTGCCCACACATCTCATTGGCCAGAATTATGCCTCGTGTCCAGCCCCAGCCAATTAGTGGCAAGGGAGGGGGTTATTGTGATGGAATTTGTGAGGCCCATCAGGGAGAGGAGGGTGGGTTACCTGAACCAAATCAGGGTCTGTGAGCAGGAGGAGAGAGGATGTGGATTTGGGGCGATATCT
This sequence comes from Hyperoodon ampullatus, assembly GCF_949752795.1. NCBI lineage: Eukaryota > Metazoa > Chordata > Mammalia > Artiodactyla > Ziphiidae > Hyperoodon > Hyperoodon ampullatus. Next base: position 6,929,525 of record NC_136915.1, on the reverse strand, counting down.
GCTACATTGGAAATGTACATTTATTCAGATTTGTAACTGACTTGGGGGCAGTACAACAACTCTTGCTCCTAAAATATGTGTATTTTTTTTTATATTCAATCCTTAATGCAAGGGCAGTTTCAGATAATTGTGGTGTCCACTCTTAGCCTTTCACCTCCCAGGAGGCCCTCTTCCTTAAGCATCTGGGCTGGTGGCTTTTAAGAGTTTGAGCTTTTCTCCTTCTTGATGAACCTGCTGCTCAAGGCTCCGTCCCTAAGAACCGGAACAGGAAACAGTAGGAGTTCTAAATATTCAGAGGTGTTAGGTGAACACGTCTCCAGCTCTGCAAAGGGCAGCAGCAACAGGGTTCTGGCTGGCAGCTCCCCAGAGCCATCTGCCATTTGCCCACAACACTGTGGGGTCTGCCAGGGATGGGCCTGCACCAGCATCACCTCCCAGGGACTTGCTGGAGTTTTCTCTTTTCTCCAGGGCAGGCACAGGTAGCTCCCAAACCTCAGGGAAAATGGAGGTGGTGGCTGCAATGCTGGGAAAGCTGGTTCCGATGGACACGGACCTGACAGTAATTTTTGAGGTCTTTTTTTTCTTTTTTTGCCCCAACCCTGAGACCCCACTCTTAAGGCAGGTTTGTCTCTGCCCCCACTTTGACCTGGACAGAAATCACCTGAAGATCTGGAAGGATCTCTGGATCTCTGACCTGCCGTCACCTTCCTGCCACGGGGTCAGGTTTTCTGGATGAAATCAATGCAAGGGCAGAAAAATTTCTTCCAGCTTTTGACATCACTGTGAAACGCAAGAGGACATTAGGGCTGGTATTAAACATCACGGATTCCTTTCAAAGCCTTGCGGAGGTGTGTGCGATGCAAAACTGTGAGTCTTTCTGAGTACCGTGCTTCTTCCACCAGGACAGGCACTTCCAAAGCACTTGTTCTTGTGGTTCAGATCCGCTCACGGTTGTGATTTTGCATGTCGTGATTTCCTGCCTGTCTCTCTCTCTCTCTCCATGGATCCCCCAAGGCCCAGGACATCCTCCTCATGGAGTCCTCAGCACCCAGTACATCACAGGCTCACAAGCCCGTATGTGATGGGTGGGTGCATGAAGGGGACATTTGTGCTTTCTGAAAGACGCGCTGTGGAATTAGGAAGGCTTCCTGAGTGAATTTCCACATCTCCGTGGACGGAGAGGGGGGTCCTGCTTTCCCAGGAATCGTAACATCCAAGAGCCTTATTACCAGAATCCACTTTTTCTTTAATGCTTAGAACTTAAGTGCTAGGAACATAAAACGCCCCTGGTAAAGATGACTTCTGGTTTTCTTATATGCCTCCTGGTTCCCCGGCCCAGCAGCACTGGCTTTGCAGCAAGATGTGTTAGGCTTGGGGGCTCAAAAGGGCCCCTGTAAGAAGAGAAGTGAAGTCTGTTTAACATCACAGCTCTGAACTGAACTCCGGGCCTTTTAAACATCTTGTGTTAATGCAGCAGAAGCTCGCCTGGTAACTGGACCAAAGGCCTTTCAGTAGAAAGGAAAGTACATTGAAAAGGCATGTTCGGGCTTCCCTGGTGGCGCAGTGGTTGAGAGTCCGCCTGCCGATGCAGGGGACACGGGTTCATGCCCCGGTCTGGGAAGATCCCACATGCCGCAGAGCGGCTGGGCCCGTGAGCCATGGCCGCTGAGCCTGTGCGTCCGGAGCCTGTGCTCCGCAATGGGAGAGGCCACAACAGTGAGAGGCCCGCATACCACAAAAAAAAAAAAAAAAAAAAAAGGCATGTTCACTTGGGTTGTGACTTTCCAGGAAAGTCTGATCTGGTGAAAGACTGCTGACTTGGTGTGTTTTGTATTTCACGGAACACAGGAAATTGGGGACATTGACTGATTATTCATGCTAGCCTCCTCTCTCTGACTGAAAAGATTGTTCCTGAAGTCCCTGCCTCCTCTCTCTGGCTGGAAGATTGTCCTTTCCATCTGAGGGCCCTGGCTGATCAGCCCTGGTGCCTGGGCTGGGGGGTGGGGGGAGGCAGCCTCCCTAGGCAGACCCCTTCATCCAGGTAACTGCCTAGATTCAGAAAATGGGGTTCTGCATGGAAATCAGGGGCAGGGTCTGCTTAGCCGTAGAAGGTGCATCTGGTTTGGCTTGGATGCCCCCAGCTCCCCATCATGCTTTTCTGAGCCACGGTTTTTTTTGTTGTTGTTATTTTGTTCTGTTTTGGTTTTTTGTTCGCTTTTTGGCCACTCCGCGAAGCCTGCAGGATCTTCGTTCCCTGACCAGGGATTGAACCCGGGTCTGGGCAGTGAAAGCACCGAGTCCTAACCGCTGGACCGCCAGGGAAGTCCCTGAGCCACCTTTCCTTTCAAGACTGTTTCTGAGCCTGAGGGTGGGCTGGACCAGGACGTGGCAGGTCTCTTATCTCCATCTTGCCACACTCTGTGACGCCTGCTCCAGACCACTCGCTGCTGGGTACAGGACGTGCCCCGCCCCAGGGAAACTCACTGGCCCTCCCACCCTCAGCAGCAGTACCACGTGCAGGTCTGCAGCCGGAGAGGTCATACCAGCCAGGCATGCCACAGCCCCTTTGTTTCCACGTAGCTGTCTTTAACTTGGGAAGCCTGCCTCTGTTTCCAGTTTCCAGGGTCCTCCACCTGGGCTGGCCTAGGCTGGGAGTCAAGGGTCGGGGGAGCCTTTACTTGGACTCCTCTTGTCCCTGTATTTACCGGAGGACACGGTCACTGCAGAAAGTGCCTTTGGCCCCTTCCCAGACCTGCTGGATCGGAAACTCCGCTGTGGGGCTGGGAATCTGCCCCTTTCCCAAGCTCCCAGGCAACTCTTTTTTTTTTTTTCGATTTATTTATTCATTTATTTATTTATGGCTGCGTTGGGTCTTCGTTGCTGCGCGCAGGCTTCTCTCTAGTTGTGGCGAGCGGGGGCTACTCTTCGTTGCGGTGCGCGGGCTTCTCATTGCGGTGGCTTCTCTTGCTGCGGAGCACAGGCTCTAGGCACGCGGGCTTCAGTAGTTGCGGCACGTGGGCTCAGTAGTTGTGGCTCGCAGGCTCTAGAGCGCAGGCTCAGTAGTTGTGGCGCACGGGTTTAGTTGCTCCACGGCATGTGGGATCTTCCTGGACCAGGGCTCGAACCCGTGTCCCCTGCATTGGCAGGCAGATTCTTGACCACCGTGCCACCAGGGAACCCCCCGGCGACTTTTATGCATAGGAAAGCTGAGAACCGATATTTTAACCTGATAAATGTCCTCTGCCTGAACTTACCTTTGGGGTAAAATTGGACATTTTGGAACATTTTTTCCACACTGAAAGATAACAATTAAGGTCTCACCTGGCTTGCTTTTTATTTATTTTTTTAATTAAAAAAAAATTGGGGGGCTTCCCTGCCCCAAAATGCCACAGAGCAGCTAAGCCCATGTGCCACAACTACTGAGCCTGTGCTCTAGAGCCTGTGAGTCACAACTACTAAAGCCCACGCACCTAGAGCCCATGCTCTGCAACAAGAGAAGCCACCGCAATGAGAAGCCCATGCACTGCAATGAGAAGCCCATGCACTGCAACAAAGAGTAGCCCCCGCTCGCCGCAACTAGAGAAAGCCTGTGCGTAGCAATGAAGACCCAACGCAGCCAAAAATAAATAAATAAATACATTTATTTTTTAAAAGCTGCGCTGCACACCATGTGGGATCTTAGTTCCCCAACAAGGGCTTGAACCTGCACCCCCCCTGCAATGGAAGTGCAGAGTCTTAACCACTGGACTGCCAGGAAGGTCTTCCCTGGGTTGCTTTTTGGACATAGCATTATGCGTTCACCTGTCTGGGGGCAGAGGACTGAGGTAAGAGGGCACTCCCATCAGCCCCCACCAGACATTTCATAGCCAAGAAAGGACAAGCCTAAAACCTCCCCCTGCGGCGTGTGTGGGATGCCCTCCCAGGGGCTTTCTCCTCTCAGGCAGAGAGATTGCGCTGGCTCAGGAGCTGCTTTCATCTGCATGCCCTTGCCTGGAATGCAGGTTTCTGGAACCTCCTGTGCTGGGGTAGAGGTCACACTGAGAACACCCCCTACATGTCCCCCCACCTACACAGGAGAGGAACTGTCCCATAGGTGGTCTGCATCCAAAGCTGTGAGTCATGAGATCTCTGGGCCGCCTCTCTGTGATGGTCAGCTCAAGGCATCCAGGTGGCCAGGCTGTAGGACCCAGGAACCCAACCAAACACTAATGTAGGTGCTGCTGTGAGGGTTGTCACCGACCATCAGTTGACTGTGAGTGAAGATCATCCCGGAGAGCTGGGTGGGCCTCATCCAATCAGGTGAAAGCCTTAAGAGCACAGCTGGGGTTCCTGAGAAAGAAGAAATTCCGTGTGTGGACAGCAGCACCGGCTCCGGCCCAGGAGTCTCCAGCCTGTGGATTTCAGCCGGCCTACCAGCCCCTGCAATCACATGAGCCCATTTCTTGACAGAAATCTCTTAATCCATGCCTCCTCTTCCAGAACTCTGACTGATCCACTCTCTACCCTGTGCCAGGGATCGGGGAGCAGCGAGTGTCGCTTTATTCTGTTCCTTGCTTTTCATGTAGACATGCGGATTTTATTTTATTTTATTTTAAATTTATTTATTTATTTATTTATTTTGGCTGCTTTGGGTCTTCGTTGCTGCGTGCGGGCTTTCTCTAGTTGCAGCGAGCGGGGGCTACTCTTTGTTGTGGTGCATGGGCTTCTTATTGTGGTGGCTTCTCTTGTTGTGGAATATGGGCTCTAGATGTGCAGGCTTCAGTAGTTGTGGCTTGTGGGCTCTAGAGCACAGGCTCAGTAGTTGTGGTGCATGAGCCTGATTGCTCCGCAGCATGTGGGATCTTCCCGGACCAGGGCTGGAACCCATGTCCCCTGCATTGGCAGGTGGGTTCTCAACCACTGCGCCACCAGGGAAGCCCAGACATGCGGATTTTAAACTACCGTCATTTTCAAACTTCTTCTCTTCCAGTGAAGTGCTGACTTGTTTTTTTCTCCTGGTCAGTGGGTCAAGGGCCTGCCCTGCTGGGATGTGTTGCCGGTCTCAGCTTTCTCCTCCAGTCTCTCTTTCCTCCCCACATTTCTTTATCCGCAGGTCTTAGAGGCAGGACAGGCCTGCACGCCGTCATCAGCAGGGCCAGCTGTGAGTGTTTCTTTGGCAGTGTCTTAGCTGGTTGTTGTGAGTGATAATGAAGGAAGCAATCAGCAAGTATACTGCCCTAGAAGTGCTGCACGTTGTTGTGCCCAAGAGGGAAGAAACAGGCAAGACACTCGAGCCACGTGAGACGCCGGGACAGGATGTCAGAGGCTCTGCCCTGCCGTGTCGGCTGGTAAGGGCTGCCGGGGAAGCGAGCTCTCCGGCCCCCGGAGCTGGCCTGCTCACGGGTGTTGACGGAAAAAGGCACACAGCCTGGGCCATGGGTGGTTTCTGGCCGGGAGAAGTTGGCACATAGGAATGATAATCACCAGTGTTTATGAGCACTTACTGTGTATGAAGCCCTGTCCTAAGCATCCTAAATGTATTATCTCAGGAGCAAGAGTCTGTTGTTATCCCTGTCTTGCAGAGAAGAAACAGAAGTACAAAGAGCAGAAGTAACAAAGGATGGGACTTCCCTGGTGGTCCAGTGGTTAGGGCTCCATGCTTCCACTACAGGGAGCACAGGTTCGATCCCTGGTTGGGGAACTAAGATCCCACAAGGCGCACAGCGTGGCCAAATAATAATAATAATAATAGAGTTTTTTTTTAAGGTAACAGTTGATAGAAAGAGGGCCCGAGCAGTCTGGCTCCAGACTCTGTACTTTTTTTTTTTTAATTTTTGGCTGCACCCTGCAGCATGTGGGACCTTAGTTCCCTGACCAGGGATTGAACCTGCACCCCCTGCATTGGAAGGCGGAATCTTAACCACTGGACTGCCGGGGAAGTCCCCAGACTCTACTCTTAACCACGGGCTCATGTCCTTAGAGATGGGCCTAGGGTGGTGTCACTGTCCTGCAGATCTGCTTTGCCAAATGATTTGAACGTGAATACCCTCCACTCTCTCTGCATGAGGCAAATTTCAAATGTAGTCATACGCTTTGGAGAATGTTCCTCTGTGGGCATTAGGAGGTGTGTCTGCCTTGGGGAGAGTTTTTCTTTTCAGCGGAAGCTGAGCCCAGGAAGTTGATGAGGATGAGAAGCTGGTGGTGTTTTCTGCTCTGGTGGCTGATGAGAAAGGTTCCTCTAAGGGAGCTCAGCTGAGACAACAGTTCGGTCTTCCGGGTCCCACCAGCTCCACCTACCGATGCTAGCTTTGGATCCAGTGAGCTGTGAGGCCAGCTGGATTACCACGGCCACAGGAACTCCACCCAAGCCACCAGAAGATGGAGAACCAAGACACAGTGGTGGCTCTCCCAGGTCTTGGACCACGAGGCACGCCCATGGCCTCCAGCGAGCCTGGGATAACCCATCAAGGGGCCCTGCACTTCCCCAGAGTCTGCTAAACCAGCCTTGGGTCCTTGCCTTTCTGCCCTTGGTGTCCGTGCTCGTTGACATTGAGCTGTGAGTTCCCCGGTTCTCTGATTTTCTCCATTGTTCTCCAATCTGGTGCTTATAGGAATTCACCCATGTCCCAGAGGCGAAACCACGTGCCAGTGGCTGAATCCTCTGACCCCAATGACTAAGACAAAGCCTCCAAGGTCCATGAAGCGATGGGTAACTTTCATGCAGACCAAGGACAGCGCTTGCTGTGACCCCCCCAGCCTCTGCATGTCCCCTGCTGCTACCCTCGCAGCCACTGCCCAGGGCACCTCCCCTGCTCGTGCCCACCCACCTGGACCCCATCCCATGGCTCTGTCTTGCCTTTCTCAGTGCTTCCAAACGCTGGAGGAGAGAGGAGCCTATTTCCATTCTGACCACTTTATAAGAGCCAGAGGGCTCTTAGAGAGGTTTTCTGGGATTTGGAATTGACCCTTGGTCTTGACACACTGACGGATAGGCGCCTCCTCCAGCCTAAGCCAGTCCTCTTTCTCTTACTGCTGGAGAGCAAAGCAAGCAGCCAAAGCGGATTCCTGTGGGGACTGTTCTGTTCCTCCTCTGCCCCAAGGGCTGGCTTCAGAGATGGTCCCTTTGTCATGCACATTGCACTGGCCACGCCCACGGCCACGTGGCCACAGCTCCCCCTCTGCTGTGCCACGCCCCACCCCACCCCCACCCAGCAGTGCGTGGGCTGCAGCGGGGCCACCGAATGCCTGGGATGCCGGCTGCAGTGACAGAGCGGGCCCCGATCCCTCACGGGAGTTTTGACCGTGGCAGCATTTGGGATCGCTTATGAGCTGAAGTCTTTACATTTTTCCCCAGTTTTAGGCTGAAGTAAAGAATGCCTGCCTTTTCCAAACACCAACCGATTCAGGGGCTTGAACTTCTAAAAGGGACCACACCCTTGGATTATGATCTAACTAGCCTATGAATTTGAGTTCAGGTAAAATCATTTGCAAAGTAACCTCTTTTCCCACCTAGCTTTGCTTTTAGTTATGTCAATACAGAAACAAGAAAAATGATCCTTCTCACCTGTAGACATTCCTGGATAATCAGTCAGGAAACAGAAACAGCAGACAGTCTCTGCTTCCGTGCGGGTCTTGGATAAAACTGCTGTCTTTGTGGCAATTGAATTCACTTATGCAGTCTTTAGAGCAGATGGATAGAATATTTCTGTCGTCTTTCTATTTGATAGTAGTAGAAGAAATGTAGTGGGATATACATCTAGCTCTTTATCTCCACTCCTGCAGAGACAGGAGGGATGATGTTGTGAGTTTAGAATATATTGGGACAAAGAGAGCTACTTCTCTCTCTCTCTCTCTCTCTCTCTCTCTCTCTGTCTCTCTCTCTCTCTCTCTCACACACACACACACACACACACACACACACATTCGTGTGCACCCTGGCCTCGAATCTGGGGAGTTCAAAGTCCAGTAAGATGAGGATATACAGACCCGGGGCAGAGTGCACTTCTGCTTTTGAGAACAAATGGGCAGATTCTAGTTTGTAGTTGGTGGGTCGGAGACAGGGATCAACAATTTCATGGTTGGACTTGGCGTTTGGAGGCAGGTGGAGTTAGATGCAAATTTTATGTTTTGGGGGAAAGTATTTAATCTTCTTGACTGTGAGGTAAAGTGAGGGTTAAAAATATATATTTGATTTAAAAATATATATGCATATATATTTAATAAGCTCTGTGGATCATACTAATATCAATTTCCTGGTTTCAGTATTGTCCTATAGTTACACAAGGTGTTACTTCTGGGAGAAACTGGTTGAAAGGTACACAGGATCTCTCTGTACTTTTCTTTTTTTTTTTTTTCAATTTTCTGTAAATCCATGATTATTTCAAAATAAAAAGTTACAACATATATATTTATATTTGACAAAATGCTGTGTGGTACCCTGGATTGGATCCTGGAACAGAAGAAGGACATGAGTAGAAAAACTGGAAAACCCAAGAAAGATCTTTAACATTTGCCAATGTTAATTTCTTAGTTTTAACTTACCATGGTTGTGTAAAATGTTAACATTTTAAAGAAACTGGGTAAAGGGTATGAGGGAATTCTCTGTGCTATCCTTTGTAACTTTTCTGTAAATCTAAAATTATTCCAAAATAAAAAGTTTATTAAAAACAAAAATGTGTATATATATGTATTACATTTATATTTAAACACATCTATGCAACCAGTGCCTTTAAAAATACACTTTCTTGGGCCTCCCTGGTGGCGCAGTGGTTGAGAGTCCGCCTGCCGATGCAGGGGATACGGGTTCGTGCCCCGGTCTGGGAGGATCCCATATGCCGCGGAGCGGCTGGGCCCGTGAGCCATGGCTGCTGAGCCTGCGCATCCGGAGCCTGTGCTCCGCAACGGGAGAGGCCACAACAGTGAGAGGCCCGCATACCACAAAAAAAAAAAAAAAAAAAAAAAAAAAAAAAAAAAAAAAAAAATACACTTTCTTTAGACGAGGCATCAGATGGTGCCTCTGAGATGAGTTGATAATTAAGGGCCCTTTCAACAAACGAACTGCAGGATCATTTTGTTCCCTAATTTGTCTGTATGGCCAGAGGGACCCTACAGAGCTCTTAAAACCCAGTAGGAACCCTGAATTCTCCCGTGTCTGAGTCACACATTAGGGAGAGTTCATTGCAATACAGTCCCATTTTCTGGATCAGAAACTGAGGCACGGACGAGAACTGATGTAATTTTGATTGAGATTTCCTGGAATATTTAAAACCAAATTCTTTTCTGCTTTCCAAGCTTGTGCTCGCACACACACAAAATAATCTATGAACTGTAGCTGTTATACATTTAAGGGGGAAAAAAAACAAAATGACCTTTGCCACTCTTTTCTGGGGCTCTCCTAAGGATCCATGGTTAAAATTGGTGGGTATGGTGGGGAATTCAGTCAAAATGAGAGTATTAATTCAGCACCTAGTCCATGCCCTCCACTTGGCAGGGTACTACCAGGGATGCCCAAGGACTAGTGGGCATTGGGGGTTTTTGCTGCCCAGCGTCCTCTTTCGCAGCACCTGCCTGGTCCTTGGGAAAACTGCTCACCCCACTAGATGCAGTCCGGGGGCTCCCCTGGCCAGTGTGAGTCTTTGTGAGCTTGGGGTGCAGATGAGGCATGCTTGCAGTTCACTGGTCCCACTGCACACCTTCAAAGGGGCATCGCTCTGGCCCCCTGGGTCCCCCAAGCTCCCTGGCCCCATCCTGGGCCTTAGTGTTCCTGCCATCCTAGGAGCTGCCTTATTTTCCAATAGATATGAGTGCACCAGAGTCCTGTTTATTGTTTGAAACTCACAAACTCTAACCGATAGGCCTACACGGAGGAAGGAAGCGGGGGACCCTCACTCTTCATCCTGTGCGCCTCTCACTGGACATGACCTGAGACCACTTTGGACAAATGCCTCCATCCTTCTTCACTGGGGCTGGAAACGTTAAACTACCAAACGCGAAGGCCCTTGTACCCTAGCCAAGAGGTGCCCTGTGCCCCTGTAGTATTTCTGTAGTAATTGTTCAGGCTGGTCCCACCTCTCCCCATCCCCAGGATCCTTGAGGCATCATTCTACAACAAAGCATCAGGCCATGGCAATCACAGATTACCCTGTCTCTAAATGACAAACTTTGAAGATTGTCTCTTTCTATTTGAAGTCACTCCTAAAACATGGAACCCAGATAGAGAAGAGATGAAACTAGTAACTATTAACGTAGAAGCAGCGTAGAAGTCGCCTCCCTCAGGTTATTGTCTGGAAGCTTCCGCAAGCCTCAGATCCAAGGGGCAGGGAGCTGGTTCGCAGCCCTTGTGATAAGTCAATGGCTCCTGGTGACATCACTGTCACCCTGGGCACTGGCCTCGCTCCTCCCTTTGCTGTTCCCTAACAGCAGAGCCAGCTTCGTGGGAGTGCAGCCTGTACAGCCACCCAGGACCCTGCGCTTAGCAGAGCCTGCATCTGGGCTGTCGCCAAATTGAAATTAGTATCGACTTTTGAACAAGGGCCCGCATTTTCATTTTGCACCAGGCCTATGAATTGTGTAGCCGCTTCTGCCTAACAGCTTCCACAGGGCTTCAGGCCGCAGGTCACGAGGATTTGGTCATCCCACTTCGAACTCCTAACCCAGTGCGGAATCAGGACTTGGTGTCCATTTCCCCAGAGGGCCTGGCACAGAGCAGGTGCTGCAGCAAAAGATGGGGACCGACCCACCCAGAGGGTCGGGGCGAGTGGGGCTGGGTGGGACCAGAATCCTCCCTCCCGCTGAACCCAGGGCCCCCCAGGGGACACCTACAAATAAAGAACCCGCGTCCAGTGCTTAGGGCTGGCCAGAAACTGGTTCATCAGAAGTCGGGGGTGGGGGTGGGGTTGCTGGTTTTGTGAATTGTATCCACTTGGGGATTGTGTTAGTCTGCTAGGGCTGCCCTAACAAAGTACTGCAGAAAATTTGTTTTCTCACAGTTCTGGAGGCTGGAAGTCTGAGATCGAGATGTCAGCAGAGCTGATTCCTCCTGAGGCCTCTCTCCTTGGCTCGTAGATGGACGTCCTTTCCCTGTGTCCTCACATGCTCTGCTTTCTATGCCTGTCTGTGTCCACGTTTCCCCTTTTTATAAGGACACCAGTCATACTGGATTAGAACCCACCCTAATGACCTCATTTTAACCTAACTACCTCTTTAAAGACCCTATCTCCAAATTCAGTCACATTCTGAGGTCCTGGGGGTTAGGACTTCAAGTATGGATTTGCGGGGGAAGGAGGGGGTGACACCATTCAGCCTGTCACTGGGATTTTTCTGGACACTTCAAAATCGTTTTAATAGCTTAATGTCTTTCCAGCCGAGACATGATCGACCCTGCGGTCTGTTCTCTATCCACAGGAAGAGGCATCGAAAGACCCGGGAGCCAGAAGAATGGGGCTCTGGGAGATTGCTCAAGGGTGTGAGGCTTGGTTACTGAATCCTCGCTATCAGATAGACACAGGAAGAGTGACCGTACAGAGGACAGGGGCCAGCTGTGTCCGAGTCCTGCAGGGCTTGAGGAAGAGGAATGATGTGAACTAGATGATTTGGGTCAGAGATGAGAAAAGACCTAGGGTTGCGGGGGGACGCGTCGGAGGCCGAGGAGGTTGTGAGACCCACACAAGGTTGGAGCTGGGGAGCATCCCAGAGGCGGGGCCAGGTTTGTAACAGTGGTTCCCAAACGGCCTGGGAGCTTTGTAAGCCCTGAGGCTCTGTTTCCCCCATCTTGGGTGGGGCCTGAGCATCTGCACACTTAGAAAGTTCCCCAGGTAGGATGTAAGTGAAACAAGACTGTTGAAGTTGGCTCATAGCTCCCTGGGGGTTCGTATACTTTTGAACATTTTGAAATTTTCCATAACAAATATTTTTGTTTTTTGTTTGTTTGTTTGTTTTTAAAGAGAGAGTGGATGGGGGAGGGAAAGAGAGGGACCTCGGGGAGGAGAGAATGAGAATAGGAAAAAAACTGCCAGGAGGTTCCGTTCCCAGCCCCGGTTAGGACAAAGATGGAAGGAGGAAACCCTGTATCTGCCCCTGGGCTTCATCTGACACGGGGGGAAGCAGCGCCTCCTGGTGGCGAGAGGCGGCAGTAACAGCCGGGTCAGGACCTGGAGTCTGGGTGTAAATCTGGAACCAGGAACGTGTGTCCCAGGGATGACCGTACAGGGGGAAGCGGGGCAAGCCCTCGGAGCAGGCTTTTGACCTTGGTTATACCGTGACCCCTCTGCCCATCTACCAATGCCTATAGACCCAAAGGACAAAGGCGAAAAAAATACATGGATTACAAAGCAGAATAATTATAGTGTAATATAATTATCAAAATAGTTGATAAAACCAAATTTGTTACAGTGGTACATGTGCCCCTAGTAGCACATTAAATAAGATCCAGCAGCAGCTGGTCTAATAACGATTGTAATTTAAAAGTAGTGATGAGGATGAGTGGTATTTTGAGAAACCTGCAACGTGATATGACAATATTCGTGATTTCTATTGTTCACAGAATCACAGGCAGTGCTAAAACAAAAAACAAAAAAACAAGAAAAACACAAACTCCTGGGACTTGCTTTCCAGGTTGGTAAGTAAAGGAACTGCTTAATTCCTGTGTGAAGTTGGTGAAAACAGGTCACCCTCTAGGTTGCTGCCCGCAGGTAAGAACCCTGCCTTAGAAAGGCAGTCAGGGCCGCTGTGCTTCCCTCACTAGGACTCCAGCTACTGTCATCTGGCTGCTCCATACACCCATCAATTGTCCCACAAACACTGACCGAGGACCTGATGTGTGACAGACACCACGCTCTATGCAGAAAGGTCCCTGCCTTTATCAAGTGCGCTTTCTACAGAGAGACAGGTGATGAACAAGACGTAGCACAGCTTGTACGCGCTCAACATTTAGGTCACATGTTCCTGTTGAATATACATGTAATATAGAACAAGATTTCCTGCCTGAGATATAATATTTCTTACTGAAAGTTTTCTTTTAATTCTGTTCACTTTAAAGCCAAGTTCTCAACCTAGGTTAGCCCATACTCCTTTTTTATAGAGCAAAAGAAATCCTCTGGAAGATTCTGAAGGACTTCTGGGAAGGAGAGGTGCTCATACCTTTTATTTCCTACCCAAACCCATATTAAGAGTCACGGCTTGAGACTCCCCTGGCAGTTCAGTGGTTAGGACTCCGCACTTCCACTGCCAGGGTCCTGGGTTCGATCCCTGGTTGGGGAGCTAAGATCCCACAAGCTGCGTGGCATGGCAGAAAAAGAAAAAAGAGCCACTGCTGGGCTTCCCTGGTGGCGCAGTGGTTGAGAGTCCGCCTGCCAATGCAGGGGACACGGGTTCGTGCCCCGGTCTGGAAAGATCCCACATGCCGTGGAGCGGCTGGGCCCGTGAGTCATGGCCGCTGAGCCTGCGCGTCCGGAGCCTGTGCTCCACAACGGGAGAGGCCACAACAGTGAGAGGCCCGCGTACCGCAAAAAAAAAAGAAAAAAAAAAGAGTCACTGCTTATTCATAGCAGCAATAGCCAAAAGGTGGAAACAACCCAAGTGTTCATCAACAGATGAATGGATAAGCAAAATATCCATCCAATGGGATGTTATTTGACCATAAAAGGAAATGAAGTGCCATTACATGCTACAACATGGATAAACCTTGAAGACGTTATAGTAAGTGAAAGAAGCCATGTAGAAAAGAACACCTATTGTCTGAGTCCACTGATGTGAAATGTCCAGAAAAGGGAAATCCAGAGAGACAGAAAGTAGATGTTGCCAGGGCTGGGGAGAAGAGGCAATGGGGAGTTATTGCTTAAGGGGTACAAAGTTTCTGTTTGGGGTGATGAAAAAGTTTTGGAAATACTGGTGATGGTTACACAGTCTTGTGAAGCTCATCCATGCCACTGGATTGTCTACTTCAACATTGTTAAAATGGCAATTTTTATGACATATATTTTGCCACAATAAAAAGAGTCCCTGCTTAACGACATCTTTCTGGTCACACTGGCTCACCCCCTCACTCTAGTTTGCAGTGCCCGGGGTTCCCTCCACAGATGTCTCTTCTGCACTTGGTCCCTGGGTGCTCTCAGGTCTCATGGCTTAAACACGATCTTTATGCTGACTGCTTCCAGATTTCTATCTCCAGGTAGGACCTTCTCTGAACTCCGACCACCCCCACCACTTGGCTCATCCAGAGGGAATCGAACACATCCAGAACCGAGCTCCTGCCGTTGCTCCCCATAAGTCTGCTCCCTCCAGGGAAGAGCAACTCCGACTTTCAACTTGGAAGTCTAGAATCTTCCTTGGCTCCTCATTTGCTCACACTCACATCTGACCCCTCTGTAAACCCTATCATCTCTGCATCTAGAACATATCCATGACCTCTGCCTCCATCATCCCTCACCTCGATGAGGCAGTAGCCCCTAAGCCGGGCTTTACTCCTTACAAGGAGCTCACAGCACGCCCCTGCTCAGCTCCCGTGTCGCTCAGTGTGAAATGCTGAAGTCCTCACGTTGACTTCGGGGCCCTCATGATCTCCCTGCCTCTCTGCCCTCTGCTCCCCCTCCAGAGGCTCCTTGCTGTTCCCTCAGCATAGACTATGGTCCTCCCTAGGGCCTTTGCACATGCTGTTTCCTCTGCCTAGAATGTTCTTCCCCTGGGTCTCCCAGGACTCAGTCCCTCACTTCAGGATCTTGTTCAAGTGCCATGCCATCAGGGAGATCTTCTCTGGACACCCGTACAGAGCACCCTCATCGCCCCCACCAGCATGCCCGTGCCCCATTATTTACTCTTCTCTCCCACACTGATTGCTATCTGACACATTATATATTTGTTGGTTGTTTATCATCTCTCTCCTGACCAGCAGGAAAACTCCTTGAAGGCGGGTGTTCTGTTTTGTTCAATGTTTTATCTTCAGGCAATTAGTAGGGGCTCAATAGATATTTGTGGAATGAATAAATTACTAGAATCCCTTGATTCACTGAACTGCTGGAATATTCTTTAAATAATACTTATTTAGAGGCACTGACAAATCACTTGGGGTTTGTATAATAGCTCCATTTTACAAAACAAAATCCTGGGTGAAAAGGGGGCTCTGGGCTAATCAACGCTTACATGGCATCCCCAAGTTTTCACTGCCACCCTTGGACCTGTTTTCCCTGTACAGTAAGTCCCCTACATACGAACGAGTTCCGTTCCGAGAGCGCATCTGTAAGTCCAATTTGTTCGTAAGTCCAGCAAGTTAGCCTAGGTACCCAACTAACACAGTCGGCTATATAGTACTATACTCTAATAGGTTTATACGTTTTCACACAAATAATACATAAAAAACAAACACAAAAAATAAAACGTTTTCAATCTTACAATACAGTACCTTAAAAAATACAGTAGTCCAGTACAACAGCTGGCATACAGGGGCTGGCATCGAGTGAACAGGCAAGAAGAGTTACTGACTGGAGGAGGGAGAGGAGGTGGGAGATGGTAGAGCTGAAGGATCGTCAGCAACAGGAGACGGAGGGCAAGCTGCAATGTCACTCACGCCTGAATGCACATTCACATCTTTGAAAGCTTGCAACTTGAAGGTTCGTATGTGGGGGACTAACTGTATTAGTTGTTTGAATTGGTTAAGGCAGAGATCAGGCTGCTGTAACAAAGAGGCCCCCAAGGCTACAAGGAAACACATGTTTATTTCTCTCTCACATGAGAGGTCAGTGGGTGACTCAGCGACCCCCCCGCTCAGGGACCTGGGTTCTTTCTGTCTTCTTTCTCCACCACCCTGGAGGTCATGTTCCCCGTCTGCTTGTTGAAGTTGTGTGGCTGGCACCTCACTGTTCCAGTCATAGGAGGTGGCAGGACCCGGAGGGCATGTGCCATGTTTTAAGGTCCACCCTCAAAGCAGCCCACATGCCTCACTCTCCTTTCATTGGTGAGGCCTTGGTCAGGTGACCACACCTCCTTGCAAGGGGTTCTGGGAAATGTAGTCTCTGGCTGGATGGCCATGAGCCCAGCTACCCCTCAGTTACTAAGGAAATAGCTGCTGTTGGCTCCATTTTAGAGGTGTGGAAACTGAGACTAGGAGAAGTTAAGTAACTCACTCAAGGTGACACAACTAGCAACTTTGGGCCTTTTAGCCCCATCTCCAGGGCTCTGTCTACAAGCCCCAAAGTCCCTTATTCAGCACAACCCTGTGGATTTTCTGTCCTTGTTTTCTGGATGAGGCAATGGGGGCTCAGAAAGGTTAAGGAGCCCCTTCAGGTCATGCGGTGTATTAGATTTCTATTTCTTTGTAACAAATTGCGCCAACCTGGCTGCTTATAGAACAGCACCGAGTTGTTATCTCACAGACCCTGCAGGTCAGAAGTCTGTCATGGCTCAACGGGTCTTCTGCTCAGGGTCCCACACTCCAGCGTTGGCGGCTGTGTTAGCTCGTTCATGTGGCTGGCGGTGTTTGGGTCTCTCTCATCCCCAGCAGCATTTCACAGGCCCTCTCACAACATCACGGCTGGCAGCTGGGTCCTCATGCAGAATCCCCCTCATATGGAATCTCCCTCACGCTTCAGCACTCTTTGACTTCCTCTTCTGCTACTGGCCAAAGAAAACTTTCCGCCTGTTAGAGGGTTCAGGCTAACCTGGATCATCTTTGTATCTTAAGGGGCCACTGACATGGGACCTGACTTAGCTCAGGCTGCTGTAACAAAATACCGCAGACTGAGTGGCTTAAACAGTAGACAGTTATTTCTCATGGTTTTGGAGGCTGGAAGTCCAAGATCAGGGTGCTGGCAGATTCAGTTCCTGGAGAGAGCCTGCTTCTTGGCTTGTAGATGGCTGCCTTCTTGCTGTATCCTGACATGACGGAGATAGGAAGCTCTGGTGTTTCTTCCTCTTCTTACAGAGACACAAGTCCCATCATGGGGGCTCCATCCTCACACCACATCTATGCCTAACTACCTCCCAAAGACTCCACCTGCTAATACCATCACATGGAGGTTTAGGGTTTCAATATATGAATTTGGTGAGGGGTGGAGGTGGCAGGGAGTGAGAGCATTCAGACCATAACAAGCCTTTACTTCCATCTTCAATATCCCTTCACAGCAGTATCTAGATTAGTGTTTGATGAAATGACCAGGGCACAGGAATCTTGAGTGGGGAGATCTTTAGAATTCTGCCCACCAACGAGGCCAGGACAGAGGTGCAGGGCTAGAACCTGGGTCTTCCACACTCTCCTGGTACCAGTAATGTACTTTCAGCCAGTCCCACCTGCAAAGTGAGTCCCCAAGTAGAGAGGTACAGAGGAAAGTAGACTTTCCCTTTAGTGGCTCGGCTATTCTTTAATTTGGCCCAGGCAGCTGGAACTGCAGTGGTGGCTACTCCGAGAGCTGGTGCAATGTAAGAGCCTGGCAGAAGCTGGGTCTTCAGGGTTTCTGCAGGCAGGAGGGCGGGGTACACAGCAAGCTGCGGACTTTGGGATAGGGAGAGGAAAGGCTCGAGGTGATGGGGAGGGAGGGGGGAGGGTTTAGACACATCTCACGGAGACCTAAGTGTCTCATCTGTAGGAAAATACACCCACCAGCTGTGCCCCTTGAAGAAGAGGCCCCTGACTGTGCAACAGGCTGGGTCCTGGGACCCTTTGCTGCAGTGTTTGCGCCTGGACAAATGTCTCCTAGAGCTACAAAATACAGAGAAACTCTAAGGGACTAAAAAGAGCTGTGTGCATGCTGTTATGGACAATAAGATACAAACGACCGAAAATCCAACTGCCACTTCTGAAGAGCCGGGAGCAAAAAGAGGGTACTGCGCATGCCCCCTGCACACACCACCACCAAAGGGGTGGGCAGACCACCTAAGCCACCCTCTGGCCAGACCCCTGGACGCGCCACTCCCTTCACCCCATATAAGGAACCAGCTCGTCCCCCGCCCCCAGGAAGCAAGTGAGCAAGGGAACCTGTTGCTTATTCTTGCCACCTCCCTGCTGCAGCAGGAGCCCCAGTAAAGCTTTGCCTGAATTTCTTGTCTGGCCTCTGATCAATTTCTATTGATTAAGGAGGCCAAGAACACTGATGGGTAACAACTGCACAAACGTGGCTGGACAGGTTGTCCTGGTCTTCCATCTGTGTGGCCCAATGGTCACATGAGCGTGCCAGGGGTTGCACTACCTCCTTTGGGGATGCTGGAGCGGGGAGTATGGAGAGGGGCCCACGTGAACCAGGTTCCTCTTCCATGGCCATTGCTTTCTGTGGTACCTGCGTAGAAAAGGGCAAGATGAACCATATTTACCTTCAAAGAGGGAAATGAGAAAGGTGACCAGCCCACATTTCTACCAGTGACATGAGGAAAAGTCCCTCTTCTGTTCTAATGTTAAAAATCACATGCATGGTTTGTAACTTAGGTTGGAGTTGAGCTCAGAAAATCATTTACGGCCCCTCCAATTTAGAGACTCCAAATTGCCACCCCTTTTGCAGTTGTCAGAGGAGAAGAATCTTGTGCCAGTTACTGGGATGGGAAGACAGGGGAGAAGCAAACCAAAGCCAATCTGCTCCTGAACCGCTGGCCATGGCCATGGGGCCTCTCTGGGGCTGGGCCCCTTAGTTCTGTAGCCAGGGCTACTGCAGGGCAAGGGAGGCCTGTCATGATGTGCCAGGACCTTTAGACATGGCCTCTTGGGACATTTGGACATGGAGCAGCAGACAAGGACCGGCTGGCTTGGCCCAGACACTAGGGAGATGACTCAGGGTCACAAGAAGAATCCATATGGGTTTCTTACCAATTCCTCCAAGGAAGGAGAGGGAGAGGGAGGACTGAGATACCAGAAATTTAAAATATGCCTCATAGGACATCGCGTTCCATATGGGCGGAAGCTTGGAGCCTGGGGTTTTTCTGGGTCTGCTGTTTGGGTCATGCCTCCCTGGAGGACCAACAGCCCTGGGATGGGAAAAGCAGAGCCCGGGAACTCTGTTGAGAGCCAGGGCATCCGGAACCCCTGGCTCCCTTTGGGGGAGACCACACTATGTGGCTTAAGGGCACCCAGCAACTTGGGAGTCGTGGTTCTCACCTCCTGCTTAGTCCCTGCACCCATCCGGGCAATATCGGTGCAATCGGACTACGGAAAATTAGCATCAAGCTTAAATCTAAGTGATCTGAAGCTGTATCATTGAATGTCTTTCCCATTCTTTCCCTATAGTGGGAAGTGTGACCATTCTTTGAATGTTGTTTTCCAGTGCAGAGAAAACCAAGCATTCTCTTGATCAAACTAGTTTGTAAAATAACCAACGGCTCACCTGGGGAGGTGGGCAAAGGGCTTTCATCTCAGTAAAGCAGGAAAGATATAGTCTGGCTTGATTTGTGACAGAGATACTTGAGAAAAGACCTCTCCTGTGCCCTGTTGTCCCCACAATACCCTAAGGATTAAATGACTCTGTTCCAGGAAGAGTCCATTCCAGGCTCTTGCGTGGCCACGTGCCAAAGCTGAGGCTGGTTGCACAATCCGAGCTTAGAACTATTCAGGCCAGTAAAAAGCTGAGAGGCTTCGTTGACAGCCCGGGTCTGTTCACGGTCTGGGGTCCTCTCAGGAGGAGGTCAGGGGCTTCCTAAGTGACTCCGAAGGAAAGCAGCTGCTCTTCGACCTCTGCAGAGCAATGTCCATGAATACGCTTAATCCAGCTGCTGAGAATTGTCGCTAGTAGCTTTTTTCCTGATTAAAAGAGAATATATGCTCATTCTAGCATTGCTTGTCCAACAACCCAACATGTCCAAAAACAGTAGAATGAATAAATATTTTATTTATATGATGGAATACTATATGGCAATGAAAATGAAAGAATTGCAGCTTCGTGTGAGAACATGGATGAATCTCACAAAAATAAGTTGAGCAAAAAACGAAGAGACACAATGACACAAATGAACTTATTTACAGAACAGAAATAGACTCACAGACATGGAAAACAAACTTATGGTTACCAAAGGGAAAGTGGGGGGAGGGATAAATTAGGAGTTTGGAATTAAAATATACGCAATACTATATATAAAATAGATAACCAACAAGGACCTACTACATAGCACAGGAACTATACTCAATATCTTGTAATAACCTATAATGGAAGGGAATGTAAGAAAAAGGATATATATATATATATCACTTTGCTGTACACCTGAAACTGACACAACATTGTAAATCAACACTATTTCAATTAAAATTTTTAAAAATGCATGTAAAAAAAATAGAAGAGGGGCTTCCCTGGTGGCGCAGTGGTTGAGAGTCCGCCTACCGATGCGGGGGACACGGGTTCGTGCCCCGGTCCGGGAAGATCCCACATGCCATGGAGCGGCTGGGCCCGTGGGCCATGGCCGCTGGGCCTGCGCGTCCGGAGCTTGTGCTCCGCGGCGAGAGAGGCCGCAATAGTGAGAGGCCCGCGTACCACAAAAAAAAAAAAAAAAAAAAAGAAGACGCAAAAGGGAACATACGGTGTTATTCCACTTATATAAAGCTCAGGGAGTTCCCTGGCAGTCCATGCTTTTGCTGCTGAGGGCCCATGTTCAATCCTTGGATGGGGGACTAAGATCCCACAAGCCACACGGTGTGGCCATAAAAAAAAAAGAAGTTCAATGGCAGTCAAACTATACTATTTTGTTTAGGGATGCACACATGGATGGTTTTTGAAAAGCAAGAAAATGACTAGGCGGAAGAAAGAGGCTGGGGGGAGGTTTCTGGTGGGCTGGTAATGTATTTCTTGCTCTGAGTGGGTATTTGCTTTATAATTATTTATCAGATTATACATTTGTGTTTTAGGTACTTGTCAGTATGCATAGTTCATAACACAATGTTTTTAAAAGTTAGGTGCAAAACGATAATCTATGCAGATGATAAACTTTGCCTTTTATGAATCACATGCAAAATCAAATCTAATGTAAACTGAAAACTACAAAACATCATTGAATGAAATTAAAGATGACCTAAATAAATGGAAAGACATCCCCCGGACATAGATAAGAACATTTAGTATTATTAAGATAGCATTATTCCCCCAAGTTTATATACAGATTCAATGCAATCCCTACCAAAATCCCAGTTGGATTTTTTTTTTCAGAAATGGAAAAGCTGATTTTCAAATTGATACTGAATTGCAAGGAGCACCAAACAGCTAAAATAATATTGAAAAAGGAAAAGAACGTGGGATGACTCACACTTCCCCATTTCAAAACTTACTACAAAAAGCTACAGTGACCAAAGCTGTGCCTTCCTGGGAAGAAAGAAAACATAGGTGTAAATGTTCATGAGCTTGGATTAGGCACTGGCTCCTTAGATCTGACACCAAAGATAATACACCAAAAGCACAACAACCAGAGTGGAAATAGGTAAATTGAACACAGTCAAAATAAAATTTTTGTGCTTCCTAGTATACTATCAAAATGAAAAGACAACCCACAGAATGGGAGACAATTTTTGTAAATCAAGTATCTAATAAGTCTAGTATCCAGAATATACAAAGAACTCTTACCGCTCAATAACAAAAATACAACTCATTTTAAAAATAGGCAAGGGATTTGAACAGACATTTCTCCAGAGAGGATATGCAGGTGGACAATAAGCATAGGAAAAGATGCTCCACATCACTATTAATTAGAGAAATGTAAATCAAAACCGCAATGAAACACCACACCACTACAATGGCTAGAATCAAAAAGCAGTTGATAAATAGTGTTAGGAGAATGTGGAGAAATTAGAGCCTTCATACATTGCTGTAGGAATATAAAATGGTGCAGCCACTTTGGAAAAAAGTCTGGCAGTTTCTCAAAAAGTTAAAAATGGAGTAACCATATGACCCAGCAATTCCACTCCTAGTTATATACCCAAGAGAACTGAAAATATATGTCCACACAAAAACTTGTATATGAATGCTCATAGCAGCATTATTTATAATAGCCAAAATATGGCTATCAATTGATAAATGGAAAAACAAATGTGGGATATCCGTACAATGGAACATTATTCAGCCATAGAAAGGAATGAAGCACTTATGTATGCCACAACGTGGATGAACCTTGAAAACAAGCTGAGTGAAAGAAGCCAGTCACAGAAGACCACCTATTGGATTCCATCTCTGTGAAATGCCCAGAAGAGGCAAATCCATAGACACAGAAGGTGGATTAGTAGTTTCGGGGGGCGGGGGGGGGCAGTGACTACTGTTAAAAAACAAAATCAACTGAGTAAATTGTAAAGATCTTATTGGCTTTATTCACCGATCATGAATCACTCAGCGTCCCACCTAGCAAATAGAAAGGAGCTCTGAAGCGCCGTACAAAAGAGAAGACTTTTACAGGCAGAAAGAGATGGGACAAGGAAATGAGTCTAGCAAAGAGCTGAGTATTTCAGGCAAGGTCACCTTCCTTTGGGGGACGGCAGGGATCTACCAGAAGGATTTACTTCACTAATGCTGACCAGGAAATGCCAGACTGACTGGTTAAGATTACATTTGTAGGAGAGCTTGAAACCGCAGTTAGGTTAGGTATGAAGTCTTGGTTTGGTGACGCGTAGCACAAGTGACAACACTTGGGACCTGTTACCTCTCTTTTGACACGACTGTGTTTCTTTTTGAGGCAATAAAAATGTTGTGGAATTAGATAATGAGGATGGTTGCACAAACTTGTGTATATGCTATAAATAACTGATTGTACATTTAAAAGGGCCAATTTTAACGGCACGTGAATGGTAACCCAAATTTTTAAAAATGAAATTTTCAAAAAAGAAAACCCAGTAAAATTGGAAATTAATGTTTCAATTTCTTTAAAACAATTTCACACAATAAGCTTTATTTAAAAAAATAGGGTGCTCATTGTAAGAAAAGTTGGAAACACCCCGTTCAGGAAGTAACCACCGCCACCCTAACCAGCGAACACCTCCGGTATGGCTGCTTAAGGAAAGAGGATCACTTTGACAGCTGCTGTTGCTACCAGTGGAAAGACTGCCTCCACCCCCGCACACATGCTGGCCGTAAAGAAAGAAGGTAATATTAGCCCTAAAAAACTGCCAGCGCATCCCTCCCCAGGACTGGACGTCCTAGTCGGCTGGCAAGAGCAGGGGCCTCTGGAGGATGCGCGGGGTGGGTGGGGGGGGAAGGAGTGCGGCGCTGCAGACTAGACGTGGGGACTGCAGGGTGGAGCGTGGGCGCCAGCGGTGTGGTGGGAGGGCAGGGGCGGAGCCTTGGTGATGGGGCCGGGGGTTGCGGGGAGCGCCTAGGGACGCGGGCACAGGGGCGCCGGGGCGTCGGTGGTGCTCGCGGGAAGGGCTCTGGGGCCGGCCGCGGGTCCGAAGTCGGGACGAGAGGGCCACGGGTGGAGCGTGGAGGACGCAAGGGCATGGTGTGAGGGCGAGGGTGGGGCGCGGGGGCGGGGCGCGGCCGGGGTCGGGACGTGGGCGCCGCGGGGTGGAGCGTGGAGGGCGCGGGGGCGTGGTGGGGGCGGGGGCGGAGCCTAGGAACAGGGGCGGGGCGGGGCCGCTGGGCCGCTGGGCGGCGGACCTGGAGGGCCCGGGAGGCGCCGAGCCGCGGGCGGGGCGGGCACCGGGTTGTGAGCCGCTCGTTGGTTATGTGCCCAGAAGGCGGCGGCGGCAGCGGCGGCGGCGGCCGCCGCACGCGGCGACCCGGCCCCGGCCCCCTCCGCTCCTGACCATGCCACCTCCCGCGCCCCCCACAGAGGTGGTGCCGTCGGAGCGCGCAGTGGTGCTGCTGTCGTGCGCGCTCTCCGCGCTAGGCTCGTGCCTGCTGGTGGCCACGCACGTCTTGTGGCCCGACCTGCGCAGCCGGGCGCGGCGCCTGCTGCTCTTCCTGTCGCTGGCCGACCTGCTCTCGGCCGCCTCCTACTTCTACGGGGTGCTGCAGGACTTCGAGGGCCCCTCGTGGGACTGCGTGCTTCAGGGCGCTCTCTCCACCTTCGCCAACACCAGCTCCTTCTTCTGGACGGTGGCCATCGCCCTCTACCTGTATCTTAGCATCGTCCGCACCTCGCGCGGCCCCGGAGACGGCCGCCTGCTTTGGGCTTTCCACGTCGTCAGGTGGGTGGCGGCGACGCTGCTTTCCCTCGGGTCCAGTGACCCCTGCCTGGATCCTGTCTGCTGCCCCTGTGGCCCTCGCCACCCTCTGGGCCCTGCGTCTTGATTGGACCCCTGGCCAGGCGCCCAGCAGGCAGTGTCTGCTCCTGTCCTGGGACAGCCCTGGGCTAGCAGAATGATGCTAGGCTTGCCTGGGAGATGAACTTGTCCTGAACATTGCCGCAGGGGGGGCCCCTTTGAGGCGGCCCCAGCCCTAGCCCCCCAGTGAGGTGGGCCCCTCAGCGCAGGCCCTGGAGGGTGGGAGGGGCCAGAGCTCGCCCTCAGAGCGTGGCCCTGGTAACTTGGAAGCACCTGGAGAGCTGGCGAGGCCACTCTGGGCCCTTGGCCTCCTGCTTCAGTGCTGACCATGGGGATGGGGGGAAGCAGCTGGTCAGGCTGGGAGATGAGTTAGGTGTGGTGCATTCAGCCACTTTCAGGCTGCCCTCCACCCAGCCCTCTGCCAGATGCAGTGCTTCAGCTGTAAAATTTAGGAAGGACAGTCTTGTTTATTTTATCTTTGCTCATCTCTAAACCTCAGGCCCCAATCTCTTGTTATCTCTGTTCTAGATGATCTTACTTTCTTACTCAATTTCAGCAACTTACTTTCTTACTCAATTTCAGCAACTCTGAAATTGAGGTCAGAGGCAGAGGCTGGTCTGGAAGAGGGCAGCCAGCGGCCTGGAGTCTCTGAGAGTAGAGAAAACCAAGGCCTTGTCCTGCTCTGACATTGAAGGGTCTCATGCAAGTAACCCTCATCTATGGAAGAAGGTTGGCCCCTTCCTGGTGTAGTCAAGATTCAAACATCTGGTGGTGTCCTCTGGTGAACCCAAGGCAGGAATTTTATAGAGCTTCTTTCCTCCTCTCCTTCCTCCAGATAAGAGTACCAAATGCTGCCCTAATTATAGGTCCTCTCTGTTAAATACTTGAGTTCTTTCCGAGGGACTGAAGATAGTCAGCACTTTGGTAGAGACAGGTCACCTGGGTGTCACAACAGTGAGGTCACAAGCCTGCAATAGTCACTTGACCTCCAGGTCTCGGGGCTGTTGGATGGAGGCCAGCTGGTCCCTGGGAAACTAAACGGCCTGCTTCTCGGCTGTTCAAGTCAAAATGTTTGTAGCGAGCCATTCACATGTGCCTCAGGTGCTGCACAGACCCACAGAGAGCGGGGCTGCCTACCCCCCTCCCGCATCCAACCTGATCCCACCAGCCATTTTGGAGACCCCGTCCTTGGCAGGCTGGTTGGCTGTGGGCAGCGTGGAGCTCACGTGTACTTGAAAAGGAGCCCAAGACTTTCTTTGCAAGATTCTCTTGTCTTTTTCCCCCTCTTTTGAAAAATACTGAATACAACGTATTTTTCAAGTGATAAAGAGAACCTGGCACAGCTCCTGTAGAAAAGACATTTCCTAAGAAACCTTGCTTTTCACTTCTAGGGATGTTTTCTGTATGCTTAGGGAAGGCCTCCTAAGAAAGCCCGTGTGCCCTTCTCTGGCCATAAAAAGGAAGCAAATTGTTCCTCTTTGTTTAATGTGATCCACCTGCTTCTTTTTTTTTTTTTTTTTTTGCGGTACGCGGGCCTCTCACTGTCGTGGCCTCTCCCTTTGCGGAGCACAGGCTCCGGACGCGCAGGCTCAGCGGCCACGGCTCACGGGCCCAGCCGCTCCGTGGCATGTGGGATCTTCCCGGACTGGGGCACGAACCTGTGTCCCCTGCATCGGCAGGCGGACTCTCAACCACTGCGCCACCAGGGAAGCCCCACCTGCTTCTTAAAAGAAAAAAAAAAAGAAGAAAGAAAGAAAATTACTTGTATCCAAGCTAGAAAGGGACTTTGACGGTTTATTCCCTGTCAGAAGTCAGCACTCGTGTTGCTGGTGTGAGACTTGATAAGTCCTGTCCAACAGGTTCATGTATTGACCTAGATCCTCTCAGACCGTATTGCTAAGGACTCTTCAGTGTCTTTCTTTGGAGGATTAGTTTGCTGCTGCTGAAGGACCTCTTGGCGTGGGAAATCTCATCTTCAGACTCTGGCTGCCAAGGCACCCACTCGCTAACCATTTCAAATGACTGCAAATCAGTCCTCTTCTTCAGACCTTCCAGTCTTGGAAAATATTTTATTTTTATTTATTTATTTTTTAATATTTATTTATTTTTGGCTGTGTCGGGTCTTAGCTGTGGTACGCAGGCTTTCTAGTGGCGCACGGGCTCAGTAGTTGTGGCACACGGGCTTAGTTGCCCCGCGCATGTGGGATCTTAGTTCCCTGACCAGGGATCAAACCCGCATCCCCTGCATTGGAAGGCGGATTCTTAACCAGTGGACCACCAGGGAAGTCCCCCGGGAAAATATTTTAAAATATGACAACACAAAGGGCTGCTCTCTCTATTCTTATGAGTTGATTTTTTTTTAAAAAAAACTGACAAATATCTTGAGAAATGGACAAAGGACATTCTGACGAAATAGTAAAAGCATGAATACTCAAAACAATACAACAATGAGGTACCATTTTCTCATTAAATTAGAGGGAAAAAAATAGTAAGGCAGGATACTAATGTGATAAATGCAGATGAAACTGGTGTTTTCCTACATTATTATTGGCCATGTAAGTTGGAATAATCCATGTAGAAAATATTTGGTTCATACCCCTTGACCCCAGCAATCCTATTTGTAGGCATCTAGTCTAAGGGGATAAACCAAATTACATGCAAAGTGGGATGTACGAAGGAGTTTGCGTGGCACTGTTAGCCAGAACAGTGATGAGAATTTGAAAGCAACCGAAATGTTCAAAAAATCGGGGATCAGTAAGTTACAGACTACACCCCACCCAGAACTGTTATGCTGCCATTAAATACCGGCCATGGGGCTTCCCTGGTGGTGCAGTGGTTGAGAGTCCGCCTGCCGATGCAGGGGACATGGGTTCGTGTCCCGGTCCGGAAAGATCCCACATGTCATGGAGCGGCTGGGCCCGTGAGCCATGGCCGCTGAGCCTGCACGTCCGGAGCCTGTGCTCTGCAACGGGAGAGGCCACAACAGTGAGAGGCCCACGTACCGCAAAAAAAAAAAAAAAACTGGCCATGAACTCTATAAGTCATATACTTTTTAAACGGTATGATACAACGTTAAGTGGGAAAAGCCATCTATAAAACTAAATGCAGCCATGCACCACAGGAGGCTGGAGAGAGTCGCAGGCAAGTTCCCACAAAGCACCTGCGTGGCCCCTGGGACCCCATCATAATGCCTGACATAGTTTCCTTTACAGAAAGACTTTATCTCATTGGGGAAGGAGGGCAGCTTAGACTTTATCCTCAGAGAAATTGCCTGTCATCACAAGCTGCATCAGGCTCCTGAGGTCTTGCAAGGATCACGCTTTGATCCTCCATAACCCAGGGGACTCACCCAGAGATGACCACCCTCCAGCCACAGCTGATGAGACTTTCCCAAGGCCACAGAGCTGTTAGCAGGAGGCTCAGGGTTAGAACTTCAAGGTCAGTGCCCCTTTTAGGATTCCATCTTGTCTCTTGGCCTTGATAATAATTTTTTAAACTGAGAGATAATTCGACAATCGTTTATTTTTAACTTTCCAGATTTCCCCCATTATTAACACTTTACCATGTTAGCTTTTCTTATCCTCTCCAATTATTTTTTTTCTGGAACCATGTAAGAATAAGTTACAGGGACTTCCCAGGTGGGGCAGTGGTTAAGAAACCACCTGCCAGTGCAGGAGACACGGTTCGATCCCTGGTCCGGGAAGCAACTAAGCCCGTGTGCCACAACTACTGAGCCTGCACTCTATAGAGTCCATGAGCCACAACTACTGAGCCCATGTGCTGCAACTCCTGAAGCCTGCATGCCTAGAGCCTGTGCTCCGCAACAAGAGAAGCCACTGCAATGAGAAGCCTGCGCACGGCAGCAAAGAGTGAGCCCCTGCTTGCCACAACTAGAGAAAGCCCGTGTGCAGCAATGAAGACCCAACACAGCCAAAACTAAAATTAAAAAAAAAAAAAGAGTAAGTTACAGACCTGATGCCCCCAACTCCTAAATCCTTCAGTGTGCATTTATTTCCAAAAGACAAGGACAGTGTCTTGAGTGACCACATATACCTCCCCAAAGCAGAGAGTAACGTGGAGCAGTGCCAATACCTGATTGTGTCATGTGAAGAAGGAAAAAGGCAAAGCAACTAAAAAGAAAAAAATATGTGTGTGTGTCTGGTAAAAAAAAAAAAATCTGATTGTGGATCTATTGAGGTTTTGCCAGTTGTCTAATAAGGTCGCCGATAGCAAAGGGACTTTGTTTTCATGTCTCTTCATCCTCCTTCAATCGGGAGCAGTGTTTCCGTGTTCCTTGGTGTTTCACAACTGGTCTTTTTGAAGAGTACAGGCCCGTTATGGTGTAGGATGTCCCCCCCTCACCTGGGTTGCCTGTTGCTTCCTCGGGAGTGGATTCAGGATCTGCACCTTGGGCTGGAATCTCACAGAAACCTGTTCTCGCTTCCTACCTGGTGGTGGCTGGCGACTTTGATTTGTTCCGTTCCCGGTGATGTTCACTTTGATTGCTTGGTCAGGGTGTTATCTGCCAGTTCTCCACCACAGTTACTCTTGTTCCTTTTGTACTTAATAAGGATCTTGTCGAGATAAACCTCCTGGAACTCCTCGAAGTCTCACCCAAGGGTTTCACATCCCCCGATTCCGACAGCATTCTGCGATGACTTTTCTGGATGTTGCCTCATCTTTAAAGTGTGAGAATATTCTGTGTTCAGGGAAAGCCCTGTGATAAGTCCCTTTCTACTGTGTCTTAGCTGTGGAGGCGGCATGGTACCGACACCACATATTTTATTGATTGACTGCAGTATAGTTGATTTACAATGTCGTGTTAGTTCCAGGTGAACAACACAGTGATTCCGTTATATATTTATATTGTTTTTCAGATTCTTTTCCCTTATAGGTTATTACAAAATATTGAGTATAGTTCCCTGTGCTATACAGTAAGTAGGTCCTTGTTGTTTATCTCTTTTATATAGTGTGTGTGTTTATGTTCATCCCAAACTCCTAGTTTGTCCACCCCCGTTTCCCCTTTGGTAACCACAAGTTCGTTTTCTAAGTCTGTACCCATATTTTACATGCATGTAGATAAGCATCTGTGACCCTGTGTTTGCAGTTCTCACCTAAGAAAGGGCTGGGCAGCTTAGCCTGTAGCAGCTATGGGCGGGGTCATTTCCTTTCAGATAAGATAAGCATGAAACCATCTCTGTCCCCCTGCAGAAGGTGACCTGCCTATCAAAAGCAGTCTTCAGCCCCTCTTCCCCTGCAAGGTGGTGGCTCCTTCTGAACCAGTACAGCAGGGTCATGGACTGTCCCCTCACCGCTGGGCCAGGTGTGTCCTGTGATTGTGGGGGGAGGTCAGGCTGGGGCGCCTCGTCTCGCCGCGTCAGAAGTGGAGCCCAGGCCAAGCTGGCAGCCTCGAGCAGCCTTTGGGTTTCTTCTGGCTGCACTGAAGTGGGGATAGGTGTGGGCATGACCCCCAGCCCACGTGCCCACCCACCCTCTGGCATTTGCTGGAGGCTCTGGAGGAAGAGAGAAGTCTATGGCACCCCAAGTTCACCATGAAAACCCCTGCTGTGGGGATTGGGAAGTTCCAGCGCAGAGAAAAGGGGCCCCGTGGGCCCCGAAGGGGAGAGCCTGCGAGCTCTCTAATCAGACCCTGGCTCACTCACAGCGGGGCCCAGTGACAAGGCCCCAAGTGGGCAGTGTCTGAATGGGGGGTGAATCCAGTGGTTGCATGAACAGCACCCCACATCAGACGGTGCTCCCCAAAATGATAAGAGCTAAACCGGCTTTGTTTGCTGAGGGCCCTGCTGCATTGAGTTCTCTGCGCTGCATTTGCGTGTCCGTGGGACACCCGCTGCGGCACCAGAGGCTGCCCCTTGACCCTGCCGGAGCAGAGTGAGTCTACCCCGGGCCCAGGTGGGCAGGAAAGCGTCCCTGAGCGCTGCACAGTGCTCCTCGGCACCCACAGAGCCAGGGCTGCAGAGGCCCGTGCCAGGGGCTGAGTGTTTAGAAGTTCCCTTGGACGCCTTTCCCCACCTCTGCAGCCAGGGCTACCGAGCGACCGACCTCGCGGTGGCCTGGCCGGTGGCTGACACCCTGAACTCCCACGTCCTGCCCCCTGCCCGACCCTTAACAGTAAGAGCGCATTGCTGGGGCAGAAACCTCCAGGCGGCCTCCTCGGGCCTGGACTCCTTGCACCAGGCTGTGCCCCCTGCGGCTGCAGCCCCCCGGGCCCGGCTCTCCCCTGCTCGCAAGAGCTTTAGAAACTGGCACATGGTTGCCGGAGAGTTTCGTTCTCAGAGCATCTTGGGGTCATGGTCACATTCAAGGCCTTCCATAGGCCCCAGGCACATGGACCAGGCTCTGCTGTTTGGGGGAGAAGACCCTCTTGCGGCCTTCCCATCAGGTGCCACCCCGCACCAGAGATCTGTAGGAAGGGTGAGGTTTGCGGGGAGGGGGGAGTACAGGAATCCAGCGGTGGATTGAGCAGACCTTGCGCCCTTGGTGCGGAGGGGGAAGGGTGCTCCCAGCCCTGACTGTGAAAGCGGCTCTGTCACCACAGGTGTCCCCCTCCCAGACTGGTGGGACAGGTTTCAGAAGATCCCCAGCTGGGCAGACTGGGAACTCTGAAGGAAAGCCAGAGCCTTGCTCTCAGGGGCACCGGCCGCCTCTCGTGGTCGTCTGACAAATGCCACGGAATCCAGGTGTGGGACGCGGCCTGCTCACCGACCGCCTGATCCCGCGGTGCTTCGGCTTCTCGTGGGGCGACTGAAGAACAAAGTGAATGTCGAGTTCCAAAAGCCAAGCTCATGACCAGTCTGCAGGGCGTTTGTCAGTTTACCCCTCCCCTAAGCCCGCTGAGGGCCCCCAGCTCTGCTGGTTTGGGTGTCTGGGGGTGTCCCAGGGCTGGGCTGCCATCCCCTGCCCTGGCATGTCTCTCCCCCCGAGTTGGTAGAGAGCATCTGCCTTCATCTGCTGCGGCTGCCCTAACAAACCCTGCAGACTGGGTGGGGCGCTTAAACAACAGACATCCCTTCTCTCCCGGTCCTGGAGGCTGGAAATCGGAGATCCAAGTGTAGGCAGGGTTGGTTTCCGCTGAGGCCTCTCTCCTTGGCTTGCAGATGGCCGTCTGCACCCTGTGTCCTCAGATGCTTGTCCCTCAGTGAGTGTCTGCATCCTAATCTCCTCTTCTTACAAGGACACCTGTCCTATTGGATTAGGACCCACCCAGTGACCTCATTTTAACCTAATCACCTCTTTAAAGACCCTGTCTCCAGATACGGTCCCGTCCCGACGTACTGGGGGTTAGGACTTCACAGGAATTTGGGGGCAGGAGGGGACATACTCAGCCTATAACTGCCTCCGAAGGGGGAGGAAGCCAACTTGGAGTCTGGCCTCGGTTTCCAGGCAAACACACGTGAGAGCTGGGGCCTGGGCACCTCTGGGAGCAGCTCTTGGTGCCCCTCCAAGTGGGGGATTCTGCTCAGAGAGTGGTCTGCAGGCCCCCTCCATCTAGGTGACCCCAGCCACGCTTCTCCTCCGCCTGCACCACAGGTTTGGAGAGAAGGAGCCTCACTGGTCACCTGCTTTAACCATGTCCCTCCTCAGTGCCTTTCATACCATCCCCTGCACATGGTCACATGGCTTCCTTCCCTTGATGGGGGACGCTGCCAGTTTAGCCCTTGGCTTTGGGACTGAGCAGGATGCCTGCCCTTTCCTTCGGCCGCCTGAGTCTGCTCTGCTAGCAGGACGTCCCCAAGAGTCTTCCAAGTCTCGAGGCCCAGCTCCAGGCCCAGCATGTCCTCACATGCCCGCTCTGGTGCCAGCTTCACAGTCTCAGGTTTAGAATGTGGGTCCCAGGTGTCCACACGGAGGCAGGACAGTTTGCTGGCCGTTCTCCATCACCCACGTCTGGGCATCACGGCAGCGCCTCCGACCACACACCTTCTGGGTCCCAGTCAGCTACAGCCCTTGGTCTGTTTCACATGTGCTGTTGTTAAGCCGTATCTTACTTGTTCTGATTTTGTTTGTTTTTTGATTGATGGCTGGTTTTGTTTTTTTTTTGGAGGGATAAAAAACTGTTAGGTGGTACATGTCAGAAATTAGCAGTAGACATTTCTGGAAAGTGAGAATTAGGTCACACATGTCTTTGTAGAGTTCCTCCCAGAGTTGGACACCACCTACAACTCAGGGTGGCCACTTGGCCAGAGAACAGCTTGGCTTATTGCAGTTGCCAAACAGATTTTCTCCTGGCTCTATAGGTGAGAGACTGGTGCAGGGCACCTTCAGCCCCCTATCCTTTTCATCCTCTGTCCAGTGGTGGCCTGGAGCTGGCTTGCGGGACCCGATTGTTAAATTTCAGGGCATTTTGTGGGCTGATTGTTAGATAGAACATTGTTAAAAATTAAATTATATAAACTTACAATCAAATAAATTGCATTAAAAACAAAAGTAACATACTCAAAACTCCTTAGGTCCTAATTATACTTTTTAAAAATTTTATTCTATTTATTTATTTTTGGCTGAGTTGGGTTGTGGCGAGCGGGGGCTATTCTTCGTTGCGGTGCATGGGCTTCTCACTGCGGTGGCTTCTCTTGTTGCAGAGCACGGGCTCTAGGTGCGCGGGCTTCAGTAGTTGTGGCTCGTGAGCTCTAGAACGCAGGCTCAGTAGCTGTGGTACACGGGCTTAGTTGCTCCGTGGCATGTGGGATCTTCCCAGACCAGGGCTCGAACCCATGTCCCCTGCATTGGCAGGCAGATTCTTAACCACTGAGCCACCAGGGAAGTCCCCTAATTATACTTTTGTTGATTTGTAGAGCAGATGTCAGCAAACTTTTCCTGTACAGGACCAGATAGTATTTTCAGGTCTGCAGGCCATGTGATCTCCAATGCCACTGCTCAGCTCAGCTCTGGTAGCTTAGAAGCAGCCATGGATGATATATAACCAGTGAGTGTGGCTGTATGCAGTAAAACTTTTATTTTAAAAAACAGACTGGGGCTTCCCTGGTGGCGCAGTGGTTGAGAATCCGCCTGCCAATGCAGGGGACATGGGTTCGAGCCCTGGTCCAGGAAGATCCCACATGCCGCAGAGCAACTAAGCCTGTGCACCACAAGTATTGAGCCTGAGCTCAGAGCCCACGAGCCACAACTACTGAGCCTGTGCACCTAGAGCCCGTGCTCCACAGCAAGAGAAGCCACCACAATGAGAAGCCCGCTCATCACAACGAAGAGCAGCCCCTACTCACCGCAACTAAAGAAAGCCTGCACGCAGCAACAAAAACCCAACACAGCTAAAAATAAATAAATTTAAATAAATAAATAAATAAAAATAAAAAACAGAATCGGGAGCTTGGGATGGACACATACGCATGACTGTGTATAAGACTGATAACTAATAAGAACCCACTGTAGAGCACAGGGAACTCTACTCAATACTCTGTAATGACCTATATGGGAAAAGAACCTAAAAAAGAGTGGATATATGTATATGTATAACTGATTCACTTTGCTGTACACCTGAAACTAACACAACGTTTTAAATCAACTATACTCCAATTTAAAAAATAAAATAAATAAATTAAAAACAGACTGGGCCAGATTTGGCCTGAGGGCCCTAGTTTGCTGGACCCCTGTTCTAGATTTAAGAAAGTGATAGAGAAAATGTTAGTAGTAAAGACTAAATGCAAAAGTGTTTCTTGTCTCTGTACTTAAGCCCTGGCAGGGCAGGTGGGAAGCCGCATATTTCACGGGGAGGTGATGAGAAGGGGCCATGTCCCAGAGCAGGAAAAAAGAAGAAACATTCTTCCAGTGTTGGAAAAGTATTACCTGAGTCCGCCTGCCAATGCAGGGGACACGGGTTCGTGCCCCGGTCCGGGAAGGTCCCACATGCCTCGGAGCGGTTAGATCCGTGAGCCATGGCCGCTGAGCCTGCGCGTCCGGAGCCTGTGCTGCACAACAGGAGAGGCCACAACAGTGAGAGGCCCGCGTACCACAAAAAAAAAAAAGAAGAAAGAAAAGTATTACCTGATCCACAGAGAGGTCACTCATGTCAAGTCAACCCAGTGAAGTCCCAGCTCTCGTCTGGTCCCCCAGGTCTTCCTCATTTCACTTCCATCTTAGTCATTAAGGAAAATGGAAACATCAGCCACCTTCTCATCATGGAACTACTCTCATTGGCTGACTGCAACCACAGGTTGGCTGCAGATACCAGAGTTCTGCAAAACTCAACAGAAGCCTCCTGTGAGAATCAATTGGCTGTGTGGAATGTACGATAAAGAGTATTGTGTATTTTATTATTATTTACAAATTGTGTGCCACACATCCTTTATATCTGTAAAATTCATAATCAGTTTACGTTTGTGTACATACACACACACACACGTGCGTAGATGTCTTTCTGATGTTAAAACATCACCAGCACACCATTGTCTGTACCTGTAAGTTACGAGTCTGGTGGAGCCTGCTTGGCGGGGCTGTTAGACCATCCTTCCCACTCCATTCCCACTGCTCTCTGAGGTCACCTTTTCTTCCACCTCCCCTCAGGTACCTCCCCAGGCAGCTTCTAGCCTCAGCAGAGCTGCTGTCTGTGCTTGAGTTCAAACAGCAACTCTGATTGATCAACCCACATGCTCACCCCTTTCAAAGCCGTCTATTTGGTCTTCCCTCTGGCTATTTTCCATCACAGATTCAGCTCCAGGCACACCCCAGTAACACAGAGGAAATACATCACTGGGTAGCTTTTGTACAACAAACCTAAAGTTGTAAAATGTGGGACTGTCACCCTGTGGTCCCCAGGGGCTGTAGGGATGCTGAGGAGGGAAAGAAGCTGCTTCCTCCCACCAAGCCTGTGCTCTCCTTTCCCGCTGGGGTGGGAATCCTCGGCTCCAGTCCTGCCGGGTGTTGGTCCCTAAGCACTGCTCTCCCATCTCTAACTTCAGGATTTCCGGTTCAGCCCTTTAAAAGCCTTTCACCTCCTTTCAGTAATGTCCTTGCAGTGAATATTTAAAGAGTAAATTGGGAAAAGCTGTCTCAGTCACTTGGTTCAAACTTCATTCACTCATTCATTCGTTCATTCATTCAGCAGGTCCTAGTTTTGCCCCTATCATGTGCCAGGCACTGGTGCAGATGCCAGGATAGAGCAGTGAACCCACATGGCCCTCACCTCATGGAGCTCATAGCTGACATGTGTTGTCCTAAAATCCCAGGATGGCGTGAGTTTTAAAACGGTAACCCTTTGGTTTGACACTAATATATATTAACTCACCAGATCAATAACTTTGCATAGCACAAACATTTAAAATAGACACACTCCATCCATTTGAAGTGTAACTTGGTACCTTTCTCATAATCCTTTTTTTAAAAAATAATTTTATTTATTTTATGTATTTATTTTTGGCTGCATTGGGTCTTCTTTGCTGCGCGCGGGCTTTTTCTAGTTGCGGCGAGCGGGGGCTACTCTTCATTGCGGTGCACGGGCTTCTCACTTTGGTGGCTTCCTCTTGTTGCGGAGCACGGGCTCTAGGCACGGGGGCTTCAGTAGTTGCGGCACATGGGCTCAGTAGTTGTGGCGCACAGGCTTAGTTGCTCCGCGGCATGTGGGATCTTCCCGGACCGGGGCTTGAACCCGTGTCCGCTGCCTTAGCAGGCAGATTCTTAACCCCTGTGCCACCAGGCAAGTCCCCACCATCCTTTAATTTCTATGGGGTTTTGCCCCCTTCCGTGCTCTTGTGACTTCAAGGAGGATGTGCTGCTTCTGCCTCTGCTGGGCTGTCGGGGCAGCAGAGCTGAGGGTGGCACCCAGTGGCCTGCCCCAGGCTCTGGTCCCTCCTGCAGAGGCCAGTGAGGGGAGGAGGTACCAAGTCTTTCCTGGGCCCAGGAAGAGGACTTTCTCCCTTTCCTCGCCATCCCTGCCCTGCCTCGTCCCCAGACCTGCAGCGTTTGGAGGACCTTATAAAATCACAGCCCTTCTAGCCTCGTTTTGGTAACAGACTAAGTGCAACTGTGGCCTCATCCTTGTTCTATGACCTTCTTTCAGAAAGAGCCGATATTCCTTACACAGAGCCCTCAAGACAGAACCAGTTTCTGAACTAAACGTTTTCCGATGACACTGTCCTATTTACTTACTGCTTGTTCTCTGGGCAGCCGACCTACCACGTAGGCCCGTGTGTCCTCCTGGGGGCAGAGACCGCGCAGGCCTCATGCATCCCTGGTGGCTACACCGCAGGCCTGGATCCTGGGCCCTGGGGACAAGCCTCACTGACAACATTGGTCGTAAATGCGGACACGCGTACCCTGTCCCGCACGCTGGATGTAACGCTGATGAGTGACAACCAACAACGATGCTCTGCTCCAGGCACCGTGATCATCCCCACTTTTTGGAGAAAAACACGGATGTGGTGCAGCCACGTGGGGCAGGGCCGAGACTCGGACCCAGCCTGCTGCATCGCGGTCCAAGCTCTTAACCACTCTGCCGGGCCACCACAGGTCCCCCTGGCTGATTTAAAAGGCTTGGCGAGGAGACTCGTGCAGGGACCACTGGGGAGGGGCCCTGGGGCTCAGCCCTAATCCCAGGCGTGTTGCCATTGCAGTAAACTCTAGAAAAGTCAGCCCAGCACTGCACTGAGAGGGGGCCCCCGCCCCAGGCTTTGTGCTTTAGTGGGCCCCCTTGGACCCTTGGCAGTGCCCTCCCCTTCCCATAGAGCAAGGAGGGCTCAGGACCGAGGAGATGTGTCCGCCCGGAGCCCAGGGCCCCTCTTCTAGTTCCTGCTGTGGGTGCACGGGACCGAGACAACCCCAAGCCACCAGTGTGTGCACCCCTGGGCCCAGGCTGGCCAAGGGGGCCTGACTGTTGGCGGGGTGTGTGGATGAGGCTTGTCCACATGGGCTGGTGTTTGCGGGCCAGTGCACAGGCCCCTCGGTGTGGGAAGGAGCCGGCCGTCCCGATGCCACAGCATCCCAGCGCCAGTCTCCGAGGAGCCTGGCAATTCTGAAATAGAACCCGGCTTCCAGGGCTTGTGAGGGTTTGTCCAGGTGGGAGGCCAGGGCATCCCGGGCTTGGCAGAACTTGGTTAGAGCAGGGCTGGGTTGGGGGATTTGAGCACTCCCGCCCCTCCTCTCTGCAGGGACACTGTCTGCTGCGCGCTTGGGAGAGCACCGTGCTTCTTGCGTACACAGCATCCCGGTCCCTTCACCCTCGCTGGCTTTGCCGGGAGCCGGGTCTGACCTCACCGCCTCCCGTTTGCTCCTTATTCCTCAGCTGGGGGGTTCCGCTGGCCATCACCGTGGCGGCTGTCACTCTAAAGAAGATCGGCTACGATGCCTCGGATGTGTCCGTGGGCTGGTGCTGGATCGACCTGGAGGCGGAGGACCGCGTGCTGTGGATGCTGCTGACTGGGAAGGCGTGGGAGATGCTCGCCTACGTCACACTGCCCGTGCTCTACCTCCGCATCCGGAAGCACATCAACAGAGCGGTACGTGCCCCACGGGGCCCCGGCCCAGAGCTCTGTGTGGCCGCTGTGTCCCGGCATCGGGGTTGGCTGCCGTAGGGGACAGGACTGGTGACCGACCAGAGTGACGGAGCGTTTGCTGTGCCTCAGGCACCGTGACGTGCGCTGAATTAATAAGCATCGTGGGTTGTCTGGTTTGCTAGTTATGCAGCCCTGTCGGGAGCGGGTCCTGTTACCCTCCGTTTGTGGATGAGGAAACGGGGGCTCACCGAAGTTAAGGGGCTCCCCGAACTCGCCCAATTCTGACTGAGCTGCTGTGAAGCCAAGGAGGCTGCGGGCTCAGCCTGTGTTCTGGGCCGCAGCTCTCTACTGCCCCCTCCTGGACAGATCACCACGGTCGCTTAACCTGGAGAGGAATTTGGATGAAAGATGACCAGTAGCCCAATAAGAATTGAACTGGCACGCCCCTGGGGAGAGGAGGCCACAGACTTTCACAATCAGCGATACAAGTAACTCACTTCTTTCTCCTTGGTGATTAAAATATTATAAGTGGTAGACTTTTCAGGCTGTCAGGAATTGATAAATCAATAGGCTGGGCTGCTCTGAAGTCTCCTAGACTTCTGGCCAGAAATTCTAGGAAAGAATGGTTTCCCTCTGATGATCTGGCCAAATTGTTCCTTGCTCTGGACTACCGGTTCCGCACATGTAAAGTATGGGCTTTCTCCTAGCCACAAGCAAACTGCTACCCCAAAAAGCCTCAGATTAGCCCAACCATTCATTCAGTGTGTTTTTATTGAGCATCTACTATGCACAAAAGCTCTGTGTGTCGGTGGGAATGCTAAGGAGAGCTCAGGCATGGATCCTGCCCTCCTAGGAGGAGGCAGACGTGTAATTACGATGGAAGATGAAACGGGGCTGGAGCAGTAACATCGTGAAAACTCTGGGGATACACTTCCAAGCTCATTCTGCTGGTGTGGTACCTGTGTTTCTTTTTTGCTCTGAGTTTTCAAGGCTGTAATTGTAGGCGAGAACGTCCCCAACTTTTGACTTTCGGGTGTGCTGCTGACTCAGCAGTCATTTCCAAGTGTGTAGGGCGCTCCTCGCAGCTGTCTGACACCTGATCGCCACCCTGTATGTGGGATGCACACTTTGGGTTCTCTTTTTACTTCAAAATTTACCAGATTCTCACCCCTCCCTGCCGCCCTCTTCTGGCTCAGCTTGGAGTCGTTGACAGAGATGCTGGCAGGGCTCACCGATGGGTCTGAGATCCTCTTTGTCTACTTGGGGTTTTTTAGTTGGTCTCCTGCCTGGGCCGGGGCTGCCCTGCTCACCTCCTCTTTTCCGTTGCCCTGGGAAGGTTCCGGACTCCCCAATGAAAGCTCCCAGGGGCCCTACCAGGCTCTGCCCAGGGCCTCCCCATGCCCTCCCCCAGCTGCCTTTTCATGTGGTGTTTTTTTTTTTTTTTTTTTTGGCCATGCTGCGGGACATGCAGGATCTTAGCTCCCTGACCAGGGAACGAACCCGTGCCCCCTGCAGTGGAAGCACAGAGTCCTAACCACTGGACGGCCAGGGAAGTCCCCCTGACCACCAGATTTTAAATTGGCACCGCCAGCTCTCCCTCCTGCCCAGACTCTTAACCACTGGAGCGCCAGGGGAGTCCCTCGTGTGTCTGTCTTCCTCCCTACCCTTCCTGTAGCGGGGGCAGGAAGCCTGGGGCCCTGCCTGTGAGGCTGACCCCCCCCATGTGAGAATGGTCCTCTCCTACAACTCTGCAGGTGTTTCCAGAGAAAACAAATACTAGTGAGCAGGGAGGTGAGAATGTGCGGGTGGTTCCCTGCCTCTAGCTAGGAGGGAGAGCTAAAAATAAATGAACTGGGCGAGCTTTGCCCTGAGGAAGAGCGGACTAGCAGCCCTGGCTAGCGCCCGGCTAGTGCCTGGCTAGTGCCCGGCTTCCCCGCCCACCCGTGTGGTCCTGGAGGGGGTAGGTGGTGCCGTTCTCTGGGTGCTGAAGGCCCTGGAGAGGAAGCACGTGCTCTGAGCAGGTGAGCTGCAGCAGCTTGGGTGCTCAGAGATGCCAAAGGGTGTGGCTCTTCTCCTCACCTGCGCTGTCAGTGTCCCCCACAGAGGACCAGGCTCAAAAACACATCTTTGTTATGGAGCAGTGTTTTTTCCATCTATTTTTAGAAAT
This sequence comes from Hyperoodon ampullatus, assembly GCF_949752795.1. Lineage (NCBI taxonomy): Eukaryota > Metazoa > Chordata > Mammalia > Artiodactyla > Ziphiidae > Hyperoodon > Hyperoodon ampullatus. Next base: position 6,889,777 of record NC_136915.1, on the reverse strand, counting down.
TCGGTTGTGATCTGGAACTGCCTTTCCTGTCACTGTAGGGCATTCCAAGGAGCGGGGAAACCAAAGCTGGCGGCTGCTCCCCTTTTCTTCCTGTCCCAGCTTTGGGCAGAGCCCCTGCTGTGGGGCAGGCTGGCGGGGTGGGGGGACGCAGCAGGGTTGGGGGGCGGGGGGGGGCTTGCCTTCTGGAGGAGGAGGATGACCATGAGCAACGGGCCTGATAAACGAGGGTGAATGGCGTCCAGGAAGGAGGAGGATAAGAGCTATGAAAAGCAGACAAGGATAAAGAGCTGGAGGTGGGGACAGGACCACCTGGGAAATGCCTTTGCAGTTTAAATAGGTTGTCAGGATAGCCCTTATCCAGAAGGCGACACTGGAGCAAAGACTTGAAGAGGGTGAGGGAGTGAGCCACGTAGACGGTTGGGGAAGAGCATTCCAGCTCGAGGGAGCAGCCTGTGCAAAGGTCCTGGGGTGGGTTGTGCCTGGCATGTTTGGAGCATTAGGAGGCCTGTGTGTCTGGAGAAGAGTAAAGGGGGTACGTAGCAGGAATGAGGTCAGAGCTAGACTAGGGTTGGGGACATCGTAAGGAACGTGTGAAATGGGGAGACACCTAGAGCTTTGAGTGGAAGACTGGCTTGATCCGACTTAGGTTTTCAACGAGCCACACTGCTTCTGTGTTGAGAGTAAGACTGCAGTGGGGACGGGGTGGGTGGTCAGGGCGATAGAGGGAGACCTGTGAAGAAGCAGTGGCAACTCACCAGAGAAGGGGTGGTGGTGCTTGGACCGGGCTGGTGGCAGTGGTAGTGGACATCCAGGTCTGGGTCTGTTTTGAAGGCAGGGCCTGCAGGGCTTGCCTATGGATCGGACATGAGCTGTCGCACAGAGAGAGGGACCAAAGGCCATTCCCAAGTTTGGGGCCTGGATGGCTGGAAGGACGGAGCTCCCGTTAGCTGAGATGGGGAAGCGTGCAGCAGGCTGGGGGTCGAGAGCAGGCATGTGTTTCGGACCTGAGAAGTTTCCAACGTGCTTTAGACACCCTCGTGGGGTGTGGAGCAGACAGTGGATGGAGGAGACGGGGCAGAGGTGGGAACCTGGGCTGCCGGCCTCAGGCACTGCACGGCTCACGACCTCCGCGTCCCGGGGGAGGGCAGCCTGTGGTGGGGCTGGAGGGGGCGGGAGGGCCTCATGTCTGCTTTGTGTGTTCCTTGTGCAGCATGAGGCTCTCTCCGAGTACCGGCCCCTCGTGTCCCGGGCGCACCAGCTCCAGCGCCACACCTCCGCGGCCGATAAGAAGCTGGTCCTCATCCCGCTCATCTTCGTCTGCCTCCGGGTCTGGAGCACCGTGCGGTTCGTCCTGACCCTCTGTGGCTCCCCGGCAGTGCGGACCCCGGTGCTCGTGGTTCTGCACGTAGGTCTGCCCCGCCCCACCCTCGCGGCTCCCGGCCAGACTGCGGGGTCAGCAGGGTCAGATCCCTGTCCCCGGCAGGCAGGCAGGCAGGCAGGCAGGCGGGGGGCTGTGCCCCACCTCGGCTTGCTCACTGCCCCACAGGGAGCCTTGAAGAGTGAAGGTGGAAGGTCAGCGTGGCTCGGGGGCAGCCCGGGGGTGTTGAGTTGCTGTCCAGTGGCCTAGGAGTAGCCACGGGAGAGTTGACTGACCCTGAGTCCTCCCCAGCCCAGAAGACCCGGGGACACGCCTGCAAGTCCAGGCCTGCCCGGTGCTCAGCCCAAGGCCCACGTGGCCAGGGTCCCCCGCAGACCAGCCTCAAGGGGTGGAGGACCGGGTCCTGGGTCCCCAGCACTTCCCGGCCTCCCTGCGTGTGCTGCTCAGGCCCGCCCCGGCCCTGGCACTCACGCCTCTCCCTTTCTCCCTGCCAGGGCATCGGGAACACCTTTCAGGGGGGCGCCAACTGCATCACGTTCGTCCTCTGCACCCGCACCGTCCGGACTCGTCTCATCGCTCTCTGCTCTGGCTGCTGCCCTCAGCCTTCCGCTGCCGCCGAGAGCCCGGTGGGCCCTCCAGGGCCTCCGCGCCCTCCACGACGGGCGAGCCTCAGGGGCCCAGGCGGGCCGCGGATGAACTCTCCAGCACCTGAGCTGCTGCCCTCCTAGTTCTGTGCGTGGGTGCTGCCGACCTGGGGCGGGCGGCGCCGAGTCCCCTCTGCAGGGAGCGGGGCGTCAGCTGCGCTGTCCGCCTTGGGCTGCCGAAGCTCTTGAGCCCCGTGGGGAGCAGCGCAAGCTCAGCTTGTCTACCTCCTCGACCCTCAAGCACGTCCCCTCACACCGCATCCTTCTGCACGCAGGGGAATTCGTCGGCATGAGGGCTGCACTGAGATTCAGGGAAACCCGATCACTGCCAGGTTGCCTTGCGGTCCGGGCGTCATCGGCCTCATGACCACACAGCACTGCTTACAGCTGGAGGGACCCACACCGGTGGGAAAAGCACAAAGAGATATATATACACTGGGCACCCATCCTCAAGAAAATGTCAGGGGGTACCAGCGACGTGGGCCCCACTGAGGTATCACAGAGCAGACTCCTGGTTTGTCAGGGCGTTGAGATTCCCCTGAGAGCCTGGCTTTTCCCGGATGACTTTGCTGGTCAACGAAAGGGCCAGTTACCTTTCACCAGGAGGTTCCCCCCTGGTGACCAGCATGAGCGCAGCCGCACACAGCTGCGCAGGGCAGCTGATCTCCTGGGGCCTCCCGAATTCTCTCCACGGGCTGCCAGCCCTTGATGTATGGATTGTGTTTGAGTTTCAAGCAGAGGCCAGGATCCAGACTCCTGTCTCCCCCAGGCACTTAAAATGCAGGTCGCTCCTCCAATGCAAGGGCTGGAACAGGACAGGAAGAGGCCACTGCAGAAGTCCCCACAGACGCCCCACTGTCACTTGGGTCTGTTCTTGTAAAGACGGAAATGGGTGAGTCAGGGAAGGGTCTGGCTCATTCACTTCCTAGGTTAATTTTGTATAGGAAAGGCGACCAGAGGGTTAGGGAACACCCAAATACTGATTCTTCCCTGAAGGTGCAGTTTTGGGGGATTGGTTGGGGAGAGTGACGCATGCATCGTGGGGTGATTTAAAAGAAAAAGGATTTAAAAGAAGCATCCGTATCTCTATAACCTATGACTCTTCCACCAACCCTTTCGTCTTAGGTCAGAAAACAATTTCTCTGTTCAGTCACAGAAGCCACTGGCTAAGAATGGGAGGTGTAACTGTCACCGTGCGTGTGGGGCCTTGGGGAAGAAAAGTACAACTAACCCGATAGGTGCCCCTCCCTTGGGTCCCATGAGAACTCTGCAAAACTGATTTTCTGAACCTGTAAGAGGGTTCTGGATTAAAACGAAAGCCACACCCTACTGTTGATTCCTCTTTTACTCTCAAAAGCAAAATCTGTAACAGGAAGAGACTCTGAAAGGAATAGTCCTCCACAGAACTAGGTCCAAAATGCTCCTTTTGGGTTCCCTTTTTAAAAGAAGTTTTTATGAAAATCAGCAAGAGGTGAACATCCCTTTAGGATTCAGAGAAAGCTCTGGGCTGCCCTACAGAAAGCTACTTTCAGTAAGGCGGTCTCCTTACAGAAATGGCCCACGTGAGGGGAGTCTGGGGGTCCCCTAAAGGCATTACAGCTCATCATGGGTGCCTAGCTGGTAAAGAGCCTCACGTTAGCTTCTAGAATGGGGCAGAAATTCAGGAAGTTGCTTGCTGCAAAAGAGGAGATGACTCACGGCTGAGTTAAAGTATGGGCCCTGGGGGAATGATGCTCGAATACCTCTTGTTCTGAAGGGGGCCCCAGAGGCCTCGGCTCAGATGGTGCAACATCGATGCCCGCTGGGCATGGCCTCTAAGGACTGGCCTGAGACCTGGGTTTCCCCAGACCGGCTGCAGCCGGAAAACACCTGCAGAGGGAGTCGGGGCTCAGAGAAGAGCATCTCCATGTGCCCGGGCCTCCCTCACGTTCTCATTCCACCTGTGAGTTGCCGCTGCTGAGTATTTCCATGTCCCTCCCTCTGCTCCCCACCCCGTCTCTGCAGACGGGTGAACATGTTACTGCGAGTGGCGGACACGTGCGGGCAGGGGAGGGGCTCGTTCTGGTGCCCGGAGCGTTGCAAACAGCACCATCATGAAGCCCAGGAGGGTCTCCTGCCTCAGATCAGAGCCAGACAAAAGTGCGTTCCTTTTACACGTGGCTGGGCGCCCGTGGGGTCTCTCTCTCGGCCAGTGTAGTTAATGTTTATCCACCCTCACCCCCCGGGCACAGCTGTGTGACCTCGGCCTGAACAGGGGCTGCGTCTCAGCCCCCAGCCCCTCTCTGCTCAGGCACTTGCTGAACCTTGGTCTTTTCCTCAGGTTTACTGAACACTTTCTGCCTCTTTGCGCTTCAGAGTTGTGTCTGTCTGTGTTTGTTTTTTAATAAAGATTATGATTTGGCCCGGGGTTAAGGGTGTAGAGAGAGCTCCGCCTGTGTCCACAGCAAGAAAAAGACACTTTTGCAGGCTTCCCGTCTCGGCATAATGGCATCGCGGGAGGTTTTGTGCACGTGCAAAATTGTAATGCAAACCCTGACCGTCTGGGTCAAGGCCAAAGTCTTGCTATTTTTAATTAAATAAACTATATTTCTTTTGTGTATTTGGTAAACCGACTGCCGTTGATGTGGGTGCGGGTCGGCAGTGAGGCTCAGACGGGCCTGTGCTGTGGGGCAGGTCCGGAGCTTTCCACACGGTTGGGCCCTGGAGACCACGTCTGTGTCCTTCTCTGTGGGCAAATGCAGTCGGGTAGGTGGCCACTGGTCAGTATAGCCAGCTTCTCCTGAGTTCGCCTGGTCTGGGTTGGGAAGCAGGGGTGGTGGTGTTTAGAATACAGATTCCAAGGCCCCGTCCCATATGGGGATCAACAAAGCCAAGTTCCAAGGACCCACAGCTTAGGGCTAAACTCTCATGAGTGCGACACTCCAGATACTGAGCCACCAACCATGTCTCCCTTCTTGCATGATTCTATCCCGACACCTGGTGACCCTCTGCAGTGGCAACTAAGGCTCCCAGGTGGCCGGGAACTGCTGGGGCACAAGGGCTCTTCTCTGAAGGAAGCAGCCTTCCAAAACCAGCCATTGGAGCCGGCTGCCTCGTTCAGTGCAGAACTTCGCAGCCCTGCAGCCCTGCCTTCAAGTCTTTTTTTTTTTTTTTAACTGCTACATCTTGGGAACTTTGCTCCCAAAAGCATTCCTTGTTTATTTGTTCTACTTCCTGGATTTTGTAAAGCTAAAAATACATCAACTATCAAGAGAATGAGAGGACAAGCCACAGACTGGAAGAAAATATTTGCAAAAGACACATCTGTGTATCTATACAAGATGATGGATGCTAACCTACTGTCATCATTTCACAATGTATGTGAATTGCCATCACGCTGTACACCTTGAACTTATACAGTGAGGTGTGTCTATTATTTTTCAGTGAAACTGGGGATTGGGGGGAATGCACATCTGATAAAGGACTGTTACCAAAATATACAGCGGACTCTTTTCTTTTTCAAATGTTTATTTATTTATTTTTGGCTGCGTTGGGTCTTCGTTGCTGCACGTGGGCTTTCTCTAGTTGTGGCGAGTGGGGGCCACTCTTTGTTGCAGGGCATAGGCTTCTCATTCCAGTGGCCTCTCTTGTTGCAGAGCACGGGCTCTAGGCACGCGGGCTTCAGTAGTTGTGGCACGCAGGCTCAGTAGTTGTGGCTCATGGGCTCCAGAGTGCAGGCTCAGTAGTTGTGGCGCATGGGCTTAGCTGCTCTGCGGCATGTGGGATCTTCCCGGACCAGGGCTCGAGCCTGTGTCGCCTGCATTGGCAGGCGGATTCTTAACCACTGCGCCACCAGGGAAGCCCTACAGTGGACTTTTAACACACAGCAATAAGAAAACAAACAACCCGATTAAGAAATGGGCCAAAGACCTTAACAGCTGCCTCACCAAATAAGATACACAGATAGCAAATAAGCATGTGAAAAGATGCTCCACATCATGTGTCACCAGTTAACACAAATTGAAACAGCGAGATACCACTACCCACTTATTAGAATGGCCAAGATCCGGAACATCAACAACACCAAATGCTGACGAGGATGTGGAGGAACAGTAACTCTCATTCATTGCTGGTGAGAATGCAAAATGGTGCAGCCACTTTGGAATGAAGTTGGGTAGTTTTTTACAAAACTAAACATACTCTTACCAGCAGTCACACCCCTTGGTATTTACCAAAATGAGTGGAAAACTTACGTCCACACAAAAACCTACACACAGATGTTCATAGCAGCTTTATCCATAACTGCCCAAAACTTGGAAGTAGTTAAGATGTCCTTCAGCAGATGAATGGATAAATAAACTGTGGTGCACCCAGACAAAGGAATATTATTCAGCACTAAAGAGAAAGGCGCCATCAAGCCATGAAAAGACACGGAAGAAACATAAATGCATTACTGAGTGAAAGAATTCGATCTGAAAAGGCTGCATGCTGTACGATTCCAACTATAGGACATTCTGGAAAAGGCAGAACTATGGAGACAGTAAAAAGATGAGTGGTTGCCAGGGGTTGGGGGGAGGGAGGTGGAGCACAGGGGATTTTTAGGGCAGTGAAACCACTCTGTATGACCCTATGATGATGGATACTTGTCAATACACATTTGTCCAAACACACCATGTCCAACACCAAGAGTGAGCCCTAATGTAAACTCTGGACTCTGGGTGATAATGAAGTGTCAGTGCAGGTTCATCCCAGGTGACCAGGGTACCACTGGTGGGAGGTGTTGATGCTGGGGAGGGCTGTGCAGGTGTAGGAGCTGGGGGCACATGGGAAATCTGTATCTTCCCTTCAATTTTGCTATAAACCTAAAACTGCTCTACGAAAATAAAGTCTTAATATAATTAATTAATTTAAAAATACATTGACTAGCCCCTAGAAATGGCTTGCATCTTTTTAATATTAGTTTTGTTATTAAGATGCAACTTGGCAGGGAGGGATAGATCGGGAGTCTGGGATTGACATGTACACACTGCTGTATTTAAAATAGATAACCAACAAGCATCTACTATAGAGCAGGGAACTCTGCTCAATACTCTCTAATAACCTGAATGGGAAAGAATTTGAAAAAGAATAGATACATGTATATGTATAACTGAATCACTTTGTTGTACACCTGAAACTAAACAACATTGTTAATTAACTATTCTCCAGTATAAAATGAAAATTAAAAAGAAATTTAAAAAAATAAAAATAATAAAATTATCACACACAAAAAGATACAGCACACACAAACTTAAACAATACAAAATTAGCAGTGTCCTGTCCTGTTTCTTCCGGGCAACCACTTGGGAGGGTGTTTTAGCTACTCTCTCTTGCCTTGATCTCCATACCTTGAACCAGGTGCTACATGCTTATCTGTGAGAAAATGGAAGAAGCCTTTCCCGGCCGGCACTGAGAGACCTTCCTGAGACTCTCCACTCCTCATTAGGTGCTGTGTTTCTCTCCCCATCCACCCCATCTCCCCTCGGTGACCCTCCATCACCTCTTCCCTGACCTTCGCACCAGCCCCCTCGTCCTGCTTAGGGAGGCTCTGAGCACCACCCAAGGCACAGTCTGGCCAGGCGACCTGGCCTGAGGGACTCCAGGGGAGGCAGCGAACAGTCCAAGCTCTCAGGCCTCCTCTGACCTGTACCTGTCCCCCTCTCTGGAGTCGCCTCCGCCTTCCTCACCCCAGCAAACAGCACACACTTCCATGCTGGTGATGCTTGTGGTTTTTCCCAACCCCAGCAAGCAATCGTCTGACACCAGCTATAGGACCAGCTCGATGTCCTGCAGTTCAATTCTGACACTGTCTACCTGGAGACAGCATCACACCCTCAGGTGAAGGTCTCAGTCCTAAAGACTGTCTCCCCACTTCAGGTACCAACTGAAAGTCCAGGTTCTCACCTGTGCTTCTGACCAACCACCGTAGACTGGAGATTCCCACTGGAGACCCCCTCTTTGGGTTCGATTAATTTGCTAGATTAACTCACAAAAGTCAGAGAAACATTTTACTTATTAGATCACTGTTTATTACCATGGACATAATTCAAGAATAGCCCAATGGCAGAGATGCACAGGACAAGGTATGCGGAAAGGACACGGAGCTTCCATGTCCTCCAAGTCCTACTCTCCCCAAACCTCTGTGTTTTCCTGTCCTTTTGGGTTTTTGTGGAGGCTTCATTATATGACTGATTAAATCATTGGCTATTGGTGGTTTATTCAACCTCCAGCCGCTCTCTCCTCCCAGGAGGCTGGTGGCGTAGGACTGAAATTTCCAACTCCCTAGTCACAGGATTTGTTCCCCTGGCAACCAGCCCCATTCTTTGCTTACCTAGGGGCTTTTCCAAAAGTCACCTCACTGACATAACAAAGACACTCTCGGGGCTTCCCTGGTGGCGCAGTGGTTGAGAGTCCGCCTGCCGATGCAGGGGACGAGGGTTCGTGCCCCAGTCTGGGAGGATCCCACAGGCTGCGGAGCGGCTGGGCCCATGAGCCATGGCTGCTGAGCCTGCGCGTCCAGAGCCTGTGCTCCGCAACGGGAGAGGCCACAGCATTGAGAGGACCGCGTACCGCAAAAAAAAAAAAAAAAAAAAAAAAAAAAGACACTTTCGATGCTGAGGAAATTCCAAGATTTTAGGATCTATGTGCCAGGATGGGATGAAGACCAAATATATATTTCTGATTATAAATCACAGTATCACAGTGCTGCTCCATACTGTCCCATGCTGTTCCCTCTCCCTGGAAAGCCCTTCTTTTCCCTTCTTGCTTGGCTCCCTGCTTCTGCCCTTAGCCAGCAGACACCCTGAAGACCACCTCCCTCTGCTCCATGGCCTTCTAAGCAGACCTCTGAGATGCCATGGTGTCCATAGAGACCAGAAGTTGCAGGGACCACTCTACCTGGCCTGTTTCCCCAGAGCCTGCCCGGTTCTGGGCACAGAGTGAGACGCTAGGGCCAGCCCAGCATGCACGTGGGGCTTAAGCCTTTCACATCCAAAAAGTTAGAAGTTTGGGGGGAAGAGGTAAATGACTTTTTTTTTTTAAATATATTTATTTATTTATTTGGTTGGTTGGTTTTGGCTGCGTTGGATCTTCGTTGCTGCACACAGGCTTTTCTCCAGTTGCGGCAAGCGGGGGCTACTCTTCGTTGCGGTGCACGGGCTTCTCATTGTGGTGGCTTCTCTTGTTGTGGAGCACAGGCTCTAGGCACGCGGGCTTCAGTAGTTGTGGCTCGTGGGCTCTAGAGCACAGGCTCGGTAGTTGTGGCGCACGGGCTCAGTTGCTCCGCGACATGTGTGATCTTCCCGGACCAGGGCTTGAATCCATCCCCCCTGCATTGGCAGGAGGATTCTTAACCTCTGCGCCACCAGGGAAGTCCCTAGATGACTTTCTGAATGAAGCATGTGGGTTCCCCCACCAAAAAACACCCCAAAACTCAGAATCACTTATTGGAGCAGAATCCAGGCTCCATGAAGAAAAGGTTTGCCTGGTGTTATGGGGTCAGGACATTGATAGTAGCCAACAGCTAATGTTTACTGAGCTCATTACATTTGGGGCCAAATGAAGTCACGCTTCTCAGCAGAGGCCCTAGTGACCGCACAGGTTGCAGGCCTCCCATAGAGTCGGCCCAGCCTGTTGATAAGACTAAGCCGTGCACTGCTTGCAGAATAAGGAAAAGCACTCCCAACAGGGCCTTAATAGGGTCTCAGAGTGGGAGGGACATTTAGTGGGATATTTAGCGAATTTTTTTTTTTTTTTTTTTTTTTTTTTTTTTTTTTGCCGCACAGCACAGCTGGCAGGATCTTAGTTCCCCAACCAGGGATCAAACCTGTGCCCCCTGAGATGGAAGCATGGACCCCTAACGCCTGGACCACCAGGAAGTTCCCTTTAGTGGCATTTTTGAAGTGTGGTTTAAGGTGGGTCTTTTAATGTGCTGGGGATTAGGCAAGGGTCATGACATCCCAGTTTTGCCTCCGTGGGCACAGCGGGGTAAGAATCTGGAGGTGAAGAATTTAAAGAGTTTTGGGTGTAAACTGTCACGATGCTTTCTGTTAAAGAATGCATCGTTTCTTAAAAGTTCTTGGAGGGAAGTAGAAGTTACTTGTGGAAACAAAAAAATGTTGCCCACAATTCCAGTTCTACAAGGAAGAAGTCATTAGCCCCTGACCTATAGCATACCCTGAAAGGAATTCAGGATGAAGTACTCTGTGTTTTGGGCACATGGGGCCCTAGATAGTTAAGATGCATGTCTAAGAAAGAATTTTGATGACCCCAGATTCTATGCACCTTCCCATGCATAGCAAAGCACTAAAATCATTAACTGGAGATATCTGTTTTCTGTGATTAGCATTAATCTTTTAACAAGATGTAGGCTTGGCTCCATGTATTTCCCAGTCAAAAAATTTCATATATATGCTCCTCCAATACCTCTTTCAGAGCAGTTTCTCAGAGCTCTCTGAGAGGCTGTATCCTGGGCCATAGTCATCAGTAAGATACTGAATAAAACTCAACTCACAGCTCTTACGTTGAGCTCTTATTTTTTTCCAGATGACACTTGCAACTTATATGTTTCTGGGCCAGTCTCCTGGGAGTAGTAAAGTGATGCTGATGAGGGCAGCCACGTCTTCACCCAGCCATGTCTTGGCAGACAAACCATGGTCCAAGAAAGGGGGTCAGGAGAGACAGGTGTGCGAACAAAGAGGGTCTGGAAGGAGAGAAACTGGGTCAACCAGGCCTCTGCCATTCCTAATGGTGTCACTCTGGGCAAAGAATTGTGACCTCTCTTAGTCTTGATTTCATCTAAAAAGGAAATAATAATGAAACTAACATGAGACCCAGTGCTTAGTACAAGGACTGAGCCAGAGGAAAGCTCTACAAGACGCAGCTGTCATTATTCTCCGTTAACTTTTCTTGTGTTACCTAAGACCCCTGAAGGGTCGACTACTTCCTGCCCCTCCCCCACAGCTGGATCCTCCCCTCTGCTTCCAGTGCCCCAGGCCCAGCTCCAGATGGAACAATCTCACACCTACTCTTGTCGGGCAGTCCCTATTTGACAAGCATCTGGGGAATCTCCCATGACCATTAAGTCAGAGATGGGAGCGGACTCTCCCTTTCGCTAACATTTTCTGCAGCTTCTCTTCTCCCCGGCACCCAGCGAATCGCTGGATTTGCCTGGACCCGTTGCATCTGGGAGAGCTTCTCTCAAATACCAGCAGACAGCGTTTGTCTCTTCCCTGTCTCGGCACCACCACCCCAGGAGGAAAAGCAGACGGGGAGCCTCGGGCGTCGGAGGGCAGGTGCTGTCTGAAGTTAACCAGCCAGCGCCATGATGAGTGACATGAGTGACGAGGAGAGCACTGGGGACACTGTGTCAGCCCTGGGGGTGAGTCCGCCCTGGCTGGGCACAGATCCGAGAGACCTCGGGGCTGGGTGTCCACGGGGAGTCGCCGATGCCACGTTCAGGAAAAGCGCAGAGCAGTGCTTCTGACTTTCTTGAGAGCCGGGACCACCCGGGGTTCTGGTTAAAATGCAGGTTCTGGGGCTTCCCTGGTGGCGCAGTGGTTGAGAGTCCGCCTGCCGATGCAGGGGACACGGGTTCGTGCCCCGGTCCGGGAAGATCCCACATGCCGCGGAGCGGCTGGGCCCGTAAGCCATGGCCGCTGAGCCTGCGCATCTGGAGCCTGTGCTCCACAACGGGAGAGGCCACAATAGTGAGAGGCCCGCATACCGCAAAAAAAAATGCACGTTCTGATTGAGCGGGTCTGGGGTGGAGTCTGAGAGTCTGTGAGTCTGTATTTTTCACAAGCTCCCAGGTAAGGCGGCTGCTGCAGACCTAGGAGACCTAGAGGAACTCTGGTTCCGGGGGCTTCAAAAGCGGGGGCGGATGCTTGCAGGGCTTGGCTTCAAGGAGAACTTGCGTGGCCCGGAAATACCTACTGGGCTTCTGGCTTCCGTTATATGTTCCTTAAGACCCCAGGCTGGACACGTAAAATGTATTCTCTGGTCCTGGGGCGTCACGTAGCACTAGATCCTGTGGGATGCTGTAACCGTTCAACAACCGACCAACTGGAGGCGGCGGGGGCCTTGGTTTACAGCCGGTGCTGATATCGGTGATGCTCCCACTGAGGTTCTTGTCAACTGACTGTAGGGAATAGCGTGCGCTTCCGGGGAAAGTCGCTCATTGTTTACAGCACACTTCCCCCTGGCACAGCGCTCTGCCCTTGTACTACCTTTTTTTTTTTTTTTTTTGCGGTATGTGGGCCTCTCCCTGCTGTGGCCTCTCCCGTTGCGGAGCACAGGCTCCAGACGCGCAGGCTCAGCAGCCATGGCTCACGAGCCCAGCCGCTCCGCGGCATGTGGGATCTTCCCGGACCGGGGCACGAACCCGTGTCCCCTGCATCGGCAGGCGGACTCCCAACCACCGCGCCACCAGGGAAGCCCCGTTGTACTACCTTTGAACTTAAAATTCTGAAAGTTGTAGGTAACTGATGCTGGAACTCACACAACTCAACATCAAAAAAACCCAAGCAACCCAATTTAAAAATGGGCAGAGGATCCGAATAGACATTTTTCCAAAGACATACAGATGGCCAACAGGCACGTGAAAAGATACTCAGTATTACTAATCATCAGGGAAATGCAAATCAAAACCACGATGAGATATCACCTCACATCTTTCAGAGTGGCTGTTATCAAAAAGACAAAAAATAAGTATTGATGAGGATGTGGGGAAAAGGGGACCCTCGCACTGCTGGTGGAAGTGTAAACTGGCCCAGTCACTATGGAAAACAGTATGGCGGTTCCTTAAAAAATTAAAAATAGAACTACCGGGGCTTCCCTGCTGGCGCAGTGGTTGAGAGTCCGCCTGCCGATGCAGGGGACACGGGTTCGTGCCCCGGTCCGGGAAGATCCCACATGCCGCGGAGCGGCTGGGCCCGTGAGCCATGGCCGCTGAGCCTGCGCGTCCGGAGCCTGTGCTCCGCAACGGGAGAGGCGACAGCAGTGAGAGGCCCGCGTACCGCAAAAAAAAAAAAAAAAAGAGTAAATCCTAAGCATCCTTATCACAAGGAAAATTTTTTTCTTTTATTTTGTACCTATAGGAGATGATGGATGTTCACTAAATCATTTCATGATGTACGAGAGTCAAACCATTATGCTGTACACCTTAAATTCACACAATGTTGTCAATTACATCTCAATAAAACTGGAAGGAAAAAAGTCATAATTTTCACCTTTTATCTTGAAAATTATCCTTTAACACTATTAACGTAAGGTCACTAACCCCAGAGTCAGAAAGAGATGGGCAAAGTAGCATATTATTCTAGAGTATTCCAGCATTTATTCCCTTGCTTTTACTAGGGAGAAATTCACATAAAATTAACCTTTTTAAAGTGTACAGTTCGGTGGCCTTTAGTACCTCCACAGTGTTATATAATCACCACTCTATCTAGTTCCAAAACATCTGCATCACCTGCAAAGGAAACCCCACACCCATTAAGTAGTCACTCCCCATTCCCCTCCCCCCCCAGCCCCTGGCAACCACCAATTTGCTTTCAGTCTCTATGGATTTACCTTTTCTGGATTTCTCATATAAATAGAATCATACAGTATGTGACCTTTTTGTGCCTGGCTTCTTTCACCTAGCATAATATTTTCGAGGTTCATGTAGCTTGTGTCAGGACTTAATTTCTTTTTAGAGCTGTGTAATCTGTTGTGTGTATATATCACAATAATGTTTATCCAATCATCCATTGGTGGACGTGTGGGCTGTTTCCACCTTTTGGCTATTGTGAATAGCGTTGTTATGAATATGCATATACATATATTTGCTTGAGTGCCAGTTTCTTTTTTTATTCTTTTGAAATTAAAATATATCTAGGAGTAGAATTGCTGATCATATGGTAATTCTGTTTAACTTCTTAAGGAATCACCAAACTGCTTTGCACAGCAGTTGCACCATTTTACATTCCCACTGGCAACATACAATGGTTCCAGTTTCTCCACATCCTTGCTCATGACATGGCTGAGCCTGGATGACATTATGCTAAGTGAAATAAGACAGTCAAAAGGACAAATACTCGACGATTCCACTTATAAGAAACAACTAAAGTAGTCAGGTTCATAGAAACAAAAAGTAAAACAGAGGTTGCCAGAGCTGGGGGGAATTATTGTTTAATGGATATAGAGCCTTAGTTTAGCAAGATGAAAAAGTTCTGGAGACTGGTTGTACAACAGTGAATATACTTAGCACTACTGAACTGTACACCTAAAAAAGCAAATTTTTGTTATAAGATTTTTACCACAGTTTGAAAAAAAAAGAGTGGTCTACCCAAGGTAATGTGTAACCAACGAAGCCACTCGGGTCCCTGAGAAGCCTTGTGACCCCCTGGCTTTCATGCATTCTGTCCATGATTCCCAAAGGTCACTCTTTAGTGCATGGGCACTCTGATAGGTGAGGTCAAATTCTATTCTTGGAAAGAAAACTTAGGAACCTTGTATCATCTCTGAAGTTTACTCACCAGGTGTGTCAACATGATCCACAGCCTTTCTGCCTTGGGGGCATCTGATAAAATCTTGGACTGTGGAGCCAGACAGTTTGGATCAGGCATGTTTTCTCCCTCTTCCTTCCACCCACGTTGCAGTTGGGTTCTGATGGCCAGAATCCAGGCAGGCCTGGGTGAGGTGTAGCTGGCCCCACTGGGCACTGGGCTTGGGAAGTCTTGTGTCATCCTACCAGGCCCCCTGCAACAGGAGCGCTGCCTGTGTAGATAGCTGGATGCATGCCGGGACCTGCTAATTACTTCTTCCTTATCTACACCTGGAATGGGGATGACCCAGAGCTGTCTCCTGCCTTCCCACCCCTCCCTCCAATCAAGCAATCCACACACACTCTGCACCTTGGTAGCAGCCTCATTTTGTGCCCTCCGAGGCACGTGCAGGCACTTCTGCTGTAATGTGATGCACATGTTCTTAAAGGACCCCACTTTCTGTCATACGGCACATAAATAAATAACAGGATTTAAGGGGGAAATAGGGTTGGGGCAGACCACCACACAATTTTAAATCTGAACACAAACAAAAACAAATACAGCCCTAATGAAAACAGCAGCCTGGGTAAATCTCCACTGACATTTGCACCCAGCAGCTAGGGGGTTCTCACTTTCTCCTTTAAAATGAGTGTTCTTAGGCCATTCGCTTCCAGTTGAGAGCCATGTCATCACTTTTTTTTTTGCGGTATGCGGGCCTCTCACTGTTGTGGCCTCTCCTGTTGCGGAGCACAGGCTCCGGACGCACAGGCTCAGCGGCCATGGCTCACGGGCCCAGCCGCCCTGCGGCATGTGGGATCTTCCCAGACCAGGGCACGAACCCTCATCCCCTGCATCGGCAGGTGGACTCTCAACCACTGCGCCACCAGGGAAGCCCACGTCATCACATTTTAAAATCTGATTTAGGCTGTAGTCAAAACAAACAAATACATACATATATATATATATATATATATATATAGAGAGAGAGAGAGAGAGAGAGAGAGAGAAACATGTCTTCACAGCTTCTTCAAGGGTAAGAGTCCCTTCCCATTTTCTGTCCTAACAGACTTTCAGGCAAATGTTTGATGGTTATATCAGTAAGAAATGGGTTTGGCCGCAAGTGACAGAAAATGAAAAAGAGGAGTGTTTTTCTTTCATGGAAAGTCCAGGCAGTGGTCTGGGCTGGAGCAGCACTTCAAAGGGGAAGGGGCCCAAGCTCCTTCCATCTTCTTGCTCTGTCCTGTGTGGCCTCAACCTGTGGTCCAAGCTGGTGGCACCCGTATTCCAGGCAGCAGGGTGGCAAAAGGAACAAAGAAGAGAGAAAGGTTCTCACAAGACAGTACGTGACACCTTCGCATGTGTTGCTTTAGAGAGAACTTGTCATGTGTCCCTGCCAACCACAAGGGTGATGGGAAACCTAGTCTTGCCTTTGGGCAGCCTCAGGTCCTGCCCCAAATTCTAGTACTAGAAGGACTGGGCAAATGGATTTGGGGATGGGTTGGGGGAGCCACAGCAGTCTGTACAATAGAGGCCCACGACAAAACTTTAAAATTCCAGAACATTCCTAGTAGAGATGAGACCAAGAGTGACTTAAAGTCCTGGTATCGTCTGGTCTCAGAATGATGCCGAAAACTCGGTATGTGTGCGCCAGTGCCAAATCTCGGAGACAGAGTTTTGGATGAAGTAGAAAAGAATGGCTTTATTGCTTTGCCAGGCAAAGGGGGACACAGTGGGCTCGTGCCCCTCACAAACTATATGTCCCAACCCGGGAGGATTTGGTGAGGAGTTTTATAGCTATAGTTCAAGGATGGGGGTGCTGATAAGATTAGGGTGTGTGCAGGACCTGTACTCCTTTAATCTGGCCTCGGGTAATCTGATGAGCTTCTGTGGTTCCTTTAATCTGGCCTCATGTGGTCTTCTTGAAAAGCTTCTCTGGACTGAAGAATGCTGACATCTTCCATTTGTTGGGGGTTTTAGTTCCATAAAGAGCTTAAAGATATTGTCATGTGTATCCCTCGAGGCGAACCAGGACCCTGCCCCAAGGCCGCACTATTGTTTCTTGGCTGTTCCTCCCTTGTCTCTGCATTCCCTCCGGTCCCTGATTGGCAACTGTTCAAATCTGCCCTTTGGAACTGAGGGACGGTCATGGAGGCTGGAGTTTGTTCCCTACAAACAAGAAAAGGGGGACACAGAAAGGCTTCCGTGCCCAAGAGCACCACAGGGTCCTGCTTGGTTTCAAGAACAGCCCGGGGATTTGCCGACCTGCTTTGTGATGCTAATTCAACAGCTTACATCCTGGTTAAATTTTCCTATACAAACTTTTTTTTCTAATTCTGAAAAGCTTCATTTGCAGATAGACCATTTTTATTTTTTGTTTTATTTTAAAAGTAATACAAAAATCCTCTTAATTCCCCTTGGTGTCAATCACCTGGTTTTGTCAGTTTTACAACCTAAATATCTCTCAGATGCATTTGCTTCTCTAATCTCTGCCACCACGCAGGTCCAAGTCACTGGCATATTTCACTTGCTCTGCAGCAAAGAACAGCTCCCTCTCCTCTTCCCCAAATCCACTGGTCTCTTGTCCCCTCATCAGTTCTCCTCTAGGCAGCCACAGTACACTTTTCAAAACACAAATCTGGTCACCCTCCACCCTCTAATGCCTTCTTTCTGCTCCTAGAACAAAAATGAAGCTCCTTCACATGGTCTATAAGTGCTAAATATAGTCTGGCCCTGCCTACCTCCCCAGCCTCCTTCTCCATCCAGCCTTCCTTTCCACTTTGTGCTCTTCAGCTACACGGATTGCAATTTCTCTCGTACCACAGGGCCTTGGCACATACTATTCCCTACCTGGAAGGCTCTCTCCACCACCCCATCCCCACCCCCCACCTCTGCTTAGGTAAGCTCTATTCATGCTTCCTTCCCATCTCAGCTCAAGCTCACTTTTTTAGGGAAGCCTTCGCTGACCAGCCCCCCAACCCCCTTCCTTAGAGTCCTTTTATAGTTATAAATTCATCAGTGTATTTATCTGACTAAATTCTGCTTAACTGGAGTCTAAGCTGCTTGAGGACAAGGCTTTTTTTTTTTTTTTTTGCACCCTGTTGTATCCCCCCTCTAGGACAGTAGTAGACTCAGTACATATAAATGTAAATATATGCTAGGATTGAAATCATTCCTAATCTCACATCCCAGAATAACCACTGTTTTCAGATTCTGATAAGTCTTCTAAAGTCCTGTGCTAACATATTTATATTTTATGTTAATAATAACGTTTAATAGTAATAATATATGTTAATAATAATGATTTGGGAATTGAGATCTGGGACCCAAATCTTCATGTCAGAATCCTTGCCAAGCAAGGATTCTTAGCAAGCATTTTCCCCATTGTGACAGGTTAGAGTGGACCTAACACACAGCCCTCTAAGAAAGAGGAAAATTCGCTTTGGGTCCTTTTCTCCCTCAATGATAAAATCCTGATATAATTTCCCTGTAATGAACCAAACTGTATGGAAGGTGGGAAAGAGAAAGTCAGGAAGGCCCTAGCAGAACCCGGGTCTGGTCACTTTCCTATTACTTTAAAAGTGATTCTTTGTCTCTCAACAGAGGTAGTTTCAAGCACGGGTCCGTTTCTTGGAAACATTAGTACGTGTTCCTGTGACACACCTTGGCCTGCTATGTGCAATTAGCCAAAATATCCTTGGGTTAATCAGTGTTGTTTATTATTGTCATTTTAAACCCCAAGGCAAAAATAGGTTTCAACTGTCAGGTCCCCTTCCTAGCGCAGGCAGGACAGAGACAAGGGCAGGGTGGGGAGAGCGAGGGCCAGAGATGGGACACTCTCTCCCTCCCCGCCCCCGTTTTCAGCTCCCGCGGGTAATAAATAAACGTGGAAAGTTCCCAAAACCAAAAAGACACTTGCAGTGGGCGAGCCCGGCCCACACACCTCAGGTCGCCCTGACGCTAGGGTCCTGCAAGACCCCATCAGGGACAGTCCCTGCCTCGGACCAGTGGGCCACTCCCTATTCTGAGCCCCCAGATCGCTGGGCGCCCAGAGGACCCACTTCCCCCAAGGGCCTAAAGGCGGCCTGAGACCCCGAGGCTGCTGTGCCCGGGTCCCGAGGCCTGGAAGGACCGGGCAAGGGACACAGAGGACCTGGGCGGGGACAGTCCCCGAGCTCTGGGCCCACTCCCGACCGTTCCCGGGGCCCCCAGGTGCCCTCCCTCGGTGTCTCCTGGCCGCCGCGGGGCTCGAGGGTCCCGGGCTGAGGAGGCCGCGGGCAGGGCTGAGGGGAACCCGGGGCAGGGGCGAAGGGACAGCGCCCCACGGCCCAGCATCCCGGCGGCCTCCCCGCCGCGTTCTCTCCACTTGCGCTGCGCTCCCGCCGCTGAGGCGCTGGTGACGCCGAGGCTGTACCTGCGCTGCCCCGGGGCCGCCGAGCCAGGTACTGCGGCTCCCCGCTCCCCTCCCCTCCCCTCCCTCCCTTCCTCCTCTCCGCCACCAGGAGAGCCCCCTCCCGCCCAGGCCGGGCCGCCGGCTCCTCCCACCACCTCCACTCCAGGTGGGAGGTCGAGGCGGGGGTGGGGGGGGATCTGCATCGCCCGACACCAACCCCATCTCTCAGCTTTCAGCTCCCCAGGGAGCGAAGTGGAAGCTCTGGGCCCAGCAGTGGCTCTCCTGATTTCCTCTGGGCCTGGCAATGACCCATGGTGGCAAACTTCTGACAGCTCTTTGTGCTTTCCCAGCCTGTCCCCTCCCCTTCACCCCCCCACCCCTCCCCCACCCACCGCCCCGCAACTAAAGTGCATTTTCTTTGGAGAATTTTTCAAAACTCTGAAATAATTGGGAACCTCTGGTCTTGCCAAACCTCAGCGGGAAATCATGGTATTAGGGCTGTGACCCAGGATTAAAAGGACAGGAAATGAAGTTAGAGAAAGGAAATGGTCAGTCCGACCCCCACTGCTTCCAGCACCTCCCTATCCCCCCAAACCCCCCACGTGAATGGGGAAGCAGGGACCAGCACGCGCACACACACACACACACACACACACACGCTGTCACCTTCCTCTCAGCCTCCCACACAGAGGCACCTGATGACAATTCCCGAGTTCGCCACTCATGCCAAGACCACTGCCCGACACACAGTGGACCCCCAGTTAACTGTCATTTGAAGGTGAACAGGGGAAGATGTGACTACATTAACTGGATTTGTGCCACAACAAATAAAACGGGGAACATGCCCTGTAACGATGAAAGCCCATCGGCTTTGAGAGCCTGCCCTGGATTTTGGCCACTTGAGCTGGTGTGGTGGCCACATGGCAGCCGAACACGCGCTGAGCACAGGGGGCCGACGGGGGCCTGGCCACGCATGGAGGACCCAGACAAGCATCTGTGACTCACTTTCCCTGCCCTGCAGATAAAGGGACTTGAAATAGTTACTGCTTTTGCAATAGTGATGATTACACAGAAAATCTCATCTCTAGGCGACTCTGAGTTCCTTAAAAAGGAAAATAAGAAACTTTCTGAGAAAAGTGTTCCGTGGTACTTTGGACAAAAGCCGACTTCCTAGTGGAGAGATTTGGCTGCAGGCTTCCTGGCAGGGACCACTCCTGAGAAGCCTCTAATGACCCCATCTCCTGCCCCCGTGTTACCTGGTGTGTTGTAGGGTCACCGGCACCTGCTGCTTTCCATGTGCTTGTGACGGAAATAACCCTTCCAGTCACTCACCACGAGCCTGACTTTCGCAGTAAGGAAATACCGCAGACTGTCCCAATCTGGAAGGCACTGTGCCTGCAGTCCCTGGGGGGTGCCCACTTGCTGAGCTAGACCCCAGACATCTCCCTTAAAAGAAGAAGCGAAAACAAGACAAACCTCTGGGTTCCCGAAAGGGTTATTCTGCCTTAGCCCGCCTATAAAAATGCTATTGGCTGTTACCTGGCTTGGCCAAAGTACAGCCAGAATGTCTTCTCTCGCCATTCAGTGCATTTGTTATTTTGGCTGAAAGGAAGTAAGCAGAACCCTGCGCTTCCAGAGAAAAGATGGAGCAACAGGATGCAGTCAGGAGGGAAGGGGTAAGTTTGCTGTCGAGACAGCAAGCAGCAGCCCCACGGCAGGGCCTGTTCGGCGTTGCTGGGGATGCTCTTCGGAGCTCTGTGCACGGCGAGGACCACTGGGGCATCTGCCCCTCAGAGCTCACCCAGCAGCTGGACTTTTACAGGGACTAGAGAGAGGAGACATTTAGACACATTGAGATTCAGAGGTTCTTTGGGCTGGAACCGAAATGATGAGACTCAAAGGATGAGTTTGTCACAACTTCCCTCACCGTAAGAACTTGAGGGGAAGGGCTTCGGAAACCAGCAACAAAATCCTTACACATGGCCTGTGAGAGTTTTTTGCTTTGTTTTGATTTTCGCTTCAGGGCATTTTCACTAACCTTTTCAGCAGGTGAAGAGCTAAGCCAGCACGAAGAGAAGGTAGAAAAGATGTTGCGGGATTTGAATTGAACTCAGATCTGCAGCAGAGGTTTCCTCCCTTTTAGATAATCAGAATCCTTTTCTTTTAGAGATGAAAGATTTTTCTGAACCTCTTCCCACCCACCCTTGCCCTCCATATAATTGCCGTTGTACTTTTAGGGTCTTTTTTTTTAATAGAATTTTTAATTTTTTTAATTTTTTTTTTTTTGCTGCATTGGGTCTTCGTTGCTGCACACGGGCTTTCTCTAGTTGCGGCGAGCGGGGGCGGGGGCTACTCTTCGTTGCGGTGCGCGGGGCTTCTCATTGCGGTGGCTTCTCTTGTTGCAGAGCACGGGCTCTAGGCACGTGGGCTTCAGTAGTTGCAGCATGCAGGCTCAGTAGTTGTGGCACACGGGCTTAGTAGCTCTGCGGCATGTGGGATCTTCCTGGACCAGGGCACGAACCCGCGTCCCCTGCATTGGCAGGCGGATTCTTAACCACTGCACCACCAGGGAAGTGCTAGAGTCTTTTGATTGAGGAAAATGCATAAGGACAGAAAGGTAACATAAATTTATTAACACTTTTAAGAAATTTGCATTTTATTCATCAAAACAGCATCTGCTTATATTGATGGGGGAGGTACTTATTTGTGCAAATTATTATTTATTCAGTCGTGGACAGGAGAGCCTTGCCATAGACAGATTGGGTCCATGCTCTGTAGCTCACAGATTAAGGACAGGTCTGAGAGGTAGAAGTACCTGGGATTCATTCCTGCTCCATCTTATTCAAGCTGTGGGAACTTGGGCAAGTTATTTAACTGCTCTGTGCCTTGGTTTTCTCACCTATAAAATGGGAATAATAACCATACCACCTCAGAGGGATGCTGGAACAAGTAAATGAGATCATGTGTGTAAATTACCTGGCACAGAGTGGATCCCCCATAAGTGTTATTATTTTGTGATCATCCTTTAGAGCAGAGCGCTACTGACATTGGGGCCGGATAGTTCTTTGCCATGGGGGGCTGGCCTGGGTGTTGTAGGATGTTGAGCAGCATCCCTGGTGTCTGTTCACTAGATGCCAGTAGCACTCTCGCCCACAAGATTGCCTGCTTTAGAGATTACTGCGTCACTTCACAGGGACTGTCTTGTCGACTTCATGACAACAAGAACGTGTTAGGTCAAATGTTATCGCCTCTATTTTATAGAAAAGGAGCTGTGAGGTAATAAGAACTCAGGGATTTGGGGGTCAGGGGGGCCCTGGTCTGGTCTGTGCCGTCTCTTCAAAAGAAGTGCACCGCCCAGCTGTGCCCCCAGGTGGGGCTGCAAAAGAACAGAAACACCCTGCGTGGTGGTCCCTGAAAATGAACGATACATTTTGAAAGGAGATGATTAAACAGTCACATGCAAAAGATATGGGCTGATCACAGCCACCTGCTCCTGCAGTCCCCCAAGGAAGGGGGCCTCCTCCAGGGATCCATCCAGGGGGATGCAGGCTGCCCCTTCCCAGGTGCCTGAGGGCAGACCTGGCCCTTTGGGTGCATATGCGCTGGGTGTCCCAGGAGACATCAAAACGGAACTATGCCAGTGGTGACTGTGAGAACCTTCAAATCACAAAGTGAAGCCAAGGAGGGATTAAGGAGCTGAGTGGAAGTGGGGGACCAGCTCAGGCCACAGAGGCTGGGCTGCCAGGGGCCGCTCAGGGCTGGTGGGGAGGGCCTGGCTGTCTGTCCCCTGGTGGCTGTGTGACCACGGCATCACTGGCCTTTGGGTTCCTCATATGTAAACAGAAAAGACATGAGGGCTTCCCTGGTGGCGCAGTGGTTGGGAGTCTGCCTGCCGATGCAGGGGACGCGGGTTCGTGCCCCGGTCCGGGAGGATCCCACATGCCGCGGAGCGGCTGGGCCCGTGAGCCATGGCTGCTGAGCCTGCGCGTCCGGAGCCTGTGCTCCGCAACGGGAGAGGCCACAGCAGTGAGAGGGCCACGTACCACAAAAAAAAAAAAAAAAGAGAGAGAGAGAAAAGACATGAATCTGGTGTGCATCAAGGACTTTCCGCCAGGAAAAAGGACTTTTGGCCTGAAAGAAACAAATAAGATGATTAGAAACAAATGCCAAAATGCTTTGGAAAGTGAAAACAGAATTTTTTGTGGAGTGTCTCCACCACCAACTAGTTGAGTGTCGTTGAGCTACTAACTTCCCCTCTGGGTCCTCATTGTTAATAATTAATATTGATAACAAACCGTGATATAATGTGTAATGCTTGGAGTGTGTACCACCACGAGCCAGCTGGGGGCCTGTTTCACATATATGAACTCATTTATTCCCCATATCAGTCTTGCGAGGAAGGCAGTATCATTGTCCCCATTGTACAGATGAAGTAGCCAAGACAGAGAGAAGTTAATAGCTAGCCCTAGGCCACACAGCCAGCAGCAAGAGAGGCAGTTTCAACCCCTTGCTCTTGGGCTGCAATGGCCACGCTGTAAACCCCCCGCAGCGACGACACCGGGCACCTCCAGCTCTAAAATGTTATGACGTTTGTCTCCCCTCTCTCGCCTCGTCACTCGGACCTCAAGGAATGTTTGTGAAACTTTGGGTTCATTCCATAGTGTGATAAAGTGACTTACGGTGTTAATAATTCATAGGGACTCCCTTTTCCAGGCATATTTGCATTCTGACTGGAGACGCCTGACAAAGAAAAGTCTGAGACTGAGAGTGTCTCTCTGGTGGTAGAAAGAGAAATTGGAGACAAATTCCTAAGAGAGAAATGGTTTGGGTGGGGCTTTCTTCCCAGAGAGCTTGAATCACACCCTTTCAGAGGGCTAGCCCTGAAGGTGGTTGTTTCACTGAAGTCTCAGAATGTTCTCAGCATTTTGAAAAACAGGAAGCCAGTTTACTGTGGGCGTGAGGGATTTGGTTCCTAGTTTTTCTCAAAAGCTCAGCTCATAGTCCCGGCTTCCCTTGGCCTCTGAGGAGGGTCCCCTCTTGTGTCTTGAGGCCACTGAGCCATTTGTCATTTTCAATAAGATGGTCGGAGACCTGGACATCCTCTTCAGGCCCTTCCTCTCCCTCATGCCCTAATCCAGCCCAGTACCAAATTCTTTTTTTTCCCCTCTTGGAAAGGAAAGAAAAGGAAAAGAGAGAGAAAGAGAAAAGAAAAAGAAAGCTTAAGCCCTGAATTTCTCTTACATGCCTTTTTTGTATAGTAACTTTATTGAGAATATAACTCCCAGACCATACAATTCACCCCTTTAAAGTATATAATTCCATATATATTCACAGAGTTGTATATGCATCACCACAATCCATTTCAGAACATTTTCATCACCCTTAAAAGAAACCCCCTACCCACGGACAGTCACTCCACATTTCCCCCATCTCCACCTCTTCTCCCCCAGCCCTGGGCAGTCACGGATTTATCTCTGTCTCTGTGGATCTGCCTAGTCTGGACATTTCACATAGATGGAACCAGGTGGTCTTCTGTGACTGGCTTCTTTCACGTAGCTTGTTTTCAAGGTTCATCCACTTTGTA
The DNA here is from genome assembly GCF_949752795.1 of Hyperoodon ampullatus. Lineage (NCBI taxonomy): Eukaryota > Metazoa > Chordata > Mammalia > Artiodactyla > Ziphiidae > Hyperoodon > Hyperoodon ampullatus. The sequence continues at coordinate 6,865,239 of NC_136915.1, read as the reverse complement.
GCGAGTTATCAGTGCTTCATTCCTTTTCATGACCAAATAATATTCCATTGCACGAATATCCCACATTTTGCTTATCAGTTCATCAGCTCATAGACATTTGGGTTGTTTCCACTTTTGGGTTATGATGAAAAGGCTGCTATGAATATTTGTGATCAAGTTTGCATGTATATGTGTTTTCATTCTCTTGGGTAGAATTGCCGGGTCATATGTTTACTCTGTGTTTAACTTTTTGAGGAACGGCCAGACTGTTTTCCAAAGTGGCTGCACCATTTTACAATCCCATAAGCAATGTGAGAGGGTTCCAATTTTCTCAGCATCCTCATAAGCACATTTACCTGTCTTGTTGGTTTTAACCATCCTAATGAGTGAGAAGTGGTATCACGTTGTGGTTTTGATTTCCATTTTTCTCAAGGGGAACCAAATCCCTTGATTTTACTTCCTAAATAGTCCTCAAAGCTGGTACCTCTTGCTCCCCTGCCTCAGCCACTCCCCTACCCAGGCCCCCATCCTCTCTCAGTCACTTTCCTGACTCCCGTCTTTAACCACTTCTGTGGATTTTCTTCATAAAACTTACTCCAGTTCTAGTTTCATTATTAAATTATTATGAAGTTTAAAAAAAAGACCTGTCTTTCCCATTGGACCACAGTCTTCTTGAGGGCAGCTGTTTTGCTCACTGGACTATAGCATGGTACACAGATCATAGACAGCTGTCAATAAATATGCAATGCAATGTTTATTGCATCGTCCATGAAAAAAATTAATCAACAGTCAATCTAAGAAAGAAATGAAATTTTTATTCGAGCCAACCTGAGGATTATAACCTGGCAGACAGTCTTTCAGAAAGCTCTGAGGACTGTTCTTCCTGTTAGAAGTCAGAGCACAGTTATATAATTTTTGAGACAAAGTGTTATACATCAAAGTAACATATTGACAGTTTACATAGTCTAACAAGGTGAGTAGTGAGTTATTGTGACCCCTTACAGGATTGGGAAAGGAATGTTATCTCCTAAGGATTTAGCTTGCTGGTGCCAGGAGGATATTGTTTGTTGTTGTTGTTTTTCTTTTCTTTTTTTTTGTGAGTAGGCATTCCTGCATCTTCTAAGGGGATCTAGTTAATGTGTAATGCATATGCTTAAGGCACACTAAAGGGGAGGAGATAGTGGCTCAAATGGCAGAGAAAATTTTATGTTAAATTTTTCTTTTCCTGCCTTAAAAATAATTTTGTTTCATCAGAATGAAGGCATTTGGACCAGCAAGGTCGGTGAGAACTTGAGAACTTACCCAGAATGTCTTTGCTATTTCCACAAAGTGTGAGCCCTAATTCCTACGGGTCCTTAGAATGTACCTATGGCTCGAATTCAAGGAGAAAGCCAAGGAATAGAAGTTGAATTATGTGCTCTAGGCTTAGACACTCTACAGCGTGAGGTCTCTGATAATTTTTGCTAGGATCCCATAAAAGCAGTCAGAGAGCTGTCTATCCACGTACCTGGCAGGATGCCCCCAGTCTGGGGCATGAGCCCCGGGGGCACCAGCCAGCTCCCCCACTGAGCTTTGCTAAGGACTTCAAACTTTAGGACCCATCAAAGCAGAATGTTGGAGTTGCACCTGCAGTATGAATGAAGCCTGGTGCATTTATAGTTTATCATTTACTGGGAAGGGAATTAGAAGAGGAGAAATTTTAATCAACACTTTTTTTTTTTTTTTTTTTTTTTTTGCGGTACGCAGGCCTCTCACTGTTGTGGCCTCTCCCGTTGCGGAGCACAGGCTCCGGACGCACAGGCTCAGCGGCCATGGCTCACGGGCCCAGCCGCTCCGCTGCATGTGGGATCTTCCCGGACCAGGGCACGAACCCATGTCCCCTGCATCGGCAGGCGGACTCTCAACCACTGCACCACCAGGGAAGCCCTTAATCAACATTTTTTTCCTTCCTCCCCTCCTTCATTCCTCCCTTCCACCGAATCAAGCAATAGGACAGCTATAGGGCAGGGATCTTTGTTTTCTTCTCCACTATATCCCTAGTAGCTAGAACCTAGAACCTTGGCTGGCTCACAGTGGGTGCTCAATGTGTGAATGAATGAATGAATACCCACAGCACTTCAGGAGGTGAAGTGTAACATGGTTGGCCCTATGCTACCTCCTGGGTGGGGTTTTGGGGGTGGGGCGGGTATGCCTACTTGCGTACCCCCTGCCTTTAGAAAACACGGTGTAACAACAGCCCTGGAACCCGCCTCCCCTCCTGGGCACCATCCCCTGCTCCCCCCACTTCCGTCACCTGCTGCCCCCCTGGCCCGCGGGGGTGGTGGGGCCTGAGGAGAGACTGGAAACCAGAGCCCGCTGCTCCTTGATAGGCTGCCTTGTCTGTGGCTCTTATCATCTTTACCAGAAACTTCCTGTGAATTAAGCATTTGTTCATTATTTGGTGGAAGAGGAGACGGGCAAAGTTTCACTTGCGGTTCTGCTCTTGACCAGGACTCCTGCGGGTCCTGCACCTGCTCTGTGGGGTCGGGGAGGGGGTCACTAGCTCAGCGGTCCCCCCCGGCATGAGGCGAGGCCCAGGTGCCCACTGTTTCTCTGCCTGTCCTGCTACTACTTGCCTCTCTCAAGAGGTTCCCCCTTAGATTGGAGGGATGCTGCCCAGGGGAGACATGAGGACCTCAGCTCGCCACCAGAGGGGCTGAGTCTCATGTGATGGGGACCTCGGTTGTAGTACAGGATGAAGGGTGTCAATGGTGGGTTCAGAGAGCCCAGGCCCACTCCAGTCAGTGGATTCACCTCCACAGCTAGACGCTTCCATAATTAATCCTTGCAATAACTCCAAGAGGTGTTATTATCCTAACGCTAAAGATGAGGAAACTGAAGATCACAGAAATTAAGCCAGAAAGTGGCTGTGAGCAAATTCAAACTGAGATCCATAGATTCTAAGAGCAAAGCTCTTTCCACTTTTATTTTTCTCCCAATTTTCATTCTTTTACTAATGAATTCCCACGTGTCATTAAAGATCGTCTTAAATGAGTGTTCAGTTACCCAGGTGTCAAGGGGGATATCGTCACAGAATGTGTGTGTGTAAGAGTCCCCAGAAATCTATATTTAAATATTTCTTTCACCGTGCCTTCTGCCTCTTAGAGCAACAGTCCAGAGGCTAAAGGAAGTTAGTCAGTGGCCCTAAATAATTAAAATTTTTCACATTTTCTCTCTGATTTTGGGGGGGGGGTTGTGTTTGAGGCAGTGCCTGAGTGCATTTGCTGCAATCAGCAGAGGCAGTCCCGCGGCAGGAATGTCACAGAAGCAGCTCAGACATTAGGTGGAGGGTTGGAGGGGGTGACCCTTCGGTTTTGTTGAGACCCAGTGATTCTCAACCAGGGGCGATTCCCCACCTGCCCCCAGGGACATTTAGCAATGTCTGGAGACATTTAGGTTGTCACAGATGGGGTGAGAGGTGTCTCTACAGTGCACACAGGACAGCCTCCCACAACAAAGGATTATCCAGGCTTAAGTGCTCCGGTTAAAGAAACCTGCTCCACCCAAGGTGCGTGGAGGGTAGGTTTCCAGACACGGAGTGGTTGAAAGACCACGGGTCTTCAGATCCCATTACATCCATCCTTCTGCAAGACTCTGAGTAAATCAGGAGCTCCCTGGAACCCCGGGTTGCTTCCTTACTTAAAGCCGTGATCTCTCCTCCTGCAGAGGCTGACGCCAGTGCTTGCTTTGGCGACGCTGATAGCTGCCTTTGGGTCATCCTTCCAGTATGGGTACAATGTGGCTGCTATTAACTCCCCTGCCAAGGTAGGTCGCTATGGTGGGCGAGACGCAGCCCCCCGGGAACAGGGAGGTGGGTTTGGAGCAGCCCGTGCCCGGGTGGCCACTAGGGTGGGACTGTACAGGCGCTGAGGGCACACAGTGGGACCTCAAGTGAAGGGTGGGGGAAACCCATGAAATAAACAGCGCAAGCCCAAGGGACTTGCAGACACAGGGTCATGGGGACACACCAGGTTCTCGTGGAGAGCCAGGCCTGGCTGGACACATGGTGGGCTGGCCTCCAGGGGTGGGGGGTAGGTTTGGGGGCACTCTGATCTTCTGCAGCCTTGTAATCCATAGCAGAGTCTGGAGGGGCCAGGATCATCCAACATTGATTCCATGATTGGAAGCCTGGAGTCATTCCTTTCTGGGGTTAGAAACATCCTGGGCAGGGACTTCCCTGGCGGTCCAGTGGTTAAGAATCCAAGCGTCCACTGCAGGGGGCGGGGGTTCGATCCCTTGTCGGGAAACTAAGATCCCACACGCTGCGGAGTGTGGCCAAATAAATAAATAAATAATAAAGAGAACCAACCAAATTCTTTAAAGAAAAAAAAAGAAACATCCCTGGCAGCTTGCCCATCAGAGGCCTCCCAGCCACCCGCCCCAGCGTGGGTGCCCCCTGCTAATTGCTGTTAATCTTCACTCCCTCTCCTCCACTTAATCGTGTTGATGTTCATGTGCCCAGCTCATCCCATTGGGTGGCCCAACAACGTACACTGTTCTTTCTGCAAAACCAGCTCAAATTATTTTGGTGTTCTGTTTTGCTTTGCTCTCCAGCTCATGAAAGCATTTTATAACGAGACCTACTATGACAGAATCAGTGAATACATAAGCGAATTTTCCTTGACCTTGCTGTGGTCGGTTTCTGTGTCCATGTTTCCCTTCGGAGGCTTCCTCGGCTCCCTCATGGTCGGCCCCTTGGTGAATAAATTAGGCAGGTAAGGGAAGGTGAATGTTCAACTCCCTGAAACTCATAGACCCCATCAGAGTTTAAAACCTGGGCCTAAAGCAGAAATCATTATCCTAAAACCAGGTAATGATTGCTGCGATGATTTTTGTTTCCTAATGTGGTTAAGAAGACCAGACATTGACCAAGTGTTTGGGGACTTAGGCAACGAAGGTCTCAGGGCTGGAGTTGGGTGGGGGTGATGGGTCTCAGGGTCTGGGGTGGGCATGGAGAGAGCAGAGAGTGCTTCAGAGATCAGGACTCACTCCCGCTCTCACCCTCTTTTGCCTTGAAATCGTCCTTTCCAGAACGTCCTTTTGGCCTTTAGAAGAGTCAAATGCCAGATGGCATGGCCAAGACATCAGGCCCAATGTAGACCATAGACTGATGTTCCTGAACTCTGCTTCCTAAATGAACACAAGCTAACTGCTCTGTTCTTTTACCTTGGAATCCAGTTATATGCAAAATGTAGCCCAAATTAAATTCCTGTAAAACTCTGAAATGGCTGAGATTAATGTCAAGCCCTTCAGTGTGAGACCGCGTGGTCCCAGGGCGACCCTCACTGTGAGTGTCATCAATGGCAAAAGCAGAGCTTAAATCTTTGCCCCTAATTCTAGAAGCATTAGAGATTCTGTATTTGATTCCAAGAAAGGTCCTTAAGCCCTCCCACACCCCTGGTAAATTCCATGGGCATGAGAGAGCCAGCAGCCTTGTTATGAACAGTATTTAAGAGTTCTTCCCCTCCAACCCCCTCCCTTCGAGGATGGGCACACGGAGGCGGGTTGAGGTAAAGTGCCTGTTCTCAGCCACAGATCTAGTGAGCTCAAGGCCAGACCCCAGACCTTGGTTCCTTCTCCAGTCTTTTTCAAAAAGAATCTGAGAATAGAAACATACAAGCTGTGCCTGAAGTCTTGCTGGGAGGTTGGTGTTGAACGCACAGTTCTCCCTGTGGACCACCGGTGGGCAGAATATCAGTCAAGTCACAGCTCTGCAGGATGCTTCTCCTTGAGTGAAGGACTAGCCGTCTGGTCTGAAGATGGAGCTGACAGTTGCTAGTCCACCTGAAAATGTGATAAATGCTATTCAGTTTTTTGTGGTTCCCTTAAAGATTTATCAGTGTTCTTTAAATATCAGTAGCAGCTAACAATTAATTGATGGGTTCCTACTTGCCGGGCTCTATCCTAAGGGCTTTTAGGGGATATTAATTACACTAATCCTTACAAAAGCCCCATCCCCTTTTCACACATGGGAAAAGGAGGCACAGAGGGTGCTGGGAGGAAATTTCACTTCTGAGCACATCGTGCCAAGTAACGTCCACACAGCACTCTGTTGTATCCGGCACATGTCTTCTCAATCCGTTGCTTTATTTATTTATTGGTTTATTTATTATATTTTTTAATTTATTTGTTTTATTTATTTATTTATTATTTTTAAAATTTTATTTATTTAATTTATTTCTTTGGCTTGTTGGGTCTTCATTGCTGCACGCGGGCTTTCTCTAGTTGCGGCGAGTGGGGGTTACTCTTGTTGCAGTGCGTGGGCTTCTCATTTCTGTGGCTTCTCTTGTTGTGGAGCATGGGCTGTAGGCACGCGAGCTCAGTAGTTGTGGCACACGGGCTCAGTAGTTGTGGCCTGCAGGCTCTAGAGCGCAGGCTCTCAGTAGTTGTGGCACATGGGCTTAGTTGCTCCACGGCATGTGGGATCTTCCCGGATCAGGAATCGAACCCATGTCCCCTGCATTGGCAGGTGGATTCTTAACCACTGCGCCACCAGGGAAGCCCAGTTGCTTTATTTTTAATTGTACATGTAGTATCTTTTTGTTTTTATTTTATTTTATTTATTTATTTTTTGTGTGTGGTACGTGGGCCTCTCACTGTTGTGGCCTCTCCCGTTGCGGAGCACAGGCTCTGGACGCGCAAGCTCAGCGGCCATGGCTCACGGGCCCAGCCGCTCCGCGGCACGTGGGATCTTCCCAGACCGGGGCACGAACCCGTGTCCCCTGCATCGACAGGCGGACTCTCAACCACTGCGCCACCAGGGAAGCCCTAGTATCTTTTTGATACAAAATCTTTAAATGTTCAAGTGGTCACATTTAACTCATCTATGATTTTTTGTGTGTGTATCTTAAGACAGTCTTCCCTACCAGGTGTCATAAGGATAATCTTCTATAATTAAAAAAATAATTTTACAATTTTGTCTTTCCCAGATAGATCTGGAATTTTATTTTGTATTTAGTAGGTGAGTGGAGAGGGAAGGCCAATTTTATTTTAATTTTTTTCCATGTAAAAAATCACTTGCTCTCAAATTTATCTTAGTTATTTATGTTCCTATAGTCTTCTGTGTTAATTTTAAAATCAGCTTATCGAAATCCCTGAAAAAGGATTCTGCTTGGAATTGATTTGGATTTATCATTTAATTGGAGGAAAACTAAACATCCTTACACTGTTGAATCTTCCTTTCATGAGCAAGCTATGGCTGATTTATTTATCCCAGAACTCATGGCAGCTCCTTGTCTGAGGTTTCATGTCTTTGTCATCAGTTCTGGAAAGTTTTCAGCCATAATTTCTACAGATATTTTCTCTCCTCCATTTTCTATATTCTTCTGCAAGTTCCTCTGTGCCTTTGTTGTTGTTGTCGTCTGTAAAAAGACTTCTTTAAAAAACTTTTTCAAAAGTTGTGGTGGGAATTCCTTGGCGGTCCAGTGGTTAGGACTCCACGCTTTCACTGCCAGGGCCCAGGTTTGATCCCTGGTCAGGGAACTAAGATCCCACAAGTGGCACAGTGCGTCAAAAAAAAAAAAAGTGTGGTAAATATACATAACAAAATTTACCATTTTAACCAACTTTTAAGTGTACAGGTTGGTTTTTTTAAATTTTTATTTATTTATTTATTTATTTATTTATTTATTTGGCTGTATTGGGTCTTCTTTGCTGCGTGCAGGCTTTTCTTTATTTGCAGCGAGCAGGGGCTACTCTTTGCTGTGGTGCATGGGCTTCTCATTGCAGTGGCTTCTCTTGTTGTGGAGCACGGGCTCTAGGCACATGGGCTTCAGTAGTTATGGCATGCAGGCTCAGTAGTTGTGGCTCGCGGGCTCTAGAGCGCAGGCTCAGAAGTTGTGGCGCAGGGGCTTAGTTGCTCCGCGGCATGTGGGATCTTCCCGGACCAGGGCTCGAACCTGTGTCCCCTGCATTGGCAGGTGGCTTCTTAACCACTGTGCCACCAGGGAAGTCCAGTGTACAGGTTTTTGGCATTAAGTACATTCACACTGTTGTGCAACCATCACCACCACCCATCTCTATAACTTTTCATCTTACAAAAACGGACACCGTGTACCCATTAAACAGTAACTCCCCTTTCTTGTCTTCCCATAAGTCACCAATCAACTTTCTGTCTCTGTGCATTTGACTCCTCTAAGGACCTTATATGAATGAATCCTACAAGATTTGTCCTTTTGTGATGGGGTTATCTCACTTAGCCTAATGCCCTCAAGGTGCATTCATATTGTAGCACGTGTCAGAATTTCTTTCCTTTTTAAGGCTGAATAATACTCTGTTGTATGAATATACTACATTTAGTTTATCCATTCATCTGTCGATGGACATCTGGGTTGCTTCCACCTTCTGGCTACTGTGACTAGTGATGTTATAATCCTCCCTATCTTAATCTGTCATACTTTCCATCTTCTCTCTCTCTGTCTGTGTTGCTTTCTATGTAACTTCCTCAGGTCTGCCTTCCTATTCATTAATTCTTTCCTCAGCTGCAATTCACCTACTATGTTTTTATTTCAATGACTATATTTTTCATTTCTAAGTTTTATTCATTTGCTTTTAAAATCTATCTTTTGGGCTTCCCTGGTGGCACAGTGGTTGAGAGTCCGCCTGCCGATGCAGGGACACGGGTTCGTGCCCCGGTCTGGGAAGATCCCACATGCTGCGGAGCAGCTGGGCCTGTGAGCCATGGCTGCTGAGCCTGCATGCCTGGAGCCTGTGCTCCGCAATGGGAGAGGCCACAACAGTGAGAGGCCCGCGTACCGCAAAAAAAAAAAAAAAAAAAAAAAAATCTATCTTTTTTGCTATTGTTTTGGATAGTTCTGTTTTATATATGTTCTTGTTCTTTCTATAGTACCCTTTTGATTCCTTATTTTATGACACTACTCATTTAAAACATATTTTATGGCTTCTGTCTAATCCTGTTGTCTGAAGCTGTGCTGTTTTTATGTGCAGCCTCTTGCAGGTGGTGGATTGTCTTGTGTGTCCTGTAATGGTGATGCTTCATCTCATGGGGTGGGGGTCCCTGGCTGGTAGACTCCTGGGGAGCCCAATGGGAGGGGCTTCTCCAGAGAAACTTTCCCTTTGCCTTTGTCTGGCTCTCCAGGGCCCAAATCCAACTCCAGTCTTGACTTAAATTGGACTGCTTTGTAAGTTTTATTAAGTTTGATTTTTTTATAGGTTTTCAGGAGATACCCTTTATCAGCTTACATAAGTTCCCTCATTTTTATAGTTTGTTAAGGTTTTTTTAAAAATCATGATGGATATCAAATTTTATTGACTTGTTTTGCTACTTCAACTGATAATCCTATATTTTTCCCCAGTACAATCTTTAATAAGGTGTTTTTAACTTTGAAAGATTCTTATATATGCTGTTGAATTCAATTGGCTAATATTTCATTTAGGATTTTCACATCTATGTTGATAGGTGAGATTGGCCTAAACCTTTCCTTTAATGTCCTCATCCAGTCTGGGTTTCAAGATTACACTAAAATCATGTTAGTTTATGGTTGCAGAACCCTTTACTGTATTGTAATATGTGAGCCTTTCCCTCTGTTCCCCACTACTGATGCCCTCTGCATTGGGGTCATTTATATCTGCTCCCACAGAGAATATTCCCACACCAGGCCATGCACTGGACCTGTATCCATCTTAGGTCAACAGCAAATCAAACAACACAACTGAGTAGATGCTCAGCAAACATTTGTTAAAGGAGTGGCAAATCCTTAAACCAAACCAACTGGTATTTTGTCCTCTGCAGAAAAGGAACCTTGCTGTTCAACAACATCTTTTCCATCGTGCCTGCGATCTTAATGGGATGCAGTGAAGTTGCCAGGTCATTTGAGATGATAATTGTGGCCAGACTTTTGGTGGGAATATGTGCAGGTAAACCATTCTGTGATTCGGGATGGTCAGAGGGAGGGAGAACAGGCACCTGGGGTCTGAACCAATTTGGGGTCTCTGAAGCATATAGGTCCAAGCTGTTCCTACACCTCTGCTGTGGGTAGACGCTTAAGCCCCTGCGTTATAGGGATGTGTGTGGACCGCGGGCAGATCTTCACTGTGGAGTTTCCTGTGAAGAAAGCTGTTCTTTGAAAGACTGAGATAGAGAATCTTAGGACCGGACTGGTCCTTCCAACCAGTCCTTTATCTCAATGTTTTCTAAACTGCAAGTCGGGACTGTTACTGACCAGGGTTCTTGGCCTTCCCCAATCAACAGAAATTGACTAGAGGCCAGACAAGAAACTCAGGCAAGGCTTTGTTGGAGCCCCTGCGGCCGCAGGAGGGAGCAAAAACAAGTAACAGGTTCCCTTGCTCACTCCCGGAGTGGGGGGCGGGGGGCGAGCTCGTTCCTTATATGGGGTGAGGGAAGAGGTGTGTCCAGGTATCAGGCCAGAGGGGTGGCTTAGGTGTTTTGCCCACCCCTTTATGCTGTTGAGTGCAGGGGGCATGTGCAGTACACTGCTTTGGCTCAAGACATCCAGTGTTTTCTCCTGGTTCTTCAGAGGTGACAGTTGGGTTTTCTTTGGTCTTTTTGTATCTTTTTGTCCATAATTTGCCCCAACTACACATGCACACAGTTATTTTTAGTCCCTTATAGTTTCTCTGTAGCTTGTTGCTCAAGGAGATGTTTGTCCAGGTGCAAACACTGCAGCAAAGGGTCCCAGATCCCAGCCTGGTGGGTGGTGACATCTGTTTAGCAAACAGAATTTTCTTTTTTTTTGTTTGTAACTAGGGTAGACTGTGTCACATGTAGTAAAGATAAGGATTGTCTTTTGAAACGTCGTTTCAGTTCTTTATCTTTATACATATGTGAGAACCAAGTTGGATGTAAAATGTATTTCTGTATTTTGCACCGTGAGTTGTGGTCAAAAAAGCTTGAGAAATTATCAAATGCATGAATCCCTCTACCAGAAAAGAGTTAAGGGTAGTAACCTCTCCAAAGCCATTCTGCCCAGGCCGGGTTTCCCTGGTTATAGAAAATTCCCCCATGATGGCTTCAGACTGAAGAGACATGGTTCAGCCATGCTGTGGCCTTCCTCCAGGTTGGCTTCCTCTGTAGGCAGAAGGGCCAGGGCTGTCGAGGCAAGCGAGGTGCCCACTCTCGGGGCCGTGCACTGCAGGGTGGGCCCCCAAGGGTAAGTGCCCCTGGAAATGCTGCACCCTGGGCGCTTCACTCGCCCCCCACCAGGCTGTGGCATTGTCAAGTGACTCGTTCTCCTTCCAAACACAGGGATGGGGATGAAGAAGGGATAATTTGGTCGGATGTCAGCAAACCCCTTCCCTGGAGTTTACTGACAGCAGAGGAGACAGCAAGGAGCCTGGTACTGGGGGAAGTGGCGAGGGATTGCAGGGCTGGGGAGATGGAGAGGAAAACAAGATTCCCGAAGACAGAAGAGGTCACCTCAAGGAGGGACTGATGGGCCCCCTGGCAAACTTCATTCATTCTAGCTTTCCCTGAGAGCACCTGGACATTTATCTACCGTCTGGCCAGGAGTCCTGAGGTGCCTGGCCCTGTCCTGCAGTTTTTCCCTGCAGCCAGGCTCAGCTTTATGAAAAATGGACGATTCCTGGAAGTTGTCTGCAGTGGGCAGGTGCTGTCACGTTTCTACTGACAGCCAACAATTCAGAGTTGGTTCCAAGAAAGAAATGTTAGGCTCCAATAGAAAAATCACAGTTTAACATCCCAACCTTTGCTTTTTTTTTTTTTTTTGGCCATGCCACACAGCTTTCTGGATCTTAATTCCCCAACCAGGGATTGAACCCAGGCCCTCGGCAGTGAAAGCACAGAGTCCTAACCACTGGACCGCCAGGGAATTCCCAACCAACCTTTGCTTTTAAATAAGCATGACTTCTGGTCAACAGTTCTCAAACTTTTTGGCCTCAGGACCCCTTTACACTCTTAAAATTGTTGAGGGTTCTAAGGAGCTCGTATGCGTTATACTGATCAATATTTACCATGTTAGAAATTGCAACCAAGAAATGTATTAATTCATTTTAAGATAGCAATAATAAGCCCATTACATGTCTTTATGAAAATAATTCTATTTTCTAAAACAAAAAAATTTAGTGCTATTGCTTTACATTTGTGCAAATCTCTTGAATGTCTGGCTTAACAGAAGACAGCCAGACTCTCAAACCTGCTTCTGGATTCTGTTGGTGTGATGTCAGAGGGCATGTGATCTCTGGAAAACTGGTCAGGGAACGAGAATGAAAAGGACAAGTAACATCTCAGGACGGTTCTGAAAACAGTTTTGATCTCACAGACCCCCTGAAAGGTATCAGGAACCCCCTGTGTCTTCAGGTCATACTTGAAGAACTCCAGCAGAAGCCTAATCTATTTCCTGCTCATTCCTTCACATATTTCCTGAAAAGTCAGGAAAGTGTGTCATCAAGCCCCGTGGTACTTAGACACCCTAAAAACGAAGTAAACGGCCACTCTGACCAAGGGGGTTCAGGGTCAATGCAGCTTGGACCCCCAGATGCTCAGTTTGCTGGTTTGCTGTTAGTCAACATCTTTGATAAGAACACTTCAGACTTTCACTAATGGAATTTAAACTTTAAAAGCTGCTTCTCCGGGCTTCCCTGGTGGCGCAGTGGTTGAGAGTCCGCCTGCTGATGCAGGGGACGCAGGTTCGTGCCCGGGTCTGGGAGGATCCCACATGCCGCGGAGCGGCTGGGCCCGTGAGCCATGGCCGCTGAGCCTGCGTGTCCGGAGCTTGTGCTCCGCAGCGGGAGAGGCCACGGCAGTGAGAGGCCCGTGTACCACACACACAAAAAAAAAGCTGCTTCTCTGACTTTGGTGTCAGAACAGGCTGGCCGGGGGTTGCCCCGTGGAGTTGTTTTTAAGACAGAATGAGACTGTTCACCAACATGAAGGGAATCCCATCTCTTCACAAACCTCCTGGTGTTTGTCTCTCCAGTGTTGCTCTTACCTAAGTTCAGAAGCACTTGGCCTTGAGAAGCGGCCCCCAGGGCCTGAATGGTGACCGGGCAACACGAGGGCCTCGCTTTCTCCATAGCCCTTTGGGCACTGGGCCTGCAGGGTCCCCCCCATCCACCACACAAGACACCTAAGAGCTGCTCTAAAGACTGTCCGTCTTTGTCTGAAAATCAGAAAGAATTGGTATTAATTAATGAACTGTGATGCCCCTTTTAAATTATTAAGCAGAATCCCACTACTGGGCATATACCCTGAGAAAACCATAATTCAAAAAGAGTCATGTACCACAATGTTCATTGCAGCTCTATTTGCAATAGCCAGGACATGGAAGCAGCCTAAGTGTCCATTGACAGATGAATCGATAAAGAAGATGTGGCACATATATACGATGGAATATTACTCAGCCATAGAAAGAAACAAAATTGAGTTATTTGTAGTGAGGTGGATGGACCTAGAGTCTGTCATACAGAGTGAAGTAAGTCAGAAAGAGAAAAACAAATACCGTATGCTAACACATATATATGGAATCTAAAAAAAAAAAAGAAAAAAAAGGTTCTGAAGAACCTAGGGGCAGGACAGGAATAAAGATGCAGACGTAGAGAATGGACTTGAGGACACGGGGAGGGGGAAGGGTAAGCTGGGACGAAGTGAGAGAGTGGCATGGGCATATATACACTACCAAATGTAAAATAGCTAGTGGGAAGCAGTCACATAGCACAGGGAGATCAGCTTGGTGCTTTTCAACCACCTAGAGGGGTGGGATAGGGAGGGTGGGAGGGAGATGCAAGAGGGAGGAGATATAGGGATATATGTATATGTATAGCTGATTCACTTTGTTATACAGCAGAAACTAACACAACATTATAAAGCAATCATACTCCAATAAAGATGTCAAAAAAAAAGCCAAAAAATAATAATAATAAAATACTAAGCAGAGATGTCCTTGGGCAGAATTGCAGAGCTTGAAAACTTGGCCGTCAGTTTCCTCTTATCTCAGTGCTATAAAATACCCTCCCCTCACCAGCAGCTCCAGCCTCCCCTCGCCCCACACTGTCTCCCTTGGTCTGCCCTTGGCCACAGCCTCCCTCTCAGACCCCACGTCTTTCTGAGCATCAGCTTGCCTCTGGCTCCATGTGCGATACTTGGACCAGTAACAACCCATCTGACCTTCCTCCCAGACCCCCAACCTCTCACTGGACTTTTAGGAGAACTAAATGGGATAATATCTATGAAAATACTTTAGAGCCTATAAAATTAAGTTTCACCTATTCATAAGGGGGTCAGATGTCAGTAAGACGGGAAAACCAACAAGTTCAAATATTGAGGATTCAGAAGTAGTTCAGTCATTACACAGATCCCAGAACGCAGTTAGTCTACAATATATATTTAATTTTTCAAAGCTTACTGACAAATAAAGCTTGTGCTTCAATGTCTATGCATCAGCTTATTATGTAATATACAGTCTCAGAAGGTAAAGCTGGTGGGCAGGGGTCCTTGGCCTTTTATTAACAGGTTTCCCCCCCAAGGAGCAAGAGAGGAGAGAGAGTCTAACCACACCTGGGCTTTTCCTCTCCGAGACCAAGCCAATCAGGAGGGAAGACCTGAGGTCCGGGTGGCCTGTGTCCCCAGGTGACACCAGTCTGGAAGCGAACGCACTGTCCATAAACTTCTTTGGTCAGACTATTTTCTCTTAAATTAAAAGGCCTAAGAATTGCAAGGTTGTTTGCTTACTCCTGCAGTTTTGAGACAGTTTCAGCCCAACAAATGCGATTGCTGAGGAAGAATAAATGTGTTTGAAGACAGAGCTCATCCCTGCCAGATTAATGTTTCCTGATGGTGTCTTTATTTCACCCTCCCTCCCAGGTCTGTCTTCCAATGTCGTCCCTATGTACTTAGGGGAGCTGGCCCCTAAGAACCTGAGGGGGGCCCTGGGGGTGGTGCCCCAGCTCTTCATCACCGTCGGCATCCTTGCAGCCCAGATCTTGGGTCTTCGGAGTCTCCTCGCAAACGAAGAAGGTGAGCTCAGGACACCTCAGACCCCCAGCCTGTTCCTATGAGCTGGTCTTTTCTCTCTAAACGACGGGGCCCCCGCACAGCCCTGACCCCACGGTGCTGAGCTGGAGGTTGCCCAGAGCGGGCCTGAACAAGTTGGTGGGGACAGACAGACTGACATTCTCTAGTCCCTCTTGGGACACGGAGGAGGGAGTTGTGAGGGCACAGGAGGTGCTGGTATCTTTCTCTTGGTTGCTTGGTGGCTGTCACACAGGCACCCGGGGCATGGTAATGACGGCCACCAGGGTGCCAGGCTCTGTGCTTAAGGCCTCCGGCACCATTGCACTGGAACCTCCCAGCAATGCAGCTGCCCAGGGGCCCATGATCATCCCATCACAGACCAGGAAAGAGGGTCACAAGACCCAGCCTCCGTGGGTGAGGTGGTGAGTCTCAGGGCCAGTATCCACACCAGACCCAGACTTCGGAGCCGCACCCCCCCACACCCCAGAGCCAGGGGCCTGGCACATAGTAGGTGCACAGCAACTCATAACTGTCGGTGTTCTTGCATGACCTCCCTTTTTTTTGTCTTGGGTCTCGAACCTCTGAAAGGGAAATCACCACTAACAAAGCACCAGTCAAAACGTATGGGCCAGACATGAAGTCTTTTATATAATCCATTTTATCCTCCAAACGACCTATGAAGCATGTACAGTTACTATACCCATTTTACAGGCGCAGAACCTGAGGCATAGAGAAGTTGGATCACATGTCCAATGTCTCCTTAGGACACAAATGCAGGCAGTGCAGGCCTGAGTCCGAGCTTAACTACCATCTCTCCCACCTTTCAATCGCCCTTGTAAAGAGCTGGGACCAGGAGTGGAGGAGCTGGTTCCTGTCCCCGCTGATGGCACGTAACCAACCCGCTGCACCCAGAAACAGCCACGGATCCCTGGCACCTGCGAAGTGCTCTGTGGTGTGTGGGAGGGAGCCCTGGTTCCACCCAGGGAGGGGGTCTCAGAGAGGGCCTGGGCTTGGGGGGGTGGGTAGGACCAGCATTCCAGATGTGGGCACAGGGGATGGAAGCATAAAGTTCCTTGTGCATGCAGGGAGCTGCAGGTGTTGTGGTGGACTCTCACTTTGTCCCTCCATCCTTTATGGTGACTATTCAGCCATCGGTACCCTCCTCTAGACAAGAGTGTGGAGGGCAGGGCTTGGCCTTCCTCATCTTTGAATCTCCAGCAAAATTCATGGCACATACGAGGTGCTCAGTGAAGAAGGAAGGAAGGAAGGCCAGAGAGAAGAGTGTCAGAGTCCTTGGAAGTGAGTGGGCAGTCACAGCACAAAGGCTGCACAGAAGTCATGGGGGTCAAGATCGGAACAGGGTGTCTGGAATTGGCAGTTAGGGGTCACTGAGATCTCATGGGAAGAGTTTCAGTGTAGGGGGTGGGGTGGGGGCCAGAGGGCAGATGGCAACGGCCCGAACGGCAGGCACGTCCATACTAGCTGTAGTCTGTGCCAGGGTGATAGAAGCGGGACCCGGATCAGCTAGGCCCTGGCTTCAGAGCCAAGAGGTGGGAGAAGGTTGGGAGGATGGGGATTCAGGGTTCAATGTGCCTGAGTTCGAATCTCAGCTTTGCTCCTAAATGACTGATCTTGGGCAAGGGAGCTACATGCCCTCCATGCCTCAGTGTTTGCACGTGTAACATGGGGTTGATCCTGGTACCTGCCTCCTGACACGGCTATGATGGGGAAGTGGGCTACATGTGAAAAGCCATGAGACTCTAGTGCCTGGCACGCAGATGTCTGCAGTTATCACCTCCTGCATAGGAGAAAAGGGGGTGAGTCGGGCATTCACAGCTCCTAGAAGGAGCCTGAACCAGTCATTCACTTATTCAACCGTTTTTATTGAGTGATGTAACATATATAAGGGTCCAGAAGTAGAGCCACGCCGGCCCCCTGCGCGCCCCTCAATCACAGCCTTCCTGCCCCCAAAGGGAGCCACTGTGCCAACACTTATGATTATCACATCCTTACTCTTCCCTAGAAGAGTTTCACCACTTTTCTAGAAGATAGAGTGAATTTTCCCTGTTTCCGGACTTAATACAATGGAACCACGTTGTGTGGAATTACATTGCACCCAACGTCGCATTGGTGGATTGGCTCCTGTCCTGACTTGCTTCATTTTCACCACAGTACAAACTTCCATCTTATGAATGAACCATGATTTATGCATCCGTTCTACCGTGTGGACATTCGCCTTGTTTCTGGGTTTTGTTTCTACAATCAGTGCTGCTCTGTCCTCGTCCTTCCGGTGTCCGGGGGGCCCAGGCATGCGTTCCCGAGCGGCACTGCTGGGTTAGAGCATGTGGGTGTCCAGCAGCACTAGCTCCTGCCAGACTGTCCCCTAAAGATGCCACGTGTGCACACAGCGGTGTGGACACGTCCCATCTGCCCACATTCTCGTCAGTGCTTGGTGTTGTCCAAATTTTTCACTTTGTTCATCTGATAGGTGGTAGTGGCTCTTCATCAGCATCCATTCTCTTAAGTAGTTAGAGTGTCCGCTCTTGGTTAGACACCATCCTAGGCGCTGCGGACAGAAAAGTGAGAAAGATAAAGGCCCCGCCCCCACCCCCGGCCCCCAGCCTGTGTTCCGGCTCCAAAGAAAATCAGTCAGGATAATGGGCCAGAGCGGCTCCGTGGGGCTGGAGGCGGAGAGCAGCAGGAGAGGATGCTGGGGCGCCGGTTCTCACGGAAGGCTGGTTTCCTTGCAGGCTGGCCCATCCTCCTCGGGGTGACCGGGATCCCCGCGGCTCTGCAGCTGCTCCTGTTGCCCTTCTTCCCGGAGAGCCCCAGGTACCTGCTCGTTCAGAGGAAGGATGAAGTGGCTGCCAAAAGCGGTAAGGCTTTCCCAGGAGACCAGGAGCAACGACGCAAGTTGCGGCATCTTCGCGGGGGGGTGGGCAGCGGGTTGCGTGATTCCGCCCCCAGCGTCCCCTCTGCTCCCTCCCCCAGTGCTGAGGGTGCTGCGCGGCTGGGACGACGTGGACGCTGAGATACAGGAGATCCGGGAGGAGGACAAGGCCGAGAAGGCTGCGGGCTTCATCTCCGTGCTGAAGCTGCTCAGAATGAGGTCCCTGCGGTGGCAGGTCATCTCCATCGTCGTCCTCATGGGCGGCCAGCAGCTGTCGGGAGTGAACGCGGTACCAGGGCAGCCGGGGCCGGGGCAGCGGGCAGGCACGGGGGCGGGGGCGGGGGCGGGGAGGGATCTGCCGAGGGGTCCAGGCTGCCCGGCCGGCCTCACCAGCCTCGGGGGTGGCCTTCCAGATCTACTACTACGCAGACCAGATCTACCTGAGCGCTGGGGTGAGAGCACAGGATGTCCAGTATGTGACGGCGGGCACAGGCGCAGTCAACGTGCTGATGACCGTCTGCGCCGTGAGTGCCCCCGGAAGCCGAGTCCCTGTCTGCCACCAAGGATGGAGGGCACCTTGAGAGTGGGGAATCTTGGCCCAGGAAGGAGCCCGGATCTCGGTGGCAACGTGCCCCTCGGTGCCCTCCTCTCTAGCCTCTGGGCTGTCCTCAGATGACAGCCTGTCTCTTGGGGGCGGGGGGTGCGGCAGCCTGGGGCCCCAAAGATGGAGACCCGTCCCCACCGTCCACTCCGGAAGCTGCCGCCATGAGAGGTGGCTCTTCTCCAACGTCTCACACTGGGGACCACTACCTGTGCCAGGGCCACCACATGGCAAAAGGGGCCCCTGGACTGCACAGTGAGGAGGCCCGCTGGCCATTCAAGGACACACACACACACACACACACACACACACACACACACACACACGGGCAGGTGGGCGCACAGGGGCAGTGGGCCTGCTGGGCAGGGGGGCAGCCAGGGCCTGCTGAGCCTCCCACTTTTCCTCGCCCTTTCCCTCCAGGTTTTCGTGGTGGAGCTCCTGGGGAGGAGAGTCCTGCTCCTCCTGGGCTTCTCCATCTGCTTCACCGCCTGCTGCGTGCTGACGGCCGCCCTGGCTCTGCAGGTGAGGAAGGTGGGGCCTGGGGTGCCTTGAGCCCTCGTGCGCATGCGCGAGTCCGCTGCCTGGGGATCACGTCCAGCCCCGATCCCCGCCCCAGCAGTGCATTACCCACTTCCAGCCGGTATTCCAGGGGCATCCAGGTGGCGCTGCTTGTGGAAGGAGGTGCCAGGCGCCCGCCTTCCCAACCCAGGCAGAGCTACTGGCCCTCCGGCACCCGAGAGTCCTGACGCTCCCGTCCCAGGTTGTCTCCGCTTTGCCACGTGTGATCCAACTCTGTTTTCTCCCCCCAGGACACAATATCCTGGATGCCCTACGTCAGCATCGCCTGCGTCATCTCCTATGTCACAGGACATGCCCTTGGGCCCAGTATGTACCCCAGAGCTGGTTCTGTGGTTTCACTGCCCCCTCCTATACCACCAGCCCTAGAAACTTCTGGCCTGAGCTCCTTAGAGAGGCTCCAGGAAGGGGCGAATTCGGCCCAAATGGCTTCTCTGCCTGTGTTCTTGTGGCAGAGGGGTTTGGGCGGAGCACGACTAGAGCGAGGACAGTAAAGCAGCCTGTGTAGGCTGGACCACGGTGCCCATGTGGTTGGCACAGAGAGTCTTACAGGTGGTCATGGGCCCCCTTTAGGGACATCACAGGAGGTCGCCTGTTGTGCCCGACTCTTGCTAGGTGCCTTCTCACACTGCTTCTCCACGAGACCAGGAGTCCTGGAGACACACTGCTCCGCCTTGGGCCGGATGCCTCTGGAACCTTGCACGGGCAGGGGCTCCAGGACCCTTTGTGGGCTTGCTCGGCCGGCAGGGAAGACAGCCCTTCCTCTTCTTCCCCAGGTCCTATCCCCGCACTGCTCATCACCGAGATCTTCTTGCAGTCCTCCCGGCCGGCCGCCTACATGGTGGGGGGCAGCGTCCACTGGCTCTCCAACTTCACTGTGGGCTTGATCTTCCCATTCATTCAAGTAAGTGCGACCCAGGGGCCCCAGAGGCACAAAATACTCAAGCAGTAAATCGAGAACCTTTTCAAGCACGTGAACCCTCTCCCCTCCCACAGGTGGGCCTCGGAGCTTACAGCTTTATCATTTTTGCCGTGATATGTCTTCTCACCACCACCTACATCTTCCTGGTTGTCCCCGAGACCAAGTCCAAGACCTTCATAGAAATCAATCAGATCTTCACCAAGATGAACAAAGTGTCAGAGGTGCACCTGGAAAAGGAGGAACTAAAGGACTTTCCGCCCTCTACTGCGGGGCAGTAACTCGAGAGGAGAAGCCTGGTAATCAGGTCTGCGTGGAGCTTCCCTCCTGGGCTATGAATCCACTAGGACAAGTCCGGTGTGGAAGGCAGGCCCTGATGGGACTGTCGTAAGGGCTTCTGTGCAGTTCTTAAAGCCAGGCTGTCTCTTTCCAGGTTGACCCATCACCAACCCCAAGGCATGCTGGGCAGCTGTCCCTCAACCATGCTGGGTCAGCCATTGTGTGGCTCTTGGCAACACCAGCTCTTATAATGAAAACCATTACCGTGGTGTCGAGATGGAAGGAATCAAACGTGGCCAAAGAAACGAATCCTTCTCCAATCCCGTAGTCTTCCGGGGGCCACGGGCCCATGTTCAGGGTGGAATCCGTCCTCTTGTGAGATCCATCTCCAGAAACACGAGTTTTGAAAAGTATGATGTCACAAGTAACGATGTCTAGGAATCTGGGAAGCAGGTCCCTATGGAGACTTTAACCAAGTCAGAGATTATTGTTCCCAAATTATATTATTAGAGGACAATAGAATTGCCTCTGTATACTCAATAAAACACATATGATCACTTTTCACCAAGATGTGCTGCTTTTCTGTGAGCCGGTGGAAGGCAGGGCACATTCCCTGCTTCTTCAAGCAGCTTGGCTGCACTGGAGTGTCAGCCCCTTAAGGGCAGGGGTTTGGCCAGTTTTGTTAGTCCCGGAATCCCCACTGCCTAAAAGAACCTGTCATGGAGGAGGCCGCTCAGATGATATTTGCTGAAAGAAGGGGAGGAGTGAGAGATGAGGTGGTTGCAAAGTTGTGATTTTTAAGATTTAAGGTTGGGGAAGCCTCTGCATGTGTTCAGGTGCATAGCAAACACCGAGGGGTCCTGAAGGTGGACAGGAAAGGGTGTCGGGAGAAGGAGGCAGTGCCCCCTACACACACACAGCAGAGATAGAGGCTTTCGTAGAGGGGTGTGTGTGTGTGTGTGTGTGTGTGTGTGTGTGAAGAGGGTGTGTACAAAAAGGTGGAGAAAACTGAGGTGTAGGAAAGGAAGTGGAGGGACCACCTGCTGAAAGGCTTCTGACAGGATGTAAAATCTTCTCCTGGGAGTTAGGGAGGCAGAGACCAGGGGCCGGGTGGGACAGTGGTGGGGGTGGGAGCAGCTTTCGTGGGGGTGGAATGGGGATTCCCCAGGTGGTGAATTCCATGACTTACAAATGTAGTGAAGGCCCAGACAAATTAAAGAGCACAATCCTGTGGTTGAACCATCCTTACCTTCTGCCACAGGGACCTACGGTGTGAGGGGGCTCAGAAAACAACCATAGATGGCAGCGTGCAGTGCTGAGAAACAGTAAGGCCAGAATGTCAGAATTAAGGGACTGTGGCATTATTAATTCAGCTCATGTTACGGGCAGCACCCCTAACCCAGGGGAGGCTCTGGAGTTCATGATTCTGTGGGTCTATCCTCTGGAGCCAGCCATGGTTCTGCTACTTAGTAATTGGGTGACATGGGCAACTTATCTGGTTTTTCTGTACCTCAGTTTCCTTTTTGGTTGAGCTAATAGTAAATGCCTCACATGGTTGGTTATGAGAATTAAATTCTATGCTTGTAGCTTTTAGATCAGTGCCTGGTGTGTATTAAGCACTTAGTTATTTTTAAGTGCTTGGGAGTGAATGTTGATCTTGTAGACAAAAACACACAGGTAAGATACAGTGAGAGACCCCACTATACATGAATACTGGGATTAAACAAGTAAGTGGATGGCAGATGCTGGGAACCATCTCACTGTTGCAGTGAGAAATTACAGATAAGCCAAGAGAGAGAGTCTAGAATGATCCATGTGGTAATAGACTACAGTTGGAGATATTGTTCAGCTGAATATAGACACAGGTGGCTACACATAAAAATATTTATAGATATGTGGATTTACATGGGTTGGTAAAATACAACAGGAGGAGAAAGAGATGGGCCTGGTGCTATGGTTGCCCAGAAGGAAGATGGGGAATTAGGAAACACAAAAAGGATTTCTCCAGGAGAAAATGCAGTAGGAAAGAGAAGAATGGTCATTCCAGGTGAGGAACAGCACAGAGAGATGAGAGGGTTTGGGGGGAACGCCAGGTAGCTTGGTGTGAACGTGAAGCCAGAAAGCCCAAACTAGATCCTGTCTGTGGGTCCCTGTGAGCCACACTGAGCCTGAACCTTGGCCTCAAGATAAAGGTGGCGGGACTTCCCTGGTGGCACAGTGGTTGAGAGTCCGCCTGCCGATGCAGGGGACACGGGTTCGTGCCCTGGTCCAGGAAGATCCCACATGCTGCGGAGCGGCTGGGCCCGTGAGCCATGGCCGCTGAGCCTGTGTGTCTGGAGCTTGTGCTCTGCAGCGGGAGAGGCCACAACAGTGAGAGGCCCGCGTACCAAAAAAAAAAAAGAATCCGCCTGCCAATGCAGGGGACACAGGTTTGATCCCAGGTCCGGGAAGATCCCACATGGTGGAGCAACTAAGCCCGTGCGCCACAACTACTGAGCCCATGTGCCACAACTACTGAAGCCCGCCCGCCTAGAGCCCATGCTCCATATCAAGAGAAGCCACCGCAATGAGAAGCCCGTGCACAATAACGAAGAGTATCCTCTGCTCTCTCGCCACAACTAGAGAAAGCCCGTGCGCAGCAACGAAGACCCAACACAGCCAAAAAAAAAAAAAGATAAACCTGGTGGTATGTGACCATTGAGTTTCAGAGACTGAGGTTGCAGTAACAAGACCAGGCAGGACCTGGGGAGGGAGACCGATTGGTGAGAAATAATGAGGGCCCTGCAAAGCCAGCAGTAGTGAGGCCGAGAAGTGAGGGGGAGAATTCAGAGAGACCTGGTGGGATTTAGGGGCACTCGGCCACTGTAGGTGAGGCATCTGGCATACGTGCCAGGTTTCTAACAGGGGCCAATGGCGAATGGTTTGGGGAGCTGAGTGGCAGGTTTTGGGAGAAGACTAACAGTTCTGGACCTGGTGAGATGGGGGAGCTCACAGAACACACAGCAGACATCTAGAAGGAAGTTGGCTCTGAAGCCAGAAGAACAAGGATGTAGATTTGGGGGAAACACACGTACTTATCAAGCATCTACTGTGTTCCAGGCACTGGGGCTGCAACAGTGAAGAAAACCATGTCACTGAGCGAGAGGTGAGATAAAGAAAGATCAGGTAGCATGAGGGTGACAGGTGGAGAACGGCTGTTTTCCAGGGAGAGGGAGGAAGGCATCCCTGAGGGAGGGAGGGGGCAGCCACGAGAGAATCTGCACAAGCACCGGCCTGGTGCAAACGTCCTGAAGTGAGAGAGGGCTGGCCGCAGCTCGGGAGTGACGCGAGGTCGGTGGAACGGCTGGAGCAGAAAGGGAAAGGAAGGAGGTAGCTGGCAGAGACTCAGCCGGCCACTGGGAGGATTGGGGATTTTATTCTGAACGTGAGGGGAAGTCACTGGCTGACATGAGTCAGACAATTCTGATCTGATTTGCAATTTAAAGAGTCCCTCCATTAGAAAATGTCAGGAGATGGGAGGTCCGTGGATGCTGATCAAGGTCAGTCAAGGTCAGGGCAGTTAGCAAGTGAGAGAGATGGCGGTGAGGGGCTACAGACCCTGTTTGTTCGCTGCTGTGTGTCCACAGTGCCAAGAGCACGCAGCAGGGCTCACTGGGTGTTGTTTTGAATCGATGAGTCTTGGCCGGGAGGATTTTAAGAGCGAGAGCAGAGCAGCGTGAGGCTGAGCTGACGTAGGGAGAGCATAAATGGAGGAGTTGCCAGCCCCAAGGCAACACGTTCATAACCCGACGAGGCAGGTAGCTTTCACCAGTGGTTTCCACACTTCTGGATTTCACAGACCAAAACTGGGTGAACTAGCGTTGGGCTGCCTACTTTTTATTTTGTAAGTAAAAACCTAAAATAGGGACTTCCCTGGTGGTCCAGTGGTTAGGACTCCGTGCTTTCACTACTGAGGGCGTGGGTTCAATCCCTGGTCAGGGAACTAAGATCCCACACTGTGTGGTGTGGCCAAAACAAAACAAAACCTAAAATAATAACTCTCAACTACTATCATAATGAGAAGTAGGTTACTTAAAAGAAAGGGCGGGCTTCCCTGATGGTGCAGTGGTTGAGAGTCCGCCTGCCGATGCAGGGGACGCGGGTTCGTGTCCCGGTCTGGGGGGGATCCCACATGCCGCGGAGCGGCTGGGCCCGTGAGCCATGGCCGCTGAGCCTGCGTGTCCGGAGAGCCTGTGCTCCGCAACGGGAGAGGCCACAACAGTGAGGGGCCCGCGTACAGAAAAAAAAAAAAAAGAAAGGGCATTTTACTATATAGGGAGGATGTGACCACAGAACAAATTTCAGTCCTTTAAATTGAATAGATTTTTCTTCATGGAAACCTCACTACATTGTCCTCTGTCCTGATGTCACTTAACCAGCAGAACACAGACTTCAGGAATGGGAGGGCAGCAACCCTGGCGATGTTTGTTATGGAAGAGCCTGGAGGGCAGAGTCTGAAGTCCCACTTTGGAATGAAAGTGACACAGAGTCTTGCCATCTGCAATCAGCTTCCTCGAGGGCTGGTTCCTCAGTTCCCAGAGGAAGAATGAGGCGGCAGGTGGCTACCATTCTGACCCTCACTTGCATGGGTTTCGTTGTAAAAGTGCGTGGTGATTTGGTTCTCTTACCCGTGGATAGTTCCTCTTCCTCCCCTCCCCCGTTATTCCTTAACCAGCTGATCAAGTGCTGCTGAGGGCTCTCCAGTCACCCAACATTCAGCTCAGCACGGGGACACGGCAGAGTTGCCTATATGGCATCTGCTGTCTTCAAGGAATTTACAGTCTAGGCAGGAAGAGGCAAACCACATGCAAAAAGGAATTATGGGGCAATAAGAATTGACAGAAGACTTGTATCTAGTTTTGAGTCTGCTGTGAGCACTGTCTTAACCATCCGAGCAGCTCCAATGCCTGACAGGGAGCTTGACGCTTGTTGGCACTTAGTAAACGTTGACTGAATGGACGTGACCTGGAGTCGTCTTCAAGGAAAATGGGGTGAGCTGAGCCTCTAAGAATGGGTGAGATTTGTATAGCAAGGGAGGATAAGGTGTTTGGAGGGTAGTGGGAGAGGGAGCATCATGCATCAAGGACATTCATTCATTCAACAGATATTTGTTGAGCACCTACTATGTGCCAGCCAGTGGATGTAATGGATCCAATGGTCAAAAATACAAGTAGGGGCTTCCTTGGTGGTGCAGTGGTTGAGAGTCCGCCTGCTGATGCAGGGGACACGGGTTTGTGCCCCGGTCCGGGAAGATCCCACATGTCGCGGAGCGGCTGGGCCCGTGAGACATGGCCGCTGAGCCTGCGCGTCCGGAGCCTGTGCTCCACAACGGGAGAGGCCACAACAGTGAGAGGCCCATGTACCACAAAACAAAACAAAACAAAACAAAACAAAAATACAAGTAAGCAAATACTGGAGGTCATTTCAGATAGTGCTCAGGGGAAAGCGGTGGAGAGTGCCGGGTGAGGGGTGTGGGTTACTTCCAAAAGGGTGGTGCTAGTGAGGACCTCCCCAGGGAGGAGACATTTGACCTGAGACCTGGGGGAGGAATGTCTCAAGCAGAAGGAACAGCAGGAAGGAGCTTGGTTTTGCCATCAGCTTGACTTTGTTGCTGCCCTTGACTCAGAGAAGGGAGGGGAGGCATACAGTGTTGAATCAATGTTATTAGACTGTAAGCATTGTGACTAGGTATTGTGATTTCTGCCAAAAGGATACCGAATTCGGCTGATAAAAGTGGAAAGGTGGAGTGGACTAGCATTCGAGAGTCTTTAGGAACAAACTGAGAGATAACTGTGGTCTGCTAACCCTGAGATGGGAGACTGCTGTGGATTATTCAAGTGGGACTAATGTAATCACAGGGGGCAGGAAGAACCAGAAAGACTCAGTCTGATATTGTTGGCCTTGAAGATGGAGGAAGCCTTCTAGAAGCTGGAAAAGGCAGAGAAATGGCCTTTCCTTACAGCCTCCAGAAAGGCGACACCTTGATTTAAGCCCACTGAGACCCTTGTCAGACTTATGACCTCCAGAACTGTCAGGTAATGCATCTGTGTGGTTTTAATCCACTAAATGTGTAGTAATTTGTTACAGTGGCCACAGGAAACTCATACAGATCTTGGTGCTGAGAAGCAGGGGAAGATGTAACAAATACCTAAAAATATGGAAGTGGCTTTGGCAGTGGGAAGAGGCTGGAAGAACTTTCAGGGACATGATAGAAAAAGCCTAGATGACCTTGGACAGACGCGGTAGAAATAGAAATGTTAAGATTTCACTGCTCACTGCGGACCAGGCTGTGCAGCCAAGGTTAAAAGGCAGGGAAGTGAGAGATGAGTGCATGATTCAAGGTTGCTGAGGACAGACCACTCACACACCACGCTCAAGCGGTACAGCGTCTACTTACTGCAGGAGAGGAGAGCACGTGCCAGATCCAGCTCCAGGCAAAGCGTCCCCCACAGCCAGTGGATGCACAGCCCTGGAGGCTGCACATGCCCCACTTTGTGCTGCGTGGGAGGACCCCACCGTCTCCCCTCACCCCACCGCGTGAGGGCTGAAATACAGAAGCTGGGGGCCTGCCTTTGGCCACTGCTGAATGTGCTTTAAGCAGAACCCTGAAGCGCACACTGAGCCTGAGACGGAAAGATAGTCCCTCCCAGGGTGAAAAGCCCAGCACAGGCTGTGAGGGCTCTTCATGTCTTGGTAGGGAAGTGTCCCGGGCCCAGGCCTTTCCCAAGAGTTAACACTCTGCTAGCAAGGCCTCAGAAGGGATGAGGGGCACAGCAGACAAAACATGTAGCACTTGGGAGAATACCTAACTTGTCATGAGCAGACCGTTAGGAGAAATAAGGCCCCCATGTTCTCTTATCCCGGTGGTCGTCATGCTGCTGTCCATGTGCCAACAGGTTTTTACCCAGGCACACAAGTGTATTTTGCTTTAGTCACCTAACATGACGTTCGTAACAGGTCTCCATGTCCCTACATAATTTTCATAATTATCCCTTGAAATGGCAGCCTGGCATTCCAGTTGATTTGTCATAACTTATCCAGTTATTGCCTACTTTTTTGTTTTGCTAATATAGATAATTCCTTTTTTTTTTTTACTTTAACTTTTTATTCTATATTGGAGCATAGCCGATTAACAATATTGTGATAGTTTCAGGTACACAGCAGAGGGACTCAGCCATACATGGACATGTATCCATTTCCCCCAAACTCCCCTCCCATCCAGTCTGCCACGTATCATTGTGCAGAGTTCCCTGTGCTATACAGTAGGTCCTTGTTGGTTATCCATTTTATTTTATTTTTATTTTTATTATTGGAGTATAATTGCTTTACAATATTGTGTTTGTTTCTGCCATACAGCGAAGTGAATCAGCCATATGCATACACACATCCCCTCCCTCTTGGACCTCCCTCCCCCCCGTCCCATCCAACTAGGCCATCACAGAGCACCGAACTGAGCTCCCTGTGCTATACCGCAGGTTCCCACTAGCTAACTGTTTTCCACATGGTAGTGGATTTATGTCAAACCTAATCTCCCAATTCATCCCACCCTCCTCTTCCCCCATGTCCACTCGTCCGTTCTCTACATCTGCCTTTCTATTCCTGCCCTGCAAATAACTTCATCTGCACCATTTTTCTAGATTCCACATATATGTGTTAATATACGAAATTTGTTTCTCTTTCTGACTTACTTCACTCTATATGACAGACTCTAGGTCCAACCACATCTCTACAAATGACCAATTTCACTTTTTATGGCTGAGTAATATTCCATTATATACATATACCACATCTTCTTTATCCATTCATCTGTCCCTGACTTCAGACTATACTACAAAGCTAATCAAGGCAGTATGGTATTGGCACAAAAATAGAAATATAGATCAGCAGTTATCCATTTTAAATATAATAGTGTGTACATGTCAATCCCAAACTCCCTAAATATCCCTTTTCCCCCACCCTTCCCCCCTGGTAGCCATAAGTTCATTCTCTAAGTCTCTGAGTCTGTTTCTTTTTTGTAAATAAGTTCATTTGTATCATTTCTTTTTGGATTCCACATATAAGTGATATCATATGATATTTCTCTTTCTAACAGTGATAATTCTGAAATAAGCACTTTTTTGTTCAATATTTTATTGACTTATTTAATACTAATAAGTGTAAGTAGAAATAACTAAGTTGTATCTCTTTAAAAGTATTTAGTTTGCTCTTTCCCCCAAATGGACAATTAGTCCAAATTCGTACGGGGAAGCACAGATGGAGAGATAACACAGGAGACGCATAAAGGATCCAGGCAATCAGGCCCGACTTGGTTTCCAAGACACCTTATTTCTAGGGACCCAGAGCAGGTGGTGTTTTTCTTCTCCTTGGTGCAACCAGAGAGTTTCTGGTTTGAAACTTGATGGAGACAAAGACAAAACTCACGCTGAGTTTGAATCTTTATCTTATCAACACGTCAAAGGAAAACATTCTCCTGGGGAAAGTCAGCAGGGTCCAGAGACCAAAAGGGTAATAAAGCCTCACAGGCCCCAGGCTGTCAACACAGAGCAGGACCCAGGTGTCACTTGGGCGGCAGAGCACACCTGTTTCTCAGCTGAACAAGGACGAGAAAAAAAGAGGCAGGGACTCCACTACCCACCCTCCCCCCCCCCCGGGAAGGGGTACGTGCCAAGTCTAGGAAACTGTCACTGCCACTGTCCCTTTGCCACCAGGTGAGGGGACTGTGGAGGGAGGGGAAGACCCCTGAAATGCTTCTAGCAAGGAGAGGACAACACTGCCCCTGGCTTTCCAGGGGAGCCACCAGCCCTGGGAGAGCAGTGGAGGAGAAGCAGCTTCCCCAAACATCCCAGCTCAGACACGAGAGAGGAGGGGTTGAGTCCAGCTCTAGGGAAGTGTGGGAGACCCCTGTCCCCGTCCTGTTCCCCCAGCCTCTGAAGTTGCCCAAATCCTGCTTTTGTCTGCCTGGCTGGTTTGCTGGCTGCACAGGGCTGAGACCGTCGGCAGTCAGGCAGATAGTGGGGGTGGGGGTCAGAGGTACAGGTAACAGGCAAGCAGAGGGGTGGGGGGATGGTCTGGGGCCATGGCTCTGCACCAGCTGGCTTCTTGGAGCCCTGGGTGGCACCGACTCAGGCAGCCACAGACCCTGCCCCAGTTCTGCTGGCCCCTCCTCAGACTTTGGCCCGGGGGCCAGTTCCCGGGAGCTACCCTGGGTGCTGCGGTAGCCATGGAAACGTGATTGCCTTGGTTTTCCCCAGGGCCTGTCCAGGAGTGAAAGGCAAGCCATGCCTCTGTTTGCTGCTTCCTCTGTCTGAAAACTCCTCCCCCAGCAGCTCACAGGCCCACCTCATCCTTTCAGGTTTCAGCTTAAAAGCACCTGCTCAGAGAGCCCCCTCCTCTGTCCCCCACTGGCTTCTATCCCATTACCTGTTTTTTGTTCTCACAGCATTATCGTTATTTGGAGGTCTCGTACTTGTCTGTGTTTTTGTTTTGTTTTGTTGGCCTCCCCTCACTAGAACGTAAGCTCCTCAAGGGCACAGTACGCTGGACCTTTTTCCTGAAGCTTCCCCTACTTCATCCAGGGCCAGGCCCAGAGGAGACGCACAGATATATCTTTAAGGAGGGGGATGCGTTCAAGGAGCAGGAAATGATGCCATCCACTGCCCCCAGCCTCCGGCACCTTCCCCACTCCCCTGGGCATGGCCTGGGGTCCTCCACCCCCACTTCCAGCCCAGCCTCGGCCCCACTTCCGGAAGTTCCCAGGACTAACCTCCCAGTCCCTGACCGTAAACCTCCGCTCCCGCAGCGCCTCCAACCCACGCTGGTGCTGGCCACGCTGAACACAGCCTTTGGCTCGGCCTTCCAATACGGCTGCAACATCGCTGTGGTTAACGCACCTCACAAGCTGGGTGGGCAGGAGAAGCCTGCCATCTTACTCTGTGGAGGCCGCCATCTTTCTTCCGGAAGCCACCGGCTTTTTTCCGGAAGCAGCTGCCTTCCGCTAGTACTCTTGGGAGGCCGGCCTCTGCAGACCAGGGAATGACTAGGGTTGTGGGCTAGTCCCCTCCCCCTCCCCCCCACCCCCCGCCCCGCAATGTCATCCTTTCCAGGCACACTGGGAAGGGGGTGGGAGGGGATGGGCTTGGATTCCCTGACCAGTCGCTTTGGGCTTAGTCCCACTGCCTTTCCCCCTGGGAAGGCCACTTGCAGATGACAAAGAGAATGGGGTCAAGGACTAAACCCTTAGGGGTTGGGATTGGGGTGAGGAGAAGCAAAGGAAAAAGAGTATCCCAAAGGCCTAGTAAAGCATGTGAGTCAGGAGGGAGGGACTTAGGAGGCAGAGCTTTGACCTCATGGAGGGCATGCGTGACCTTGACAAGACCAGCTGAGTTGAGACAAAAGCTTGATTGGAGTGGGTTTGGGGAGAATGGGAGGGGTGGAGGAGAGACGACATTTTAAGGAGTTTTGCTGCACAGGGGAACAAAAAATGAAGCTTAGTGAAGGGAGAAGGGGGGTTGTGTTGGGGTTTTATAGGGCAAGAGTCATGTTTGTGTTGTGAGGAGAAGGATGCAATAAAGAAAGATGTATTGGGAATTCTCTGGTGGTCCAGTGGTTAGGACTTGGTGCTTTCACTGTGAAGGGCCCAGGTCAGGGATTGAAACTGGGTCCACAAGCTTCAATCCCACAAGCAATGCCGCGTGACCAAAAAAAAAAAAAAAAAAAAAAAAAGAACCAGTGATGCAGGAGAGACAGGGAATAGTTACAGGAAGAAGGTCCCTGAAAGGGCAAAGACAGGTCCCAGTGTCTGTTCCCATTCATTTGGGTGTACGAGTCCTGCTCTACTTTTAAAAATCACTGTCATTACTTTATAGCTACACTTTATTCTGCTTTATAGGAGGTACTGCAGTAGTTGCTCATGGCTTATATTAATATACTTATCATTATTACCATTGAAGGAACATTTTTTTCTCAGTCAAGCAATGTACCATCAATATATCACAGTGAAGCTCTTAAATTCTCTATTGGATATATATTATTTCTATAACCAAGGAGGAAACTAAGACTTACAGAGCTACCTCTGTAAGGTAGCTTGCCCAAAGTCATACAATTAGTAACTATATATATATATATATATATATATATATATATATATATATATTTAGCATCTTTATTGGAGTATAATTGTTTTACAATGGTGTGTTAGTTTCTGCTGTATAACAAAGTGAATCAGCTATACATATACAGATATCCCCATATCTCCTCCCTCTTGCTTCTCCCTCCCACCCTCCCTATCCCACCCATCTAGGTGGACACAAAGCACCGAGCTGATCTCCCTGTGCTATGCGGCTGCTTCCTACTAGCTATCTATTTTACATTTGGTAGTATGTATATGTCAGTGCCACTCTCTCACTTTGTCCCAGCTTACCCTTCCCCCTCTCCGTGTCCTCAAGTCCATTCTCTACATCTGCGTCTTTATTCTTGTCCTGCCCCAAGGTTCTTCAGAACCTTTTTTTTTTTTTAGATTCCATATATATGTGTTAGCATACAGTATTTGTTTTTCTCTTTCTGACTTACTTCACTCTGTATGACAGACTCTAGGTCCGTCCACCTCACTACAAGTAACTCAATTTTGGTTTTTTTTTTATAGCTGAGTAATATTCCATTGTATATATGTGCCATATCTTCTTTATCCATTCATCTGTCGATGGACGTTTAGGTTGCTTCCATGTCCTGGCTATTGTAAATAGAGCTGCAATGAACATTGTGGTACATGACTCTTTTTGAATTATGGTTTTCTCAGGGTATATGCCCAGTAGTGGGATTGCTGGGTCGTATGGTTGTTCTGTTTTTAGTTTTTTTAAAGGAACCTCCATACTGTTCTCCATAGTGGCTGTATCAATTTACATTCCCACCAACAGTGTAAGAGGGTTCCCTTTTCTCCATTCCTTCTCCAGCATTTATTGTTTGTAGACTTTTTGATGCTGGCCATTATGACCGGTGTGAGGGAATATCTCATTGTAGTTTTTTTGTTTTTGTTTTTGTTTTTTTTTGCGGTATACGGGCCTCCCACTGTCGTGGCCTCTCCCGCTGCGGAGCACAGGCTCCGGACGCGCAGGCCCAGCGGCCATGGCTCACGGGCCCAGCCGCTGAGCGGCATGCAGGATCCCCCCGGACCGGGGCACGAACCCGCGTCTCCTGCACCGGCAGGCAGACTCTCAACCACTGCGCCACCAGGGAAGCCCTCATTGTAGTTTTGGTTTGCATTTCTCTAATGATTAGTGAAGTTGAGCATCCTTTCATGGGTTTCTTGGCAATCTGTATATCTTCTTTGGAGAAATGTCTGTTTAGGTCTTCTGCTCATTTTTGGATTGGGTTGTTTGTTTTTTTGATATTGAGCTGCAAGAGCTGCTTGTATATTTTGGAGATTAATCCTTTGTCAGTTGCTTCGTTTGCAAATATTTTCTCCCATTCTGAGGGTTGTCTTTTCATCTTGTTTATGGTTTCCTTTGCTGTGCAAAAGCTTTTAAATTTCATTAGCTCCCACTTGTTTATTTTTGTTTTTATTTCCATTACTCTAGGAGGTGGGTCCAAAAGGATCTTGCTGTGATTTATGTCATAGGGTGTTCTGCCTATGTTTTCCTCTAAAAGTTGTATAGTGTCTGGCCTTACATTTAGGTCTTTAATCCATTTTGAGTTTATTTTTGTGTATGGTGTTAGGGAATATTCTAATTTCATTCTTTTATATGTAGCTGTCCAGTTTTCCCAGCACCACTTATTGAAGAGGCTGTCTTTTCTCCATTGTATATTCTTGCCTCCTTTATCAAAAATAAGGTGATCATATGTGTGTGGGATTATCTCTGGGCTTTCTATCCTGTTCCACTGATCTATATTTCTGTTTTTGTGCCAGTACCATACTGTCTTTTTTTTTTTTTTTTTTTTTTTTGCGGTATGTGGGCCTCTCACTGTTGTGGCCTCTCCCATTGCAGAGCACAGGCTCCGGACACGCAGGCTCAACGGCCATGGCTCATGGGCCCAGCCGCTCCGTGGCATGTGGGATCTTCCTGGATCGGGGCACGAACACATGTACCCTACATCGGCAGACGGACTCCCAACCACTGCGCCACCAGGGAAGCCCCATACTGTCTTGAAGTAACAATATTTCTTATGCTGCCTCTTGCACAGCAAGGTTCTGCAAAGTGAATTTTTTTTTTTTTTTTGCCATGTCGTTCGGCATGTGGGTTCTCAGTTCCCCACCCAGGGATCAAACCTGCACCCCCTGGCATAGAAGCTTGGAGTCCTAACTGCTGGACCACCAGGGAATTCCCAACAGTGAATTTTTAACACTTTGAGCAGTCTAGTTCCTCATCTCACCCCATCATACAGTAGGCTTTTTTTTTTTATCTCCAGGTAACAACAGAGAATCAATTGTGTCCTGAGGGTGTTGGTAGACACATCCTTCATGACAATGACCAGAGGCAACTGAGAACATTACCTCTTGGTCTCTCATGAGTTGCCTGATTGTCAATGGATGGGTCAATGTCTTCCAGGTCTTGAAGTCCTTTTATAATGAAACCTACTTTGAGCGACACGGAGCCTTCATGGACGAGAAAGTCATGCTGCTGTTGTGGTCCTGCACCATGTCCTTGTCTCCTCTGGGCGTCTTAGTGGGGTCCCTGCTTATTGGCCTGCTGGTTGACAAATGTGGCAGGTAAAGAAGAAGGGTGCTGCTGTCACTCAAAATTCATATTAGTAAAGCATGTTGTCTCTTGGCATTTGTGCATGTGGTGGGGAGTCGTGCGACCTTGAAAATCAGGAGGCCTGAAGTCCAGCCCCCACTTTGCCATAGACATCATGACCTTAAAGCAAGTCCTTGAATTTCTTGGGATTTCTTCCTCTTGTCAGCTGCACGGGAACAACAGCCCCACTGTTGTCCACCCCATGGAGATGGATCAGCCTTTGAGAGCAAAGAAATTAAAGCATATGTCCATACAAAGTCTTGTACACAAATGTGTATAGCAGGTTTATTTGTAATGACCCAAAACTGGACACAGTATCAAAGTGCATCCCTAGTTGAATGGATAAACAAACTGTGGTATATCCACACAATCGAATACTATGCAGCAATAAAAAGATATGACTGTGACACAAGCTACAGTATGCATGAATCTCAAAGTAATTCTGCTGAATGGAAGAAGCCAGACAAAAAAGTATATACTATATTATTTCAATTATGTAAAATTGTAGGAAATGCAAACTAATCTATAGTGGCAGAAAACAGATCAGTGGTTGCTTGGGAGAAATTTTGGAATGATGGAAATGCTCACTGTCTTCATTGTGGCAATAATATCATGGATGTGTGCAGATGTCACAACATCAAACTGTGCATTTTAAATAAGAAATAAAATGGCTAATAAAGACATTTTCAAAATTCACATTAGTAAGCCATGCTGTCTCTTGGAGATTGTGCATGTGATGGGGAGTTGTGCAACCTTGAAAATCAGGAGGTCTAAAGTCCACTTTGCCATAGACATCCTGACCCTAAAGCAAGTCCTTGAATTCCTTGGGATTTCTTCCCCTTGTCAGCTGCATGGGAACAGCAGCCCCTCTGTTGTCCACCCCGTGGAGATGGATCAGCCTTTGAGAGCAAAGTCTTGACCATACTCAGCACTTCTGGCAGGTGTTCAATAAATGCTTGTTGACTGGGTTTAATTCGAGGTCAGGAGACCCATGGCTCCAAGTTGTAACAGCTGCAGCCTCTCCCTGTGCAGCCTCACCCGTGTTGTTCTGAGCTTTGGGGTTCAGACTGAGTCAGTCCATGTGCCCCTGAAGAATAGTTCTTGTACTTTGCTTGGTTTACACAGACTCACTAATCTTTACACGTAAGCCCAGTTGCTGCCAAGACGTGACTCTGCAGATAAGGACGGATGTCCAGATCAAGGCTCCCAGGAAGGAAGGGAGTGAGCCAGGTTCTCAGGGTGAGGCCCCACGGAACTCCATTTGGCCGGATCTCACTCTTTGGAATTCACAGTTACACCCGGACTTGATGTGCCATGGTCAGCAGTTTGTAGGGAGGAGTGGGAAGTCCTCTAAAGAAAACTAGCTCTTAAAGCACCATACCAGTTCACTTTTCATGCATAAAAGAAAATACTGGGGCATTCCCTGGTGGTCCAGTGGTTAGGACCCCGAGCTCTCATTGCCGAGAGCCGGGGTTCAATACCTGGCCAGGGAACTAAGATCCCACAAACGGCAAGTCTCAGCCAAACATACAAACAAAAACAAACAAAAAAACAAAGAAAATATTGGCAATTGAAAATTAATTATGTATTAAAGCAGGACTCATAGGACCTCTTCTTATAGATCCTTGATTAACAATTAGTTTGCCATTCGTTGTATACGTGAATGAAGGAAACATGCACTATATTGCAATTATGCCATAATCCAGGCTTTTATGTAATTCAGATTGTGCTGTTCTCAGCTACACCAAGAGTGATTGGACTGTTCTAGAAGCTTGGCCCCCACCTCCTTGTCTGAACCCAGAGTCACAGAACTTGGGACCTCAGAGATGGTTTCATCATTGCCCTCATTTTGCAGATGAGGACCCTGAGACCAGCTGGTGTGGTGGAGCTGGCCTTGCCCTAGTGGGGTCGGGACCAGCCCTGAGCTAAGCTAAGGCTTCCTCGTCATCAGGAAGGGGCTCATGTGGGCTGTTTGTTCTCTCCGGACCTGCAGCCTCTGGGCTGGCTGATCCTCTGCTCTGAGTTTGGGCTTTGATGGCAGTTCTCTCAGAGCTATGCCCACCCCAGGAAGAGAAAAGTGGCCTGAGAAAACCAGTCTGTGTATCTGATGAGTCCTCAGTGTTGCCTAGCAGGGGACTTTTGTAGAACTCTTAGGACTATCCCCCCAAGAGAGGTGTCTGGGTTTCTGTTTAGAGATCCCCCCTCCTCCACTCCTGGCATCAGAGATGATGCACCTGTGTCAGTCAGGGTCCTGATGGTCCTCGAATGTGGGCAGCGTGTGGAGAGATCACCAAGGGTGGTGCAGCCAGCAGCCACCCTATAGCTGGGCCACCATCTTCCTTCCTGATCCACTGCTGTTTTCTCCTTTGGCAAAATCCAAGCCACATGTGGGGATGAGGGGGCAAGGGAGCCACTGATGCCAGTCAGCATGGAGCACAGAACACAGTCTGGAAGGTAGGTATGGATCCTGAGGGACAGGCAGGGGCATCCAGCGTAGTTCTATTTTTCAGACACTCCCTCCCTCCTCTTCATAGTCTCATGGTTTTTCAACCTTGGGAGGAATCTTAGTGATCATCTAATCCAGCTCTGTCTCCCACCTGTTGTGGGGTTCCCCTGTTCACCATTCTTGACAGTCTTCATCCGGCCTACTCTCTGCTTGAATACCACCAGTGACAGGAAGCTCCCTACTTGCAGAGGCAGGCCCATTGCTTTCTCTTTCCCTACTATCTTCAGTCAGCTCCAATGGTTAGCATGCTCCCACTCCTCACCGCCCCCTGCTGGCCCCAAACCTCCTTTCCTGGGGCCTCTGCCCCCTGGTCCTTGCTTTCTGAGTTTCCCAGCCATCAGCCTTTCTCAGGCACGTTCCCGGCACTTCTATAACGGCTGCCCTGGAGAATAGGAGTTGGTGTCAGGAGAGCTTCTGCTGCCTCAGCCCCCATGCCGTCTGGGCTCTGCTGTCCTTGCAGAAAGGGAACACTGCTGATCAACAATGTCTTCGCCATCCCTGCCATCCCGAAGGGAGTCAGCGAAGTGACCAAAGCTTCCGAGCTGATCATCTTTTCTCTAGTGGCACTGGGAGTCTGTGCAGGTGCCTACAGTGATGGCTGAAGCCCCAAGCCCATGCTGAGGGTCAGCAGTGGGGGGAAGGGTCTGAGTCAGACACACCCAGCACCACTGGCCAAGGCTGGAAGCAGGAGCAGCAAGGGTCTTCCTGGTTCTGAATGGCTCTTTTCCCTTTGCGGGCATCCTCTTGTCTCCATCCCCAGACTCTCGAAAACCTCATGTTCTCTCTCCCCTTCCCCTTCTTTAACAAAATGTATCAGGGGAAAATCTTTAAAAACACACTTTTACCTTGAAGTACAAACTGATAAGGCTTTACAAGGTATCTTCCAAGGAAGGTGTATAGTTCACACTGAGGATGAGAAGATTCAAGCAAAACAGTACAGGATTTGGGGACCCTGTCAGCAGGGGACTGAGGTTTCTTAACTATGGTGTTTTTTTCTATTAAAAAAAACAAAAATGATACAAGTAACCTGTGCTTCAGAAAAATCAGAAAATAATCCCAAGCCAAAGACCCATCGTTCAGTCCCACATCCCAGGAACACAGTCCTCGCCTGTAACAAGTGGCCCCAGCTCCGCAGCTAGGAAGGAGAGGATATCCTGCCGTGTCCCCTGGGAGTCTGAGAATTCTGGAAAGGTTTCCTTCTTAGTGCGAACTAAACAGTCCCTGTGGCCAATTTCCATCTCCATGGAGGGGAAGCGGGGCGGGGAGTGGTGGGGGTGATACAGGCTGCCTGTCAGTGGTGCTGACACCACAGAGAAGCTCGGGGACTATGAGATGAATTAAATCTCAAGTTTCCAGGCCCCAGGAGGTTGGGACTGTTTCTTTTCTCCTCCCCTGGTTTTTGTTTCGCTAGATCCAGGCACCTCCTACAGTGCCCTTCCCGTGTACCTGGGAGAGTTAGCTCCCAAGAAACTTAGGCGTGCTCTGGGAACAATGACGGAGGTGTTTGTCATCGTGGGAATCTTCCTAGCACAGATCTTCGGCTTGCAAGCCATCCTGGGCAACCCTACAGGTACCTGTGGCTCACCGAGGTCTGGGGG
This sequence comes from Hyperoodon ampullatus, assembly GCF_949752795.1. Lineage (NCBI taxonomy): Eukaryota > Metazoa > Chordata > Mammalia > Artiodactyla > Ziphiidae > Hyperoodon > Hyperoodon ampullatus. Next base: position 6,827,136 of record NC_136915.1, on the reverse strand, counting down.
GGGGGGTGGGTGGGGGGAGGGTGAGAGGGAGCGTGGGAGCTATGGGGGGGCCGAGGGAGCGGGGTCTGGACACATGGGGTTCAGCTGTGCCCATGTGTCTGGCGGATCAAGTCAGGTGAGGCCAAGAGGTGCCCTTTGGGTTGGGCAATGTGTGGCTTGTTTGGAGACGGGTGACCTTGACGAGAGCAGTTTGGGTGAGCGATGGGGACAAATTGTGCGTGGGGCCGGGAGGACATCGGAGACCAGGGGCACACACGACTCTTGGGAGTTTTGCTGTAAAGGAAGGAGAGAAGTTGGGGGGTAGCTGGGAGGGGAAGCAGGCTGGAGAGAAGGGTTTTTTATTTTGCTTTGTTTTTTTCAGCTGGGACGCTGTGCGAATGGTCCTGCAGCGAGGGCAATCGATGCAGGAAGGGCAGGCACACAGCCACGGTCACTGTCACGTGGGTGGATGTGGCTCCGCTAGACATTTTCTTCTGGTTGCTTCTACTTTCCAAGTGAAAGGTGGCCAGGCCATTGCCTGAGAGGGCGGGTTGGGGAAGCGGGAGGGAAGCTTTAGGACAGAGGAGAAAGGGGAAAATGGTCCTCTGGGGGAGTGGGCGAGAGAGAATGGCCCCAAGAGTGTGGCTTGAATGCAGGCCAGCATTAAAGGCCCACAAGAACACAGTGGGGTTTCTTTCTTTCTTTCTTTTTTCCTTGTAAACATTTTCAAATCACCTAAATTCCACAGGAATTCCTTAATGGGTGGATTTATGACTTTGTATTCCCCAGAGTACCTTGAAGAGACACAGGACCCAGTCGTGCTCAGTGAAAGGTCATTAGTTTTAACGATTCCCAAACTACCCCAGTGCAGCTGAAGGGGAAGCCAGGCTGGGCCCGTTGCTGCCAACAGCTGCCTTGTACTGATGCCTAGTGTGCGATGCCTGTCACCCCTCACCACTCTTCAGGGGGCACTTTATCACCATCATCATCATCATCATCTTTATTTTACTGATGAGAAAACTGAGGCTTAGAGAAGTAAAATACCTCTTCCAGTTTCCATCATAGCTGGTAAGGCTTAGATGAATCTCAATGCCGCCTCCTTAACCCAGACCTTCCAGAAGGAGCTCACACAGCCACAGTGCTGGTTCCAGCACCCTCCTCGACCCCAGCCTCCAGCAAGGCAGAGATTATGCCATTTCCAGCCATAAAGTTAGGAACAAGACATGGGTTCACTTTTTCCAAGGCTCACACTTTTAAATCACCTGCTGTTCCTAAGAAAAGCAATACTCTTCCTGCAGAAAGAGTTAACAGCAGATCTTTTGAAAACTGTAATTATTTTCTCCATTTTAAAATGTGGAACCCTGCTGTGGGTGAGTTCTGGGCAGTCACATCTTGGCAAGGACTAGGTCCCTGCTGTCCTTGGCTCTCACCAGGACCTAGGAGGGCTGGAACAATGTGGGTGAGTGAGTTTGTAAGAGGAGGGAGTCAGGACAGAGTCAGGACACGCGGAAGGTCGGCTGGAGGTCAGGGATTCCCCAGTGTTGGGTGTCCATGTTCTCAGTGGTGTCGGGTCCCTCCAGGCTGGCCTGTGCTCTTGGCACTCACGGGGGTCCCCGCACTGTTTTGGCTCCCCTCTCTGCCCTTATTCCCCGAGAGCCCGAGGTCCACCCTGACTCGGAAAAGAGATGAAGTTCGACAAGGTACTGGAGATACAGGCTGCTCTGTCAAGACCTTCCCACCATGTTCACTTCCCAGCTGCCTCCCCGTGCCGGCCAAACATCCCTCTCTAGTGCCCGAAGCAGAGAACGGGCAGGGGGCAGGGTGGGGAAATGCACTCCATGACACAGGCACCAGTGGGACGGGACAGAGGTGCCGTTGGCACTGGGGAGTCCAGGGCAGCTCTGGGGTGTGGTCCAGCGGACAACATGGTCAGAGCCGGCATCATGGTTGGTGGGCCTTGACTTCTGCAAGCTTCCCCAGGTGGGGGTGTGGTTGTGACTGGGGACACGGTCACGGTGTTGGGGACCTAGCTGGGGTCCAATGAGCATCCTGCCCTGGGAAGACGGGGAACCTGTGGCCAGGGCTGGGCCAAGCTCCTGGGGAGCTGTCCCCCTGTGTTTCCCTAAGCCTTGGGTCAGCTGCTGTCAGTGGCAGGAGGGGACCACTGTGCTCCCCGCAGCTCTGCGGAAGCTGAGAGGCTGGGCAGATGTGGAGGACGAGATGGAAGAAACGCATGTGGAGGACCAGGCCGAGAGGGCCAAGGGCCGCCTGTCTGTGCTCAGCCTCTTCACGTTTCCTCCTGTCCGCTGGCAGCTGGTCTCCATCGTCTTGCCCATGGCCGGCCAGCAGCTGTCCAGGGTCAATGTGGTAGGCGCAGTTCTTTTGCTATAATTGTATCTATTTTTATTTATTTATTTATGCAGTACGCGGGCCTCTCACTGTTGTGGCCTCTCCCGTCGCGGAGCACAGGCTCCGGATGCGCAGGCTCAGCGGCCATGGCTCACGGGCCCAGCCGCTCCGCGGCATGTGGGATCTTCCCAGACCGGGGCACGAACCCGTGTCCCCTGCATCGGCAGGCGGACTCTCAACCACTGTGCCACCAGGGAAGCCCTATAATTGTACCTATTGATGGTGTAGGCGAAGGGTGAAGATCTGCAAAAACAGGGCTGGGAGGCTGCCTCCAGAAACGTCGGAGACTGGATGCGTAACCCATATGGTGCTTAAGGAAAGTGTCAGGAAGTGGTGGCATCAGGCCCTCGGGGACTCACGGTTGCTCAGCAGGAGACGTCGAGTGGTACCCAGCCCAGGCAGGAGCCAGGGCGCGTGGTGGCTTTCGGAAGTGCTGCATTGCCCACATCCTTGGGGCTGGGCCAGGAGAGAAGCTGAGCTTGGGGTTGCCTAGGCCTGGAATGAGAGGCGAGGAGTCATTCTGTGGGGCCTGAGATCATAGACTAACAAAGCGACAGAGGGAAAAATCTCGGGGTCCCATTTTACAGTTGCAGAACTCAAGGCCCCGAGAGGGGAAGAGCTGTAACCCAGGCTCCGGCAGAGCCAGCCTCCATCGCAGGTCTCACATCTTCAGGTCACGGCTCTTTTCTCCCACCTACTGCCTCCTTCCGGTCCAAGGGGTCCCCTAGGCTTTCAGGACTGTGTGTTATAGAGTCAGGAAGGTTGTCAGCGGCCTGGGCCTTCAGGCCTCTCCTCACAGCCCTTGTGCTTTTGTTTTAGGTCAATTACTATGCAGACATGATCTACGCCTCCCTCGGCTGGCATGGAGGCGGCTCATTCCCAGTAAGTAACAGCGGGTGCCAGCGTGGTCAACACAGTGATGACCGTCATCTCGGTGCGCCACCCAGAAGTGTCCTTCCCATTGGGCATCTCTGAGTCAGTGCCCCGCAGGCAGACAAGAGCCCCCCAGGGTCCACTGCTGGTGGCACTGGTCCTGGGGTGACTGGAGGGACACAGACTTTCGGATGTGCCCATACTTACCACTGTGTGACCTTAACCGGGCCACTTAAACCCCTTCAAATTCAAGTTTCTTCCTTTGTACAATGGTTATGGTGGTTGTAATGCCCAGTATACTGATGCACGTGTTGTTACTGTTGGCATAAAATTATTATTTCAGAGTTTTATATTTAAAATCTGAACCACTTATGCCTGTGTTAAAAAAGTGAATAGACAGGGGCTTCCCTGGTGGCGCAGTGGTTGAGAGTCCGCCTGCCGATGCAGGGGACACGGGTTCGTGCCCCGGTCCGGGAATATCCCACATGCCGCGGAGAGGCTGGGCCCGTGAGCCATGGCCACTGAGCCTGCGTGTCCGGAGCCTGTGCTCCGCAACAGGAGAGGCCACAGCGGTGAGAGGCCCGCGTACTGCAAAAAAAAAAAAAAAAAAAAAAAGTGAATAGACAGAGGTGTGCTCATTTACAAGGTCAAGTGACCATGATGGTCCTTTAGAACTTTTCCAAGTTATCTCACTATTATTTTGGTTTCTGTTTCTTTTTTTTTTTTGCGGTACGCGGGCCTCTCACTGTTGTGGCCTCTCCCGTTGCGGAGCACAGGCTCCGGACACGCAGGCCCAGCGGCCATGGCTCACGGGCCCAGCCGCTCCGCGGCATGTGGGATCTTCCCAGACCGGGACACAAACCCATGTCCCCTGCATCGGCAGGCGGACTCTCAACCACTGCGCCACCAGGGAAGCCCTGGTTCCTGTTTCTTGAGTTACCTTGGAGGTTAAAGGTGTTTTAGAAAATTATTTATTACTTATCTGTATTTTCCCCAGAGACAGTTTAAGCCCCAAACTTCAGAGGATTCAGCATGGTGGGGAGGGCCGAGTGACTGAAACGAGCCGGAAATGGGAGGAGCTGGGAGGCCCCCAGGCCCAATTCTCCACCCTCCCTGGAGTCTGTGCACCCCTTCCTCCAGCGGATTCCCGTAGCCCCTCGCCTTCCTCTAGGGCAGGGTCCACCCTCTGTCCTCAGAGCCCTCCTCCTCTAGGGTACATCGTCATAACTAGGATCCTCTTCCCCGTCATCCTACCTGGAGAAACCCAAGCCAGAAAGACAGGGGCGCCTCCCTCCCTCTCCCTGAGGAGCGGTGTCTGGGTACTAAGCACAGAAGGAGACGTTGGTCTTACCTCTACCTTGTTTATGCAATCCTGGGATTGCCGTTTTGCTCCTGTTGGACCCTCACTGAACGGCAGTGATAATCCCCGTCTGTAGGTTTGTTGGGAGGACGGAGGGGACCTGTGTAAAGGGACCGTCCAGGGCCTGGCATGGAGTGACAGTGATGCCTTGCTGATGGCACTGTTGTGGATGCTGCAGGTGAGGATGGAGTCGAATGAAAAGGGCGTTAGAACAAGAAGGAAGGCAGGCGTGCTGGTCGGACGAAGCACTGTCCAAGCTTGGAATATTCGAGAAGGTACAGGCTGATCAGGAGGTGTGTGTCCTGGCAGTGGAGAAGCAAGTACCTGGGGGTGAGAGGGACCCTCATGATGTGAGGCCAGATTCTGGGCGGCCTCGACGTGAGTTGAAGCAGCAGGTAATGGGAGGGGGCTATGTGAAAATGTAGGTATTATTATTATCTCGGGGGTGTGAGATGATTGTCCCTGAAAAGACAGCGTTGCTCACGGTTCCCAAGGGAGAGAGGTGCACACAAGGCCACATGGAGAAGCATCTCGGGGGGGGGGGGGGGGCGGGCAGCAGTACGTGGGCAAGAGCCTTTCTCGTGGTTTCCGTGGGAAGGAACAGGCAAGGCAAGGTAAGCGGGTTTAGGACTGCCTAGTTTGAAAGATTTCAGGCGGTTCCGGGGCCCCGATGCCGGGCTGTTCCTGGCTGTCTGGTACCTGCCCTGGGCGATAAGGCAGGGGGACGCTGGCTGGGGGCGGCGGGGGCAGGTGAGAGCCTCATGGAGCAGGGGGTGGGGTGGGGGCGGCTCCGGGCGGGTTCCATGCGAAAGGCGCACGTACAGCTGAGCTGTCTGCTATCTCTAGAAACCGGCTAACGGTGTGTGGGGGACAGTCCCTCCAGCGTCAGGAAGGCCCCCAGATGTCAAAGCATCAGACGCAGAAACTAGAAAACGTAGTTATTACAGTGCGGGGGGGGCGGGGGGGAGGTGGTCAAGGAGCCGAGACCCGGGGTCTGTAGATGCCTGAGACAGGGAGGAGTAGTGGTGCAGAGTCCGCGGCACGAACGTCAAGTTCCCATGAGGATAAGGGCCTAAGTTCCACGGAGCAGGCAGCAGGGGCGAGCGGGCACTTAAGGAGGGGCTGAGGAGGTAGTGGGGGGCCCAGGCCCAAGAATTCCGGGCGCCCCCCGCCTGGTGCCGTCGAGGCTCCTCACCGCCCGCCCTTCCCCTCCAGGCAGGCGTCGTCGAGCGGCTGGGTAGGCGACGCCTCCTCCTGGTCGGCTACGGCATCCGCGTCTCGGCGCTGCGCTTCCAGGTCGGACCTCGCTCTCCTGCCCGGAAGGGACGGGGCGGGGGCACGCAGAGGGGTGGGGCGGAGGGCGGGGCACGCAGAGGGGTGGGACTGGGGGCGGGGCACGCAGGGGTGGACGAGCAGGGTGGTGGGAGGTCCCTGTAACAGAACCCACACCGCTAGAACCAGTGATCTCAAACTCCGCGTGTCAAACTCCACGCCCCCTTCGTGTGCAATGTAATGCCCCGTCCTGAAGTAGAGTTCGTGGGTGACTTCAATTACCTACCCATGCACATGCAAATAAATAATTAAATCGAATGCCCTAACCATGAAGTAAAGGAGAAACAAGAAGTTCCATAAAACATATATTTCAATATGCAAATGCTTAAGCGCACTGCACTACAAGATGTCCACCAATAATGATCTAGAGTAGAATAAAGAGACGGAAGATCGGACGTCATTCCATTCAACAAGCAGAAGAAAATGAGAACAGAGGTCGGCGTGGACGGCAGACTACACTAGTGTGAGGATAAGTGACGACCAGGGACCAAACATATTCGTATATGGTAAGACAAAGAGGAAGATACCTTAACTGAAGTAGGAACACCACTCACAGGCCAATCGGAAGGTTAGGATGGAGGACGTGAAGAAGGAAGGTGAGGTGCTGGCAGGTGAGCTTGGTCTGATTGATGCGTGCCCCAAGTATAAAATGGGGTAGAGCTCTCATCTTGAAATCCTAACACGTGTCAACAAGCATGTCGGTCTCTACTATTAAAAATATCTTGGAGCCCAGATCAGAAAGTAGGAAAAGAAGCAATGAGAGGCTATGGAGTAACTGGGAATAGTATCAGAGTAAGATTAAAACACAAAAGGCTGCCCAAGCAAGAAATACATCACTTTAATTTGTCATTTTCTTAGCATATTTTTGTTATACGTGTTCTACAAAAATTTTGAAAATACATAGGATGGCCATAGTACGAAATATTCTGAAAGCAGACAGCATTTTGTATATCCTCAGCTGTTTCTGCCCTGTTGTTGCTTTTGCAGTAACTGTGCCTTTACAGTTAAAACTATACGCAGGTGGGACTTCCCTAGCAGTCCAGTGGTTAGGACTCTGTGCTTCCACTGCAGGAGGGCCAGGTTCGATCCCTGGTTAGGAAACTAAGATCCCACATGCCACGTGGCACGGCCAAAAAAAAAAACTATACACAGATAGTTAGTTTTCCTGGGTCTCTGCCTTATATTCATGTTATTAAACTTTGTTTGATTTTCTCCTGTTTAAAAAAAAAAAACTATATACAGATCTTCCTTGACTTACAATGGGGTTACATGCCCAATAAACCCATCGTAAGTTGGAATATTGTAAATCAAAAATGCATTTAGGGCTTCCCTAGTGGCGCAGTGGTTGAAAGTCCGCCTGCCGATGCAGGGGACACGGGTTCGTGCCCCGGTCTGGGAAGATCCACATGCCGCGGAGCGGCTGGGCCCGTGAGCCATGGCCGCTGAGCCTGCGCGTCCGGAGCCTGTGCTCCGCAACGGGAGAGGCCACAACAGTGAGAGGCCTGCGTACCGCAAAAAAAAAAAAAAAAAAAAAAAAATGCATTTAATACATCTAACCTACTAAACATCAGCACTTAGCCCAACCTACCTTTAATGTGGTTAGAAAACGTGCATTCGTCTACAGTTGGGCAAAATCATTTAACACAAAGCCTATTTTATAATGAAGTGTTGAACGTCTCATGTAAGTTATTGAATGCTGTACAGAAAGTGAAAAACAGCGATTGTCACTGACCTTCACGATCACGTGGCTGATGGGGAGCTGCCTGGCATCACAAGAGAGGATCGTACTGCCTATTGATAGCCCGGGGAAAAGATCAAAATTCAAAGTACAGTTTCTTATTTTTTTTTATAAATTTATTTGTTTTTGGCTGCGTTGGGTCTTCATTGTTACGCTCGGGTACGGGCTCTAGGCGCGCAGGCTCAGTAGTTGTGGCGATTCATGGCATGTGGGATCTTCCTGGACCAGGGATCAAACCTGCATCCCCTACGTTAGCAGGCAGATTCTTAACGACTGCGCCACCGGGAAAGTCCCTGAAGTATAGTTTCTAGTGACTGTGTATCACTTTCCTACCATGGTAAAGTTGAAAATTTTGGACCTTCTTATGTCAGGGGACCGTCTGTAGTTGAAAACACAATCGTATGTGAGGATGAGAATGTGCGAAGAGATTATTCTTATAATTCAGAGACAATGTCTTCATTCTTTGCCTTTTTTGCCAAGCTGTCCTCTCCATCATGACTTCCTTTTATTTTCATTTTATTTTATTTTATTTATTTATTTATTTATTTATTTATTTATTTTGCGGTACGCGGGCCTCTCACTGTTGTGGCCTCTCCCGTTGCGGAGCACAGGCTCTGGACGCGCAGGCTCAGCGGCCATGGCTCACGGGCCCAGCCACTCTGCAGCATGTGGGATCTTCCTGGACCTGGGCACGAAGCCGTGTCGCCTGCATCGGCCACTGCGCCACCAGGGAAGCCCCATGACTTCCTTTTTAATTCCTGGGTGAGTGCAAGGACCTTCAGGGGGACGAAGGTGGCTGTGTTCAGGGAACAGCAGGGCAGGGGAGCCTGTAGAGGAACAGGCGAGGTGGAGGGTGATGATGCAGCTATCGAGGAAAATGCTAGTTATAGGGACTTCCCTGGTGGTCCAGTGGTAAACAATCTGCCTTACAATGCAAGGGATGCAGGTTCGATCCCTGGTCAGGGAACTAAGATCCCACATGCTGTGGGGCTACTGAGCCCGCACACCTCGACTAGAGCCAGAGTGCCACAAACTACAGAGCCCACATGCTCTGGAACCCGCGTGCCACAGATAGAGGGAAGCTCGTGCACCACAACGAATATCCCGTGTGCTACAACTAAGACTCGACGGAGTCAAAAATAAATTAAATAAATTGGGCTTCCCTGGTGGCGCAGTGGTTGCGAGTCCTCCTGCCGATGCAGGGGACGCGGGTTTGTGCCCCGGTCTGGGAAGATCCCACGTGCCGCAGAGTGGCTGGGCCCGTGAGTCATGGCCGCTGAGCCTGCGCGTCCGGAGCCTGTGCTCCACAACGGGAGAGGCCACAACAGTGAGAGGCCCGCGTACCGCAAAAAAAATAAATTAATTAAATAAACTAAATAAATAGATAAATGATAAATAAATCTTTACCAAAAAAAAAAAGGAAGTGATTTTTTTTAAAAAGCTAGTTACAGTCCTGTTTTGGTTTAATCAAAGTTTCCTTTTTAAAGACCTTATTTTCTCATTTGAAAATAATCTAAGTTCTTAGAACATTTAGGGACTTAGGTGAAAAGAAGTAAATAAAACTGGACATTATCTAGAGAGATAGTTGCCAGTTGCCTTTTGGAGACCTTGGTGGCATCCCCGGCAACTTTTTTTCTCTCACTCTCTCCTTCCAACCCATTGGCCAGTCTTGTTGGCTCTGCCTGAAAACGTAACCAGCAGCTGCCCAGGTGGCACCAGACCCAGGATATCCCTTCCAGCTGCAGCCAACTCCTCTTTTGCTTCAAATATTGAAATGGACCCCACCGTGCCTGCCTGCCTGCGTGAATCAGAGCTTGTCACGCCTCTGCTCAGCAGCCTGGCTGGCTCTTCATCCCTAAGTCATCCATTCTAGGAGGCTGCCCCTCCCCCAGCTCATCTCTCACCTTGTCCCTTGGAGACAACTTCATTGAAGGAGTCGTTCTTGGTCCACCTCCACCGCCAGCCCTGCACAAACCCCACCTTCGCAGCGTTTTTCATAACTGTAGTGAAATAGTTACCTGCATACTTAGTTTGGTTGAGGTCTGTTCACCCTGAGTTTGTGTCATCTGTTGCCCTGGTAGTGGGGAGCAGAGATAGGGGTGTGCCAGCTCTCCTGGTCTGATGCCTTCTAGAAGGATTCTAGCAGAGTGCAGAATCCAGGTCCCAGCTCCAACCACTCCTGATCATTTGACTTGGGCCATTGCTTGACGCCTGAGGGACCCAGTGTCCTCTTTGTCTGTGTTCAGGCTCTCTGTGCTCTGATTCCACATTTGTAGGATTGAAACAATAACATCCTCCCTCAGAGGGGTGTCAAGAAGATTCGGTGGGTTAGCATCTGTGAAGGGCAGAAAATAACTAAGTGGTCGGCATTCCTCCTGTTACGTTTCTCTCAATCAGGTACGGCTCCTGGAGGCCCCCGTTGACTAGAATGCTAGGTTCACTCCTGGTCTCATCTTCCCTCTCTTGCCCTCAGAGCCCTGGAGGCCCACACAGGCGCTCAGAAATCCAGGTGTGGCTCCTTCCTGTGGCAGGAAGGTGAGGCCCGCATGTGGGCTTGTCTGCATGTGGGGCTCTTGGCCTCAGGCTCTTAGAGGTCCCAGGCCTAGGCCTCTCAGGCACGGACAGACCTGCCTCTTCCCACAGAGCACGGTCCCTGAGCTGTCTTACCTTGGCATCATCTGTGTCTTCGCCTACATCGCAGGACATTCCATCGAGCCCAGTGAGTACCTGCATGCCCCACTGCCTTCCAGGGCCTAGCACATAGGAGGTACCTGGTATTTGCTAAATGAATGGATGCCCTTGACTGGTGATTCTCATGATGTTCTCTCCACCTTTTCCCCTGTTCCTACACAAGCACCACCCACACTGGAATTCTCAGTTCAGTTTACCTTTTTCTTGAAAGGCCATTCCAGCTCACATTCATTCATTCATTCATTCATTCATTCAACAAACATTTACTAAGGGCCAACCAGTGCCACGGCCAGGCTGGGGCCCCCCAATCTCCTGTGGGTCCCAGAGTTGCCCAGCTTCAGTTCCAGTGCCCAAGAAGGAGATGAGCCTCTGCCAAGAGGGAGCTCTTGCCAGCCAGACCCCACTGGGGGCCCCTCAGTTCACATCCACACCCTCTACATGCTCACTTTAGCCTCCAAGCCCACAGCCCACCCGAGGATCAATTGTCTTTGGTCCCCTGGCCTCCAGCTACAGTCCTGTGTTGCTTTATCCCCGTGTCCATGTGCTGGCAGCCTTGGGCCTTCACTTCCACCTTCCTTGGGGGCAGCCTCCAGACTCCAGGCTTCCCCTCCCCTGTGTGTCCTCCTGAGAATCTAATGCAGTTCCCACTGCATGGGGAAAGACCCCTCTGGCTCCTAAGACTAGAATATTCCCTGCAGAATCTTGGTTTTGAAAGAGCTGTCCATAAGCCAAAATAAAGTTATTGATCCATTGAACACACGCTGATGGAACACCTGCTGTGCCAGGCACTGGGGATGCAGCTGTGAATCAGACTGACACGGTCATGTTGAAAGATATTTAAGTGGGATTTTCGACAGGAAGACTTCCCGGCACACCTCCAATACGGAGGCAGGAGGGCCTGGTGGGAGCACTGCTGGTGTTTGTGTCGGGAGACCTGGGTTCTGGGCCATTCCGCCCCTTACTGCCTGTGCGTTCCCCGAAGCAAACCACTGTGCTTCTCTGGGCCTCCGGCTCCTCTGGGAAGACCAGGAGTAATCAGCTGTGCCAGCAGATGCGGGGTCAGATGGTGGACTGATTTGACATGTGAGCCGACTCCTAAAGGGCTGCTTGGCTGCCTGGCCCCAGGGGGCAGGAGGGAGGAGGCCAGGGAGGGCAGTGTGGATAACTTCCCTCACTGCTACCCCTTTGGGGCACAGAGCCCTGAGGAAGGGGCCCCCTCCTCGCCAGTTCTAGGAGTTTCCCATTTGACGTCCCAAGGGCAGCTCATTCCGGGGCTCTGAATTCCCCTCCATCTTCAAGGGTTGGAAATTAACTGGGGGGAGAGAGACAGAATCTTATTTTTGTAATAAAGAATATAGATAATATGTTAATATATAAAGTCATAGATAGACCTACTGTATATAAACGGATAGACAGTATATCTGTTGTATTATAATTTCATGAGGGATGGTGATTAAGGAGGGAAAATGGCCTTAGACATTTTAGACAAGACTCCTGAAAGAAAAAAGGTTGAGAAACTGCCCCAAGGCAAGGTGCCTGCCATTCCCCAGATCTACCACAGGGGGCAGCACGTCCCAGGCTCAAGCGCTCATTCAGCTCTGCTCCCCCTCCCCTTGTCTGCGAATTTCAAAATGACACCACCACGGGGTACAGCGGCCTTGGTGTGACCTTGAGGCCCTCAGAGGCTCAGCTCGAAGCCCAGCTATGGGCGCACCCAGGAGGAGAGATGTGAGCTTCCTCCCTCGGCCATCCGGAACAGACTGTGCCCCTGAAGGGCCCTCCGAGCCCCTCTCCCCTCCCCAGGTCCTGCGCCCTCTGCCCCCAGGTCCCGTGCCCTCCGTGGTGAGGACCGAGATCTTCCTGCAGTCCTCGAGGCCGGCCGCCTTCGCAGTGGACGGGGCCGTGCTCGGGCTCACCAGCGTCATCGTGGGCTTCCTGTTCCCGTCCATCCAGGTGAGTGGGGACATGCGGTGGGGAGCACGGCGGCGGCGGGGGCGGCCCCTTGCCCCCAATTCCTGCGCCACCTTTGCCTACACCGCCCCAAGCAGAAGGGGCTCCGGGAAATAGGCAGGGGTGCCTCTTCTGCTAAGAACATCTGCTAATTCGACAAGGGGGGGCGACTCTCCAAGGTCCATAAAACACACGTGGCGCCACTTCAGCCAAACTGTAACTACGCCAGTTTCCCACCACTGAAGGGAGGTCCCACACTCAGGCGGTGACACGTTCATTATGTAGGGGCTCTGGTCGGCCAAGTGCAAAGCAAGCTAGAGCCAGGGTGAGGGAACGATTCCCCCACGTCCACCTCCTTCCTCTGTTTCTGAAGGTGTGCAGTCACGTCTAGAGGACATTCCGTCCCTGTTGTTAAAAGGCCGAGTCCTTTTTGATGTGAGGGCAGGACCCAATTGTCTAGCTATTCCATTCCTCTGGGTGTAAAGTAGAACTGGCCACTGAGAAACTCCTGTGTGACTCACAAAGGCCTCACCCAGAGCTGTCCCTGGCATTCCTTTCTTCCTCCGTCCCCTCCTGTTTTCTTGTCTCTTGGCCTAGGAGGTCAGTGGTGCCTACAGCTTCATTATCTTTGCCAGAATCTGCCTCCTCACTGCTGTTTACATCTACGTGGTCATTCCTGAGACCAAGGGCCTAACATTTGTGGAGATAAAGCGAATTTTTGCCCAGAGAAATAGAGTGGAGTTTCTGGAGAAGAAAGAAGAAATCACAGATGCTGGGCCTCACATACCGTCTCTGCCTGCCAGGGAGACTTCCTTTTAGTGGCTCAACACGTCCCCCAGGTGGCACATTTAAGGCTTCCTTCTCTGAGGAAGGGTCTCCCTGCCCCAGGCCTCGAGGGAGGGTGACTGCTGTGAGATTTCTGTGCCCCCGGTGGCCAAACTAAATCAGTTTGGTCCCTGATTTAATTAAGAAGCAGTTAGCTTCCAACGCTAACCCTGGGAGGAATGACCTAGGAGGACAGGAAGGCACGTGAGTATTGATTGGCAAGAATAGATCCTCCGATTCTACATCAGCATCAAAACTCAAATGGTGGATGGACACACTTTTTTAAAGTAAAATTTTTCAAGTTCAGCATTTGATATGGAGGCTGAATCCTGATCAAAGTGTCAGAGAATCGAAGAACTAGAAACCAAGGCTCTGGATTCCATCGCCTTCCTGGGGTGGCTTCCTCTCTCTCTGTGGCTGTAGGTTGCAGGGCTAATCATGGTCAGTGTTTACAGATTGCAGTTGTTCACTCGCATTTCTGATGGTTGATGCTGGCTGAAACTGACGCATGATCTGGGCTTCCTCATACCTTGGTAGCTGGATTCCTGCGTGTGGGGGAAGGAGAGAGAGAAACAAAATGGTATACACACTCACACCCCTAGCTTTGAACATCACATAGATAGCATCAGTTCTGCCACATTCTGTTCTTTAGAAACTAGTCACTAATTCCAGCCCACACTGAGGGTGGGAGGAATCAGACTGCAACTTTTGAACAGAGGCATGTCAAAAAATTTACAGAAATCGTTTAAAACCATCTTAAGATCTTTTTTGGAGCCCCAACATTTTTGCCTATTCTGGTCCTTCGTCAAGTAAGTTAATCTTGTTTAGCTTCAGTTTCTGCATCCCTGAGTTAAGGCTGATCATTCTTGCCTCATATAAACCAGGTGGAAACGCTTGGTAAGTTAAGAAGCATTTTACAAATGTCAGGGGTTATTTTTATGATTACTGTTATAACCTGTCTGATAGCTGAGCCCCCCAGCACACTCATCCCAGAACGCACCCCCCCACCCCCGCAGGCCTCATTCTCTTTACAAGGATGTGTCCAATGCCCTGTGGCAGTGACTGAATCTTCAGGAGGTTCAAGATGTGGCCTCAGCAGGTCCTGTGGCTCATCCAGCCTGGGTATTTCATACAGGAATTCCAGGAGTTCACCAGGATTCTCCCCCAGAATTATGATTCCTCCCTCCTAGATCACATACCCCATCTAGAGGTCTTCTCCTCCAGACTTTCCCATGAGCCACAGATAAGCCTGTCCTGAAGCAGAAGCCCAGGTCTCATGGTGCTGGGCCCAGTTGGTGGTGCAAGAGCAAAACAGTAAAGGAGACACCCACCACAACGTTGGCCAAGTGAGCCCAGGGTCATCCAAACACATTAGCTGCCTCTGGAGTAAAATAGAAGACGGTCTGGTGCATTTGCCATTGGTGGGAGTGGACGTATAGTCTGAGCCTGGATAAACCTGACTCGCTTCTACCCAATAGAATACAGCAAGGTGATGGGATAAGAAGGGAATATTATGAACAGTTTTATGCCAATAATTTGGCAACTTAGATGAAATAGGCAAGCTCCTCAAAAGACACTAAGTGCCGGGCTTCCCTGGTGGCACAGTGGTTGAGAGTCCACCTGCCGATGCAGGGGACACGGGTTCGTGCCCCAGTCCGGGAAGATCCCACATGCCGCGGTGCGGCTGGGCCTGTGAGCCATGTCCGCTGAGCCTGCGCGTCCGGAGCCTGTGCTCTGCAACAGGAGAGGCCACAACAGTGAGAGGCCCGCATACAGCAAAAAAAAAAAAAAAAGCTACTAAGTGCCAAAGACCATGCAATAAGAAACAGATAACCTGTATAGTCCTCCATCAACTAAAGAAATTGAACTCGTAGTTAAAAACCTCCCCACAAAGGAAACTCCAGGCCCAGATGGACTTACTGGTGAATTCTACCGAACTTTTAAGGAAGAAATAATACCAGTGTGACACAAACTCTTCCAGAAAATTAAGAGGAAGGAATACTTCTTAAATCACTATAGAAACTATCAATACGCTGATACCAAAACCAAACTAGAGACAGAAAACTACAGACCAACACCCTCATAAACATAGATAGGAAAATTATTAACCAACTTTAAATAGAATACAATAAAGTGTCATAAGGACAATAATATATCCTGTCCAGGTGGAGTTTATTTTAGGAATGCAAGGTTGGCTTAATCCTCCCCAAGTTGATCTATAGATTCAACACAATTCCAATCAAAATCCCAGCAGGACGTCTTGGGGGCATAGAAATTGACAAGCTGATTCTACAGTTTATGTGGAAATGCAAAGAAGCTAGAATTACCAAAACAACTTTGAGAAAGATGAAGTTGGAGGACTAATATTACCTGATGTCAAAATTATTATAAAGCTACAGTAATCAAAACAGATTTAGATATAGACAACTGATTTTTGACCAAAGCAATTGAATGGTGACAGGATAGTATTTCTAACAAATGTTCTGGCGCAACTACATCCACATGCAAAAAATAAAGAAGAAGAAGAAGAAGAACTTTTATCCATACTTCACATCATATATAAAAATTAACTCAAAATGGATGATAGGCCTAAGTTAAACTTCTAGAATAGAACATAAGAGATAAACATTTGTGAGCTTGAGTTGCACAAAACAACACCCAAAGCACAATCCATACAAGAAAATGTTGATAAATTGGACTTGGACAAAATTAAGAATTTCTGCTATTTGTAAGGCACTGTTATGAAAATGAAGAGACAAGCCACAGACTGGCACAAAGTATTTGCAAATCATATCTCTGAGAAAGACTTGTATCTAGAAGTATAATGTATAAAGAACTCTCAAAACTCAATAAGAAGAAAACAAACAACTCCATTTTTTAAATGGGCAGAAGATTTGAATAAATACTTTCCCAAAGAAGACATGTGACGGTAAGTGAGCACATGAAAAGATGCTTAAATTATTAGTAATTAGGGAAATGCAAATTAAAACCACAATGAGATGCCTCCACCTACCTCTTAGAATGCCTAAAATTAAAAAGACCAACTACATCGGGCTTCCCTGGTGGCGCAGTGGTTGAGAGTCCGCCTGCCGATGCAGGGGACACGGGTTTGTGCCCCGGTCCGGGAAGATCCCACATGCCACGGAGCGGCTGGGCCCTGAGCCATGGCCGCTGAGCCTGCGCGTCCGGAGCCTGTGCTCTGCAGTGGAAGAGGCCACAACAGTGAGAGGCCCGCGTACCGCAAAAAAAAAAAAAAAAAAAAACAACCAACTACATCAAATATTCACAGGGATGTGGAGAAACTCTTGCTGGTACACTGCTGTTAGGAATGCAAATGATACAGCTACTTTCAAAGACAGTTTGCCAGTCTCTTCCAAAGTTAAACATACATCTACCATATGATCCAGCATTCCCTCCTAGGTATTTACCCAAAGAAATTAAAGCATATGTCCATATGTCCATACAAAGGCTTGTACACAAATGTGCATAGCAGGTTTATTTGTAATGGCCCAAAACTGGACACAGTATCAAAGTGCATCCCTAGGTGAATGGATAAACAAACTGTGGTATATCCACACAATCGAATACTATGCAGCAATAAAAAGATATGACTGTGGACACATGCTACAGTATGCATGAATCTCAAAGTAATTCTGCTGAATGAAAGAAGCCAGACAAAAAAAAGTATATACTATATTATTTCAATTATGTAAAATTGTAGGAAATGCAAACTAATCTATAGTGACAGAAAACAGATCAGTGGTTGCTTGGGAGAAATTTTGGAATGATGGAAATGCTCACTATCTTCATTGTGGCAATAATATCATGGATGTGTACAGATGTCAAAACATCAAATTGTGCATTTTAAATAAGAAATAAAATGGCTAATAAAAACATTTTCAAAATTCACGTTAGTAAACCATGCTATCTCTTGGAGATTGTGCATGTGATGGGGAGTTGTGCAACCTTGAAAATCAGGAGGTCTAAAGTCCACTTTGCCATAGACATCCTGACCCTAAAGCAAGTCCTTGAATTCCTTGGGATTTCTTCCCCTTGTCAGCTGCATGGGAACAGCAGCCCCTCTGTTGTCCACCCCGTGGAGATGGATCAGCCTTTGAGAGCAAAGTCTTGACCATACTCAGCACTTCTGGCAGGTGTTCAATAAATGCTTGTTGACTGGGTTTAATTCGAGGTCAGG
This sequence comes from Hyperoodon ampullatus, assembly GCF_949752795.1. Classification (NCBI taxonomy): domain Eukaryota; kingdom Metazoa; phylum Chordata; class Mammalia; order Artiodactyla; family Ziphiidae; genus Hyperoodon; species Hyperoodon ampullatus. The sequence goes on along the minus strand of NC_136915.1, from coordinate 6,809,781 downwards.
AGACCCATGGCTCCAAGTTGTAACAGCTGCAGCCTCTCCCCGTGCAGCCTCACCCGTGTTGTTCTGAGCTTTGGGGTTCAGACTGAGTCAGTCCGTGTGCCCCTGACTTGTGTATTGTTTGAGAATGAAGAATAGTTCTTGTACTTTGCTTGGTTTACACAGACTCACTAATCTTTACACATAAGCCCAGTTGCTGCCAAGACGTGACTCTGCAGATAAGGACGGACGTCCAGATCAAGGCTCCCAGGAAGGAAGGGAGTGAGCCAGGTTCTCAGGGTGAGGCCCCACGGAATTCCATTTGGCCAGATCTCACTCTTTGGAATTCACAGTTACACTTGGACTTGATGTGCCGTGGTCGGCAGTTTGTAGGGAGGAGTGGGAAGTCCTCTAAAGAAAACTAGCTCTTAAAGAACCATACCAGGGCTTCCCTGGTGGCGTAGTGGCTGAGAGTCCGCCTGCCGATGCAGGAGACATGGGTTCGTGCCCCGGCCCAGGAAGATCCCACATGCCACGGAGCGGCTGGGCCCATGAGCCTGCGCGTCCGGAGCCTGTGCTCCGCAACGGGAGAGGCCACAACAGTGAGAGGCCCGTGTACCGAAAAAAAAAAAAAAAAAAAAAAAGAACCATACCAGTTCAGTTTTCATGCATAAAGGAAAATACTGGGGAATTCCCTGGTGGTCCAATGGTTAGGACCCCGAGCTCTCATTGCCGAGAGCCGGGGTTCAATCCCTGGTCAGGGAACTGAGACCCCACAAATGGCAAGGCTCAGCCAAACAAACAAACAAAAAAACAAAGAAAATATTGGCAATTGAAAATTAATTATGTATTAAAGCAGGACTCATAGGACCTCTTCTTATAGATACTTGATTACAATTAATTTCCCATTCTTTGTATACTTGAATGAAGGAAACATTCACTATATTTCAATTATGCCATAATCCAGGCTTTTTTGTAATTCACACTGTGCTGTTCTCAGCTATACCAAGAGTGCCTGGACTGTTCTAGAAGCTTGGCCTCCACTTCCTTGTCTGAACCCAGAATCACAGAACTTCGGTGGTAGAGGAACCAGAGATGGGTCCCATCACCTCCATCATTTTGCAGATGTGGACCCTGAGCCCAGGAGGTGGGGGTGGAGCCAACCTTGTGCTAGTGGGATAGGAGTTTGCCTGAGGCGAACACGGCTCCTGGTCATCAGAAAGAGCCGGCTGTTTGCATGGCTATCAAGGTTTGGGCTCCAGCAGTCCCCTAGGGTTCTCTCCTCAAGATGTGGAGCCAGGTGGCCACTAGAAAACCCACTCAGCAGGGATTTCTTCTAGGCCGCCCCCCACCTACCCCCATCTTCTGGCATCAGAGCCTCCTAGGTTGTCTGCCTGGACCAGATTTTCAGGTACTCCCCCTGCCTCGTGATAAGACCTTGGATTTAAACACTGAAAGGGGACTTAGCCGTCTCTTAGTCCCTGTCCCCAATAGGAATCCCTCGTTCAACATCCCTGCAGCTGTTATCAGGCCTCTTCTTGAATGCCTCCATTGACAGGCAGTTCACCACCTCCAAAGAAAGCCCATTCCAGCATGGACTCTGGAGGCAGACTGCCGGGCTCTGCACTTGGGTAAGTTACTTTACTTCTCTGTCTCATTTTCCCATCAGAAAATGGGGATAATAATAGTATTCGCAGCGTTTCCCTGGTGGCGCAGTGGCTGAGGGTCTGCCTGCTAGTGCAGGGGACGCGGGTTCGAGCCCTGGTCTGGGAGGATCCCACATGCCGCGGAGCAACTAGGCCCGTGAGCCACAACTACTGAGCCTGCACGTCTGGAGCCTGTGCTCCGCAACAAGAGAGGCCACGATAGTGAGAGGCCCGCGCACCGCGATGAAGAGTGACCCCCGCTTGCCACAACTAGAGAAAGCCCTCGCACAGAAATGAAGACCCAACACAGCAAAAATAAATTAATTAATTAATAAACTCCTACACCCAACATCTTCTTTAAAAAAAAAATAATAGTAATAATAGTATTCGCACCTGCCTTGTAGGATTGTTGAGAGGATTATATGTGTCAGCGTGTGGGGGGCAGACACCCTCCGCGTGCTCTGGCCGACACTGTATGTCCGTGTCTGCCTTCCTTCTCTTCACCTGAAGGCATTTTTCTGAGCCCAGGTGAGCCCGAAGAGCTGGGTGGTGGGTGCCCTGCACCGCTGGCTGATGGAGGTGGTGTATAGATGCTCCGGTTTCCACAACCCCCACCAGGTGAATCTGAGTGTGTTCTACATGTTTTCTCATGTACCTTCCGGGATTAAAGCAGCAGATGCCTCTTGGTAGCTGGCCCCATAACACACCCTTCATGGGCTCCTTGCTCTTTCCAGGATCATTTCTCCACTCCCTTGCCGTGTTTTCTTCCACTTTCCAAATGAACTACTTGCCCTTGACTCAGGCTCTGCTTCTGGGGAACCCGAACTAAGCAATGTTGAAAGCACTTTGCATAGTGGCCGGCATGAAGTGCGTGCATATTCATGTTAGCAACTGATGTCTGCAGCTTTATGCCATAAAACGCTCTTCCTACATTGATCCCAAACCTTCCTCCTTGCAGGTGGGCCCCGTGGTCCTCACTTTTGTGTTTGTCCCGTCCATTGTCCTGTCATAGACACCTTCCTGGCATCTCCATAAGGATGCTCACCCATTACATTCCCCCTTGTCATTCAGTTTGTTGTATTTTTATGTCAAAGTTAGATACCACCATCTCTGGGACTTCCCTGGTGGTCCAGTGGGTAAGACTCCACACTTACAATTCAGGGGGCCCAGGTTCGATCCCTGCTCTGGGAACTAGATCCCGCATGCATGCCACAACTAAGAGTCTGCATGCTGCAACTAAGACCCTGTGCAGCCATTAAATAAATAAATTATATATATATATATATATATATATATATATATATATATATATATATATATATGAGAGGGGCTTCCCTGGTGGTGCAGTGGTTGAGAGTCCACCTGCCAATGCAGGGGACACGGGTTCGTGCCCCGATCCGGGAAGATCCCACATGCCGCAGAGCGGCTGGGCCCGTGAGCCATGGCCGCTGAGCCTGCGCGTCCGGAGCCTGTGCTCCGCAACGGGAGAGGCCACAACGGTGAGAGGCCCGCGTACCGCGAAAAAAAAAAGAGAGAGAGAGATACCACCGTCTCAACCACCTTCTGTCCCCAGAGTCTGACCCTAGGTCATGCCCTTGCTCCAGAAAGGGAGCCCCGCTGATCAAGAACATTTTCCCCATCATTCCCGTCATCCTGATGGGAGCTTCAGAGTGGTCCAGGCCTTTGAGCTGAAAGACTTTTCTTGCTGGCAGTCTGTACGTGCACGGACTGGTGGGTGCTGGTGCCCTGGCCCTGTGCTTAGGTCACCAGCTGGGGGAGGATCTGTGTGCTTTGGTTTCTGAGAGGGACGGGTCAACATCATTGGCCAAGGTTGGAAACAGGAGTGGACAGGGGTCAGGGCTCCTGTTGATTTTCCTGACTTGGCAATTAGAGTCTTTGCTTCCCTGTGAGGGCACAGAATGTGACCAACTAAGAGGGTCCCAGACTCCAGTCCTTATTCCCCTCTCTGCCTGTCACAATCCCCTAGTCCTCATTCTCAGGTCGTGAAAGGCTCCAGTCTCCTCAAACCCCTAGATACGTCCCAGTAATGATTTTTTTTAAAAAACACTTATACATTTGCCATATTTCCTCTCCTCCTTCTTTGTGGATATATTTTAAAGTAAATTACAGACATCATGAATTTCATCCCTAAATACCTCATTATGGATCTTTTAAAAATAAAATCATATTTGTATTAAATACTTTTATTTCACATAAAAAAATTTAAATATCACTAAGCCCTTCATATCGTTTAATATTTCTGCCATGTTCAAATATCTGCAATTGTCCCCAAAACATTTCTGTGTGTGCTCCTGTCAGGCATCAGGAGGGGCCACTGAAGTTTCTAGTTTTGGTTTTTTTTTTTTTGGTTTAGGTGGGTGTATGTGTTTTCCTATTGTTTTTATTTTTGAGTCCTTTTAACAAACAGGTAATATGAATTTAAACCCTAAAGCCAGGGAAGGGCCAGCTGGTGCCTATGAATATTTGCTCAAGGCCCACCTTCTCACCCTCCACCTATATCTGAGACCTGGACGCTGTCTCCCTTTATTGGGTGGACTCCTGTCCTGCTCTCCCTTTTGCTGAAGGTATTCTCCCCAGGGTCCCACTTTAGATAGGGGTCCCTATTCCAGTTCTCCATCTTGGGAACTTCTCCATCTTGGTTGCTGAGCCCCGAGGACAGAGTCCTGGAGCTTCTGGCGCCCCCTGTGAGGGACCAGTTACGTGAGAGCAAGGCCAGAGGGAGGAGGGCAGGGCTGAGGGACGATGAGCTTAGTTCTGACGACATGGTGTGAGCTGGGATCCCCCTGAGCTCGAATTTTTTTGTGCTTCACCTGAATTTTTCAGTTCAGTGAACCAATAGATTTCCTTTGTTGCTGAAACCTGCTCGATTTGGGTTTTCTGTCTCTGAAAACAAAAGTCCTGAATGAAATAGCTTCTTAAGGAACAAAGCAAGTCAGAGAAATTCTTCACAGGTCACTGGAGATTTAGACCCACACCCCAATGCAGACTTCTGGTAAACTAGGTAAGCGACACTAGCAATTCTCAAGTGCTACGTCAGCATGACCTGGGAGCCTGTTACAAATACAGATTCTAGCCCCCACCCCCAGACCCCCTGAATCAGAAACTCTGGAGTGGAGCCCAGGAATCTGTGTTTTAACAAGACTTCCCGATGATCCTAACCTAACACAAGGCCCTCACTCAAGTCTCACCCTGGGACCCTGTCAGAGTTCCATTTTAGAAAGGTTGTTTTGACAGCAGCTGGATTGGAATTGAGCAACCAAGTGTGGAAATAAGGAGACTAATGAGGAGGCTACTTCAGTGGCCCAGGGAAAGGATGATGGACTTGAGAGGGGTCAATGAGAAATAGAGGTAACCGGAGAGAGTTAAGAGATATTTAGGAGATAAGATCAATGGGAATTAGGAGTGGATTGGATGGTGGGTGAGGAAGAGGGAGATGTTTAAATGGTTTGCTGTTTTGTTTTGGTTTTGTTTTACATCGTTCATTGGATGGATTGTGCTACCACTTAGACTTTGGGGTCACAAGAAGAATACTGGGTTTTGTGGAGGAAAACCCTGAGTTTAGTTTTGTGCATGTTGTGGTTGAGTTCTCCCAAATTCTGGGATTGGCTTTGATTGGGCCACTTGGAACACTGTATCCCTGAAAACAATCCTTGTGGCCAACAGGATGGAGCACGCTGACTGACCACCCCACCCAAAGCATGTGGACTGAGTGTTGGGGAGGAAGAAGAGAATTAGCTGCTCCTCACAGAGACCTCTAAGGAAGGGGGCTCTGGGTCAGGATTGGGTATTCCTGGCACCCTCAGCCAGTGCTACTGAAACACCAACTTGATCACACCTCAACATCTCAAATATACGCTATAGCTACTCTTTCAACTTATATTTCATACTTTTTAGTCTTGAATTCTACATTCAAGCAACCAAGACTTGCTTTTTGTTTGCATTTGCCTGGTATGTAAGTGCTCACCCCTGTATTTTTTTTTTTTCAGTATGTGGGCCTCTCACTGCTGTGGCCTCTCCCATTGCGGAGCACAGGCTCCAGACACACAGGCTCAAAGGCCACGGCTCACGGGCCCAGCCGCTCCGTGGCATGTGGGATCCTCCCAGACTGGGGCACAAACCCGTGTCCCCTGCATTGGCAGGCGGACTCTCAACCACTGCGCCACCAGGGAAGCCCCCACCCCTGTATTTTTAACCTCTCTGTGTCTTATGTTTTAGACATGCGCTAGATTTTTTTGTTCTGCAATCTAATCTGAGAGTCTTTGCCCTTGAATATCAGAGTTTAATCCATTTATATTTGTTATAATCAACGTTTTGCTCTTTGGCATCTTATGTTTTGCTTCTTATATGTTCTTGCTATTTTCTTTTTTCAATTTCCATTCTTTTGCTATATTGATTAACTTTGCTTATTTTTATATACACATTTGGAAGACTTACATCCTAATTTTATTTTACTAACAATGCCCACAGAGCCCCTGAGGCCCATATAGGTGCTCAAAAGCCCAGGTGTGGTTCCTTCTTCCTGTGATGGAGGGTGGGATCCACAGGTTTATCCATGCACTCAGGGCTCTCAGAGGTCCCAGGCCATGCCCCCTCAGCCACAGACAGCCCTGCCTCTGCCCACAGAGCCTGGCCCCTGAGCTGTCTGACCTTGGCTGTGTCTTCATATCCATTTCACTCTGTACCTCCCCTACCGCCACCATCCTTCCAGGAACAGCCCCACTGATGCCCTAGTAAACCTTCTTCTGTGGCCCCAGAGGTTCCTAGATTCAGACCCAGAGCCCAGTAAGGAGATGAGGCTCAGTACGGTGGCCTCACGGCCCACCAGGCTCAGGTGGAGTTTCCTTTGGCTCAGTTCTGAAGCTCTCTAAACCCTTGGCTTGGCCAATAGACCATGGGTCACCACAGAGAAAATAGTTTCCAGTGCCTTCTCACCTTCCAGACCCTCTTTCATCACTGTATCCATGAACCCTCAAGCCAACAACCTCAAGCCCTCACGCAATCAATCCTAGCCCGCCAGCAGCCTGTGACACTCCAAATTACTCCTACCTCTTCCTCCTCATCAAAACCACCATTCTAAACCCAAAGGAAAAGTATCACAGTCCTTCACCCTGCAAATATTTACTGGGCTTGAGCTGTGCCATTTAATTCACACTAAGATTTAAATAACTGGTAACAGCCTAATCTATGAACTCCCTGTAATGTTTTCATTTTCAAAGAGAAGCTTGTGGGGTTTTTTTTTTTAGTCTTAATGATATTCTAGGTTTAATCCAACATATCCAAAATATTATTTCAACATGTAACCAACATAAAAATAATTATTAATGAGATATTTGACATTTTTTATGCTAAGTCAGTGAAATCCCAGGACATCTCAATTTGCACTAGCCACATTTCAAGTGCTCAGTAACACATTTTGGGATTCAAAGAGAAGCATGTTGGCGATAAAGGATTTTTAATCTCTGATGGTATAAACTTCTGACAGGAGCCCTGTGGTTCTCCTCAAATGGGAAATGAGTAGAAAGATAACTAACCTAAGAAACAGGAGACCTGGCCCTAGATCTTGCTCTGCCATTTGGTACCCGAGGCACCTGGAGCAAATTGCTTAACCTCCTCACCTCTGTTCCTTGCTCTTAAACATGCATGATATGGGTGCCCTATCTCGTGGGTAAGGATACTGCGTCCTGAAGGGTGAAGTGGAGCTCACCAGGTGGAGAGGGGGTGACAGAGTGAGAAGCACATATGACACGTCCTTGTTGTACGTGAGGAGGGGGCACTGCCTCAGGGCACCCTTCCATGGATGGTGGGTCCTTTCATTCTTGACAAAGGCTAGTGGTCCCATCTGGTATTTTTGATCCAGGGCCTAATGATGACTCTGTTTGCCCACGTGTGTCTGCCTCTAAGAAAGATGTGATCAGCAGGTTTTCCCCACGTCTCCCTGAAAGAGGGGCCAGTGCTTGAGCAGCCCACCCTGGAGCAGTGGGGGGGCCTCTCTCTCTCTCAGCTTCCACCCCCAGGAGCCTGTTATGCTATCAGCAGTGGGGTGGGGAACTCTGGAGCAGGGGCCAAAGGGACATTTACCATGTTTCTGGGAGATACTGGGGTCCTGACACCCTAAAACTCAGCCTAGGGGTCTTCCTTGGTGGAGCTGAGGCTGCTGAGCTGCACCCCGGAAAATGAACATGATGCCTCTTCCTGACTTGTTCCCTAAGTCAGTTCCAACAGTCCAATGGGCCAACGAGAAAGTGGTTGCAGCCCAGGACTTCGAGTTCCCGCTTCCCTACTGAGATGCTGTATGTCAGAGCACACTCTCTTGTCCCAGTTTCTTCAACTGGAGGTGATCAAACCAGGCCCTCCAGCGTCCCGGGTTTCTTCCTAGGCTCCAACAAAATAAGACGTGTTGTGTCTTAGTTGGGAATTGTGTGTTTGTGGAGAGGAAAAATGCAATCGTACCTGCTCAGTCAAGACCTGGGGGGAGGGGGGGCGGGATTTCCGAGGGCAGGAAGTACAGCCCATACCAGTGGTCACCAGCAGGTCATCATCACCCCCCACCTCAGCCACCCTGACCATCCCCCCCCACGAGGCCTGGAGGTCCTTCTCTGCTGCTCTCCAGCACCTGCCTCCTCCTCTCTGGACACAGCTGCCCCTGGGAGGGCAGGGTGTCTGCTCCTCCAACATCCACTTATGTGAGGTGTGGGGTTACCAGGTGCCAGTCCTGGGCCCCTCTGCACGGCCTCATGTCAGCTGGGCCTCAAGTCGCTAACTCAGGCCTGAGAGGGGGCATCCGAGTGGCCAGCCTTGTCCATTCAGCGGGGGCAGGGGAGGTGGCCCCCCAGGTGACAAGAGGGTAGATGGGAACGGTTGGGGATCTATCATCCAGGGTGACAGTGCTTTGAAATTCTAAAAGCAGGACATAGAGGCAAAAGGGACCATAGCCCAGTGCAATCCTATGTCTTATTGTGTGAGAAAGGATGGCAGTCCAGGAACATGCATGGTGTTGTTTGTCCCTGACATGCCTGTAACTTACAGGAGACCTTTAGGGGTCCTGTGTATCCCAGTTTACCAATAAGAAAGATGGGAAGGGTGGACGGGATAGCCAAGGTACCCTGGGCACGGACCTCGCCATCCTCAGAGTGGCCACTGGAGGGCAGCAGCTTCCCTGCAAACGCAGCCCGTCCACTCGGCCCTCTAATCCGACCTCCACAAACAAACACCTTTGCTTTAGTTATTCACAAAATGGCACCAACACAGAAGGCCTTTGGGGAAATTTCTGGCACTGGTGAGAGAGGAGCATCAGCTGAGAACACCATGGAACAGCTAAGGGGCTGTTTCTAAGGGATATTTTGTTTCTCAAAACTTTTCTCGAGAACCACGAACTCAGAAACCAGTTTTGGAATTCTGAAATCCCAGGACCTGCTAAGGGGGGGTGGTCTTCCCAGCTTCTGCTCCCGGGGGACCCAGCCTTGCCCTTGAGGGGGGCAGTCGGCCAGGTGACTTTCTTCCCACTGACAACCAGCAGCTGTTTTTAAGGCTGTTTAAAGAGCAGATTCTTTCTGCTTTCACTGGGAGAGGATGTGCCCTCCATCCTCAGTGGCTCCCAGGAGAAAACTTCTGGAAAACAAAGTTGACAGCAATTTAGTTTAAAAAGTGTTCACAATGACAATCTAGAGAAATAACATTAGCCCCAAATTAATACCACCTGAAGCCATTTTATTTTTTTCCTTGGGTTTTTGGTGTTTTGGGGGGTTTTGTTGTTGTTTTTGTTGTTTTTTTTAGTTTTTAAACTAAATTCAGCCAAATTCCTACTCTGTGTCATTTGTAATAGTGAAAAGTTAGCATCATAAATTAACAGTGAGTAATAATACAATTAAACAGTAGTATTTATAGTTTCTACAAAAGTGATAAAAATGTCAATTGATGATTAGAAACTTTCATTTTCAGCCTTTCAATAAGGTCTGTGGGAACTTTTGGTAACTTTTGAAGCACAACATAAATGTGAGTTAGTTTTAATTTTATGTAATTAAAATGTCCCTAGAAGCTGGGTCAGTGCTGAGTCCAATTCCTGCCTAGCTCATCCCAAAGCCTCCACCAGCCTCACACCTTATACTTGGAGTTGTGTGTCTCCTCAGAGCAATGTCTGAATCTGCTGGTGGCTCAGGGAGGCTGCAGAGAGCACGTGGCTCATCCAGCCCAGGAATTCATTGGAGAGGACCCTGGAGACCACCACGATTCTACCCGCAATGACAGTACCCCCCCCCCACCTTCTACATGACACATCCTTTCCAGAGCCATTTTACAACCTCTTCCCCCATCCACAGATGCGCCTGCCCTAAATGACCACACAGCAATGGGCCCAACCCTGGGAGCATAGTTCAGGGCAGGAGGGTGAAGAAGCAGCCCACTGCAGTGCTTCATAAGAGAGCCAGGGTCATCTCAAGCTCATTGTCAATCTCTAGGGTAAAACAGAAGGTGGTCTGGTGGCTTTTGTGGAGATGTGAGTAGAGAAGTATAGCAAGAAAGAGTAGGAGCCTATGCCCTACATTCAATGCAGGGAGAATAGCATATGCAAAGGCCCTGAGGCTGGAACATATTTGGTATGTCTGGTATGGCCAGAGCTCAGTGAGCAAAAGGGAAAGTGGTAACAGAAGATGTCCAGGAAGTAGCCAGGAGCCAAATGATGTAGACCAAAATTAGGGCTTTGGAATTGATTCAAAGTGTAATGGGAAACCATTAGAGGGTTTTGAGTAGGAAAGTGATTCCATATTTTATTTTATTTTATTTATTTATTTATTTATTTATTTTTGTGGTACGCGGACCTCTCACTGTTGTGGCCTCTCCCGTTGTGGAGCACAGGCTCGGGACGTGCAGGCTCAGCAGCCATGGCTCACGGGCCTAGCTGCTCCGCAGCATGTGGGATCTTGCCGGCCCGGGGCACAAACCCGTGTCCCCTGCATCAGCAGGCGGATTCTCAACCACTGCGCCACCACGGAAGCCCTGATTCCATATTTTAAAAGGAATAAATAGTAATTAACAAAGAGTAATGACCAGCCATGTATCCACCACCCATTTTAAGCAATGTCATTACAGACACAGTTGAGGGCTCTTTCTTCCCACCCCTCCCTCCCCATGCTGGATGCAACCACTACTCTTGTAATAGGGAAGAACAAATCTGACTCCATATTAAATCTGTTTCTTTTACTTTAACCTTTGTATTCTAGTACTTTTGCTTCCATTTAAGAATGTTGCCTATAGCCTGAAGTATATAGGATAGCCTATTCTAAAGGCTCTGACCTTTAAGGGTATAACACTTTTCCATTCATACACAGATAAAAAGTTGCAGAACAGAGAATAACATTTTTCTTGTTGGAGGTTTATAGGAACATCATGACCTGACCTATGTGGACAGCTGCAAGAACAAAGGATTCCAACACCAAGAAGTCTGCAACGACCAACAATGCCCCTCCCTGACCTTGCCTTTTAAAATGCTTTGCTAAAACCCTTTGGGGAGTTCAGAACCTTGGGGGCACGAGCCCCCCATTCTCCTTGCATGGCCCTGCAACAAATATTTCTCTGCTCCAAACTCTGACATTTCGGTTTGTTTGGCCTCACTGTGCATTCAGTAACATTCTGAATTTGGAGTTTTTCTTATGAATCACCTTTACTGTGTATTATTAAATACACCTTAAAATTATGTAGGTATATAATTCTCTTGTTATTGTTCAGCTTTTATAAATAATATAACACTATATTTTTCCTGCTACTTGTTTTGTTGCTTGTGACTTTCTACCATGTTGGTAGGTGTAGTTCTGGTTCATTCATTCTTTACTGCTGCCCAGTATGTTATTTTACATGATCCTGTTAACAAATATTTCCCCTATTTTTCAATTACAAGTAATGCTGCTGTGAACATTTTTGTTTCTCATGCATATACGCAGGTTTCTCTAAGGTAAATCCCTAGGAGTGGGATTTCTGGGTCATAGGATATGCACATTTTGCAAGTATCATCCAAGTGCTTTCAGAGCTGTTGGACCAGCTCACACACCCACCAGCAGGAGGAAGTTTGCTCCACATCCTCAGCAGCATGTGGTATTGCCAGATCCCAATCTGGGGGTGTGAAATGGTATCGCATTAAGGTTTTCATTTTTATTACCTTAATTACTAGTGAGATTGAGTCTCTTCATGTATTTATGGATCCTTCCCATTTTCTCTCTCTGTAAATTGTCAGTTCATCCCCTTTTCTGATTTGCTCTGGGGTTGCTGGTCCTTTTTTTATTGATTTTTAAGATTTGTTTATACAGTCTGGATTCACTCATTCAGCACATTTTCATTGAGCACCTTTATGCACCAGATACTCCTCTGAGGTCCCTGGAGTTCATTGTCACAGAGCTTATATCTTCTTGGTGAATACACGTTCTTCTATCCTCTGAATTTCCTGAAAACTGCTTGTTATAGTTAAAGCCTTAATTACATCCAGGTTCAAAAAACAAAATTCTCTTTGCCACTGGTCCTCATGGGCAGTGCTGGGTACTCCAAGAAGCCCAGAATGTCAGCTTGTTCCACGTCAAGTGGCGTTAACCCTGCTAAGTGTCCTTAAATCCATGGTATGAAGACCCCGTCAACCTTCCATCTGCTGGTGTTAGGGACCAGTGATGATCAGCTCTTGGGCCCATTTGTTCATTCAGTTGCAAGATGATTCTGAACTTAATAGCTGGAGCTGCTCCAGGAAGAGCTTCCTCTCACTGCGTGCAGTGGGTTGGTTGGCGGCCCCCCAAAAAGATATGTCCATCTAGAAACTGTAGATGAACTTATTGGAAAAAAGGATCTTCACGGATATAATTAAGTGAAGGGTTTTGAGATGAGATTGTCCTGGATTATTGGGATGGGCCCTAAATCCAATGACAAGAGTAATAAGAGAAAGACAGAGGGACACAGACACAGAGACGAGGAGGAGGTGAGTTGAAGATGGAGGCAGAGACTGGAGGGGTGCAGCCACAAGCCAAGGAACACCTGAAGCCACCAGGAGCTAGAAGAGGCAGGAAGGATTCTCTCCTGGAGGCTTTGGGGGGAGTGTGGCCCTGTCCACACCTTGATTTCAGATTTATAGCTTCCAGAACTATGAAAAAATACATTTCTGTTCTTTTAAGCCATGCAGTTTGTGGTCATTTGCTATAGCAGCCACAGGAAACAAAAACAACCAACTATGAGGCTACTGTACTCTGAAATACAATTTGGACAGGAAAAGCAGGACAAATACTTGAGTCTCCTCCTCTATTTGCCGATTTACAGAATAATAAGTGGTTTCCCTGGCAACCTCCAAAGTTGGCCAATGAGGTTTTTTTTATTATTATTATTATTTTAATTTATTTTTGGCTGTGTTGGGTCTTCATTGCTGCACGTGGGCTTTCTCTAGTTGTGGCGAGCAGGGGCTACTCTTTGTTGCGGTGCGCGGGCTTCTCACTGCGGTGGCTTCTCTTGTTGCAGAGTACAGGCTCTAGGCGCGCAGGCTTCCGTAACTGCAGCACGTGGGCTCTACAGTGCAGGCTCAGTAGTTGTGGTGCACCAGCTTAGTTGCTCCGTGGCATGTGGGATCTTCCCAGACCAGAGATCAAACCTGTGTCCCCTGCATTGGCAGGCGGATTCTTAACCATTCTTAACCACTGTGCCACCAGGGAAGTCCCGGCCAATGAGTTTTCCTTCATTTTTTTTTAGCACCATTATGAGTTCATGTCTTTCTATATATTTGCTGTGTTTCAATCCATTGCAGTTATTCTTCTTTTTCTGCTGTTATTCTTTTTGATGCTTAAGTTGTCCCAGGAGCCGCTTCAAGACGATCCCTCTTCAATATAGGCAAATCAATCAATGTGATACACCATATTAACAAATTGAAGAATAAAAGCCATATGATCATCTCAGTAGATGCAGAAAAAGCTTTTGACAAAATTCAACACTCATTTATGATAAAAACTCTCCAGAAAGTGGGCATAGAGGGAACATACCTCAACAAAAAAGGCCATATACGACAAACCCACAGCAAACATCATTCTCAATGGTGAAAAACTGAAAGCATTTCCTCTAAGATCAGGAACAAGACAAGGATGTCCACTCTCACCACTATTATTCAACATAGTTTTGGAAGTCCTAGCCAAGGCAATCAGAGAAGAAAAAGAAATAAAAGGAATACAAGTTGGAAAAGGAGAAGGAAAACTGTCCTTGTTTGCAGATGACATGATACTATACATAGAGAATCCTAAAAATGCCACCAGAAAACTACTAGAGCTAATCAATGAATTTGGTAAAGTTGCAGGATACAAAATGAAGGCACAGAAATCTCTTGCATTCCTATACACTAATGATGAAAAATCTGAAAGAGAAATTAAGGAAACACTCCCATTTACCATTGCAACAAAAAGAATAAAATACCTAGGAATAAACCTACCTAGGGAGACAAAAGACCTGTATGCAGAAAACTATAAGACACTGATGAAAGAAATTAAAGATGATACCAACAGATGGAGAGATATACCATGTTCTTGGATTGGAAGAATCAATATTGTGAAAATGACTATACTACCCAAAGCAATCTATAGACTCAATGCAATCTCTACAAATTACCGATGGCATTTTTTATGGAACTAGAACAAAAAGTCTTAAAATTTTATGAAGACACAAAAGACCCCGAATAGCCAAAGCAGTCTTGAGGGAAAAAAACGGAGCTGGAGGAATCAGACTCCCTGACTTCAGACTATACTACAAAGCTACAGTAATGAAGACAATATGGTACTGGCACAAAAACAGAAACATAGATCAGTGGAACAAGATTGAAAGCCCAGAGATAAACCCACACACCTATGGTCAACTAATCTATGACAAAGGAGGCAAGGATATACAATGGAGAAAAGACAGCCTCTTTAATAAGTGATGCTGGGAAAACTGGACAGCTACATGTAAAAGAATGAAAATAGAACACTCCCTAACACCATACACAAAAATAAACTCAAAATGGATTCAAGACCTAAATATAAGACCAGACACTATAAAACTCTTAGAGGAAAACATAGGAAGAACACTCTTTGACATAAATCACAGCAAGATCTTTTTTGATCCACCTCCTAGAGAAATGGAAATAAAAATAAAAATAAACAAATGGGACCTAATGAAACTTAAAAGCTTTTACACAGCAAAGGAAACCATAAACAAGACAAAAAGACAACCCTCAGAATGGGAGAAAATATTTGCAAACGAATCAACGAACAAAGGATTAATTTCCAAAATATATAAACAGCTCATGCAGCTCAGTATTAAAGAAATAACCCAATCCAAAAATGGGCAGAAGACCTAAATAGACATTTCTCCAAAGAAGACATACAGATGGCCAAGAAGCACATGAAAAGCTGCTCAACATCACTAATCATTAGAGAAATGCAAATCAAAACTACAATGAGGTATCACCTCACACCAGTTAGAATGGGCATCATCAGAAAATCTACAAACAACAAATCCTGGAGAGGGTGTGGAGAAAAGGGTACCCTCTTGCACTGTTGGTGGGAATGTAAATTGGTACAGCCACTATGGAGAACTGTATGAAGGTTCCTTAAAAAACTAAAAATAGAATTACCATATGATCCAGCAATCCCACTACTGGGCATATACCCAGAGAAAACCATAATTCAAAAAGACACATGCACCTCAATGTTCATTGCAGCACTATTTACAATAGCCAGGTCATGGAAGCAACCTAAATGCCCATCGACACACGAATGGATAAAGAAGATGTGATACATGTATACAATGCAATATTACTCAGCCATAAAAAGGAACGAAATTGAGTCACTTGCTGAGACGTGGATGGATCTAGGGACTGTCATACAGAGTGAAGTAAGTCAGAAAGAGAAAAACAAATATCGTATATTAACTCATGTATGTGGAACCTAGAAAAATGGTACAGATGAACTAGTTTGCAGGGCAGAAGTTGAGACACAGATGTAGAAAACAAATGTATGGACACCAAGAGGGGAAAGCCACGGTGGGGTGGGGATGGTGGTATGCTGAATTGGGCAATTGGGATTGACATGTATACACTGATGTGTATAAAGTTGATGACTAATAAGAACCTGCTGTATAAAAAAATAAATAAAATAAAATTCAATATCTAAAAAAAAAAAAGACGGTCTCTCTTTCTTCTGGGCATGATGCCAGTAGACTTAGGTAGATGTCTTGTTTTCTGGCCTAAAAAGATATCCCAGGTTCATCTTGTATATCTTTGTCCCAGATCTGGAATCAGCCATTTCTCCAAGGAGCCCTGGTTCCTGATAGTGGGAAATAACATTGAGAGACCACTGTCTAGATATAAGAGTGTTCATTGCTATGGGGTTACTGTTGTTTCTACACCTGAGTGCGCAAAGCTAGGAAATACCTGCTTTTTTTTTTTTTTTTTTTGGCCACGTGGCACAGTGTGCGGGATCCTAGTTCCCTGATCAGGGATGGAACCCGCACCCCCTGCAATGGAAGCATGGAGTCTCAACCACTGGACCACCAGGGAAGTCCCAATATGTGCTTTTAAAAAGAGAAAAATATTTTATAAATTATACTGATATTTCCAATTCAAATCTACAAATACAGGGGTTTTACTTAGCTTTTTTTTTTTTTGAATTTTTTTTTTTTTTTACAACTTTAGTTGGTCCTGAACTATGGAACGTGGGATGTAGGAACATTTATTAATTTATTTATTTTTGCTGTGTTGGGTCTTCGTTTCTGTGCAAGGGCTTTCTCCAGTTGTGGCAAGTGGGGGCCACTCTTCATCGCGGTGCGCGGGCCTCTCACTATCGCAGCCTCTCTTGTTGAGGAGCACAGGCTCCAGACGCGCAGGCTCAGTAGTTGTGGCTCATGGGCCTTGTTGCTCCGTGGCATATGGGATCCTCCCAGACCAGGGCTCGAACCCGTGTCCCCTGCATTAGCAGGCAGATTCTCAACCACTGCGCCACCAGGGAAGCCCCTTTTTTTTGAATTTTTGAATTTTATTTTATTTATTTTTTTATACAGCAGGTTCTTATTTTTACTTAGCTTTTTAAATTTTATATTTGGATCTCTATGTTCCTATGCTGAAAATCATGCTACTAAAGACATAAACATAATTATTTATGTATATATAGTAACATATTATAGTAATTACACACCCACACATCCGTTCTTCTTGTCCTTAGGATTAAACCCTGCTAGGTATGATAGTAAGAATACTGTGTTTAAGGAAAAACTCTTCTCTCTGTGTTTATGCTACCGACTTAATGTATGATTGTTCAATCATTTTACTGTTTTTACATTTTAAGTTAACTGAAGTTTTAGCGATTTTAAAAATCATTTAAATTTAATTTAATCTTATAACTATGTAAAGCCCAAGATTTCAAAGTTAAAACTACCAAACAGGGTGCATCCAGAAAAGTCCATTTTCCAGCCCATCCTACACCCTTTCCCGTGCCCACCAACCCTCTCCTTAGGTAACCATTGTAATTAATTTTGGTTCCTTTTTTCAACCTTTATCCAAAAATGTAAAAAATGTTTAAAATGTGTAGTCCTGAGCTTCAGATGCTGAACTACAACCTCATAGGCAAGTGGGGAGAGCGGGTCAGGATGGAAGTTCAGAGTTCCTCCCACCCCTGTACCACGCTCCCGGTGTGGTACAGGATTAGAACACCAGGGCCCTATGGAGAATGGGACCTCCTCTCTCCTAGCACCAGACCAAGACCCCACCCACCCCACCGCTACCCTTCCTCTTCAATGGAGAAGACACAAAATTCTCGAAACTTGTACAGGAACCTGGTTCATGGTGCACGTGGCAGGCAGCTAGCTAACCAGGGAGGGTCAGCACTTCCCCCCAGCTTCCTGGCAGGCAGGATGGGGCACTACTCAGCTTCTTCCTCCTCACCTCTTCTTCGCTCTCTTCCTCAGAAAGGTCATTGCTTACAGGAACAATCTGGTGCCGCCCAGGGGTCCGCACAGGGCCAGAACCTGACTTCAGGCGGAAGGTTACAGGTGGTTGGAACTGGAAGTCATCCAAACTGAGCATGGGTTGGCAGGACAACTTGAGGTTGGCCACAGGGACTGTGATCTCCTGGTGGTCGTGGTTCCAGGCCACGACTTCTACCACCTTACACTCATGTTTGGCCCCCTCGGTGAAGCAGAGCATGGTCAAAGCCAGCACGTGGCCACGTCACCCTCTTCCTCTACCTTGAAGGTGAAAGAGCGGGTGTGGCCGCGGAGATCGCAGCCGGCGATTCACGCGCCCACTTCTCAGGAACTCCTTTTTCCCTTTTCAAGCACAAACAGGCTTGTGTAACCCTGTTTTTCTGTGTATTCATTGACTTGTTTATAGTATCTCTCAACCCTCAGGAACGTAAGTCCTTGGCTATCTTGTTCACTGCTTCATCTCCGATGCACCACAGACTTATTTCTGGTTGAAAGGATGACTCTTATCATGTCATCATGTCATCCCCTGCAGAAAACCCTGCAACAGCTGCCCGTCACCCACAGGGTAAAATCCAAAACCTTTAGTGGCACAGGAAGCATTAGTGATGGATGCCTGACCTCGCCCAGCCACATCCCCACTTTCCCTGCCAGCTCCCTTGAACCTGGTCCTCTGGCCACACTAGACTACTCTCACCATCCGTACTACCCCACTGGCTGCGGTGCCCCACTTGACTCACCAGATGAACTCCTCAGCCTTACAAACCCCCACCAAGCCCCAGCCCCTCCGTGGAATTTTTAAAGTTGTTCTCCCCATGAGAGGGTGATTGGTTATGTAAACGTCTGTCCTGCTCACGGACCAGAGCTCCGAGTGTAGGAACCGTCCATCCCCCTTTCTACACCCCAGTACTTAGCCCGATGTCTGCAGGTACTTGACAAAGCTTGTTGAATAAATGAAAGGGACAACTTCTGTAGTTAAAGGAACTTGGATACAAAAGACTTGGGCAAATCCCGACTTTATCGTCTACCACCTGGGCGATCTTGGGTTAGTCACCTGGCCTTTCTGCAACTTGGTTTCTTTTCCCATAAACTGGAGATAGTGCAAATTCGTTGAGGATTGCCTGGAGGGGTCAATGAAGTCAGATATGAAAGTGCTTTGGATACGACGAATAAAAACATGGAAGAACAAAGGTAGTAATGAGAACAGATAAAGGGATTCAGAAGAATGAGGGTGAGCTCAGTCGGAGATGAGGAGGAAGCTGAAGATGGACAAGGAAGGTCCTCCATGAAGAGGATGGTAACTGGCCAGTAAAGGTTAACAGCCATTCTGCGGGCTGCTCCCCAGGCTTGTTTATTTACTCAAAACCACAGCCCTAAAAGACAGGTAATTTTATTATCCCATGTGACTAGTAATGGCAGAACTAGCACTTGAACCCAGGACTAGTGAGAGCAGAC
This sequence comes from Hyperoodon ampullatus, assembly GCF_949752795.1. Taxonomy (NCBI): domain Eukaryota; kingdom Metazoa; phylum Chordata; class Mammalia; order Artiodactyla; family Ziphiidae; genus Hyperoodon; species Hyperoodon ampullatus. The sequence goes on along the minus strand of NC_136915.1, from coordinate 6,790,729 downwards.
ACCATTGGACCAACAAGGACACCACCTCAGGGAAGCCCTTACACTTCCCCCCAGCCCCTACCCCCACCTCCTCTCCCGGGAGCCCGCCTCCTCCCTCTTCTGTCTCTCTCCGACTCACTGGGCACGATCACTGCTCCAAACGTGTACACCCACACGTTCCTAATGTAAGAGGAAAGCACCAAGTCCTAACTGCTGGACCGCCAGGGAATTCCCAGGTCTCTTTCCTTTTTCTTAATCTTCGTCCTGGAAATCCCTCCCACCTTGATTTCTACCCCATCACCTGGGTCCCTCAGGATAGAGCAAAGAAGGGATATTTGAAGTGGTACAAAGGCACAGAAAAGAGAAAACTTTAAGTAACAAATTTCCAAAGTTATTTTATTTCATCTAAGTGCTGTAGGGATGTTTGGGCTGATTTGTAATTTAGACACATCCATGTGCGTGGTTCGAGAGGAGGATGGTTAGGTCTCCATCTCCTTTAAATTTCTATTCCAATCACTTCCCATTGGTGCTGTCTAACTCAAATCCCTTTTCATATATTTAAGCCATCTCACTTCCTTTCATGGATGATGGTTTCTCCTGTTTTAATCATAAATTAAACAGGTGCCTCAGTGGAAATGGTGTGATCCAGACATACAGGGCTTCTTGGAGACAAGGCAGGGCTCACTCTTCAAGGTCACTACCCTTGTCTTTTTCTCTTTGCTTTTTCTTCTGTTCAATAAACCTTCTTAAGTACTCAAGGTTACTGTCAATATTGTTTAGATAAAACTGGAGCTCAGAGCCTGTAAAAAGAAGAGTTAATAGGAAAAGTTCAGAACTTTGGAAGTCCTCATGCCTACTTCCAGCACCCTGGTGTCTGCAGCTTGATCCCCAAGAAAAGGTAGTAGACAATTGTGGTCTAGTTAACCCCACCTTGAGGGAATTTATAGGAGGAGCTGTGGATGGGTTTGTAATAGAGACCAAGAAAGAAGTGTGAAATATCTGAGTTGGATTTGATAAGATTAACTTGAGGGGCTTCCCTGGTGGTGCAGTGGTTAAGAATCCACCTGCCAAGGCAGGGGACATGGGTTCGAACCCTTGTCTGGGAAGATCCCACATGCCGTGGAGCAACTAAGCCCCTGCGCCACAACTACTGAGCCTGTGCTCTAGAGCCCGTGAACCACAACTACTGAGCCCATGTGCTGCAACTACTGAAACCCACACGCCTAGAGCCTGTGCTCTGCAACAAGAGAAGCCACTGCAATAAGAAGCCCGTGCACTGCAACAAAGAGCAGCCCCTGTTCGCCACAACTAGAGAAAGCCCGCGCACAGCAATGAAGACCAAATGCAGCCAAAAATAAATAAATAAAATTAAAAAAAAAAAAAAGATTAACTTGAGCCGAAACTCTTATGGTAGTATCTGGATGTTGCTTAATATCTTGCTTCTCCTACTGTCTCTGGCCAAGACTAGGTGGGTAATAAATCATGTAGCTGCTCATACTCATTGTCCCCTCTGTTCTACTCACTGGTACCACTGCCTGGACGGGGAAAATGAGTCATCCCTTTGCCAAAGTGCTGTACAGCCCTGAGCCTCCTGCTGTTTAGCTAACTCTCCTTCCTTTACTATTTTTTTTTTAGGCCATGCTGTGTGGCATGAGAGATCTTTGTTCCCCGACCAGGGATCGAACCCATGCCCCCTGCATTGAGAGCATGGAGTCTTAACCACTGGACAACCAGGGAAGTCCCTTTTCCTTCCCTTACTATTGCCAGAAGAGATGGTCCACCCAGAGAAGGAGGAAAACAGGAAAATATAATTGCAAATTGCAAAGAACAAACAAGAGTTGATCTCACTCACGCTGATTAAGTTGAGACATGAAGTTGGCTTCTACCACTCTGTTGTTCAGGGGCTGGGTCTCACGACAATCATTGTGGATGGTCTTGTTCTGGTGATTCAATAAGGAATTCTCCAGCTTCCAAACCTGCAGGCAACATGAAGGGAATTATGGAGAGGAGAGGCACTGGGTGAGTTTTTAAATTTAGCTAACAACTGAATTAGAGCTTGGATTTATATAACCCTGACAAAGCGGTTGTGAGAAGATCTCAATTCCAGAAGTGGTTCTGGGTGCTATGTGCCAGGCCATTAATCCACCCATTCATTCCTCCAACAATCTCTTTTAATCTATTTCTATGAGTATTTAGTCAGTAGTAGAAAGGAGAGAAAGAAGTAAACAGAGACATACCAAGAAGCAAGCTCAATTTTTGTTTTTTCTGAAAATATCTGTATTTTGTCTACATTCTTTTTTGTTTAACATTTATTTATTTGGTTGCTCCCAGTCTTAGTTGAGGCAGGCAGGCTCCTTAGTTGTGGCTCACTCACTCCTTAGTTGTGGCTTGCCAGCTCCTTAGTTGCAGCACATGCAATCCTTACTTGCAGCAGGCAGGCTCCTTAGTTGCAGCATGTGGGCTCCTTACTTGTGGCTCGCCAGCTTCTTAGTTGCAGTTCACCAGCTACTTAGTTGCAGCATGTGTGCTCCTTAGTCGCAGCAAGAGGGCTCCTTAGTTGCACCTCGCAGGCTCCTTGGTTGCAGCTCACCGGCTCCTTAGTTGCGTTTTGCCAGCTCCTTAGTTGCGGCTCACCAGTTCCTTAGTTGTGGCTCATGGTCTCCTTAGTTGTGGCTCGCTGGCTCCTTAGTTGCAGCACGTGAACTCTCAGTTACAGCATGCATGTGGGATCTAGTTCCCTGACCAGGGATTGAACCTGGGCCCCCTGCATTGGGAGTGCAGAATCTTATCCACTGCGCCAGCAGGGAAGTCCCTTGTCTATATTCTTGAGAGACATTTTTGCTGCCTGTACAACTCTAGGTTAACTATTCATTTCTCTCAGTTCTTTGAAAATATGGTTCCACTGCTTTCTGACTTTCATTGTTGCTGTGTTGAATCCACTCATGGTCTATAGTATTTCTTTCATGAAAATCTGTCTTTTCTCTCTGGTTGATTTTTAAATCTTCTCTTTGTCTTTGATATTTTGTGGTTTCACAGTGATGGTTTAGTGTGGGCTTCTTTTTGTTTTCATTGACTCACTGGGCTTCCTTCATATATGACATGGTGTCTTTCAATTCTCTGGGAAATTGTCAGCCAACATTTCTCAAAGTATCCCTCTTCTCTATGCTACCTCTCTTCTCCCTCTAAATTTCAACCAGACATTTGTTGGACCTTTCTAGTATATTCTCTATATCTCTTTACTTCTTTTTCATATTTCCATCTCTTTTTCTCTTTGTGCTGCATTTTACATAATTTTGTCAGCTCTGTCTTCCAGTTTACTAATTCTTTCTTGAACTGTGTCTAACATGCTATTAAACCCATTTGTTGGGTTGTTAATTTCATTACTATCTTTTCATTTCTAGAAATTAACAACCCATTTGTTTTTATTTTCTTCTTCGAGTTTACTTGGTCATTTTTTTTGTGGTACACGGGCCTCTCACTGCTGTGGCCTCTCCCATTGCGGAGCACAGGCTCCAGACGCACAGGCTCAGTGGCCACGGCCCACAGGCCCAGCCGCTCCATGGCATGCGGGACCCTCCCAGACCGGGGCACGAACCCGTGTCCCCTGCATCGGCAGGCGGACTCTCAACCACTGCGCCACCAGAGAAGCTCTACTTGGTCATTTTTATACTTTGTTCTTTCCTCATATTTAAAACTCCTATACATATTAAACATACTAAATATGTTTAATTTTACATACTATGCATTCTTTATGCATATTAAAAATATTTTATATTAATTGACTGATAATTACTATATCTGAAATCTTTGTAGTTCTATTTCTGCTGACACTCATTCATAGTGCCTTTTTCCTGATACTTTGTGATTTTTAAAAAATTGAGCTCATTTCAGGTAACTTTATTCATGTAAATTCTTTTTATTATTTTTTCTTTTTTGCGGTACGTGGGCCTCTCACTGTTGTGGCCTCTCCCGTTGCGGAGCACAGACTCCAGACACGCAGGCTCAGCGGCCAGGGCTCACGGATTCAGCTGCTCTGCGGCATGTGGGATCTTCCCAGACCAGGGCACAAACCCGTGTCCCCTGCATCAGCAGGCGGACTCTCAACCACTGCGCCACCAGGGAAGCCCCTTGTAAATTCTTATAGATCTGGATTTAAGGTGCATTTTTCCTGAGATAGTTGACATTGGCTTTTGTTAGGTATCTAAGGGCACTTCCAACCTGGTTGGCAATGTTTTTTGCGTGGTTATAAGAATAGGGGTCTTTTCCACCTTTTCCTGGAATAGGGAAATGGAAAGTTTAAAAAAAGAAATATTTGTTTCTGAGGAAGAACATCACCCAGAAGGAAATGTCAGCTTTGTTTTGAAACCTCAATAACATTTGTCCTTTATTTAACTCAACAAATATTTATTATGTACCCATGCTATGCTGAAGGATAAAAGACAACTGATACAGCTCTTCCCCTCAAAGGGCTACAGGCATTTTATGTGGTAAAAGGCTAAATATGAAGCTATCCTTCTTGCATGAAGTCATTTATGAAGTAATGTATTACTTCATATAGAACAGTGCCTGGCGAGAGCAGCACTCAGTAAATATTTGTCTTCACTCTGCAACTCTTGTCCTATGACTTGGACCACGTCCCAGTTTTTTTGTTGCATCACCTATAGGTTTCTTGGATTCCCTGATGCCTGTTTGCCCATTTCTGCCACAGCACTAGTAAGATCACCCATAGCAATAGAGGTGAGGCACTGCAGCCCTGTACATGGAAAACACCATAGGAGCCCAGGTATCAGCATTAGGTGAGATTTGGGGAGCACTCTTGTTAACCAGGTCGTTGAAAGGAGAGACTTTGATAAAGTGATTCTACACACTACCTGTGTCCTGGAGAGCTTGACAGTATCTGCCAGCACAAACCAGTGGACGTTCTCAGTACAGGGAGGAGTGGTGAGTGACCCCCAGTAGCTGTAGTAGTAATGGAGGTTCCCAGGTAGCATGTCCTGAATGTCAAGGCCCCTCAGAACTGTGCTTTGTCCTAAAAGAGGGGACAAAAAAGAATGTTAGGGACCACTGCTGCCCCTTGCAAGGACAGCTCTGGCTCAGATCTCACCATCTTTAAATCTCCTGATTTAAGCAGGGGGACATAGAACCTGGTCATTGGGAAACATCCCCCAGTGTTCTGCTTCCAGGGGAGGGTTAGGAGCAAAGACTTTGGGCAGAAACCCACTCAAATACCTCCTCCTGGCTGAGTGGCCCTGGCTGGGTCTGTAAAAAGGGGACACCCAGAAGCCTTGCTGTGAGAGTAAAGGGGAATGTGTTTATAAAGTGCTGGCATTGGATCAGCACATAGGAAAGTGCTCATGAGTGTAGCCATCACCATCATCATTGTTAGGCAGAGGATACATTTTATGATAAATGAAAGAAATTATGACTCCTAGGGGGTTTGGGTAAGTGCTCTCAAAGAAAGAACAAAATTCCTTGAGTTGTGCTCATTTATAAATGAAGGGGCGGGAAAGAGATTAGAAAGGCAGAATCAGAACTAAGCAGGAGTCCAGGTGCAGGCATCAGGTCACGAGCGCTTCCTGCCATGCCCATTGGGAACCAAGCTCAGCCACAGGTGAGGTGTAGAGAGGGGGACATCCACAAGGCATCTGAAGCCTCCACAGCACCCACATTTATCGCTGCATCTACAGAATTCCTCTTTTGTTCATGTCAGTGACGCTGAGTCCCTGAACTCAGCAAGAGACTATCAAAGCAACACGGAGTCGAGTTGACTTTTGCTTCACCTTCCCTGAGCGCTTTTGCATTTTTTCATGGCAAACAGGATATCACTTTGATATATACATAAACAGGTTTCTTTAACCAAGGCTGTGAAGTGTAGTAGTGCATAATCCCATGAATAAGTAAAAGATTTCTAACTTTTGTTTTTATTGGATAGATTTCAAGATATAACCTTCTAAAGGACTCTATTGCATAGATTTTGTTTCATAACTCCAATACGTTCAAGTGAGTGAAGAATTCCAGAACCATGGTGGAGCCACTGTGGAAAATAATATGGTGGTTCCTTAAAAAATTAAACATAGAATTACCATAAGATCCAGAAATTCCACTTCTGGGAATATACCCCAAAAATTGGAAGCAGGGAGGTAAAAACAACAGGGCCCACTGATGGTTTGGGTGTGGCAGGGCAGGGTGGGGAACGAAAAGAGGAAAGTCCAGAAAAATTTTGGGATTTTTGGCTTAAACAAGGGGATGGATGAGGATGCTCTTTGCTGAAATGAGAAAGTCAGTTTAGAGACAAGCCTGGAAAGGGATGGGAATAAGTTAGGCTTTGGCCATGTTAAGTTCTAGATCCATATGGCAACATCAACTAAACAGTTGGGTGAAGGAATCCAGAGTTCAGAGAGAGGCCAGTGTTGTGGGCAGCATTGATCAGCAGTGGAATTTATTGAATTGGAGAAGGAAATATATCAGGATCCGTTAGTAAAAATAGAATATCTGAGGTCAGTGAATTCAAGGAAACTCCTTAGTTATACCACAGGCCTGTGGTGTCTCCTGCTGGCTTTGTTCATGATCAGGAGATTAACTAGACAGTTCTCGCCTCTACTTTGCCTCACCTGTCCTGCCTGATGCTGTGGCTGTCTGGAGGACCAGATAGAGATTTTTGGAGTCCACAGCCTGAAGATGACAATTCAGGCCATGGGACTAAAAATGAGGTCACCGAGAGAAGTCAGAGTCCTGGCACCCTCTGACATTAAGGCAGAAGCCAGGAAGAGAGAGCAAGAGAGTAGTGCTGGGGGTGGGGGCAGGGTTTGGCCAGAATGCAAGCCACGTGTAATGCATCACTGTTTGGAGGTGGAGTAAGAGAAGAGGAGAAAAGTGCCCAGGAGATCTGACAACCGGGATGACCTTGAAGGCTTAGGGTGAGTGAGAAAAGGGAACAGGACAGTAGACAACTCTTTCAAGGGGAGATGAGAATGGGGTGGAAGCTGAGGGAATGATGGGGTCAAGAGACGGAGTTTGTGTTTTGAAATGGAAGAAATGATTGCACTGTGCTGTGCGTTGAGTGGAGTGATCAGGTGAAGGGTGAGAAGCAGGAGAGAGGGGAGATGGGCAGGAGAAAAGGCCCTGAGAATGGGGGGGTCGGTGCCCACATGGAAGGTTGGTCCTCGACCAGAGCAGGGACCTCTCATCCAGTGTAACAGAGGAGGGGACATGGAGTTCGGTCAGGTGCAGGCAGGTTAAGATGAGTGAGTTTCTGACTACCTTCTCCATGGAGTGGGAGGCCAAGCATCACCTCCAAGGGAGAAGCTGGGGCCAGAGAGGAGGGGCTTTGGGAGAGAGGAGAAAATATGATGCAGTAATTTTGGAGAGGAGAAAAGCAAATGCCCAGAGTAGTATTTCAGGATTTCTGAGCAGTGTTAGTACTTGTGTATATTTGTCGCTGTGAATGAAGTTAGAAGTCTGTGTGCTTCTCTCTAGCTACATTCAACCATTTGGCTACAGGCTGTGAGTAAGTGGGAGTTAGTCTGGGGCTTTGCCATGTGAGCTTGTGGAAGGATGGAGGGCATTTGAGTGGGTGTGTCAGAAGTGTGGTCCGTGGAATCCAAGCTAGGTGAAGAGAGATGAGAGGCATGAGGCGTGACTAATGGTGAGAACATGGAGGTCCACGGCTTGGAGGTCAGCAGATTGCTGGAAGGGGTGAGGACTGAGGTCAGGGACCTGGAGTCTGGGAGATATGGCCAAAGTGGGATGCGCACAACCAAGGCTGCAACAGACCTGGTTACTGCTCAAGGTCAAGTGTTGACCATGGGAGTGGGCAGACACTCTGACAAGAACCCTGCCTTCTGGCGGCAGAGATAAGGGAGACCAGCCCTATGTCTGTGTGTACAGGCACCGTGACAAGAGGCTTCACTCTTGAGATCCTTCTCAGCTTGAAGCCAAGGAGGCCATCTCTCTCTAGGGACCAGGATCATCACTACCAGCTGGGGCCAGAGGTAAGAGTCACTTAAATGAAGGTATCCCTCATTAGTGGAACTCTGGCCATCCAGAAGTTCCAACCGTGGCAATTGACAGGTAGAGTTTATGAACAGGTTTCGCAGAGGTGTGCACAGCCTGAGCCAACCTTGGGAATTGCTGGAACCAGAGACCTTGCACAGGGAGGGGAGCGTCCCCTGGCAGGCTTATCTGCCACCCTCTCCACCAGCAACTCTCCTCCCTGCTCCCCTGGCCCCCCATCACACTCACACTCATTCCTCTGCCCTCATGCAGCTGCTGTTGGTTTCCCTTACCTGGACACCTGATGCTCTTCAAGTGAGAAATGAAGTTGCTGTAGTAAGCATTTTCAGCATTATCCTTGACCTGCAGGAGAAACACAGAGCAGTTCACCTAATGGAGAAGGGCCGTCCATCCAGTACTATCCCCGCTAATCCAGCTATTTTGTACACTGGCTGATTGAGCAGAGCCGCAAGGGCAAGGAGGCAGCCCACCCGTGCCCCACTTGTGCTGGGGGAGACCATCTGGCTGTTCTTTGCCACCAAGTGCCTGGGCTCACCAGTCTCTTCCAGAAAGACAAGATCTGAAGCATTTTGGCAGCTTCCAGGGAAAAGAGCTTCTTGGTGGTGACTGGTGATGTCCTGAAGGAATGGGCAAAAGTCACTGTCAAGATATCCCCAGTGGGCTTCCCTGGTGGCGCAGTGGTTGAGAGTCCGCCTGCCGATACAGGGGACACGGGTTCGTGCCCCGGTCTCGGAAGATCCCACATGCCGTGGAACGGCTGGGCCTGTGAGCCATGGCCACTGAGCCTGTGCGTCCAGAGCCTGTGCTCCGCAACGGGAGAGGCCACAACAGTGAGAGGCCCGCGTACCACACACAAAAAAAAAAAGATATCTCCAGTGACCCTGTTTTGGGTAATATCAGCCACAGTCAGATTCACTGTGTTTTTTCATTTTTGTTTGGTTTTGGTTTTTTGGCCACGCGGCATGCAGGATCTTAGTTCCCTGACCAGGGATCGAACCCATGCCCCCTGTATTGGAAGCATGGAGTCTTAACCACTGGACCACCAGGGAAGTCCCCAGATTCATGGTGATGCGGGGGCTTGCTCTTAAATGCTCCCTTCTTCATCCTCAGGACTTTTGACTGAGTGAAGGAAAGCCAGATGTCCAAGGCAAAACTGCTCCAATTCTGACCACCACCATCCTTTATTTATTGTATGAGTGTTGACTTTTTAGAAGTCAGAATAGTTGCTTTTTGTGAAAAAGGTCTATGGACAATGGTTCTTTTCAGTCAGTGATGCTGATCCATTCTTCCACTGGGTATAAATTCAGACTTTCTTGGATTTCTGACTGCCATTTATTTGTTTTCTAAATGTCTCATCTTTTTTTGTTCCTCTGTTCTACCTTTTGTGTTAAACAAATACTTTTAGTGTACCATTTAACCATGTTAAGTTATTAGTGGTTGCTCTAGTGACTACCACATACAACTTATCACAACCTATATCAGGTAAATACTAACTTAATTCTGGTAAAATATAGCAACTTTGTTCCAATATAGCTCTATTTCTTCCTCTGTTTTTCTTCTATTTTTGTCACACATTGTAAAGCTAATACTACAGGGGTGTAATTATTGCTTTAAACAATCTTATGGATTTTTTTAAAAAAGAAATTAAAAGAAGACAGGAATATGTATATATGTATATATATATGTGTATGTATGTGTGTGTATATATATATATATAGTCTTCTATATTTACCTACATATTTACCATTTCTGGCAGTCTTCATCTCTTTCTATGGATTTGAGTTGCTGTCTGGTGTGATGTCCTTTCAGCCAGAAGGATTTCCATTAATTTTTCTTGTAAGACAGATCTGTTAACAATTATTCAGTTTTTGTTTAACTGGGAATGTCTTTATTTTGCCCCCTTTCTGAAGATTGGTTGATTGGACATAGGAATCCTGATCGTCAGTCATTCCACTGCCTTCTGATGCCTTGCTTCTAATGAGAAGTCAGTCATTAACGCACTGTCAGTCCCCTCTACATAATGAACCCTTTTTCTCTTGTCAATTTTGACCATTTGATTTTTATTTTTATTTATTTATTTTTTTTGTGGTACGCGGGCCTCACACTGTTGTGGCCTCTCCCGTTGCAGAGCACAGGCTCCGGACGCACAGGCTCAGCGGCCATGGCTCACGGGCCCAGCCGCTCCACGGCATGTACGATCTTCCCGGACCTGGGCACGAACCCGTGTCCCCTGCATCGGCAGACGGACTCTCAACCACTGCGCCACCAGGAAAGCCCAACCATTTGATTTTGATGTGTCTAGGTGTTTATCAGATTTGGAGTTTGTTGAGTTTCTTGGATTGGTAAATTATTGTTTTTTCATCAAATTTGGGGAAATTTGGCCATTGTTTCCTCAACATTTTTTTCTGTCACTTTCTCTCTCTGCTCTCCTTCTGGGACCCCCATTACATATACGTTGGGATGCATGATCTTGTCCCCATGAGTCTCTAAGGCTCTGTTCATTTTTCTTCTAGCTTTTTCCTTTGTTCTTCAGATTCAATAATTTATTTAACCTGTCTTCAAATGCACTGGTTGTTTCTTCAGCTGCCTCAAATCTGCTTTGAGCCCATGTAGTGAATTTTTCATCTTTTTATGATACTTTTCAACTCTAGACTTTCCATTTGGTGCATTTTTATAGTTTCTGTTTCTTTACTGAGATCCTTTTTGAATCATTGTCATCATATTTTTCCTTTACTTCTTTGAACATTTTTTCTTTTCATGCTTTGAACATATTTATGATAGCTCTTGAAAGTACTGTCTGCTAGGGAAATCCCTGGTGGTCCAGTGGTTAGGACTCCATGCTTTCACTGCTGAGGGCCAGGGTTTGATCCCTGGTCAGGGAACTAAGATCCCACAAGCCACGTGGAGCAGCCAAAAAATAAAATAATAATAATAAAGAACGTACTGTCTGCTAAATCACTCTTGGTCTACTCAGAGTCAGTTTATATTGACTGCATTTTTTTTCCTCCTAAATATGGATCACATTTTCCTATTTCTTTGCATGCCCAACTTTTTCTTTGATAACTGGACATTTTAGATAATACATGGCAGCAAATCTGAATTCGGATTTTTAAAAATTGTCCTGAGGGATTTTTGTTGTTGTTCATGTGACTGTTTAGTGACTTGCCTGGACTTCTTCTGCAGGATATGTCTCACAACAGTACATAGCAGCTGATGAGCCTGCTTAGGTCTTAAGTCTTATTTTTATTTTTTAGCCTGGGGCCATCTAGGGTCCACATGGTCTTGTGGCCAATGATTTTTGCAGAGGTTGTGCTCAAACCCCGTGAGCCCAAGATTTGCACCCTCTGCTGATGGATCTGTATGTAGCTTGAGAAGCACATTCAAAGATCAGCCAGTTACTAAGTCAGCCTCAGCCTTTACTTTCCATCAGGGTTTCTTGGGAAGCTTATACAGCCTTTCTGTGGCTCGTCTCGCAGTATTTCTGATTGGTCTGCCACTTGCCACTCACCTCAACTAGGACTGCAATCTCAGACTATCAAACCTGCAAGTTTTCCCTGTTTTCTGTCTTTTCGGTTGTTTGCTACTTTTACCAGCAGTGCCCCCTGGGCATGGGTTTTCAACTTCTACTACAAATCAAATTAGTCCCTTGTACCAGACAGCGAAGCTGCTGGTTTTCCTGTCCATGCTGCCCTGATAAAACTACCTTGCTCACCAAGTTAGGGGAAGGAGATGGGAACAGCCCCAGGCAAGATGTCCACAAACTCCCATTGTTCTTACTCAAAATTCTAGCCATTTATCATAAATAAATGCCTCACCTTGTTATTTGTCTTTGGTCCACTTCCAGAGCACTGATATGGTTGGGGGTTTTTTTGTTTGTTTGTTTTTTTGCGGTATGCGGGCCTCTCACGGTTGTGGCCTCTCCCGTTGCAGAGCACAGGCTCCGGACGCGCAGGCTCAGCGACCATGGCTCACGGGCCCAGCCGCTCCGCGGCATGTGGGATTTTCCCGGACCAGGGCACAAACCCATGTCCCCTGGATCGGCAGGCGGACTCTCAACCACTGCGCCACCAGGGAAGCCCTCACTGACCACTTCTTGCTACCTAGACATAAATCCCACCCTCCAGAGTTTCTGAGAAATGCAGAGATGTTGGCTTTGTCTAGGGGGTTGCAGGCTTCCTCTTGCCCTCAGAGCAGTTTATGTCAAGTGAACCCTTCTGTGATCCCAGCTCTTTTAAGTCAGCTCGTCCAAGTTATGCAATGTCCTTGAGGTTGGTGACACAGAAGGAACACAGCAACTGTGAGCAAGGACTGGAAAAAGGGTAGGTCTTTCACTGGGTGAGTGTTTCCAAGAATTGTGAGCTCAGGAACAAATGAGGAGGGACAAGTAGGAAGACCCTTTGTCTACACTTAACACCTTGTTTTGACACCAATTTATAACTTTGCATGTGTAGTTTCAGCCTACCTCAACGAGGGCTGCCAGCACAGCCAAACCATCCGGTGCTTTCTGAGCCTTATCGTAGCTCTTGTATTTAGAATTGTAATGAACGACGTGAATCTGTGGAAGCAAGAAAGTATAAGTCAAGGGCAGTTCCTGTAAACCTCAAGTGCTTCAGGTTTTCAGGGAAGGAGGAAAATAAAAAAAGATGCTCCATCCCACACCTCAGCTGACCCACATAAACACCTCTGACCACCATCTCCCTCCCTCTGGGCTACAAGATCTATCAAGACCAGAAAGTTCTCCAAGAATGCAAAGAGTATGAGTGGGATTCTGGGGAGATGGCAATTCACCTTCCCCCAGGCAGACAAGCTGGCAGAGTCCAAGGGATCATAGGAGGCCACTGGGTTCTCCTGAGGTCTCCCTAGAGTGGGCATGTGCCCCCTTACCCCAGGAGGCCACTGTAAACCTGTGGTCATCCTAAGCAAGAGGGGGAACCAGCAAACCTACCACATAGAAATCCAGTTGAAACTAAAGAGGGCTTGCCCCACTCTGTGGGCTGTAAGCTCCTGCATTGGGGTGACTTCTGTGAGGGCAGGGGCCCTGCCCGAACCCCCAGCACATAGCAGTGATCAGTGAATTGTTGTAAATGAATGAAAAATAAACTCAACCTCAGGGTGACTTGACTCACCACTGCACAAAGTCTTTTTGGCTGTTTTAATAAGAAAAGTGACTATGGGGTTTGAAAGAAAGAGGATCCTCAGGGTACCTCAATCACATATCTGATCCCATCAATGGTGTGCTCAGAACCGCTGATCTCCAAGGAGGCGCCACCCCAGTGGAAGTGCATCTGCTGGGCTATGTACTGGGTGCCATCGGCAGCCATCACGCACATGGTGGGGGGCAGGCTGATCTGTACTGGAAGAGAAGACGAGGGCCAGGGAGTGTGCAGATGGGCGTGGATGGGCCAGGCCTACAGGTGAGGCAGCTTCCCCAGTCACCTGCCCACTCCTGGGGCAAGCTGGTACTATAGACAGGCCTAGACTGCCATGAGCAGGGTGACCAACAGAGAGGGGGCACCTGGCACATGGGGAAGGATGGGGACCAGGCACTGAGTAAGCTGGGCTGGACAGGCACTTGTCCCAGGGCACGCACCTTCCCACCCAGGACCAGAAGGTCAGGGGCAGGACCACCAAGTGGCAGGTCCAGCTCATTAGCCCTAACGAAGTGGGGAGCCCTGAAAAAACAGGGCTAATGAGCGTGGAAATCAGAATTCCACTCTCCACCTCTGGCCAATTTTGGAATTTGCCCACAGGGTAGGGATAGGAAGTGGGGCCTCTTGGGACTATTTTGATTACTACCCAGCGTGAGTACTCTGTAAGGTCAAGTTGAGGTCATTATCTTCTCTATGATGTGGTTAAAATCTTCATCCCATATAGACTTCTAGAACTAGACCAACTAACAACCCATCCCACTTCGTAGAAAGTAGCATCCCTGCGGGGCTTCAGTACTTTTATTTTATGGACAAGGAAGCCAACCTTGGTAGAAAGATTGGCAGAGTCACTCAGTTCATTGGTCAGGGCAGAGCTGGGCCAGAACTGGGCCTGGACGGGACATCATCATTATAGGCTTCAGCTTGTCTTCAGAAGACAAATGACCACATTCTGTGGCAAGTCAGGGAGCACACAGACTCTTAGCTTGGGATTGAATTTGATGTGATCATCAACAGATGCTTTCAAACGTTAGGTTCTTTTTTTTTTTTTTGCGATACGTGGGCCTCTCACTGTTCTGGCCTCTCCCGTCGCAGAGCACAGGCTCCGGACGTGCAGGCTCAGCGGCCATGGCTCACGGGCCCAGCCGCTCCACGGCATGTGGGATCTTTCCGGACCGGGGCACGAACCCGTGTCCCCTGCATCGGCAGGCGGACTCTCAACCACTGCACCACCGGGGAAGCCCCAAACGTTAGGTTCTTGCCTATGGGAAAATGGATCACTCTTCCAGCTTCCTTTTGCCTTGTGCCCCACAGACTTTCTACAGGGAGGTTACTTTGGTGAGACAGCTGCCTTGTTCATTCCACTGGCTTAGGTCTTAGAGAAATCTCTATATTTTGGAATGACCCAGGCAAAAGGGAGACATGCAGAGTGACCCTAGAAAATGACCAAGAAAAATATCTATGAGGGTATAATTTAGGACTTGCAAAGGGACAGTCAGCAGCTCTCCTGATAACAAGGTTTTTCTATTTAAAGTCATTAAAGATGGTTATAAACAAGTAAATTTTCTAAAAGAGCAAAGAGTGGGTATTTGATATCTGTCAAATGACCCCTTCTTCCCTCCCAAATTATCTAAAGCAGCAGGAAGCTGTGATGAAATTCATAATGTAATATGCCAGAAGGCAGAAATCTAGCCTCAAAGATTTTCACACGCCCTTTGGCAGAACAGGTGCTTTGTATTTAGTGCTTAAACTGTAGCCGGCCTCAAAAATCACTGCTCACATGAGAAAAATGGAAGAGGTTTTCAAAGGAGATATGCAGTCATCTGTCCCCAGAGACTGGAGAGCTGAGGAGAGATAGTGTTATTGTTAGGGGCAATAACAGAGATCCAGACAAGCATGTTTCCCTTGAAACACAATTCCCTGCAGAAAGAATGTCTCAATTCTCAAGCTGTATCAATAGAATCGCACAGGCCAGATTGAAAAATGGCAGCAATTCTGGGCTTATCACTGTGCTTTTGAAAAGGTGAGGACAAATATCTGTCCTCCCAAAAATCAATTTGCTGAACCTTCCAGATTCTGAAAAAAAAATTAATTTAACTTGCAGAACTTACTCCCCTTTGTTTGAAACTAATTTAACCAAGTTCTTATCAGACCAGAGAAAAAACACATGATCTGAGCATTTTCTGTGCTCCAGAAACAACGGCAAAGCGTCAAGGTTACAAAAGACTGAGGAACTGACTGCGATTGGAGAAGACTAAGGAGATATGATGACAAAATGCAATGTGTGGTCCTGGATTAGATGCTGGACCAGGATAAGGACATTATGGGCAAGTGATGAGATTCAAATGAGGTCTAGAGTGTAGTTCATCATGTGGTATCAACACAGTCCAGCTATAAGATATTAAAATTAGGGGAAGTGGGAGAAGGGTACTTGGGAACTCTCTACTATTTCTGCACTTTTTCTAGCCTAAAACTATTTCAAAATAAAAGTTAAAAAAATCAAAGACGGGGGCTTCCCTGGTGGCACAGCGGTTGAGAGTCCGCCTGCCGATGCAGGGGACACGGGTTCGTGCCCCAGTCCGGGAAGATCCCACATGCAGCCGAGCGGCTGGGCCTGTGAGCCATGGCCGCTGAGCCTGCGCGTCCGGAGCCTGTGCTCCACAACGGGAGAGGCCACAACAGTGAGAGGCCCGCGTACCACAAAAAAAAAACCCAAAAAACAAAAAAGCAAAAAACAAAGACAGAACCAGTCTTGCTCCTGCAGCTTTCAAAGATCAAAACCTGCTCAGAGGACTTCCCTGGTGGTCCAGTGGTTAAGAATCTGCCTTCCAATGCAGGGGATGTGGGTCTGATCCCTGGTCAGGGAACTAAGATCCCACATGCTGCAGAGCAACTAAGCCTGCATGCCACAACTACTGAGCCTGTGCGCTCTGGAGCCCGCAAGCCACAACTAGAGAGAAGCCCGGGTGCCTCAACGAAGAGCCTGCATGCCGTAACTAAGACCTGACGCAGCCAAAAAAAAAAACAAAACAACAACAACAACCTACTCAGAATCCTGCATCGCTCATGGAGCCTATTTGGGGATTTATCCTTTCATGCACAAGTCTTTTCATCTCAAATACATTAATCTATGTCAGGCTCTGTGCCAGGTACCAGGATAGAAGGATGAATGAGAGATCATCCCTCCTTTCAATGAGCCCAATAAATGGAGTGGCTGACAGTACCTATTAAGAGAGCAGTGTTGCCCTTCCCCTTGAACACTACAGGCCCAGTACTTCAGCCTTTAAGCTTTTCTGGAGCCTATGCATATGTGTTTCGGGGAATTAAAAAAACAAAAATCAATCAATCAGTACTGGTCCACTAACTGTCCCTTGTTTACAACAAAATAGAGAAATTGAAAATAAGCTTTAGGACTTCCCTGGTGGCACAGTGGTTAAGAATCCCTGCAGGGGACATGGGTTCGAGCCCTGGTCCAGGAAGATCCCACATGCCACAGAGCAACTAAGCCCATGCACCAAAACTAATGAGCCTGCGCTCTAGAACCCGTGAGCCACAACTACTGAAGCCCGCACGCTTAGAGCCTGTGCTCTGCAAAAAGAGAAGTCACCGCAATGAGAAGCCTACACACCGCAAAGAAGAGTAACCCCCCACTCACCTCAAGCCCGCGCACAGCAACGAAGACCCAATGCAGCCAAAAAAAAAAATTAATTAAAAAAAAGTAGAATTTGAAATTAAAAGCACAGTACCATTTACATTATGTACCTCCCCCCCAAAATTAAATAATTAGGTATAAATCTAACACATTACATATAAGATCTATATGAGGAAAACTGAAAAACTCTGATGAAAGGAATCACAGAATAAATAAATGGAGAGATATTCCATATTCCTGGATAGGCAGACTCACTATTGCCAAGATGTCAGTTCTTCTCAAATTGACCTAGAGATTCAATGTGATCCCAATCACAATCCCAGCAGGTTATTTTGTGGATATCAACAAACTAACTCTAAAGTTTACATGGAGAAGCGAAAGACCCAAAATAGCTGACACAATGTTTAAGGAGGGTAACAAAGTTGGACGACTGATGCTACCCAACTTCAAGACTTACTATAAAGCTACAGTAGGGGCTTCCCTGGCGGTCCAGTGATTGGGACTCCACGCTTCCGCTGCAGGGGGCACAGGTTCCATCAGGAACTAAGATCCCGCAAGCCACATGGTGTCACCAAAAAAAAAAAAGCTACAGCAATCAAGGCAGTGTGGTCTTGGTGGGAGAATACACAAATAGATCAGTGGAACAGAATAGAAAGCCCAGAAAGAGACCCCCATAAATATATTCAACTGATCTTTGACAAAAGAGCAAAGATTATCAATGGAGCAAAGAAAGACTCCTCAACAAATGGTGCTGGAACAACTGGACATCCACGTGCAAAAAAATGAACCTAGGCACAGACCTTATACCCTTCACCAAAATTAACTCAAAGTGGCTCACAGACCTAAAAGTAAAGTGCGAAAGTATAAAATTCCTCGAAGATAACATAGGAGAAAACCTAGACCACTTTGGGTACAGTGATGCCTTTTTAGATACAACACCAAAGACACAATCCATGAAAGAAAGAATTGATAAGCTGGACTTAATTAAAATTTAAAGCTTCTGTTCTGCAAACAAGAATATCAAAAGAATTAGAGGGCTTCCCTGGTGGCACAGTAGTTGAGAGTCCTCCTGCCGATGCAGGGGATACGGGTTCGTGCCCCGGTCCGGGAGGATCCCACATGCCGCGGAGCGGCTGGGCCCGTGAGCCATGACCACTGAGCCTGCGCGTCCAGAGCCTGTGCTCCGCAACGGGAGGGGCCACAGCAGTGAGAGGCCCGCGTACCGCAAAAAAAGAAAAAAAAAAAAAAAAAGAATTAGAAAACAAGCCACAGACTGGGAAAAAATATTTGTATAAGACACATCTGATAAAGAACTGCTATTCAAAATATACAATGAATCCTTAAAATTCAACAATAAGAAAACAAATAACCCAGAGACCATAACAGACACCTCTCCAAAGAAGATATACAGATGGCAAATATGAAAAGATGCTCCACAGCATAGTTCATCAGGGAAATACAAATTAAACCAACAGTGAGGTGCTACCACACACCTAATAGAATGGCCAAGATCCAGAACACTGACAGCACCAAATGCTGGCAAGGTTGTGGAGGAACAGGAACTCTCATTCATTGCTGGTGGGAATGCAAAATGGTGCAGCCACTTTGGAAGAGAGTTGAGCAGTTTCTTACAAAACTAAACATACTCTTACCATATGATCCAGCAATCACACCCCTTGGTGTTTACCCAAATGAGTAGAAAACTTATGTCCACACCAAAATCTACACACTGGTGTTCACTGATGTTTATAGCAGCTTTATTCATAATTGCTGAACCTTGGAAGCAGCCACAATGTCCTTCAGTAAGTGAATGAATAAATGAACTGTGGTGCATCCAGACAATGGAATATTATCCAATGCTAAAAAGAAATGAGCTATCAAGTCATGAAAAGCCACGGAGGAACCATAAATGCATATTACTGAGTGAAAGAAGCCATACACTTCTGCCAACCTGCTGGTAGCTTCAGAGAGTAACTTTGGAAACAGGAACTTGATATGGATGATAAAACGAGGCTTTCACGAACTACGTGTGGAGTTCAGTAATCCAAGTCACAGCTATCTGAGAGCTACTACCTTCACCAGCCCCATCAAGGGCAATTGGTTTTATTTTCTTAATAGTGCAAAAAGGAAATCTGAGCCCTATGACTCCCCCCACCCATACACCCATGCGAATGGACAGTAAACTGTGGGAATGGAGAGGGAAGTTTCCAAGGAGGACATGAACGAGGAATCAGACATCCAGGGCCTGGATCCAGCTTGGCCACTATAGACTGCATGACCATAAGTCCCTCGGCCTCCCAAAGCCTCTGGTTTCAGCTTAAAAAATGCCCCCCTCTGGGCTTGTCATGAGGCTCAGAGGAGACGAGCCCACTCGAAAAAAATCAGAAGGATGTCTGCAAACGTTGAGCAGTCTAGGCTTCTGGAATGGAGGCCCCCAAAACCAGCTTTTCCTGTCTGACCTTCCCACATAGAAAATATGGCAGATCAGACCTGGGCACAGATCAACAGAACAGACAGTGGGTCATGTGGCTTGCCTCTCTGTCCGCCGAATTTCCTGCTGGTTGGGTCAGAGTGAGCTCAGAGAGAGGTCAGTGCAGGATGAAGGGGCCAGTGGGGAACCAAGTCTACAGACGGATGCTGCCCAACCAGGGACGAAGTGCCAGGACTTGACACTGGCCAACCCCGAGTCTGAGGCCTGTAGCCCCCAGGCCACACTCTGGATCTCTGTGCATACAGCTCCTGGCAGCCCTGCCTGCCTACCTCCCCCCGATACCCACCCGGGGACGGGAGCCTGTCACCCACCCTTACCTGTGTGGCCATTGTTGATCATAGGGAAGGCCCCGCGCTGGGCCTCGTAGCCCGACAGGTTCAGAGCCTTCAGGGAAGGGTTGTACCACACTTTCTTCCTCTGCAGGTCAATGGGCGACTGTCTCTTCCCCCCACAATCGGGGTACTCCCTCGGCCAGTGTGCTTCATCCAGCACCCCCTCTGACACAGGAGAGAGTCCAGGGGGTCACAGTGCAAGGGGCTCCCTGTGGGCACTCACTCAGGGCCAGAACCTGCAGCTCACAGCTGGGCCTGCCCAACAGGAGGCCTGCAGAGGCCACAGTCAAGAACAGAGGCCTGTCTTCTAGAAAGCAGGGCCAGGCCTCCAGAAGGAGGTGGGAGGGGCCTCTAAATCAGCTCCACGGACCCTGGTGTCTGGGGGGCTTTGGGGCTGGTTCGTAACTTCCCCGTTGCACCCACTGGCCCTGAGAACATGCCTTCGTGTTTTGAAAGCAATGGATGTCTTTAATACATAGCTTAGGTTTTTCGTTGGCATGACTGTCGGCTGATAAATGTACTCGAGGGCTACTTACTCGGGCTTGGCATCCCTGTTTACTTTCAGGGCCTTTTCCTCACTTCCTCTGAGTGGCAGTTTCTCTTTTCCAGCCCCCAACAATACCACGGCCCACTCCACGCCCTGTGGCAGGACCTCCCCACCTCCTTGCTTGACCCCTCCCCTTTAACTGGTTCCCAGTATGGTAAAGACCACCTGGGTGCCTACACTTATGGATTCAGGACAAAAAAAGAAGCATCGGGTTCAAGGATGACCTAGAATGATCAGTTGAAAAAATATCAAAATAAGGAAATTTATCTTTTTTAAGGTAGTTACTAATCACAGAAGAGAGGAGAGAGGGTGATAAAAGCAAGTCATTATAAGGAGTGACTCGGCCTCCAAACAACTGTGGGTCCTGGTCTCATCCATTTGCAATAGGGAATCCAGCTCTCTTTCCCCCTTAGGGGACAGCATCATCCATAGCTTGTTTGGAGGAAGATGTTTGTACTTAGGCCTCTCACAGCTTCTCGGTTCGATAAAAAGTCAATTCCTTTTTTTCTCTGCACCTCTCTTCACTGTTTGATAATACAAACCAATTTGTAGACAATTCTTTCCTAGGGGCAGGTGCCAGGAGCAAGGCCAGACGTCCTGAACACAGCCCCTTCATGGATCAAAAGGTTTTTTACCAGCATTGGTGTTTCTCAAGTATCCCGGACAGGCATTCGCAGCAGCTGCCCAAGTTCTCCTGGGCCCCGTCTCAGAGGCCGTGTTGAGCTGGGGAGGACACTCCACTGTCGGAATCCTCTCTCTTCCTTACCCTCAAACCACACCCAGTACCGATGGGCCTGACCAAGCAGAAGCCCTGGGGTCTCGTGGCACTGGGCCGGGTAGGGGAATCCTCTGGTCCAGACAGAGCAGCTGGTCAGAGTCAGCTGTCGCACCCTCTGAAGCTGGACTTCCTGAGCCTCGCCACAATGCTCCGAACTCTGCTGCCCTTGACTTAGAGGACACACATCCACCCTGGGAGGACGCTTCACCCTGTGTCTGTGGCCAGGTCAGACTGTGCAGAGAGCAGGCTCAAAAACCTGCTTGCTCCTGGATCCTGCATCAGCCAGCGGCCACGAGCATCCTCTCCGGCCCCACGCCTCCATCCAGGACAGAAAAGAGGAGGACCAGGCAGGCGCTCTCTCCCCTGCCACACGGAAGGGGTGTTTAGTGTCTGAACCCCACTGTCTTCCTCTCTTTGGTCCACATGTGGGCCGGGACCTGTGCTAAATGCCAGGGTTTTCCACTTCACGTCCTATAAGTGGGGCTCTGGATGTGAGACTGGGGTCTCAGCAGGGCCACGGCGACCAAGAGAGGCCAGCCTGGAGGCCATGCAATGGTCACTGGGTTCTCGGCATGTCGAGACGCTCTGGATAAACCGTGTATCATGAAATTTCCTGGAAGAAAGCTCTTGCAAACCCCACACACCCTCGGTGGGGCTGCAGGGAGCCCCCTGCAACTGCTTTATTTTCTGTCTACACAGACCAAGAGAGCAAATGGCTTTGCCCTCGTAAGCACTAAGTGGGCTCTCAAGCCAGCTTCCGGGGCAGCAAAGCAGAAACCCTACGGGTGACTCAGGGATCCGGGAATGGGGAGAGCTCTGCCCTCCCCTCCCTAGCCGAGGTCTAAGTTCAGTACGCTCTCGCCCCAGCCCGAGACCTTGAGACCCCAGCAAGCACCGTACACAATCATCGTGCATGGTTGCCCCGAAAGGCCAGGCTTCGTCCCCAGGAAGGGGGTGCCCCCTTCCTTGATGTGATGGCAGAAAGGGGGCATGCAGCCCTGGGGGTGGGCCTTACCTGAGTAGGTCCACTCGGCCCCGTGCTGGGCCTGGGCTCCCAGCAGGAGCAGGGACAGCAGGGTGACCAGAGCCGTCATGGCGCTGTGGGTCTGGAATCAGGGCCGATTCTGGGGAAGCTCTTCTTTTAAAAGCTCAGAAACTGTAAATAACAATTTACCAAGTCTGGTCAGCTGATCCACCCTTTGCTGCGCCCACTGAAAAACAGCACGGCCTTCTCACCAGCTTCACTCAGCCAGGTGGTGTGCACCTGTCTCATCACCTCTGGCGTCAGCCGTGATGTGTCCACTTAGCCCAAGGGTTTGGTGGTTCACTGTCTGATTTACGAAAACTCACTCACAGGGTCCCACAGTGCAGCCTTTGTGGACGAGCGACTACAGGCCAGGGAATGGCCCAAGGCAGAGAGAAGCAGGATGGAGAGGCTTTCCCAGAACAATGGCATTTCCTGTGCCCCTGCTCCTGGCAAGGGGGGCCCAGGGAGCCGGTGAGGGGCATCATGGGTGCCTGAAAACGCCAGCCGGATGCCGAGTGGTATTTCCTGCCTGTCTCAGCAATCGACACCTGCCACTCATGCAGACTCAGGGCTGCCCTCAGCCAGGCGGCGAGAGAGGTGGCCTGGGTCCCACGTATTGGGCATAAAATGGAGAATCCAACTGGCAGCAGTCCTGTTCTCATCCTAACTCTTAAATCGCTGGTGGACCCCTAGCCCACGAGTCACATCCCAACACGTGTCCTGGGCTGTCCGAGCTGCTATAGGCGTCCGAGTTTCTCCGTGGGATGGATTTGTCCTGACAGCCGCAGACAGCCACAGTGTGCTTGGTCACACCCAAACCCACCCGGCACCTCGGATCAGTGGATTGCCTAATCCTCCTGCCGTCACTTAGGTAAACAGTCCTTGAAATCAGCGGAGGGAGGAACTTTTGAGTTTGTACCTGCTGACAGGCCTGCTCTTCCCATGTCCTTCAGAGAGGGCACAGGTGACGGGCAGCAGCGTTCCTGGCCAGAAACAAAGGACCATCTTGTTCTGCAGAACAGAACTAACGCCCTCTGCAGCCCCTTTTATCTCATGGCCCACTTTTTGCTGGAGTCTGAGGGATGATGGAAGGGCAATACGGTAGCATGAATTAACCATGGTAAAGAGCAAGGACTCTGCAGCCAGACCCACAGGGTTCAGATCCCTGCTCTGCCACTTACTAGCTGTGTGACCTTGGGCAAGTTACTCAACTGCTCTGTGCCTCCGTTTCCCCAGTTTAATAGGATTTAATGATAGTACCTCCTCCTGAGGATTCAATAACAAATCTGTGTGTAAGTAGCACCTGGTGTAGCACCTGGTGTGTATCATTTCCTTTCTCCTTTTATGGGGAAAGGAAATGACATCATTGTCGCCCAGCCTGTTTGTAAGGGAACTAGAGGTGAGAATGAAGGACTCGATCTCCAACTCATGGAACTGCTTCCCATGATTTCAGAAATAGGAAACCCACTCTCCAGTCTTCGCTAAGAAAGTCAGATCCCTGCCCGCTGGGCCCCAGTCTGGCTAAAAGGGCCACCTTGTGAGACGCCAGCTCTGCTCAGGACAGCAAGATGGGCATCAACCTTTAGCACCTTTTATTTTTTTTTTATTTATTTATTTTTTTTTTTTTTTTGCGGTACGCGGGCCTCTCACTGTTGTGGCCTCTCCCGTTGCGGAGCACAGGCTCCGGACGCGCAGGCTTAGCGGCCATGGCTCACGGGCGCAGCCGCTCCGCGGCATGTGGGATCCTCCCAGACCGGGGCACGAACCCGTGTCCCCTGCATCGGCAGACGGACTCTCAACCACTGCGCCACCAGGGAAGCCCCTTTAGGACCTTTTAGATGCACCAGGGAGCCCCGACATCCTGCTCAGAAAACAGAAACTGAGACATCTGAATTTTTTTCTTGAGAATCACACAAAGAATTAGGGAACTGCAGAGGGAGCCAGAAGGATCACGATGTGGGGAAGCCAGGGAGGCTTGCTGGGGTGAGAAGGAGCTCTGAGTAAGCCCGAGCCGTGAGGCAGGGGAACCTGAAGAGAGAGGGAGGCCAGAAGGGGCCGTGGGGAGTGAGAGGAGATGGGAACAGATGCTCGGAGAAAGCAGGGCTCCTGGACCCACACAGACACTTCCAGTGGTTCCTGGGCTCTCATGGGAGGTGCAGTCCTGAGGTCAAAGCTTTGGGATGCCCAGGAGAACCCTGGTGCTTTTATTGCCCCACAGAATCCTCGCAGGGAGTGCAGGGTTACTTTTGTGCATCTGTAATTTTAGCAACCCTCCCATGGAGCCCTACCAGACCTGCAGTTTTGCCCTGGTTTCTCCGTATCTTTGGCTCAGGAAGAGCCAGGGCTGGCTGGTAATCTATGCAGCTAATGCTGAGAATAAGTGGTTAGACTGAGTAATTAAGTTAATAAAGCAATCAGACTAGTCAAGACCCATCTGCTAACGAGGCACGTTGCTAGAGAGGGGTGGGGGTTCCCTCCCTCTCCTAGGTAGCATACTCCAGGGATCTCATCCACACCGAATCAGGCACTTTTGTTGCCTACTTTCTAACTCACTGTGTTCTTCAACCCTAACATTTTCCATTAACTTTGAACATGAGTTTCCGCCTTGCAATTTGCAAAGCACATTGTTTGCTTTGATTCTGTTTCTCTTGTGTGCCACATTCGACTCTGAACTTGCTTTTTCTGCCTTCATCCAACCACATCTCCAGCTCATCAAGGATGTATCTTATGCTCAACTCTTGTTTTTCTGGAGCCTATGATTTGAGTGGCTGTCTGAGACAAGTTGACAAGTATGCCATTTTTAATCACAACGCAATGTCAGAAATGAGGAAGGAGATTTGTTCTTCCTTGGTGCCACCACAGCTCTGTGATGGAGGCCCACTGAGGCCAAGAAAAAGGGAGGGCAGAGAGGTGTGGTCAGCCCACACAAACAGGGAAGTACCATAAACCCAGGGGAGCATGGCGGCACCGTCAGCCCAGGTGAGCCAATGCTCAGGTTTGCACAGGGCTGGCGTGGAAAATGAATCTGGGGGACTTCCCTTGTGGCACAGTGGTTAACAATCCACCTGCCAATGCAGGGGACATGGTTCTATCCCTGGTCCAGGAAGCAACTAAGCCTGTGCACCACAACTACTGAGCCTGCGCTCTAGAGCCCGCGAGACACAACTACTGAAGCCCATGCACCTCGAGCCCGTGCTCCACAACAAGAGAAGCCACCGCAATGAGAAGCCTACGCACCGCAACGAAGAGTAGCCCCCGCTCACCTCGACTAGAGAAAGCCCGCACACAGCAACGAAGACCCAATGCAGCCAAACAATAAATAAATAATTTTTGAAAAAAAGAATCTGGCTACACGAGAATATGCACATTTTGACTCTAAGTAATACAGACAGGCCATTGTTCTGTTTCATTCAGGAGTTCCAGCTCTGGCATCCTGAAGACTGAGTCACTCTGGACAAGTTAGTTGTCTAGATGAGTAAAGGCTCAATTCTATTTAAGCGCCAAGACGTTTAGTCCACTTTGGATTAAAACTTCTAAACTGGACCCAGGGAACTCTGCTCAATATTCTGTAATAAGCTAAATGGGAAAAGAATTTGAAAGAGAATAGATACATGTATATGTATAAACTGAATCACTTTGTTGTACACCTGAAACTAACACAACATTGTTAATCAACTATACTCCAATATAAAACTTAAAATTGTTTTAATATATAAAAAATAAAGTATACTATGCTCTTGCCTGCTTTCTTAAATAGATTAAGCTGAATGCAATTAAACTTTTTTTAAAAATATGTATCTATTTTTTTAGCCGCACCACGAGGCACGCGGGATCTTGGTTCCCCGAGCAGGATTGAACCTGCGCCCCCTGCAGTGGAAGCGTGGAGTCTTAACCACTGGACCACCAGGGAAGTCCTAGTTAAACTTTTCTTAATGACTGAGACCCACTAATATAAATATCAGTTGTTATCCTGCATTGTAATATATTGACGCCTGCTGGGCCTATAATTATAGATCCTTCTCCCTATGTGAAACAACCCTAACTGTTATACTTTTGGATTTCTTATTTTAGATATTGAGGGGGGGATTCAATTGCTCAAATATTAAAGCAATGTACACCTATGTTCATGGGTGAGAACCAAATGATTAACATGCATAAGGCCAGGGCAGGACCCATCAGAACAGAAAGGAGGCTTCGTGCTAAGGCAGGGTCCGGAAGCCCCTGCTCTGCCAGGAGTTAACCCTTTAGTTGATGGATTATAAAGAGATTGGGAGATCCTGGGGAAAAGCTGGGCGGCTGGGGCCCTGGAGATACCAGGGTGTGTATGTTCACTTTTTAATAGTTCGTATTGCAACATAGGCTGCCAGCTGTTACCTCTTAGTTGTCCGTTTGCCTGCCCTCCTCTCCTGACTTCTTACTTGCTGTTTTTGACCTATTTGGCCAGTGGTCAGATGACTGCACTTCTTAGAATTATATGCACAGGAAGAATGGATAGAGCTGAACTGAGAGTCCAGAGGCTGTTCTAAAACCAAAGAACGCAAACACTGAAATATTCGTTTTGACCACTCACGAAATTTTTATTTCCTTTCTGACTTTTGGTTATACCCATATAAGTGAAGCGTTACTGAATTGTCAAGTTAAATAACCTACTTGCAGAATATGCAAACATATCCAGCCCCAATTCAGTGGAGCCCATGTTTTCTCTCACCAGCCTCTTAGTGGATGAATTCCCCCGTCTTATAGGGTATTTCCAGTCTCATCTGTCCTCCTAGAACTCGGCACCTACCATTTAGTTGACCGGCAGGCATTTACCTCCATTATATCTATCCTTCTTCCTTACTGGGTACCAGTAACCCACATCAGAAAACATCCAGACCAAAACCCTGGTGGCTCCAATTCTCCATTATTAATATAGGGATAAGCAAAATAGAATCCAAATACCTAAAAATATTTACAGCTCAGCCTGCCATCCACATTCTGTGCCCCTTGTCTGTGCAAACTCACTGTAGGAACTGCTGTTGGAGTTGGAAGTCCCATTTGCCTCTCCTTCTGGGCTGTCCCTTTGGCTTCTTGGAAGACTCTTGGGCCAGGTCTTGCTTCAGTTCCTTTTATGTACTCCTCCCCTAGTTTATTTCTGTAGGACAGGTTTGTGTGCCTTCACCTCCACCCTGAACTGTTCAATATGCAATTCCAAATCTATAGTGAGTCCTAATTCTCCCCTTACCCCCAAGGGACTGGTTACACAAGTAGAAGACTGTAACAAATTGCCACAAACTCAGTGCTTAAAACAAGACGATGTTATTCTCTTATAGATTCAGAGGTCAGAAATCCAAAATCAGTTTCACTGGGCTGAAGTCCAGCATCGGCAGGGCTGGTTCCTTCTGGAGGCTCCAAGGGACAATCCATCCCTCGTTCTTTTCAGCTCCTGAGGCCACCTGCACTCCTTGGCTCACGACCCCTTCCTTGAATCATACCAATTTCTTGCTTCATGCATCACATCTCCTACTTCCTCCTTTGACCTTCTTGTCTCCCTCTTACAAGGATCCTTGTGATCAGATCTAGGGTTCACCCAGGTAACCCAGGATCATCTCCCCCATCTCAGAATCCTTAACTTAATCACACCTGCAAGTCTCTTTTATAACATTCACAGGTTCTGGGAATTAGGATGTGGACATCTTTGCGGGGCCATTATTCAGCCTACCACAAGGGTTCAGGGGACTACCAAGCTAAATGAAGCCACGAGTAGCTGAAAATGGGATTTAGACTTTAAAGAACAGAGGAACAGATCCACCATGTCATGAAATACACCAGGAAAGGAGGGGCTGTGGGAGAACAAGATGGACAGGAGCTGATCTGTTGGGAGAACACACAATCGCCAGGCACTTCACTGAGCGCTCAATGGCCATAATGGTATGACAAGAGTCAGCTGGTTGGACTGGAACAGCAACCCAGTAGCCTGAAAAAGTGTCAATAGCACAGAGGAGAAGGGGTCAAAGACCCAATGTAGCCAATCTGCCAGGTGTGGGTGGGACCAACACCCTTTGAATGTGTCGTGGGAGAAGGAACGGTCAGCCTTTGGCCTGAGTCACGCATGGGGTGCCTCTGCATAAGATACAGAATCCTTTGCTCTGTGCCCACACTACCCTCTAGAGGACAGAACAGTACACTGAAATTAAAAATCTTCAGTGAAGGTTATCCCAATACTTCAAATGTGGGACAAATTACTTTTTTTTTTAATCTCTCTAATAGCATCAGAGATCATCAAGGCAGAGTTATATAAATGGGATAATATATCACCAGAGGTTGGGTTTGTCCCAGGAATGCGAGGTTGGTTTAACATTTGAAAATTAACGTAACAAAAAAAAAGGAGAAAAAGATACCAAAAGCATTTCAACATATGGAGAAAAATCAATTGATAAAATTCACCATCCAGAAGAGAAAATCAAAATCCACTTATAATTTTTTTTAAAAACTGAGGAAAGAGCTTCCCTGGTGGCGCAGTGGTTGAGAGTCCGCCTGCTGATGCAGGGGACATGGGTTCGTGCCCTGGTCCGGGAAGATCCCACATGCCACGGAGCGGCTGGGCCCGTGAGCCATGGCCGCTGAGCCTGCGCGTCTGGAGCCTGTGCTCCACAACGGAAGAGGCCACAACAGTGAGAGGCCCGCGTACCGCAAAAAGAAAAAGTTAAAACTCTTTAGTGACAAAAGAAATAAAAATTAAAACCACAGTGAGGTAGCACTACACAGTCATCCTTACCCTGATGGCAAACACTTTAAAGCCATCAAGATTGCAAAACAATCTGAACTCCCGTCCATTTCTAGTGGGAGCGCATGAAATTGATTCAGCCACTTTGGAAAACTGTCAGTATCTACTGAAGTTGAATATAAACAAACTCTATGACCTAACAATTCTTCGCAAAGGTATAGCCCAACAGGAATCCATACATTTGTGTACAGACAGGCACACGAATATTTGTTATAGCCCCTATTCATTATAGCCCCAAACTGGAAACAACCCAAATACCCATTAACAGAAGAACGGATAAGTAAATGGTGGTATATTTGTACAACCGAATGAATTAGCTACTGCTCCAGGGAACAACATGGATGAACCTCAAAATATGTTGAATGAAGTCAATCACAAAAGAATAAATAAGATATGATTTTATATTTATGAAGTTCCAAAATAGACAAAACTAATCAATGGTGTCAGAAATGAATGGAAGGGGACATAAGGGGTATTCTGGAGAGCTGGTCATGATTTTGAACTGGTGACAGTTTACACAGGGATGTTGATTTGAGATGATTAAATGAAGTGTACATTTATGATCTGTGCAATTTTCAATATGTAAAACTTCAATCAAAAAGTTCATAATGAAGGGAAACAGTTTGGTAATTCCTCAAAAAGTTAAACATAGAATTACCATATGAGCCAACAATTCCTCTTCTCAGTGTAGACACAAAAGAATTGAAAGCAGGGACTCAAATACCTGCACACCCATGTTCACAGCAGCGTTATTCACAATCGCCAAACAGTGCAAACAAATGCCCACCGACAGATGAGTGGGTGAAAAAAGTATGGTACACCCAGGGCTTCCCTGGTGGCTCAGTGGTTAAGAATCCGCCTGCCAATGCAGGGGACACGGGTTTGAGCCCTGGTCCAGGAAGATCCCACGTGCTGTGGAGAAACTAAGCCGTGAGCCACAACTACTGAGCCCACGAGCCTCAACTACTGAAGCCCTCGCGCCTAGAGCCAGTGCTCTGCAACACGAGAGGCTGCCGCTGTGGGGAGCCCGCGCACTGCAATGAAGACCCAACGCAGCCAAAAATAAATTAATTAATTAAATTTTTTTAAAAACATGGTAGACCCATAAAATGGAATATTATTCAACCTTATAAAGGAATGAGATTCTTTTTTTAAAATTTTTTTCCCAGCTTTATCAGGATATAGTTGACATATAGTGTAAGTTTAAGGTGTACAACATGTTAATTTGTTAATATTGCAAAATGATTGCCACCATAGCATTAGCTAGGAATGAAATTCTGATACATGCTACAACGAGGATGAACCTTGAAAAGACTGTGCTAAGTGAAATACGCCAGACACAAAAGGACAAATAACGTATGACTCCACTTAAATGCGGTACCTGGAATAGGCAACTTCACAGAGACTGAAAGTAGAATAGAGGTTACCAGGGCCTGGGGAAGAGAGGGGAATGGGGAGGTTTTGTTTAATGGGCACAGTTTCTAACTGGGGTGATGAAAAAGTTCTGGAGATGGACGGTGGTGACGGTTCTGCAACATTGTGAATGTGCTCATGCCACCAAATTATACACTTAAAAATGACTAAAATGCTCAATGCTGCAAGGTAAAAAAAGTTCTGGAAAAGGGTTGTACAGCAGTGTGAATGTACTTAACACTACTGGACCATACTTTTTTTTTTTTTTTTTGGCCTCACCACTTGGCTTGTGGGATCTTATTTCCCAACCAGGGACTGAACCCAGGTCCCCTGAAGTGGGAGCATGGAGTCCTAACCACCAGGACCCCACTGCAGGGACCACCAGGGAATTCCCTGAACTATACTCTTAAAAATGGTTAAGGTGGTAAATTTTATGTTATGTATATTTTACCACAATTTTTTTAAATTCTTAAGTTTTATGGTTAGAATATCTTTATATGTATTTTACCACAATAAAAAAAAGAGTTAATAATCAAAAATTCTTTGTTAATTTGAAAACATAGATCAAATGGACACATTTCTACAAAAACACAACGTAACGTAATGTCTCTTAGGAAGAGACAATCAGAACAGTCCTATAATTATTGAAGAAATTGAATCAACTGTTTAAAAATATTTTCACAAGTCAAAAACAGGCCCATGAGGTATTACTGGAGAGTTTTCCCAAACATTTAAAAAAACAAATAATTCACAAATGTACATAAAACATAGCCTAGAACAGGGATAGGTAAACCACAGCTTGTGGGCCAAACTTGGCCAGGACAATTCTTTTACGTATCGTCTGTGGTTCTTTTCACACCATAACGGCTGTGCTGAGTAGTTAGGACAGACATCATAGAATCTGCAAAGCCTAATATTTAGTCTCTAATGTTTACTATCTGGCCCTTTACAGAAAAAAACATGCCAAAAATAGAGAACTCTCTCCAACTCATTTTATAAGGCAAATATAGCTTTGGCACCAAAATCTAACAAGGATAGCATGAAAACGAAAAATTATAAGCCAATGTCACTTGTGAACTTGGACAGAAAAAACCTAAACAAGACAGGAATGAATGAATGAATGAAAGTCTTCCTGAGACTTTTTTTTTTAATATTTATTTATTTATCTGGCTGCGTCAGGGCTTACTTGCAGCACGCAGGATCATCGTTAGGACATGTGAGCTCAGTATTGCGGTGCACAGGCTCTCTAGTTGTGGAGAAGGGCTCTAGAGCACATGGACTTAGTTGCCCCACGGCATGTGGGATCTTAGTTCCCCAACCAGGGATCGAACCTGCGTCCCCTTTATTGGAAGGCAGATTCTTAACCACTGGACCACAAGGGAAGTCCCATCTTCCTGAGATTTTCCTAGTTTTCAGCCTATATTCACTGGGCTTTTTGGGTCCCTTAGATGAGTGTCATCTTTTTATTGATCAATCTCTTCCAATTCGTTTACTCAACCCTGGAAGGCACCATTTCTGGCTAAGCATCCCCTTTTCCTTGCCCACTTCCCAGCCCCTCTTGTAGCTAATAGTAGTCATGTCTCTCACTGAGACATAAAGGGTAGTCAGCTGGGGACATTTCTGGGAAATCTTTTGCTTTCTTATAAAAACAGGCAAGAGGAGAGTTTGCCAACATTGTTTCTTCCCCCTTTTTTGGCACTAAAATCAGGTGTGATGCCTGGAGCTGAGGCAACTATCGTGTGACCATGAAGATAAAAAGCCAGGGTGCTAGTGATGGCAGAGCAGAATGAAAGGAAAGTTGGGTCCTCAATGGCTTCATAGAGCAGCTGAAGCAGTGTTAACAACTGCCTCTAGACTTCTTGTTATCCAAGAAAAATACCTTTTTTAATGAGTCTCTGGTAGTTGGGGGAGGGGGGTTGCCAACTGCATATAAAAGCATGTGATACATCCACAAATATACAATATTTCTGTCACTTTTCTAAGCTATGCTTTCACAGAGCTTACATTCTGGTTGGAGGAAACAAATATTAAAAGTAGATAAGGTTTTTCAAATAATGAGAAATACATTAAGAAGATAAAGCAGGATAATAAGATAGAGGATGAGGGGAAGGTGGGAGGAGGAAGGCAGGGGGGTCGGGGAAGGCCTCTCTGAGGTGACTTTTGAGCTGAGGCCTGACTGAGAAGGAGCAAAGTGAAGATCTGAGGGGAAGAGTATTCCTGGCAAAGAACAGTTTTTTAAAATTCATCTCTTTATTACATATTGCTATTTTTTTAAAGTGTATAGTCTCATAACCCATACAACATTTTTTTCTTGGTACTATAGCAACCGTCTCGCAGCTAAACACTAAGTGGTTCCAACTGCTAAGCTAATAAGATACAAGACATATAATTAAGTTTACAAATTATAATGCTTTTTCTTTTTGGCATTAATTAAAAAACAAACAAACAAACTTTTAAAATACACACCTAGGGGCTTCCCTGGTGGCGCAGTGGTTGAGAGTCTGCCTGCCGATGCAGGGGACACGGGTTCGTGCCCCGGTCCGGGAAGATCCCACATGCCGCGGAGCGGCTGGGCCCGTGAGCCATGGCCGCTAAGCCTGCGCACCCAGAGCCTGTGCTCCGCAACGGGAGAGGCCACAGCAGTGAGAGGCCCGCGTACCGAAAAAAATAAAATAAAATAAAATAAAATAAAATAAAATACACGCCTAAGAGGAAAGTGGCCACCTACACCAGCACCAATCTAAAAAGTAGTTTGTTTTTTTCAACAATGGCACTTGGAATTACCGCACACAGCTTTCAGGGAAAGAAACGAAAAATGGAAATGGCAAAGGAGACCCACCAGGATGGCCACCCAAAGGTGGGAAGAAACTCGGTAAGTGTGAATGTCACCCACACACAATCCATTAGTCCCCTGATCCATCGTCAGCCTGATCTAAGCCACTAGCTCCCTTGCTTGGACACCTGCAGTGACCTCCACCTGGCCTCCCACTTCTACTCTGGTCCCTGAAGTCTATTCTCCAAGTGGCCACAGAGATCCTTCTAAAACATGAGCCAGCTCAGGGCAATCCTTGCTCAAAGCCATCCAATGGCTCCGATCTCACTCAGGGTAACAGAGTCCTCACCATGACTTCCAGGCCCTACACCATCTGCCCTGCTCTTTCTGCAACACCATCTCCTACCACTCCGCCCTCCTCTTGTGCTGTTCCTTAAACCTACCAAACGTGCTCTCACCACAGGGCCTTTGCACCTGCTGTTCCCCCTGCCTGGAATGCTCTTCCCCCAGATAACACATGGCTCCTCCTTCATCCCATTCAGATTACTGCTCAAGGGCCATCTCTTAAGAAAAGCTTTCTCTGACCACCCATCCCAAAACACCCACCTGTTGCTCTGGGTCCTTCATATTTATTCCTGTGCTATAGTTGTGAAGACTGGCCAAATCTTCTTTTTAAGTTCTGAGTCTGATCTTTTTTCCGTGCTGGAAGTCCTTAGCATTAAGGATGGGGATAATTGGGGTGAATTCTCAAAGTCAAAGCATCCCTCTCTTCACTCCTCGGTTTGCTCAGTTGTTGGGCTGCTGCTTTAAA
This sequence comes from Hyperoodon ampullatus, assembly GCF_949752795.1. NCBI lineage: Eukaryota > Metazoa > Chordata > Mammalia > Artiodactyla > Ziphiidae > Hyperoodon > Hyperoodon ampullatus. Next base: position 6,757,000 of record NC_136915.1, on the reverse strand, counting down.
TCATCTATTGTTGAATACCTCATAGAAATAAAAGTATATTTTTTAGAAGTCTTATGCAAATTTGTGGATATTTTCTTTTTTTTCCAGCCCCCTGGCTCCAATTTCCCTAAGCCCAGATTTCAACAGTTCCACCTTCATGAACATGAATAGGCTTTTAACAAACCATTAAAATCGTTATAACTTGCAGACAGACCCACCGTGGATAAATGACCCACCTTCCGTGGTGTCCTTGGAAGTATTAGATTTAACCTCTCAAGAGTCCCAATTTACTTCCTACTTTGTTCACTGACCTTCCGTCCTCATTAAAAAAATGTTAATGATGTTATCAACACAGGCGGTTTCCCGTAGCCAAGAGGAATAATTAAAGGGGCTGGTTTGCACATTCAGGGCTTCCTCGGCTACCCCAGCTTGGAGAGGAAACCAAGAGTACATTTATCAGTGAGGAAGTACTGGTGCCAAAACTGGGCACAGCCAAAACTTCCATAATCATACGATTATGAAATGGGATGAACTGTACTCAGGACTATTTACAAGGAAGTTACTCTCTAGTGAGATTAAAAGACCAGTCAGTGGGAAACAAGATAGTGACAACTGGCATCTACTCGTCCTCATTTCAATTTTCTGGTTGAGCAGAGTCCTGTACTCTCTGAGGTCAAAGAGTCCCAGGTCACTCACCTTCCTTGGTCAAAATACTTGAGAAGTGGCCCTAAGAATACCTTATGTTAGATTTTGATTTTCTTCCCGTAACGGGTGATCCATTGAAATATCCTGGAAAGCACAAAGAAGAAGCCAGTGCTGTATTTTTGCTTATCTTCAATCACCCGCATTTTGTTTGCTTCTCAGTCATGCTTGCAGAAACAAACTTTTCAAGGGCTCATTACTTGATTACTTGCCAGGCACCCTCCACGCGGTCATGCAGAGGAGCGCTGCCAGAGTGGATGAAGCCGTGTTCCCCTACGCATGCTGTTTTTCTAGCGGAAGCATATGCTGTGCGCTCATGACATCCAGTGGTCAGCATAATACCATGCAGAATTTTTTAAAGTTTTATACAAGAGCCAGGGTAACTGCAAACAGCTGATCTGTAGAGGGATAAAGGATCCACAGTGAAAGAGGGATGAGTTTGGTATCTCGCTGCTGAGATGTCAAGGAGAATCCAGGCTGGACCAAGAAACCTATTTGATGGATGCTCAGAAAAGGTGACTTAGCTATTCCCAGAACACTCGTGGATGAGCTGTCTTTTCATTCCTTGTCTGTAGCCGCTGCTGCTGTCCACTCGTCCTTGGGCAGTGAGTAACCCTGCCTCCGCCTCTTCTAACTAACCCTTCGCTATAACAACACAAGCTTCCAGAAAAACATAGACCTTAGTCATAGGAAGTGCTGCGGTCAGCACCCCCTCATGTAGGGGGTGTTACGTGTCTCTCTGTGAGGGGGGCAGGATTAGAAACACCCTGCTCTCCTGCAGGATCTACAATGCTGTACAACCCAATTCCTGGTACGCGCAGTGGGAAATCCCCCTGTGATACTGGCCAGTCACATCTCGAGGTCGGCATATTTTCACCTCTTCTTTTGGGGTGAACGAGGAGCTGCACCGCCCAGGTCCCCCTTCAAAGAAGGACTTGTTGCCCCAATTGAAGCCTCCAGCTATGGTTCCTTCAGGAACTACCTCAGCTGCAGGATGGCATCTTGCCTATAATGATCACCTCTTCCAGCCCAGCCCACCCCTGCGATGGACCACATGGTGGGTGTAAAGGCCCAGCCATCTCAGCCCTCCAGGGATGACTTTGCGGGACAATATAGGCTCGAGAGCTCCCCGGGGTGGGCTGAGATCTGTCAGAACTTCCCCCCTGCCCACCCCTGCTCTCTGCCCTTTCCTTCCATAGGTGTTTGTCCCTAATAAACATCCATTGTGCCCAACTCCAAAAAAAAAGAAAAGAAAATGTGGTTTAGGGTCTTTGCTCAGGAAAGGTGGTTTAAGGTCTTCCCTGCCAATCCAGTGGTTAAGACTTCGCACCTCCACTGCAGGGAGTGTGGGTTCAAACCCTGGTTGGGGAACTAAGATCCCGCATGCCACAGGGTGTGACCAAAAACAAAAAGTTGGTTTGGATTTTCAGGAAATCCCATTTCCCAAACCATCAAATATGTGGTTATAGAGAAAGTGATAGAATTTTTTAAATTGAGGTGAAATTTCCATAACATAAAATTAACCTTTTTAAAGAGTACAGTTCAGTGTCATTTAGTTTATTCACAATGCTGCACAATCTGCATTTTATCTAGCTCCAAAATATTTTCATCACCCCCATGAAACTCCTGTGCCCATCACTCTCCATTCCCTCCTTCCTCCAGGCCCTGGCAACCACCAATCTGCTTTCTGTTGCTGTGGATTTACCTGTTCTGGATATTTCATATAAATGGAGTCGTACTATATGTGACTTTTATGTCTGGCTTCTTTCACTTAGCTTTTTTTTTTTTTTTTTTTTTTTTGTGGTACGCGCGGGCCTCTCACTGCTGTGGCCTCTCCCATTGTACAGCACGAGCTCTGGACGCGCAGGCTCAGTGGCCATGGCTCACGGGCCCAGCCGCTCCACGGCATGTGGGATCTTCCCAGACCGGGGCACGAACCCGTGTCCCCTGCATCGGCAGGCGGACTCTCAACCACTGCGCCACCAGGAAAGCCCCACTTAGCATTTTTTTTGAGGTTCATCCATTTGCAACATTGTATTCCATTTCTTTGTTTATCCATTTAGCTGTTAATGGACATTTCCGTTCTTTCTACCTGTTATTAATGGTGCTGCTGTGAACATTTGTGTGCAAGTCATTGCTTGAGTACCTGATTTCAATTCTTTTAGGTATAACCTAGGAGTGGAATTGCTAAGTCACGTGGTAATTCTATTTAACTTTTTATTTTAATTTTTATTGGGGTATAACTGATTTACAATGTTGTGTTAGTTTCAGGTGTACAGCAAAGTGAATCTGTCATACAAATACATATATCCACTCTTTTTTATTTTATTTTTAATATTTATTTATTTATTTATTTTGGTTGCACCGGGTCTTAGTTGCAGCACTCAGGATCTTCGTTGCAGCATGCAGACTCTTTAGTTGCCCCTAAAGTTGCAGGATGTAGTTCCCCAACCAGGGATCGAACCCTGGGCCCCCTGCATTGGGAGCATGGAGGCTTACCCACTGGACCACCAAGGAAGTCCCTATCCACTCTTTTAGATTCTTTTCCCATATAGGCCATTACAGAGTATTGAGTAGAGCTCCCTGTTCTATACAGTAGGTCCTTATTAGTTACCTATTTTATATATAGTAGTGTGTATGGGTCAGTCCCAATCTCCCAATTTATCACTCTCTCCCCACTTAACTTTTTGAAGAAAAAAAAAATTTAGGCTCCTTGAAATTGAGAGAGAAAATTGAAATAGATTTTTAGATTCTTTGAAATGGATAGAGGAAGAATTTCATTTAGACCAGGATCAAATTTTCCCAAATGACCCGTTGATCTAACTTGCTAGCCCTATCTGAAAGTACCCACCGGAATGAATGCAGATGGGTGACATGAAAGAACCCATTCAGGGGAAAGTTAATTGCCTAAGGATTCTCTGTTGGCATTTGTTTAGCTTGAGATGACAGCTCAGCAAACAGAAATTCTTGCCCCCAATCTTTAGTATGAACTCTGTCATAACATTTTGTTTGAAAATTGCCTGCAGACCTAGAATGAATCTGGACAGCCAAAGTGAATTAATTAAGCTGAAAAGAACTCTCAAAACAATGATTTCCCTGATGTGTTTTTTATTCAAAGCTTCCAGGTCACTAATTTGTCATGTTTTCTTTAAAAGGAGAAAACAGTGAGGGGGTGTATTGGGTGCCCTCTACAGAAAAATATTCTTGATTTTAGCATCAATGGAGAAGGAGCTGCTTGGCATAAACAAAAGTTCCCTTTAAGCCCCCATGATAAATATGGTAAACACTTTGGATGAAATGCTTCCTAAAACTGAGCATTTGATTTCCTGTTTTCTTAAACAGAACTTTCTGAATGTGATTATAAACACATTAGACCCAGTTTGAGCTACAACACAGTGGTCTTCTCAAGAGCGAAGCTTGGAAAGTGGGGATAGTGCCTGCAATCTATTTTTTTTTTAATGTTTATATATTTATTTATTTATATTTATTTGGTTGTGCCGGGTCTTACTTGCAGCAGGCAGGCTCCTTAGTAGTGGCAGGCGAACTCTTAGTTGTGGCATGCATGTGGGATCTAGTTCTCTGACCAGGGATCGAACCTGGGCCCCCAGCACTGGGAGCGCAGAGTCTTATCCACTGTGCCACCAGGGCAGTCCCTGCAATCTACTTTAAAATCCTTCAGCAGGATCTATCTGTACATGTGAATTAGTTTCAATTTACTTTGTAGGGACAGCCTGCTCAGCTAAGCTGGAAATGCAAAAATCCAAAGGTAGTTAGAAGCTACATTTAAAAGACTCATCAGAGACACTGCTTTGGGAAAGATCCTCTGTGTTCTGCTTACTTTCTGCAAATAATAAATCCTCCCTTCTCCCAACTTTTTTTTTTTTTTTTTTGGCAGTACGCGGGCCTCTCACTGTTGTGACCTCTCCCGTTGTGGAGCACAGGCTCCAGACACGCAGGACCAGCGGCCATGGCTCACGGGCCCAGCCACTCCGCGGCACGTGGGATCTTCCTGGACCAGGGCACGAACCCGTGTCCCCCTGCATCGGCAGGCAGACTCTCAACCACTGTGCCACCAGGGAAACCCCTTATTTCTTTTTTTACAACTGTGATTTGCTAGAGAAACTGTGTCGTTTGTCATGTGGAGTATGTGGATTGCTTCCTTGTGATGTAATTTAACCTGTTCCTCTGTCTCCTGTGTGTCCTGTGAAAGGGCAGATCTAGATCCAGTTTCCTTTTTTTTAAGCAGGAATCCTTCAGACGTTGGTCCTCAGTATTTTCTATAACATCAGGTCATGAGGACATGTCTGCTGGTCCTGGTACTGTCATGTGAGGATTGATCACAGGGCAAAGATAGTAGAAGCCTCATGCCTCCCCCAGAGCCAGAAAGCAGTGTGCAAGAGGCGAATTTGGGCTTCATGCAACCACACACATCACTACCAACCTTCTGCCTCACTGTTTTAGCATCCATTGATAATTGTTATTGCATCGAGGACACACAATGTTTATTTTCTAATTTTATCAGTCTACATTTATTATCTGGCATTCTTCTGTAAGCAGAGCTTTCCCCTATCAATGGATGCTACTTGGTTACCCTGAAATAGTTTCTTTCTTTTTTTTAAAATAAATTCATTTATTTATTTATGGCCGCACTGGGTCTTCGTTGCTGCGTGCGGGCTCTCTCCAGTTGCGGTGAGAGGGGACTACTCTTCGCCGCGGTGCACAGGCCTCTCACCGTGGTGGCCTCTCCCGTTGCGGAGCACCAGCTCCAGGCGCGCAGGCCTCAGCAGTCGTGGTGGGTGAGCTCAGTAGTTGTGGCTCGCGGGCTCCAGAGCACACGCTCAGCTTCAGCAGTCGTGGAGTACGGGCTTAGCTGCTCTGCAGCATGTGGGATCCTCCCGGACCAGGGCTTGAACCCGTGTCCACTGCATTGGCAGGCGGACTCCCAACCACTGAGCCACCAGGGAAGCCCCTGCAATACACTTTCTACCAGGATAAATGCTCTCATTCTTTTCCTTCAATTACCAATTTCCAGAGAAAAGAGTTTGTGTTATAGTCATCTCCAGTGGTAACAAATGAGACGGGCATATTTTTAAGCTTTTTTTTCGTATTTTTTTCTTGGTTACTATTGACTTGTGGATATTTATATATTTATTATGGTAGAACTCACTACAGTCAACTACTATTCTTCCCCCTTTTTTTTCTTTTCTGGCAGTGGCACTTGGCTTGTGGGATCTTAGTTCCCTGACCAGGGATTGAACCCAGGCCTGGGCAGTGAAAGCACCATGTCCTAACCATTGACCACCAGGGAATTTCCATTACTATTCTTCCTATATCCATTAGGGTTTGACCAGAACCACTAAGAATGAACTATAGAAGAAGGTACTATTTTGAGGTTTTGACCTTGGGTGAATGTGGGAGCTGGTCACATAGTTTATGGAGAGCTGTGTTTCAGTGTAGGCAGACAGTTGAACAGGAAAGATGGACATAAAATGGGGAAAGTAAGGATAACTGGAACCCACAAGGATGAGCTGGACCCATGTTGGTCTATCACCTCCTCAATGCCTCCAACTTCAATGGTGGGTGACCTGCAAGAGAAGTTGGGGTTTTCCCTCCAGAGCTGCACACAAACCTGTCTGGAGGAGGTCTGGCAGGAGCTGGAGTTGCCTTGGACCACCTGTGGCTCCACACCAACAAGGTGAACCTGTAATGATCAACATGTATGAGCTGCAACAGTGCCTGATGTAACACAGACCCTCCCACAGAAACACGGCTGCTTCACTGCTGAAGGTATGTGTGGCTGTCCAGTGAGCCACACATGGTTACCAAGCACCAGAAATGTGGATAAAGTGAGATGTGCTGTATGTTTAAGATGTACACTGTATTTCAAAGAAAAATTGAAAATATCTCATGAATAAGTTTTTATATTAGTTACATATTGAAATGACATTTTGAATATACTGGGTTGAATAAAATGTAGTATTAAAATTAATTTCACCTGCTTCTTTTCACTTTGTTTAATGTGGCTACTAAAAATTTTTAATTATATATGTGGCTCACATTATATTTCTATTGGATAGCATGGATATAAACAGTCAGGTCCTCTTCAAATGATGACTGTTTGGTTTCTTGCTAATTCTTCTACATTTAATCTATTTTTCTTGTCTTACTGCATTAGCTAAGACCTCCTATTTCATATGAAATAGAACTGTAATGGTGAGGATACTTGTTATGTTCCCAACTTAAAAGGATGGTTTCTCAGATTAAGGAATTTTCTAGTTTATGTTATGGGTTGAGTTGTACCCCCCTTTCCAACTTCATATGTTGAGATACTAACCCCCAGTACCTCAGAATGTGGCTGGTTTTGAAGACAGGATCTTTACAGAGATAACTAAGCTAAAATGAGGTCATTGGCTGGGGTGGGGGCAGGAGGAATAATCCAATATGACTGGTGTCCTTGTTAAAAGGGGAAACTTAGCCACATAGAGGGAAGACAGTTTGAAGAGACACAAGAAAAGACAGCCATCTACAAGGAAAGTGGCCTGGAGAAGATTCTCCCTCAGAGCCCTCAGAAGGAACTGCCTGCTGACACCCTGATCTCAGACTTCCAGCCTCCAGAACTGTGAGAAAATGTTTTTCTGTTGTGAGTCCCCTTGTCTGTGGTGTTTTGTTAGGGCAGCCCTAGAAAACTAATCCACTCAGATTCAGGAATTTCCCTCCTATTCCTAGTTTTGCTAAGCTTTCTTACCATTAATGACTGTTGACTTTTCTCAAATGATTTTTCCAGGCTATTGAGATCATCATATGGATTTTCTCCTGTAACCTATGTATGTCGTGGACTACTCTCAGCCATTATCTTTTCAAACATTGCCTCTCCCCATTCTCTCTTCTTGCTGTGGAACTCCAATGAAACTTACATTAAACTTTATCATTCAGTCCTCTGTGTTTCTTAACCTCTTGTGGTTTTTGTCTCTGTCTCCTTGTGCTGCATACTGGCTAACTTCTTACACTCAGTCCTCCTGGTGATCAATTCTATCTTCAGTTGTGTCTAATTGTCTGCTTTTAATCCATTCATTTTCATTTCTAAAAATTCTATTTGGTTCTTTAAAAATTGTACCTGGTCGGGCTTCCCTGGTGGCGCAGTGGTTGAGAATCCGCCTGCCAATGCAGGGGACATGGGTTCGTGCCCCGGTCCGGGAAGATCCCACATGCCGCAGAGCGGCTGGGCCCGTGAGCCATGGCCATTGAGCCTGCGCGTCCGGAGGCTGTGCTCCACAATGGGAGAGGCCACAGCAGTGAGAGCCCCATGTACTGCAAAAAAAAAAAAAAAAAAAAAAAAAAATTGTACCTGGTCATTTTTGGAAGTCTCTTCTGATTATTCATTTTTTAACTCTTTTTTTTTTATTTCACATACCATTATTTAGTGTTTTGTATCTGATTGCTCCACAATCTGAAATCTTAGGTAAGCTAAGTCTGTTGTTCATAGTTTCTGCTGATTCTCACTCATGATGGCTGGTTTCCTTATGTGTTTGGAAATCATGTATCATGAGCCTGTATTTAGTTGAACTTAGTCTGTGTAATCCCAAGGGCTAAGTTGGGATACCTTCCTCCAGAGAGGAGTAATGTGACACAATCAGCTACAAAATGGAAAAGCAGTGAATGATATATAATAAAATGCCTGGTGGTCTAACACTGTGGAAGCACTAAGTGTCCCAGGAGATGAAAAGAGAGAAAACATCTGAGATGGGTGTTAAAGGCAGTGAAAGAAATGGGTAGTTGTGTGAAGAAGTCATGTGAGATCCTTTTTCTTTAGAAAAAAATTATTTTCACCGTCACACAAGAATGTTACCACATACAATCTCTTTGGAATCCTTGCTAACTTGGCTGGATAAACTTAGCCAGGAAACAGAACTTCAGCCTAGAGGACACTGATACAAGCTGAGCAGGAGCTCCAGAATTTCTGGGTAATACAGCATCTGGGTCAGAAGAGAGACTCAAAGATTTGCCTTAAAACTGCACTCGTGCACATTTTTATCTAGATCGTGTTTGGGGAGATGACTTGGGGGAGATGCTGGTGGAGATTGTAGGGAAGCTAAAGATCCTCTATTGATGCCCCCACTAAGGTCAGTCCACAAGCTGCAGAGAAATCAGTACCCCTCCCTCCATTCAGAGAGGTACTGAGCCCAGCCTGGAGCTGATGTTTTCTCAGCCTGCTCCACGCACCCTCTTTGACATGGTGTTTGGAGCCAGAGTGCTTTGTCAATTGCTGATTACAGGAGAAAAACATTATCCAAACAGCAGACCAGTGCCAAAACCAGCATGTCATGGATGCCTGGCTAATGCTGCCTCAGGCAGCCTGCTGAGCTGAGTTGCTAACTGGGTTCATCCTTTTGGTCCAGGAGGCTGGGGAGAGCTGTGACTGGCCCACTAATCCATGTACCTGCCAGAGTCCAGAGAGATCCTGCTGGAGCTACGGGAAGATGGAGGGGTCTTCTGCAATCCCCACAGCCAGTCCCCACTGGAAAGGGGATCTGGATGCCTGCAAAGCCTGGATCCCATTCTCCTTCAGATGCTCACGGGTGCAGGTAGATTCCTGAAGAAGGTCACCAGCAAATCTCAGTATTGAGACAATGAGAGGACAATGAGAGTAATCTGAGACTCAGAGAGGGGTTCTCAGGAAGCTAGAAAATGGCATCCTACATCCCCTACGGAGAAGCACTTCATCCATCCAAAGAAAACGCATTGAGCATCTGCTTTGGGTTGGACGTGGGGACATGACGGTGAATAGGAGGAGTCCCAGCCTGGTCTTTCCTGTCTGATGGGGGAGACAACCTTGCGAGCAGGCGGTGTTAGATGTGGGATACACAGGTGCAAGGAGCCCAGAGGAGGGAGAACCCAGTTCACAGTCTGGGGGGTCAGGAGCAGGGTGAAGATGGAAGAAGCAGTAGTTGGTTTACAAGTCCTCCGTACAGGCTCTATGTAAAGCAACATAAGAGGCTTTGGTGTTCTGCCATTTTTATCAGCCAGCCAAAGAGGAAGAGGGTCGGTACCCCAGGTGGAAGAAACCCCACGAACAGAAACACAGGTTGTTGCAGACCTCCCCACTTGTCCCCTGACCCTACTAAACAGCACAAGGGGTGACCAGAGCACAGGGGCTGGGACATCATGCTTCCTTATCCTTGAGCCTCAGGCTCCCTGGCCCTGAACCTGGAATTCTACCTCCCCAGGCACTGTATTTCTGGGTTGTACAAACTAAGGTCATCTCACTCCACATCTGGACATCAGTGCTTTCCAGAAAGCTAGAGATACTTTTTTTAATCAAAGTAGAGTTGACTTACAATGTTGTGTTAATTTCTGCTGTACAACAAAGTGATTCAGTTATACATATACATACATTCCTTTTTATATTCTTTTCCATTATGGTTTATCGCAGGGTACTGACTATAGTTCCCCATGCTCTACAGTAGGACCTTATTGTTTCTCCATTCTATACACACCAGTTTTTATCTGCTAAGCCCAAATTCCCACTGCGTCCCTCCCCCACTGCTCCTCCTCCTTGGCACCCACAAGTCTGTTCTCTATAAAGACATATTTATGAATATCACTAATTCATTGACTTTGTACAGAGCTGTATTCTTTCCAGTCCATGCTTGGGTTTGGGAAACAGAAACCATCTTCGCCAACACTCAGCTGAGAACCAGACCCGACTGTCTGCATTAAGGTGACTTCACTCTTCCCCTGTCTTCCGGAGCAAGTCTTTGTGCTGCCCAGAGTCTCCTGTCCAGGAAAATGGTTTGATCATCACAAGAAATTGCTGAAAGACCCATCAGTTCTTCAGTGGAAAGCACCAAGAGACAGTTTGTACCGTAAGATTCTCTGCATCCCTCAAATTCTTGGCTTATTTCAAAATCCTCGTCTTAACCGTTTCCACAAATCCTGGACCATTGTGTCATGATTCTTCCCCAGACCTAATCAAGTCTCCTCATTGAACTATTTGCCTGAAGCCACACTTCCAACTCTCAATCAATTCTGACCTTGCCTTGCCCCTTCAGAGGCCCTGGGGAAACTTTGCCAAGTGAGATTCCTCCTTACCTGGTAAGCAATAAACTCAACTTGGTCTTCTCAGCAGATTGTGTTGGTGATATTTTTTGGAGCCAGTTTTCAACAGTTCCTTTTTGTGACAACCTTCTGAGTTAGGCAGGACAGGTATTTCTTCCCCCATTTAGCAGATAGGGAAACTGAGGTACTGAAAGTCATAAGGGATGTCCCAAGTAGGGGCAGGACCAGAGAGCCCCAGGCTCAGGGGTTCATCCCCTGACAACAAGCATCAGCTAGTTCCCAGAAGGAAAACCATCACAAAGCCAAGGGTGGTTCAAAGGGGCCAGAACCCAGCTGCCCACGGGCCCCAGTTAGGAAAGGCCTGGACAGAGCTCTGTAGAAACCAGACATACAATAAGGGTGGTTGGAAAACTCACTCGGGTGGGTTGTCCCAGCACTCTGCCACAACAACTGGGTACAGGTGAACAGGACTAGGTGATGAGGCTGAGAATGGGAGGGGTTGTCATCGTGAGAAATCAAAGGACAAACATGTGGCCCCAAGAACAAGAATGTTCAATGTTCATCCAAGTTCTGTTGCCTCAAACGGAGGCACCCAGGACTTCCCTGGTGGTCCAGTGGTTAGGACTCCGCTCTTTCACTGCCGAGGGTGCAGGTTCAACCCCTGGTGGGGGAACTAAGATCCCACAAGCCATGCAGCATGGCCAAAAATAAAATACAATAAAATAGAAAAAGGAGCATTCAAATATCCGTCACCAGTAGACTGGAAACACAAAGCTGGATTATTCCTACAGTAGGGCCCTATTGTGTTGTGAAAATGAATGGGTTAGAACCACATGCAGTAATCTCAGGTATGAAATACTGGAAGCCAGGGGTGGGGGTGGGGGGACAGGAAGGGGGTGACAGAGTGAGAGGAAAACAGAGTATAATTCCATTTCTATGAAGTTCAAAGATATGTAAATGATACAGTCTAATATGTAGGGATACGAGCACGTGTAATATAACTTCAAAGAAATGCAAGGGAATCATAAACACAGTTCAGGACCATGGGCTCCCCCGAGGAGGGCAAGGAGTGGGTGGAATCGAAGGACCAGGGGTCTTCACAGAGAGCCCCATGTTCTTTTTCTCCAGTGGGCGGTGGTCCCGGTGTTCAGTGTATCTCCGTCATCCATAATTGACCTTTATTTTTTTTTAATTTTAATTTTATATTGGAGCATAGTTGATTAACAATGTTGTATTAGTCTCAGGTGTTTCAGTTATACTTACACATGTAACTATTCTTTTTCAAATTCTTTTCCCATTTAGGTTATTACAGAGTATTGAGCAGAGTTCCCTGTGCTATACAGTAGGTCCTTGTTGGTTATCTGTTTTAAATATAGCAGGGTGTGCATGTCAATCCCAAACTCCCAATCTATCTCTCCCCCTGACCCACTTTCCCCTGTGGTAACCATAAGTTCATTCTCTAAGTCTGTGAGTCTGTTTCTGTTTTGTAAATAAGTTCATTTGTATCTTTTTTTTAGTCTGCATATAAGTGATATCATACGATATATGTCATTCCCTGACTTACTTCACTTAGTACAATAATCACCAGGTCCATCCATGTCATTGCAAATGGCATTATTTCATCCGTTTTATGGCTGAGTAATATTCCATTATATATATGTACCACATCTTCTTTATCCATTCCTCTGTCAACGGACATTTAGGTTGCTTCCATGTCTTGGCTGTTGTAAACAGCACTGCAATGAACATTGGGATCATTTATCTTTTCAAACCATGTTTTTCTCCAGATATATGCCCAGCAGTGGGATTGCTGGGTCATATGGTAGTTCTATGTCTAGTTTCTTAGGGAACCTCCATACTGTTCTCCATGGTGGCTGCACCAATTTACATTCCCACCAACAGAGTAGGAGGGTTCCCTTTTCTCCACACCCTCTCCAGCATTTATTGTTTGCAGCATAACTGACCTTTAAAATCTCATTTTGGTACTTCCCTGGTGGCACAGTGATTAAGAATCCCCCTGCCAATGCAGGGGACACGGGTTCGAGCCCTGGTCCAGGAAGATCCCACATGCCGTGGAGCAACTAAGCCCATGTGCCATAACTACTGAGCCTGCACTCTACGGCCCGAGAACCACAACTACTGAGCCCATGTGCTGCAACTAATGAAGCCTAGAGCCCATGCTCCACAACAACAGAAGCCACCACAATGAGAAGCCCGTGCACCACAACGAAGAGTAGCCCCCACTCGCTCACCGCAACTAGAGGAAGCCCACACGCAGCAACAAAGACCCAACGCAGCCAAAAATAAAATTAAATAAATAAATTTAAAATATATATATATATATATATATACTATTTTGTGGGGCTTCCCTGGTGGTACAGTGGTTAAGAATCCGCCTGCCAACTCAGGGGACACGGGTTCAAGCCCTGGGCCAGGAAGATCGCACATGCTGCGGAGCAACTAAGCCCGTGCGCCACAACTACTTGAGCCTGCGCTCTAGAGCCTGAGAGCCACAACTACTGAGCCCGCATGCCACAACTACTGAAGCCTGCGCACCTAGAGCCTGTGCTCCGCAACAAGAGAAGCCACCACAATGAGAAGCCCGCGTACCGCAACGAAGAATAGCCCCCACTCACTACAACTAGAGAAAGCCCGCGAGCAGCAACTAAGACCCAACACAGCCAAAAATAAATAAATTAAATAAATAAATTTTTTAAAAAAGAATAAACATGAAAAGAAGCTCAATTTAGCCTAAACTCATAAATACAAATACAAATTAAAGCAAGATAATGCCCTCCACCTCACAGACTAGCAAAAATTAAAATATTGGTATTATCAAATATTGGGAAAGACATGGAGACATGAGCTCTCTTTTGCTGGCAGTGGGGCCATGGAAATTTGTATGGTCACTTGAGCAATATCTATGAAAATGTTATATATTCATACTGTTTGACCCAGCAGTGCAAATTCTAGAAATCTGTCCTACAGAAACACTTGCACACTCAGGATGTTGGTCATAGCCCTACACATAAGAGTGAAAATTTGGGAACAACCTAAATGTCCATCAGCGGGACACTAATTAAATCCTGAGTGATATTTAAACGATGACATCCAAGGTAGCCTTTAGAAGAGCAAGGACAGATAAATGGCAGTGGTGTTTTTGGAAAGATACACATGATAAACAGTGTGGGAGGACAGCAAATTGCAGAATGTATATACCATTATTCCATTTTAGTTTTTTTTTTTTTAAGTATGTAACCATCTCTATGTGAATATGTATATGTTGCTTGGAACGTGCATAGAAAAAAACCTGGAGGGTCACACACCAGACTGTTAACAGTGAGAAGCAAAATAAAGAGGAAACGGAAGGAGTATATTTCTGTTTTGACATTTTTTATAACCAGCATAGAGTACTTTTGTTATTTTAAAAAGCAAGTAGCAAGAAACTCAACTGCTTCTTTTCTGCCCTTTTTTTTTTTAAAGGGACTTCCCTGGTGGTCCAGTGGGTAAGACTCTGCACTTCCAATGCAGGGGGCCCAGGTTTGATCCCTGGTCGGGGAACTAGATCCCGCATGCTGCAACTAAGAGTTTGCATGCTGCAGCTAATAAGCCCACATGCTGCCACTGAAAGATCTTGCGTGTCGCAACTAAGACCCAGCACAGCCTAAATAAATAAAATTTTTTTTAAAAAGGGAGCATCTTTAAAGACATAAACTGCTAGAATTTTATATTGAGAATTTTCGTATGGATCATAAACTATTCATACACACAGCAGTCCCTTTCCCCCTGAGAACTGTTTTAATGATCTCTGTAGCATTTACCACCAACTGAGAATCTATATATTTACTGGCTTATTGTCTGTTTTCTGCACCAGAGTATAAGCACCATGAGGGCAGGAAATTTGCCTTGTTCTCTGTTCTATCTCCAGTTCCTGGTAGATAGCAGGCCCTCAATAAGTATTTGTTGAATGAGCCTTGACGAGTAGAGGAAGAGCACGGTAACTTTAGAGTATGTAGCCTGCATATTTCATCACAAATCAGAAACTAAAGGTATTGCTTCCCCAGTTATGACAGTCAGGGAGGAAGAACTTTTCCTCTACTCTCTTGGGTTCTGTCATTGGGGTCCTGCAAATTAAAACTGACAAAAGACAGATTAGCAAGAAAAAAAAGATTTTTATTCACATATATAGAGGAGTTCACAGAAAAATGTAACTAGGGGTGATTAGAATTGGAGGCTTATATACCATCTTACTAGGGGAAGGGAAGGGAGGGAAGGGCCCTTAGGAGAATAGATGGGACATAGGACAGTTTTGTGACAATGTCTGTTTATAAGAGCCAAGGGAGTTCCCTGGTGGCCTAGTGGTTAAGATGTGGTGCTTTCACTGCCGTGGCCTGGGTTCAATCCCTGGTCAGGGAATTGACATCCCGCAAACTGCAACATGGGGCCAAAAACAAACAATCTAAACAGGAGCCAATCTTCCCTGGTTTATCCCAGAGAGGGAATTTATGAAAAATTGAGTTCTTTTGGGAGGTTCTGCTTTTGGGCAGATAAGGGAGCTCAGAAGAAAAAAAATCCTGTTCTCAAATGCCTTCAGCTCAAAATAATTCTCATGCCACAGGGCCATATCCCGGACCCCATCAACATTTAATTTTGCATCACAGTTGTGTATGCTTTTGTCCACTCAGCCAGCCCAGGTGTCTTGAAGGCAGGAACTGTATTTGACTCATCTTGGAATCCCCAGCACTGAGCTAGTGGGTGGAAGGCATTAAATAAATACCTCTGTGTGAGAAACTTTTCTGAATAGCTCATGCGTAAAGCAAGCAAGAAGGGGGTGCCCTCTCCCCTACTTACATTTAAGAACAGCCCAAAACTCTGCGTGACTCTACACACAAATGTACTTTTTTATTGGGCGAGAACCCCACATTCAAAAAAGGTATAAAACACTCTTTGAAAGGTAAAAACTACCAATTTGTCTGGTAAAAATTCATGCCTTTTTTTTTCTTTTCTTTTTGGTTATATTCTTCTGACGTATTTATCATAGATTCTCCAAATTAAATTGGCAGGGGGTAATTCTCTATCCATAAGATGCTGAGCTAAGCTTCTGACTATTTTTCTGGGGAGTAAAATGCCAGAATCAAAGACTTTGATGTACCCTAGTACCGACACATACCCAATACACAACACAGGTGCAAGCAAGAAATTGCCTGGCACAGGAAAGGACTGGGAGCCAGGAAAGCACACATGAGGGACCTCTCACCTCCTGTTTCCAAGGACATCTCCTGAGAAGCTGGTAGAAGAGGAGAGAAGATGAATGAGTTCCTTCAGAGAGTGTGGAGAGCTCTGCAGCTCATGTAACACAGTTCCTGAGCTTAAAGGGGAAAACTATGATCTGAGGTCAGAGAGTACAGCAACATTTTACAGAATTTATAGAAAAGTTAACTCATTTGTTCCAGTGATACAGATATGCAAAGACAGAATTAATCAGGGCAGCCTCTGGAGCAGTGGTTCTTTTTTTTTTTTTTTTTTTAATAAATTTATTCATTTATTTATTTATTTTTGGCTGCGTTGGGTCTTTGTTGCTGTGCGCGGACTATCTCTAGTTGCAGCGAGTGGTGGCTACTCTTCATTGTGGTGCGTGGGCTTCTCACTGCAGTGGCTTCTCTTGTTGCAGAGCACGGGCTCTAGGCACGCAGGCTTCAGTGGTTGAGGCACGCAGGCTTCAGTAGTTGAGGCACGCAGGCTTCAGTAGTTGTGGCACGCAGGCTTAGTTACTCGGCAGCATGTGGGATCTTCCTGGACTGGGGCTCGAACCTGCGTCCCCTGCACTGGCAGGCGGATTCTTAACCACTGCACCACCAGGGGAGTCCCAGAGCAGTGGTTCTTAATCTTTGGGGGCCATGGACCCCTTTAGAAATTTAAAGCAGAACCCTTAGCCACAGAAAATGTGCACAGACACACCACATTTGTACACAGCTTGGGGCATTCCTTGGACGTCTAACAGCTTGTTCATGGGACTCCTGCCCAGATTAAGAAACTGTGCTTTGCAGTAAATGGGACTTAGTATATTGACTCCTCTGAGGAATGAGAATCAATCAGACTTACAGTTTAAGAAGCACTGCCAAGACGTAAGCTCCTGCCTGCGGAGCTGGTATCTGTGGATCTGGCAGGAGTAAAAGCTCTGTGCCCCCCCCCCAAAAAAAAGGCTCTGTCCAGTGTGAGCCCAAAGACCCCATTAGGATGGGACCAAGAGAGGGACCCTGGCATCACATTAGCGAGGCCTGGGACAGTATCCAAATGGGGCAGACTTTAATTGAAAAGTAACAGAAGCATCTTTGTCTTTGCTGAATCATCTTTGTCTTTCCCGGATCCAAAAATCTATCTGCAATTAATGGAAGAAGAGGCAGGATACTGGAATGTTAATTCTCAGCCTTGGTTTTCTTGTTTTTTCAACTATTTCTTGTGGTTTTTATGATGTGTGCCTTTTTTTTTTTAATTGCGATCAGCCTTCGGGTTTTGTTTATCTTTGTTTTTTTTAATCCCAAAGTAAGTTTCACATACTCTAAAAATCTCAAAAGGAATGAAAGTAAATTAATTTTAATTCACCATATGTATATACCCCACGAGCAACTGCAGACCCCAGACTCTCTCCCTGAACAATTTCCAGTGGCAGGGACTGTGTGTCGTTTTGGAAAAGATTCCTTCTTTCTATTTTCTCTTAAATTGAATAGCTCTCCGCCCCCCTGTAGTCCTCATCCTCATTTCTGGAGCCAGAAAAATTAAATTTCTGCCCTTTACTGCCTAACAATCCTTCAATAATTCTTGTTTGCTTCTCAAGACCCCCCAAGTCTGTACTCCTCTACAGGGGGGTATGGTCCTCCATACCTACCCCCCAATCCTACCTCCCTAGAGAGGTCCTATGTGGGCTTGTTACTCAGAACTCAGCACCCTTCTCCAGAGCTTGACCTTCACACTGGACGGGCATCTTCTATTAAATATTAAATATTAGCAGCCACATCACCCTGGGCCAGGAATTAGGGTGAGGCAAGTGAGGCACTCGCCTTGGGCAAAAAAATTCAAGAGGGTGCTGAAAACCTCAGGAATTGAGATAAATCATATTTAAAACATCAACATTTACACCAAAATTCCACAAGAAGCAAAAATATCAAAATTTTAAATAAGAACCTGAAACAAGAGGAAAGTTGTATGGCGCCCCCCCCCCCCCAGTATATATATATATATTTTTATTTATAGTCTCTTTTTTTTTCCCCCAGTATATTTTTATGTATTTTTTAATAGTTGATTTTTTTCCAGAACTTTAAAATGGTTGAAAAAAATATTTAAAAATTGAAAAGTAGGTGTATTAAAACTCACATTATTTTAAGTTTAAATATTTTACTTATACCAAAAAAAAAAAAGATTGATTATAATTTTATGTTCCTGGCTTTAATGGAAGCAATCTCATCATAGTCTTTTCCAAGTCTTCTATAATATGTACACTATTATGATGACCAATCACACACCCCCTCAATGCTTACAGTGAACTAAATCCGAAAGCAGGGTCATCACATACATGCCCTCAGAATGCAACACCCAAGGGTGCCTCTAAAGAGGCATCATTTCCATCATGGCCATCTTTCTTATTTTGACATTTTGATATTTTTATTATAACTGTAAACTCCTAAGATGGAAGCAAAACGTCTCGAGGAAGAGGTGGCTTTTTCTTATCCCCACACAGGTGCGCTCTGGCCCAAGGGCAACCCTGCTCCCATGGGTTTTGCCCCACCTATGCATGTTTGCCTCTCTCCCTTGATACTTGGTGCTTATTTTTCCAGTCTTGATTTAGTATGTACTGATTTTATTGCAAACTTCCTTCGAGGAATCCTAGATCTTTTTTAAAAGTAGGTGGGGTAGGGGCTTCCCTCGTGGCGCAGTGGTTGAGAGTCCACCTGCCTATGCAGGGGACAAGGGTTCATGCCCCGGTCTGGGAGGATCCCACATGCCGCAGAGCGGCTAGGCCCGTGAGCCATGGCCGCTGAGCCTGCGCGTCCGGAGCCTGTGCTCCGCAACGGGAGAGGCCGCAACAGTGAGAGGCCCGCGTACCGCAAAAAAAAAAAAAAAAAACAGTAGGTGGGGTAGAAATAGAGAATTCTGTGCTTTGCTCACATTCAGCCCATCTGCAAAAAACATCAGCTCTGTTTGCAACTATATCTGGAATCCAGTCACTTCTCACACCTCCACTGCTACCACCCTAGGCTCCTACGGAGCCACCATGGTCTCTCCCCTAGACAGGCCTCCTGTTTCCAGCCCTGCCCCTGTGGAAGACTGGTCTTGGTGGCCCCAATGAGCCAACCTTTTGGTATCCACATGGGCAGCCCCTCCCACACTCATGCTAGGCTTGACCATGTGACCCGCTTTGGCCAATAGGACACCAGCAAGAGGCATCTCCATCACTTCTTGCACACTGAGTCTTGTCCTCTTGGATGGATGCTTCTTGGGCTACCGCTGCCATGAGAGAAGCTGGGACAGACAAGGCCAAGGGATGGACACAATTTCTCTATAAGGATTAGGTTTAGACAAATACATGATATGGCTTATATGTGGAATCTAAAACAATGGTACAAATGAACGTATTTACAAAACAGAAGTAGAGTCGCAGGTGTAGAAAACAAACTTATGGTTACCAAGGGGGAAAGGGGGGAGGATAAATCCGTAGCTTGGGACTGACATGTACAAACGACTGTATATAAAATAGATGACTAAGGGGGTTCCCTGGCGGCCCAGTGGTTAAGACTTCGCATGTCCACTGCAGGGGGCATGGGTTTGATCCCTGGTCTGGGAACTAAGATCCCACATGCCATGTGGCGTGGCCAAAAAAACCCAAAACCTGATAAGAACCTACTGCATAGCACAGAACTCTATTCAACACTCTCTAATGACTTACATGTGAATAGAATCTAAAATAGAGTGGATATATGTACATGTATAACTGATTCACTTTGCTGTACAGCAGAAACTAACATAACATTGTAAATCAACTATACTCTAATAGAAATTAATTTAAAAAGAAAAAGGGTTAGGTTAGGCTTTGCAGGCCTTATGGTCTGTTGCAACTACTCAACTTCGCCACTGTAGCTTGAAAGCAGCCATAGACAATATGGAAACAAAGGGGAGTGACTGTATTCCAATAAAACTTTATTTACAAAAACAGATTTGGCCCATGGGCCATGGTTTGTCAACCCCTGGGCTAGACTGCTGAATGATGAGGGGCTACAGGGAGATACCCTGCAAGATGAGAGGCTGGACTGGGTTGAATAGTGTCCCCCAAAACTTCATGTCCACCTGGAACCTGTGAATGTGACCATCTTTGGAAATAGGGTCTTTGCACATGTAATCAAATTAAGATGAGGTCATATTAGATTAAGGTGGGCTTTAAATCCAGTATGACTTGCTTATAAAAAGAGAGAGATGTGGTGCTAATCCTCAGTCCAGTCAGTTGTGTGGAGGTGGCCAAGGACTGCCCAGTCTGCGAAATCCTTCCAAAGGCTCTGTGAAAGTGGCAGGCACTCATAAGCTCCTGAAAAGGGGGCACTTCATCGGCCTAGCACCTTGCTTGGCCCTTCTGGTGTGAATCCTGGCCCTTCTGGTGTGAATCCTGAGTCAGCTCTTCACTAGGGAAGCTGTCCCGCCCAGCTCTGCTGATCTGTGAATTTACAGCTGAGTGTCCTCGCCACACTCATCCAGGGGCGAGCCTTTAGTCTGAGATCAGCCCCTTAAGAGACCCATGCAGCCAGGTCTAAACCCCTCCCCGCCGCTGCAGTCTGCATGGCTCTTCTGGCCACAAGAATATCTTGATGGATTCTGACAAATGCTGTGCTGAAATCCACTCTCTCCTCCTCACTTTCCTGGCCACCAGGAAATAAACAAATGAAACACCAGATCAGTCACGGAATTCCAATGTAGGAGGACCAGGGATCTCGCTTCAAGGGAACCGTCAAAGATTGTAGAAAATCAGTTTCTCCCCTTTTGTTTAGGAAATGCCAGCAAATGCCACCACGAGTGTGGGGTTGGGGACATTTTGTGATTGGAACTCGAATTGCCATACAGTGTAACTGCCACTCCCATTCTGTGGGCTGCTGTCATCTTCCAGCTGCAAATTTATTTGAGAGAGAACACAGTATCTAGCAGACATGAAACCTTCCTGAGTCCTGCTTCTCAAAACCTGATGCTGCTACAGTTAAATTCCGTGTATGGGGCTTCCCTGGTGGCGCAGTGGTTGAGGGTCTGCCTGCCGATGCAGGGGACGCGGGTTCGTGTCCCGGTCCGGGAGGATCCCACATGCCGCGGAGCAACTAGGCCCGTGAGCCATGGCTGCTGAGCCTGCGCGTCCGGAGCCTGTGCTCCGCAATGGGAAAGGCCACAACAGTGAGAGGCCTGCGTACCGCAAAAAATAAAAATAAAAAAATAAATTCCGTGTATGGTTATAATCACGGCTTAGAGGTGCAAATTCAGGGAGGGCTCTTTGGGCTAAGTTTAGTGTCGTGGCATCTCATCCAAATCCAAGGTCAAAAGGAACTTCATCTCGGAAGAGCAGGATGCTGAATGGTTGGGGGCGGGGCCTGGGGAGCCAGGCTGCCTGGGTTGGTTCCCCACCCCCCATCCCCAACCCCCAACCCCGCGCCTCCATTCACTAGCTTCAGGCTTGGGCAGCTCAGCTCACCTCTCTGTGCCTTGAAAAGCAGAGATGGCCACAGGAAGCAGGATTAAATGAGTTACACCTGGCAGATAACATGGCCTCAGTCACTGATCAGTCACTGACAGGAGAAGGGAGGAATTTCTCATTATCAGGCCAGCCATGCAAAGCCTCCGTAGAAACCCTACTCTCAGCGAATCACAAGGGGCCACTTACTTCTGAAGGAAGGACTTGGCTCCTGTTTTTCCATCTGGAGCTCACACACTGCATCCTCAGACTTTTACCGAAAGCAAGTTTGTGTGCCCAGCGCAGAGGCCAAGCAATACCGAAACGTCAGAGTTTGGAACAGAGAAAGGTCTACTGCAGGGTCATGCAAGGAGACAGGTGGCTCATGCCTCCAAAACCCGGAACTCCCAAAGGGTTTCAGCAAAGCATTTTTAAAGGCCAGGTGAGGGAGGGGCATGGTTGGCTGTTGCAGACTTCTTGGTGTCAGACTCCTTTGCTCTCGGAGCCGTCCAGGTAGGTCAGGTCACGATGTTCCTGTAAACCTCCAACAAGATAAATGTTATTCTCTGTTCTGCAACTTTTAATCTCCATATAAATGGGAAAGTGTTATACCCTTAAAGGTCAAAGCCTTGAAAATGAACTGTCCTGTATATTTCAGGCTATAGGCAACATTCTTTTTCTTTTTTTTTTTTTTTTTTTTTGCTACACCAGGAGGCTTGCAGAATCTTAGTTCCCGGACCAGGGATTGAACCTGGGCCCCAGAAGTGAAAGCGCCAAGTGCAGAGTCCTAACCACTGGACCGCCAAGGAATGCGCTGTAGGCAACACTCTTAAGGCAAAGCAAAAGCAATAGAATACAAGGGTTAAAGTCAAAGAAACAGATCTAATATGGAGTCTTCCCTATTACAGGACTTCTCTTTCCTTCACAGCAACTGGCATTTTTGGAGCGGGCCATCCGAGGGTCTGGTGCTCCAGCCTCTAGGAGGGCTGCCGGCCTGGTGACTGCAGATTGGGGTTTCTTGGCCGCCGGGCTGCAGCTGCCCTGGGCCTCCCTTTAAGAGACAACCTTAAGAACTGTGAGAAAATCAGGATGGGGACAGACAGAGATGAAAAGGGAAACTGCTGGGGGGAAGGGGGCCAAATGCAGCTGCTATTTAGAGATACCAGTGCCTTGCAGGCCTCCGTTCCAGCTGTAAGCAATGATTTCCAAACTGATGGTAAGAAGCCTGTTGCGGCTCAAAACTGCCTCCTGAGGGTGGTCTTTTCACACCCATTTCAGAAATTAAGGAGCTGAGGCACAGAGGATCCACGCAGAGCTTTTCTTTTTTTTTTTTTTGCGGTACGCGGGCCTCTCACTGCTGTGGCCACTCCCGTTGTGGAGCACAGGCTCCGGACGCGCAGGCTCAGCGGCCATGGCTCACGGGCCCAGCCGCTCCGCGGCATGTGGGATCCTCCCGGACCGGGGCACAAACCCGCGTCCCCTGCATCGGCAGGCGGACTCTCAACCACTGCGCCACCAGGGAAGCCCCATGCAGAGCTTTTTGACACAGGACAGCAACTCTTCCCTGAGATTTTCTCTTGCTGGTACAGAGCCCTCTCAGTCCCCATTTGCCCCCTCTTCATTAGCTCCTCCGGGAAGTCCCTGGTTTCCCTGAGACTCCTGGGGTTTCTTTCTTTAATCCCTCTGCTCTTTACTCCCCTCATGTGGGCACCCCTGATAAATGCCCTCCTAGCGATGACTTTGTTTAAAAACCATACTGTGCTCTCCCTTCTGCCTCCCCAGCGTCTGCCTTGCCCGGTCCCTACTTCTACAGCTGACTTTGTGAGGGGCTGTTGACAGCAGGGAGCCCTAAGAGGTGCCCTCAAAGCCATCATAAGGGTAGAATGCTGACTGTAACTTACACAGAGGGCACGAGGGTTTCCTTAAGCAAAGGACTTGGAAAGGATGTTAAATTGAAAATCAGTAGGGACTTCCCTGGCGGTCCAGTGATTAAGACTCCGCGCTTCCACTGCAGGGGGCACAGGTTCGATCCCTGGTCCAGGAACTGAGATCCCACATGCCGTGAGAAAAAAAAAAAAAAAAAAATCAATCAAATTTCTAGAAAAGAACTGCAAAGGAAGAGCTGAATTTTATCTTTTTACATCTAGGTCAGAACTCGTATTCACTGCTGGTGGAAGTACATAAAGATACAAATACTCTGGAAAACAAAGTTGAAGATGCTTATACCCATGACCCAGGAATTCCATGTCCAGGTGTGTGTCCTAGGTATTTGCCCTAGAGAAACTCTTTCTTGTACCTGCACTCAGGAGACATTTGCAACAAAATTCATAGCTGCAGTGTTGGTATTAACAAGAAAAAAAGAACTGGGAAACTCAAATGTACATTGACAGGAAAACGTGTGATAGTCACACAATGGAATACTATTCAGCACTGAAACAAACCATCTACAGCTCACAGATGTCAAGCTGAGCAAAAAAAATTGTAGCAAAGGCTAGAAACAGTATGATGCCATTTATATAAAGTTCAAAAAATATTTAAAAACCACAAAGAAAAGTGAGGGGAAAATAAACACAAAATATAGGACAGTGGTTACCTCTGGGGCTGGGGAAGAATACACAGGGCACGTGAATGTCACTGCCAGTATCCACTTCTTAAGCTGGCAAGTTGGGTACACTTCCGTTTATTCTTTTTTACATCAGATATACTTTATGCAGTCTTTGGTATATGTTAAATACTTAGTGGTGTAGAATGGGGAAAAATGCACAATCTAAAAGTTGAGGATTATGTCTTATTCAGTGGACTTACCGAGGGCTTAAGCACAGGATACAGCCTCTCAGATAGCTCTGAGGGACTATTCCAAAGAGGTATGGGAGGAACCAGGATATACAGAAGTTTTTGCAAAAAAAAGACCCAGGTAGTTGAACAGCAAGAGATTACTGCTAATTACAGAAAAACCGGACATCTCAAATTAATGAATTTAGTACTTTTCTGTGTATGGGAAGATACAAGAATCCGGGCTAAATGAAATTATTGCTTTGAGATGCACCTTAACTATCTAGGGCCAGTCTCTTATTCTTCTCCATCCTGAATCCCCACAAAGTGCTGGAGGTGGCTGCAGTGGCTGATGACTTGATGGCTGTAACATCCTTTGTTTACTGATAAGGCAGGTGACATTCTTTGTCCTCAGTGGTAAACAAACACAAAAACTTCCTAGTCTGTTAAGGGGAGGGGCGATCCACCTAGATCCCCTGAGGGCCTTCCTCACTCATCTGATCTCCCTTGGGCTGCTTCTCCAACCCATAAGTTTCCTATTTGTCTAAAGACCTGCCTTCCAAAAGAGGTATGTCACTTTTTCCACCGACCAGCAGTTTTCAACCAGGGGTGCGCAGACCACAGATACAATCAGTAATCCAGGTGGGTCACAGGCTGCTGAAGATTCATCTTCCCTCAATTCTGATGTCCCCCTGCAAATGTCATGCAGGCACTACCTGCAGTGTGGTCTTCTGATAATAACCTTGCACACGTTTCCCCTCCCTGCCCACCAGCCTTTGGTATGCCACTGCACTAAAACTGTTCAATAAGCATACTGTCAACTAAATGCCTGTAACAAGGTAAATGCCCCTGCACTGGACTGAAGGCACACACGAGTCCCACAGCCTGCTAGCAAAGCCTCAGGAGCTGTGGAGACAGGCAGGGCATTTGGCAGCTTGTGGATTTTGGAAAGGATCTGAGGGCACATCTCATTAACAGTTGAGCTACAGTTTGAGGTCGAAGTGCTGGCTCAGAACACTGTCTGTGGCCTCCAAGAATCTTGCAACAGCAGCGGTCTGAGATCATGTTCTACATCTGATTTCCTGCTAGGAATCACTGGTTGTGGCCAGAAACCCGTTGTAAGAGCCATGTCTTTCTATCTTTATCTCTCTAACCATTTTAACATAAAATGAAAGAGATTGTTTTGGAGCCCTTTCAGGGCCACACCTTAGAATTGCTCTGAAAATAAGAGCTCTAAGTGTCTGATTTCTGTTGAGTTCTTAAGGTTTAGGAGATGGTGGCTGTTGATTTAGCTGCTGAGTCATGGGGCTGGGATCTTGGTCTTAAGCAGTCTGAAACACCAGTGTATTGCTGGGGAAATCACAAACTCTGCTAGCAAAATTCACATAATTCTTTAGGAAATATTTTACAATTTCCTTGTTGCTTTTTTGCTGAATTTAATCCTAAAGTTCTTTCTTCTTAGTCAATAGAAAACAAATACAGTGGACTCAATAGGCCTTCAGCTTTACCCAAGGCTAGGAATTAAGGAATAAAAGCAGTTTTTCAAGCTGACCAGAAAAAATAATAATTAAAATCAAATATACACTCGAATCTCTCCATGCAAGGCAATGGGTTAAGTATGGAGATGAACGACATTGTTTTAGCTCTCAGACTTACAGACCAAGAGGAGCCCTAAGAAAATACAAAAATAACTCTATCAGAAAACGAAGCCCTCCCTTGAGTGTGTGTTGCGGGGTCGGGGGGAGATGTGCAGCAGAACTGATTTGAAATGGTATCAGTTCTTTCTTCATCAGAAGGGGAAAATAACTGCATCCACTCTTGCCTGTTTTTCATTTGTCAGACTACTCTGGAATATTACCTGTTCTGAACTTTGAGAAATTCCCCGAGTCTGTGTGAAATTCCATTCCCAAATCAGTACAAGTATGGTTCACGTGTATGGGAAAGGGAGGTACAGAAGCTTACTTTCAAGATCCAACATAAACAAGAGCCGAAGAATGAACAAACCCTGGGCACGCACGTGGAGTGCCTGGCACGTAGGAAGCGCCCAAAAAGTACTAGCTGTAATTAAGGGAAAGCGAACATCCTTTCGGCTCTTGGCCTAATAACTCCTGTGTGACCGACGCAAGGACAAAGGGACCGGGTCACCTTGGCGGGCTGCCGGGCGCACAGGGCGCAGGCGCGGGTGGGCACACGTGGCCGGGCTCGCGACTCCGCGGCCCGGGAGCGGGGTACGGGCGCGCGGCCGCCAACGTCTCCAGGCCGCCGGGGTCTCCGGCACCGCGCTGCGGGGCGACGGGTGGGGCTGCCGGGAAGGGCGGGCCGCGAAGGTCGTCACCAAGGTCGTGGGCCGGACGTGCGGCGCCGGGGCGACGCGGCGTGCGTGCGGGACTCGGAGTACGTGACGGAGCCCCGAGCCCTCATGCCGGCCGCGCCGCCCCGCCCCTCCCCCGGGGCCCCCGGCGCCACAGACTCGGCTCTGCCGCGGGTCCCAGCGGCGGGCGGGAGCGAAGGGGGACGGGGGCTCGCCCGCATCCACACATAGCCGCGAGGGAGTTGGAACGCCCAACCCGACCCCACCCAAACTCTCCGGGACGTCGCCCCCTCTTCCAGTTCCCGACGCCCGCAGTCCCACCCTTCCCTCGGAGGCGAGGGCCCGAGTGACGGCGCGCCGGGCCAATGGCGAGGCAGCGCGGAGGGGGTGGGCTTGAGGGGCGGGAAGTGGGCGGGGTCCCCTCGAGCTGGGCAGGAAGTCCAGGCCGGCGGAGCGGAGACGAGCTCGCGGTACTTGGGACGTCCGGACCTTGAGCCTTAAAGCTCTCCCTCAGTGTCCTCAGCACCCTCTGCTTCTCTCTCGTGCGGCGACCTCAGGCGACCGGGTGAGGACTCAAGGAAGGGCTGCCGAGCAAGCGCCCGGGCAGGCGGCGCGTGGGTGCCCCGGGCCCGCGGGCGCTCCTGACCCTCAGACGGCGTGCCCGGGGGTTCGGCGGGGAAGGGGCGGGTCGGCGCGCGCGAGCGGCCTTCCCGGGCCAGCGTCGCGGCCCGAGGCGGGGGCGCGGCGCCCGGTTTCTCCGGAGGGGAAGGTGCAGCTCAGCCTGTGATTACGAGTTAACGGGGCCGCGTCACTGTCCCGGGAGGTTAGAGGTAGAACACGCGGTCACCAGGACAGCAGGCGGTGAGGGTGGAAGGTTTGGCGAGCACTCCAGGCCTAACCCGCGTGCTCATTAAAGCCAGGCCCTTCCGAGAATGGAGAAAGGGGCCCGGAAAAGGAGAGATGCCCGGGAAGCTGCAGCCCACCCCACCCCTGGCCCAGCGCCCCTGCCTCCCGCTGGTGGCCCTCGGCCTGGCGCCTGAGTGTCCAGCCCGTCGCTGCTCCGGAATGAGCAGGGACTGATCTGCCTTCAGAAGGCACTTGATCTGGAGGGGACTGCAGCAGAGTCGTGGGGTCCTTGGAAGCCCTGCAGGCGACCTCGCCCAAGTCGGGCACGAGGCGCTCCCTGCTCCCCGGGCTGGCCACCAACAATCGGCCCCTGATCTGACATAAAAAGGACGTACTTTAAGGAAATTTCCTGTTCGCTGCTTCCTCTGCAATGTGGTCTTACCCCTGGGCGGTGTGGGCAGCCGGTTGACCTGCTTCCGGGGCACACCTAGGCCCCGGCTGCCCGGTGTGCTCGTGCTGCCCCTGGTCCGGGCTTCAGTCCAGGCACATAAAAGGCTGTGCAGGCTCCTAGTCAGACCCATCTTCCGCCCTGCCTGTGCTCCCTGCATTTTAATGATTTCGGAGAAAAGTTTTTCTATGTAATTTCAAGATACGTTGAATTTTATTTTCACATCGTGAAATCAGTCGACTGCCTTGTCTTATATCACTAAAATAAAACCAGAAATGAAATCTTACAACTGTATGATGAGGAAGTGTAATGAACATGTGCTTAAAAGTGCATCTAAAATCTGTGAAGTAAATCAGTGGTGGCATGGAGATGCGGGGGGAGCAGGGACCGGAAATGGCCTCTGGGGACTTTTTTGGGGTGGTCAGTGTTACACGGGTATATGATTTAACCAAAACTCAAAGTTAACTAAAATTTTAAAACTAAAAGATTTGAAACAAATTTGCCTTTTTGAGATAAAAACTAGATACCTTTTTATTGGCTAATGAATAAAACTCCTTTGTTACAAAGAAAAAACAAAGCCACAGAAAAGATGCCATTTGCTGCTTCAGAACATTCCAGAGAAGATAATGGAGAGGAGCCCAGCTAGATAATGGCTTCCAAACACTGATTTGGTTCCTCTCCTACAAGTTGTTCAATTCTGTTGTTCCTTGGAGAGCCTCTGGGGGAAAAAAGCAAGAAAGGGGCTTTCTTTGAGCTCTTGATATTTGTTCTCTGTAGCTACAAAACCCCCCCTCCCCTTTTTTCTCAAGGTGTTTTCAAAGGAAAGCGCTTCCGTTGGCGTATCCTGGTGCTCAAAGATAGAATCCTTTCTCTAGTTACAGATCACGACATTTCATAATTAAGTTTTTTAAATAGGGTGAAATGCCCATTGAAAACAACACTGAGTAGATAATGTTATTTGTGTGCCCTGTCTTGCTAAAGACCCAAATACTGTGAGGTTTGAAAGGCTCAGAAATTGGCAAAGATCACAGCACATAGACCAAGGAGCTCATTCCTGGCCTCCAAACTCAGAATTTCTAACTGATTATCCAACATCGACCGGTTGAGCATTCTCCTGCTACCTCAGGTTTTACTTGATGAACTGTGTTCCCAACTTTTAATTCACTGTTCCACTACAAACCCGATTTTCCTCCTGGTCACCCCTCCCCCCCGGTTTTTTATTTTAATCCTAGATGGGTTTGCCTGTGGCCTTCTGTCCCCTTGGCCCTGATTTGGTCCCTTTCCCATGGCCCCGTGCCTGCCCTTGTTGGTAATTAATTAGAGCCAGTTTCAGACTCTCTCCTCTTCAGGCACTCTGCACGCCGTCAACGTGTGAACCTTGCCCGCCAGCACGCGCCGCCGGGCTTTCTTTGCCTGTAGGACAAGACCTGAACTACTAGGGCCTTGCAGCGCTAACCCTACCTACTTTTTAGGAACAATTCCCAGTGCTCTCCAGCAGGCATTTTCTCCCACTCCAGTCAGCCTTCCTACATGCAGTTTTTAGTTTATGCAGACTCTTTCTAGTCTAGGGATCCTCAGAAGTGACCCCTTGCATAATGAGTTGAGGCTGCATTATGGTTTATGGAAATTATGGACTGTGCTTCCCCACAGAAATTCACCATGTCTATCCTCAAGATCCACGCCAGAGAGATCTTCGACTCTCGTGGGAATCCCACTGTTGAGGTTGATCTCTACACCTCAAAAGGTATGGGCCACCTTTGTCTCTATAGTCCCTAGCACCACACTCCATTTTTTAAAACTTCAAATGACAGAGCCTTAGGCAAGAAAACGTCTGTTATGGTAAAAGCCTTTCTTTCTGGTCTGCACATGCTGGTAGGCTGTGGTTCCCCACTGGGGGAAGGTTGGGAGGGTTTTAAGGCAAGAGGTCCTTGTCTTGGTGCTTCTTGGTACGTAGAGCAGAACACAGGTTGGCTGCTAGGTCAGTGAGGTGTGGAAGTAATGCGATAACCTTGTCCCTAAAAGGGCCTATCACTAGTTTGCTTCACAGCTTGCTGTGAACAAATACGTAGATACGGTGTGATAGGATGGATCTTTCTTCCTTGAAAAGGAAAGAGATTAGGGGACTACAAGGGTATATATAGCACTCTTATCTCCGTTTCCAGAAATCACTCTTAGACAGAGGATCCGGGACAGTTTTTACTGTGGGGTGTTGGAACATTCCAGAGGCTCATATTTTTACCTGGCTATAATTCCCCTTAGGAAGAATTTGCCCACATGAGAAAAGAATAGAATGGGAACCCTTAAAAGCTCCCCCATTTTTCTTTTTTACTTTAAGAAAATCTAGTGCTTCCCTAGCCCTGCATTACCTCCAGCAATGTCTCAGCTGTTTTCTAAATGGTTGAAGTTGGAAAAGGAGCTTCAGGCAGAATCACCCAGAGGTGCTGAGCACAGACCTGCCAGTCAGAGCTGAGTCATGGTCTGAATCACAGGCCTGGCTGTGGAACCCTTCCCTTCCTGTCCTCCCTTGCCCAGAAAATGAAGGCTCCTCAAGTCGAGATTCACTGGGCAGGAGTCTGCCTTTGGTTACTGTTGGGGTGCCCTCAGAACACGATTCCTTCTGGGCATGTGCCTTGTGGCAAATGCTGTGTGTTCTCAGAAGATGGCAAGAATTTCCTTTCAGCTTATGAAACTGGCACACTTAGTCAGAGTGGAACTTTCCACTTGGAAATTAATAGACTTTGAACAACGAAAAAAGGCCCAGGACACTAGAAGATTGTTGGGAGGGGGAATTTTCTTTGAAACTCTTTAAAATGACTAAAATTCATGTCTTTTGACATTTAAATGAATGGAACTTTCTCTTTTGTGTCTTAATCCTTTTAAGAAAAGAAAAAAAACCCAGGAAGTCATAAATTTGTTAAGAACCTTTCATCACTTCTTTCTTTCTTACAATTTATTTTTTAGACCAGTTTTGGGTTCACAGCAAAATTGAGTGGAAGGCACAGAGCATTCCTGTCTACCCCGTGTCCCCGCTGTCACCATCCCCACCAGAGCGGTACCTTGGTTACAGTCGAACCCGCGTTGACACATCATCACCCAAAGTCCACAGTTCACCTTAGGGTCACTCTTGCTTTCCTCATTTCTTCACCTGGTCCAGCGCCTGATGGATACAGAGAAAGCCAGGGCCTGTGTTGAGAAGCACGTGTGTCCTGCTGGTCACACAGTCAGTGCGGTGGCACAGGCATGCAACCAAGTATGACTACGATGCTTGGTTGGGTTTTTCCTCTTAGTCCGTTGCCTTCACATCTCCCGCACCCCCCAGTTCTCGGCATACCTCAGATGGGGAAATCCCTAACGGTTTCAAGGAGATTCAAGAGGCTGCCCACACTTCCTGCTCCCCTAACCCTCTGCCCCATGGAACCGGATTTCTGCGGTACCTTTCTTGGCACTGTCTGTCCTTCTCCAAGAAGATTTGCCGGTTTTCTGCTCCACAGTCTAGGCTTAGCCAGGCAGCTGGTTTCTATATCTGCAGGACTGTGCAGTGCATGCTTGATTGGGTTCTAGTGTTATTGTGTTTATTCCTTTCCTCTTCCAGTCTGTCCTGTTTTCTGGTTTCCTGTTAATGCAGAGAACCCCCAAATAGCATCTCTTGCTCCTTAAGCTGAGGCCGATGAGCTGTAGAGATTCCTCTTGAGCCAGCGCTTTCAAGGCTTGAAAGCTAGCAACCTGATCTCACTTGTCTAAGGGAAGCTTGGCCACGGTGCTCTAGAGCTGGACTGTCTAAAATAGCCCAGTGTTTTCGTGGGTTACTAGCTGCTAGACAACCTTAAATCCCATAGGTGGCCTGCATTGTATTTCTTTTAGGCCACGCTGCTGGGGGTGGTCCACGGCCCAGCTCCGGGGCACCAGTGGGGAGCTTTGAGAGGTGTGGGCTCAGACCTCCCATTTGTTTTGGAATCTGCACTTTAACCCACAGGTGATATGTGTGCATGTTAAAATCTGAGAAGCTCTGCTCTAGGCCTTTTTCTTCAGAGAAATTCATCAGCCATGCTCTAGTGTCTGCAGTGCGGAATCATAAAAACATGACAGGCAGGAGAAGCAGCCCGTCTGAGTCCTCCCATGGTTGGGAGGAAGTAACTGTTTCCTAAGGGCAGCTGCCTCAGTGAGCGGGGAGGGACTTGGGCGAGGGCGGGAGCTGTTTCTTAGTCATTAACTGTTGTTCGCCCTCCCTCTCTCAACATCCAGGTCTCTTCAGAGCTGCTGTGCCCAGTGGCGCCTCAACTGGTATCTACGAGGCCCTGGAGCTCCGGGACAATGACAAGACGCGCTACATGGGCAAAGGTAAGGGCCGACCCCAGGCCGGCCTCCCGGCAGCCACAGCCTCCCTCCTGCTCCCCGCGGCTTGCGTTTGAGGGTAGCAGACCTCCGCCTCGGCCCAGAGTGTGGGCGGCGAGCGTGGGCGCCGCACGTGGAGGAGGGGAGAGCGGGCTGACGGGTCCCAGCACCCCTGACCCCGTAGCTCAGGGCAGGCGCTGTAACACTTACTTCTGCTGCGGTTTGTCTCCAGTCTGTGAAGAACTCCTGGTTGGGTCAGGGGATGTGGGAGAAGAAGAAGACAAGTTATCTAGTACTAAGGGGCAGCCTCCCGTCCTCTGGGAGGGCTCGGAGGGCCTTCCGGGCCATCAGGCCTCTTCAGGGGTCCGGTCGCAGAGGAGAAGAGCTCCTGAAGGCCTGGCTGGTGGCTCAGCATTGATGGGCTGTCGTTGTCTTTCGGTCTCTTTGGCAGAGCCACAGCCTCCGCTGAGCTGTATGCAGACGGGCTGGATACTGTGTTGGCAGTGCTCACCTTTCTGCAGATAGAACCTGTGTGGCCAGACTCCAGAAAAGCAGATAGGGCTAGACTGTGCGTTCTCAACGGGGACGGGAGTTGGTTCTGGAGAGGAAGCAGAAACATATCGTGACAGTTCATGGTTCGTGGCCCTCCGATGGGCCATGCGTGTAGACAGGTGGAGGTCACGTGTGCTGCCAACTCTCCAGGGAGGGCGATTAGGAAAGAGTCCAAAAACGCTGCAGAGGAGGCGGCGAGGGCAAGGTGGGCCTGGGGGCACTGGGCCAGGGTCGCAGCGCCCCACTGTAGGGAGGCAGCTTGTGCAGAGAGCTCTCCCCAGGGGCCTTGCTGGCAGCCCAGGCGGTACGTGGCTCCAGCAGCGGGACAGCGCTGTGCCCTGGCTGTGATGAGGACAAATGCACGGTCCCTGCAGCGTTCTCCCTGTCTTCCTGTTTCCTCTCTTTCTCTCACTCAGCCTCCTTCCCAGCCTGTTCTCTTCTCAGTCTCTCTTTTTTCCTTCTCTGCCCATCTCTACTGGTCAGGTGTCTCCAGACCCGTTAAGTACATTAACGAGTTCCTGGCACCAGCCCTGTGCACACAGGTAATACATGCATTGGGCGTCCTTTAGTCTCTGCAGCTGGCCTGTCCAGTGCATGGTCTTGCCAACTAACCTCCTTCAGACATTCTGGATGGTTTCTCTGTGTGCGGCTCTAACCCTTGGGGGTCCTAGGTAAGAGCACTCAGACTGGGCCAGGAAGCCCTCCGATTCCAGGGGGAGAGGGCGACGGGGATTTGAAGGAGGTCCCATTGAAGGTCTCTGGTGGGCTCTGGATATCTGGGTTGACGTGGTGAGTGGTTCTCTCCAGCAATGCTGCTCAAGCCTGTCTTTCATTAATGTCGGTAATTTGATTTGATTATTCCTTCTAGGTGTCTCAAAGGCTGTTGAGCACATCAATAAAACTATTGCGCCTGCCCTGGTTAGCAAGGTAGGACCTGCCTCCTGATAACTAATGTACATTAATGCTATCAGAGCGCCTCCCAGGCCAGCCCAGGAGGCTTTCCTGTTCATGGAAGAGCTTATTCTGAGAGCTAAAGAAGCTGGTTGGATTCCCTGTCGTGCATGCGAATAACTTCGCCTTTCCTAACCCACCCTCTGCCTGTCCATGTGTCCATGGCTAACAGCGCATGGAATTGGATCCGAGGGACTGGAGGCTCTTAGAGCTTTGATGTTTCCCCACAGCCATCTTGACCTTCGGGGAGTTAAGATCCAGATTTTAAGAGCGGCTCTCAGGGGCGTTAAATGTAGTATCCATGGCGACTGACTCATTTTTCATGAACTGTGGAATTATTTACTGTGTTTTTAAACAGCAGAACTCCCGTTATGTAAAATCCTACTTGGAGCCTCTGTGTCAAACAGATAAAAGTGGAGCTGCTGTAGGTGAAGTGGGTCTGGGGATCCCACAGCCCAACCTACTCTGCAGCTTGGTCTCGTTTATCCTCCCTCCAGCCCCGCTCTCCGTAACTATGGCCCTTTCTCGGGTCCAAACCCAGCCTCGGCCTGTGTGTCCTCCTTGGTATGGCCCCTCTCCCGGCTCCACCCTGCACGCTGGTGGCAAGCGGCTTCTCTGCTGATCCTCTCCCCAGCTTGCCTGCTGTGGCCTGGCCCCCGTGGCTGGCTGTAATGGGTCCCCAGGCGGAGGTTTCAGCACTGCCCCGCCACGCACACCTTCCGTCCTGTCCCGGCCTCCGGGGGCCCTCCACACAGCGCTCGTCTTTGTGCCTCAGCGCCCTCACCTGGCCTGACGGACAGCGAGCAGGGCTTTCAGGACATTTTTCTTTACTTGGGGGAGACAAACTTCAGTCCAACTCTTGGTGAGGGTCGGCTGCAAGCCATCTGCTGGGGTGGCTTCTAACTTTACCCAAAGATGCCCAATTGTTAATGTGGCATGATGGACTTACAGATTCTGGTTTTCTTTCATATTTTAGCTTTTATATAAGAAACATTACAAATAATGTGCTGGTATCATTCACTTATGGAGTTTTTAAAGTAATGCCGACTTTTATTACATTACTTTGAGCCAGTTTTTAAGACACCAGTTTTATTTATACTCTCGCCAAAAACAGTCATTTTCATCAGTCGTCAAACATTTTGCTAAATGATTGTGGACTGCGTACAAAACTCGTATCTCCCATCAGATGATGGAGTTTGCTGTCACTGAGGGCAGCCGAGTGACGGCAGAAACTGACTTTGATGGTGAAGAACAATGAATTCTGTTATTTGCTGCCCAAAAAGTCACACTGCTTTGGAGTAATTCCTTCTTGAGCCTGAACCAGACGATTCTGCCTCATGTGTAACGTGACCTCGGACCCCCTCGGTAGACTCCCCTTTATGACATGAGGACCATGCATTGTCGGATCCCTCGTGCTTGGAGAAATACCTGATGCTCTTAAAGCAAGTGAAGGGCATTGTGCCGTCTCCCCATTTTCTCTTGGCCTTCCCCCCTTTTTTTGCCTGCCAGACGCATGGCTAACACAGAACTGATCTGGTGGGCTTCGCACTGTTCCCAGGGTTGATGGCTCTGTGACGGAGGGCACAGGGCATGCAGGTGGAGGCCCCACGCCCTCCCAAGCAGCTTACCCTCCCTCTCCCTGTAGAAACTGAGCGTCGTGGAGCAGCAGAAGATCGACAAGCTGATGATAGAGATGGATGGCACGGAAAATAAATGTGAGTGGCCTGAGGTGGGGTCCTTGCCAGGGAGGTTGTGGCTTCTCCTGAAGACCCTTGAAGTCCTTTGGGGAGAGGTCGTGTCGTCCCTAACGATGAATTACGTAACTGTCTGCGGTCCTCCCCTAACTCGAATGAATCACATTTTTAAATATCAGGAGCATAGCCAGATGACAGCAGCAGGCATGTAGGGTTGCTCAGAAGAGGCTCGTGCTTTAAATAATCGAGCAATCTGTGGAATTTTCCAGAGTCCCATGGACCAAAGGAAGGGCTTTCTCTTTGGGGAAAAAAGCAGCCTACGTGGAAGGCTATTGCATTTCTGGTGTGAATATGCAAAGGAGATAGAAAGGAAAAGGTTCCGAATACAATCCAGGGTGCACACAGTGGTACAGGTGGGGAGGCCAGCAGGAGGGAGGCTGGCGAGTAAGAAATCCCCTAACATAACCTGTTCTGTTCCAGCCAAGTTTGGTGCGAACGCCATCCTGGGCGTGTCCCTGGCTGTGTGCAAGGCTGGCGCCGTTGAGAAGGGGGTGCCCCTGTACCGCCACATTGCCGACTTGGCTGGCAATGCCGAGGTCATCCTGCCAGTTCCGGTGAGTGGCGCGTGTTTGCTTTCTCTTGGGGTCCCGAGACCTCCCGCCTCTTGACCTCATCCACGTGTGACTGTCCAGCACACGGGTAGGAGCAGGCTCTGGGGGTCTCGGCTGCAAATAACTCCGCCGCCGCCAGCTAAGAGTGACCCTGAGCAGGTGACTCGGCCGCCCTGCACGCATCTCCTTAGTTGTCGATGGGAGATGAAAATTGTACCTGCCTTGTCGGGTTGTGTGTGCTTGTGGTGGTAGTGACCGCAGTGCAGAGACCTTGTGGCTTCAGAGCCACACGGGCCCCACGTGGGAGCCATGCACCTGGGTGTCGTGGGGCTGCTGAGGGGCGGGACCCCCCGGGCCTGGAGCTGTACTTGTCTCTCTCCCCACAGGCTTTCAACGTCATCAACGGGGGTTCTCACGCTGGCAACAAGCTGGCCATGCAGGAGTTCATGATCCTCCCCATTGGGGCCGAAAACTTCCGGGAGGCCATGCGCATCGGAGCGGAGGTATACCACAACCTGAAGAATGTGATCAAGGAGAAATACGGGAAAGACGCCACCAACGTGGGAGACGAAGGCGGGTTTGCTCCCAACATCCTGGAGAACAAAGAAGGTATGCTCTGGAGGAAGCCCCTGGATCTCTGAGCACCGCCCCCAGCGTCTGCCAGCCTTCCACGCCTGCCCTCAGGGGCGCTGCTCTTTCCACCGTTCGTTCATTAAGTAGCAAAATGCAAAACCCTGCAGACATGGGAGCTAGCGCTTCATTTTTTTGAAAAACAAATCACGAGAAATTTTCTTATTAATTCGACTTCTGAACGGCCTGATGGTTTGCTTAAACTGGGCTGACGGTGGGGGTAGGGAGGCGGTTTGTTTTCCTGCTGTCGTCCCTGCTCCCCCAGCGATGGCAAAGGTTTGCAGCCTGCTCCGTGTTCAAGGATGCTGGATGTGATGAGGACTGCCGTCAGTAACCGTCTCGGGTCATTCAGCCGTCGTAATGCTGCACAGGCTTTATTTAGCTTTGAATCCTTAGGCACAGGATTAAATGGGAGAGTTGAGTAGAGAATACAGAAGTCCTAGGAAAAGAACTCATGGGTGAATTTTTTGTTTAGAAGAAAAAGTAGGGTTCCAAGCATATTTCATTGCCTTCAAGGATGGCTAGTGAAAGAAAATGTCCATCCGGCTTGTTGGGTCGGTCATACGAAATTGCTGACGTTCGGCTATTTTAACCTATAAAAAGTGGCCCTTCACGCAGTTTGAATCTTGGGGGTCTTGGGGACACTGGAACAGGGGCCAGTGTCTGTCAGTTTCCCTACCGGCAGCGCTGCCGAGCGAGGCCGGCCCTGAGCCTGGGCCGGACAGCAGAGCTGGAGCGGGGGCCTCGCTGTGCGGGCTCCCCGTTCACTGGGCTCCCTCTTGGATCTCAGCCTTGGCTCTATTTAAAGCCAGTTCTGCGGGACAGCTGATCGCAGCTGGTCACTGTATCTTGGCCGGCACAGCTGTTCTTTGGTGCTAAATTTGGGAGCATTTGTCAGTGAAAAAGCCTCATAGAGTCCATTTCCAACTTGGCCATGCACTACTGGCCCTGACCAATGGTTTCTTGCCCCAGAGCAGAAAAGACTAACTGGAATCTTTGAAACTGGTGCTTGGGGCCAGAGCACCTCTTCCTCTTCCCTTACGGTTCCCATTTGGCAGAGTTAAAGGAATTTTATCTCCATCCTCCTGGTTTCCAAACGCTCACCGCCATCTCTTTCCAGCCCTGGAGCTGCTGAAGAACGCCATCGGCAAGGCCGGCTACACCGATAAGGTCGTCATTGGCATGGACGTGGCTGCCTCTGAGTTCTTCAGGTCGGGCAAGTATGACCTGGACTTCAAGTCACCCGACGACCCCAGCAGGTACATCACACCCGACGAGCTGGCCAACCTGTACAAGTCCTTCGTCAGGGACTACCCAGGTGAGTGTTACCGGGGTGGCTGCAGGTGTGCGAGTGGGTGGAGCCTTCACTGGGGTGCCTGGTGCAGCAGAGTGGGCAGCCGGCCAGCCGCAGTGCAGTGTGATCGCCTCCTGTCACTGTCACAACAGCCTCCTGAGCAAACGTGGTCCTGGCTCCACTGACAGTGAGGAAAGGAGCCTTGAGAGCCAGGACCACTGGGTGCTCCTAGGCTCTGCGTCACCTGATGCACACAGGAGAGGGGACACAGAGGCACAGAGTGGGTTAGAACTTGCCCAGGGGCACACAGCAAATGGTGGAGCAGGTGTTCAGACCAGGAAGCGTCTCTAAGTCCCTGCGTCTAACGTTAAGTAACTTGGTGGAAGTGGAGCCAAGACACAAAGCCCGGTCTTCACCCCTCTGGGGCCACAGCTCTGTTTTTACTCTCGGTGGTGCTAAATTCAAACCGCCCTGGGCCGCAAATTTCCCACTTAACAACAGCGGGGTTGCAGGATTGCAGGTGTCCTGGGAGGGGGTTGGGAGACCAGGTGAGTCAGGAGGGAGGGCGGGAGGGGGCTCTGGGGTGTGGCGGGTCAGCAGCCTGGGGGGCCACGCTGATGGAACATGCTCTGCCCTGCTCTGCTCAGTGGTGTCCATCGAGGACCCCTTCGACCAGGATGACTGGGAAGCTTGGCAGAAGTTCACTGCCAGCGCGGGAATCCAGGTGGTGGGGGACGACCTCACCGTGACCAACCCCAAGCGGATTTCCAAGGCCGTGAGCGAGAAATCGTGCAACTGCCTCCTGCTCAAAGTCAACCAGATCGGCTCCGTGACCGAGTCCCTGCAGGCGTAAGTGCCCTTGCGTGGAGGGAGGGGCCCTCCTGACTGGAGCTCCTGGTGGCGTTTAAAGTAAGCTTTGGCCCCTAGGGGATCAGGGTGTTGGGCAGTTGTGTTCTGATCCTGACCACTTGGCGGCCCTACCCTCCTGATTTAATGTCACACGGAGAACATTAGTCAGGAGACACACGTCTCTCTCCCTCGAGGAGGCAGAACCCAGTTTTTCAAACGTGACTAGAGGGTGGAGAAAGGTCCTCGGGCCCTTCAGAGGAGGGCGAGGGTTACCGTCTTCCCCGGCAGTTGGGAGCTCAGGGCTGCCCCTGGCCCCCCACCGGGAGCGGTGAGTCATGGCCTCAGGAGGCCAGAAGGGGCCACAGTGCCCAGGCAGTGGAGCCATGCCGTCTGGTTGTCCCTGGCTTCTAGGTGCAAGCTGGCCCAGTCCAATGGGTGGGGCGTCATGGTGTCGCATCGCTCCGGGGAGACTGAAGACACCTTCATCGCCGACCTGGTGGTGGGACTGTGCACTGGGCAGGTAAAGAGCTCCCTGGGGTGAAGGGTGCTCCCTGCTTCTCTCTCTGACCTCAACTTCCTGAGCACAGACGGAGGGGGGAGCAGGGGGGAGAATGGGGTCCTGGGTGCCCCTCTTATCCCCTCCTTCCTAGGGCCAGGGATCCTCTTTAAGGAATTGCCGGCTCTCTGCCGTGGCACCTTCCCCTTACCCAAAATGCCCATGAAGATGCAGTGTCTACTGTAAGCAACTGTGGCCTTTCTTTTCTCCTTCCAGATCAAGACTGGTGCACCGTGCCGATCCGAGCGCTTGGCCAAGTACAATCAGATCCTCAGGTAAAGAGTCTGCCTTCGCTGCGTGTGTGGGCTTGCTTGGTCTCCAGGAGGAGCCCCTGGCCCTGTGGGGTGGGTACAAGGGTTGGGGCGTGATACCTTAGGTTGGGACGGTTGGGTGCCTGGCAGCGTTGGCCTGGAGCGGGGCCTGCTGCACACGATGCTGCCATCTTCTGGTGAGAGAGGGAACTGGCTCCCCTTTAGACAACTGAATCAGAAGTTGGGGAGCTACAGGGAAGCCTTAGTGATGCTCTCATTTTACACCCTTGTTTTGTGGACAAAGATACCAGAGCTCACAGAGAGGAAGAAAAATTGCCAAAGGGCACACAGCAGGGTTTCCACTGTTCATCGCCTTCTGCCGTTCTGGTCCCTTCCCTTTTTGTCTCAGTGTGTCCTTGGGAAGCACCTATAAACAGAGGGAGACCTGCCCTTTGTTATTTTATTCCAGTCTTGAAGGGAAAAGAAACTCCCATTTTATAAGTTCTCCCACCTTACCCCATCTTTAAAACTTTATCCTGGACAATTTCAAGCATATAAAAAAGATCAGTGAACAGTAGAATGTATACTGCCTTCCCCATTACCCGGATACACCAGCTGTCTGTATTCCTCCATGTTTTGTCTCTTTATACCCTTTTTTCCTGGAGAATTTTAAAGCGAATTCCAGACATCTTATGATTTCACTTGTATATATTTCTTTCAGATAAAGACTTACTTTTGTTTTTTATCATAACCACTGTACAGTGATGATGCCCACGATTAGTGGTAATAGCAATACCCCCCCCTTTTTTTTTGATATCAGGATCCAAACAGAGTTCACACTAATGAGTGCCCCCTCCTTATTTCCCTGTGCCATTTGTTGCAGAAACTGGGTTATCCTTTCATTGAAAAAACATTTTCTTAAATATTCTAAGAAGTAGCAATCCTACCATTTCTTCTCCTTTGTCCTTCAGAAACATTGGGGGGAAGAGAAGGCAGGCGAAGGGGCGGCCAGTGGACAACTTGTTGGGTGAATTGGGTGGACGGAGAGAGCCGAATGCTCTTCTATTCCTGGCATCTCCAAGAAGCTCAAATTTAGGGGAATAGTTGGACAGACTGGGCGATGGTTGGGTCCCCAACTTCCTGGCAGGAAGTGTGTCTTTGACCACTTCTCTGGGTGGGAAAACTTACTGCTTTGAGGTGTGACTTCTCTCTTTCCCTTCCTGTCTCTCTATCTTTCTGCTTCCTAAGAATTGAAGAGGAACTGGGCAGCAAGGCCAAGTTTGCCGGCAGGAACTTCAGAAACCCCCTCGCCAAGTAAGCTGTGGGCGGGTGAGCCCTGCGGTCACTCGTCGGCTAATTAGACCTGCTCCTGATGTCACCTGGGCAGCTCAAGGCCCCCGCCGGTGCTCTGAGGGGCCTCTGATAGTTAACTGCCCTCTCCCCTTCCTGTGACGTTCTCACTGCTTCCTTAGACCCACTGCAGAAGCCGAGCTTGACCATCTGGAACCCTGCTGGAAACCCTAGCTCTCTAATCATAGAATTGGCCCAAATCATTGTTTTTCTCACCTCGCTTCCACCACGTGTCTGGAGCCATGTGTATCTGCATTGTAATCTCCGAGGTGTCCACAGGCAAGATCCCCCGTGGTTTTGTGTGCAAAATAAAAAGGCCTCAGTGACCCATAGGGATGCTGTGTGTGTGTATGAAGTGGTCCGTCCGTCTGCCTGTCCTCACGTCTTGAGTATTCATGGAGCACCTCTACAAGAGCTGAGGCTTTGTGTCATGACAGAAGGGGAGGAGGAGTTTGTGCAGGACGTCGCGTAAGCCCTGGGGAAGGGCAGGTTTGGGAAGAGGTGGGAGATGGGGCAGCCCGTGCCCTTCCGCAGCAGCTCGGGCAGCG
Source organism: Hyperoodon ampullatus (assembly GCF_949752795.1). Taxonomy (NCBI): domain Eukaryota; kingdom Metazoa; phylum Chordata; class Mammalia; order Artiodactyla; family Ziphiidae; genus Hyperoodon; species Hyperoodon ampullatus. The sequence continues at coordinate 6,715,572 of NC_136915.1, read as the reverse complement.
CCCGGACCAGAGGCCCGACTTCAGGATCAGACATGTTAATTTGGGAGAAAAGACAAATGCAGAGCTCTCGCAGGTTATCTCAAGGACGGCAGCTTCCAGGTCACACCATGAGTCCAAACCAGAGGGAAGCTGAGCATCCTGGGCAGGCTGGGGGGCAGGTTCTCCATCCTTAGGGGAAACTGGTAAAAGAATGGTTAGAGGTAGCTCTCGGGCGGTAGGAGGGCATCCAGAGGGTCTTGGAGAACCTATTTAGATACGTTAAAATTTAATTTTGGGACTTCCCTGATGGTCCCGTGGTTAAGACTCCACACCCCAAATGCAGGGGGCACGGGTTCGATCCCTGATCTGGGAACTAAAATCCTGCATGCTGCACAGCATGGCCTAAAAAACTGAAAGAAAAAAATGTTTAATTTCTCTCCTCATTTTCACTAACCTGATTTCAAGTGCTCAGAAGCTCCACGTGGCTGATGCCCACTGAGTTGGGTACCACGGGTGTGAAGCATTAGCACTGCAGAAAGCACCATTCTAGAGAAATGACTAAGCACCAGTGAGACGTGAAATAACTATGGTTGCTCTGAATTGTGTTATAATACCTGATGAGGCCCCCCAGTGGATATTGTTGTTATTGCTCATCTGTATCAGGGTTTAACCCAAGAAGCAGAGCCAGTAGAAGGTACATATATTAAGGGATTTATCACAAGGAATTGGCTTCTGTGATTGTGGCTAAGCTAATCCACAATCCAAAGGGCAGCCAGTCAGAAGGGAGGGTGACCAGGACACAGGTGAAATTTCTCTTGGGTCAGCCCTACTTCCAAGACCTTTCCCCTGATTCAGGCCCACCTAGATCATCCAAGATCATTCCTTGTTCAAAGTCAGCAGATAGTAGTTTTAATTATGCCTGCAGAATAGCTTCACAGTAATACCTAGATTAGTATTTGACTAAACAGTAGGACTCGAGTCATGTCACAAAGCCACCACCCCTTTTGAACTTGGCAACTACACACATACGTCTTAAACCATAATCTCCAAATAATGACAAAACCCTTCCTCACCTAATGTGGTACAGCTCTCCTGTGTACAGCCAAAACCACTCACCTGTCCCAGCTTTGTATGACTGGTTTCCATCTAAAAACTGACTCTGCAAGGAAGTGAGTCGAACTCGGCCTGACAGTCTCACTAGAATGTTTGTTCATCCAAACTTTAAAGCAGCAAGTTAGCATTAGTGTCTTTAAACTTGGTTTCATGTCAACATTTCTTGACACTTTTATTTTAAAACAATGACTGGCAGTTAAACGCATTTATCACTCTTGGGTTAAAGGGCAAGGAGCGCTTTCAGATCTGCTCCACCCGGAAGGAAGGCTGCTGGGGCCTCCCTGGCCCTGGGGACACTGAGCCTCTGGGGAGGATGGTTGACAGCTCTGACCCAGCAGAGACGAGCACGAAGCATGTTCCTGATGCGGATGGGCAGGAGTAGGCCAGGAGGAATTGCAGACCATTGGCCTCTTCCTGGGGGCCCTGTCTGTAGCAGGACAGGCAACGTTAATTCTGAGTTTCCAGAAAGCCACTCTTGGGCTTTAAGATGACCTATGATGTTAAACATTTCTCTGGATCACAACTGCAGGAAGTTAAAGTGTTTTTAAAGTAAATATCTTTGGTAGTAGTCTCTGGACTTGCATTATGTGTTTTTAAATTTTAACCTCATAATACAAATACTTTCCCGCAAAATATTTACTTTTCATCTGTGGTTGTCTTCCAACTTCCAGATTCCTGCAACATTAGAACAAAAATCAACTGAAAAGTTGAAAGTGTAGTTTGCAAACCTGGCCATACATTGGAATCACCTCGGAAGTCTTTAAGTCTCCCATTGCATACCAAGTAAATCAGAACCTCAGAGTAGAAACCAGAGACTCAGTATTAAAAGTTTCCCAGCTGACTCCAATGTGCAACTCAGCTTGAGAAGCACTAGAGTACAGGAGATGGATTGCAGGATTGGTGATGACCAGGCCGGCATAGAATGCCAGGCTTCCCCTGAAAAAAAAACCCGCCCACCCTGGTAATTTTATTTTTGTTGAATGCAGCTGAGGCCGGAAGATGGCGTCCAAAGGCAGTCAACTCAGGCCACAGAGCTGCGAGCTGTGCCGTTTGCAGGGAGGGAGCCCGGACAGGAGCCTGGCTCTTGACTAGGAATTCTGTGTCCAGTCAGCTCTCCTCCCAGCAGTGGAGATCCTGCTCGCCATGGCAGCCCAAGCTCAGGCAGTGCAGTGGCTGAGAGCGCAGCAGGAGCTGGACCACCTAGGTTTGGATTCTGGCCCTCCCACTGAACAACTGAACAAATCTGTACGATGAGGCTAATACTCCAATAGTGCTACCTCATGGCTTGTTACAGAGTAAGTATTATAAATGGTCACATCAACTTAGGCTCCCACCCAGCATAGAATGAATTAAACCATCAGGTGCTGATACACTTACCTAGGAAGAGGTACAGGGCATAGGGAAAGAGGAGGAAGGTCCTTAGGGCATATAAAGCACCTGTGGCCATGACTGAACGAAAAGGGACAGAGTCTGCAGTGGAAAGTTCACAGCAACCTGGGAGAAGTGTGGGGACCCACTGAGCCAACCTCAGTGACGTATAATTAACGTTCAGTAACAGGCACCTGTTTTAAGTATACAGTTTGATGTGTTTTCACATATATGCCTGGGTAACCAGCACCACCACCACAACGGACCGTTTCCAACACCCCCAAGAGTTCCTTGAGCCCCTTCCCGGCTAGTCCCCACCCCTACCCCCCAAACGCAGGCAACCTAGTGTTTTTTTTTTGTTTTTTTTTTGCGGTACGCGGGCCTCTCACTGTTGCGGCCTCTCCCGCTGTGGCCTCTCCCGTTGCGGAGCACAGGCTCCGGACGCGCAGGCCCAGCGGCCACGGTTCACGGGCCCAGCCTCTCCGCGGCATGTGGGATCCTCCCGGACCGGGGCACGAACCCGTGTCCCCTGCATTGGCAGGCGGACCCTCAACCACTGCGCCACCAGGGAAGCCCCTAGTGTTTGTTTTTTTTTTTAGTTCAAATGAGTTGTCAAAATCTAAAAAACAGATTCCTTGTAAAAAAAGAAATTTTGCCTGGTGGTGCAGTGGTTAAGAATCTGCCTGCCAATGCAGGGGACACGGATTCGAGCCCTGGTCCGGGAAGATCCCACATGCCACGGAGCAGCTAAGCCCACGTGCCACAACTACTGAGCCCACGTGCCTAGAGCCCATGCTCTGCAACAAGAGAAGCCACCGCAATGAGAAGCCCGCACACCGCAATGAAGTGTGGCCCCTGCTCGCTGCAACTAGAGAAAGCCCGTGCGCAACTACGAAGACCCAACACAGCCAAAAATAAATACATTTACTTTTTTAAAATATTCCAATTTCTGCGTTCTAATGGATTGGAAAATTGCCAACACTGGGCCCGCATCCCTAGAAGACAACAGTTGGCCACCATCTTTTTTTTTTAAGCCATCTTTAAAAATATTTATTTATTTTTGGCTGTGTCGGGTTTTAGTTGTGGCACGCAGGACCTTTCATTGCGGTGCGAGGGCTTCTCTGTAGTTGTGGCCCTCAGGCTCAGTAGTTTCAGTGAGTGGGCTTAGTTGCCCTGCGGCATGTGGGATCTTAGTTCCCCAACCAGGGACTGAATCTGGGCCCTCGGCAGTGAAAGCCCAGTGTCCTAACCCCTGGACCACCAGGGATTCTTCTGAAGGCAGCCCCCTGCCTCCTGCTTCCCTTAGTTACATGCCTGCCCAGCCCTCCACGGCTTTTGAATTGGCCACGCCTGGTCCACGGTCTCTTCTGCAGGCAGACATCTTCCCAAATCTTTCCTTTTTGTAAGCACCCTCTATCCCCAAGGGTTCCGGAGTTCAGGTCCTCCAGGGCTCCTCTGCCACTGACAACTCATCTCAGTGCCTCCAGGTAGTAACGACTCCCCAGACGCAGGCTTGAACGTGTCAGCTCATCTAGGCCCATAAATGTGGCCGGCAAGGCACCACCTTCATCCAGTTCTGCTCTAGGGGGAGGCCAGCCCGGCCTTCTTCCTGCCCATCTTGCTGCAGAGTGTGAGGGCTTGGTAATCAGGGCTGCCATCCACAGGGACCAGGAATGATAGCAGACTCATTTGCATATGTGACCTAAGTCAGTAATTAAACCCAGGAGCCCCAGGGGTGAGGAGTAAGCACATTAATTCAGGAGCAATTAAAACCCTCCAACATCACTGTCACACAGCCACCACTTCTGAGACCGGCTGTAACTAATGACAGTCACCTTTGGGCCCCCTCTTTTGGCCACCAGACTGCCACCACGACTGCACATTCTTGAGGGGGGCACTCTCGTGCCTAAGCGGGGACAGCTTCGCCAGACACTCGGTCTTTCTTAGGGCCCCTAATGCTATTATGGACAAGTTACTGTGAAAGACAATGCCTTAGTCTTCTTTTTTTTTTTTGGTGGCAAAATATACATAGCAAAATGTACCATTTTAACCACTGTTAAGTGTACAACTGGCTGGCGTTAAGTACATCCAAAGCTTTCATAACCATTACCACTAACTATTTCCAGAAGTTTTTCATTATCCCAAACAAATTCTACATCCGTTAAACAATAATTCCCCATTCTCCTCCCCCCACCCTAACTCCTGGTAACTTTTATTCTATTTTCTGTCTCTGGGTGGGTGTAAATTTGCCTATTCGAGATATTTTATATAAGGGGATTCATACAATAGTCATCTGGCTTATTTCACTTGGTGTAATGTTTTCAAGGTTTATACATGTTGGAGGCTGTGTCAATACTTCATTCCTTTTTATGGCTGAATAATGTTCCATTTTATAGATATACCACATATATCCATTCATTTGTTGATAGACACTTGGGTGGTTTCTACCTTTTGGTTATTGTCAGTAATGCTTCTATGAACCTGGGTGTACAAATATCTGTTTTAGTCCCTGCTTTCAATTCTTTGTGGTATGTACTTAGCAGTGGAATTGCTGGGTCATATGGTAATTCTATGTTTACCTTTGTGAGGAACTACTAAGCCATTTTCCACTGCAGCTGCACCGTTTTACCTTCTTACCAGTAACGTATGAAGGTTCCAGTTTCTCCACATTCTTATCAGCACTTGTTATTTTCCATTTTTTTATTATGGCCATCCCAGTAGGTGTTAAGTGACATCTCACTGTGGTTCTGATTTGCATTTCCCTAGTGTCTAATGATGTTGAACATCTTTTCATGTGCTTATTGGCCATTTTTAAATCTTTCCAAGTCACTTGGCCATTTTTTTAATTGGGTTGTCTTGTTCCTGAGTTATAGAGTTCTTTATATTTTTTGGATCCTATTAGATATATGATTTGCAAATATTCTCCCCCATTCTATAGTTTGTTTTCTCACTTTCTTGTAGTCTCTTTTAAACTTTTTTTTTTGGCAAGGCCACGCGGCTTGCAGGATCTTAGTTCCCAGACCAGGGATTGAACCTGGGCCCTCAGCAGTGAAAGCGCGGAATCCTAACCACTGGACCAGCAGGGAATTCCCACCTTGTAGTGTCTTTTGATACACAAATTTTCTAATTTGAAGTCCAATTTATCTATTTTTCCTTTTGTTGCTTGTGCTTTTGGTGTCATGTTTAAGAAACCATTGTCAAACCCAAGACTATGGGGACTTCCCTGGTGGTCCAGTGGGTAAGACTCCGTACTCTGAATGCAGGGGGCCCAGGTTCGATCCCTGGTCAGGGAACTAGATCCCGCATGCCACAACTAAGAAGCCCCCATGCCACAACTTAAAAAAAAAAAAAAAAAGACCCCACATGTTGCAACGAAGACTCAGCTCAGCCTAAATAAATGAATAAATATTTTTTTTAAAAATCCAAGGTTATGAAGATTTGCCCCTGTGTTTTCTCCTAAGAGTTTTATAGTTTTAACTCTTGTATTTAGGTTTTTTTTTTTTTTTTTTTTTGACTGCCTCCGGTGTTCATTTCTGCACACGGGCTTTCTCTACTTGTAGCAAGTGGGGGCTACTCTTTGTTGTGATGAGCGAGCTTCTCATTGCAGTGGCTTCTCTTGTTGCAGAGCACGGGCTCTAGGTGTGCAGACTTCAGTAGTTGTGGCTCGCAGGCTCTAGAGTTGCGGTGCACAGGCTCTAGAGCACAGGCTCAGTAGTTGTGGCACATGGGCTTAGTTGCACTGAGGCATATGGGATCTTCCCGGACCAGGGCTCGAACCCGTGTCCCCTGAGTTGGCAGGCAGATTCTTAACCACTGTGCCACCAGCAAAGTCCCTGTATTTAGGCTTCTAATCCATTTTCAGTTAATTTTTATATATGGCATAAGGTAAGGGTCCAACTTCATTCTTTTGCATGTGCCATTTGTTGAAGAGACTGTCTTTTCCCCACTGAGTAGTCTTGGCACTCCTACTGAAAATCAGTTCACTATATATATGGGTTTATTTCTGGGTTCTCTATTCTATTGGTCTGTATGTCTGTCCTTATGCCACGCCACACTGTCGCAATCACTTTCACTTTATAGGACATGACCTGACCTTTTACGAACATCCCTTCATCTCCTCCTCACCAAGCACTCTGAAGTAGGCATTATAATCATTCTTACTGGGTAAAGTCAGGCCTAAAAGGTTAGGGTGACTTACCCTCCGTCACAAAACTGGTGGAGGTATTATCCTTTGCAAGGTGACATTGCAAGTGCTCCCAGGTTGACAGACATACAAAAGCAGTGAATTCTTGTATCTTGACCTTAAAAACAACCTCCATAGTCAGGTGATGTCTAGCCAGGCCTTCAGCAACTAGGATCCCAAAGCCAGGATCTTCCAAGAGGAAGAAAGTGATCCTGAACATCTTTGATCAAGGTCAGGACAAGAAGGTCCTACCCCCAAAGGCCACAGATCCCCTCCTGGAGACGGCTGCTTACAAACTCCCTTTGCCCAAAGGGCTGAAGCTGCCCTCTTTGCACCCCAGCTAAATTTTTCCTTAAAAGAAGGAGACCCTGGAGCTGTTTGGGTTTGCTTTCTCCGGCCACGATTCTGGGCAGGTCTTGCAAGGAAGTTTCCCTCTGACCTGCTCTACAGTCTGGGCGTGTCTGTTTGTTCATGAGTTCCCTGCCTACTAGGATGCTGGGACTTTGAGAAACACTTTCAAGATGAGGGGGTGCTGCCATCTCCCCCAAAATGCACATACACACACACACCTGCCCCTGCTGACCCTCGACCCCGTACCCTGCTGAATTTTTCTTCAAAGCATATGACATCACTTAAAATATCCAGCATCTGCTTTTTGGTCTTCCTTCATCAGAATGTAAATTTCACGAGACTTTATCTTGCAGGGACTTAGTTTTGCTGACTGCAGTGTGTCTGAGGCTGAGAATAGTGCCTGGCACATAGCAGGTGCCTCAGGCGTGAATGAGTGCGTGGACCAGACCTGCGGTCCACACAGGCCACACCAGGTGCCACGCGTGAGGAATGTAGCCACCTCTGCTGAGAGGACCTTTGAGCTCAGAAGCTTGGGTGCTTAAGATGAAAAGGAAAGGAATTACAGAGATTAAAAAAAAAAAAGTTAGTGGTTGAAGTCCAAGAGCATGATCTCGAAGCAATCAGCTGAAGGAGAGGGAAAACCAGGAGAATAGGGTCAGCCAGGAATCAGATGTTTTCAGAAGGTGAGATCATGAGGAAGGTAGTGCCTTGGACCTGAGGGTACCTGAGTTCCTGGATCCCGCAGGCTGGGGCTTCCCTGAGATGTGAGGCAAGAAATGTCAGCCTGGGGCTGCTGGGCCCCTCAGGGAGCAGTGATGTTTTCAAGGCTCATCTGGGTCATGGCTTGTATCAGTATGTCACTTGTTTTTATAATATTCGATTGTACTGATATACCACCATTGCCTAATCCAAGGTCTCAAAGGTTTACACCTATGTTTCTTTCTAAGAGTTTAATAGTTTTAGCTCTTGTATTTGGGTCTTTGATCCACTTGAGTTAATTTTTTTTTCTTTTTCTTTTTCTTTTTTTTTTTTTTTTTTGCGGTACGCGAGCCTCTCACTGTTGTGGCATCTCCCGTTGCGGAGCACAGGCTCCGGACGCACAGACTCAGCGGCCATGGCTCACGGGCCCAGCCGCTCCGCGGCATGTGGGATCTTCCCGGACTGGGGCATGAACCTGTGTCCCCTGCATCGGCGGTGGACTCTCAACCACTGTGCCACCAGGGAAGCCACATTAGCCCATTTTTTAATTGGTTTATTTGTCATTTTGTTGTTGAGTTGTGAGAATTCTTTATATATTCTGGTTACTATCATATATATGATTTGCAAATATTTTTCCCCATTCTGTAGTTTGTTTTTTACTTTCTTGATAGTGTCTTCTGATACACAAAAGGTTTTAATTTGGATGAAGTCAAACTTATCTCTTTTTTCTTTTCTTTCTTGTGCTTTTGGTGCCATATTTAAGAGACAATTGTCTAATCCAAGGTCCTGAAGATTCACACCTATGTTTCTTTCCAAGAGTTTAATAATTTTGGCTCTTACATTTATGTCTGTGATCTATTTGAGTTCATTTTTGTGTAAGCTGTGGTATGTGGATATCCAGTTGTTCTGGCACCATTTGTTGAAAAGATGTCATTTTCACCTGATTCTCAGATGTCATGGTCACCCCCAGCACCCTGCCTCACCCTTGGCTGTGCTTCTTGCTATCTTTAAAAAAAAAATGAACTTTTTGGGTACAGCAAGGGCTGTCAAAACTGCTGCCTCAGCTGAGCTCAAACCTGGCTAGGACTGGGAAAACGAAATTCCCAAGTCAGCATGAAACCTTCAGTCTGTCTGCTGATGTGGCACTAGGACCCCAGGCGTGTAATGCCCGGGGCTACAGGGATAGAAAGGACCCCAAGCCCTCAGCACCCTGGCACGAGAGCAAGGTGCCCCTCCATCCACCATCCTAGGGTGAAAGTCAGGGCCAGGGCTAGGGTGAGGCAAGAGAAGCCTGCGGGGCACAAAATGTAAGGAGATGCTCGCACCCGTTCTCTCGTCCTGGCTACTCATGGGCAGAAGGTAAGCTAGTGGCTAACGGTCTGGGCTCATAGCGGGTTGGGGGCGCTAGGGCAGCCCTTAGCCACCAGGGGGTGCTGTGGGAGCTGCCCTGAGTCCCTCGGCCTCCCGGCCTCACCCTGCCTGCTGGGCCCATCCCGCTGGCTCTGCCGGGCTGGCCAGCCTCCCAGCCCTCCCCTCCAGCCCCAGCTGACACTACCCTGTGGCTCTCAGGGGCTCGGGGCCAGGGCCAAGGCGGCCCAGAACTCTGGGCAAAGCTCGGTGAGATGAGTGGGGCTGTCACAGGACAAAGGGAAATTCCTGGACAGTGTCAACACCTGCTCTTCCCCTGTCACCCAGATGCTGTGTCGAGGCACAGAGGAACCGGCCACTGCAGAGGCCACCACAGCGCCACGGGGACATGGCCCAAGGGAGCTGGTCCTGGCTTGCTTTGCTCTCTGAACCTTTCAGGATGCATATCCCTCCCTTCAATTTATTGCACGTTGAGGACTTCTGTTCAGTCTTTCCAGGAACCAAGGGAAGGAGAAGGAAGCCGGCAGAGGGACACGCCTCCCGCTCTTGCTGTGCTGCCCCTAAGACCACACTCTGGGGTCAAGCGGTGGGCCTCAGCTCGCCGGCCCAGCCTCCCGGGGCCTCGGTCCAGCACACGAGGGCCGGCGTGGCTCTTCCTGGGAGGCGCCCCGGCGGACTCTCAAGGAGCAGGGCCCAGGCGGCGGCATCGTGGTGGGTGAGTCCACGTGCCCCCGCTCCCAAGGAAACCACGGCTCGCTGGACCCCTCTGCGCTCAGACAGCAACTCGAGCTGGGAATTTCCCACACCCTGAGTGACAGCACCCGTTTCCAGGGATGCTCTGGGGTCGGCTTTCTGGCCTTGCAGTCTGGCTCTGCCCTGTTCTCAGTTCTTCTCTGGTTCCATTCAGGGAGAATCAGCAGTTGCCCAAAGGGCAGGGATGGCCCGAGATGGGGTGGGGGCAGCCATCACTTCCTCAAGTCTCTCCTTTGTGGCATCCTGCTCACGCCTTTCCCTGCTTTTCTGGAATGTCGGCCCTGTATTATCTGCCAGCCTCAGATCCAGCCAGCCTCCAGAGAAGAGGTGCTGAAGCATTTGGCAGGAAGAGCCTGTGGCATTAAAAGACTCTGGCCAGCACCTCCATGAGCTCCAGAAATATCAGTACTGGAGGCATCGGAATCCTAGAGCAGAAATAGAGACACCGGCTGAAAGAGCAAGGGCTTCACCCCCGCTTCTCTGACCTCAGGGGAGGCTGTGCATTGTGGGGTGTGGCCCCTCGTCCTGAAAGAAAGCCACTCGCTCAGCTTGATCCACCAGGACTAATGTCTCCATACTCGTATCACCTCAATTCAAGTGCCCCTGAGCACAGAGACTTAGAAATTAACCACTGACCTCAAGTGCTGGAGCAAAAAAGAAATGCCCCCACCCATGTGGGTGTTCTTTGTCCTAACCATGCCTGCCCAGTAATGCGACAGCCTCTGTATCCACAAAATCTTGTCGTGCCCTGAGTCCCATTCACGTGGAAGGGTGGGGATGCAGCTTCCTCAGGGGCGTTGGCATGTGAGGTTTGGAGTAAAATCCCCCAGAAACTGCACACAGATGGGGGGTGACATATCATCAGACAGCCCTTGAGATCTCGGGGTGTGGCTCTTGCCAAAAACGGTGTTTGTCACCCGTGAGCCCACAGTAGAGCAGCTGCATTTGTCACACCAACAGTGATGCTGGAAATTCATGCCGATGCCAGCACAGACTAGCTCCCTACCGTGATTTCTTTTTCTCTGTAAGGGATTTCTCCCCCCACCTCCTCCCCCACCCCCAGATATTATGAGGAAACGTCTGTGAAATAAAAATAACAAAAGTTCATAAGATACAAAGCTTATAAAGTTTTACTTATGGGTCCCCATCATGGTTCCTGTCTCTGAGATGGTAGATGGAAGCTTCCATTTCACTTGTCTCTAATTATCTTCTCTTTAGAAGGACGAAGAGCCCATAGGGTGACAGGAAAGGAGGCAGAAGGAAATGCACGGAGGGCATCCTGGGCTCTGCTGAGGGTCCCACTCTCCCTGGAGCTAATTTGATCCAAAGGAGGGAACAAGAGCAAAGCAGCAGCCTCCTGGTCACCTGTCCCCGCCCGCACCTATCCTGGGCTGGGACCTTGTCAGGGGCCGGGTTTTAAAGGTGAACACAGTTTACAGAGCAGAGACAAGCTGAGGCTAAGTACTGCTGGAGTAGAAACCCCAGGGAGGGTTGGAATGGTGCTCTGGGGGCTTGATGGACTGGCTGATGGCAGTTTGGTGTCGGAAGGGGGCATGGATTTGGAGTCCACCTGGTTAAGGACTTTTCGTTTGCAAACGGCAGTGACCAATTCAAATGGGCTTAAACCAAAAAGAACATTTATTGGCACTTAGCTTCAGGCATGGCTGGATCCAGAAGCTGAAAGACTGTCACCAAGACTCAGTATCTCTCCATCTCTCCACTCTGCTGTCCTCTGTGCTGGCTTTTACCCACAGGCAGGCTCTCTAGGCTTGGTGGCCCCTCCCCACCTCTTTATGTTCAGCTCAGCTGCCCCAGCTTCTCTCTCCCAACTCTTCTAGCCAAAATCCTAAACCTGACTCTCACGGGCTTGAACTGGGTCATGTGCCCATCCTTGAACCAATCATTGTGGCCAAGGGGGATGAAATCACTGATTGGTTAGACCTGGGTCACATGCTTACACCCAGATTCTGGGGCCAGGTTAGCCTCACTCAACAATATGAACTAAAATTAGGGAAGGGACATTTCCCAAAAGAAGAACAGAGACGCTGCAACTAGAAAAAGGGTGAATGGATGAGAGTCAGGCAAAAACTCCATACCTGCTGTCTCAGAGCAGCAACTCCTGCCACCTCCTGGCTGTGTGACTTTGTCCAGGTCACTTAACTTCTCTGAGCCTCAGCTGGAAACACAACTTGCTTCAGTTTTAATGTCCTTTCCTTTATAAAAACAGGGATGGGGCAGAGGTATCCTAGGGCTCCTACTGGATTGGAAACTTCCGTTGGAATAGATTACGAGGTGGTTTATTAAGAATTCAGTTCCTTTAGCCCAGATAAGCAAAGGATGAGGAAGAGGAATGGAAAATAATGGTACTGGCAAAGGCAAACCCCTCAGGGTTTGCTTTCCCTTACCTTTCTTTAAAGGTGTTCGGCAAAGGGAAGGAGGAAGTGGAGGTCAGATGAGGAGGAGGCCCAGTTCAAGGGCACAGGGGGAGTAGGCAGCCTTGTCAAGGTCCTGGCCTGTCTGAATTTGTGTTGGAGCCTCAATTCTCCCTCTGGGGCCTTGGAGCAGTCAGGGCTGAGCAGAGACGGAGTCGGGCACCTCCATCTGGCCCTCTGTTCTTCCTGGAAAGGCTGGAGCAAAAGGGTCCTTATCTGTTTTTACAGCATCTGGACAAGGCGGCATGTTGATTTCAGGGACCCATCCACAGCCAGGGTCCAAGCACAGTTATGCAGGGCGGTCTCTTTCCCTTGGAGCCCCGAGGGCGCTGCTGGAGGCTGGTCCGTGTGCAGCCGACAGCTGACCTATTTATGGCCACTGCTCTGCCGGTGACCAGGCTGGATTCATCCTGGTTCAGCAGAGGTGAAGGGTGACCAGTCCTTCCTTCTGTTTCCCAGTGACTCTGAACTGGTTTCCCTGGAGCTGTGAGTAAAGCCCCAGATCCTCCAGCTACTCCTCCCAACCTCTTCCCGTTCTTCCTGGCATCACTTACAGAAGAAGGGTTTCTTGGCTGTTATGCTTATCACAGTTTTGTACAGAGTTGTTTTGTTTTGCTTTGTTTTTTAATTTTTATTGGCATATAATTGATTTACAATGATATGTTAGTTTCAGGTGTACAGCAAAGTGAATCAGTTATACATATACATATATCCACTCTTTTTTAGATTTTTTTTCTCATAATAGGTCATTACAGGATATTGAGAAGAGTTCCCTGTGCTATACAGTAGGTCCTTATTAGTTATCTATTGTATATATAGTAGCGTGTATATGTCAATCCCAATCTTTCAATTTATCCCTCCCCCCGCCACAGAGTTTTAAACGCAAAGTATATCAGAGTGATCTTTCCTGCACAGTCATAAGCCATCATGCTATGATTGAAAATGGAACAAATGGGGCTTCCCTGGTGGCACAGTGGTTAAGAATTCACCTGCCAATGCAGGGGACACGGGTTCGAGCCCTGGTCCAGGAAGATCCCACATGCCACGGAGCAACTAAGCCCGTACGCCACAACTACTGAGCCCGTGAGCTACAACTACTGAAGCCCGTGTGCCTAGAGCCCGTGCTCCACAAGAGAAGCCACTGCAATGAGAAGCACGCGCACCGCAATGAAGAGTAGCCCCCGCTCACCACAACTAGAGAAAGCCCGCGCAACAAAGACCTAACGCAGCCAAAAATAAATAAATAAAATAAATTTATTTTAGAAAGAAAGAAAGAAAGAAAATGGAACAGAAAATGTATGGTAATATGAACCATTTTTCAGTAAGAAAAAACGGACTGGGAGGAGGGGAGGATGGGGAGGGGGAATGGGGAGTTAGTGTTTCATGGGGACAGAGTTTCAGTTTAGGAAGGTGGAAAATTCAGGAGATGGATGATGGTGAGAGTTGCACAGCAATGTGAATGTACTTATGCCACTGAACCGTACAGCTAAATATGGTTAAAACAGTATGTTTTATATTACGTGACTTTTACCACAATTTTAAAAAAGAAAGAAATGAAAAAACTGACCACCCTTCTGATTCCAGCCACTAAGCGGTCTTTGCTCTGCTGAGCTCTGTGTCTGCTCCTGGAATGCGGCTCCCAGAGGACTCAGCCCTCTGTCCTACTGACTGTTGGTCTTGGGACGGGCTTCATGGCTTTCCATCTGTTACCTCCCACTAACCCTTTGCCACCTGAGTCATCAGCCTGCAGTTGGGCGTGGGGATGCAAGGCCGTGGCACCACGCCTGAAACAACACAGTATGAAAGCGCTGGGATCTTGATGTTCTGGGCCCAGTATAGCAGCAAGCATGACTTAGATTTGCTCGGATCTTTGCAGGGCACAAAGCCCATTCACGACACTACCTGTTCTCCTTATCTCACCAGGAACACCGACCATTCCTACCATTTTTTGCTTCTTTATCATGGAGGATTGGCCAGAGGAGTTGAATTACAAAGGAGTTAAGTTAGTTACAAGAGGTTAAGGCTTGTGCTCCCTCTAGCACTGCCCTAGGGTGAACTCCACGTGTCCACTAGTTAAGGAAGCAAGACAGGATCTTGAAAATCTTGAACTACTATTAATATGTGTGCCTTTCTTTTTCCAGCTTCCTTTGAGCCTCCTACCTTAAGATAAGGCGTCCGCATTGCTTCAAGAGTATGAGACGCAGTAAGAATGTAAAGGTGAAGAAACAATCCATAGCCCCTTGGTGGGGAGACTCAACAGGGAAAAGCTAGGGAAGCAGCAGAGTTTATGTGACGTGGAGAGAAGGAAAGAGGGTCACCCTTGCCTCTGCCCAGACCATAGGAGAGTCCCCTGGGCTGGGGCAGGGAGGAAGAATGGGGCTGGGGGTGACCTGAAAAGAGGTGGTGCAGCAGAGGTGCCGAGGGGGTTAGCCCTGGGAGCCCTCCCTGCAAGCAGTGCCCCTCCCCCACCCCACCCCAAGTGACAGTGTGAAGCGCCTGCTATTCGGGGGAGGGGTAGAGAGTACTTTCCCGGGGGCCGCCATAACAAATGACCACTAACTGGGCATCTTCAAGCAACAGAGATGTGTTCTCTCACAGTTCTAGAGGCCAGAAGTCTGAGATCAAGGTGTCAGCAGGGCCATGGTCTCTCGAGGCTCTAGGGGAGGCTCCTTCCTGGCCTCTTGTAGTTTCTGATGGTTGCTGGCATTCCTTGTCGATCCTTGGCTTGTGCTGAGTAGCTGCATGGCCCCAGCCTCTGCCTGCATCATCACACAGCCTCTCTGTGAGTTTCTGAATTTCTCTCTTCTTGCAGGAATACCAGTTATTGCATTTAAGGCCCACCCTATTCTAGTATGACCGCATTTAAAAAAAATTTTTTTTAAGGATTGGGGTGCAGGTGGGGGAAGCAACTAATAAAAAAAGGAAAAAAAAATTAAGATTTTTTTTTTAAAGATTTTTTTGATGTGGACTATTTTTCAAGACTTTATTGAATTTGTTACAACATTGCTCCTGTTCTATGTTTTGTTTTTTTGGCCACGAGGCATGTGGGATCTAAAATCCCTGACCAGGGGTCCAACCCACACCCGCTGCATTGGAAGGCGAAGTCTTAACCATTGGACCACCAGCAAAGTCCCTAAAGATTTTTTTTTATTGAAGTATTGTTTTCTGTTCTTTGTTTTCTCTCTTTATTTATTTTTGGCTGTGTTGGGTCTTCATTGCTGCATGCAGGCTTTCTCTAGTTGCGGCGAGCGGGGGCTACTCTTTGTTGTGGTGCGCGGGCTTCTCATTGCAGTGGCTTCTCTTGTTGCGGGGCACGGGCTCTAGGCACGAGGGCTTCAGTAGCTGTGGCTCGTGGGATCTAGAGCGCAGGCTCAGTAGTTGGGGCTCGCGGGCTCTAGAGCACAGGCTCAGTAGTTGTGGCACATGGGCTTAGTTGCTCCGCAGCATGTGGGATCTTCCCGGCCCAGGGCTCAAACCCGTGTCCCCTGCATTGGCAGGCGGATTCTTAACCACTGCACCGCCAGGGAAGCCCTATTGAAGTATTGTTGATGTACAATATTGTATAAGTTACAGGTGCAGTTGTATAAGTTACAGTTATAGTGGTTTGTAATTTTTAAAGGTTATACTCCATTTATAGTTATATTATAAAATATGGGCTGTATTTCCTGTGTTGTACAATATATCCTTGTACCTTATTTTATACATAACAGTTTGTACCTCCTAACCCCCTACCCCTATATTGCCCCTCCCACCTTCCCTCTCTGCACTTGTAACCACTAGTTTGTTCTCTATATCTCTGAGTCTGCTTCTTCTTTGTTATATTCATTAATTTGTTGCATTTTTTTAAGATTCCACATATGATATCATACCACAGTAGTATGCCCTCATCTTACCTTGACTATATCTGCAAAGAGCCTATTTGCAAACTAGGTCACATCACAGGTGCTGGGGGCTGGGACTTGGACATACATTTTGGGGGGACACAACTTAGTCCACACCAGGGCCCTTCAGGCAGAAGATGACAAATGCCAACATCCTGGGGTGCCAAATCTCGCAGGCTAGGTTTGTGTGGATAAAAACCCAGAGGCCAGTGTGGCTGAAGCAAAATGGGCCAGGATGAGAGAACCAAGGAAAGAAGCTGGAGAAAAAAATGCACGTAGATCATGTAGGACTTTGTCAGCCCCTGGTAAATCCTCTGGGCTTTCTCTGACTGACCTGGAGGCCAGGGGAGGAGTTTGAGGGGAGGAAGGCAAAATCTGACTTAAGTTTCAAAACCATCAGTCTGGTGGCTCTAGTGAGAATAGACTGTCAGAGGTGAGAAGACAAATATGAGGACGCCAATACCATGATCCAGGTCAGAAGCCCTGGAGGCGGTTAGACGTGGTCAGAGCCTATATCTCTTTTGAATGTAGGATTTACGCACAGATTGGATGTGGGGTATGTAAACAAATAATGGTGACACAAAGATATTGCGAAATTATTTGTAAATTAGCCAAGTTAAGAATGACCAAATGATCCTATAAAGATTTTAACCTTTTAGATAAGCACTATTAAATAATGAACTATAAAATAGAGGGGACCATAATATAGAGATGGGTAATGGTCATAATGTTCATTCTTAATAGTCTTGGCCTCCATCAGAAAACCTATAACTTCTATGACATCGTAAAGAGACTGTTTTGGACTCAAACCAAAATACTTTAATTAAACGGTAATATTTTACCAGATAAAAACCAAGAATGAACTACTTTTTATTGCTGCAAGATATAAACAGAATTCACAAGTAGGGATCTGGGGAGATATGCAATTAAATACCACTCAGGGGGAAAGACCTTTATTGCCCAGAAGCAGTTTCCGCATTTGTGAATTTAAAGGTGAACCAATATGCTTCTTGGAAGAGAAATTTCCTTTTCCAGAAACAGCCATGACCTCTTTTTGTTGTGCCACAAAATATACAAAAATAAATGATGAGTTATTTCAAACATTTGTTCAATTGTAGTTTTTTAAAAATTGTTTTTATGCTGCATAGTTTGGTGTTTAGATGAGACGTCAAGCCGCTAATTTTCACTGCTCAGAATCCTCCAAAAATAATGTGATTTGGGACTTCTCTGGTGGCACAGTGGTTACGAATCTGCCTGCCAATGCGGGGGACACAGGTTTGAGCCCTGGGCCGGGAAGATCCCACATGCCGCGGACCCACTAAGCCCGTGCGCCACAACTACTGGGCCTGCGCTCTAGAGCCCACGCACAGTAACTACTGAGCCCGAGTGCTGCAACTACTGAAGCCCATGCGCCTAGAGCCCGTGCTCCGCAACAAGAGAAGCCCCCACTCGCCGCAGCTAGAGAAAGCCCGCGCGTAGCAACGAAGACCCAGAGTAGCCAAAAAAAAAAAAAAAAAGTGATTTGGAGAAGTGCAGCTGATTAATGAACTTGCAAAGACAAATGACTGATACTTGATTATCATGAAACTGAACATTACACCGTTGGAGGGAAAAAGACAAGCATTTGTAAATGTCATATATTTTACATATATTTAAATATATATATATTTACTGTTTATTTCCAATTAGAAAAAGCTTCCTTTAGTTACCTAGAGTTGAGTTTAGTCCATCAAGGTCCACCATATATGGGTTCAAGTATTAAAATATTTAGAATTTAAACGTCACTGTTCCAGGATTCATGTTTATATGCACATTGGTCGTTCTAGGGCAAACTGAAGGAGCAAAAGGGGCAGGGTCTCTGCCTCCTGGTTCCCCCCTCCCTCCCCTCCAGCCCTGAATTATTCTGTTATTTGATGGCTACCGCAGGTGGAGGTCATTCTTCACATGACTTTTTAATGAATTGGCTGTTTCATGCACAGCTGTTTTCATGTCGTGAGAGTGGAGTGAAAGGGTCAAGACTGAGGGAGGTCCCGTCCACACACAGTGGAGAGCCGTGCAGAAAGCCTTGTCCTGGGGGCAGAAAAGGGGGAAGCAGCTTGATTTCAAAGTCCTCACTCAGTGGAGAGAGAAAGCTTCTAGGCACCCCTTGGATGACCTTTCCCTCTTTTTTTTTTTTTTTTTTTTTTTGTGGTACGCGGGCCTCTCACTGTCGTGGCCTCTCCCGTTGAGGAGCACAGGCTCCGGACGCGCAGGCTCAGCGGCCATGGCTCACGGGCCCAGCCGCTCTGCGGCACGTGGGATCTTCCTGGACCGGGGTACGAACCCGTGTCCCCTGCATCGGCAGGCGGACTCTCAACCACTGCGCCACCAGGGAAGCCCGCCCTCTTTTTTTTTTTTAAATTAAAAAATTTTTTTGGCTGTGTTGGGTCTTCGTTGCTGCGTGCGGGCTTTCTCTAGTCGTGGTGAGCGGGGCCTACTCTTTGTTGCAGTGCACTGAAGTGGCTTCTCTTGTTGCGTAGCATGGGCTCTAGGTGCGCGGGCTTCAGAAGTTGCAGCGCATGGGCTCAGTAGTTGTGGCTCACGGGCTCTAGAGTGCAGGCTCAGTAGTTGTGGCGCGTGGGCTTAGTTGCTCCACGGCATGTGGGATCTTCCTGGACCAGGGTTTGAACCCGTGTCCCCTGCATTGGCAGGTGGATTCTTAACCACTGCACTACCAGGGAAGTCCTGACTTCTTGCAGTGGTGTGTCACCTTCTTTGAGCCTTGGACCCCCTTTGAAACCAGTGTTATGGATCCTCCTCCCTTGCAAAAAGTGCATGTGTCAGGTGCTCACACACACGTGTACGCACATGCACACATACACTCACATTTTCTTCATATAATCTCAGGGGTTCCGTGGCATCAGAGTCAGATGTGTCCTTAAATGTTGGGAATAAGCATTTGCTCCTGGCTTAAAATGTGGACCATGCTCTTTAAATCACTTTTTAAAATAAATGAGTGCTGTGCACAAGCCCGTTTAAAGGACCTGTGCTTGACTCACAGATATAGAGAACAGACTTGTGGTTATCCGTGGGGAGGGGAGGATTGGGAGTGTGGGATTAGCAGATGCAAACTATTATATATGGGATGGATCAACGACAAGGCCCTGCTGTACAGCACAGGAACTATATTCACTATCCTGTGATAAGCCATAATGGAAAAGAATATGAAAAAGAATATATGCATAACTGAATCACCTTTCTGTACAGCAGAAATTAACACAACATTGTAAATCAACTATACTTCAATAAAGTTGAAAGAAAAAAGAAAAAAAGTAAAGAGCCTGTGCTTGGACTTCCCTGGTGGCTCAGTGGTTAAGAATCCACCTGCCAATGCAGGGGACACAGGTTCGATCCCTGGTCCGGGAAGATCCCACATGCCGCGGACCAACTAAGTCCGTGTGCCACAACTACTGAGCCTGTGCTCTAGAGCCCACGAACCACAACTGCTGAGCCCATGCACCACAAGTACTGAAGCCTGTGTGCCACAACTACTGAAGCCCACTCACCTAGAGCCCATGCTCTGCAACAAGAGAAGCCACCGCAATGAGAAGCCCGCACACCGCAACGAAGAGTAGCCCCCGCTCGCCACAACTAGAGAAAGCTCACATGCAGGAATGAAGACCCAATGCAGCCAAAAAAAAAAAAATAATAATAAATAAAATAAAATAAAAAGAGCCTGTGCTTAGTGATGTAACAAAGTCTAGAGCAGCATCTAGTCTGGACTAACTAGTTGGCTTCACACCAGTTACTTGTCTCCCCCCACCCCCGTTACCCCCCATAGACATTTGTTCATGGCTCTGCGATTCTAGGAACACCCACATGGGAGTTGGGAAGCTGGAACTCTATTTAGGCCAAGAGGAGGGAGGCCAATTCCCCATCATTGAGCCTCAGTTTCCTCTTGTAACAAAGACAAAATTTGGATTAGTCAGCAGTTCTCAAAGTGAGGTCTTGGGACCCTTTTTGGGGTCTGTGGGGTCGAAACTATTTTTGCAACAAAATAAGAGGTAATTTGCCTTTTTCACTCCCTCCCTGCCACGAGTGTACAGTGGAGTTTTCCAGAGGCTACGTGTGACAATGCCATTGCTCTGACAGTCAATGGAATGTGCATTTGCACATTCTTGTGTTTCAAAGACACCGAATGCAATAAATATCAGAGGGTAAAAACCCACCTAAACAAAAGCTCTTGGGGTCATTCTATTAGTTTCCTAGGGCTGCTGCAACAAAGTGCCACAAACTGGGTGGCTTAAAACAACAGAAATTTATTTTCTTGCAGCTCTGGCGGCTAGAAGTCCAATAATAAGGTGTTGGCAAGGTTGGTTCCTTTTGAGGGCTGTGATAGGTCTCTGTTCCATGCCTCTCTCTAGCTCTGGTGATGCAGCAATCCCTGTGATCCTTGGCTTGTAGACACATCATGAGATCTCTGCTTCCATCTTCCCATGGCATTCTCCCTGCGTGTCTGTGTCTTCACGTGGCCCCATCTTCTTATGAGGACATCAGTCATATTGTATTAGGTACCCATCCCAGTCCAGTATGACCTCATTTTTTTTTTTCCCCAAGAGAAGGAAGGATTTATTAGTACTTACAGCAAGGAAGGAGAACACCAGAGATCTTTCCCAAAGCAGTATCTTCCAGTATGACCTCACTTAACTGGTTACCTCTGTAATGACCTTTCTTCCAAACAGGGTCACATTCTGAGGTAGCAGGGGTTAGGATTTAAATATCTTTTCTGAGGGACACAATTCAACCCAAAACAGTCACCAATAATATTTAAGATTCTGAAACGAAGGAGTCTGACTAGGTGATTGTGAGGGTTCTAGTGCCATGAAACATTATGAGATTCTAAGATAAATTTTTTTTTTTTTTTTTGCGATACGCGGGCCTCTCACTGTTGTGGCCTCTCCCATTGTGGAGCACAGGCTCCGGATGCGCAGGCTCAACGGCCATGGCTTACAGGCCTAGCCGCTCTGCGGCACGTGGGATCTTCCCGGACCGGGGCACGAACCCGTGTGCCCTGCATTGGCAGGCGGACTCTCAACCACTGCGCCACCAGGGAAGCCCCCTAAGATAAATTTTAATGGATTTGAAGTACTTGGCTTCTGTTAACGTTGTACTTTTCTCACCTTGCGTTTAATGATATTTGTATGTTTACACCATCCTGAGGATCTAGATCAGTGCTAACAGCCATGACAAAATGAGACCATTGCTGTATCATTTGTGTTTATTTCCACGAGTACCATTTTATTGATTTATAGATGTTTATACTTACCCTCAAAGATCAAAATATCAGTTAAAAAAAAGTGATATAGGGGCTTCCCTGGTGGCGCAGTGGTTGAGAGTCCGCCTGCCGATGCAGGGGACACGGGTTCGTACCCTGGTCCGGGAAGATCCCACATGCCACGGAGCGGCTGGGCCCGTGACCCATGTCCGCTGAGCCTGCGCGTCCGGAGCCTGTGCTCCGCAACGGGAGAGGCCACAACAGTGAGAGGCCCGCCTACCGCAAAAAAAAAAAAAAAAAAGTGATATAAACTGAAGGTATTAGCTGTCAACAGTGCACCCAGGGTGATTAGAAGCACTGATACCAAAGCCTTTTCATGGGGATTGAAGCCAGATGAAAATTTCTCCATATTGAACAGGGATACATTTCAAATAGCTGTTTCCTAAACTGGATCCTAAATCCCATTAAGTTCAGCTTTGAGATCCTATGCAAAGCAAATGGAAGTGTTGTTTACTGGGAAGGGCACTTGTCACTTCTCTTATCTGTTGCTGAGCTTATCTCTACTGGTGAAAAGGTCTTTGTAAACTGAGTGCTGGGATTTGTCTTTAAAAATACAGAGGAGAAAGAGAAAGTGGCTTTTTGTAATAGTATGAGGATTCTGTGACTAGTAATTGTTTCCTTGAGTTTTAAAAAATTGAACTATAGTTGATTCACAATATTGTGTTAGTTTCAGGTATACAGCAAACTGATTCTTTGAATATTTTTAAAAACTTTTCCTTGAGGACTTCCCTGGTGGTCCAGTGGTTAAGACTCCATGCCTACCCTGCAGGGAGCACAGGTTCGATCCCTGGTTGGGGAACTAAGATCCCATATCCCATGCAGGGCAGCCAAAACAACAATAACAAACAAACAAACAAAACAAAACTTTTCCTTGAGTACAGGAAATAATAGATAGATAGATTTTGAAAATGTTCTTTTTTTCATATTTGCTTCAGGTTTTTCTTCTTTTTGGCCGTACGGCTTGTGGAATCTTAGTTTGCCAGGAAAGAGGTGGTGGTCAGTTGTCTCAGATACTGCTGCTGGATCAAGAAAGTGGAGGACAGAGAATTGACTCTTCTTTCTAGTAACATGGAGTTCATGGTGACTTGGAGAGGAAAAGTTTTCGTGGAGAGGTTGAGTCAATGTGAGGTTAGAGTGGATTTTTTTTTTTTTTGTGGTACACGGGACTCTCACTGTTGTGGCCTCTCCCGTTGTGGAGCACAGGCTCCGGACGCGCAGGCTCAGCGGCCATGGCTCACGGGCCCAGCCGCTCCGTGGCATGTGGGATCTTCCCGGACCGGGGCACGAACCCGTGTCCCCTGCATCGGCAGGCGGACTCTCAACCACTGCGCCACCAGGGAAGCCCTGGAGTGGATTTAAAAGGGAATGGGAGGGGCACTTCCCTGGTGGTCCAGTGGGTAAGACTCCGGGGTCCCAATGCAGGGGCCCAGGTTCGATCCCTGGTGGGGGAACTAGCTCCCGCATGCTACAGCTAGGAATCCACGTGCTGCAACTAAAAGATCCTGCATGCTGCAACAAAGATCCTGTGTGCCACAACTAAGACCCGACGCAGCCTAAATAAATAAATGTTTTTTTTTTTTTTTTTTTTTTTTTTTTTTTTTTTTTTTTTGCGGTAGGCGGGCCTCTCACTGTTGTGGCCTCTCCCCTTGCGGAGCACAGGCTCCGGAGCACAGGCTCAGTGGCCATGGCTCACGGGCCCAGCCGCTCCGCGGCACGTGGGATCTTCCCAGACCGGGGCACGAACCCGCGTCCCCTGCATCGGCAGGCGGACTCCCAACCACTGCGCCACCAGGGAAGCCCAATAAATGTTTTTTTAAAAGAGAGAATGGGAGAAAGGGAATTGGAGATAGCAAGTATAGACCATTCTTTTGAAAATGTTTTGCTTCAAAAGGGAGCAAAGAAATGGGGGAGTATATAACACGTAAAGTGTGGTCAACAGAAGGCCAAAGGTGGAAGAAAAACTGTCTTACTTGTATTCTAATGAGGGTGATCTAGCAGACAGCAAGAAATGGATGTAGCAGAGAGAGGGGCAAGTTGCTGAGTGATATCCTCGAGTGATGAGAGGGGATGGGATCGAGGGCACGAGCAGAGGGTTGGGCTTTGACAGGACCACAGATGATTCATCTGTAATAGCAGCCAGGAAGCCAGAATGTGGGGGGCTTAGAGATGGATAGATGGATGGGAGGGGACAGTCTGCGGTGTTTCTCTGCTAATTGCATCAATACCCAAAATGAACCTAGAAAGAAGGAAGGAGGTGTTGGAGGTTTGAGGAGAGAGGAGAGGATGTGAAATCACAGGCAAGAAAATTAGGAGAGAAATTAACCTGGGTTAGTATTGTATGATTGCCAAGGGCATTTAAGAAGCCACTTGAGGTTTGTGGTCATGAATTTAAAATGAAAGCAGGCAGTGTGATGCCAGCCTCATTCGGCTGGACAGGTGCAGGTGCAAGACGGAATTATCACCACGGCTGTGGGTTTGCCCAGGAAACATTAGGAAGCTAGAGGGAGATGTTGCTGAGGGTATATGCAAGGGAGAAGGTGCACAGATTGACCATGGAATGTAAACAGTCCTTGATATTATTTTAGTCAAATGTGTCTTTGAACACTTGGTCCTTTTTGGGTCTTGTTCAAAGACTTCTTACATATTTGACTCTAAGATTTCTTTTTTTTTTTTTTTTGCGGTAGGCGGGCCTCTCACTGCTGTGGCCTCTCCCCTTGCGGAGCACAGGCTCCGGAGCACAGGCTCAGTGGCCATGGCTCACGGGCCCAGCCGCTCCGTGGCATGTGGGATCTTCCCAGACCGGGGCACGAACCCGTGTCCCCTGCATCGGCAGGCGGACTCTCAACCACTGTGCCACCAGGGAAGCCCCTCTAAGATTTCTTAATTTTGCATTTCACATTTGAGTTTTTAAACCACACTATTTGATGTCGATATTGGATTTGGGAGTGCCTTTTCATTAGTATATTATCACAGGCTCCTAAAAGAAGTTTAAAAAAATCTGAAAGATTAAAAAATTATTGTAAATATGTTTTAATTTAAAAAATTGAGATATAACTGACTTGTAAGATTTTGTAAAACACAACTGGGTAACTATCAACCTTGGTTTTCTCTGTCATAGTATCTCCCTTTGTGGTGTGTTTGTTGTATGTCTGTTTTTTTTTTTTTTTTTTTTTTTTTTTTGGCCATGCTGCGCAGCATGCAAATCTTAGCATGTGGATCAGAGTTCCCTGACCAGGGACTGAACCCATGCCCCCTGCAGTGGAGACGTGGAGTCCTAACCACTGGGCTGCCAGGGAATTCCCAGTTTGTATGTCTTTACCTCTGCTGGTCATGATCTATGAGCCTGTTGCTTTCATTGGTTTCTTTTTCCTTGATTTTATTCTTAATTATTGGGGCTTAAATTCCTTTCTTGTATTTGTGGTAATCAACTTACCCAAAGTTTTTATATCCTGGGAGAAAGTCATTTTGCCACCTCTCCCTAGCTTACTAACCCTAGACTCTTTCTTTTACCCTGGGATGAGAATTAATCACATATTACTAGGTCAGATGGGGTAGATGGTGCTTCAGTGTAAGGATCCGTCTTCGTTTTTCTTGGCTTTCTCTTTCCTCTCCTTGAGTGTAGTAAGAATTTGCTGTTAGTTTGAAGGTAATGGGGCTCTTTTGCAGGTTGGCTAGAAGGCCTTTGGGGGGGGGATGTGCTCTGGGATAATTCTTATGAAATTTTTATTGGTTCAAGAGAATGTGAACATTCTGTCACTTGTGTCTGCTCCTTTTGGGTTTTCTCTATCAGAAAGGCCAAAGTCCCTTGTAAAAGTTACTGTTAAAAACTGTGTTGAGGGCTTCCCAGGTGGCTCAGTGGTTAAGAATCTGTCTGCCAATGCAGGGGACACGAGTTCAAGTCCTGGTCTGGGAAGATCCCACATGCCGCGGAGCAACTAAGCCCATGCACCACAACTACTGAGCCTGCGCTCTAGAGCCCACGAGCTACAACTACCGAAGCCCGCGCACCTAGAGCCCATGCTCCGCAACAAGAGAAGCCACCACAATGAGAAGCACGCACACCACAACGAAGAGTAGCCCCCGCTCGCCACAACTAGAGAAAGCCCGAGCGCAGGAACGAAGACCCAACGCAGCCAAAAAAAAAAAAAAAAAAAAAAAAAAGTTGAATTACTTAGTTGCTAAGGTTCAATTTTACTCTTCTTTTTAATGATTGATTGATTGATTGGCAAAAGTCATTCCAAAAGCATGCTCTGGATGTTAGGCTCATCAGGGAAGCTGCTCTACCATAGTTCCTGGGGTTTTCACCGTGGGACACTCTTCACCCCTGTTCATCCCTCTGCTGCTACTTGCACCCCGCAGGGGGCCAGGGACCAGGACAGGACCAGGTCTAAAATGATGAACTGGACCAATTAGGTTTTTCACTCTCAGGAATTTTAAGTAGGAAATACTAAAGTCGTGAGGCAGCCGGCAGAAGCAGCTGTAGCTGATAAGTCATAAGTTCCAGAAAAACCAGAGAATCTGGGAGAGGCCCCATGAAAGCAGCAATTACAAGGGAGAGCAGACTCTTTGAAGTGAAGAAAAGCTAAACCGTAGAGGGTGAGGAGGTCAGCTGGTGGGAAAGATGAGAATAGTGGGCCAGTGATGCTAATGGTGGAGAGAGCTGGGGGTCCTGACCTTCCTGTGGCCCTGCTTCTAGTCCCTCCTTTTCCTGATGTCACATGGTTCAGCTTTGCCCGGGCTTCCGTATGGGAACATCTGCACGTAAATCCCCAGTTCCTTGAGATGCTGAGTGAGCCTCCATTCTTTGCAACACAAAGAACAGAACTAAAACACTCTGTTAAAAAAAAATTAATAGACTTTATTTATTTTTTTGCGGTACACGGGCCTCTCACTGTTGTGGCCTCTCCTGTCGCGGAGCACAGGCTCCGGACGCGCAGGCTCAGCGGCCATGGCTCACAGGCCCAGCCGCTCCATGGCATGTGGGATCTTCCCGGACCGGGGCACGAACCCGTGTCCCCTGCATCGGCAGGTGGACTCTCAACCACTGTGCCACCAGGGAAGCCCGACTTTATGTTTTAGAGCAGTTTTAGGTTCACAGTGAAATTGAGCAGAAAGTATAGAGCTCCTATATACCCGTTCACTCCCACCCGAGTTTCCCGTTATTAACATCTTGTGTTAGTGTGGTCCATTTGTTACAATGATGAACCACTATTGATACATTATTATTAACTAAAGTTCATAGTTTACAATTGAGTTCACTCTGTGTTGCATATTCTGTGGGTTTGTATCCACCCTTATAGTATTTTACAGAATAGTTTTTACTGTCCTAAAAGTCCCCTGTATTCCACCGATCCATCCTTCCCTCCTCCATCACTGGCAACCACTGATCTCTCTACTTCCTTTTCCAGAACATCTTTTTCAGCATAGTTTTGCCTTTTGCAGAATGTCATATAGTTGGAATTAAACAGTGTGTATGTAGCCTTTTTTGAGATTGTTTTCTTTCACTTAGTAATGCCTTTAAGGTTCCCCCATGCCTTTTTTTTTTTTTTTTTTTTTGCTGTACGCGGGCCTCTCACTGCTGTGGCCTCTCCCGTTGTGGAGCACAGGCTCTGGACGCGCAGGCTCAGCGGCCATGGCTCACAGGCCCAGCCGCTCCGCGGCATGTGGGATCTTCCTGGACCGGGGCACGAACCTGTATCCCCTGCATCGGCAGGCGGACTCTCAACCACTGCGCCACCAGGGAAGGGAAGCCCCCCCCCCATGCCTTTTTGTAGCTTGGTAGCTTATTTCTTTTTACTGCTGAATAATATTCCATTGAATGGATGTACCTGTTTATTCATTCGCTTATTGAAGGACATCCTGAATGCTTCCAAGTTAAAATGCTCTTTTTAAGATGGAAAAAGTAAACATAGAAGAATTTATCTGGAAGTTGGAGTATTAGAAGGAGACAATTGGGGTTGAGAGGGCCAGGAATGTAGATATTTTGAAATATAGATGCTTTATGTGTTGAAGGGAGAGAGGCATTAAAATGAGTGCCCCAGACATGTCCAACTTAGACACCAAAACTGGATGACAAAGGGTGAATTTTGCTGTTTCTTCTGGGTTATGAGTTACTTGCCTGTTTTCTCTGTGTGTGTATATGCCTTGGGTTGAAAAAATGAATTTTGGTGGCATATAGCACCTGCCACATCAATGTTGTAAGATTGAATTCTGGGTCCCCCAAATAATACGGTAGAATCTAAAATATATTTTCTTTGGACTCCTCCTTCTGAGGGCCCCTTTTTGATCCATGCCAGCCTTCTCTGTTCACCATTTAGACAAGATAGGGTTTGTGGATAATTTTCAACTCCCCATTATTATGCCCTTATTCTCCCTAGAAAACTACACCTTCCCTCCAAGGTAAACCTAAGTAATTTACCAATAGATGCAGAGGATATGTTAATCTTGAAATTCAGTTTTCCCCAGGGTGGAATTTGCTGGCTCTTTGACTCGCTCAGTTAACAGTGGACAGCTGTTTATAGCAGGAAGTGTGGAATGGCACGTCTCACTGAGATGGCAGGGAGACAAAGGAGGAGACAGCTAATGATCAAAGTTGGAATTAGGCCAAGACAATGAAAATCAGCATCTCCTCCCCTTCATTCTTTCACAAAGCCCTGTGCGACTTTTCAATCACCGCAAGTGGTCAGAAGTCAGATTTGGGGTTTAGATCTCATCCAAAAGGCACCCTTGTGCCCTGGACAGCACACTGTGACATTGGCTGGCTAAGCGTGACTCAGAGAAGAGCACGCTCCACTGGTCAACAGACCTGCTTCTACTCTGGCTGAAAGAAAATTCATCGAGTCTGGAGTTGAATTGAGAACCTTAATTGCTGTCCACAATTACTCATGTCCAAACAAAGGAAGAAGGTTTCCGATTTTGATCCTTTTTTTGGGGTGGGGGAAAGGCTGTATCCCTTTTGCATGTGTTTGCATGCATGGCATATGCCTCCTGCAATTTGCAGTAAGCCCCCAATACTCACCCACTGCTCCATTCCAGTTCAGTGCAGGGACTTTCAAAGGCTACCACGGCTTACTTATTCGGCCTGAGGAAGAAGGCTAAGTATAAACCCACTGTGGGTATGTGAGTGCTGAGCGCCTGCAGAAAGAGGGGCTGCTGTGGGGAGTAAGTAGCCAGCACTGCTGGTGGCTGGACTGAAAGGTGCAGAGGTGGGTGGGGTGAAGCTCATTATTGGCTGGTATTTGCACTACATAAACTTGGAAGGCAAATTCAAAGAAAATGCCTAGAAACAAGCTTCCGTCTGTTACCAAGCTTGATAAAGTACCATAGTTTCGCTTAAGGCATTTCAGGGGAAAATAATTTACTTGTTCTAAAGCTTGAGTACTTCTGATGAATTATGAAGGCTAGTTACCTGCCATACGTTCAAAGAATTTGAATTTTTTTTTAATGATAAAAATTATACATGCTTGATACGAACAGAAAAAAAAATTTTAAAGAACAGAGTTGGGGCTTCCCTGGTGGTGCAGTGGTTGAGAGTCTGCCTGCCGATGCAGGGGACACGGGTTCGTGCCCCGGTCCGGGAGGATCCCACATGCCGTGGAGTGGCTGGGCCCGTGAGCTGTGGCCGCTGAGCCTGCGCGTCCGGAGCCTGTGCTCCGCAATGGTAGAGGCCACAACAGTGAGAGGCCTACGTACCGCAAAATAAATAAATAAATAAATAAAAAATAAAAAAAATAAAAGAACAGAGTTGAATGAAGTCAAAAGTCAGTCTCCTGTTCCCTCCTTGCTTTCTGTTCCACGCCTGGTGGATAAGTTTCTAGACGTTTTGAAGCAGATACAAATTTGTCCTTTTTAAAAATACAAATGGAATTATACTTTACCTAATTGTTCTGTGACTGGCTTTCTTCATTTAACTCTGAATCCCAGGTACCATTCATTATCAATTCAGATTTACCGCATTCTTCTTGAAACTTGTAAGGTATTCCATTGTATGTTTGTACCATAGTTTATTTAAACATTTTTTGTTGATGGATGTTTGGCTTTTTCCAGGTTTTCACTATAATAAATCATGTTGCAAACCTTTTCTTTTTTTTCTTGCAAGACTTTTTGTATATTTTTTTGTACACTTGTGCAAGATTATTTGTAGAATGGCTTTCTAGAAGCAGAGTCGCTAGGTCAGAGGGTATGGGTATTGAACATTTTCACAGATCGTGCCAAACTGTGTTCTAAAAAACGGAACGATTACATTTTTACCAACAGTGCAGCAGAGTGCCTGTTTTCCCATATCCTCATCAATACCTTTTTTTTTTTTTTTGCGGTTCGCGGGTCTCTCACTGTTGTGGCCTCTCCAGTTGCAGAGCACAGGCTCCGGACGCACAGGCTCAGCGGCCATGGCTCACGGGCCCAGCCGCTCCGCGGCATGTGGGATCCTCCCGGACCGGGGCACGAACCCGTGTCCCCTGCATTGGCAGGCGGACTCTCAACCACTGCGCCACCAGGGAAGCCCCTCATCAATACTTTTGAAGTAAAAAAAAAATAAATAAAAAATTTCCTGAGGTGATTTTAATTTGCATTTATTTAATTATGTTTATTGAACACATTTTTTTCTGGGACTTTTTTGTTCATATATTTGTCTGTTTTTCCATTGATTTTTTTTCGACAGATTTGTGGGAGCCTTTGTATTAAGGAAGTCAGCCCTTTATTATAGGTGTTGAAAATATTTTCCCTCCGTTTGCTTGTTTCTTGCACTGCTATGGTGTTTTTTATGCTTTATAGTGATATAAAATATTTATGCAGCAAAATTTATTGGTAGTCTTCCTTTATGACCTCTGGGCTTCCTGTCATGCTCAGAAAAAACTTCCTCAATCCATGATTTGAAAAAGTTTTAGTATTCCTCTAATACTTTTATTGTTTCATTTAAAAAAAATAATAAAATAGCCGACCTATACAAAAGAATAAACATAACCTATATGTGGGTTATAGAGGACAATAATAAAATAACCACTAAACTCAACCTAAGAAATAATGGTTTAGTGGCTTCAATTTTTACATTAATAGGAATCTAGTTAAAATTTTTTTGTTTTTCTGTGTTGCTTTTGTTTTCGCATATAGCTATCTGATTATCCAACATCATTTATTAAATAATCCTTTTTTTTTTTTCCTCCTGGCTTCTTTTAAATAATGCTATTACATCTCTGATGTGACTTCTATATACAAATTAAATTGCTTCTACCTGTATTAAGATATATAAAACTAACGAAAGTCCTTCTTGATGTTTTCAGATTCCGATAAGTGTTCTCCATATTCTAAAGCTTGCTAAAAAGAAAATAATGAAATTTTCTCTAATTTCATAATGGGAAAAAATCCCACTGGATATTTGAACTCTTTCACCTTGAGCAAGTTGTTTAACTTCTCTAAGCCCCAGTTTCTTGACCTTTAAAACGGAGATAATAATAATACACATCATGGGCTGCTGTCAGGACTTAGTGGGCTAAGAAAGCAACATGCTTTGCCTGGCA
Source organism: Hyperoodon ampullatus (assembly GCF_949752795.1). NCBI lineage: Eukaryota > Metazoa > Chordata > Mammalia > Artiodactyla > Ziphiidae > Hyperoodon > Hyperoodon ampullatus. The sequence goes on along the minus strand of NC_136915.1, from coordinate 6,684,616 downwards.
CTTGGAACATAATAACCTTTCAATCAATGGTTTAATCGTTGTTTTTGTTACAGTGTATTGTTATTACCTTATCAGTCTCTTAGTTCCTTGGAAGAAAGCCTGTATTCTCTGGCTTTAAGGTTGGACTACAATTCTTGCATGTGATTTTTATTGTTAAAAAGGTCTAGTTTGCTAATTTTTGGCCCAATACCATAATATTATGCTTTATAATGATGTGGAATTTTGAGACTTCTAAATCTACATTAAAAAAAAACTAAATGAAAACGATGTCAGTCCCTAATACTGTGGTAAATATAGTTTCCTGACCTTGAGAACCTCCCTCTTCCCTGCTGAATGGCACTGCAGGATCCACGGGCATCACCTTGGAATCGTTGTCCATTCCTCCACCATGGAGCTGAACCTTTCTTAGAAATAGTACTCCTGTAAATGCAGATTTTGATGGAAACTGAAGCCATCTAACTAATGCACTTTACCCTTCATTATTTCCAAACTGATGTGGAATAGTTCCATCTGAGAACCGTTTACTGAATTTATTATGCTGTAAAATTCAGTTCTCACATATTAGATAGATAAGGTGGTACTAACTAGTTTTCCCATTTCATAGCTGAAGGAATTGCAGCAGAAAGGATTTTTCCTGCTGAAAGTTACTCAGAAAGGTAATGGCAAAGACCCATTTGACTTTAGATTCCTTGGGTCACAGTCCAATAATATCTACTAGTCCTATCACTTTTAAAAAATTAATTAATTAGGGCTTCCCTGGTGGCACAGTGGTTGAGAGTCTGCCTGCCAATGCAGGGGACACGGGTTCGAGCCCTGGTCTGGGAAGATCCCACATGCCGCGGAGCAACTAGGCCCGTGAGCCACAACTACTAAGCCTGGGCGTCTGCAGCCTGTGCTCCACAACAAGAGAGGCCACGATAGTGAGAGGCCTGCACACCGCGATGAAGAGTGGCCCCCGCTTGCCGCAACTAGAGAAAACCCTTAGCACAGAAACGAACACCCAACACAGCCAAAAAAAAAAAAAAACTAATTAATAAAAATTAATTATTTAATTAATTAATTTTTGGCTGCCTTGGGTCTTCATTGCTGCGCTCAGACTTTCTCTAGTTGCGGCGGGCGGGGGCTACTCTTCAATGCGTTGCGCGGGTTTCTCATTGCGGTGGCTTCTCTTGTTGCCGAGCACGGGCTCTAGGCGTATGGGCTTCAGTAGTTGTGACACACAGGCTCAGGAGTTGTGGCTCATGGGCTCTAGAGCGCAGGCTCAGTAGTTGTGGTGCACGGGATTAGTTGCTCCGTGGCATGTGGGATCTTCCCGGGCCAGGGCTCGAACCCATGTCCCCTGCATTGGCAGGTGGATTCTTCACCACTGTGCCACCAGGGAAGCCCCCTATCATTTTTTAAACTGTTGGATGTGGGAAACTGCAATCTGAATAGATACTGCAAAGAGAAAATTATCACTTTATTTGAAATAGATGAGTGAATTATTTTGCCCTATGTTCTATCCCTTAATTATTCTATTATATACAGATCTGAACTCCTTCAGGAAGAGTGTATGATATAAGGACTCCAATAAGCATTTATACTGTATTAAACTAACAATAGGTTGATGATTCACCCTGGATTCATGCCAGGGTCTGTGAAAGAACTCAATAAGCATGACATGCATTTCAAAAACTGCTAATCATAATTAAAAATTCCAAACCCTTCAATCCTATAAATTATGTTAAATAGAATATGAGCATTTGGCCTGCCCCTCACTCCCCTTATAGCATTGTAGACCCTGTGATTATCAGTTTTTGGGAAAGTGGGACACAATACAATGTTTTTCACAGAAAAGGTGATACTTGGATTTTTTAAAGATTTTTTTTTCAAACTTACGGCATAGAGTTGTATACACTCCTCTCTTTCCGAAATCCCCTCTGTGTCTGTGTTCCTTCTTTATTCCTTGATGAGAATTTTCAAGCTTTTCATCTTTATACTTTGTTTCAAATAAGCAGTGCAATCTACCAATTTCTTTTTTTTCTTTAAATAAATTTATTTATTTTATTATTTTTGGCTGAGTTAGGTTTTCATTGCTGCCCGCAGGCTTTCTCTAGCTGTGGTGAGCGGGGGCTACTCTTCATTGCGGTGCGAGGGCTTCTCATTGCCGTGGCTTCTCTTGTTGAGGAGCATGGGCTCTAGGCACTTGGGCTTCAGTAGTTGTGGCACGTGGTCTCAGTAGCTGTGGCCTGCGGGCTCTGGAGCGCAGGCTCAGTAGTTGTGGCACACAGGCTTAGGTGTTCCGCGGCATGTGGGATCTTCCTAGACCAGGGCTAAAACCCACGTCCCCTTGCATTGGTAGGCGGATTCTTAACCACCGCGCCACCAGGGAAGCCCCTACCAATTTCTATTTTCTTCTTCTAATTAATCTTTTCCATAGACTTATTTTGAAGACGTTAATACGCATCAGAATTTCCAGTCTTTGAGCGAATCGTTCTAACCCACTCCCGGTCCCCCCAGGGACATGAATCCGCGTCTTAAGTGGCTGAAAAGGCAAACCGTGACCCTGGTAATAACAGGAGCACTGGACTCCAGCCAATCCCGCCCCTGGGACCTGCCCGCTGCGCGCCCTAGCCCGGGACTCGCACAAAGACACGGCCGGCGGGGAGCCCAGCCCACCGCCAGGCCGCCTGCTGGAGCGCGCGCTCAAGCCTGGCCGCCGCGGAGCCAGAGCTCTGCCGCTCCCCTCCTTCGTTTCTGCTCATTTTATTAGAAAGAGAGGAAAAAAAAAAAAAAAAAAGAGAGAGAGAGAGAGACAGAGAGAAAGAGAGAGAGCGAGCGAGCTCGGTCTCAAAGAAGTCCTGCCCCTTCGCCCGCCCTCCGCCTCCCATTGGCCCGGCCTCCTCATGCGTCACGCCGGGACGCACCAATGGCGAGGCGCGATACTGCGAGGTGGGCCGGGCCCGAGCGCGGAGTGGGCGGTGGGTCGGTTCAGCAGCCCCGCCGCGGCTCGGCCACCATAGCCGAGGCGCCGCCGCTCCTACAGACGCTCGCGAGCCGCCCCCCGCGCTCCTAGCCTCTTCTTCCTCCCGCACTCCCGAGACGCTCGCCCGGCTCGGGTCTCGCCCCCGCCTCCGCGCTCCTTTCCCCTCGCTCGCCTCCCACATTGTCTCTGCCTCGTTTTCTCTCCTACTTGAGGGGGAAAAAAAAAATACACCATCATCCTCCGGGAGCCCCCTCGGCCTCAGAAAAACAAAACCAGACATGAGCCTGGGCTCCCGTTCCTGAAGGACTGGCCGAGCGCGGAGCCTGGTGGAGCCCGCACGAAAGGTCACGGGAGGGAAGCCCCCGCAGCCCCCGGCTCTGTCCCCGCGGCCGGCCAGCCCTCGTCCCGAGCCCGGCGGCGCCAGCCCCGCGGGCCTCCCGCCCCGTCCCCCCACTTTCCCAGGAGCCGGCCGAACACACCTCCGTTAATGGTGTAGCGCGTCCGGGGGAGGTAAGTCTGCAAGTTGCCCGCGCGCGGCGTCTGCCCGCTGTTGTGGCCCCTCGTTCTGGGCGCGGGCGTGGGGCGGGCCGAGGGCTCGGCATGGAAGCCCGGGTCCCGGGTAGGGGCCGCGCACGGCCGGGGCGGGCGGGAATAAAGGGCCGGGGGCCGCTTGGCCCTGTGCGGGCCAGGTAGCTGTCCCTGTCGCCCGCTGACCCCTGCTCTTTCTTTGCTGCTTAGTCCTGCTCTGGTTTGACTTGTTTGAGGTTAAACTGTTTCATGTGACTAAATCATGGGCTGAACTGGGGGGCGGGGGGCGGGGAGGCGCGGAGGGAGGAAGTCCAGGACCGAAACTGTGAATTTCTTGAATGTTTGTGGATTTGGGGGTCTTGGGGGAGGACTTTTCTTAAAGTCTCATTTTCACATTAGGGGAAGATTCTCTCTTTGTGTTCGAAATCTCTAGTCCTTTGCTCTGTGTGGTTCTTGAATTTTAAAACCAAAAATCACTTGCGGCAGCAGAGGATTTTTACTATCATGTTTTAGTTCAGCTCTCTGAAGGAGAGTGGCATTTATTTTTATTAGTATTATTATATTTTTTAAGGTTTTGGAAAGAAGAAAAAGTAGTTTTACATAGATCGTGTGTTGGGAGGGAGAAAGTATTGCAGGTTTCCTTTGAAACTGGTTGCTTGAGAAGTTGTTGAAAGGAAAACAGAATGATTCATTGTTGAATTGTCATTTTCCTCTGCCTCTTTTCCAAGGTTTGCTTACAGTTTTTTCTGGATTACAGACTTCAAACATTGATTTAAGCAAAATGTGTCCTTGAGAAAATGGGTGTTTTAAATGTTTGAGTATGTGTTGCTATTTTAAGGTACATTTAGAAAGTAGTTTTGTATGAATCCTGAAATAGTTTTCTTTTTTCTCCAAAGCAGTTTTTTAAACACAAAAAAGATAACTAGTAAAAGGGTCACTCGGTGAATTGCACAACAAACATTTTAATGTAACACAAATTAACACGTCCTATGTTTAGATTTGAAACAGTTTCCATAATTGCTTTCCATTTAAAGAGAGACCTTTTTGTCTGGTGTACACTGGTTTCTGTAGCCTCAGTCTGTTGGGGGAGGGGAGAGAGGATGGATCTATACAATAGTAAAATCATCTTTGGGTAGCTATTTCCTTTCCTCGATTTGCTTGCTGAGTTAATTGCACCGTAAATTATGAACCAGTTTGGATTTCGATGGCCTAGGCTGGATGGGAAGCTGGCTTCCAGCTCTCCCTGTTGTTGAGGTCGAAGGGAAAAAAGGCAGAGGCAGACATACAGACACACACACACACACACACACAAAATACCAGGCAGAGGGCTCATTGTTCTTCCATACACACATTCATTCTCTGTCTCCCATATTTGGGACTAGGTTTGCACAGACAAACAGCTTTTTTGGGAGAGGAGAGAGGAGATGGAGGAAGAGTGGGTGCTTTTCTTCTTCAGTTTTCTTTCACCCATCTTCTGTCTGGCCTTTTTTTGCAACCTTGTTAAGAGGCAGAAGAGTACGTCGGAAACTAAAGGACACTCAAAAACATGTTCAGAGACTCCTCTTTTCCATCACCCTTTCTTGCCTTTGCAGCCCTGGTTTCTACTGTTCTTTCTTTTTTGTGCATGTAAAGATAAAATCCCTCATTATATGTCGTGGCCTTATAGTCAGCTTTCGTATTCCTCATTGCCCCTGACTTTGTTGGAGACAGTGATTTGTTTAGTTGACTGTAGCTGCAGTGAATGTGACCGGGGTCGTCTTTTCTAGGTAGAAGTAGATTGTCTCAGTTAAGATAATAAAGATTGTATTCGAGGTTAATAGTTAGCAAAGTGTGTGTGTTTATGTTTTGACATATTGGTGGTGGTCTGAAGGTTTGATAAGACAGGTATACTGGCTGTTGAGCTCTCTGTGTTTTGTTTTGTATTGTTTTAAAAATCGGGGTTATAAGAAAAGATCTGGTTTTCTGCTTTTGGGGCTAATGTAGAGGCTTCCTAGAACGCTGGACAGGGAATAGGCTGAGAAGAGTACACCTGGGTTGGACCCAGCTCTGGGCCAAGGATGCAGGTTGGTGTGAATATTGTGGGTTGCAGAGTAGCGCCTTCTACTGGTTAATTGCCTTGAAGGATCCGGAAGAAGAGGATGGGGGAGGGGATTAACCTCTGAGGCCTAATGACTTTCTTTTGAACACAGTTGTAGTGCTTTCCTGCAAATGCCACTTCCCTGAGTTACTAATACAGATGCTCTTTGACAGGCACGGCTGCATTGAGGCTTTTTACGTTACTGGCTGTCTTGAAATTAATTTGTTCTATTATTAGAAGTATTTATACATTGTGGCTTCCAAGGACTGTCTGTCTTTTATGAGAAATACAGTTTGCCTTGAAATATTAAAAAAAGTCAGGGGGCTTATTTGTGTTCTTGGTGTCTGAAACTCTACATACTCTAGCAGTCTTTTTATTTATTTATTTGGCTGCGCCGGATCTTAGTTGCAGCATGCAGGATCTTTAGTTGTAGCATGTGGGATCTAGTTCCCTGACCAGGGATTGAACCCGAGCCCACAGCACTGGGAACTCGGGAGTCTTAGCCAGTGGACCACCAGGGAAGCCCCACACCAGCAGTCTTTAAAAAGTTTTCAGTATCATTAGTAAAAAGTCAAGTAGACCTACCCTATAGAAAAGAAAAATCCCAGCACTGGACCCAGAGGTTTTCCCCCAAGATTTAATGGGGGTGGGAGGGGTGGGGGATGCAGGGGTAGGAGAGGAGCTCCCTGAAATCAGCAGTTTTGCATATGTAATAGTGCTGCACTGCAGTAGTGTTTCCAAGAGTCATCTAAACAAAATTAAGTCTGATAGGATAAATTGTTCTGTGGATTAGAGTAAAAAAAAAATAAGAGTCAAGAGAAGATGTGAAATGAGTATGTACAGATGAACACAGAAGGCCAAATTCCTGCTCAAAGGCTTCTAAACCAAGGTGTAGTTTCAGAGATAATCTGCTTGATAAATACCTTGAAGAATTCTTATTATCATACGTCCTACCCATCTCAACTGTTTTAAATATAATGAACTGTTAGAGAGGTTTGCAGTGGCAAGGGGGATTCAGTGTAGAATAAACATCTTCTGTTCCAGACTGGCTGCTCTTAGGAATGTGATCTCTGATTCACTTTGCTTTCAAAGCTTAGAGTGTAATCTCTAAAGCTGTGGATGTTTTACAATGAAATGTGAACAGGTCAAATGTATTATTTATTCAGCAAGAGTAGAGTCAGGTAATTTCAGTCCCCTACAGTCTCTGCCAATGTTTTGTTACAAGGTAACTAGAATAACTGAGAACCAATTCACAACAAGAAGGTAACCCAAATCAAGAAATAAATGCACCAGTTACTTTTTCAACTTTGACTTAATGGTTAGTCATAAAGTTTTAAAAAAGTGAGACGGTAATCATTGTCAGGTCCTGCAACAATTATATGTAATGTTGGACAGAAATGTGCCAGGTGCTGTAAACACACACACACGAATATGGCTTGTGCCCTTCTAAAAACCAGTGTATGTTGAATATTATTATGGATTCAGTAAGCAGCCCTTGCTTTTAAAATTAGTTTTGATTCTCTAACATCTTGTTCGAATCTCAGTAATGAAAATTTACGTAGTAAAATAAGTTGTATATACCCAGTTCTTTGGGGAATTTTGTGCTCCTAACTGCTTTTGGCAGCTTCTTTTGTAGTTGACTTAAAGGTTAAGATAGCAGAAAATTCAGGTGTTTGAGTCATTAGTGTAACACAGCTGTGAACTTCATTACACACACACACACACACACCCTGAAACAATACACTATTGTCTGAGATAATGTTTCTGATAATGTGCTCTAGTTCGTTGTAGGGTTTTTCAACAACCAGGAACTTCTCTTGAATCATAGTTAAGTAATTGTTAATAATTAATATCTTGGTAATTTTTCCAAATCTGTAGCTCTTGTCCTAAGTGTGATTTTGGTGAGCCTGTTGGCTTGTGCTTAGTTTCTTGTCTAAGAGAGTTCTAGTGTTTTTTAAATAATGAGGAGAAAATAGTTAAGATTGCTTAAGACATTTTAGTGAACATTTGACCACAAAAAACTCAAACATGCTGAAATACGAAATCTATTTACTAGATTGGATTTTGTTTGGAATTGTGATTTGTGTAACTTGTTGGTTTGGCAAGCAATGCACGATGTAATATGTGTCTGTACATTAGGTAACGAGGTCAGTAGGACTGCTAATACTGTATGAGGTTTTTTGGTAAGGTGACCTGTTTGTCCTAGTGTAAAATTGTTGTTTTTATTTGGTAAAATTTGCCAGTGTGTCAGCAACATACTTAACTGTGGACTATTTCTTTATGTGGTTATGTTACAAAATGATAAGACTTCTAATTCATAGATCACTTGGTATTTGAGGAATTCTTACAGCCTATTTCTCTTGGGCTTTTGCAACAGAAGTTGAAGCTACGGGTCATATCCTGATTTTAAACTAGTTATATACATGTGATTTGTGAGGGTTTTGAACGAGGAGCAGAGAGTCTTCCAAGTCATTCTCACATATTGGGAAAAAGTGGAAAGATATTTAAACTTCGAGAGGCCTCACAGAAGCACCACAGGTTCAGACGGGTCTTGTGGATGCTAGAATGCTGTTAGGGGTATGGATGCTGCCCAGCTTTAGTGACCCGATTACCGCCTCAGTGGGAAGAGTTTGTTGACTGTATGCCCTAGTGCCAGGGCAGTGTATGGATGTCCAGACACTGTGTAGCATAAGGACACCACTCATAAGGGCACAGTGTTTGCGCTGTGGGCCTGGACTAACCTGAAGGAGAACTCGTGAGCAAGCATGGCCGTGCAACATCTCGAGGCAGAGTGTTGGAGCAGCACGGGAGAGCCCCTCCTGCAGAGACCCATTCCAGCACCCATGGCCACGCTCAGCAGAGACACCTACGTGTGTCCACCGGCTCCCAGAGGTCTGATTCCTGACCCCCTTGCTTCTTTGGGGGGTGGGGAGCAGGAGGCGGGTAGAGTTGCCGTGGCACTTAGTGTGTGGGGTGAACACAGTTTAGGAGTGTGAGACAGCTGGAGTGTGGGCATGTGTCTGCATGTATGAATTTGGAGAAGCTGCCTGGGAGGCTCTGGAAACCTCTCCCTCCCTGGGCAGAACCTGGCTACCCTGGGGAAGTGTATCCACGCTAGAACAGCTTGGCTTGATTCCTCATGGGGTGGCTAGACTCTGGCCACTGATTTAGAAACATATTTGGTATATGAAAACATCACTCAGGTGAATTTAACCTAGATGCTCCTGGGAGTTCCCTGGTGGCACAGTGGTTTGGAGTCCACCTGCCAATGCAGGGGACACTGGTTCGATCTCTGGTCCAGGAAGATCCCACATGCCACAGAGCAACTAAGCCTGCGAGCCACAACTGCTGAGCCCTTGTGCTGCACCTGCTGAAGCCTGCACGCCTAGAGCCCACGCTCTGCAGCAGGAGAGGCCACCGCCATGAGAAACCCGGGCACCGCAGGGCAGAGTGGCCCCTGCTTGCTGCAACTGGAGAACGCCTGTGCGCAGCAACGAAACCCAGTGTAGCCAAAACCAATAAATAAATAAAAATAAATACATTAAAAAAAATGAACTAGATGCTCCTTATTAAAGGCAGAGCCTGTGTTCCTCCTGCCCTTTCCCTCCTCTTTCCCTTCCCTCTCCCTTCTTCCTGGGTGGGTCATCGAACGTGGCTGAAGGGGCATCACCTGGCTGAGATGCTGCCGTCTCTGGCAGGGCCATCACGTAAGGTTGTTCAGGTTGAACAACAATATACTAACTTCAATTTCTTATTGAAGAAAGGCGTTCTTCTCTTGCACAAGGCACTGAACAGCCAGAGCTTGCCCACCTCATCCTCTGCTCTTCACTCAGCTGTTTTATCTCCGGTTTCTTCGTGTCTTTGTCCCTCTGCTTCCACTTCCACTGAGGACTCTTAATATATTTAATTAACATTTCCCGAGAAAGAAGATCTGATAGGTTGTTAGTTATCATCACTGTTGGTAAAGGGTTTGGAATCAGGCTGCCTCCTAAGCTACCTGCCTACCTTCTAGATGGCGGGGTGCTCACACCAGCTCTCAGGGAGGTGCACGGTAGGAGCCGAGCGGGTGGAAGGCATTCTGAGCCACGGCCTATGGAAAGGACATTTTTTTTCTTCTTTTCTATCCTGTCACGTTTTTTCCATCTTCATTTTCCCTGACATCTGGTGCAGCTGTTGTTGCTTTTGATAGCTTATCTAAGTTTATTTCCCTTTAAGAAACTGTACATAATCATCAGTGGTAGTCAGTTATGTTCTCTTCTTTAGGTGAGATCATTTTATTACATTTGTCTTGTTTTATTTCCTACGAATCTCCTCATCTACTTGTCTACCTACCTGCTTACCCAATTTGGTGTTTCCCAAACTATATTCATGGCATACTGAAATGCTGCAAGTATTTTAACTGTTCTAAGGTCAAATAAATTTATAATGCATATTAGCACCCTAAAGCCTTCAAAACTTAGGACTATGGTATGTAGAGGGTTTTTGTTTGTTTGTTTTTCCCTTCCCCAAAGAATACCTGTGATGTTTTAATGAGAACCACTATTCTGTAGAACAGTTTGAGAAACACATGTGAAGCTAATCCTTTCTTAATCAAGTGGCTTTTGTCCTTTTTTCCTTAATAATGAAGTCAGTTCTGGGTGTCACTGTTATAATGCTTTGCCGCTCTGTACTGTTTTTCTTCAAGCAAGTTTTCCACTTCAGTCTTTCCAAGGGTACAACATAACTACTGTTTCCACCGTATACATTTGTCATTCTGGAGTTACTTTTGATTGTTGCATCTGTTATCGCTCATTCTGTCTTGTAATCAGGTCAAATCAATATTTTTCTTTTTTACCCTGCTCCAGTAGCTATACTCTTATTCGAGATATAATCGCTTCATTTTTGGACAACTGCAGTCAGTTGTATAAGCACTGGTCTTTTAACAAATAATAAACGAAAACAGGTACTTAACTATGCAGTTCACTGAAGTAAGCCTTATAGGCATGTAAAGATGAAGAGAGCAACCTTCTAGAAATTTTCTCTATACTGGCCATCGGTGTACACTTAACTGTTAGAAGATAAAGGTAAGTGTTTTAGGGGATAAACAACAGGGTTCTACTGTATAGCACAGGAAACTATATTCAGTATCCTGTGATAAGCCATAATTGAAAAGAATGTGAAAAAGAATATATATAAATGTATAATGGAATCACTTTGCTGTACAGCAGAAATTAACATTGTAAATCAATCATACTTCAATAAAATTTAAAAAAAAATAGGTATTTTAGAGACACAAAATATTCTGGGGTTGTATTAGTTATGTATTGCAGCATAACAAGTTACCTCAAAACTTGGTGACAGCACAGTAAAATTCATTATCTCCCAGTTTCTGTGGTCAGTAGTCTGGGAGTGGCCTAGTTAAGTGGTTCTGGCTCAGAGGTCTCTCCTGAGGTTGCAGTTAGGATGCAGCTGGAGCTGCCATCATCTGAAGGCTTGATCGGGGCTGGAGGCTCTGCTTCCAGGTGACTCACCCACTGGGCTGTGGGAAGAAAGGCCTCTGCAAGAAGCCTTGGTTGCTTGCCACATAGACCTTTCCATATGGTTACCTGTATGACCTCATTACATGGCATTTGGCTTCCCCCAGAATGAGAGGAGGGAGGGGAAAGAGAGAAAGCGAGGAGGAAGTTTTTTATGGCCTCGTCTCAGAAGTCACACACTGTCACGTCCATCATATTTTATTAGTTAGAATCAAGTCACTAAGTCCAGCCCACAGGCAAAGAGAAGGGAATTAAGATGCAGCTCTTGAAGGGAGGAGTACCAAAGAATTTGTAGATTTTAAAACTACTACAGGGGAGGCTTCCCTGGTGGCGCGGTGGTTAAGAATACGACTGCCAATGCAGGGGACATGGGTTTGAGCCCTGGTCTGGGAAGATCCCACATGCCACGGAGCAGCTAAGCCCGTGGGCCACAACTACTGAAGCTCTTGTGCCTAGAGCCTGTGCTCCACAACAAGAGAAGCCACCGCAATGAGAAACCCATGCACTGCACCGAAGAGTAGCCCGCGCTTGCCGCAACTAGAGAAAGCCCACGTGCAGCAACGAAGACACAATACAGCCAAAAATAAATAAATACACGAAAAAAAAGCTATCACAGGGATTCAAAGGAGAGAGATATAGAAGATTAAAAAAAGGCTTCCCCTTTGATTAGTTATCTTCAAGCAGTGCTTTAACTAGCAGGTAGTTGCTGGTTCTAAGAGGAGAGGGATGTGACCATAACCTCACATTATTCATCTTCTCTCTCTGCCTTTGTTGAGATACCATTTATTTCCTACCTTCTTTCTGTTCTTGTTCCATCAGATTTCATCTGTTTCAGTTAAAACTGTGCTTAGGACACACTGCCTTAAGTTGTTTTGGTTTGGCTACTCATATTTCCTAGCAATTAAGTACCTTCAGTTCTTTAACCTTTTCACTCATTTTATCACTTCATATCTTGTATTAATGTTTATTCTTTGCATTTGTATCTTATTGTTAATCATGTTCTTTCCATTAGATTGTAAACCCCTTGAAAGCAGAAAGCTTTCCTGTAACTATACCAGTATGTATGCTCACATGTAGAATGGGATGTATTCTAAAAGACACATTTCATGGTGTCTTAAGATGCCATCAGTAGTAAGATGCATCATATTTTATGTACCACTAAGAAATAAAATGCTGCCAATTAAACTATGTAAGACCTGTCCCAGTCCTCATGACTTACAAATGTAAAACATTGTGCGCCTTAGAATCATTGAAATTTGGGTATCTATTTAGGCCGTCTTTCTTTTCACAACTGTGTATTCCTTGGAGGTCATTTCTGAATGTAGATCTTAGAGCAGATGATTCCCTCCCATTGAAACAGTCTTCTGGGTGGTGTCCCGTCTAACGTGCTACGCCCAACAGTGCATTGAAAGCAGGTGCTACCATAACCCGTAGTCGTTGTAGTTCTAGTTCCCAGAGTAGGTATACCTATTACATATTTTGATTTATAATGTACTGTGTGTTTTATATGTATATAATACAAAAATACTGGCTTACTGCATCATCAGTTTGACTTAAAATGTCACCTTTATTTTAAATATTGGTGTTCCTCATGGTTCTGTCCATTAACTCCTCCCTCAGCGCTGTCTTCCAGAGTGACCTCATTCCACCTAGTGCTTCCAACCTGCAAGTTTATAAATACAGCCCTGATCTCTCTTCTGAGATCTGGACCCATGTTGCCCTCTGTCTCCTCAGATGTCTTCTGGGCACTGAGCCTCAAGATTTACCAATCTGTATTTGTCCACCCATAACTATTATACTATTGTAGAAAAGTAGTCAAGAGCTCTAGACTCAGTTCCCAGCTTTCTGCTTATTAAGTCTGACTTTAGGCAAGTTGCTTACTTTCTGTGGCTCAGTTTCCTCATCTGCAATGTAGGGGTAATAATAGCACTCATAAATTTGTTGTGAGGACCAGTGTAATTAATACATATAAAGTGTTTAAAATGTCTCTGGTAAATAATAAGTGCTCAATGTTAGCCTAATTTTAAAAAGTATTCCAGTTATCATTGTCATCCATAGATCTAGCTTTCCACTATGTTCCGTTTCTTTATCTGCAACGCTCAACAACTACGAGCTATGTAGGAGCAATGGGTCAACTCTAGAGGGTTCAAATAAATTCTAAGTCAGCAACATAAAGTTTTTACTATTCCTTGAATATAGGAAATGCTACGGAACAGTACATGATTAAATATAAAGTGAATGACAGGGCTTCCCTGGTGGCGCAGTGGTTGAGAATCCGCCTGCTAATGCAGGGGACACGGGTTCAAGCCTTGGTCTGGGAGGATCCCACATGCCGAGGAGCAACTGGGCCTGTGAGCCACAACTACTGAGCCTGCGAATCTGGAGCCGTGCTCCACAACAAGAGAGGCTGCGATAGTGAGAGGCCTGTGCACCGCGATGAAGAGTGGCCCCTGCTCGCCGCAACCAGAAAAAGCCCTCGCACAGAAACGAAGACCCAACACAACCAAAAATAAATAAATAAATTTATTTAAAAAATAAATAAATAAAAATAAAGTGAATGACATAGACCAGAAAGTATTGGTGAGGTTCGGGGTGTCAATGAATAATCAGACATCATAACTTAGCTGTCCCTCTTCCTTGTGATGTTCCTAAAGGAGATTTATGTAAGTAGAATAATGGCAAGTGGGAAATTCAGAGTAGTATTTTATTATTAATTGGGCTTTTGGCCAAAATACCAATACAGAGCTGTCTAGTAAACTGGGTTGGGGTGTGTATTGCTTAAACTTAAAGCCTAGGCAAGGGACCTCCCTTCCTCCTAAATCTCGCCGACTTACTCCTCTGGCTGGCCACTTTACCAAAGACCCAAATGTTAGTCTTCTAGAGCGTGTGTGAGAGAAACGAGCAAGAGCAAGACAGCCATCCCTTGAGTATATATGTGTGTAACTTTTTTTTTTTTTTTTTTTTGCGGTACACGGACCTCTCACTGTTGTGGCCTCTCCCGTTGCAGAGCACAGGCTCCGGACGTGCAGGCTCAGCGGCCATGGCTCACGGGCCCAGCTGCTCCACGGCATGTGGGATCTTCCCAGACCGGGGTACAAACCCGTGTCCCCTGCATCGGCAGGCGGACCCCCAACCACTGCGCCACCAGGGAAGCCCTGTGTGTAACTTTTAATCTGCAATTAATATTCGAACTTGTTAAACAAGTCCAATCAGTGTTTTGAACTGTGACCCCATCAGATTAATATTCCCTCCTCTTAGAGAGGTTCAAGAAAGTAGGATATGGAGAGAGAGAGGCGCGTCTTGTTGGTCCACCTTCAGCTCTCTAGTGAGCTTGGTTTAATGGCCTGTGAGAAATAACCAAAAACAGTTGGCTATCGGTCTAGCAGCCCTACATTCTGACTTTTTTTAGGTCAGCCCCTGGGACCTGGGGGGAGGTGCAAAGTATTTTTCAAATTTAAGGATAAGGTTACTCTTTGAGATGAAATTAACGAGAAATGTCATGTGATGAATAAGATTTGCCATTTGGAAAAGTGGCCCACCATTAATGATAGCTACTGTGGCATTTCGGTAATGTGCTGATTTTAATTTTGGTAATGGGAGTGTAATCTTTGAGGAATATGATTATATATAATTATGTTAACAGAGCAGAACTGAAGCCTAATCATATTATGCTCAGTCTGAAAGAAGACTATGACGACAGATGGGGGATGATTAACTTGGAGGCTAGAAAAGAGGCACCTGGAGTGTTGCCTTCAGATTTTGCAACCTCAGGTGCATTGTTCAGGTAAGGGCAGAGCTCAGTGTTCTTTGCATCTAGCATGTGAGGAACGCCGTAGGTATTCATTCACTTGTTGAATGACTGAATGAATAATTTTATTGTGTAATATTATTGATGTTGATGATAAAGGAGATTTGGCTTAATCTTTTAACCCCAAGACATATTCAGGAAGCTGATTTTTGGACAAATTCTTGATAATGACATTAAAAATTTTTATTTATTTATTTATTTATTTTTGGCTGTGTTGGGTCTTCGTTGCTGCATGCAGGTTTTCTCTACTTGTGGTGGTGGGGGGCTACTCTTTGTTGTGGTGCACAGGCTTCTCATTGCGGTGGCTTCTCTTGTTGCAGAGCACGCGCTCTAGGTTTGCAGGCTTCGGTAGTTGTGGCACGTGGGCTCAGCAGTTGTGGCTTGCGGGCTCCAGAGCACAGGCTCAGTAGTTGTGGTGCACGGGCTTAGTGGCTCCGCGGCATGTGGGATCTTCCCAGACCAGGGCTCGAACCCGTATCCCCTGCGTTGGCAGGTAGATTCTTAACCACTGCGTCACCAGGGAAGCCAAACATTTGATTCTTATCATTTATAAATTAGAAAACTATGCAGACATTTTGTAACTTTTAATATGATATTGAGAAATGCTTTTATAAACAGTTTATTAATATTCTTTAAGATACCTAGCTTTATAAAACATCTACATTTTTCTTTAGTATTTTATCTGTAATGGTTTAGCACCTTTTTCATAGCTTAGTGGGAATTTTAGAGTCTTTATGGAATCCTTAAGCAGTTTTTACATTATGAAAAAACCCTAATAACTAGGTTTATAGGCATGCTTGAAACAGTCTATACGTTTGTTGATAATGAACAATGACTTTTCTTCTCACAACTCGGGAGAAATTTAATTTTGTAAGTCATAGGACACAGTTTATCTTTCTATCTGTTGGTTGTCATATTTTCTTTGCCACAGCATACATGTACACAGCATGCAGTTGTATAATTGACATACCAGTTACTTCTGTCAACTTAGACCCAAAGTTATGAATGTGTTATAAAGTTATAGTGTCCAAGAACTTCTTAAAACCCTGTGTTAAGAAATTGATCATAGTGATTGCCTTTTAAGGAGGCATAGTAGGGCCCTGGGGAGGGGGATGGAGAGAGAGGGAGCCTTACCTTTTCATACTCCTACTGTTTGTCATGTATAGATATTACATAAATACATAAGAAAAAGCTGTGCTTTTTATTTTTAGGTTCTTTCCATGCTTTTGTTATTAGATGCTATAGTAACACATCAGGTTAATTCATGTATGAACTGGGGTATACACAATGACGTATACACCAGTTGTGTGCCTTTGAAGAATTTTCTCACCAATGAGAATAAGATATGTGTACAGTGGAGTACTAGGTAGAGGAAAGTACCTCAAGGTGTTGGTGCTGTGGTTTAAGAAAGAGAATTAGCTCTGGCTGGAGGCCTTAGGGAAGATGTGGTGTAGGAAGAGGCGTTTAACCTGTGTTTTGAAGGATTGGCAGGATTTGGACATGTGATACGTAGCTAAGAGGATTTCAGGCAGGAAGTTTCATGGAGCAAAGGCACAAAGGCTGGAAAACATGGGAAACGGTACATTTGCTGCTTCTATGATGAGGATTATTAAATTGTGTTTCAATTTCCTTTTTTTAAAAAAAGTCTTCAGAAATGTTCTGTAGCAGGTGCAGGCAGACGTAGTTCTTTCAACTCAGGTAATTTATGTTTGAAGCTGTTGCTGGTAGCAGTTCCAACCAGATTGCAAGAGCATTTTGGAGAGGAGTCCTTTGGGCTGATTTCTCTAAGAAGAACAGACTGGTTCGGCTGGAACAGTAGAGCACTGGAAAGACAGGGGTCATTGCCTGGGGAGACTTAACACCAGGGTGAGACTGTCTGAGAGCCTGATGCATTGTAATTAAATATAAGTTGTAATTATAAAATGAATGTATACTCATTATAATCGATTCATACAGTTCAAGAAGAGTAGTGCCCACTCCCCCAATATTCTTCTAGACATTTCCTATGCGTATATAAGCACATGTGTATATGCTATACGTACTCTCTTGAATTTTGCTTTTTACTTAATACTCCAATCACACATTTTTCAAGTCAATTGTAATTATACCTCGTCTTTCTTTTTTTTTTTTTTTAAATCTGCATAGTGGGGCATTGTGTGGATACTTTAATTTCCTGTTGATGGACACTTAGACTGATTCTTGCTTTTTTTTTTAATCCTTGTACCTGTACAATTGCATAGGTGTATCCGTAGGGTAAATTTTTAGAAGTGGAATTGCTGCAGCAATAGGTGTGTGCATTTTTAATTTTCAGAACTGTGAATAAATTGCCCTCCAAGATGTGCTGGTATACACAGAGTGTTTTAGGGTTTAGATTTCTTTATCTTATCACCAACCCTGGACATTATGGAAGTTCTTGATCTTTGGTAATCTGAGAGGTGAAAAATGTACAATATTTTATTTTAATTTGCATCTTAGACCATGAATGAAGTTAGTGATCTTTTTATATATCAGAATTTTAAAATACACATTTTTGTTGTCTCTCAGTAGTAGAGCTGGGTGGTTTATGTTATATGGATCACTTCTTTCCAAGTACCATTTATTTGTTTATTTAAAAAATAACTTTACTGAGATATAATTCACATACTGTAAAATTTACCCTTTTAAAGTATACAATTTGTGGGTTTTACTCATTTGTTTTAAAATTGAGTGCCAACCATTGCTTTATTATTTGTAGTAAATAACTGTCAAGCTGAACTTGAGGTCCTCTCTTTCTTTCCAAGCTCATCAGCATATTAGGCCCAAGATAGGAAATGGGAAATGCAACTTTTCTTGTTATTTTTCCAGTCTATAGGCCTCTCTTACCTGAGAGTGCAGTTGGGCTAGCTGGGTTCCAAATGGAATTAGGCATGAAACTGCTTTGGAATCTCAGTGCTTTGGTACTGGATGGGGAGTGATTTCTTTTAAATAACTTGTAGTTGAAACTGATTTCCAACTGCTAAAGGTGACACAAACTTTTCGACTTTTTCTGAAATTAATAAAAAATACTAAATCTGAAGTGTAAAAGCTTTTGAGGTAAAAAGATTTTAAAAATATGGTAAGTGTTTAAAATTAGCAAGTCAGTTTTTTTACATGGGTGAGTCAACTCCTTTGTAGTTACTATAGTCATTTTTTATTTCAGAGATTTCTTAATATATACTAAAGTGTGAGTGTGTGTGTGATAAGGTGATTACGTTGCTTCACTTTAAGAACAATGGTGATCTGGCTTGTGTGTGTTTCTGTTATGTTTCACAGATATTTTCTTGTGGAGAAAAGCATGCAACTGTCAGACTGATTTTTTGAGTAAAATCTTTCTGTCCTCTAGCATTGACTCCCATCTGGTAGAGTCCCAGGTAGCTCCTGTCCAAGGACTGTTACAGAATAGTAGCTCTTATTACTGGTCATATCTGGGACCCTCATCTGTATGGTTGTTCCACTTGGGGAAAGATGTTATAGTGATTTTCTATTGATTTTGATAGAACTCAGTTATTCTTTACTTTGATTTTTATAAAGTAATGCTTTAAACATTTAGTTTCCTATTCTTCTTAGTAAAATGTTCTTAAAACTGTGATTCTTTTGCATTTTAATCCCCTCATCTTCTCTTATTTCTCCATATTTTTATGCTTCTTCTGTTTGGAAAGTTGTTTTTGACTGGTTTGGTTTTAGTCCTTTAAATTAAAGTGTCTCCTCTTTTTCTCCCTTGACATCTCTTTTCTTGTTAACAGTTTTTTCAAGTTTTAGGGTTTTTTCTCCCACAATGTCCCTTGGCCTTTGGCTTGTAGTTTTGATTAAAGTGGATTTTTTTCTTGGGCTTTTAATTAGATTTTCTTTTCCTTTAGCTCTTCATAGGGAGATTGAAGATGGTGCTGACTGACACTTGGGTCAGTGGCATGATTACTTAGGGTGAGACTAATGTAAACACTCAGTGGCTTGAATATAGCATTTATCTTAATTTATGGATGTTTCCATTTATACTTGAGGGCAGTTTCTTGGCTTAGAAGCACTGTCCTAAAAAAATACCCAAATAAAATTCTTGTGTGCTGTGTGCATTTGGGTCAAGGTGAGAGATGAGAACTGGGTGACCTTTGGGGAAACTGTTTATAACCCTAGAAATAATGTTTTGCTGATATGTGATGTTGATTTGATAGGAGAGAATAACTGGGTCTTTTAAACACACTGTACGTGCTGTGTAATTCATGTTCTTTCTTGCTTCACCAAAATGTCCTGAACCATGACAACCAATGAGCATTATAAATAAGCTTGATTAGTTAGCGTGAGAGAACCTGGATTCTGAATCCACCTGTACCGTGGGTCCGAAGGGTGATGAAGTGCCCTACTTCCTCAGCTGTCGAATGGGGACTGTAGTACATCAACGGAAATGAAAAAATTGATATGGAAATAAATTGAAAAAATAAAGTTACAAATCTGGGGGCTTCCCTGTTGGCACAGTGGTTAAGAATCTGCCTGCCAATGCAGGGGACACGTGTTTGAGCCCTGGTTCCGGAAGATCCGACAGGCTGTGGAGCATCTAAGCCCGTGCGCCACAACTACTGAGCCTGCGCTCTAGAGCCCAAGAGCCACAACTACTGAGCCTGCGAGCCACAACTACTGAAGGCCGCGCGCCTAGAGCCCACGCACCGCAAGGAAGAGTAGACCCCGCTCTCCGCAACTAGAGAAAACCTGTGCGCAGCAATGAAGGCTCAATGCAGTCAAAAATAAATAAAATAAATAAATTTATTAAAAAACCCTCTACAAATCTGAAGTACTTCAGTTATCTTTTTCTTTCTCAGGAGCCTAGGCTATTGCAGCTCACAACCCTTACTTAATCTAGCAGTATTTATCTTCTGTAATGTTACTTGTAGAGAAATCCACTGTTTTCTTTTTTTTTTTTTTTTTTTTTTGCGGTACGCAGGCCTCTCACTGCCGTGGCCTCTCCCGTTGCGGAGCACAGGCTCCGGACGCGCAGGCTCAGCGGCCATGGCTCACGGGCCCAGCCGCTCCGCGGCATGTGGGATCTTCCCGGACCGGGGCACGAGCCCGTGTCCCCTGCATCGGCAGGCGGACCCTCAACCACTGCGCCACTAGGGAAGCCCCCACTGTTTTCTTGATGTATTTCTTATACAAACACTACATGCAGGTGTATTTGTTTTAGATGTTTTCATGCAGTTACTACTAAGTGCTCAGTTAGTGTTCAGCTGTAGTAGAGAACTTAGATGTCTTTTCCTAAAATAAAATTTTTGTTTTCATTTTATGACAAGAGACATCAAAAATGCATTTTATGGGCTTCCCTGGTGGCGCAGTGGTTGAGAGTCCACCTGCCGATGCAGGGGACACGAGCTCGTGCCCCGGTCCGGGAGGATCCCACGTGCTGTGGAGCAGCTGGGCCCATGAGCCATGGCCGCTGAGCCTGCGCGTCCAGAGCCTGTGCTCCGCAACGGGAGAGGCCACAGCAGTGAGAGGCCCGCGTACCGCAAAAAAAAAAAAAAAAAAAAAAAAAAAATGCACTTTATGAGAGTGATAATGCATTGCCTTTTTCTTCTTTTGTAATAAACGCAGCAATTTAAAAATCTCAGAGATCTGTAAATATATTTTTTGGTGGAAAGATATAATGAGGATGGCATCAATAGGTTGTTTGACTTAGGGGATAGGAGCAGGTAGCAGTTTTTCCTGCCACCTCAATCACAGGCCTGTGAACTTTTAATGTTAAGATCTAGAGAGAGCTAATGTTAGCATGTGGCCCCTGAAATGATTTAAGAGGCTGTTTAAGTTGGTTATTCCAGTCTAACCGCTCAGGAAGGAAGCTTTGAAGCTTTTTTACTTTCTGGGAGTCAAAGATTAATTTGTAATTGAAACAGTTAGTATGGGTCTCCCCGCCCCCCCCTTTTAAAAAATGGTCCTGAGGCAGGGGAGAGTTGTCTGGTTAAGTGCTTACTTTTCCCATGAGGTGTTCAGATAATTTGTTTTCTCATTTGGTTTGGATATTTGGGGTAAGTTCTCCCCTTACAAATCAAATTCTGTGGGAACTAGTCATATTTTTATCACTCCTGGAGAAGAATACAGGTGCCGTCAAATTCCTTGCATTCCCAAAATCCATTTTGCTTGGATCTTGCCTGGCTTCTTGCAGTTTTCTAGAATGCTGATTGCCAGTCTTGCGGATGTGGGGCTGGCTTTGATATCCAAGGCATCCTTTGAGGCTATTGAAGGACCGCAGAGGATGGAAATGTTAAGGTTGCACAGTGCTTGCGGAGTACCACACGCTGCAGATATGCTTGCTGTAGTGATTCATGACCCTCGGAAATTTACGCCTTTGATACTGTTGTCATCAAGGTGGGCCTCAGCCCCCTCTGCGCATTGCTTAGAAATGATTCACTTTTAGCTCCCAATATAAAAATGGACCCCTGCTTCTCTGAGGTACCCCTCCCGTGCCCCTTCACAGCATCTTTAAACCTTCTTAAAATTGAGAGAAAATACTAGGTGTAAGACATCACGAAAAAGAATCCAACCTCTGGGGAAAGTGTTAAGAGAATTGAATGTTGGACTTCCCTGGTGGCACAGTGGTTAAGAATCTGCCTGCCAATGCAGGGGACACGGGTTCGAGCCCTGGTCTGGGAAGATCCCACATGCCACGGAGAAACTAAGCCCGTGTGCCACAACTTCTGAGCCTGCGAGCCACAACTACGGAAGCCCACATGCCACAACTAGTGAAGCCCACACGCCTAGAGCCCGTGCTCCGCAACAAGAGAAGCCACTGCAGTGAGAAGCCCATGCACCACAACAAAGAGAAGCCCCTGCTCGCTGCAACTAGGGAAAGCCCGCATGCAGCAAGCAACGAAGACCCGGCGCAGCCAAAAATCAATCAATCAATTAATTAAAAAAAAAGAGAATTGAATGTTGCTAAAGCACCAAGAAGGGAGGAGGTGGACCTATTTTGAGCTCATCTGCTACACCTGTTGAGAAAACTTCGGTTTCACTTTAGACACAGTGACAATCGTCTGTCTTCTTTTAGGAGGTAATTGTCTAGGGGTAACTGTATGTGCGCTGTGGCACAGTCACTGCAGGACCACTTACAGAGATGCTCTGTGGGGGGCTTTAGCCTCCTGCTCATGGTGTTACTGAAAAAGGAACTGTGGCCATTTGATGTAATTCTGGACCTGTTGTTTGTATTGCGTCGAATTAGAGGTCAGTATTTGAATTTCTCTGTTTTAGTGGATATTATAAGAGAAAGGTCCGTAAGAATCACAGATGGCTATGAAATTAGCCAAACACATAGTTAAAAGTATATTTCAGAGATGAGGTAAACCTGTTGTGACTACCTGGTTTCTGCTGGTTTCTGCGAATTACTGACCTGACGTTTGTTTCTAGATGTGTCGAAAAACTTGTACAACTTGGTACTTTTTCAATTATAAACTTAATGGGTTATGAAAAGATATAACCTGAATTTCATTACGTGAAGAAGGGGCCCTTCTGATTTATCTTTTTCTGTGAAGCTTCACCTTTTCTGTTGGTGATAAATTCTGGGAGAGAATTGTTCTAAGTTTATAGTGATGAGGTACTTTACTTATCCTTAAATGGTTTCTGACAAAGGTTTTTTCCCTTCATACTTAGTTTTGCTTGATTTTTAGAGAATTACTGGTTTGTAACTAATGTCTTTTTCTTAAATACAGTGTGTTCCCTTTTCTTCCCCTGTGATTCCCATGGATGTGTTTAATTTGAAAAAAAGAGATTTCAGAATGATCACACTTTCCACGTACCTTACTAATCATGAGAAGGAAAGCTCACTCTTGTTTTTCTGAAAGGATAGATAAGGTGATTAGTAAGTGAAACGTAATGATTATTATAGAAATGATCTGTAATTTAAGGCTGTACCTTCTAGGAGGCTGCTCTCAGCTAAGTCTCCTTTTCTCTGGGCAGTTGGCATTTGGTAAGGGAGCATCTGAGTGATACATTGGGCTTGTCTACAGTAATTTTCAGTGTCTCTTGCAGGGCACTGTACTAGGCGCTGGGAGCTCAAAGATGAGTAAGGCGTGTCCCTGCTCTCAACAGAGTTCATGAGCAAAAGGAGGGAGCAGACAGGAATACAAATCACTAAAATACAGTCTGAAAGGAACTGTAGTAGAAGAAATATCATGCTCCAACAGCCCAGAGTGAGAAGCGTACATACACCCTGGACATTTATGTAGCACTTAACGGAGTTACAACACAAGACGTCTTGTTTGTCAACAAATTGGTCCTTCAGCCCCCCTTCAGGCAGCTACGTTTATTGTGGATGTGTGGCCTGGTGTAACTGGGATGAGGTCTTCCTTGTCACTGACAGTTTCCAGGGAGTAGAAGGTCCATCTCTTCTTGGGAGAGGTTGGGCATGCTAACCCGTATTATACTTAACACCAAATACCTTTCTATATGTTTCGTTTACTTTTAAGAACATTCTCTCAGAGCTGATGTGAAAATAATTTTGTTCATTCTTCCTGAGCCCCTTCTTTGGGGAAAAAACGCTTTTCACGTAAAGAAAGAGGAGTCCTGTAGCAGAAGAACTTAGCATTGCCCCTTGATCTTCTCCTCTGCCTTGGGAGCTTGCATACTTTTTTTGTGGACACATGCTATGAGTAAATTAGGTGCCGATCTGATTGCATGTTTTCCTCTTGGCATGGTGGGGGACACAATACTTAGTTTTTCAATTCATTCTCTTCTTCCTCCCTAAATAAGAGGTAAAGCCTGACCCTTTTTTCTTCCTGCAAAATGACTCACTTAGTTTTTAGAAAAATTAAGATATCTCTGTATGGAGGATATGAAGCATTGTTTAAAAATAAATATATTGCATTAACAAAATGACACAAGGATCACCTTGGGGCTTTATTAAACTCCAAGCTGTTAGTCATACCTATTACTTCCATATTTCTTACTGGCATTAAATCTATTCATTCACCAAATAGATTTATTATTTATTTGTATTATTATTTCTAATTTGCTAGATAATGCGGAAGGTGCTGGGGAGACTTGCACTATGGTGATGTTTGCCTGCATTAGGGATGAATGAGTGAGTGAATGAATGAATGAATTAATAAAGAAGTAAATCTGTTTCCTGTGCTAGAGGGGCTTGTAAATTCAATCCTAATTGTGTTGTTTAAACCTGTAGTTGCAGAGAAGAAGCTGGCACTGAATTCTGCCCGGCTGAACCTTCCACACAGGCTCTGTCAGCCAGCCAGCAGGTATTGGATGTGTGTTTCCAAGTTTAATACTGATGAAAGTATTAAAGGATATAAACTTTGGCCTTACAGTTTAGGAGGCAAGCCTTGCAAAAATGCAACATTTTGAGTTTTCTAGAACAAAAGTGGAACTACTTATTGTATAGCATAACAAATATAGTTCACATTCAGGCTAACTAGAGGTTATTGTGGGTTAAAGAAGTTAACTAAGGATCCATTGAGAAGCTAAGAGGGGGCCTTGAAGAATGGGTGCTATTTGACCAGGAACTGGGAGAGCAGGTTAGGGCAGTCCTAGCAGGGTCAGCCCGAGGCAGGAATGAGGGTGGTGTGTACAGTGTGAAGTAAAGAGAGCCTGGTTGGAGTCACAGATCTGTGGGGAGGAATGGGGTGGGGTAAGTTAGGTGGACCACATGAGCGAGGCTTGGAATGCTCAGCACAGAGTTCCTGTGGACACCTGACAGGAAGAGGGGTGGTGGTGGTGAGGCAGTAAAGTAGCCAGGTGTCCAGCGACTGTGGACGCCTGAGTACTTTTGGCCCCAGATTTGTAATGTGGCGATAGGAGGTACACTGGCCAGTCCTGGGAAAGACGTGGATGTGCTGGTGTGCTGTGCTAGAACTGCTTCCTGTCCCTGCTTGTGTTTGGTCCGATGGCAGGATAGACTGGAGGAAAGAGGAATGGCCACAGGACAGAATAGGCTCTTAGCAGTCTAAGTGGTTGGTGAAGAACCACCGTTGGCTTTTATTTAGTATCATGTCATAACAATTTTTACCAGAGATCCTGCCACCAAACGCAGTAGTTATTATAGTTTTCTTAAAAAAAAAAAGGCATAAATCATAGATTATGTATGATTCCGGTTCATCTGTTCTTCTGCCTCTCACCCCAGACACCCACTCTGCTTCATACCTCTTTCATCCGCCCTCCCCGCCCCCTTTTTTTTATGCTCCCTCCTGTTTCTTCTTCAGGTCTCAGTTTAGGCATCATTTCACCTGACAGCCTTTCCTCAGTCCGGGCTGTGTCCAGCTTCGCTCTCCTGCGGCACCTGTCCTGCCTGGGACGTCCTGGGTCACGCTGCGCTGTAAGTGCCTGCTCAGCCCCTGCCACCTGGGAGCCCAGAGCTCCGGCCCAGTCCTAGTCTGTCAGGGCGGGCCGGGCACAAGACAAGTGCTTAGCAAATGTTTGAGCAGTATAAAGGTTGGACTTAGTTTTCGTTGTCATTAATTAAGAAAAAAAAAGTCTCGTAAACACTTTTCTCATTATTATTATTTTTTATGGTTGTCTTATGTTTTTTAATGTACATATTTCTTCATATTTATATATATGTATTGGGCATTTAGGTTATTTACATTGTTCTTTTTTCTACTATATCTAGTACTACTAACATAAACTTTCTTGTACGTACAGCACTTCTTTTCAGTGCTTCTAAATATAAAATAAAGAAAAACCATACACAAAGCAGAGAATTATTTTTAAAAAGACGTGTGTGTATTTATTTCTATATTGTGTCTAACTTCATAGGGAGTAGCCTATAAAAATTGCATTTTTTTGCTCAGATTTCATTTTTAAAAAATAATTATTTATTTGTTTTTTGCTGCGTTGGGTCTCCGTTGCTGTGGGCTTTCTCTAGTTGGGGCAAGCCGGGGCTACTCTTCGTTGTGGTGCATGGGCTTCTCATTGCGGTGGCTTCTCTTGTTGCGAGCACGGGCTCTAGGCGCGCGAGCTCAGTAGTTGTGGCCGGCGGGCTCAGTAGTTGTGGCTCGTGGGCTCTAGAGAGCAGGCTCAGTAGTTGTCGTGCATGGGCTTAGTTGCTCCACAGCATGTGGGATCTTCCCGGTTCAGGGCTCAAACCTGTGTCCCCTGCATTGGCAGGAGGATTCCTAAACACTGCACCACCAGGGAAGTCCCAGATTTCATTTTGAACAAGGAAAATATACCTTTATTCTTACTGAAATTAAACAAATTGTAAAATGAAGCAACTGTGTTGCTTAGACAGGGGAGAGAGACTGATGGGGTATATGGGGGATGCTGTGAAGTAGGGTATGCAGGGAGAGCTTCTCTATAGAGGTGACATTTAAGCAGGTTACTTGAACAGGTTAAGGAACTGTCCAGAGAATTGGCGATAGAGCATTCCAGGCAGAGAGAACACCAGGTGCAGAAGTCCTGAGGGGGGCGCCTGCTGGTGTGGTTAAGGAACAGTGGACTGGCTCTGGAGAGCTTAGTTGGTGTGGGAGGAGGTGTGGTGGGAGGGGGTGTGTGTCTCACAGGTCCCTGGAGACCACGGTAAGGCCTCTCTGGCTTTTACTCTAAGTGTAATGGGACGCCAGCGGAAGGTTTTGATCAGGGGTGTGACAAGATCTGATTTCTCTTTTAAAAAGATACCTCTGGCTGTTGTGTAAAACGACTGTTGCCCTTCAGAGTGGAAGTGGGGAGACTGGGGAGGAGGCTGTTGGCGGCATGCAGGAGAGGCGGTGGGGGGCTTGGATAGGGTTGGGGCCGCGGGTGATGAGAGTGGTCAGGTGTGGGGTCTGGTGAGATGCTGTGTCCTGAGAGATGGAAGTATTGTCACTAGTTAAGGCAAACCACCTCTTGTTGAATATGAGTTAGTAGTGTTCAAAATGCCTTTTTCTTCAGGGTATTTGGTAGATTTTGTAGCCTTGAAATTGCTAAACTGGTGAAGTGGGGAAAAAAACCAGTAAAGGTGAGGGCTGGGACTTGATTGTATTGTTAATCCGTTTGCTGATGGAACAAGAAAAATTCCATAACAGCAGATGTGCAAATTTTCTTCTGTAATGGTCCTGTATGTAATATAAAAAGTATGTCTGAGGAATATATACTTGGGTAAATTATATACTGAATTCTGGTGCTTATTAGTAGGGTTGTGTTCAAGTAGACCCATTTAGGATTAAGTGTGAAATATGCTGCAGCAATAATAAGGAGTGCAGTGGGTGCCTTCCTGCTGTTACCGGAGTCCGCTAGCAGGTTGTGCTGTGCTTGGCTGCTCCCTGTTACACTTTATGGTTCATGCTAAGCTGTAGATGTAAATGACATTCACTCTCCAGCAGTTTCTCAAGGCCTTATCTACAGTGATGTTATATTTTGAGGAAACATTTGTTTACTCTGTAGTAAAGATAGATACTAGACAGTTATGGTTTGCTTTGTTTCTACTCCTCTGTTCTGCACAGGATTTCAGCTAGGTAGAGAAAAGTATCTGACAGCGTTCTTGAGGTTTGTGAAACTGCATTGACTTACTTATGTGAGTGCTTCACACTGATGGCCACTCCTCTTTATCACTTTAGCTGTAGAGAGACAGTAGCTTAGGCCAGGGACACCCTTTAGTGTAGAAGGTCCTGTGAAAAGTGAGTGAAGTTACTTCTCAAGCCACTAAATTGAAGTGGATTGTGTTTTTGTTTTTTTTTAAACAAAATTTGGTTTTTGGAGTGGGGAGTTTAAACTCATGATATCTGCTGTTTGCAAGATGTACGATGTTAAGGCATGGTGTTGAGTGTTTAATGGATTTTGTTTGCTTTTTTTTAACGGTTGGGGTCTTTTTAAAAAAATAAATTTATTGGGCTTCCCTGGTGGTGCAGCAGTTGAGAGTCCGCCTGCCGATGCAGGGGACACGGGTTCATGCCCCAGTCCGGGAAGATACCACAGGCTGCGGAGCAGCTAGGCCCGTGAGCCATGGCCACTGAGCCTGCACGTCCGGAGCCTGTGCTCCGCAACGGGAGAGGCCACAACAGTGAGAGGCCCGCGTACTGGGGGGGGAAAAATATATATATATATATATATATATATATATATATATATATATTTTGGCTGCGTTGGGTCTTCGTTGCTGCCACAGGCTTTCTCTAGTTGTGGTGAGCAGAGGCTACTCTCTGCTGCGGTGCGCAGGCTTCTCATTGCAGTGGCTTCTCTTGTTGCGGAGCACGGGCTCTAGGCGCGCGAGCTTCAGTAGTTGTGTCTCATGGGCTTAATTGCTCTGTGGCGTGTGGGATCCTTCTGGACCAGGGCTCGAACCCGTGTCCCCTGCATTGGCAGGCGGATTCTTAACCATTGTGCCACCAGGCATTTAAATAGGGGAATCAGGATAGGCCTGATAGAGAGGGTGGTATTTGAGCAAAAGGTTAAAGGTGGTGCTCAAGTTAGCCATTTGGAGTTCTGGGGTCTGAGCATTCCAGGAAGAGAGGGGAAGCCAGCACAGAGGTGGGAGCAAGGAAGACAGCACAGTTGGAGCGGGACAATAGAGGGGAAGGGTGGTGTGTTAGTTTCCGGGGCTGCTGTAGCAAAGTACCACAGACTGGGTGACTTAATACAACTGAAATGTATTCTCTCATAGTTCTGGGGGTCAGAAGTCTGAAATCAAGTTGTTGGCAGAGTTGGTTCCTTCTGGAGGCTCTGAGGTAGTATTCATTCCATGCTTCTTTCCTCATTTCTGGTGGCTGCCAGCATCCCTTGGCTTATAGACTCATCACTCCAATCTCTGCTTCTGTCTTCACTTCTCCTCTATCTCATTTCTCTCTGCCTGTCATCAGTTTTGGGACCCACCCTAAATCCAGGATGATCTCATCTTGACATCCTTAACTTGATTACATCTGCAAAGACTATTTTTCCAAATCAGGCCAAATTCACAGGAACTGGGGGTTTAGGACTTGGACTTAACTTTGGGGGCACCACCATTCATCTGTATTGACTCCTAAGATAAAGTGTAGTACGTACTGGTAAGGGGGTAGGGGCAAGTAGATCTCTGGTGCCCCTGGGGTCCTATTAAGGACCTTGACATAAATTGAAATGGGAAGGCCTCGAAAGGTTTTGAGCAGAGAGTGACGTAATGATTTGTATTTTTAACTTTTTTTTTTTTTTTTTTTTTTGCTGTACGCGGGCCTCTCACTGCTGTGGCCCTTCCCGCTGCGGAGCACAGGCTCCGGACGCGCAGGCTCAGCGGCCATGGCTCACGGGCCCAGCCGCTCCGCGGCATGTGGGATCCTCCCAGACCGGGGCACGAACCCATGTCCCCTGCATCGGCAGGTGGACTCTCAACCACTGCGCCACCATGGAAGCCCATGATTTGTATTTTTAAAGGATCACTCTGACTGCTGTATTAACAACAGACTGGGGAAATAAGGAGACAGGTAGGAGGCTATTGTAATAATAATCAATGTGAGAAATGATGGTGGCTCAGACCAGGGTGGTAGCAGTGAGGGAGTGAGAAGTGTTTGGCTTCTGGATGTTTTTTGAAGGTAGAGCAACAATATTTTCTGATGAATTTTGATGTAGGGTCATGGTGAAAGAGAAGAGTCAAGAATGATTGCAAGGTTTGGGGACTGAGCAACTAGAAGGATGGTGTTGTCAGGAAGGAAAATGATGAGCAGACTGAGGTGAGAACAGTCGGCCACAAAAATTGCTGAGAAGAGATCAGCAAAAATGGAAAACCAAGAAGAGACTGTAGCTGATAGTAGGTGGCACCCTGGAAGCCGAGCAAGAAAAGTATATCCAGCAAGAGGGGAGAGGTGAACTGGGGAAAAACCCTGCTAAACCAGGTCAGGTTAGGACTGAGAATTGATTCTTGGATTTCGCAGTGTGGAGGTCAGAAGTGATCTTCACAAGACTGGTTTCAGTGGAGTCAAGAGCCTGATTGGAGTGGGTTTAAGAGAGAATGAAAGGAGCATTTGAGAGAATATAACACCTTTTGGGAGAATCTTTGCAGGTAGTAGAAATTTAGTGAAGAGAAGAAATTTTTTTTTTAAGATAGGAGAAATAACAGTATAGAAGTATCTTAGTGTCTCAAAATTTTGTGCAGTTTCAGAGGATTAATGGGTTGCCT
Organism: Hyperoodon ampullatus; assembly: GCF_949752795.1. Classification (NCBI taxonomy): domain Eukaryota; kingdom Metazoa; phylum Chordata; class Mammalia; order Artiodactyla; family Ziphiidae; genus Hyperoodon; species Hyperoodon ampullatus. Next base: position 6,654,661 of record NC_136915.1, on the reverse strand, counting down.
GAATCCCTCCATGAACCTGCAGTTTAGAAATTCCTAGCCTATGGCTTGCCAGTAAAACATGGGGCACCAACGTACTTTCTCCCTTGAGATTTCTCTTTTGTATTAATAGTTTGCATGGTTTGGTAATGAGACCACAGGGAATGAGAATTCCTAACTGTCGTCAGTTTTCCTTATAAGGAGTGGACCTCAGCGCAAATCATTTACTTACATTAAAAAATTATAATTTTACACGTAGTACTTACCCAGGCACTGTTCTATGTGAGTGTAACCTTTATAATAATCCCGTATGTTATTTGATTGTCTCTAAGTGGAGGTACAGAAAGTTTCAGTAACTTGCCCAAAGTCACCCAGCTGGGAAGGGGCATCATTACAATGAATGCATACTGTTTCATACGTGTTTTCAATTTTTTACTATTGTGAGTAACACTGTATGGATCTTTTAAAAAATTCAGTAAATATCTAGTGTCACTGTTCTAGGCACTGAGGATATGATAATGAATAAAGAGAAATAGAAAAAAAATCTCTGCTCTCATGGAGCTTGTATTTATAACAAGATGTGTCTTCTCATATTTACAATTATTTCCCTAGATAGAGTATAAGCGAGTTTTGATATTACAAATAAAACTGTTCAGTAGCGGCATATCTAAACATTAGAACAAAGTTTCTTTTAAATTCCATGTAAAAAACTGAAGTTTTCTACACTATTTTCTTTGATTTGTTTGCCCCCTTATATATAAGTGCTATCAAAAATTATAATGAATTGGGACCTCTAAAAGGAAGTGTTTTGAGTATCAATTTTTGATAATTGAAGAACTTGGTTAATTGCTTTTTTCCACTAATCAGCTAAAATGTATTAATAAGTCATGATTTTCGGCATGGTTGAGAAATTTTTCAGTCAGTTTATTGTAAATTTAACCGTTAGGATCTATATTAAAGTTAAATTTTAGGTTGTAAAAGTGTTTAGTAATTTTCCATGCCGTGCACCATCCTTCTAGAAATTCTCTTAAGGACTTGGCAGCATCATTAATAAAACTGGATGACTTGGGTGCATGGCATTTGACATGATCCAGTCTGCTCTGAGATGCCCAGTTTGAACTTGCACTTGAAGTGTGCCTAACAAAGAAATATTCCTTTCAAAAAGGTATAAACAAATCTCAGCTGGAAAAAAGGTAGTTGATCTGTTCAGACTACACATCAAGAAACAGCTTCCTATAGCTGAATAGAGCAGAGGGAGTTTAAGACAGCAGTCTGTGTAGGTGATCACAATGAGTTATTTTGATACTTAGTCTAATAGTAAATATATACATTAGAGAAGCTTTATATAACGGCTGATACTTGAGGTCCTCTGCTGTTAGCTTAGTATGGTGAAGATAAGATGGCGTTGGAGCATGGGGAATTATTCTAGTTGCTGCATTCTCTCATTACTTCTAATAACCCATTTCTTCTTCAGAGAGGTCCCACCACTACTAGTAGTGATATCAGATATCGGGTTCAAACTGAGGTCTAGGTAGTTGAAGCCTTTTCTACTATGTCCCACACCTTTCCTTAAAATTATGACACATTTTGTTGTAGAATGACCTGTCTGTAACTGTATTTTTGTTTTGGCTGTGCCAAAAAACCATAAGGAATCTCAGCTCCCCGACCAGTGGTTGAACCCAGGCCACGGCAGCGGAAGTGCCGAGTCCTAACCACTGGACCGCTGGGGAATCCCAGAACTCTGTGTTTTTCTTTAATTTTATTTAGAAAATAAAATATTCCCTTCTGTTTTATTTTCCCATTTTATTGATATTTTGCTTTAAGAAGTTCTAAAAATTGAACCTAAGTTAGATCCTTCTTCTTTGTTTTTTTTCCTTTCACTGTTAGTTCCATTATTAGATTTTAATGGTGTAAAACATAAGAAACATATTCAGTGACACTTGACAGTATGTTTTTTTCTAGGAGGGCAGAGAGGAAATCTGGATTTCTTAGATAAGCCGATACCTTCCAGAAATGGAAACAGCCATATAACTTACTGTTTTAAGTAGGTTGCAGTGTAAATGTTAGCAGATAAAATATTGATGGCTTTCTTGCTCCATTTAGAATTCCTTCAAAGGTTTAAGTGCTATTGGCTTCACTCAGAATAAGTAGTTCTAATTTTTGGCTTTGATGTTATTTTAACATCCAGTAAAAGAGAACATATTTAAGGGGAAGGTCAAATATTGATGGTATTTAGAGGAATTGGAAAGAGAAAAATTTATTTTTAAAATTTGGAAAATTGTCCATTACATACTCAAAATAGAATGAGACAGGTTTTTTTTTTTTTTTTTTTTTTTTTCGGTATGTGGGCCTCTCACTGTTGTGGCCTCTCCTGTTGCGGAGCACAGGCTCCGGACGCGCAGGCTCAGCGGCCATGGCTCACGGGCCCAGCCGCTCCGCGGCATGTGGGATCTTCCCGGACCGGGGCACGAACCCACATCCCCTGCATCGGCAGGCAGACTCTCAACCACTGTGCCACCAGGGAAGCCCGAGACAGTTTTTTGGGGAAGAAAGTACCTAATAACTTCCTGTGAGTGAAAAAATTTAGAAAGAATTAGGTGAGTTAATATATACAAAGCATAAGTGATGAAAGCAGTCAAGCATTCCAGTGTTTATTGAATGTTTACCATGTGTATTTGATGTTAAGTGCTGGGAAATACAGATGTGGGAAAGATTTAAAAAGAATTGAGAGAATAGATTATGAGAGGAGGTATGAGGATAAGTTAGTTTACCTGATTGAATTTCAGTCTGCTGGAATAATGAAATAACTTTGAGGAAAAGCAGGAGATGAGGGTGGACCATCCATGAGTTAAAATGAAAACGCCAGTACTTGAGCAGTTTTATGATTCTCTCCTTGAGAGGATGAGGTAAAGTATGATGCTCCTCTATATAACAGAATAATAATCTGTTTTGATTCTTTTTTTAAGTCACTGAAGTAAGTTGGGTGTAGTTTTTAAATAGTTTACCAAAATGAAGGGGGAGATAGGAAATTCCTAGAAGCAGGGAGAGTAAACCAGAGTAAGTATGAGTGAACTCTGAACGATATTGGCAGGAAGAAAACAGGTTCAAAGGAGGAAAGGTTCTGATGGACAAATCTATCTGATTATTCAGGATTTCTGGGGGCAGTGGTCTGAATGGAATGCCTTGAATTTGATGGTTTCAGACACGGAACAGGTTGTGGCTGTGTAAGTGGATGGCTTTATAGAGTGAAGGGGGAGGTCACTGGAGTTGAGGACCAAGCACCTGGCTTGGGTATCCTCTTGTTGCCATCACCTTGATTATGGTAGGACTCAGGTGAGAAGGAAGACTGTGAACAGATGTCAAAGACTTCTGTAAATGGGAAAGACCACGCAGAGATGGTTCTTTTTTGTTTTTTGGATTCCTCTCTCTCCTTTTGTTTTTTCTTTTTTTTTTGCGGTACGCCGGCCTCTCACTGTTGTGACCTCTCCCGTTGCGGAGCACAGTCTCCGGTCGCACAGGCTCAGTGGCCATGGCTCACGGGCCTAGCCGCTCCGTGGCATGTGGGATCTTCCCAGACCAGGGCACGAACCCGTGTCCCCTGCATCAGAAGGCGGACTCTCAACCACTGCGCCACCAGGGAAGCCCTCTCTCCTTTTTTTTTATCATTTAAATTTTATTTTTTTAATTTATTTTTGTACAGAGGGTTCTTGTTACTTATCTGTTTTATACATGTTAGTGTATATGGCTCAATCCCAATCTCCCAATTCATCTCACCCCCGCCCATCCCCCACCACTTCCCCTGCTTGGTGTACGTACATTTGTTCTCTACATCTGTGTGTCTATTTCTGCCCTGCAGACCAGTTCATCTGTACCCTTTTTCTAGATTCCACATATATGCGTTAATATACGATATTTGTTTTTCTCTTTCTGACTTACTTCACTGTGTATGACAGTCTCTACATCCATCCACGTCTCTACAAATGACCCAATTTCATTCCTTTTTATGGCTGAGTAATATTCCATTACATATATGTACCACATCTTCTTTGTCCATTCGTCTGTCAGTGGGCATTTAGGTTGCTTCCATGACCTGACTATTGTAAATACTGCTGCAGTGAACATTGGCGTGCATGTGTCTTTTTGAATTATGGTTTTCTCTGGGTATATGCCCAGTAGTGGGATTGCTGGGTCATATGGAAATTCTATTTTTAGTTTTTTAAGGAAGCTCCATACTGTTCTCCATACTGGCTGTATCAATTTACATTCCCACCAACAGTGAAAAAAGGGTTTCCTTTTTCCACACCGTCTCCAGCATTTGTTGTTTGTAGATTTTCTGATGATGCCCATTCTCACCGGGTGAGGTGATACCTCACTGTAATTTTGATTTGCATTTCTCTAATGATTAGTGATGTTGAGCAGCTTTTCATGTGCCTCGTGGCCATCTGTACGTCTTCTTTGGAGAAATGTCTGTTTAGGATTTCTGCCTATTTTCTGGTTGGGTTGTTTGTTTTTTTAATATTGAGCTGCATGAGCTGTTTATATATTTTGGAGACTAATCCTTTGCCTGTTGATTCGTTTGCAAATATTTTCTCCCATTCTGAGGGTTGTCTTTTCGACTTGTTTGTAGTTTCCTTGCTTTGCAAAAAGCTGTTAAGTTTCATTAGGTCCCATTTGTTTATTTTTGTTTTCATTTCCATTACTCTAGGAGGTGGATCAAAAAAGATTTTGCTATGATTTATGTCAAAGAGTGTTGTTCTTCCTATGTTTTTGTCTAAGTGTTTTATAGTGTTGGGTCTTCCATTTAGGTCTCTAATCCATTTTGAGTTTATTTCTGTGTGTGGTGTTAGGGAGTGTTCAAATTGCATTCTTTTACGTGTAGCTGTCCAGTTTTCCCAGCACCACTTATTGAAGAGGCTGTCTTTTCTCCATTGTATATCCTTGCCTCCTTTGTACTAGATTAGTTGACCATAGGTGTGTGGGTTTATCTCTGGGCTTTCTCTCCTGTTCCATTGATCTCTATTTCTGTTTTTGTGCCAGTACCATATTGTCTTGATTACTGTAGCTTTGTAGTATAGTCTGAAGTCAGGGAGTCTGATTACTCCAGCTCCATTTTTTCCCCTCAAGACTGCTTTGGCTATTCAGGGTCTTTTGTGTCTCCATACAAACTTTAAGATTTTTTTGTTCTAATTCTGTAAAAAATGCCATTGGTAATTTGATAGGGATGGCATTGAATCTATAGATTGCTTTTGGGTAGTATAGTCACCTTCACAATATTGATTCTTCCAATCCAATAACATGGTATATCTTTCCAACTGTGTGTGTCATCTTTGATTTCTTTCATCAGTGTCTTATAGTTTTCTGAGTACAGGTCTTTTACCTCCTTAGGTAGGTTTATTCCTAGGTATTTTATTCTTTTTTTTTGCTGTGGTGAATGGGATTGTTTCCTTAATTTCTCTTTCTGATCTTTCGTTGTTAGCGTATAGGAATGCAAGAGATTTCTGTGCATTAATTTTGTATCCTGCAACTTTACCAAATGCATTGATTAGCTCTAGTAGTTTTCTGGTTGCATCTTTAGGATTCTCTATGGATAGTGTCACGTCATGTGCAAACAGTGACAGTTTTACTTCTTTTCCATTTTTTGTCCTTTTATTTCTTCTTCTCTGATGGCTGTGGCTAGGACTTCCAAAACTATGTTGAATAATAGTGATGAGTGTGGACATCCTTGTCTTGTTCCTGATCTTAGAGGAAATGCTTTCAGTTTTTCACCATTGAGAATGATGTTTGCTGTGGGTTTGTCATATATGGCCCTTATTATGTTGAGGTAGGTTCCCTCTGTGCTCACTTTCTGGAGAGTTTTTATCGGAAATGGTTGTTGAATTTTGTCAAAAGCTTTTTCTGCATCTGTTGAGATGATCATATGGTTTTTATTCTTCAGTTTGTTAATATGGTGTATCACATTGATTGGTTTGTGTGTATTGAAGAATCCTTGCATCCCTGGGATAAATCCCACTTGATCATGGTGTATGATCCTTTTAATGTGTTGTTGGATTCTGTTTGCTAGTATTTTGTTGAGGGTTTTTGCATCTATATTTATCAGTGATATCAGTCTGTAATTTTCTTTTTTTGTAGTGTCTTTGTCTGGTTTTGGTGTCAGGGTGATGGTGGCCTCATAGAATGAGTTTAGGAGTGTTCCTTCCTCTGCAATTTTTTGGAAGAGTTTGAGACGGAAGGGTGTTAGCTCTTCTCTAAATGTTTGATAGAATTCATCTGTGAAGCCATCTGGTCCTGGACTTCTGTTTGTTCGAAGATTTTTTTTTTTTTTTTTTTTTTTGTGGTACGCGGGCCTCTCACTGTTGTGGCCTCTCCCGTTGCGGAGCACAGGCTTCAGACGCACAGGCTCAGTGGCCATGGGTCACGGGCCTAGCCGCTCTGCAGTATGTTGGATCTTCCCGGACCGGGGCACGAACCCGTGTCCCCTGCATCAGCAGGTGGACTCTCAACCACTGCGCCACCAGGGAAGCCTTGTTGGAAAATTTTTAATTACAGTTTCAATTTCATTCCTTGTGGTTGGTCTGTTCATATTTTCTATTTCTTCCTGGTTCAGCCTTGGAAGGTTATACCTTTCTAAGAATTTGTCCATTTCTTCCAGGTTGTCCATTTTATTGGCATAGAGTTGCTTGTAGCGGTCTCTTAGGATGCTTTGTTTTTCTGCAGTGTCTGTTGTAACTTCTCCTTTTTCATTTCTAATTTTATTGATTTGAGTCCTCTCCCTCTTTTTCTTAATGAGTCTGGCTAAAAGTTTATCAATTTTGTTTATGTTCTCAAAGAACCAGCTTTTAGTTTTATTGATCTTTGCTCTTGTTTTCTTTGTTTCTATTTGACTTATTCCTGCTCTTATCTTTATGATTTCTTTCCTTCTGCTAACTTCGGGTTTTGTTTGTTCTTCTTTCTCTGGTTCCTTTAGGTGTAAGGTTAGATTGTTTGAGATTTTTCTTGTTTGTGAGGTAGGCTTGTATTGCTGTAAACTTCCTTCTTAGAACTGCTTTTGCTGCATATGTTTTGGGTTGTCGTGTTTTCATTGTAATTTGTCTCTGGGTGTTTTTTGATTTCCTCTTTGATTTCTTCAGTGATGTCTTGGTTATTTAGTAACGTATTGTTTAGCTTCCATGTGTTTGTGTTTTTTTCGTTTTTTTACCCCTGTAATTGATTTCTGATCTCATAGCGTTGTGGTCGGAAAAGATGTTGATATGATTTCAATTTTCTTAAATTTACTGAGGCTTGATTTGTGACCCAGGATGTGATCTATCCTGGAGAGTGTTCCGTGTGCAGTTGAGAAAAAAGTGTAATCTGCTCTGTTTGGATGGAATGTCCTATATCAATTAAATCTATCTGGTCTGTTGTGTCATTGAAAGCTTGTGTTTCCTTATTAATTTTCTGTCTGGATGATCTGTCCATTGATGTAAGTGAGGTGTTAAAGTCCCCCACTACTATTGTGTTACTGTCGATTTCCTCTTTTACAGCTGTTAGCAGTTGCCTATGTATTGAGGTGCTACTGTGTTGGGTGCATATATGTTTATAATTGTTATATCTTTTTCTTGGATTGATTCCTTGATTGTTATGTCGTGTCCTTTCTTGTCTCCTGTAGCATCCTTTATTTTAAAGTCTATTTTATCTGATATGTGTATTGCTACCCCAGCTTTCTTTTGATTTCCATTTGCATGGAATATCTTTTTGCATCCCCTCACTTTCAGTCTGTATGTGTCCCTAGGTCTGAGGTGGGTCTCTTGTAGACAGCATATATGTATGGGTCTTGTTTTTGTATCCACTCAGCGAGCCTGTGTCTTTTGGTTGGAGCATTTAATCCATTCACGTTTAAGGTAATTATCAATACGTATGTATGTTCCTATTACCATTTTCTTAATTGTTATGGGTTATTTTTGTAGGTCCTTTTCTTCTCTTGTGTTTCCTACTCATAGAAGTTCCTTTAGCATTTGTTGTAGAGCTGGTTTGGTGGTGCTGAGTTCTCTTAGCTTTTGCTTGTTTGTAAAGCTTTTCTAAAAAATAAATTTATTTATTTATTTTTGGCTGCGTTTGGTCTTTGTTGCTGCCCGCGGACTTTCTCTAGTTGCAGTGAGCGGGGGCTACTCTTCATTGTGGTGTGTGGGCTTCTCGTTGCAGTGGCTTCTCTTGTTGCAGGGCACGGGCTCTAGGCACACAGGCTTCAGTAGTTGCAGCACGCAGGCTCCGTAGTTGTGGCTCGCAGGCTCTAGAGCGCAGGCTCATTAGTTGTGGCACATGGGCTTAGTTGCTCTGTGCATGTGGGATCTTCCTGGACCAGGGCTCAAATTCGTGTCCCCCGCATTGGCAGGTGGATTCTTAACCACTGTACCACTAGGGAAGTCCCCTGTAAAGCTTTTGATTTCTCCGTGAAATCTGAATGAGATCCTTGCTGGGTAGAGTAATCTTGGTTGTAGGTTCTTCCCTTTCATCACTTTAGATGTATTGTGCCACTCCCTTCTGGCTTGTAGAGCTTCTGCTGAGAAGTCAGCTGTTAACCTTATGGGAGTTCCCTTTTATGTTATTTGTCATTTTTCCCTTGTTGCTTTCAGTAATTTTTCTTTGTCTTTAATTTTTGTCAATTTGATTACTATGTGTCTCGGCATGTTTCTCCTTGGGTTTATCCTGCCTGAGACCCTCTGCGCTTCCTGGACTTGGGTGGCTATTTCCTTTCCCATGTTAGGGAAGTTTTCGACTACAGTCTTTTCAAATATTTTCTCCGGTCCTTTCTCTCTCTCTTCTCCCTCTGGGACCCCTATAATGCGAATGTTGTTGCATTTAATGTTGTCCCAGAGGTCTCTTAGGCTGTCTTCATTTCTTTTCATTCTTTTTTCTTTATTCTGTTCTGTGGCAATGAATTCCAGCATTCTGTCTTCCAGGTCACTTCTCCGTTCTTCTGTCTCAGTTTTTCTGCTATTGATTCCTTCTGGTGTATTTTTCATTTCAGTTATCGTACTGTTCATCTCTGTTTGTTTGTTTAATTCTTGTAGGTCTTTGTTAAACATTTCTTGCATCTTCTCGATTTTTGCCTCCATTCTTTTTCCGAGGTCCTGGATCATCTTCGCTATCATTATTCTGAATTCTTTTTCTGGAAGGTTGCCTATCTCTACTTCATTTAGTTGTTTTTCTAGGGATTTTTCTTGTTCCTTCATCTGGTTCAAAGTCTTTTGCCTTTTCATTTTGTCTGTGTTTCTGTGAATGTGGTTTTCCTTCCACAGGTTGCAGAATTGTAGTTCTCCTCGCTCTGCTGTCTGCTCTCTGGTGGATGAGGCTGTTTAAGAGGCTTGTGCAAGTTTCCTGATGGGAGGGACTGGTGGTGGGTAGAGCTGGGTGTTGCTCTGGTGTGCAGAGCTCAGTAAAAGTTTAATCTGCTTGTCTGCTGATGGGTGGGGCTGGGTTCCCTCCCTGTTGGTTGTGTGGCCTCAGGCGACCCGGTTCTTTTGTGGGGCTAATGGCGGACTCTGGGAGGGCTCACGCCAAGGAGTACTTCCCAGAACTTCTGCTTCTAGTGTCCTTGTCCCCATGGTGAGCCACAGCCAACCCCCACCTCTGCAGGAGACCCTCCGGCACTAGCACGTAACTCTGGTTCAGTCTCCTCTGAGGTCACTGTTCCTTCCCCTGTGTCCTGATGCACACACTACTTTGTGTGTGCCCTCCAAGAGTGGAGTCTCTGTTTCCCCTAGTCCTGTTGAAGTCCTGCAATCAAATCCCGCTAGCCTTCAAAGTCTGATTCTCCAGGAATTCCTCCTCCTGTTGCTGGACCCTCCGGTTGGGAAGCCTGACGTGGGGCTCGGAACCTTCACTCCAGCAGGTGGACTTCTGTGGTATAAGTGTTCTCCAGTCTGTGAGTCACCCACCCAGCAGTTATGGGATTTGATTTTACTGTGATTGCGCCCCTCCTACCATCTCACTGTGGCTTCTCCTTTGTCTTTGGATGTGGGGTATCTTTTTTGGTGAGTTCCAGTGTCTTCCTGTCAATGATTGTTCAGCAGTTAGTTGTGATTCCAGTGCTCTCGCTAGAGGGAATGAGTGCACGTCCTTCTACTCTGCCATCTTGAACCAGTCTCCCAGAGATGGTTCTATTACCACTCTGTGACATTTCTTTTGTGTAATTTCCTTTTCTCTTTATCTCATTTTGTTTGAATATCATTGGTATCATATATTTGTACTGTTTTTGAACTTACTTTAAATGTAACTTTTGTGTTTTCCTTACTTTATAAAGTGGTAGTAGAAGTTCATTGTATAAAAGTCAGAAAGTGGGCTTCCCTGGTGGCGCAGTGGTTGAGAGTCCGCCTGCCAATACAGGGGACATGGGTTCGTGTCCCAGTCCAGGAAGATCCCACATGCCGCAGAGTGGCTGGGCCCGTGAGCCATGGCCCCTGAGCCTGCACGTCCGGAGCCTGTGCTCTGCAACGGGAGAGGCCACAACAGTGAGAGGCCCGTGTACTGCAAAAAAAAAAAAAAAAGAAAGTAGGGTTAAAAAGAAACTTAAAAGGATCCTAGGTAACTAATGTTAGCTATTTGTGATATGTTCTTCCAGATTTTTTTCCCTACATAGGCAGTATTAATACATTTAAAAAATGGTATCATGTTAGATATATTTTTGCAGTTACTGCTTACTCAGTAAAATATGAATGTTTTCATGTCAGTGTCAATAAATTTACTTTCAGGAGTTATTTTTAGTATCTTTGCCATAATTTACTGACTGAATCCAATTATTATCCATCATTTCTAACATCTGCTATTTTCCTCACCCATTTGTGTATTGTATCTTTAATATGGTTTATAACGGTTGCATAGTGTTTTGATATGTGGGTACACTGAGAGTTGACAGTAGTGAAGGGTTGCTTTTAACCCCTGACCTGATTGACATGTCATTTATGGAGGCTAATTCAGTTTTATAGTTATGGCCACACACATAAATGTTTTCTCTGAGTATGAACTCCCAGGATTTTTGGAGTTGTTTTTTTTTTTTTTGAATGAGAGGAAGTTGACCATGTTAGCCTTGGTCTTTGTGCCATTTCCTGGACTCAGAAGATATATACTGAAGAATGTTGGGTGCTTAACAGTTAGGAATTCATTTTGCCGTGTTTACAGCAAGATATTCTTATTTGCCTTTCTTCAGTGAAAAAGGGTAAATAATCACTGATTTTTTCCTCTTTAAGCATTAAAAACAAAATTCGGCATTTAAGTATTATGAGAATTATGACAATGACATAAATTGCTTTACATTTTCTTGTGTGATGTCCTTGGGAACAGTACACGTGTTTTGCAGAAAGCTTTGATTGAAAATATTTACACAGAAAATGAGCTTGTAGTATGAACACATAGAAATAACTAATTTATCACCCCCCCCCAAATAAATCTCAGTGTCTGTAGCATCCAAGGACTCCTAAAAGCTGATTCTTAATTTATTTGTTTTTGGCTGTGTTGGGTCTTCATTGCTGTGCACAGGCTTTCTCTAGTTGTGGCGAGGAGGGCTGCTTTTCATTGCAGTGCGTGGGCTTCTCATTGCGATGGCTCCTCTTGTTGCGGAGCATGGGCTCTAGGCGCAGGGGCTTCAGTAGTTGTGGCACGTGGGCTCAGTAGTTGTGGCTCGTGGGCTCTAGAGTGCAGGCTCAGTAGCTGTGGCCCACGGGCTTAGTTGCTCCGCAGCATGTGGGATTTTCCTGGACCAGGGCTCGAATCTGTGTACCCTGCATCAGCAGGTGGATTCTCAAACCAGTGCGCCACCAAGGAAGCCCCGTAAAAGCTGATTCTAAAGATAGGATTGAACTGGAAAGAATGACTACTGACTTTTTTCATATAACTTCTTCAAAGCACTTTTCTGAAGTGAGTTTTTTACTTATTTGTTAACTTTTTCATTCTTTGCACATCACTGCCCCCCCGCACACCAGAAAGCAAGTCACAGATGTAAATTGACCACTGTATCCCCAGTCCCAATGAATAAAAATTGTAAAATGGATGAATGAATTGTATTAGATCTGTTTTTAATCCATTTAAGTTGCTAAAGAATTAACTTCTAAACAGAGAGTAATTTTTCAGATACACATGAGTAAAATGAAATGAAGCAAGGAGTGTTTTTCTGGGGTGTTCTGGTGATGTAGAAGGATAATCTGGGGGTCCTGCTTTTCCGTAAGTAGTATTCTTCCCTCTAACTCGCCTAGATAACAACCACAACTCTACCATTTTGACCATCTCAACCACTGCATGTTTTTCTAAGTATTGACTCTGAACTTGTGTTTTTTTTTTTTTTTTTTTTAATTGAAGTATAGTTAACAGTGTCGTGTTACTTTCTAGTGTACAGCAGAGCAGTGATTCAGGTATATATATATATATATATATGTGTGTGTGTGTATATATATATATTTGTTTTTTCATTATTTTTCTGATTTTTTCATTATAGCTAATTACAAGTTAATGAATGACGTTCCCTGTGCTATACAGTACGACCTTGTTGCTTATTTTATATATAGTAGTTTGTATCAACTAATCCAAAACTCCTAATTTATCCCTCCCCCTTGCCTTTCCCCTTTAGTAACTATAAGTTTGTTTTCTACATCTGTGGGTCTGTTTCTGTTTTGTAAGTAAGTTCATTTGTATCATATTTTTAGATTCCACATAAAAGTGACATGATGTTTGTCTTTCTCTGTCTTATTTCACTTAGTATGATAATCTCTGGGTCCATCCATGTTGTTGCAACTGGCATTATTTCATTCCTTTTTATGGCTGAGTGATATTCCATTGTATATGTATACCACATCTTTATCCATCCATTTGTCGATGGACATTTAGGTTGCTTCCATCTCTTGGCAGTTGTATATAGTGCTGCTATGAATATTGAGGTGCATATATCTTTTTGAATTAGAGTTTTCTCTAGATATATGCCCAGGAGTGGGATTGCAGTATCATATGGTAATTCTATTTTTAGTTTCTTAAGGAACTGCCATGCTGTTTTCCAAGGTGACTGTACCAATTTACATACAACTGAGGAGCAGGTGGGCTCCTTAGTTGCAGCGCATGGGCTCCGTAGTTGTGGCATGTGAACTCTTAGTTGTGGCATGCATGTGGGATCTAGTTCCCTGACCAGGGATTGAAACTGGGCCTCCTGCATTGGGAGTGCGGAGTTTTAACCACTGTGCCACCAGGGAGGTCCCTCCAGCATTTATTTTTTGTAAAACTTTTTGATGATGGTCATCCTGACTGGTATGAGGTGATACCTCATTGTAGTTTTGATTTGCATTTGTCTAATAATTAGTGATGTTGAGCATCTTTTTATGTTCCTATTGGTCATCTGTGTGTCTTCTTTGGAGAAATGTCTATTTAGGTCTTCTGCCCATTTTTTGATTGGGTTGTTTTTTTGTTATTGAGTTGTATGAGCTGTTTGTATATTTTGGAAATGAAGCGTTTGTTGGTCACATCGTTTGCAAATATTTTTTCCCATTCCTTCAGGTTGTCTTTTTGTATTGTTTATGGTTTCCTTTGCCGTGCAAAAGCTGATAAGTTTGATTAGGTCCCATTTGTTTATTTTTGCTTTTATTTCTACTGCCTTGGGAAACTGACCTAAGAAAACATTGCTATGATTTATGTCAGAGAATGTTTTGCCTATGTTCTCCTCTAGGAGTTTTATGGCATCATGTCTTATATTTAAGTCTTTAAGCCATTTTGAGTTTATTTTTGTGTATGGTGTGAGGGAGTGTTTTAACTTCACTAATTTACATGCAGCTCTCCAGCTTTCCCAACACCAGTTGCTGAAGAGACTGTCTTTTCTCCATTGTATATTCTTGCTTCCTTTGTTGAAGATTAATTGTCAATAGGTGTGTGGGTTTATTTCTGGACTCTCTGTTCTGTTCCACTGATCCATGTGTGTATTTTTGTGCCAGTATCACGCTGTTTTGATTACTGTAGCTTTGTAGTATTGTCTGAAGTCTGGGAGGGTTATGCCTCCTAGCTTTGTTCTTTTCCCTCAGGATTGCTTTGGCAATTCTGGGTCTTTTGTGGTTCCATGTAAATTTTAGGATTATTTGTTGTAGTTCTGTGGAAAATGTCATGGGTAGTTTGATAGGGATTGAATTAAGTCTGTAGATTGCTTTGGGTAGTATGGCCATTTTAACAATATTAATTCTTCCAATCCCAAGAGCATGGGATATCTTTGCATTTTTTTGGTATCATCTTCAGTTTCCTTTATCAGTGTTTTATAGTTCTTAGCGTATAAATCTTTCACCTCCTTGGTCAGGTTTATTCCTAAGTATTCTATTTTTTCTTGATGCGATTTTAAAAATTAATTAATTAATTACTTAATTTTTGGCTGCATTGGGTCTTTGTTGCTGTGTGCGGGCTTTCTCTAGTTGCAGCGAGCGGGGTTACTCTTCGTTGCGGTGCACGGGCTTCTCATTGAGGTGGCTTCTCTTGTTGCAGAGCATGGGCTCTAGGCGCATGGGCTTCAGTAGTTGTGGCTCACCGGCTCTAGAGTGTGGACTCAGTAGTTGTGGCGCATGGACTTAGTTGCTCCACGGCATGTGGGATCTTCCTGGACCAGGGCTCAAACCCATGTCCCCTGCATTGGCAGGTGGATTTTTAACCACTGCACCACCAGGGAAGTCCTCTTGATGCGACTTTAAAAGAGATCTTATTTTACTTTCCCTTTCTGACATTTCATTGTTAGTGTAAAGAAATGCACTCGATTTCTGTATGTTAATCTTGTATCCTGCTATCTTGCTTAATTTGCTTACCAATTACAATAGTTTTTGTATGGAGTCTAGGGTTTTGTATATATAGTATCATGTCATCTGCATATAATGACAGTTTTACCTCTTGCCTTCCAATTTGGATGCCTTTTATTTCTTTTTCTTGTCTGATTGTTGTGGCTAGGACTTCCAGTACTATGTTGGCCAGAAGTGGTGAGAGTGGACATCTTTGTCTTGTTCTGAAATTTTAGTTCTTATTCTGGTGCTACTTTGATGTATCTAGGATAGCACTGCAGACATAATAATGAGAGCATTAACTATGAGCTACATATGTAATTTAACATTTTCTAGTAGCCGCTTTAAAAAAAGGCATGAAGGGCTTTCCTGGTGGCGCAGTGGTTGAGAGTCTGCCTGCTGATGCAGGGGACACGGGTTCGTGCCCCGGTCCGGGAAGATCCCACATGCCGCAGAGCGGCTGGGCCCGTGAGCCATGGCCGCTGAGCCTGTGCGTCCGGAGCCTGTGCTCCGCAACGGGAGAGGCCACAACAGTGAGAGGCCCGCGTACCGCAAAAAAAAAATTATTAGTGAAGTTTTTTACATTCTTTTTTTTTTTTTCCATACTAAGTACTTGAAATTCAGTGTGCATTTTACACTTTTATCTCAGTTTGTATTAGCACATTGCAGGTGCTCAGTAGCTGCATGTGGCTGTGTCTACTGTATTGGACAGTGCAGATCTAAGGAATCATTTAAAAACAAAACTGTGAACCAAAATGCTAATAATATAGGTGATGGCAAAGATATCCATTTTATACTCTTTCTGAGGATGGCTTTAATGGTTTTCTTCTTTGTTTTTTTTGGGCTACACCACATGGCTACGGGATCTTAGTTCCCCAACCAGGGATTGAACCCAGGCCCTCCGCAGTGAGAGTACCGAGTCCTAATCTCTGGACTGCCAGGGAACTGTCCAATAGTTTTTTTCTTTTAAGATTATTTGGTGCAAATAGGTTTGTGTAACTATAGTAACTTTTTTTTAATTGATTAATTTTAGTGTTGGCTGCATTGGGTCTTTGTTGCTGCGCGTGGGCTTTATCTCGCAGCGAGTGGGGGCTGCATTTCGTTGCGTTGCGTGGGCTTCTTATTGTGGTGGCTTCTCCTGTTGCGGAGCATGGGCTCTAGGCATGTGGGCTTCAGTAGTTGTGGCACGTGGGCTCAGTAGTTGTGGCTTGTGGACTGCAGAAAGCAGGCTCAGTAGTTGTGGTGCACGAGCTTAGTTGCTCTGCGACATGTGGGACCTTCTCGGACCAGAGCTCAAACCCATGTCCCCTGCATTGTCAGGTGGATTCTTAACCACTGCGCCACCAGGGAAGCCCCTATAGCAACTTTTTGCTTCAGACTGGACATTGAATTGGTGAAGAGTTTAAATAGAATAATAAAAATGTGTTATTGTGGATTAAAAAAAAATCTAGGGGCAATTCCCTGGTGGTGCAGTGGTTAGGACTTTGCACTCTCACTGCCGAGGGCCCGGGTTCAATCCCTGGTCTGGGAACTAAGAATCTGACAAGCCATGTGTTGCGGCAAAAAAGAAAAAAAAAAATCCAGGAACCCTGAAGTTTGGTCACATCTAGTTCCTCCTTTTTGAATATTAAAAAAAAAAAAAAAGACGTGGGTGGAGAGCATCTAACTATAGCTGTAACATTAAGGGCTTTAAGGGCAAAGAGATCTGAAGCATATCTGGCAAAATGTTAACATTTGTTAAATCTGGGTAGTGAGTACACATGGTGTCCCTTGTATTCTCTAAGTCTGTAAATTGTAAATATTTCATGAAAAGATTTAAAGATCTAAAAAACTTTATTCATAGTAGTAAAATGTGAATGAGAACATTATTTGGTGTGTTATAAATTCTGGAAATGATGTTGTGCTTGTACTTTTATGTAGTGACTATATTCTTTCTTTTGCCTCCAATTAGTAGTGAGTTGCTGGAAAATGACAACTTATATTCATTAACTGCATTCTTTGGATGAGACTTGTTATGGAAGACATAGCATCTGGATATGATTTAATGTAATTTCATGTTATAGCTATACCATTTCGAAGAATGCAGTGTTTCTTAGACATCTCAGTTTAGACAGATATTTGACTTACAGATCTTTAAGATGTGAACTAGTAGTGAAATTTTTGGAGTTAAAATTTTTAAAACTTTTTTTGGTAATTCAGTCAACAAAATTATTATTATTTTTTAAAATCTTATTTATTTTTGCTGCTTTGGGTCTTCGTTGCTGATTCTTAACCACTGCACCACCAGGGAAGTCCCAGAGTTTTATGATTTCTAAAAATACATTTTAGGTTTAACTTTCCTTATAATGTAAGTGGTTTAGATATCATAATTCTTCATTTAGTGATTGTAGCCTATCGAGCCTTCTTTTCTCTTACCTCGTGCAAACAGCTTTTGCAGCCCTTAGCCTAGAGCAGGGGTCAGCCTACTTTTTTTTGTTAAGGGCTAGATAGTAAATGTTTTAGGCTTTATGGGCTGGGTGGTGTTGGTCACAGCTATTAAACTCTGCCCTTGTACCCCAAAACCACCATGGATAATATGTAAACAAATGGGCTTAAAAAATTTATTTATTTATTCTCAGCTACGTCTGGTCTTAGTTGTGTCACGCGGGATCTTTCATTGCGGCGTGCGGGCTTCTCTCCACTTGTGGCGCGTGGGCTCCAGAGCGTGTGGCTTAGTAGTTGCAGTGCGCAGGCTCTTTAGTTGTGGTCCGTGGGCTTAGTTGCCCTGTGGCATGTGGGATCTTAGCTCTCTGACTAGGGATCGAACCCGAGTTCCCTGCTTTGGAAGACTCATTCTTAACCACTGGACCACCAAGCAAGTCCCCAGCTTTTTTTTTTTTTTGTAACACTTTATTTACAAAAACATTTTATTTACAAAAACGGGTTTCAGACCAGATTTGTCCACCCTTACCTCGCATTTAGAAGATGCCTGATAAATACTTTCACTCTAAGGATGATGGCTCCTTAAGTATACTGTATTCCGTTGAAACTTGGGGTGTCAAATGGGTGTCCTTTGTCCTCCTAGCCCGCACCCACATTTTTGAGGCTTCGGAACTGTGGTATATGAGAAATGAACCAAAGACTCTTCATGGGCAAGAATCACAGTTATTACATGTATTCATAAATGAGTGGTTGAGTGAATTCACATATCTGTTTCATCTTTTGTGCTATAAACTTAGGACTCTTGGGCATCTAGCTGGCCCATAAGTTTCTTCATTTTCGTTAATAGAAAAGCCTATTGTGCTGTCCCATTTGGTAGCCACTAGCTTCATTGGCTACCTAAATTTAAATTAATTAAAATTAACTTAAAAATTAACTTCTTCATACTAGCCACATTTCAAATGCTCAGCAGTTACATGTGACCAGTAACTGCTGTATTGGACAGTACAGATACAGAATATTTTTATCTTGCTGAAAGTTCTGTTGGAACAACACTGGTCTAGAATCCTGACTTAGGAGTTAGAGGGAAAAAAGCATGGAAATGTTATTAAAGCATAATGAGTAAATGATTTTTTTTTTTCCTAGAAGAGATACTGTGTTTTACATTTCTTTACTGGAAAGAATTTTTTGCATGGTCAGGATTAGAATGCAGAAGTACTCCTCTTTTTGTACAATATATGAACAGATTTTCATTTTAGTTATTTCTGTCTTTATAGTTGAAAATCAAAAGTTTGGAAGCATGTTACGTTTACACCTCAGAGTAACCAAGTGCATATAACATTATTTGGAAGAAGGTCATGCTAACTAAGCAGTTGTAAAGAAAAAGGCATCATTCAGCTGATGGATGCTTCTGTGAGGTCACGGTCTCCACATCCAAACAAGGCCAGTGACAATGCCAGGTGGTCCTGTCTCCACCCCCCATCCCCCCCATCCCCCTTGGCCCATCACTTTTATTTCAACTATTCATTAGACCTAGGGTTTCTGTTCCTCTTTCTCTCATCCTTGCTTTCCACCTTTTGAATAGATGACCTCACTTCGTATTTCACAGAGAAAATAGAAGCCATCAGAATGGAACCTCTCAATTTCCAGCCACTAATGCTACATGTCACCCACTAATGCTACATACCTAACTACTTACAGTTACTGCTGTTCAAAATTAATAGCCAATTTATTAAAGTTAAAAAATGTAAAACTCAGCTTTCCTTAAGCCCCAAATTTAATTTATAAATCGCATTAGTCTATTCATGTATTCAGTACGTTTTATATAAAAATATAAGAAAAATAACTTTCAAGATAGCTTTTGATGTATGTTGATTAATTCAGTTTGAACAGACTTAATTCCCTTTAAACATCCAGTTCCATTTACGAACATAGCGAACATTAAATTACATTTAAAAATTGAATAAATAAATGCCTGACTGGGAAAGCTTATAACGTCTTGAAACAAAATCTTCTGCAAGTACTTATACAACTTTTATAAAAATAGTTAACTTAAAAATACAGTGAATTTCCTTTAACCCAAACATGTCTTTCCTTGTTTTCTTGTTTCAAGAAATGCTGCTCATTTGTCTAAGCCAGAAACCCTGCATAGTGTAGACTCCCTTTCCTCCCCACTGTAAACCAAGCCTTGTTTCTTTTCTTTTTTTTTTTTTAAAAGATGTTGGGATAGGAGTTTTATTTATTTATTTATGCTGTGTTGGGTCTTCGTTTCTGTGCGAGGGCTTTCTCTAGTTGTGGCAAGCGGGGGCCACTCTTCATCACGGTGCGCGGGCCTCTCACTATCGCGGCCTCTCTTGTTGCGGAGCACAGGCTCCAGATGTGTAGGCTCAGTAGTTGTGGCTCATGGGCCTAGTTGCTCCGCAGCATGTGGGATCCTCCCAGACCAGGGCTCGAACCCGTGTCTCCTGCATTAGCAGGTGGATTCTCAACCACTGCGACACCAGGGAAGCCCCAAGCCTTGTTTCTTTATCCTCTGTCTCTTCCCACTCCTGTTACTCTAGTTCAGGCCACTGTCTCTCTCCTGAGTTACTTTACAACTTGGAAACCAGTCTGCTTGTTCAAATTGTTTCCCCTTCCAATGTATTCTTCACCACTGTAGTCCTTTTGATCTTTTTGTTTTGTTTTGTTTTATAATAGCCCTATTGAGATTTAATTCCTATACCAAACTGTTTACCCATTTAAAGCATTCAATTCAATTATTTTTAGTACATTCACAGAGTTGTGCAACCATCACCACAATCAATTTAGAACGTTTAATCACCCCCAGAAGAAACCCTGTATTCATTAGTAGTCACTCCCCATTTCTTCCCCACCCACCCCTCAGCCGTAAGCAACCACTTTCTCTCTCTATGGATTTGCCTGTTCTGGACATTTCACATAAATGGAATTATACAGTCTTTTGTGACTGGCGTTTTGGACTTAGCATAATGTTTTCAAGGTTCATCCATGTTGTAACATATGTCTGCACTTCATTCCTTTTTTAAAAAAAATTTATTTAATTAATTTATTTTTGGCTGTGTTGGGCTTTCTCTCTAGTTGTGGCGAGCAGGGTCTGCTCTTCGTTGTGGTGCACGGGCTTCTCATTGCGGTGGCTTCTCTTCTTGCACAGCCCGGGCTCTAGGTGCGAGGGATTCAGTAGTTGTGGCGCACGGGCTTAGTTGCTCTGTGGCATGTGGGATCTTCCTGGACCACGGCTCAAACCTGTTTCCCCTGCATTGGCAGGCGGATTCTTAACCACTGCGCCACCAGGGAAGCCCTCATTCCTTTTTATTGTCAAATAACCGTCCATTATATGGATACACAACATTTTATTTATCCATTCATTCATTGATGGACATTTGCTTTTTGGCTGTTAAAAAGTGCTTCTGTAGGGCTTCCCTGGTGGTGCAGTGGTTGGGAGTCCGCCTGCCGATGCAGGGGACATGGGTTCGTGCCCCGGTCTGGGAGGATCCCGCATGCCGCGGAGTGGCTGGGCCCGTGAGCCATGGCCGCTGAGCCTGCGCGTCCGGAGCCTGTGCTCCGCAACGGGAGAGGCCACAGCGGTGAGAAGCCCGTGTACCGCAAAAAAAAAAAAAAAAAAAAAAGTGCTTCTGTAAACATTGATATACAAATTTTTGTGTGGATGTGTTTTTTGATTTCTCTTGGGTATACACCTAGGAGTGAAATTGTTGGGTCATATAGTTCCCTTATATTTAACGTTTTGAGCCAAATAGTTTTCCAAAGTGTCTATACCATGTTACAGTCCCACCAGCAGTGTATGAATGTTCCAATTTCTCCACATCCTTGATAACACTTACTGTTACCAGTTTTTTTTTTTTTTTTTTAATTGTAGCCATTCTGGAGGGTGTGAACTGATCTTAGTTTTCATTTGCGTTTCCCTAATGGTGTTTGGCATCTTTTCTTTTACTTTTTGGCCCTTTGCTGTCTTCTTTGGGGCTTTTTGATCTTTTAAAAATACAAATGTGACTGTATTAATTACCTGGGCAAAGCCCTGTCTCTGGTGGCAAACAGTCTTCCCTTTAGTCTTCCCTTCTTCTTTGACTTTTCAGCTCTTATTTAACTTTTCAGGCTTCAGTTTAGATGTAATTTCCTTCAGGAAGCCTTTCCTGACCCCCATTATTAGCATTCAACCCACCATGTTGTGATTGTTTATCTCTACTTCCTTTCCCAACCAGGCAGTTCCCTCAGTCAGCAGGGATTGTGCCTGGCACATAGTTGGCTGAAGGACTGAATATATGGATGAGTGTGGTTTTAAAAAAAAAAAAATTTTAAGTTAAAAATTTTTTTTTTAATTTTTTGCATTTTATTTATTTTTTTATACAGCAGGTTCTTATTAGTCATCAGTTTTATACACATCAGTGTATACATGTCAGTCCCAATCACCCAATTCATCACACCACCACCCCCACACCCCCGCCACTTTCCCCGCTTGGTGTACATACGTTTGTTCTCTATATCTGTGTCCCTATTTCTGCCCTGCAAACTGGTTCATCTGTACCACTTTTCTAGGTTCCACATATATGCATTAATGTATGATATTTGTTTTTCTCTTTCTGACTTACTTCACTTTGTAAGACAGTCTCTAGATCCATCCACGTCTCAACAAATGACCCAATTTCGTTCCTTTTTATGGCTGAGTAATATTCCATTGTATATATGCACCACAACTTCTTTATTCATTCGTCTGTCGATGGGCATTTAGGTTGCTTCCATGACCTGACTATTGTATATAGTGCTGCAGTGAACATTGGGGTGCATGTGTTTTTTTGAATTATGGTTTTCTCTGGGTATATGCCCAGTAGTGGGATTGCTGGATCATATGGAAATTCTATTTTTAGTTTTTTAAGGAAGCTCCATACTGTTCTCCATACTGGCTGTATCAATTTACATTCCCACCAACAGTGCAAGAGAGTTTCCTTTTCTCCACACCCTCTCCAGGATTTGTTGTTTGTAGATTTTCTGATGATGCCCATTCTAACTTGTGTGAGGTGATACCTCACTGTAGTTTTGATTTGCATTTCTCTAATAATTAGTGATGTTGAGCAACTTTTCATGTGCTTCTTGGCCATCTGTATGTCTTCTTTGGAGAAATGTCTGTTTAGCTCTTCTGCCCTTTTTTTGATTGGGTTGTTTGTTTCTTTAATATTGAGCTGCATGAGCTGTTTATATATTTTGGAGATTAATCCTTTGTCCGTTGATTCGTTTGCAAATATCTTCTCCCATTCTGAGGGTTGTCTTTTCGTTTTGTTTATGGTTTCCTTTGCTGTGCAAAAGCTTTTAAGTTTCATTAGGTCCCATTTGTTTATTTTTGTTTTCATTTCCATTACTCTAGGAGGTGGATCAAAAAAGATCTTGCTGTGATTTATGTCAAAGAGTGTTGTTCCTATGTTTTCATCTAAGAGTTTTATTGTGTTGGGTCTTCCATTTAGGTCTCTAATCCATTTTGAGTTTATTTCTGTGTATGGTGTTAGGGAGTGTTCTAATTTCATTCTTTTACATGTAGCTGTCCAGTTTTCCCAGCACCACTTATTGAAGAGGGTGTCTTTTCACCATTGTATATCCTTGCCTCCTTTGTCCTAGACTAGTTGACCATAGGTGCGTGGGTTTATCTCTGGGCTTTCTCTCCTGTTCCATTGATCTCTATTTCTGTTTTTGTGCCAGTACCGTATTGTCTTGATTATTGTAGCTTTGTAGTATAGTCTGAAGTCAGGGAGTCTGATTACTTCAGCTCCGTTTGTTTTCCTCAAGACTGCTTTGGCTATTTGGGGTCTTTTGTGTCTCCATACAGATTTTAAGATTTTTTTGTTCTAATTCTGTAAAAAATGCCATTGGTAATTTGATAGGCATTGCATTGAATCTGTAGATTGCTTTGGGTAGTATAGTCATTTTCACAGTATTGATTTTTCAAATCCAAGAACATGGTATATCTCTCCATCTGTCGTTGTCATCTTTAATTTCTTTCATCAGTGTCTTAAGTTTTCTGCATACAGGTCTTTTGTCTCCCTAGGTAGGTTTATTCCTAGGTATTTTATTCTTTTTGTTGCAGTGGTAAATGGGAGTGTTTCCTTAATTTCTCTTTCAGATTTTTCATCATTATTGTATAGGAATGCAAGAGATTTCTGTGCATTAATTTTGTATCCTGCAGCTTTACCAAATTCGTTGATTAGCTCTAGTAGTTTTCGGGTGACATCTTTAGGATTCTCTATGTATAGTATCAAGTCATCTGCAAACAGTGACAGTTTTAGTTTTTCTTTTCCAATTTGTATTCCTTTTATTTCTTTTTCTTCTCTGATTGCCGTGGCTAGGACTTCCAAAACTATGTTGAATAATGGTGGCAAGAGTGAACATCCTTGTCTTGTTCCTGATCTTAGAGGAAATGCTTTCAGTTTTTCACCATTGAAAATGATGTTTGCTGTGGGTGTGTCGTACATGGCCTTTATTATGTTGAGGTAGGTTCCCTCTATGCCCACTTTTTGGAGAGTTTTTATCATAAATGGGTGTTGAATTTTGTCAAAAGCGTTTTCTGCATCTATTGAGATGATCATATGGTTTTTATTCTTTAATTTATTAATATGGTGTATCACATTGATTTGCGTATATTGAAGAATCCTTGCATCCCTGGGATAAATCCCACTTGATCATGGTGTATGATCCTTTTAATGTGTTGTTGGATTCTGTTTGCTAGTATTTTGTTGAGGATTTTTGCATCTATATTCATCAGTGATATTGGTCTGTGATTTTCTTTGTTTGTAGTATCTTTGTCTGGTTTTGGTATCAGGGTGAGGGTGGCCTCATAGAATGAGTTTGGGAGTGTTCCTTCTGCAATTTTCTGGAAGAGTTTGAGAAGGAAGGGCATTAGCTCTTCTCTAAATGTTTGATAGAATTCACCTGTGAAGCCGTCTGGTCCTGGACTTCTGTTTGTTGGAAGATTTTTAATCACAGTTTCAATTTCATTCCTTGTGATTGGTCTGTTCATATTTTCTATTTCTTCCTGGTTCAGTCTTGGAAGGTTTTACCTTTCTAAGAATTTGTCCATTTCCTCCAGGTTGTCCATTTTATTGGCATAAAGTTGCTTGTAGTAGTCTCTTAGGATGCTTTGTATTTCTGCGGTGTCTGTTGTAACTTCTTTTTCCTTTCTAATTTTATTGATTTGTGTCCTCTCCCTCTTTTTCTTGATGAGTCTGGCTAATGGTTTATCAATTTTTTTTATCTTCTCAAAGAACCAGCTTTTAGTTTTATTGATCTTTGCTATTGTTTTCTTTGTTTCTATTTCATTTATTTCTGCTCTGATCTTTTTGATTTCTTTCCTTCTGCTAACTTTGGGTTTTGTTTGTTCTTTCTCTAGTTTCTTCAGGTGTAAGGTTAGATTGTTTGAGATTTTTTTTTTCTCTTGAGTTAGGCTTGTATAGCTGTAAATTTCCCTCTTAGAACTGCTTTTGCTGCATTCCATAGGTTTTGGATCGTCGTGTTTTCATTGTCATTTGTCTCTAGGTATTTTTTGATTTTCTCCTTGCTTCCTTCAGTGATCTCTTGTTTATTTAGTAACGTATTGTTTAGCTTCCATGTGTTTGTGTTTTTTACGTTTTTTTTTCCCTGTAATTGATTTCTAATCTCATAGCGTTGTGGTCAGAAAAGATGCTTGATATGATTTCTATTTTCTTAAATTTACTGAGGCTTGATTTGTGACCCAAGATGTGATCTATCCTGGAGAATGTTCCATGCACACTTGAGAAGAAAGTGTAATCTGCTGTTTTTGGATGGAATGTCCTATAAATATCAATTAAATCTGTCTGGTCTGTTGTGTCATTGAAAGCTTCTGTTTCCTTATTTTCATTTTGGATGATCTGTCCATTGACGTAAGTGAGGTGTTAAAGTCCCCCACTATTATTGTGTTACTGTCGATTTTCTCTTTTATAGCTGTTAGCAGTTGCCTTATGTATTGAGGTGCTCCTGTGTTGGGTGCATATATATTTATAATTGTTATATCTTCTTCTTGGATTGATCCCCTGATCATGATGTAGTGTCCTTCCTTGTCTCTTATAACATTCTTTATTTTAAAGTCTATTTTATCTGATATGAGTATTGCTACTCCAGCTTTCTTTTGATTTCCATTTGCATGGAATATCTTTTTCCATCCCCTCACTTTCAGTCTGAATATGTGCTTAAGTCTGAAGTGGGTCTCTTGTAGACAGCATATATATGGGTCTTGTTTTTGTATCTATTCAGTGAGCCTGTGTCTTTTGGTTGGAGCATTTAATCCATTCATGTTTAAGTTAATTATCGATATGTATGTTCCTATTACCATTTTCTTAATTGTTTTGGGTTTTTTTGGTAGGTCCTTTTCTTCTCTTGTGTTTCCCACTTAGAGAAGTTCCTTTAGCATTTGTTGTAGAGCTGGTTTGGTGGTGCTGAATTCTCTTAGTTTTTGCTTGTCTGTAAAGCATTTAATTTCTCCGTCAAATCTGAATGAGATCCTTGCTCGGTAGAGTAATCTTGGTTGTAGCTTCTTGCCTTTCATCACTTTAAGTATGTCATGCCACTCCCTTCTAGCTTGTAGAGTTTGTGCTGAGAAATCAGTTGTTAACCTTATGGGAGTTCCCTTATATGTTATTTGTCGTTTTTCTCTTGCTGCTTTCAATAATTTTTCTTTGTCTTTGATTTTTGCCAATTTGATTACTATGTGTCTCGGCTTTTTTCTCCTTGGGTTTATCCTGTATGGGACTCTCTGTGCTTCCTGGACTTGGGTGGCTATTTCCTTTCCCATGTTAGGGAAGTTTAGGCTATAATCTCTTGAAATATTTCCTCTGGTCCTTCCTCTCTCTCTTCTCCTTCTGGGATCCCTATAATGTGAATGTTGTTGCATTTAATGTTATCCCAGAGGTCTCTTAGGCTGTCTTCATTTCTTTTCATTCTTTTTTCTTTATTCTGTTCTGCAGCAGTGAATTCCAGCATTCTGTCTTCCAGGTCACTTATCCATTCTTCTGCTATTGATTCCTTCTAGTGTAGTTTTTTTTCAGTTATTGTATTGTTCATTTCTGTTTGTTTGTTCTTTAATTCTTCTATGTCTTTGTTAAACATTTCTTGCACCTTCTCAATCTTTGCCTCCATTCTTTTTCCGAGGTTCTGGATCATCTTCAGTAACATTATTCTGAATTCTTTTTCTGGAAGGTTGCCTGTCTCCACTTCATTTAGTTGTTTTTCTGGGGTTTTATCTTGTTCCTTCATCTGGTACATAGCCCTCTCTGTCTTTTCATGTTGTCTGTCTGTGAACGTGGTTTTTGTTCCACAGGCTGCAGGATTGTAGTTCTTCTTGCTTCCGCTGTCTGCCCTCTCTAAAAAATTTTTTTACCTTGGAATCAGTATTGCATATTTTTTGTGTATGCTTTGTTTCCCTTCATGCTTTTACAGGTGACACGAGGGTAAGATCATACAGAGGCCATGATGTGTGGCTGTTGCTCTTCATAGCCAGAGGCCAGGTGAAACCTTTGTGCTCTCTGCTTCACAGCGGCTGCTGCCTGCCTGCCCCAGGGCAGGGGCTGGGGGAGCCGGGGTAGGTGGGTGCTCTTTGATCTGGAGTCGGCAGAGATAATGGAAAGAGAAGATGAAGAATGGGGACCACAGAGTTCATTAGAAGCCAGGTGCTCTGAGTAACAGCTTTCCAGGACTGACACTGTGTTAGATGGCAGAGGTCTGACCTTGAGTGATCTTTTTCCATAGGAATAAATATATTCAGTCAACTAGGCGCTGGTTCTGCCTTTACTTCTTTTTTTATTTTTTTAAATGGTCTTTTATCTTATTATTGTCATTTTTTTGGCTGTGTCATGGGGCTTGTGGGATCTTAGTTCCCCAACCAGGGATCCAACCCAGGCCCTGGCAGTGAGAGCACAGAGTCCTAACCACTGGACCAGCAGAGAATTCCGTGCTTTTAGTTCTTGAATTATAGGCCTGACATTCTTTTTTTTTTTTTTTAATGAATTTATTTATTTTTGGCTGCATTGGGTCTTCGTTGCTGCACACGGGCTTTCTCTAGTTGTGGCAAGTGAGGGCTACTCTTTGTTGCAGTGTGAGGGCTTCTCATTACGGTGGCTTCTCTTGCTGTGGACCACGGGGTCTAGCTGCGCGTGCTTCAGTAGTTGTGGTGTGCGAGGGCTTCAGTAGTTTCAGCACATGGGCTCAGTAGTTGTGGCTCTCAGGGTCTAGAACGCAGTCTCAGTAGTTGTGGCGCGCGGGTTTAGTTTCTCTGTGGCATGTGGGATCTTCCTGGACCATGGCTCGAACCCATGTCCCCTGTAATGCCAGGTGGATTTTTTTTTTACCATTGTGCCACCAGGGAAGTCCCCAGACGTTATTTTTTAATACTGTAGGGAAAAATCTGATAATGGGCATATATTTTTTTTCCTTTTAGTTTTCAAGAAGGATCTTTTATTTCTGAACTGAAAAAGTGCATTAGAGCCTGATGCTTTTATTTTGTTGTATAAAAGAAGACAGAATCTGGATTTGTTTCTATGGTTGTGACTTTACTGAGGTAAATATTATTATTCTCCATCAGAATATGTAGAAATAGTGTTCCATTTTCGTTTTTGTCCTCTAAAAGTGCTGTAGTTTGCAGATAAGAAATTTCACAGGATAGATGTTTCCTTTTCTCAGTTTACTAAGCCCTATCTTCTTTGGCTCTTTCATGCCTAGATTTTTGCTGATTGCTGGGTGATGATAATGTTTTAAATTTTGTTTCTTGCCCAAGGGTGTAACTTCACTGTGGAGGGCAAAATATTAATTTTTTTCATGATCTAGGATTTTTAGGCATTTTAAACTCCTAATCTTTATTTAGATCGCTTAGTTTCTCCATAAATCATACCATTAGGGCTTTGTCATACAGGGTAATAAAAGGGGACTTGACCTTATGGCAGAAACATCTAAATGTTTGAAAGAGAAGTTTTGGGGAAATGAGGAGGTTGCTTTAGACAGAGCAGTCATCTCAGAGCAGTTAGAGCATTGTCAGAAGAAAGCCCTCTTGAGGCTTCACCCAGTAGTGACAAAATTGAGGTGTCATGAAGCCATGGCTCTTGGTCTCAGTGAATATAGTAGGATTAAATATTGCTTTACCTAGCCGACTCATGCTTTTTTCTGTCCCTGACTAACCTAGGAACCAAGTAAAACATTTTAAAGAGCTGGGTCAATGGAAATAATGTTTATTTTTCACAGATTTGTATGTATGTTTTTTTTAAAAATTGAGTAAATGGACACAAGTCTGTTTGCTAAGAAACTTCTGTTATAGCCTGAAAGGTGATTTAGAATTTTTTGTTCATTTATCAGATATTTGAGTACCTACCATGTGTGCTGTTTTCTCACCAGAATCTGTGGGAGACTCAGACAAATTAGATGTTGACCCTGCTACTGTGGGGCTTGTCCTTTGGTGGGGAGGTGGCACATGTATGTAATGGAAATACAGATACTTGCCATAGGAGGTCAAATGCTATGAAGTGCGGAGGAGGAAGCAGTGACCTCTCTTGTAAGGGAAGGGAATTAGACAAGATTGCGTGGAGAGGGAGGCATTTAATCTGAACATTGTAGTGAAGTTGTTTGGTGGAAAATGAGCTTTTTCGGGAAGGTTTTCTGGTGTGAGAGTTAAATGATTAGAGTTGTGCTTTAAGAAAACTATTTCTGGGATTTGATCAAAGATAGAGAGTGGGGACTTGGAGAAAACTAATGCTGAGCTGACCTTTCAAAGTGGTAGTAGAAGTGGAGAGGTGCAACAGTTGTGAGAGACACGTAGGATCGATTGGATTTGGCAGTTGTTGGAGCCAGGTGTGGTGCTAATTGGGGCTTTTAAGCATTGATACTTAGGGGTAGGGCAATGCCATTAAAATTTGGGAACACAGGAGGAGAAAATGATTTGAAAGGAAGAGAATAATAAATACAACTTTTTATGAGAAGTTGGGTGATTTTTGTTGTTAGGCCTGTGCAGATATTTAAGTAGAGCTGGGAAGAAGTCAAGGCTGAAGATAGAGTTATTGAGAGTGGGGATTGAAGCCTTGAGATGGAATGAAATTGCCAAAGGATTTAGTATCAAGTGTGTCTTTACTAAGAATGTTACATGGCAAACCCAAAAATCCTCCAGTTTTAGGGCAGGAGTGCTCCAGAAGAGAGGGTAGTGTTTAAAGAACTCGGATGCTTCTTTGAACTTTTATTTCTCTCTGGCATTCTTTTTCTTTTTCCTAAGATTTAAGTTTATTTATTTTTGCCTGTGTTGGGTCTTCGTTGCTGTGCACGGGCTTTCTCTAGTTGTGGTGAGCGGGGGCTACTCTTCATTGTGGCACACGGGCTTTTCATTGCGGTGGCTTCTCTTGTTGCAGAGCACAGGATCTAGGCACGCGGGCTTCAGTAGTTGTGGCATGCGGGCTCAGTAGTTGTGTCTTGCGGGCTCTAGAGCGCAGGCTCAGTAGTTGTGGCGCACAGGCTTAGTTGCTCTGCATGTGGGATCTTCCCGGACCAGGGCTTGAACCTACGTCCCCCGCATTGGCAGGTGGATTCTTAACCACTGCGCCACCAGGGAAGCCCCAAGTTATCTGTCTTAAACCACTACCAAATACTCTCCAGGTTCATACTAACAAAGCTATTCTAGTGGCCCAGGACCTTTTGACTCGGATTTTGTTTGGCATCCTAATCCCAGGCTGACTTTTCTGGACTGTGGTGATTGATATAAATGATTATAATTGCTATATAATTGTTTGTTCAATGAAGTATAAGTGATAGGCCTAAATCTACTTACTTGTGGAGAATTTTTTTGGAATCATTTCTCAGGTAGATCTTTTTCCCATATGGGAAGTTGGCCTTGATCAATTAGATCAAGTGTAACAGTGCACTGATCATCAATAAATATATTAGATATATTAGATATATAATAAGAATTAAGAATTATCATCCATGTGTTGGCAGAAAGCTCATCCCTCATATTTGAATTTTGTAGTTTTTTTTTTTTTATATTGAATTTGGTAATGCTCTAAGTTCTTCATGGCTCTTTTGCTCTTGAGCCTGGTGGGTGTATAGTTGTACGCAAGCTGCAGTCAAAACAGCAGTATAACTTAGTTTTTGGGATCGAATTGGAAGCCAAATCTCTTGGTTTTGATTTAAAACAAAACAAAACAAAACAAAAAACTGTACTAAACCGTATTCCCTGAAGGAGAGGATAAGGAATTTTCTACTTTCCCTTCTGTTTTCCTTACCTTACGAAGATCTTGATTGGAAAAAAAATTAACTCTTGTAAAGTAATTGCAGAGGTGTTTTCACCCTTTAAAAAAAAAACAAAACCTATAATTTGAGCCTATACTAGCAAAGGCCTAAGGGGCCTGTGTTTTAATTGTGCACTTTTAGTCTTTTCCTTTCCAGTTGTTGAATACATTTTTCATCCTTGCCTGTTGAAAGGATGATGTTCCTTTCCATGTTACATCTAGTAAATTCTGAGATGTGGGGCCTGCTCTAATAGTTTCTCATATAAAAAGATTCTACATTTAGGGACTTCCTGGTGGTCCAAAGCAGGGAACCGCAGGTTCAATCCCTGGTTGGGGAATTAAGATCCCACATGCTGTGGGGAAGTTAAGCCTGCGCACCACAACTATTGAGCCTGTGCGCTCTGCAGCCCGCTTGCTGCAACTAAGACCAGAGGCAGCCAGATAAACAAACAAATAAATAAATATTAAAAAAAGAAATAAAAAAGATTCTACATTTAATTATTACCTCAGGAAGAAGTAATAATTAACAGTAAAATATTAATTTTTAATTTTCCTGAGGAAAAATTATAACCTTTCAGTGATTTAAATACTATGTTTTCTCTGATAATCTGTACTAAATATCTTCTTAGATTGTACCTTCTGTTGAGGTTAGAGAATAATCTCATTAAAGTCCTTGTATGAGTATTAAATATTCAACATCTTTATGATGGGGAAGAGGGGTGTGTTTGGTGCATAGAATGTTTAGTATTCTGGTTGAACTAATACTTGGGAATGGAAAAAAAAAAAGGTGAAGTCCAATTAAATAACAAGTTACCAGTATTTTGTACTAGTTCTCTTAATCCAGCTACAAAGTTTGATCAGCTGTTGGGAGAATTAAGAAGAACAGAAAAACATAAACAGCAACAATGAGCTTATCCTGTTTTCTTCTCATTGTTTTGTATTTGCTTCTCTGATAAGATTATGGGGGATCTGTAAACTCCTGGTCCCTTTTCTTTTTTCTTTCTTTTTTTTTTTTTTTTTTGCGGTACGCGGGCCTCTCACTGTTGTGGCCCCTCCCGTTGCGGAGCGCAGGCTCAGCGGCCATGGCTCACGGGCCCAGCCGCTCCGCGGCATGTGGGGTCTTCCCAGACCGAGGCACGAACCTGTGTCCCCTGCATCGGCAGGCGGACTCTGAACCACTGTGCCACTAGGGAAGCCCCTGGTCCCTTTTCTTAGAGCATCACATCAAGTATTATTGATGCTCAAGAGAGTTTGATTTTGGCAGCCTAGTTCATTCACTTAGTTGTGGGTAGAGGATGAGAGTTTCCAGTGGTGTTTCCTCGGTGTTAATTTTAGAAAATATTGATTATTTACTGAAGAAACAGTGGAGCAAATAATTTGCTAATCTAGGGAAAGATTATACAGGATAGTGGTTATTAGAGCTAAATTTCATTTAATAGCAATAGGAGAACGTTTACTTTGTGACACTTGCCATTTCTTGACATTTTGTTTTTGTGTGCCTATGTTTTACGTTGAGCAGCAAGTAGCTTCATTATCTTTCACCACTGGAAGCAGTGAAGAAAAATAAGTGACTTTCTAATGAGGAGATTATTTTCAAAATTTCAAACCCACTAAAACTAAAGAGATTATTTTCGATGCCAAATTAATATAATTGCACATTTTTCTCCTAATGTTAAAGTGATCCTGATCATCAAAGAGAACTTTCAAAAAGATACAGTAGTTCAGCAAAGCAGACTAATACTTTAGAAAGAATATTACCAGTAATAAAAAGGACAGAATTATGATAGTTTGATGCATTAATTTTAGTAATTTTTTCCCCCTTAGCTCTTTTTTTTATTTTTATTTTTATTTTTTTGCTTTATAACAAATTTAATCAGTTATACATATACATATGTTCCCATATCCCCTCCCTTTTGTGTCTCCCTCCCACCCTCCCTATCCCACCCCTCCAGACGGTCACAAAGCACCGAGCTGATCTCCCTGTGCTATGCAGCTGCTTCCCACTAGCTATCTACCTTACGTTTGGTAGTGTATATATGTCCATGCCGCTCTTTCACTTTGTCACAGCTTACCCTTCCCCCTCCCCATATCCTCAAGTCCATTCTCTAGTAGGTCTGTGTCTTTATTCCTGTCTTACCCCTATGTTCTTCATGACATTTTTTTTCTTAAATTCCATATATATGTGTCAGCATACAGTATTTGTCTTTCTCTTTCTGACTTACTTCACTCTGTATGACAGACTCTAGGTCCATCCACCTCATTACAAATAGCTCAATTTCGTTTCTTTTTATGGCTGAGTAATATTCCATTGTATATATGTGCCACATCTTCTTTACCCATTCATCCGATGATGGGCACTTAGGTTGTTTCCATCTCTGGGCTATTGTAAATAGGGCTGCTATGAACATTTTGGTACATGACTCTTTTTGAATTATGGTTTTCTCAGGGTATATGCCCAGTAGTGGGATTGCTGGGTCATATGGTAGTTCTATTTGTAGTTTTTTAAGGAACCTCCATACCGTTCTCCATAGTGGCTGTACCAATTCACATTCCCACCAGCAGTGCAAGAGTGTTCCCTTTTTTCCACACCCTCTCCAGCATTTATTGTTTCTAGATTTTTTGATGATGGCCATTCTGACTGGTGTGAGATGATATCTCATTGTAGTTTTGATTTGCATTTCTCTAATGAGTAAAGATGTTGAGCATCCTTTCATGTGTTTGTTGGCAGTCTGTATATCTTCTGTGGAGAAATGTCTATTTAGGTCTTCTGCCCATTTTTGGATTGGGTTGTTTGTTTTTTTGTTATTGAGCTGCATGAGCTGCTTCCCCCTTAGTTCTTGAGTCAAGGTGAGAAAAGTTAAACAGAAGTATGGTTCTCATTTTGATTGTACTGAATTATTATATAAAATGCTATTCTCCCTTCAGATGCAGAATCGGGGTTTAGTTCCTTTTTGTTTAAAAGAGTGTGGGTAAGTGAGGCTAATTTTCTATAGCAGTGGAATTAAAAATTCTTTCGACTGAATCATTCAAAGCAATGCAATAAAAATGTAGTAATTTGAATATAGCAGTCTAGGCAGTAGTTATTTCAGTTACAAGTGGTCTTCTGCCTTTTAAAATAGCAAATTGTTAGAGATGATCTAATTCTGTTTTATGAAATA
This sequence comes from Hyperoodon ampullatus, assembly GCF_949752795.1. Lineage (NCBI taxonomy): Eukaryota > Metazoa > Chordata > Mammalia > Artiodactyla > Ziphiidae > Hyperoodon > Hyperoodon ampullatus. The sequence goes on along the minus strand of NC_136915.1, from coordinate 6,621,061 downwards.
GTTGCTCATAAAAATCCTTGTTCCTCGGACCTCCCTGGTGGCTCAGTGGTTAAGAATTCTCCTGCCAGTGCAGGGGATACGGGTTCAATCCCTGTTCTGGGAAGATCCCACATGCCGTGGAGCAGCTAAACCCATGCACCACAACTACTGAGCCTGTGCTCTAGAGCCTATGAGCCACAGCTACTGAAGCCCACACGCCTAGAGCCCGTGCTCCACAACAGGAGAAGCCACCACGATGAGAAGCCCGCACACCACAACGAAGACCCAACACAGCTTAAATAAGCTTAAGTTTAAAATAAATTTAAAAAAATTACTTGTTCCTTGTTCTATAGCTATTATAAAATTGGTAAGTTCTTTTATTAACTTTTTTCCTTTATAATATAGTATTTTGTTCTAGTGGTCTGCCACATATTTTGGGGGTTCTCCATTTTATGAATATGTTATAAGTGCATTCTAAGAAGGTAGCTTACTTTTGCTGATGTGCCTGCTTAGAAGTCCTTTTTTGCTCCTCTGCAGGTTGTCAGTTAAATGGTCTCCTTTTTAGATGTTTAAAAAAATTTTTTTGGCTGCGTTGCGTCTTTGTTGCTACACTCCGGCTTTCTCTAGTTGCAGTGAGCGGGGGGCTTCTCTTGTTGTGGAGCAGGGGTCAAGTGTGTGGGTTTCAGTAGTTGTGGCGCACGGACTCAGTAGTTGTGGGCTTAGTTGCTCCACAGCTTGTGGGATCTTCCCAGGCTAGGGATCGAACCTGTGTCCCCTGCATTGGCAAGCGGGTTCTTAACCAGTGTGCCACCAGGGGAGTTCCCTGCTTTTTAGATTTTTAAATTCTTTGTACCAATTCCATGTGCCACTTGGTATACCATTTAGTCTTTACCTTACACTGCCTTTCAGCCCTCCGCAGAGGTGGATTGTCCGTGGAGCTAATGAAGCTTAAACCAAAGGGGCCCTCACTTGGATGATCCCCTTGGCATTTTAGAGGCAACATTTTGTAGTCTTTTTCTTAAAAAGTCCCTGCAATTATATAAACATTAGATCCCAGAAAACCTGCCTTTTCTAAAATAGAAGACTGTTAGAAGAGATGAAAAACAAAAGTAAGTGTAGATTGTTAGCTTAAAAAGAATACGAACAGAATATTTGAATGGGTTCATGTGTGATGTCAGATTTAATTTATCATGATAACCATCAGTAGTGCACCAGATGTTTTGGCTGTATTTAGCTTCATATTAAATTAAGCATAGCCAGTGGCCTCCAAAGTCCATCTGTACTGCTGCCAAAGGTAGCACTGAAGACAGAGCCTTTCCTGCCTGTTACCACTGCCAGCTGTTCTTCCCCTCTTGCCATGATATTTAGGCTTTCGAATTGCTCTTGCAAAAGGTGAGTCTTTGTATTTGATATTTGTTTTCTCTAAATCTTCTCTACTGAATGAAGTGGCTTGCATTTCTCTTTTCATTCCAATAGGTAGTCATTTTAAATTTTTGCTGATCCATGAACCAGTGGAAACAAATCAAATAAATAAGATTGGTTAGGAGTTTATTGAGGCCTGAAGTCTAATGAGAGGGAAGCCATTTATATACAGGTAACAAACACGTGTATGCCTGAGAAGATTTTTCTGTACCTGCTACTAATCACGGAAAAAACAATTAACTTACAGATTTTGTCATATAAATATGTATTAAGATCTGAAAATCCTTAGTTTTATTTACACTCAGACGTGTTAAAATCACTCATAACCTTTATAAGGATTTAAATGAGTACACCTTGACTTTTACTTGATTCCTACTTCATCAGCGTAATCAGAGAATTCATGGATTCTCTTCTTGTGAGTGAGGATAAAACATACATCTGCAGTGTTCTTTGCGTGAGGATTATTAAGATGGCAGACCTTGCAGATCATAGTTTCCTCCCATACATGCTCTCTCACTCTTTCCTAGAAAAGCATTTAGACATCTCTGAAATTAGACCTGTAAAGCCTGTTCTAACGCCAGAAGAAGTATCTTGGAATTTTTATCATAATGTTGCTTTTTAAGGTCCTACACGTCCTCTATTTAAAATGAAATTCTTTTGTATTAACTTCCTTTCATATGCTGGCTTTCACCAGACTGCAGAATTGCCTGATTTGACTTTCTAATGTAACTGTAATGAATCTTCTGGGAAGCCAAACGATTGAACACACGCACTCTGCGACTCCATTGTAAAATATTCAGTCAGTCCTGTCGATGTTGCTGATTAAAAAAGGGAAAAAAATCAAAAAAGAATTGGGGGTGGGAGAGAAAAATGATAAACTCCCTAACACATATTAAGGCTTAAAACCAAACATATTCTCTCAGGGATTTCAGCCTTTACTAGACATCGTGATGTGCAATAATACCTTGCTTGAGCGTATCCAGGAGCACCTTAATAAAAACATCAAGCTGGGGGGAGGCAGAGTCAGCTTTGTCAAGCCAGAATGAGGGCATATGATTGCAGTCAGTTTTGACACGTTTATCTGAAAAGGCACTCGGAAAAAACCTGGTCCATTTGCACAAGCAGACAAATTGCTCTATGCATTAATGTTGAGTAACCAGCAGAGTTCAATATTTGCTAGCCAATAAATGCAGCAGCTACGCACACCAGAGTCCAGATGTTTAAAGGTGGTCTCTCAAATGTATGTTCCTTATGACATACTTGGGGTCTTATTTAACAGCCAGAGAAGCAAGAGGAAAGCTCTTCTACGATATGCTGTTGTAACTAATTTATCCCAGGTATTTATAATTGTAGCAATATATGTTTGGCTTATCCATGTGAAAGAAATTGAACATCAGAGTTTAATAATTAAGGATTTATTAGTTAAAACTGCATGTTATAATGAGCCAGATGCTGCTGCACTGAAACAGCCATTTTCATTATCATTAGCATTTTTAAATCAAATTTAAATTTGGAGTACCTTGGCTTTGACGAGTTAACATTTTAATATCCATCAAACAAAGGGTAGATTTCCTTTAATTTCAGTGAAACACCAACATTCACACTGAAATATCTGGATAGGTAAGTGAATTAAAGCCTCTTTTAAAAATATGAATTCTATGTTTTGAATATTAAAAAATAATCTTAAATGCTTATGAAAAGAAATTACAAAAATGTGTGGAGTGTGAAGAATTAATTTTACTTTTGACTGGAAAAGATATAAATCACTCAAATGGAAGAGGCAGTGGTGAATGGGAATGGGAAAATGTTTTTTCCTCGCTCTCTTATCGCAGGGAAGCATTTTTAATAATAGCTTGAGTGGTTTGATAAAGCAGCCAAAGGAAACTCCCAGGAGAGGAAGATTATACTGGAGAGAGAGATCTCTCTATGAATCATTTACGCTAACCTCTTGCTGAAGCACAGCTTGCATTTTTAATGAAGGATGATTGCATTTCATAAACAGACCTTTAAAAATTAAAATAATATTGATCCTTCCTCATTTAGACCTATTAAAATAGCATGCTATACATCTTTTTCTAATAGCTCAGGACACGTTATTACTACTATTTTTACCAGTACATACACAGTTTAATAATTTCTAATTAGAAGTTTCTTTAAATAGGACTTTGATTAAAATGTTTTTGGAAAATATTTTTCTAAAGTAATAGCCATGAAAGCGAAATTTAAAAATTATGATATGGCTTAAAGTTTGGTGCTTTAAATTATTTTCAACATAAACTCACTCTAGTTTTTTCTTTATTTCTTGTGATCACATCAGTTTCCTACAAAGGAAATGGATTTATTAATTAAAACATTGACTGTAGCTTAGGAAAGGGACTGGCTAGGTTTCAAAAAACCTTGGTTTACTTTCACCCTTATGACTGAAGGCAAGTCACGTTATCTGTCAGTAGTCAGTGTTCTTACTTTTAAATATGTCCCTCAGTGAGATAATATATGTGTTAAGTTACCTTGAAATTTTCTGAATTACCACTTTGCAGCTGTGTATTATTTTGAATACTCTTCCCTGAACAACGGTCATAGGAATCGTGTGGTTTAGTGCCTTCCAGTCTAATATAACTGGAGGATGATACTGATAGTGTTGCTTTCTTTTTTTCTTTTCTTAAAATGAAAGAGTCCCTAAGCTGAAAGACTTAGTACAGGAACATAAAACTGAAAAGGTAGTGCTTCTCTTAGGTAGTAGGATTAGAAATATAAAACAAAGTCAAAATTCAGCATGAGATGACAGTATTCTGGGTGACAGCCAAAAACATTTTTTTCTGAAAAATGGCACAATGTCGTGCATAAGAGCACAGACTTAGGAGGCAGTCGGTACGGATTCAACTTCTGTCTCTACCACTTCCCAGCTGTGTGACACATGGGCATATTATTTGGCCTCTGTTTCTTTTTGTTGTCTGCAAATGCAGATTAGTGGTCCTTCAACGGCTGTTGTGAGGATTAAATGGGTTACTCCAGAGAGCTATGTAAGTTTTAGCTACTATTTATTTTGATTTTGTCTTTTTTACTTTTTTTCAATGGCTAAAGAAAAGTTATTTAGGGAGTGTTCTTATAGTACAATGGAATAAAGGAAATTCTATTATATCGTCCTGGAATCAAGTTCTTTTTTCCAGCTTTGCCTTTTATTTTACCTCTTTAGTGCCTTGTGCATCACTAGATGATGATACTGATAATAGAGTTACTTTTTTTTTTTTCCTTTAATGAAAGGGACCCTAAGCTAAAGATTTAGTGTAAGAATGTATCACTGCAAGGAAGGGCTTCTCTGAGGTAGTCTATGGAGTTAACGTGAGGACTCTGTTTAGCTTGCTGGTTGCTATAGGAATAAGCACAGTGGGATCTTTAGAATGCATATTCTACGTGTCCTTTTGCCTGATAGGTTTTTTTATCCCTGATAGGAAAGGATCAGCAGAGCAAAACTAACCAGGTTAGCATAATTTTAACTTTGTTACAGTTCAGGAATCTTGGCCAGAAATGTGGAATTTGCCCATCTCTACCCTGCCCTTTAAATTCTCTGTCAGAGAGGTTTGCAGGTAGCTGCCAAGTAACGAAAACATGCTTCCAGTCAGAACCGTGCCTTCATTGCCATACGTTGCTATTTATTTGGAGGTAAAATGACTCCATTGTTTTTTAATTAAAAAAAAACCCCACAGTAAATTACATGTGGTCAAGGCTGATTGCTCCTGAAATACTGGGCTGCTAATTTGTGTTGACCCTGGCAGGGCCTGCATGTTGAGAACCAAGATCAACAAGGGTGTGTGGTTTCCCTATAGGTACTGTAGGTAGGAGAATTACTTGTTCTTATGTTTTACCTCTTCATGGTGGCTGAAGGAGTGGATATTATGGGAGAATAAAAGAATTTAATTCTAGTTGAATTCATAGTATTTTACTAATGCTCTCCTAGCCCCCCCGCCCCCTTGTCTGATTGTCTGATGACCTTTTGTCTGAAGAAAAATTATGGAGAATAGTTTTCTCTCCTCGGGAATAGTGCTGACCTTAGGTATAGTTAAGAAATGGACAGAGTTTGTTTTCCTTTTATGGGACCTTTTTACTTCCCCCACCAGCCCAAAGCTACCCTCTCTCCCCCTCCTGTGATGCTGGCAGCTTATTGCCCTGCACCCGCCTAGCTCTCAGGCGCTCCGTGCGGCACCTCAGCTTCTGGAGACCAGACTTGAGTGCTCGGTTTTCCTGCTCTCAGCCATCTGGTTGAACTGTTACACATTCAGATGTCTTGCCTGTAACCCCCAGCATTAGTCATGTTAAAAGAAGGTATAAATAAAGAACAGACAGCCTTCATTGCATACCTACTATGTGCCAGGCACTGTCCCGAGCTTCCTGACGGTGTGTTAGGGACATTTATCATTGTAGCAATACTGTGGAGGAGATATCGGTTGGCCAAAAGGTTCGTTACGTTTTTTTCCGTAAGATGGCTCTAGTAGCTGCTTAGTTGTCTTCAACTTCGTTCGAAACAATTTTGTCAGATTGTATTGTGACAGCTGTCATATCAGCGTACATTTAAAAAGAAACTTATCAGAAATGGTGAATTTTTGTGTAGCCATTTTAATACTGAAGATGGAAGAAAAACAACACTTTTGGCATATTATGCTTTATTGTTTCAAGAAAGGTAAAAATGCAACTGAAATGCAAAAAAAAAAGATTCGTGCAGTGGTGGAGAAGGTGCTGTGACTGATGGAACGTGTCACAAGTGCTTTGTGAAGTTTTGTGCTGGAGATTTCTCGCTGGATGATGCTCCACTGTCGGGTAGACCAGTTGAAGTTGATAGCAATCAAATCAAGACATTAATTGAGAACAATCAACGTTATACCATGCGGGAGATAGCAGACATACTCAAAATATCCAGATCAAGCGTTGAAAATCATTTGTACCAGCTTGGTTGTGTTCATTGCTTTGATGTTTGGGTTCCAAGTAAGTTAAGAGAAAAAAACCTTCTTTACCTTATTTCCGCATGTGATTCTCTACTTAAATGTAACAAAAACGTTTTGTTTTTGAAACAAATTGTCATGGGCAATGAAAAATAGATACTGTATAGTAATGTGGAACAGAAGAGATCAGGGGGCAAACAAAATGAACCACGACCAATCACACTAAAGGCCAGTCTTCATCTAAAGAAGGTGATGAGATTCGAAGGGAGTCCTTTATCTTGAGCTCCTTCCAGAAAACCAAATGATTAATTCCAACAAGTACTGCTCCCAATTAGACCAACTGAAAGCAGCACTTGATAAAAAGTGTCCAGAATTAGTCAACAGAAAACACATCATCTTCCATCAGGCTAACACAAGACCATGTGTTTCTTTGATGACCAGGCAAAAACTGTTACACCTGGGCTGGGAAGTACTGATTCATCCGCCATATTCACCAGACATTGAACCTTCGGATTTCCATTTGTTTCGGTCTTTACAAAATTCTCTTAATGGAAAAAATTTCAATTCCCTGGAAGACTGTAAAAGGCACCTGGAACAGTTCTTTGCTCAAAAAGATAAAAAGTTTTGGGAAGATGGAATTACGAAGTTGCCTGCAAAATGGCAGAAGGTAGTGGAACAAAAGGGTGAACACGTTCAATAAAGTTCTTGGTGAAAATGAAAAATGTGTTTTATTTTTACTTGAAAATGGAAGGAACTTTTTGGCCAGCCCAATATTATTTCTTCATTTTACAGATGAGGAAACCAAGGCAAAGAGAGTAGTAATTTAGATAAGGTTATACAGGTAGTAGGTGGTAGAGCAGGGGTTCACCCTGGCAGGATCCACAGACCAAGTGCTGCATCACTGTGCTGAGCTACCTCTCTGTCAATGTGCATGGATTTCCGATTGGTACAGTTACAGTTGTCGAGGTGACAGCCGTGTGTATGTTAAATGTGTGTAGGGGGAGGCATGGGAAGAAAGGTGTACGGGGAGGGGTGGGAAGAAAGGTGCAGAGGTTTTTTGCTTTCTCTGCACCTCTTTATCTTCAGGCTGGTCAGTGTTGCCTGAAATAAGTTTTTTCACAATTTACCTGCTTGTCCTAATTTCTTTCCTTCATATTCTAAATATCTGTTTAAGGTAGCAATCCTAGACAAAGTTGGATTTATAAACATTGTATAATTTTGAGCAAGGTATTTAACCTCTTCCAACCACAGCTTCCTTATCTCTAAAATGGGCATAACAGTAAACGTACTCTTAAGGTATAGTAAAGAGCAAGTGACAGAATTGATACAAAGTGCTTGGTATAATTCCGGGCACATCTTAGGTGTTTTTTTGTTGTTGTTTGTTTTGTTTTGTTTTTGCAGCCAGAGCGTGGGCAGAGGTGGGATTGGTGGGTGTTTGTAAACAGGGACTGTTTGAATGTATTTTTCAGAGTTAATGGGAGATTGTCGTGGTGGGCAACAGAAGGCCTCCTCTTTCAGGAATTGTGCTCAGGTATTTTAAGCACTTTGGAGCAGCTCATATCAGAGAGACAGTGTTGATAATTGCTTTTTAAATAGTATGTTCAGTATTATAGTAGTTTGAAGTTACGAAAGACACACTGTGACTGACAATCTATTTATTTGCGAGCTTTCCATAGTTGATAAATAATAGAGATTAATTTCAGAGGAAATAGAAAAAAAAGCAGATAGATTTTGCACATAAAATATGTAAAATCACATCAAGAGAAAGGGATTCAGAATATGAAAGAATGATTTTTATGTGGTGACAACATCAGTTTTCCAGTCTCCAGTTAAATAATATTTAAAGCTTGCTTTTGCCAGAAACCTTAAAATAGCAGATATTTCTCAGTATTACAGATAAGTGAGAAAATACCTTTTTAACAAAAGCGATTTTGTAAAATATGTCTTGATTCTTACTACTAGATACTTAAAAATTATTTTTTAAATTAAGTTTAAAACGGGGGTTTATAAGCAAGCTTTCTTAGGCTGTGTTAATATCAGAGCTACTATTTGTGACTTTTTTTTCCATTAAAAAATACAGGTGTTATTTAAAAAGAAACTCCCCAAATTAAATGAGACCTTAATATCCTAATTATTCATAATTCTAAAGCATTTAGCAAGATTCTTCTTTAACAATGAAAATCTCTGAGATTTTTCCTGTTTAATATAGCCATTAGTTCTGAAAGCATGGAGGATCACAAATGTTGGCAGATAATACAGAAAAGGTGTATAGGAGGAATTATATTAAAAAGACAGACTGAGTATATCTTTTCTAGAATCCAATTTGCAGATCCTACTCCCATTTTAAATGTTTAGTTTTTTCCTTCCTTAACTGCTGTCTTTTTCTCCTCTCTTCTCTCTTAACTCCACTATCCTTCAATAATGTATGCATATATTAATCAGAAGCATTTTAATTCAGTTTTGAAAAAATACTGATGAAATTATTACCTTCTCCCCCCAGTCCCTACAGTGGGAAAATCTTGTTGGTAATTGGCATGACATTTTCTTAGTATTTTTGTCTTTCTGTCTATTATGTGTAGATTTTGACAGTTATAGAAGATGTCCACAGAATCCAGTCCTCCCAGGAAATTCCCTGTGGTGACTGACCAATGGATCCTGGTTGTGCAGTTACACTAATCTGTGTGCTAGAGTGAGCTGCAGCACAAGCCTGGAGCGTTCGGCACCCATCACCATGTCCCCAGCTTGAAGCATTTCTCTACTCTTTCTTGGCAGTTTATTCAAAGGAATATTTGTTACGTTTCTTTCTGTTTGGTACCTACATAGTTTCAGCTGTCACGGGAGAAGAAAACAGTATTCTAAGATTCTGTCCCTAACCACAGTACTTATTTGTAGCAACTTAAGGCATTTGATATAAAGAAGTTATGTGATTCCAGCAATAGGTACAATATATCTTTGTTCCAACTCTACTCTTAGAGGCAGCTTTGATATATTATTAAAAAGTCTGTGGGGACTTCCCTGGTGACGCAGTTGTTAGGAATCCGCCTGCCAGTGCAGAGGACATGGGTTTGAGTCCTGGTCTGGGAGGAGCCCACGTTCCACGGAGTGACTGAGCCCGTGTGCCACAACTGCTGAGCCGGCGCTCTAGAGCCCACGAGCCACAACTGCTGAGCCCGCGTGTCACAACTACTGAAGCCCGTGTGCCCTAGAGCCCATGCTCCGCAACAAGGGAAGCCACGGCAATGAGAAGCCCACGCACCGCAACGAAGAGTAGCCCCCGCTCGCCACAACTAGAGAAAGTGCAGACGCGGCAATGAAGACCCAATGCAGCCAAAAATAAATAAATAAAATAAAATAAACCATGGTAACTGTAGAAAAATGACTGATAAAAAGCTCCAAATATTAAAACAAAAAAAAAAGTAAAAAAAAAAGTCTGTGATATTTAATGCGAGCTAGTTAGTGGCAAGAGTATGATTATATTTGGTGGCTAAAGTTAAAAAGCTTTATGGCAAAAAAGGGAAAAAGAATGTAGAATTACACAAACCAGAGGCAGAGCCTGCTAGGGCACCATGACTGTTTGTAGATGACCACTGCAACCTCAATTAACGGGTGTTTTTCTTATTATGATGCCTGATAGAAAAGTTTTTTTTTAGCCCTTGGCTTTTGTGAGGAGGGAATCTTATTTTGAGAGTAGATATTTTAAAGTCACAAAATAATGTAACATTTTATAGTTTAATTGGACTATTTAGTAGTTCTAAAAGGGGCTGAAATTGGTTAGTGTGGAAACTTAAGTTGTGTTGTCTTTTTTTTTTTTTTTTTTTTGCAGTACGCGGGCCTCTCACTGTTGTGGCCTCTCCCATTGCGGAGCATAGGCTCTGGACGTGCAGGCTCAGCGGCCATGGCTTACGGGCCCAGCCGCTCCACGGCACGTGGGATCTTCCCGGACCGAGGCACGAACCTGTGTCCCCCGCATCGGCAGGCGGACTCTCAACCACTGTGCCACCAGGGAAGCCCTCTTTTTTTTTTTTTTTTTTAATTTGTTGGTCAGTATTATTCTGGAGAAAATTCAACATTGTACCTTCTCTGATAAGAAATCTTAGGCATCGGCAGACTAATTTGTATCAATCAACTGCTATAGAAAAGTTTCAGAAGATCAAATACTAAGGCTAAAGAAACTGGTAGTGTGTGTAAGAATAAACTGCTTCAGTTAAGTTCTTTGCAGAAGTTAAGAGTTGTGTAAAGGGATGTTGCAAACTTATCTGAGTGAATTGATTGTTCACAATTCTTAAGTTCTTTTTTGGATATCAGTGGCATTCAATAGTTAGAGGAAGGGGCTTCCCTGGTGGCACAGTGGTTGAGAATCTGCCTGCTAATGCAGGGGATACGGGTTCGAGCCCTGGTCTGGGAAGATCCCACATGCCGCGGAGCAACTAGGCCCGTGAGCCACAACTACTGAGCCTGCGCGTCTGGAGCCTGTGCTCCACAACAAGAGAGGCCACGACAGTGAGAGGCCCGCACACTGCGATGAAGAGTGGCCCCCGCTCGCCACAACTAGAGAAAGCCCTTGCACAGAAACGAAGACCCAACACAGCCAAAAATAAATAAATAATTAAATAAATTAAAGTAACCTTAATTACAAAAAAATCTGCTCATGGATGTTTAAACAAAAAAAAAGTTAGAGGAAGAAAACTGCAGTGGCAGAATGTTGTAAAGGCCGGGATGGGAGAGGAGCGAGGAGATGTTAGTAGGACAACAGCTGCTGCTGCTGCTGCTGCTGCTCAAAGTAACTTGCTGGTAAAGGATGGAACCAAGACCTGAATCTAGGCAGTTTGATTCCAGAGTCCAAGCCCTTAACCTCCACCTGAATGGGCAAGAAGCCTCTGAAAGAGCCTGGTCACTGCTCAGTCAGAGAACGCCTGTTGGTTCTTGAAAGACCACTAGGTTTCTGGCTCTCCCCAGGTGTTGTACAGAGGCAGCACTGTTTGCACACGTGCAGCACGGCGCTACCCTGGTCTGTGTCCTCCTCTTTTACTAGACTTGCAGCATTCATTCATTCAACAGATCTTTACCGACTACTGACCGTGTGCCAGGCACAGCTCCAGGAGTGACAGCCTCCTTGTTCCCCTCCCGTCTTCCACTTCTGTCCCTCTGAAACCCATCCTTAATGCAATGGGAGTGATTTTTTCAGAAATATAGATCACAGCATTCCCCTCCTTAAAACCCTTTAGGTATTCCTTATCCCACGAGGCGTAAAATCTAGACTTCTTCTTGTGGCCACGGCCATCTGCCAGCTCTTCCACGTCTTTGATGTAACCTCTGAACCCTGTCTGCTTTGCTCCTGCTCTGTGAGCTTCAGTCACGTTGGCCTCCTGTCTGGTCTGTCGTTGGAGGAACCGGCAAGTTGACCCTCACTCTAGGTATCGATATATTGTGTTTATCGTAACCCTTGTCGGGAATGCTCTTACATCAGGTTTTTGCTTTGCTTTGCTCTGTCGTGTAATGTAGGTCCTCCTTCAGTATTACTCCTTTAGAGAGAGGCCTTCCCTGGCCCCCAGTCTAAAGTAGCCCATCGTGCTACAGCACCTTATACTGTCTTATTATTTTCAGATCATTTATTGTCTGAAATTCTGTTGTTTGCTTATTTACTTATACATTTTTGACTCCCTCCCCTAATTGTAAGTTCCATAAAAGATCATCTAGGATTGAACTCCCAGTGCCAGGAACAGTAAGCTCTCCAGAAATGTTTTGGGGGCTTCCCTGGTGGCGCAGTGGTTGAGAGTCCGCCTGCCGATGCAGGGGACACGGGTTCGTGTCCTGGTCTGGGAAGATCCCACATGCCGCGGAGCGGCTGGGCCCTTGAGCCATGGCCGCTGGGCCTGCGCGTCCGGAGCCTGTGCTCCGCAACAGGAGAGGCCACAGCAGTGAGAGGCCCGCGTACCGCAAAAAAAAAAAAAAAAAAAAAAGAAAGGTTTTGAAAATGAGTAAGCGTATAGTGATCTCCACGTATCTCTGTTAGAATCAGCTACTGGAGTGGAGTTTCAGCAATGAGCTGGTTGGGAGCACTGGGTCTGGGTTTTTCATCCTGACACCATTTACTAACTGTGTGACCTTGGACATGTGTGACATGCTCCTTAACTCCTCCAGATTTCAAATTCCATATCCAAAGATTGTGATAAATAATAATAATTATTATTATACTCATTTCATGGGGTTGTTGTGATGATTGAAAGAGTAGATGATTAAATACTTGTAAAGCAAGTAAAACAGTACCTGGCACACAGCTTTCTAGAGCTTGATAAATGTTAGCCATTATTATTACCATCACTGTCTTTTGCATCTGTCATGCCTCAGATTAGAGACTCATTTGTTTAATTAGTTTCTGTTTTAAAATATATATGCCCTGACCCCTCATTATGAAATACTTTAATCAAATCAGTACCTATTTGGGCTTTCCAGGAATGGCAGGTTTGATTGGATAAGAGGAGACAAGAGTAATTTAGGAAAGTGGGAGTAGGTGGGGTGAAGTGCTTGTAATGCTTAAAGTCCCAGCCTTCGGGACTGGGAAGATGAAGGCTGAAAGGGAAAGTTGCGCAAACACCAGGGTTTTCCTACTTGGCAACATTAACAAGAATCTTGAGGTTGTGATGCTGTGGAAGATTGCTTGGTAAGTTGCTGGTGCTAGAATGAACGCATCCATACTGATGTAGAAAGCTGTAGCCTGCAGCGTTTGAACTTGGAGCTCTGTTCCACTAATCCATAGGGTTCCCAGTGCTGTGCTTGGGTTGGAGCACAGAGCTCGTGTTTAGAAACGAAGAGAGTGTCTGATGATAGCAAGGAGGAGGGATGGAAGGAGGACAGCACAAGGAGAGGCAGCATGACCTGCGAGGCTGTTGTGGTGACCAAGGGCAGATACGAGGAAGCTCCGAGCAAGGGTGATGAAGGTGTGAGGATGAATCGAGAGGGGCACGAGGCTGGTCATTCCTGATCTGTGAGGAACGGGTCTGAGAGAGAACCTTAGATGATCCCCAGGTTTCTGACTTCCGTGACTGGGTGAATTAGGAGTGCAGGTTTGAGTCTCAGCTCCACCACTTCCCAGCAGAGTGAACTTTGGCAATTTACTTCATTTTTCTGAGCTCACTTGCATTGCCTGTAAAATGGGGGAGGTAACTAATGGTGTTTGTCTTACAGCATTGTCTTGAGATTATAAGACACTTAGATATAAGTGAGGTTATATTTAGTGTGTAGTAATTTATGTAGTAATAGTGGAAGTGATTAGTAAATATACCTTCTTATTATCTTTACTAACAAATAGGATTGGGAATAATATTAATGAGACAATCAGATTGGGGAGGAGAAGGTTTTGGGGGTAAAGTGTGTAAGGGGCATCTAGTTAGGGGATTCCTGTTGGCTGTGTATGGGCCATGAGTTTAGGTAAGAGGTCTGGGGCTAGATAGCTAGATCTGGCCAGGAGGTGATAATTAAGAAAAGTGTCTTACGTATAGTAGATACTCAGCAAATCAGACATGAATGTCATGTGTTGACTTATCTTTCTTTCCAAAGTTGTAATTGGTAACCGGAAAATGAATTTTTAAAAAGACAAGCAAATTCTGGCCTGAGCCAGTGTCTTAACAGGTCTTGTGCTCCTAAGACAACTTCCCCTCCCCCATCCCACCTCACCCAATACATACCGTGTTTTCACAACACTGCAGGCAGTGATCTTTTAAAAACCTAAGTCAGATCCTGTCCCTCCTTTGCATGAGACTTTGCAATAGCCTGACATGTAACTCAGGAAGAACCAGAATCCTTACAATGCAGTCAGCCCTTCCCCGCCATCCCCACCCCTCCGTGCTTGCTCACTTACTCCCCACACTGGCTTTCTTGCTATTTCTTCCTTCTGCCCTGAGCACTATTAATTATAATATACCTCAGATCATGATTTCAACTCGTATTAGTACTGCGTCAGTTGACAAGTGGCAGAAATCCAGCTCAAACAAAAAAGAATGTTAAGTTTGTATAATCTGGAAGCTTGGTGGGTGAACCTGGGTGGATCCAGAGGTTCAGAGAAACAGTGAGAATCTCTCTTTTCCCCCATCTTATTCCTTTGTTTTCCTTTGTGTTAGCTTCATTCTTATCAGGCTTTCCTCATGTTGTAGCAGAGACGACTGTCTGCAGCTCTAGGCCTCAGCCCTCTAGCCAGGGGACCCAGCAAAAGAGATTATTTTTTCTCGTGGTTCTAGTAAAAGTTCTAGGAAGGGTTCCAACTGGCTGTGCTTGGGACATGGGCCCATTCTTGAACCAATTGTGGTGGCCAGGGGGATTTAGCACACTGATTGGGCAGCCCTGGATCCACCCAAACTACATATTATCAAGTCCCCGCAAGAGAAAGGGATTCTTTTCTTAGGAAGGGGCGGGAGGAGGGTAGACAAACAAAAACTATCATCAGACTGTTATTTAACATGAACATAGATACAATCTGTTTTAACAGAGGTACAAACAAAATACTTTCGTAATGCTCAGGAAGCACCAGATAATCCTGAGTGTGTGAGGCTCAAAGGAATCTTCACAGAGACGATGTTTAAACTGGGCCTTTCAAAATTAAGAGAGATGTTGAAAAATAGAAAAGGAATGTGCTTTACGTGGAGGGAAAGTGTGTATGCCAAGACGTGGCGGTTGGAACATGGAGAAGTAAGGGTTGAGACCAGAAGTTTAATCCTTAAAATTAGAGTGCCAAGGAGTTCAGACTTCAGTCTCAGTGGGGAGTGGAATCCAGTAGAAGTTTTTAGGCAGAGGAGTAATTTCAGCAGACTTCTGTTTGCAGTGGTTTAGCCAGATGATCAAGAGGACTGAACCAGGCCAGAGATGGTGTGGTATAGAAGGGGACAAGTTGGAAAACACTGGGGAGATAGAAATGAAAATACTTAATAATAGTTGGACATGCCAGGTATCAACAGATGGGGAAACGTAACTGTGGAAATAATTATAATAGCCTGGGGTGAAGCATCAACAGTGCCATTGATTTTAAAGATAAAAATAAGTTGTTCTAATATGTGGTGTCTGTTGTCTTGGGTCTAGGTGATTTAAAAAAATTTCCATTTTAAACTAGGTACATTTTTCTCCATGATGCCGCAGTTCCTATTTATTTTGTCTCAGCTAGATTTTAAAAGTCTTTTAGTATGGAGACCGTTTGTTTCATTTCTTTTGTCTCTTGACCACAAAACTCAGTATAGAATTGTGCATTTGGCTTACTTAAATATTGAATATGTGTTTGTTAACTACACCTCTACTTCTATGTTTCTTTATTTTGTTGCTCCACTAAAATCTGAAGGTGATCTCTTCTTGACTAAATAAATATTGTGAGCTATTTGATCAGTCATATTCCCTATTTTTGTTTTTTTGGCCACCCGCGAGGCTTGCGGGTTCTTAGTTCCCTGACCAGGGATTGAACTCAGGCCACCGCATTAAAAGCACAGAGTTCTAACCACAGACCGCCAGGGAATTCCCCCTATTTTGTTTTAATGGCCAAATGGCACACCTGATAGTATAATTTTCTCCATCAGAGTTACTTGATTCAGAATTTACCCATTAATAATGCTATGTACAGGACTTCCAGGTAATGAGAGTATTTAAGAATGCAGCTACCATGACTTACTGCAGTGTTTGTGAAGAGTTGTAGTATCAGTGGAATTATATCTGGAGAAAATTCTGTTACAAACAAATGCAAAACAGAATTCTCTGTATAGTTAGTCTAGACCTTATAATGTTATGAGACGTGTGATATACAATTCCTAACTAGCCACATATAGAACTTGTAGAATTTACGTTTTCCACAGCAGGGTTTTCTCTAGTGCTAAAGCAGGGCATAGAATTTGTTGCTTTTTGTTAAAATGTACTTGAGCCTTAGTGATCTTCGGGTGCAGCTTGAGTAGCAGTTTAATTTGTAAAGTCCTTTGGGCTTTAAGTTAAGTTAAAGAGAATCACCTCTTAAATATATGTCCTTTCCCCTTTTCACTTAACAGCCTCAGTATTAAGATCAGTTTCTGGGACTCTGTTTTCTTTCATTCAACCAATATCTGTTGAGTACCTACCGTGTTTCACACATAGTCCTAAGAGCTGAGGAAGCAGCATTGAATAAAACAATCGAAAACTTTCTTTTATTCCTGGAGAAACATTTGGTGGGAGAAAACAGACAATAAACAAAGGAGTACAGACATGTTGTTGATGGTAATAAGTGCTGTGGAGAAAAAAAGGGGGCTGGAAAGGGGGAGAGGGAGGGCCAGGATTTGGCTGAGGGCATAGTAATGGTGGGTTTGAAGAGTGGTTGGGGAAGGGGACATTTGAGCAAAGAAGTGAGTCATGCAGATGTCTGAGGAAAGTTCATTCTTGCCGGAGAGAATAGCTCTGAGGTCTTTTTTGTGTTTCATCTTATTGATTGGCTTTCCTTGATTAGGCTATGGATGTGTGTATGAAGAAACTTAATAGAAAATGAAATACATCAGTTGGAATAAAAACAGTTAAAGAAAAATAATGACAGGAATGTATTAGGTACTTGAATCCTTTTCATGATTTTGGACTAGTATTAAAAATATGTGTGGAGTGTGTGGGCATGCGTGTCCCAGGCTGCATGTGTATGAAGGTTTTACCAAGGCAGCCTTGGTAATTATATTGAGGCATTTCTTCCAGAGGAAGTTTTGATTGGTCATTTGAGTCCAGCAGTCAGCCTGTGTTTATTATGCTTCTGCTATTAGAGTAACACTGAACTGAGTATTGGGGGGATAGAAAAGTACAAGACATTATGTTCTGCTCAGACTGGCCAGACTGTTGTCTGTACCGATAGAGTAAAATAAACCAGCATGGCTGAATGGGAGCAGTGCTGGACCCGCAACCCTAAATACCCTTCACATTTGCAGAATAGCTCAAGATGCTGATTCAGCTCTGCAGCTTTTGCTCCTTGCAGCCCTGTTCAAGTTTTTGGAGAGTCATCAGAGAGATTCCCTTTTGGAGTAGGTGTCAGAGAAGGCCTAGCTTTGAGTTCAGATGGGTTCAAAGTGCTTGAGAAGACTGTTTACATTGCATAATGATTCTAGAACTGTGGTTGGGAAAACAAGTTACTGAAAATGAATATCATGTATTGATTTTCTACTGTGGAAGCATGATGTGCTAGGAATGTCATGTTGTAACATTTGATTTTCATTATTGGGTGTAAATAAACTGAATCCTTTGATATACAGACTCCATTGGAATTGCACTGTTCACTTTGAAAGCTAACAGTCTTTTCCCTTATTTTATACAATATAATCATACCAATTTATATTACCAGCTGATAGAATTAGTTTTTTTTTTCCCCCTAAGGAATAGACTTTATATTTTACTTAGTTGTTAAGCACGTAACAAAGGCATTTTCTTATCCTTAGAATGATATATGGATAATCTTATTGTATCTACACTGATCAACATGTCAGGTATAATGTCAAAACCAAAATCTTTTAAGCTGTTATTCACTTCATAAAGTCATCCTCCTTCATTCAGGATTCATTAACTGAACTGATATTCATTGAGTGCCTGCTTTGTTCCGGACACCTCTTTGTGATTCACTGGTAAGGAAGACATTTTTTTTTAATTTTTTTTTTTGCGGTACGCGGGCCTCTCACTGTTGTGGCCTCTCCCGTTGCGGAGAACAGGCTCTGGACGCGCAGGCTTAGCGGCCATGGCTCACGGACCCAGCCGGTCCGCGGCATGTGGGATCCTCCTGGACCGGGGCACGAACCCGTGTCCCCTGCATCGGCAGGCGGACGCTCAACCACTTCGCCACCAGGGAAGCCCAGAAAGACATTTTTTTTGCCCTCATAGAGGTAAAGTATGGAAGATAGTAAACAGTTACAATAATGTGTGGTATGTGTTCTAAATGTGGAAGAAGAAGGTTCTGTTGGGTGTACTTTAGCAGGACCACCTAACCTGGAGCAGGAGGCATCTAAGCTGAGACCTGAAGAATGACAAATACTCAACTAACTGAAAAGTGGGTGTGGCAACATGGGGACAAAGGAAGGCTGTTCCAGGGAGAGGAAACCCCTGTGGAGCAGCCCAGAGGCAAAACAAAGCAACAAAAAGCAAGCAGGCAAAACGGATATCTCCTCCCATGGCAAACAGTGTAAGCTCCTAATGTCTGGAGCATAGATTTTGAGGAGGGAAGATGCAGGGAATTTTCAAAGCCATTACTAATTTCGGATTCCATCCTATTGACATTTGATAAATGCCTGAGAGGTTTTCAGCAGTGGATTGACAGAACTGGATTTGCCATTTACAGAGATCACAGTGGTTGCAGTTGCAGGAAAGAGAGAGGACGTATCTGTGGTAGGAGGCTTATGGCTGTGATGGCAGTACTTGTAAGAGATGTTGTGAGCCAGGACGAGGGCATTAACAGTGGGAATAGAGAGAAGTGGATGGGTTCAAGAAATACTTAGAAAGTAGAACCTGTAGGACTTGATTGAAGGAAGAATCAAGGCTGCTGCTAGGTTTCTGGCTTGGGCCAGAATGATGATGATGATGATGGTGCTTATGTCAAGCGTTGATTTATTGCCTCTCACCTCTAAGTTTGCCCTGTGCTGCCCCTTCTGTGAAAATGAATGTGGACCCTTTAAATACTTTCCCTTGCCAGCTGGCAGGATGTTAAGAGAGAGACCGAAGGAGGAAAGGGTTTTACTGGCTGGCTCCAGTGTCTTGCCGGGCAGGCTCCTGTGGCATGTGGGGCTGCTTCTGTGTCTGGGCTCCTGCAGCTCTTAGTGGCTGGCCGCTCCCCCCCCTACCCCTTGGGCAGTTTGTTAGCAGAGTGCCTCCAGTGAGATGCTCCCCACAGACCACTTTCTTTGTCATTCTAGAGGGCAGATTTCCAGAAATTCTGCTGGATATGAGCCCTCTCCAACAAGGTCTGGATCTCAGCCCTAGAACTGGGGAAACTCTTTTCTGGGTGCTCTGTCTGAGGCCCAAAGGTAGTGGCGATGATTTATCATGCTGTATCTATTATGCTGTTGTACTTTGTGTCATCTATGCCTTTATTCTTTTTTTGTTTTTATACATTTATTTATTTTTGGCTGCATTGGGTCTTCGTTTCTGCGTGCGGGCTTTTCTCTAGTTGCGGCGAGCCTGGGCTGCTCTTCATTGCGGTGGCTTCTTTTGTTGTGGAGCACGGGCTCTAGGCGCACAGGCTTCAGTAGTTGTGGCACGTGGGCTCAGTAGCTGTGGCTCTTGGGCGCTAGAGCACGGGTTCAGTAGTTGTGGCCCACGGGCTTAGTTGCTCCGCGGCATGTGGGATCTTCCCGGACCAGGGCTCGAACCCGTATCTCCCGCATTGGCAGGCGGATTCTTTAACCACTGTGCCACCAGGGAAGCCCCTGCCTTTATTCTTTAGAGTTCTTTTTACTTCTTGCTAGCCAATTCCTTATTACTTCAGTCCCCTGTTGTAGTTAATTAATCTTTATTTTAAAAACTTTTCTTGTTCAAATTACTATGTGGTTTCTCTCTCTTGATTGGATTCAGGCTGATATAGTGCTCTGATATGATTCCAGAGGAACAACTTATTTGGGGAGAGGGACAGACAGTGAACTTGGTTTGAGACATGCTAAATTTTTTTTTTTTTTTTTTTTTTTTTTTTGCGGTACGCGGGCCTCTCACTGCTGTGGCCTCTCCCGTTGCGGAGCACAGGCTCTGGACGCGCAGGCTCAGCGGCCATGGCTCACGGGCCCAGCCGCTCCGCGGCATGTGGGATCTTCCCAGACCGGGGCACGAACCCGCGTCCCCTGCATCGGCAGGCGGACTCTCATCCACTGCGCCACCAGGGAAGCCCGACATGCTAAATTTTGAGTACAGGACTCGTAGGCAGAGATATCCAAGAGCTGGTGATACATATGGGTTTGTGAGCTCTGGACAGAAGACTTGGGTTTGGAGATTGTTCAGGGAGTGTGTGAGGAAAGAGATGAAAGTAGGGCCCACGATAGGGTCCTGTAGATCACTGTCCTGAGGCATGTTGAGATGTAGAGGAGCCTATTAAGGAGCCTCAGGGAGATTGACCACAAAAATAGGAGAATAAGGCGTCAGGGAAGAAGTGGGTAGTCATTGGTGTTGAATGTTACTGAAAGGTCAAATAATAGAAGGAATGGAAATTGTCCACAAGTAGTGAAACTAGCAAAAAGCATATGCAACCTTAAAAATGTTTGCTTGTTTATTTAGAAAGGATCAGTGGAATTCCATCCAATTAAATTTACCAAGTGTCTTGATCCCTATTAGCATAGAAATTAAGAGTGTGGGTTCTGGAGCCTTAACTGCTTGGGTGAGAATGCCATTTCCACCAGTTACTAGCTGTGAGGGCTTAGATAATTTATTAAGCCCTCTGTGCCCCTCCTCCCTCATCTGTATGTAGATGAAATAATGTACTCTTCCCAATGCTGGAATGGTATGTTGTTCATAATGTATTATTCCTAGGGTTGTAGTGAGGGTGAGATGAGGTAATGTATATAAAGCACGGAGCACAGTGTCTGGCACACAAGCCCTTGGTGACTGTGCCTGTGGTATTGTTGGCACGCTGGGCATTGTGGTGGTGACAGGCAGGGAAAGATGACCAGGACTGCAGGCTCCACCCTGAGGACGTGGGGAGGGGCAAGAGGCTTATTAATATAATACAGTGAGCGGGAGGTGTCAGGTAAAGGCCTGAATACGGTGCCAGAGGGGTTCTGATGCGGAGTCCCAGAGGAGGTAAGGGCTGAGTTGGATGTTGGAGGGGTGCAGTTTTGCTCCCCGGGGGGATGGTGGCTCTGAACAGAACACAGCATTGGTAGTGGAGGAAGGAGTGTGCTTGATGGTGCGTACAGTCCCACAGCAGGGTCATGGCTGGCCTGTGGAGTTGAGGTGGGATGACAGCAAGGGTGGACATACACCCTCAGAACAGGTGTTTAGTCCACATCCCTATTTTCCGTAGTGTATTTCACCCTTGTTTCTAGATTTATTGCTCATCTCTTTTTATTATTTCTGCTGAACTATTGCTAGTTAACAACAATCTAAAACTTTTGTTTGGTGTCAACATTTGCATAGGCTTTCATTGACTGTGAGCTTTGAGTGTTCTAAGTTGGTGTTCTGGAAGGGAAGTTGGAATACTTCAGCTAGTGCCACTTCATTGGATTTTACTCTCAGGGTTGAATAATTTTGCCTGATTCCTGGACATTGATAAAGTTCACAGCAGTTTACAGTTCACACGGGTTCTGTCTCTTTTTTTTTTTTTTTGCGGTACGCGGGCCTCTCACTGTTGTGGCCTCTCCCGTTGCGGAGCACAGGCTCTGGACGCACAGGCTCTGCGGCCATGGCTCACAGGCCCAGCCGTTCCGCGGCATGTGGGCTCTTCCCGGACCGGGGCACGAACCCGCGTCCCCTGCATCGGCAGGCGGACTCTCAACCACTGCGCCACCAGGGAAGCCCGCACACGGGTTCTCTTTAACCTGCAATTCCTTTTGAAAATTTCAACAACTGAAGAAATGCAAACTCCTCAAAATTATATGACTGCTCTTTCAAGAACTTACATTTTTGGAGATTTAGGAAATAACAGTGTAATTAATTTGATTCCTTGGAGGAAAAGAAGAAGTCCTCCCCCAAAGTTTGTGAACATTTGCTCCTACCAAAGTGCTGTCCTGAGATAAGTCTGTTGTAATGCTCTCACTGAAGACCCTTAAGTCAAAAAGCAGAAACCAGCCAACAAACATTCCTTTGATTTTGTTATCATACGATCTGGGATGAGGATGTCGCTTGGCTGGAATGGCACTCTCTGATCCAGAAATTCTCTTGAAAGTTCTGCTTCTGGGACTTCCCTGGTGGCGCAGTGGGTAGGACTCCGAGCTCCCAATGCAGGGGGCCCAGGTTTGATCCCTGGTCAGGGAACTAGATCCCACATGCATGCCACAACTAAGAGTTTGCATGCCACAACTAAGGAGTCCACATGCTGCAACTAAGGAGCTGGTGAGCTGCGACTAAGGAGCCCTTCTGCCACAGCTAACACCTGTGCAACCTAAATAAATAAATAAATAAATAAATAAAAAGAAAGTTCTGCTTCTGAATCTTCAGAGGAAGGGTGAACATATTCTCTAAAGAAAGATTAGAAGAATCATCATTGGCTACTTCTCCCCCACTCCCACCCCCACAGAAAGAAAAGTTAAACCATTCTTTATTGGCTAGGACTTTTGGGAATTATACAGGAAGGAAGCTAAGAAGGAAAGATGTCAAACTGTGACCCTTTGAAGATTTTTGTTTTTGTTTTCCCCTTGCTTCACTTAGATGTAGGAGAGACTTACAGGGAGTTTTGTTTTGGGTGAAAACCAAGTGTTTATGTAAAAGAGCGTTGAGAGACCAAAGAAAAGACTCTTGGGGCAATTTTACTTTGCTTGACTATGCCTTGTATAAAATAACAGAAGTTGAAGTGTTATTCTCCTGTTAATTACCTCTTTTGCAAGGGCAAGAGAAATTTCCATATTATTATATTTTTGGAATTTTTTGGTTTTGAAGGTTGATAAAATATTTCATATTGGTGATTTATTGAAAAGTTGAAAGAAAAATATACTCACTTTAAGAACAAGTATAAATTTGGTAGCTGAAATACAGAAGCTGAATGTAAAGAACCATACATTTTACTGTATGGTTAGCTTTCTATATCTGTGGTTTCTGCATCTGCAGATTCAACCAACTATGGAGATATTTGAAAATATTTGGAAAAAAATTCCATAAAGTTCCAGAAAGTAAAACTTGAATTTTCTGCTCACCCAGCGGTTATTTACATAGCATTTACATTGTATTAGGTATTAATAAGTAATCTAGAGGTAATTTAAAGTACATAGGAGGATGTGTGTAGGTTGTATACAAATACTATACCATTTTATAGAAGGGACTTAGTTAAGTTCTTGAGGACACCAAGGGGCAACTGTATTTACTGTATGATATGCATTTACTATATTAATGTACTGTATAATCATATATCTTCTATCCGTACCTTTATTTGTGTTGAAGGATTATCATCGCAGCATTATAGCAAAAGTTGCAAACATACAGGCTAATAGTTAAATGAAGATGGTATATACCCATACAATGGAATTCCGTGCAGCAGTTAAAAAGAATGAGATACTTTGTGTGCACTGACTTGAAACAAACTCCAAGATAAATGAAGTAAACAAAAAAAGGTTGCAGAAGGATATATGAAGTGTATTACTATTTATTTGTATAAGAAAAAAAGGTATTTATACTTATATGTGTATATGAATGGAATATCTCCAGAAAGCTTAAACAAGAAGCTAATAAAAATGGGTGTGTGTCTGACAGCCTCCTACAGTTTTGTGTATATGTATATCTGTATAAAAAACTGTAACACCATATTAACAAATTGAAGGAGAAAAACCATATGATCATCTCAATAGATGCAGAGAAAGCTTTTGACAAAATTCAACACCCATTTATGATAAAAACCCTGCAGAAAGTAGGCATAGAGGGAACTTTCCTCAACATAATAAAGGCCATATATGACAAACCCACAGCCAACATCGTCCTCAATGGTGAAAAACTGAAACCATTTCCACTAAGATCAGGAACAAGACGAGGTTGCCCACTCTCACCACTCTTACTCAACATAGTTTTGGAAGTTTTAGCCACAGCAATCAGAGAAGAAAAGGAAATAAAAGGAATCCAAATCGGAAAAGAAGAAGTAAAGCTGTCACTGTTTGCAGATGACATGATACTCTACATAGAGAATCCTAAAGATGCTACCAGAAAACTACTAGAGCTAATCAATGAATTTGGTAAAGTTGCAGGATACAAAATTAATGCACAGAAATCTCTGGCATTCCTATATACTAATGATGAAAAATCTGAAAGTGAAATCAAGAAAACACTCCCATTTACCATTGCAACAAAAAGAATAAAATATCTAGGAATAAACCTACCTAAGGAGACAAAAGACCTGTATGCAGAAAATTATAAGACACTGATGAAAGAAATTAAAGATGATTCAAATAGATGGAGAGATGTACCATGTTCTTGGATTGGAAGAATCAACATTGTGAAAATGACTCTACTACCCAAAGCAATCTACAGATTCAATGCAATCCCTATCAAACTACCACTGGCATTTTTCACAGAACTAGAACAAAAAATTTCACAATTTGTATGGAAGCACAAAAGACCCCGAATAGCCAAAGCAATCTTGAGAACGAAAAATGGAGCTGGAGGAATCAGGCTCCCTGACTTCAGACTATACTACAAAGCTACAGTAATCAAGACAGTGTGGTACTGGCACAAAAACAGAAAGATAGATCAATGGAACAGGATAGAAAGCCCAGAGATAAACCCACGCACATATGGTCACCTTATCTTTGATAAAGGAGGCAGGAATGTACAGTGGAGAAAGGACAGCCTCTTCAATAAGTGGTGCTGGGAAAACTGGACAGGGACATGTAAAAGTATGAGATTAGATCACTCCCTAACACCATACACAAAAATAAGCTCAGAATGGATTAAAGACCTAAATGTAAGGCCAGACACTATCAAACTCTTAGAGGAAAACATAGGCAGAACACTCTATGACATAAATCACAGCAAGGTCCTTTTGGACCCACCTCCTAGAGAAATGGAAATAAAGACAAAAATAAACACATGGGACCTAATGAAACTCAAAAGCTTTTGCACAGCAAAGGAAACCATAAACAAGACCAAAAGACAACCCTCAGAATGGGAGAAAGTATTTGCAAATGAAGCAACTGACAAAGGATTAATCTCCAAAATTTATAAGCAACTCATGCAGCTCAATAACAAAAAAACAAACAACCCAATCCAAAAATGGGCAGAAGACCTAAATAGACATTTCTCCACAGAAGATATACAGACTGCCAACAAACACATGAAAGGATGCTCAACATCTTTGCTCATTAGAGAAATGAAAATCAAAACTACAATGAGATACCATCTCACACCAGTCAGAATGGCCATCATCAAAAAATCTAGAAACAATAAATGCTGGAGAGGGTGTGGAGAAAAGGGAACACTCTTGCACTGCTGGTGGGAATGTGAATTGGTACAGCCACTATGGAGAACAGTATGGAGGTTCCTTAAAAAACTACAAATAGAACTACCATATGACCCAGCAATCCCACTACTGGGCATATACCCTGAGAAAACCATAATTCAAATAGAGTCATGTACCAAAATGTTCATAGCAGCCCTATTTACAATAGCCCAGAGATGGAAACAACCTAAGTGTCCATCATCGGATGAATGGATAAAGAAGATGTGGCACATATATACAATGGAATATTACTCAGCCATAAAAAGAAACGAAATTGAGCTATTTGTAATGAGGTGGATGGACCTAGAGTCTGTCATACAGAGTGAAGTAAGTCAGAAAGAGAAAGACAAATACTGTATGCTGACACATACATATGGAATTTAAGGAAAAAAATGTCATGAAGAACATAGGGGTAAGACAGGAATAAAGACACAGACCTACTAGAGAATGGACTTGAGGATATGGGGAGGGGGAGGGGTAAGCTGTGACAAAGCGAGAGAGAGGCATGGACATATATACACTACCAAACGTAAGGTAGATAGCTAGTGGGAAGCAGCTGCATAGCACAGGGAGATCAGCTCGGTGCTTTGTGACCGCCTGGAGGGGTGGGATAGGGAGGGTGGGAAGGAGACGCAAGAGGGAGGGGATATGGAAACATATGTATACATATAACTGATTCATTATGTTATAAAGCAGAAACTAACGCACCATTGTTAAGCAATTATACTCCAATAAAGATTTTAAAAAAAACAAACTGTAGCCTGCTTATATTAACTGTTAGGAATTTTATGTGCCTCCCTCACATATTTCCAGGATGTCAAGATGTTAGATTTTAGGTGGTAACAAACAAAAATTGCAGCCAGACAGCTCAAGCTTGAATTCCTGCTCTGTTGTGGTATAAATTCTGCTGTCAATAAAATAAAGATAGTAATAATTGAAGAGGTTTAACTTAGGTTGTCCATGTAAAGTACCTAATATAAGCACAGTGTCCGGCACACAGTGCTTGACAATCAATAAATATCAATATTAGGTATTATTATCAAGAAGTGTACAGTTTTATGGGAAAGGCAAATAATAAATTTAACTATTTTGTATGGGTGTTTCTGTGGGGAGGTAGTGGGTAAAGGGGAGATCAGAAAAGGCTATATAAAAAAAGGAACTTTGAAAAGTTTAAAGTGTGAGAGAGTAAGATAAATTAAGGAAGGCCATTCCAGGTATGAGGAGTTCTCCTTATACAAAAGTAAGAAACAGTGTGAGTGAGTTTGAAAACTAATAGTTCATAATGGCTTGAACCAGTCTAGGTTATGAGAGGGGAAATGGCAGATGATGATGATAGCTAACGTTTATCAAGCACTTAGGTAAGGTACTGCTCTAAATGCTTTTTATGTTTTAATTAATTAAATCCCTATAGTAACTATGATATCGGTACTGTAATTAACCTGATTTTACTGATGAGGAGACTGAGGCAGGGAGGTAAAGTTATTTGTCCAGGATTGTATAAAGTAGTAAGACCATGTCTGTGTGTACCCATTATTCATTCTGCCCATGAGTCTAGTAGCTAGGAATAGGGCAGACCTTGAACAGTGACTGAATTCACTCTCGTAAACTTTGGGACACTATTGAAGGATAGTTTTAAGCAATAAAGTAAACCTCTCAGATTTGTACCCGAGGATGAACAGTACTGGCTTAGGGGAGATGATGAAAGTTTTGCTCCTCTTTTCTTTTCCTTCTCCTTCCATCCCATATCCTTTAGGTTCTGAAGAAATTGTGCAGTTAATTGTAATACTTTGAGAAAACTGAAGGAGCTCTTTAAACCGATCTTCACTTGGTTAACGTGGAGACAGTTTTAGGACTTCTCCGACTGTATCAGAATAAAGATAAGGATGAAAAATAGCTCATCCTATTATGTATATATTTTGGATTAAGCTCCTATATTACCAATCGTTGTATAACAAATTACCCCCAAACAGCAGCTTAAAACAGGATTCAGCATTATTATCTCATACACTATTTTGGGGCCAGGAATCAGGAGTGGCTTACCTGGGTGGTTCTGGCTTGCGGTCTCTTCTGAGGTTGCAGTCATTGGAAGGCTTGACTGGAGCTGGAGGATCCAGTCCCAAGGTTGCTCACTCACCTAGCTGGCAAGTTTGTGCTGGCTTTTGGCAGAAGCCTTAGTTCCTTGCCATATGAAACCTCTTCATAGGGCTGCTTGAGTGTCCTCATGACATTGCAGCTGGCTTTCCAGAGGTAGGTATCTAAGAAAGAAGAAGCTACAATGTCTTTTATGACCTAGGCTAGACACAGTCATTTCTCCAATACTGTATTGATTATTTAGGTCAGCCCTATTCAACTGTGGGATGACATCATACAAGGGTTTAAACACCAGGAGGCAGAGATCAGTGGGAGCCATTTTGGAAATTGGCCACCATAGTTCCCATGAAAACATTACGGAATAGAATAATAAAAGCTAGAACTTGATCAGGCAGATGAAAACCTGCTCAACATCGTTACTCCTCAGAGAATTGCAAGTTAAAACCTCAATGATATAACACCTGTCAGAATGGCTATCATCAAAAATACCACAAATAGCAATTGTTTGTGAGGATGTGGAGGAAAGGGAACCCTGGTACACTGTTGGTGGGAATGTGCAGCCACTATGGAAAACAGTATGGAGGTTTCTCAAAAAATTAAAACTAGAACTACCATATGACCCAGCAGTTCCACTCCTGGGTATTTGTCTGGAAAAAAAAAAAAAAAACACTAGTTCGAAAAGATACATGTACCCCAGTGTTCATAGCAGCATTATTTACAATTGCCAAATTATGGAAGCAACCTGAGTTTCCATCAGCAGACGAATGGATAAAAAAGCTGTGATACACACACACAACCATACACAAAACCACACACACACACAAATACTACTCAGCCATAAAAAAGAGCAAAATTTTGCCATTTGCAGCAATATAGATGGACTTGGAGGGTATTATGCTCAGCGAAATAAGTCAGAGAAAGACAAATACTTACGTGTGGAATCTAAAAAATAAAACAAACTACTGAATATAACAAAACAGAAACAGACTCACAGATAATAGAGAACAAACTAGTGGTTACCAGTGGGGAGAGGGTGGGGGGAGGGGCAAGATAGGAGTAAGATGTCAAGAGGTACAAACTACTATGTATAAATTAATAAGCTACAAGGATATATAGTACAACACAGGGCATATAGCTAGTATTTTATAATAACTATACATGAAATATAACCTTTAAAAGTTGTGGATCGGGCTTCCCTGGTGGCACAGTGGTTGAGAGTCCGCCTGCCGATGCTGGGGACATGGGTTCGTGCCCCGGTCTGGGAAGATCCCACATGCCGCGGAGCGGCTGAGCCCGTGAGCCATGACTGCTGAGCCTGCACGTCCGGAGCCTGTGCTCCACAGCGGGAGAGGCCACAGCAGTGAGAGGCCTGCGTACCGCAAAAAAAAAAAAAAAAAAAAAAAAAAAAAAAAGTTGTGGATCACTGTTGTACACCTGAAACATATAATATTGTATACCAACTGTACATGAATTAAAAAAAAAAAACAATTAGAACTGGAAGGAGCCCTACCCTGGTGGTTTCAAAGTGCGGAGCTAGAGCATCAGCATCACGTGGGAGCCTCTGAAAAATGTGAAATCTGACCTGATGAATAAAGACTCAGAGTGATGCCCAACAATTAAAAGAAAAAAAAAGAGATTTTATATTTT